>NC_139536.1:76850159-78187659 GCF_965153285.1 Podarcis tiliguerta | reverse complement strand
GTAGCTTTACAAATGTGCTAGCAGTACTGCTGCACCACCGGGAGGGTACAACCCACATGGAAACTCAGAAGGCCTCTATCTCAATTAGTTGTGATACAGTAAGTATAGGCAGTGACCATTTTGCACGGGAGTTCCATTCCTGGCCTCCACACAACCCATGCCCTCTTCAGGGTCCAAAAGGACCCACGCGCTTGCAGTCGTGTGTCAACTGGACAAGCGCAAAAGCTGACTATCTCATTGTAGCAGTGCAGGAGACAGCATGTGCAAAATCCAAGCCTCACTGCCACTACTTTTCATAAATTAGCCACGAGATGCTAAATGATAGCTCTAACTGAGGACTACCTAGTGTAGAGATGAATGGTGCTATCGGAAAGCCTCTTTGAACATGCACTTTCATTGACAGCATACATTCAAAGGGTAGGTATGCCGACTAAAATGAGCAGTAAATAAGCCTTGGATGTAATCAGAGCATGCACCATTAATAATTGAAAACCAGCAGTATAATCAAATTCAATCTGTTGTTCTATAAACAGCTAACATATATACATGTTCATGGTTGCCTAAGACCTGGAACCACCACCAGGTGCTGCATCATTTCTATTTTGAGTTGCATCCAACACTGTCTCTGCACCCACAGAATGGACTTTCACTCACATAAAGCAAGTTCAGTCCTCCCTGTACCAACAAAATCTGATTTGGATGGTCCAGAGACTGAGGAGAGGGGGTACAGCACTACAGGGGAAAGGCCAAGTCCCCATGAGCAAACCCAAATCTCCCATAAAGCTGAGTTTTGCCTCTTGTGATTAGCACATCTTTTACAGTTCTTATAAATCAATGCTTGAGACACATGAATATTTTTAACTCTTCCTTTTAATTTATTCCAGAAATGCAAAGAAAAGGCTGACATCCAATGGTGTCCATCCACCAGCAGTTTTCCCATCCCCACTGCAGCTCCCCATGCTCCCAAAATCTCCTTCGGTGTTGGGGACACTCCAGAACAGATTTGGAGGCGGTGAGGGCTGCAGTAGGAAGAGGAAATGCATGTCTTGCTGCACAAGTTGACGTGTAATTGTACAACATTGGATGTGGTGTAGAAACAGCTGAGATAGCAAATAGGATGGCAAATAAACAGTGGGGGAGAAGGAGTTTATTATTTATGATATACAGTTTGTCATATAAATATATATATGAAAGGAAGATACAAGTGTTTTGTCAAGAAGGCTTCATACTTGACAAGAACTGTGGATACATTAGCATATAAAATGAAATTGCCCCCTCCCCAAAAAAACTCTGGAGGGGATACAGCTCATTCACATACTGACATCCCCCCCACCCCACAAGGAGTGTTACACATGTGTTCCTATCATGCCACAAAATGTGCATAGGATTGCAGTCTAAATTTTCTAAAATTATTGGACAGAATGTTGTCAGCAGTCAATTATTGTGTCATGAAAAACCACAGAGGATACACAAAACTGCAACATAAAGCTTAAGGTGAGGATTAGTAACAAAGAACTAAAGCTTCTAAATACTGAATGGATAATTAGCAGCAGTGAATATAGCGGGATAATAAAATAAGCAGAAATTCATAGACCCAGAGACACTTTCTGATCAGCTACATGTCTCTATTGCTTTTTCCACTTTTTCTTACAGTATCTCAGGGGGGAAAGCTGCACTTGCCTGATCACTTCTGAGGACATATTATTTTAAAAATGTACATACAGGCCTAAATAACGAACAGAACACTACTTCTCACCTGGAGATATTATGTAGTTAACACAGTAATTCTCTCTCCACTTTTAAAAATAGACCAAAAGATGCAGGCTGCACTTTTATTTTTGGAAAAGCATGCATAAAGGGAAGTCGATATCTTGAGCCGTAAATGTCATCAAAGAACCCTACATTTTTTTACAAATGTTTCCATGGTATGTATGCTGCGCATACAGCAAGAACTGCAAACCCACAACATTTGTATAAGTGTCATTTAGTGTCAAATGCACACACTTTAGCACTTACATTTGATTTTTAGCAGCTTGTCTCTGTGCTTTCCGCTCTTTCCTCTTTTGATCAGGTGGCTTTGCAAAAACTATTTCTATATTTTCTCCTTCTAAATCTTTTCCGTTCATTCCTTCCATTGCCTGTGGAGAATAGTTTTGAAATGCGTATTGGCAATAAATTCTTCCAAAAACCTATTTTTTTAATAATATGCAAAGAACGCAGACAATATGAATAGTAAGAGATGTTGAGTAGTAGTAACCGCTGGTAGATATGTAGGGCATATAAGCCCACCTCCTGTCCACTAGAGGCCCTGTCTGAGGACCTTGATTTTTCCAATGTGTATGTTTTCAAAAATACTCCTTGCAACCCATGAGGGCTTGAAACCAGATCTGCAAAAAGATCTGTGCTGCAAAGCAAACACTTGAAATTAAAGCAATCTCTAACAGCTACACATTCTCACAAAATAGGTTGCAAGGTAAAGTTGTTCAAAGTAAAAACAAAGAGAATAGGGAATTGTATGAACAAAGGGAACAAAATGTAATTCTTCAGCTTTCAAATGCTGAGATGACCAAAATTGGAAATAGCATCAGGTATGAGGAGTTGTATTCTACTTACGTTTTCCCCTATGACAATTCTATTTTTATTTGGGAGGGAGAGTAGAAATGTAAATGATTGCATTTGGTGTCATGATTAAGTTTAGAACACTTCAGGTATATTTAGCCACACTAACTCCTACTTGGACATGCAACACTTCATTTGCAAATAGAAGGGTTCATGAAACAGACAAGAGATGCAGCAGGGGTTCTCAATGAAGAAAGGCGATTTAACCAATTCCTCCTTCCTACTACAAGCCTCGTGTCACTTCCTATACTGTTCAGGGGTCTCCTAGACTTCCAGAGTGGCTTTTCAGGGGAAAGGCGTAAATGCCCAGGTTGGAGGTTTCTGTAAATGGAATTCCACTCATGAAAACTCTGGACTCAGCTGTTTCTGCACTGTGCACAAGGGTTTTAGAGTAGACTCTGGCTTAAAAACGAGCAGATCAGTGAACTGAACAGTCTGCATTCTATCCTTATTTTAAAAAGAGTATAGGACAAGGTAAGCATAGAAGCAATGATTTTTCTACTTGGAGAGACAGCCAGCAAAAATGAGCACCAAAATTCTCAGAACATGAACAGCCAACTGCTGCATTCCTATCACTTTAGAGCCCAAAACTACAGCACAAAGCTTTAAGCATTTTATAACACAAATGTTTTAGCTAAACATGTGACTTAAAAATAACTTGATCATGTAGCAGTACCTGCAATGATAATCAAAACCTACCTTTACAGCACCATCACGTTCATCAAAATGGATAAAAGCATAATCTTTTAGCTTTTTCACTCGCTCCAGCTTTCCAAACTGACTAAAGGCCTTTTCTAGTATCTCCTCTGTGACTGAATTTGCAAGGTTCCGCACAAATAACACTTTCACCTAAAATAAAGCAACAAGGGTTAATTCAGACTACAATTTTGTTTCATTCTTTGCAATACCGGCATTTGCCAAGAGCACTTGGGATGTGCCGTTGAGTTGTATCAACAACAACAAACAAATTCCAATTGCAGAGAATTCAGACAATATATTTCCCTAAAAGCTGCTATTATTATTATTATTATTATTATTATTATTATTATTATTATTATTATTATTATTAACAACTCCATCCACAATTTTTTTTCAAAGATGCTTATAGCTGGGAAAAAGGCTACTAGCTCCGAATGTATACTCATTCTTCCAATGTCACCTGGAATATGTAAGAGTGGTGGTATGTTGTTGCAAGTCCCAACACCCAAAGTCCCTGGTTAGCTGCTGGAACATAAAAGGCACTGACATAGTTTCAGGATAGAAAGGCATGTGACTCCTGCCTAGAGCAGTCATCCGTCCCAGCAACACACATTCACTATTCCCCCAGATTTTTACCTAATGTGGAAATGAAACCCAGTAAATGATAATAAAGAATCCCAGTACAAGAGAGAATTGCAGTGATGGGACTTGGTGATTTGAAGCCATCACCTACAACAATGGGGATACTAAGACTGGAAGAAAAAGAAGGCTTGTATTGACAAAATGTAATGAGATAATGCAGTAAAGTTCAGTCCCTATCCTAACTGAAACTAGTTTTGTCATACTAGTCTGATAAATGCTGGTCATGCAAACACAAACAGGGCATCAGATTGAAATATGTCTCTTACTCAGTTATGAGCCAAGTAAGCTTCAAGTTAACAATCCACAATTTGTATAAAAATTATTAAAAGCAGTGAAAATTCATATTATGATCCTATTTGCAAATTTAACCATAAAGCATGTTCACCTATTGAGTTATCAGCTTTATATAGTTTGGTTGAAGATTCAAGCAAACTTTTGTAGCTTTCACAAATGTTGTTGCTCTGAGTGCAGAACAAGCCATTCAAGTTAATGTAGGAAAATCATTTTGCAAGCATTATTCCTTCTACAGCATTTGCAGTGTTTGAAACTCCCATTGTTGTAGGTGCATTTTGCAAGAGGGCATTTCATTAGGGCAAGCAATTTCTAAGCTCTGGGCTCAGTACTGCACTTAAGATTTCAGAGTAAAACTACAAAGTGGAAGGAAAGGAGGACCTTTTTCTGCCTCCCCAATTCCAGCAACTCTTTGAAGATTGGAGAAGAGACCCTCTTAAGAATATTAGGGGAGTGGGCAGGGGAAAGACTAGACCATGTGAAAAATGAACATATTTTAGCTGCAGTTCATTCATTTTCAGCTTTGTATTCTTCTTATAAAAAAGTGTGCCTTCCGTTGTTGCACCCATAGCCTAGGTTTAAGGTGCTGTTTAGCTCTTAGCTTTCATATCTCAGTTTCTAACACTGAGCATTTGCCATATGATACAGATTTAACAAAATAATCATGACTTTCAGCTTGCTATAATTTTTTTTTAAAAAAATCACTGTTATCTTTTACCTTTGCCATGACTTCAGGATCTGGATCTTCTATAGGATCAGCCCATTCAACTGTAACCACATTACCCCAGACTTTCACTTTTCCGCTCATTAGCCTACGCCTGGCTTGTGCTGCAGTTTTATGATCTTCATATTCAAGGAAACAAAAGCCTCTATTCTTTTTTTTGTCATCAGGTTGGTGATACAATATTACATCTGTGAGACCCTCTGAAATTGAAGCCAATCACGTGAGTTTAGTTAAGCAGTCATACAAATTTATTATAAAACAGAAATAAAACTTTGACAATTTGTCTTTTTACCCTAATATAATACAGTGGACTATTAGATTTGCTAAAATTCCCCAGTAAAATGTTAAGAATTTCTGATATACCGTCTTTTTCCGTGTATAACACGTCTCTGTGTAAAAGATGTGTAGAATTTTTGGGAACTCCAAATTAAGAAAATGGGGGAGCTTGCCCAGTGTATAAGATGAGCCCCAATTTTAACCTAATTTTTAAATAAAAAAACCTAGTCTTATACACGGAAACATACGGTAGCTTATCTTCTGTTGCTTTCCCCCACATATACCATGGCACTAACTGAAAACCAACAGAGAAATTTAATTTACTCCCCATCAAAAGTACTTTTCTAGAAAGTGAAAAAGTCTGAACTGAATAAGAAAAAAGACTGCACATGCACAACACTTGCCTCTAATTTGGGGCTAGATATGTGACCAGTCAAATATTTTCAGCAACTGACCAGTATAGTATGTCTCTACTGAATGTCATGAATATTCCATGACATCGTAACAGCTTGGCTTCGTTTGCCCTTTATTTTATCTTAACACAGTATAGTGTGTTAACATAAAATAAAGGGCAAACGAAGCCAAGCTGTTACGATGTCATGGAATGTTCATGAATATTCTAAATGATTGACAACGCGATCTAGCAGAACCGAGCAAAATTACTCCTTTAATAATTTCTTCCAAACAGTCAAACTTACTGAATAAGGGGCTTTGGGTAAAACCTCCCTGGAGCAATGTATGACACAAGGATAGGCCACAGTCCCAGCTCATCTCTTTCTTACTGTCAAGAATATTCCTTATGATCTCAGTTTACAATGTCATCATCATTCAACATCAGCCGAAAGATGGTGAAAAAATTCATCACTGATCACTTGAATTATTTCCTTTTAAATTCACACACCCAAGGTACAAAGTAACTTACCTGTTACTTTGCTAAATTCTTCAACTATCTGCTCCTTTGTTTTACTCTTAGGGATAGAGCCAACAAAGAGCCTATTATTGGCAACGGAGATACATACACCAATATGTTTTCCAGAGCGGATTTCATGATTGTTATACTAGAAAAAAGAAAGTAATATAGGGTAGGTCATCCAAAAGTGCTTGTTTTTCCTTGCTTGCAAACGTTAAACTTTTACTTCACTGCAGAAATATTACTCAATACAGAGTAGTATTTTTTTCAAATGAGGAGCAAGTGCTTCAAGTACAGTGGTACCTCGGGTTAAGAACTTAATTCACTCTAGAGGTCCGTTCTTAACATGAAACTGTTCTTAACCTGAAGCACCACTTTAGCTAATGGGGTCTCCCACTCCCACCGTGCCGTCGGAGCACAATTTCTGTTCTCATCCTGAAGCAAAGTTCTTAACCTGAAGCACTATTTCTGGGTTAGCGGAGTCTGTAACCTGAAGCGTCTGTAACCTGAAGTACCACTGTATTGGGTGTGTGCCATTTTCAGCAGCGTGGCTTCTAACCATGTGATAATGCAGTTACATGGGCCACCGAATAGATGGTTCTGTATGGCACTGGGTTGCTTCCACCTACCTGATTAAAAGTAACTGGACACAATATCAACGAAGTGTATTGAGGCACTTTAAAGACTGACAATTTTATTATGGGATTTTATTATCATGGGCCTTGGTTCATAAAAGTTTTAAAAATTGCCACAATAATGGGGTTTTTCTTGCGGCAACAGAATAACCTAGCTACCCTGTAAATGAGTACACTATGCTTGTCAGCTGTGTGGACACCACACACACATGCAAGAACCTTGGAAACTGTAGCTTACCCCTCACACAGCTACAATTCCTAGCACCCTTAAACTACAGCTCTTAAGATTATTTGGGGGAAATGTGCTTCAAAGACACCTTGGGTTAAACCCTACATGTTGCTCTAATCCTAGATCAGAGAAAAGCAGCAACAGTGGTACCTGAGCACAACTATGCTCTGCCTTTCATCTAATACACAAAATGTTGCTTAGTTTCAAAGAAACCAACTACAGCTGCAACACTGCAGCAGGATCCTCTCCCATTGGGAACACACATCAATATAAAGTGGAGTAGAAGGCATCCTTACCATACTTCAGTAATTGTACAAGTCATCTCACTCTGTGAGGAAAAGTTAAGCCTAAGACTACCTATGGAGCTACTTGGTTTTTGCTAAGTGTCCCACTGTTCTTGTTTTGACTATGAGCAAAAGATGACCTTGTCAATCTCTCTCCCCAGATACTGCTCCCCTTGATCCTCTATGGCAGTGCTCATTCCCTGAATTGTTATGCTATGCTATGATTCTCAAGTAGAAAAGCAAAAGGGGGAACAGAGACCATGGAGAATGGTCCTTCATTTTAAGTAGTGGGACAATTAGATTACTTTAATATCAAATTAAGCCACATGAAGGAACTGCACACTATACCAATTTAGTGTACCATGTAACACTCCAGTACATTCAACACTAGAGACCATAACCAAAATTTTAATTACGGGTATGGAACTTTAAGCTAAAGAAATGGTATTTCATAAGCCCAGTCACTAGCCTGGATCTTTTTCAAGCAAGTAAAACAGAAATCTTTTGTAAAATGGTAGGCAGCTAGTTTTCTTTCAGGTCAAGGGCCACGTTTCTTAGCCTTTAAAGAGAACTTGTTCAAAATCGTGCTCTTCATGCAGTAATTCCATTTCCCCCCACATCTATGATATTCTAACATATAGCCACTAATAGAATTTGAGAAGATATTGTACAGTATGACCTAATCCAGGATTGCCTTTGAATGAGTTAAACAGCAGATATTGTGCAATGCGCCCACTTAACCCAAGACATAATTCCATGTACACATGTGTAAGACTGCAGTATAAGCATTTCCATTTCTGCTATCCCTGACGCTCACAGGGATGGAAGGGGGGGAAAAGAAAAGACAGCATGTAACATAACAAACTGAATAAATAAAGGAACTCTTAGAACTGCTTAACTAAAAGAGGTCACGAGGCCTAAACAATTCTAATCTATACATCATGATGTACACCGAAGAGTATACTTTCAGCCACTGCCAGGGATTTTTGTACTTGCTTTTAGATAAAGGGGTGATCCTAAAAGAATGCAGTAAGAAAAATCTTACCAGTTTAACAGCTTCCTGAGCTGCCTCTTTGTTACAAAAAGTGACAAAAGCGTATCCTCTGTTTAAGCCTGTCAGAGGGTCCATCATTAAGCGAAGATCCCATATAGGTCCTGCTTTCTCAAATAATGGAACCAGTTCATCCTCAAATAAGTCCCTTGGAATCTTACCCACAAATATCTGTAACAAAAAAAGGTATTTTAAAAAGGATCACACATACAGGTAGCAAGGACACACCACCCCATCATAAAATGTGATGCTGCTTACCTCAGTGCCAACAGAAGGCTGTTGTCCTGAGTAGACACACTCTGGGGGAGGACCACCATATTTTCTTTGTCCAGTAGTCACATCAAGTGTGTAACCCGTTCTCTCCAAAAGTGCCTTCAAATTTAAGTTTAGAATTTTAAATAAAGTCTGTTTACCAACTAATTACACTGTCTAATTAAAATAGGAAAAGGGGACAAATGTTTGCAATGAAATAATCTTTGACACTTATGTTTTAAGAGCGACTTGCATTCCCTCAGCTTTGAGTATGTCTGAGTATATACTAATTTTGAGCAAATTTGATTTTTGCACAGAATCACACCCTCCCAAAAAAACCTATTGTACATTTCAATCCTAAATCCTGTGTGCAAAGCTTCTCAAAGTCAGTTTTGCTTCCTTCGCTAGGTGCCTTCTGTTTGCATAGGCGGCTGTTATGCCAAGAATCCTACACTTATCCCACCAAATGAAGGCCTGTTTGTGCCTCACTGCAGGGCAGTAGTTCTCAAACTTTTTTCTCTGGGCCACTTTCAGAATTTAAATTTGCTTGCACCACACTGAATTTTGTATTTGTAAGAAATACATAGGGAAACTGAAATAAACAACTCCCACCAGTGCTTGATTTATAAAACAGAACACAACTACTTTATAATGTGATCACTGGACAGCCATAAAGTATAAAACAACGTAGCTGTGTAAGAACATTAATCAGTCCCAAATATAATACTGATTATCCTTGAATCTTCCCATCACACTTGCCACACCAGTGTGGCGCACCACACCCTTTGAGAACCACTGCTGTAGGATATCAGCAGCCTTCTCTTGGCCATACACAGAGCCTGCTTCAATTGAGAATAGCTGTGCCCTCTGAATTTGGAGAGCATGCTAGAAGTGAAGCATGGAGAGACCTCAAGTTAAAAGACCTAATAAAACATAGGATGCCTAGTAGAGCAGCAGCACAATAAGCTTGGAGGTGTCCAGGTCACTTTTTATGGAAGGCCACTCTTCCCCCTCCTCCAAATTGTATGATGAATTAACATAAACATGCATGCTTCAATCAACACTAAGCCTGCCCTACAGTCCTGGGGACATGCATACTTCAGTTTGACTAAAGAGATTTAATACTGCTCAGTATTTAATTAGCTCTTTGTGAATGAAATAACGGATAAAATGTATTGGAATTCCAGTAACTCAAGTACTCAAAAAACAAAAGCAAACAAGGCATGGAAAAATATGTGTACAGTGTGCAAATGCTACATTCAATTGCTTTTCTACAATTTCTGTACTTGATTGTTGTGGGCTTTCACACAATAAAAAATTACTCTATCAAAAGATATAATTTCTCATGGTAGAATAAGTGAAGTATTTGCAGTATACTTCAATAGTCATGAAGCACTGAAGTCTTTCCAGTGTCAGGCTGTACTAAACTTCCAATTGCTGGCTGATACAATTTAATCTCAAATTACAGTGCCAATAGTGATGATTCATGGCCCGTCTCTATAAAAACAGATGTGAATGTATATCTACTAAAAACAAGAAAGAGAAAGCCTACAAATCATGATGCCAATATTAAATGTATGGACTGGGTACAAAAACTGCCATTCTAGAACAATTTGTGGCATAGTGCTAGTGGCACAAATCAGATGTCAGAGGTACTTTCACAATTGTGCCCTGCTAACATCTCCCTCTGCAGGATGCAGCACAGGACCTGTATCCAGAGACTTTTTCCAAGAGTAAAACATGGACAAATACTGTGCAGAGGAATCTAAATAAGAGTAAGCTGCTCTTATAGAAATGTCAATTGGCAAGCACCAATGAAGGGATGACCAAGAAAAATATTGTTAAAAAAATACTTCAACACAAATCGTTCTTATACAACCACAGAAATTAGCACTAAAGGCATAAGCATACTGGCCTATAAACATACCTTGATTTTTGCCTCATCTGGTCCTTTGCTAGAATCTGCCACTTTGGTCCCTTGTTTTTCTCGCTGTCTATATGTCTTCATGACGCCACATAAAAAGGCACTTTTGTTCTAAAAAGATTACACAAATAACGTGTAAAGGCTGAATTTTAAATCAATCATCCTGACTTGTTCAAGTTTTTCACATGTGCTAGTACAAACTGTAGTACTATCAAGGAACAGAAATGCCACTATAGTAGTACATTACCTGAACATGTGAGAGGTCACTGTCTTTAAACTGCTGAAGCACTGCCAATGCACCTTCTTCATTAAATTCCTTTAAAGCTTCAATAGCTCTTTCATCTAAATCACTGTGAGCAACTAGCCCTAGAAAAAGAAATATTATATTCTAGCATTTTTAGTTATTTCATTTCAGAAGCAGATCCACTGATCAGAGGCCCATTTCAAGATTTCCCCTTTACTTAAAAAGTTGTCTTAATCTACAAATGTACTGTAACACATATGCTGAAACTTGTTAAGTTTTGACAAACTCTGAAAAGTCATAATTTTGCATAAACAGTTGACTCAACTTGAGCAGTGATTCTCAGTACTTTTCTGCCTCTTAAGGAAACTGTTTAAAAAGACTAAAGCACTCAAACAATTCTATTGGTCTCCAAAACTGAGCTTCAGAACATGACTGAAAACACAGTAGCCTTTGCACCCACAGGTTCAAACATTAAATCGGGTATCCTCCAGAAGAGATGCTTATGATTACTGCCTCACTTACTACACAGTGCTCCAAAGACAAATATAATCCACTATGAAGTCTTCCTACTGCCTGAAGTACAACTGCATTCCCCTACCACCACCCATTCACTCAGTACCACAGACTAACCTACAGCAGCATAAATGCCACATTATCGTTTATCATCCAAACACTTGCTAAGAAGACTGCAGTCCCCATCTTTGGGTTTTTGTTTTTTGTTTGGAAACCACAAAAAGTTGCTATTTTAGCCCAAAGCAAGGAAAAGTCCAATAGAAAATATTGAAAATGTGACTTTGCAAGTTTTACATCTTACCTGCAACGTAAATTTCATCTAGTTTTTCAGCAACTTTCTGTGGTAAACCAGCATCAAGCAATGTCTGGAAATGCTCAGAATGGGTAACTGCAGCAGAAGTATCCATCGGCTCTTCAGTACCATTCCCATTAACATGTTCAGAAGCCATGTTTCCAGATATCTGTTCAAACGCAATAAGCATCATAATTAAGCTATAAACCTTAAAGCCAAACTATTGGTGTATCAGTCAATACATGCAGCTACCTGCTAGGGACTCGCAGAGTGTAAGCCGTTTTCCCTACTACTTTTGCAATCAGAAAGCACGCAAGGCTTTTTCAAGAGAAAGACTAATAGTGCAAAGGCATACCCTATAACCAAAGCCTAGCGAGGATATTAAGATTTTATTGCAGATTTTACACAATCCAGCCGAACTCTCTAGCTCACCTCCCTTCTCTATCTCTCTAAAACGCCCTAAGCAGCCTCTTGGAGAAGTTAGAAATGGAACAAGAAGCAAAAGGCGCGGAAGAACGTGCAGCCACCAACGCGCGACACAGCCACTGCCATTCCCTGCTGCTTTTACCCGAATCGCTTCATTCAACCCTTCGCACCTCTCGCGAAATCCCGTTCCGCTGCCTACGCTACAGCTTCTTCCCGCCTCTTTGACAGGGCCTAAAAGCAACCAGGCGAAAGGAACAAAGCGCTTCCCAGTCCGCACCCAGCCCAAGCGGCGGCAGCCGCCATATGCCCGCTGGAAACACGTGCTCGGCGCGTTCAAATGTCTTACAACTTCCTCCAGCGACCAACTTCCCTCCACCCCACCCCACCCCCCTCCCGGAAAAGCAGCCTGTCCCTCCTCCTCCTCCCCCACTTTTCCCTCCGGGAGAAGAATTGCAACACCCTGGGCCCGATTTCGCCATGTGGAAAGAACGGGGGGGGGGGGCGACAAAAACGACTGCCTTCCCATGCCTTTCCTCCTCCCGCCGGGTAAAAACACGCACGCACAGAATCAAGACCCTCCCTCCCTTCTTCCCACCATGCTTCTTCCAACTCGAGCGTTGGAAAGACACGGATCCCAGGCTCCGGCCCATTACGTGACACGAGGCACGCGGCAAAACCCCACTACCACCATTAAAAAAAAAGAAGTCGTCCCGCAGCCACATTGGCATCGGCGGCGGCTGCCTGCCCTGCTCCTTCCAGCCTTCCCACCATGTCCCACCCCACCCCGGAGGCGCCTCGTGGCCAATGAATGGCGCTGCCGCCTGGACAATGAGGCAGCTGGAGCCCCTCGCGGGAGGGAGAGGGGGGGCGAGCAAGGAGGGCTTCCCCTCGTTCCCCTCCACATCGTGCGGCCTAGCGACACCCGCCGTCCAGCGTGGCTAAGTGCCGGGAGAAGCTACGCGGGACAGGGCCGCCGCCGCCGCCGGCCTCTTTTGTTTATCCAAGCTCCCACCCCGCCGGAACCGGCCGGGCGGCAGGCTGCCTCCCGCTCTCCCTCCGTTTTCCACGGGCTCCCGGCCCGCTCCTCCTAGGGAGAACCTTCTCTTCGGGCCCCTTCTTTCTCTCCACCCCCATAGCCAACCACCCCACCGACTCTCCCTCTCCCCTCCCTTCTCCACAGCGCCTGACGAGCCGCGGTGGCTGCTGACCTGTGTGGGGCGAGCGGCAGGGGCTGGCGGCGGCGGGGGAGGGACGACGAGCGGCGCGCGAAAGGGCTCCGGAGAGGGAGGGGTGGCGCGGGCGGGGGGCGCGGTTGCGGAGCTGCCCCTTCTCCGCTCCCTCAGCGTGTCCTGAGAATGTGGCAGGAGCCTGCGTAAAATGGCGGCCGCTCGAGCGCTCACGCCGCTGCTGGCACCAACCAACCCCAGCCCCCTTCCACTCGGCTCAGGCAGGGCGGGGAGAAGCCAGGAGGAGGGAGGGAGGAGGAGGCGCCGCCGCCGTGTGAGGGAGAGAGAGAGAACGCGCGCGCGCTGGCGCAGCCCCAACGCCGGGGTCTCCCGAGCAGATCCACAAGGGTTATCGCCCCGCCCGCTAACTTTGGCAAAGCTAGATTCTTAGGCAAGGCGGCGGACCAATGAGAGGCCGCGCATGCGCCTACGGCAGCCAGACGGTGGCTGGCGGTCCTCGGCACGCTGTAACGTTGCGGAAGGCGAGAGAAAAGAACGTTCCGTGCGCTGCTGCCCGCCTCCGTTGCGCGCGCGCCCCCTGCCCTGCCGCCGCCGCCCGCTCTTTGGGCGACTCCTAATTAACGCTCCCTGAATCTCGCGCACGTTCAAGAACTGAGGGAACTTTCGCGTTCTGAACGTGCCGTAGTTATTTCGGATTGTCACGGCTATTGCAATAAACTTCTTGACGATTAGTGCAATGTTGCTTTTACGCTTCGTTACGTTGTTTAATTTTTGCGTATACTGTGTATTAGATATATATTTAATTTGTGGGGTTTTTTTAAAGTTCGGCGTAAAGTCGTTCGGGGAACCTGGATGTGTACCAGAAGTTGCTGTTGAATAAAAATGTAGTTAACCGGCACTGCAGTTAAGACATAACAGCGAAACTCGACATTCCATTTTAAAAAACAGTAATTGCACACACTATCATAGCCTAGCAAAGCTTGGTACTATTCAATTTAAAATTAGTAAATCAGTAGTAGCAGTAACTAATAATAATTATATTGTCAAGTAGATAAACAGCTTTAAACAGGAAGAAGAGTCACTGCTGCCAGTTAATGCTACTTTCCGTACACTCCTGAATTCCCATGAAGGGCAGCTGAGGTAAAGTTGAGCTGAATCCTCAGTTCCTCAGTTTCCCCGTTATGGGAGGTGGTAGGGACAGGACACAGTTAGGCTAGTGTCTAAAGCAGGGGTGGGGGTTAAAGCAGGGGTGGGGTTGTTTCTGACCCTCTAGCCCAGGCATGGCCAAACTTGGCCCTCCAGATGTTTTGGGACTCCAATTCCCATCATCCCCAACCACTGGTCCTGTTAGCTAGGGATGATGGGAGTTGTAGTCCGAAAACATCTGGAGGGCCAAGTTTGGCCTTGCCTGTTCTAGCCAAAGCTAGTGGGTTCATACTTGTCCTGTGAAGCCATTTGGTAACTTCTAGGGACGCAGGTGGCACTGTGGGTTAAACTACAGAGCCTAGGACTTGCCGATCAGGTCAGCGGTTCAAATCCCCCTGACGGGGTGACCTCCCGTTGCTCGGTCCCTGCTCCTGCCAACCTAGCAGTTTGAAAGCACATCAAAGTGCAAGTAGATAAATAGGTACCGCTCCAGCGGGAAGGTAAACGTTTTCGTGGGCTGCTCTGGTTTGCCAGAAGCAGGTTAGTCAAGCTGTCTGCGGACAAACGCCAGCTCCCTCGGCATATAGAGATGAGCGCTGTAACCTGAGTTGTCCATGACTGGACCTAACGGTCAGGGGTACCTTTACCTCTTAGGTTGGATTACTGTCGTGTAATGCTTCTTTTGCACTTGATCCAAAATGCTGCAGCAACGTTGCTGACTGGAGTGAGAACCTGTCTGCATATAACAGCTATGCTCAGAGATCTGTGCTGGTTGCCCATTTCCTACCAGGCCAAGTTCAATGTGGTAATTATTACTATATAAAGTCATTAACAGCTTGGGACCAGTTTACTTGTGAGGTGGCCTTACCCCAAATATGCCTACTCAAATGCTTCGATCTACAGAACTGGCATTGTTACAGGTGCCACATAATACCCATTCTTCAGTTGTAAGAAACTGATCTTTTATTGTGGCTACATTTACACTTTAGAAGTCATTGCCTATTGATATCAGGCAGGCTCCTTAACTATTTTTTATATCCCCTGCTTAAAACATTGTTTGGTAAGCCTATCTAGACATGTAGATGTCTACCAGCTCCACATGGTGCGCCAGCTGAGACCCTACCTGCCTGCGCACTGTCGTGCCAGAGGTACAGTGGTGCCTCGCAAGACGAAAAGAATCCGTTCCGCGGGTCTTTTCGTCTTGCGGCTTTTTCGTCTTGCGAAGCAAGCCCATTGACGGAGTAGCGCTATTGGCGATTTAAGGGCTAAAAACAGCTTTTTAAGGGGTGGGGGATTAGCGGTTTTGCTGCTAAAATGCTTTTAGCAGCTTAGCGATTCAAAATAAGGGGTTTTGGAGCAAAAAAAAATTCAATTTTTTCATTTTTCGTCTTGCGAAGCAAGCCCATAGGGAAATTTGTCCTGCGAAGCGCCTCTGCAAACGGAAAACCCTTTCGTCTTGTGGGTTTTCTCTTGCGAGGCATTCGTCTTGCAGGGCACCACTGTACATGCCCCTGCAATGTGCTCTATGTGGGGCCACCTCTGAAGGTGACTCGGAAACTACAACTAATCCAGAATGCAGTAGCTAGAGTGGTGACTGGGAGTGGTCACCGGGACCATATAACACTGGCCATAAGGATCTACATTGGCTCCCAGTATGTTTCTGAGCACAATTCAGTGTTTAAAACCCTAAATGGCTTTGTCCCTGTATACCCAAACGAGCATCTCCACCAGCATTGTTCATCCTGGACAGTGAGATCCAGCTCTGAGGGCCTTCTGGCAGTTTCCTCATTGTGAGAAATGAAGTTACACAGAACCAGTCTTCTCAATAGTGGCAGCGCCCACCCTGTGGAACGCCCTCCTGTCCGATGCCAGAGATAAACAATTATACAACCATAGACATCTGAAGGCAGCCCTGTATCGAGACACTTAATGTGTAATGTTGTGTTGCATTTCTCTTTATGTTGGAAGCAGCCCAGTGGCAGGGTGAACCCAGTCAAAATGTGCATGGTAACAAGTTTTTTTTTCTTTAAAGCCTATTTTAATCATATTTTGTAATGTTTTAAAATACCTGTAACTTTTTGTCAACAATTTTAGTATTTTATTTTACATTTACCTAGACTCCCCCCCCATCAAATGGTATGTAATTTTTTGTAAATATAATTTTCATGTAAACCAGTCATCTGCCCCCTGCTAGTGCACCATTGGGGGCCCTAAAAGTACAGCAGGCTTCAGTTCTAGAGTGATAGAGCTGATGCCTGCAGAAAACATACCTCTTGGTTTAAAAAGCACAGTAATGGTTAAAGAAATCCCAATAGACAGTTCCACAGAAAAGGCCCTCCAGTAGGTGGGTTTTCCAGGTAACATCTATATAAAACCACCGAAGCCATCCAATTTCATGCAAGTGACAGCTCATTTTCTGTTGTATCTCATGGAGGCAGTGGAAGCTCCAAAATGCTGCTTGGGGCGCTTTGGATTATCTGAAGATTAATCCAGGTAAAATGCAGCTGCAGTTACTTGGATCCGATGATCCAACAGAAACTTTATGTGGAGGTGGGCTAAGAAGGTTGAAGCGGGGAAATAGTTTATATGCTAATTAGGGAGTATTTGGTTTATTATTATTTTTTAGTTTTAATATAAATGTTACATGATACATTAAATCTATTGTATTATACCCTTTCCCCCTCCCTTGTGGAGTTTTTTATATGTGGATATTCAAGCAACCAATAAAGTAAATAAAATATGGTAGTATTGCTCCAGAAGCACAACTGAACACACTGATGCCAACTAGACCTACACACCCCAAAACCATTTTAGCGCTGCAACTGCTTGAGTTCCATCAATTAAATTATTCAGGAAAGTTTCTTCAGTAATATATTAAATAACTAAAATACAGTGATTGTAAAGCTTTATTCTGAAACATTGCTTCAATCTTCATTCTCAAGAGCCACTGTACATATAATTGTTATAAACATTTAACTGCAAGAAAGGTTTTCATTTATATTTTATTATTAATATTATATTCCTTAATGGAGGCACACATGCACGCTTCAACTTCATTCAGGTAGATTCCAAATAATCTTGTTTGATGCATTTACTTCTTATCACTGAAAAATTAAACACAATTAAAAAAAACGATTAATGCAGATTATTAGAACATCTATTGTACTCTAGGTCAATAATTTAAGACCAGTAGAAATACATTTAAGCAACATACTTATTCCCAGTCTGAACTATTAAATGTTTCAGTTTCTTATTATTGTGAATCCTGGTGGTGCTCAACTGTTGTTTTCAATATAATTCAGTTGGAGCTTTATTCATATCAGAGTCCACTCCAAACATTTCTATGGTTTTTATTGGTTGCTACTTTTGATTCTCAAGTGCTTTGCAAATCAACACATGCAAATGTTTTCTTACCTGTTTTTGCAACAGGCACTGTAAAAAGGAATTGAGTCTTCCGCCTACAGGCTTGGCTCTCGTCACATCCCTGTTCAGAAAGCAATGATGAAACTTTAAAATAACTTTTATATTCAACAGAGAAATATTAATTATAAATCTGGAACATTTATGTCTTAAGAGTCCTGTTTTATGACACATGCCTATACACTGAGCTCAGAGGTTAAATGGTAGTTACAAAGATAAAAGCTTGTTTGGCTTTAGCTAACAAACTGAAGCCCAACAAAGCAGACTTCATCAACCTGGGGCCCTCCGGATGTTTTGGACAACAGAGCACAGGAAGCATGACGCTGCTAGCTGGGGCAGATGGGAATTCTAGTCCCAAACAGTTGGAAGGCACGTTAGTGAAAGCTAACATCTGAAGGTAGCCCTGTATCGGAAGCTTTTAATGTGATGTTCTGTTGTGTTTTTGTTCAATCTGTTGCAAGCTGCCCAGTCGCTGGGGTAACACAGTCAGATGGGTGGGGTACATTATTGCTATATATTATAGAGGCTTTCTAATAACATAAAACAAGCCAGCCCAGTTCCAAGATTTTTATAGGCTCACATAATCCCTTTCTGCATCAAGTGTGACACCCAATCTGGCAAATGTGAAAAGAACCAAACCATCTCCTCCAACTTTGAAGCTGCAGGTTGTTAGACAAAGCCAGCATGTTATTTGGTGGTTTTCATGAAGATGTCTACAGAGCAGGCATACAGAACCTGTCACCCTCCAAATATTACTGGACTACAGTTCCCATCATTCCTAACCACTCTGTTGGGACTGGTGGAAGTCCAATATCTGGAGGACCACCAAAAGGTACCCCATCCTGGCTGTAGTGTCTTAGGCACATCAGCAAAACAATTCTGCTGGACCTTCACCAAAAGCTGGTAGGATGCAGCTACTGCTTGGAAGATGCTCAGTCCAGTAACAGCAACCTACTGGCCACCCAGCACTTGCCTTGGAAAAGTCCATAAGGAAGGTTTTAGAGACTTAACTTTGCACCAAGGCACTTCAAGCAGTGGCACCAAACCAGCATGTCCCGTCCCCCCTGCCCATTTGAATACAACTTACCAATTCAAAACATTCCACCTGCTTAATGTACGTTAGGAATGAGGAACTGCTGCCTGGATTTCATCTGCTATAACCTTTAAGTGAAAGACAGAGAAAGTAGCATCAGCGTCAACAGAATTTGATTCATTATCTACATATCAAACACTGGTTTACTGATGGTAGTCTCAGAAGCCGGATCCATATTGGCAGTTTTTCATCAAACTGTATCAGGTTCGGGATAGGCTCATCACTGGTTGAACCAATGCCAATACATTCTCAATATGAAAATTTAACTCATATACCTTTGGGATAAAGTAGCTTCAAGCCTGAAAAGGAAAAAATACTGTATTAGGGAAATGTTTTTCCTCATATTTCTCCTTCTGGTAAGAAACCCAATTTTCTTTTTATTCTGCAGAACAGTGATAACGAGATTTCTTACACAACAATGCAAACCAATGTTTCCTTAGTTCAAACTGCACGCCATGGTTTAAAACAAGTTTACAAGCCATGAAAACAGCAGCACAAATGCAACAGAACCATAGTTAATGGCATCAAGGGAAAATTGCATGAATCCAGTCTGCAAATCATGGCATGCAGGGAGACAATGCTACACCTGCACGTGCTGATTTAAAAAAATAAATTATCTTCCAAAGTGGAGTTTGACACAAGAGGCTGGAGCAACTCCCACATGAACTAAGGTTACAACATCTGGGACTTTTTAGTTTTGACACTTCATAAAATTAGAATCCAAGGTTACCCAACAAAGCTGAATGGTGGGAGATCTCAGGACAAATATGTATTTATTCAAATAATTAACATATGGAATTCACACCCAAAAACTGTACCTTACAGTTAATGACTTTAGTCTCCAAACAGCATTTTAACATACCTAAGAAAATCCACTATTCTCCATAGAATACTTTTCTACATATGTTGGTGTTTTCATAATCTGAAAATAAAATTTTATAAAGTTCAGAAGAAGGAAAAGTAGTAATACACAATAAAAGAATTAAGTCAGGGAATACCAAAACTGACTCATAATTGGCAAAGATTCATCACAAAACAATTCCTTCTGCCTGAATTCTGTATTTTAATGCATGAGTAAAACTCTAACAGGGTTGTAGATTCAGGTAGGTAGCTGTGTTGGTCTGACACAGGCGAAATATATATAAAAGAATGTCCAGTAGCTCCTTAGAGACCAACTAAGTTTCTTCTTGGTATAAGCTTTCGTGTGCATGCACACTTCTTCAGGTTGGACTCTAAGGTGCTACTGAACTCTAACAGGGGCCCATGGTCACTTGGAGCCACTACCACATCCCAAGAACTGCTGCCTTGTTAGGGCATTATTTTTGCAATGATTGTTGTAGCAGCTCCAGGCAGAAACAGCTATCCCACAGCAATTTGGGTCCCTTTCCAGTACATGTGCAGACCTGCATTGGCAGAGAAAGCCCAGCAGAGGGAAATCTCCACAAATTCCAAACTCTTTCCAGCAGCATGCCTCCAGGGTTAGGACTGCTCCCTTAGAAGGTACCCCTTTAAAACCATAATCATGAATGTTCAGAAAATGAACTGTGCATCTAGGATACTATGACCTGAGCTATAGTGTTGTATGTAGTTAAGAACAAAGTACAAGTCAGAATGTTCCAGCTGAAGGTTTTCATTTGCACGATATTGACAAGCATACACAGAAATAGATGTGTTTTAATAAGGTAATGCCACTATTATCCAAAATAGGGATTCCAAGTACACAAATGTCTAACACCTACTTAAAGTTGGCTGCAATGTAATTAATATCTGGAATACTTTCAAAATCTTAGCTAAAGTACAGTATGCAAGTATTTTGAAGCAGAGTACTGGATACATACCACAGAGCTCATTTGGTGTCTCCGCAACAGTAACACAAATCTTAGTTCCATAGCTCCTGGAACAGAGATAAAATAAGACAGGGTTAAAATCCAATTACACAGCTATCCAGGTTTGCAGCATACAACGAAGACCACCTCTTGTGACAACATGACTGTTATGGCACAAGCTTCCATGGACTAAAGTCCACTTCATCAGATGTAGCCAAGGGAGAGCTCAGTTGGTAAAGCATGAGTCTTAATCTCAGCGTTGGGGGTGCAAGTCATGGACAAAGTTTCCTGCGTTGCAGGGGGTCGTACTAGATGACCCTCGTGGTCCCTTCTGATTCTATGATTTAGTGAAATCTTAATCAGCAGGTAAAGAAAGTTATTAAGACAGTAGACTATTGGTTCAAGATTTCATGAAATTAGTCTGATTATGTTAGAACTTTGGCGTGTGTTAGATAGGCACGCCTTTTACTTGGGGATCCAAGCAACCGAGGCAATTCCAGCCCTAACTATTTCAGTCCCGTTCATTTCATTTGGGAGAAATCCTAGCAAGCACTTAAGGCCGCTGCTAAGAATTACAGTCATACTGCTCCAGAGAGCTGGATTTGTTTACGATGGGCTCGTCTGTTCTCTTGACCTCCTCCCTCGTTCTTTTTTATGAAATATCAGCCGCGGGGTGGAGACGAGATCCCTATAGGGCGGCGGCGAGAACCTCTCTTCCTCCTTCGTGGTTTTCCTACCTGTAGCTACGCGCTTCCCCACTTTAATTTGTTCCAAATTTGCAGATGGGGGGAGGCACGTGGGAGAGCGATTTTCGGCGGGAAAAGATGTGGGGGGGAAAAATGCTCGCTCCTTTTAGCCGTGCAATGAGAAAGGGTCCCCCCCCCCACTTTAACACATCATTAAAAATATCCTCTCAATTCAAGCCTCCACGTGCGAGGGAGCCTGCCAATCCCAGCCTACAACACCCCATCACGAAACTTCTGCACGCGTAGCGCCCCCACGTCACCTTCATTGGTGACCCCCAAAAGCTACCGAGGCAGGGGGTGCACTAACGCCGAGGGAAAGCTCGCGAAAATAATTTTTAAAAGCGCCGTTTCTGCAGCGAGAGCGCGAGTGACAAAGCGCACCCTGCCCACAAAATGGCGGCCCTTCCCGTTTAACGGCTACTCCCGTACCCAACCCTCACCTGCTTCCTCGAGGTCCAGGCGAAAGAGCGAACTGGCGCCCTCCCCGTGCTTTATATAGGATTCCTCGGAGCAGAACGAGGCTAGCCACGCCCACCCGTCTCTCATTGGATGCAGGAGAGAGACGAGCGGGGATGGCGCGCGGGAGGGGGGAGGTGAAAGGCAGGCCTTTCGAGTGGACTTTTTTCTTTTTTCATTCCTCTTGTGCAGAAGGAGGCAGGCGTGGCTTCTTTCAAGCCGAGGCTGTCAAGGGGTCTCCCTGCATGGCGTTTTGAAAGATTCTCTGTTTCTTTATGATCCGATCCCACTTCCCTTCGCCTTCGTCCGTAGCCACCTCGTGGTGGAGGAGCCGTAGCACCAAATAAGACATTTTTTTTTTTTTAAAAAGGAGCCAGGCTTTTTCTAAACTGCCAGCCCGCACAAGGCAGGATTTGTTTATTTTTGCTTATTTTGAGAAATGAATGAATGAAGGTCCGAGAGAGGCGTTCCTCTTGCTGCCTTCAAGTCCTCTGAAATCTCCAGGCTGACTCAGAGGAACTGCATACGGTTCAACAGTACTACTCGGGAGCAAGTTTCCTATCGCTTTTTGCAGTTACTTGGCAAATTAAACAAATTAAACACAAATTAAATACTTAGGCGCACCAATACAAAGACAGCCGTCCTCTTTGCACGGGGAAGTGTCAGACAAAAGGAGTCTGTTTTCACGATACCCGCGGAGGGGTTTACACGGCTCCATCCTCTTGTCTCCCCCGTCCCCTCTTTCACTCTGTAATGTGTCTCAGACCTGGGTGGAGCAGCCACGAATAACAGCCGCTCCGCTTCCCCTACGCCGAAGAGACAAGGTCCTGTCCAGATGTAGGCTTCCTTATCATCGTGTGGAATCTGTTCACGTTTCTGTTGGCGCTTCCACTAGTGATCTATACAGGATCGGACTTCATTTCAGCCAACACCATCCTTCCTCTTCCCCCTCCCTCACCCTCTTCCCCCGACAGCATACCAGAGTTAATATGGATCTCAAGGCATGCTTTTAGAACTTGTATGCTTAGCTTTAAACTCCATAAAATTAACCTATTGCTAGGATGCTATTTATTGAAGTCTATGTCAATTAAAATATGTTCAGATACAAGTGTTTTTCCCCCCTTGTTATACAATTATTTTAAAAATTGCATTTAACTATTTACTATTTAAACAGCTTATACACCACTTTACTATAATCATCTCTGAAGTGGCATACAAGAAATACATCGCAGAAAAAGTTAACATTGATTACATCAGACTTCAGTTAAAAATACCTGCTGGAATAAAAAAAAGTATTCAGTAGGTGCTGGGTGCTCAACAGAGAGGGGGTCCTGTTTGATGATCTCAACTGACAAGATGTAAGTGTGGTTGAATCAAATGGGAACAGTGACCACAGTGCTATCAAATTCAACATATATGTAAGTGGACAATTGCTAAGGAAATCCAGGACATGATAAATAACAAGATGAAAGTTGAAAAAAATATTTTTTTAATAATTCCAGTGGCACCTTTAAGATCAATGAAATATAAGCTTTCAAGGTATGAGCTTTCCTGTGTAATACACACTTCGTCAGATACTCTAAGTTGCTTCAACCTTATTACTGTTGATGACTGTTATGGCAGTTGGTTCCACAGGGAAGGGCAAGGGATTTTTAAAGGGATAAGGTAAAGGTACCCCTGCCCATACGGGCCAGTCTTGACAGACTCTAGGGTTGTGCGCCCATCTCACTCAAAGAGGCCAAGGGCCAGCGCTGTCCGAAGACACTTCCGGGTCACGTGGCCAGCGTGACATCGCTGCTCTGGCGAACCAGAGCCGCACACGGAGCGCCGTTTACCTTCCCGCTAGTAAGCAGTCTCTATTTATCTACTTGCACCCAGGGGTGCTTTCGAACTGCTAGGTTGGCAGGCGCTGGGACCGAACAGCGGGAGCGCACCCCGCCGCGGGGATTCGAACCGCCGACCTTTCGATCGGCAAGCCCTAGGCACTGAGGCTTTAACCCACAGCGCCACCCGTGCCCCTTTTAAAGGGATAGATGACCAAAATTAGCTTTAGTATGTATACTGGGACATGAATCCAATATATTCAGACCAGGTCTCTCCATAGTTTTTAGTTTGGTAATGAAATCCAGAACAGTTATATTTGACTTCAAAAGAGGAGACTTCCTCAAAATGAGGGGTTTAGTAAAAAGGAAGTTGAAAGGGGAAAAGTCAAAGATCAAATATTTCCAGAATACCTAGGGTTTTATAGAGAACCACAATAATAGAAATTCAGCTGCAATGCATACTGCAAATTGGGAAAGGCACCACAAGAGGATGCCAGTATACCTATTGAGCAAAGTCAGGGAAACTATTGGAGGCAAGAAGGCTTGGTTCAGAAAATGGAAGACCTGCCCAAATGAGGAGAACAAAAGGGGAAACTAACTTTGGTAAAATAAATGCAGGCAATAAAGGATTTTAAAAAACTCAACTTGGAATATTGCTAGAGCCATTAAGACCCACATTTTTTAAAAAAAAAATCAGTACATTAAAAGCAGGAACCGGCTAGGAAGGTGATTGGACTTTGAGGCAGCAAAGGGCTCAGTATACTGAAGAGGAAAAGGAGATTGCAAAGAAGCTCAATGAATCCCATCAAAATCCCATCAAAATGTCCCAAACTAAATTAAAACAACAACAGTCTACCAACCTAAGAAAAGCAGGATTACTAGTAAAGGAAACAGTAACACAGTATAAGCGGCATAGTACATGCATAGGAACTGGTTGTCATGGTCAGCTGAGAAGAGGTTATGGCTCAGATGACAAGGAGAATAAAAGGAATGCAATACCGTTATACTCATACAATATCTGAACTGATCAGCATGAGCTTTTAATTGTGTATTGCATTCCTCTCTCTAAAAAATCTTCAAACACAAGAGGGCACTCTAGTATTTATGGGAAATATTTACAAGAGGCGCTAAACAGGAAGGGTTATTCTGCACTGGCAAATAATTGGGTCAGGTCCATGAAAAGGAGATGGCAGTCCACTTTTGCTTGATGGATCACCCTCTGGCACACAGGTGTCAGTGTCCAGGATGATTCAGAAATTTGAAGAAGCCAGGAGTGTTGCCTTCCTCCTCATCCACGCAGCAAGCAAGTTCCCTGAAGTAACCCATACCAGCCTCAAAGCACTGCTGCAAACTCTGAACCTCTTTGAACCATTTCCCAACACAGAGAACACTCAGGGGATGATGAAGAAGGGTGGTGGTGTTGAGGTGGCACCAAACTGAGAGGAATTACAGTGTTGTGGAGCGTCCTTGACCTCCACCTCCTTACTGCTGTTACCTGCTGCCCATCGGCTTACCTCTGCCTCAGCCCAATTAACCTCACTTCCCAGAACAAGAGGTCAAGGTGTGCAGAAGTTGCTGTTCCTCCTTGCCCTCATGCCTTGCTTAGTTGGAGCCTTCCAAAGATCAGTAATGAGCTTCTTATTTGGATGTGGGCCTCAGTAGGTGCCCACTGATCTCTGGTGCTGGACCTGAACAGCACTGTAGATGTGGATTCAGACTCACATAATAATAATAATAAATAATTTATTTATGCCCCGCCCATCTGGCTGAGTCTCCCCAGCCACTCTGGGTGGCTCCCAATCAAATGTTAAAAACAGTACAGCATTAAATATTAAAAACTTCCCTGAACAGGGCTGCCTTCAGATGTCTTTTAAAGATAGGATAGCTGCTTATTTTCTTGACATCTGAAGGGAGCGTGTTCCACAGGGTGGGCGCCACTACCGAGAAGGCCCTCTGTCTGGTTCCCTGTAACCTCACTTCTCGCAATGAGGGAGCCGCCAGAAGGCCCTCGGCGCTGAATCTCAGTGTCCAGGTTGAACGATGAGGGTGGAGACGCTCCTTCAGGTATACAGGACTGATGCCGTTTAGGGCTTTAAAGGTCAGCACCAACACTTTGAATTGTGCTGGGAAACGTACTGGGAGCCAATGCAGATCTCTCAGGACCGGTGTTATGTGGTCCCAGCAGCCAGTCCCAGTCACCAGTCTAGCTGCCGCATTCTGGATTAATTGCAGTTTCCGGGTCACCTTCAAAGGTAGCCCCATCATCTCATGCCCATGGCAGCATGCATAGCTGCTATACCCAAGCTAACTAAGGGGGACCTGTGGCCCTTTAGATGCTGTTGGACTACAACTCTGGTCATTCCTGACCACTGGCCATGCTGGCTGAGGCAGATGGAAATCTAACAACATCTGAAGGCTACAGGTTCGCTATCCCTGCCTAGATATATAACCGAGGCTTGTTTCACATAGAACAAAGAAATATGGAAGAAAACAATCTAAAAAGATATTACTAGGGAGGCATGTGTGTGTGTTTAGAGCAGGTTACTATGTTTGTGCCTAGTTTCATATCATAACTCAAAGTGCACTATTTTATTTTCCCTGGAAGTTAATAAATGTTGTGAATTACATCCACATAGCTAAAGCTATTAGTAAGATAAACAGAAAAACTTCCATTACCAGATGATACCCAAAGTTTATCTTTCCTTCCTTCCTTCACACACTGGATATGTTAACCAAACTCTGACAGTCTCCGATTGCTATTAAACTCCCCCAGCCATAAAAGGAATGAAATAATAATTGGAGCCTTGTCAAAGGCTCTTTGTGCAAAGGCTTCTGTGTAAACAACTTGAGACTGCGCAGCACAAAGCTACACTGTCAGTGATCATAATAGGTGCAAGAGCTATTACTGCAGTTATTACCAAGCAAACTGAAGCAGTGATTTAATGTTTATTGCCAGCACCATTGCATAAAAGGTATGCAATGGAGAATTCTGAAATTTTGTATCTGAGGGGTAATGTTCAGTATACAATGGCCCATCTGGGACAAGGTATGAAAAATAAAAATAAGTTACTACACATTGAGATAAAGCAGATGTGATCAGATTCCAGTTCAGCTCTGGTTTCTGTGTAATGCTGTACAGAAATTGTGTGTCTTCCATGTGTATTCCACCGTTTCTCCAGCCACAATAACCCTGCAAGGTAAGAGATAAAATGGATCTAATCAAGCTTGTGGTGTTTTGAGTTGTGGTTCACAATTTAAAATAGTATGGTCCACAAACTAAAGTGTTGGACTTAGACCTGGGAGACTAGGGTTCAAATCCCCACTTGCCCTTAAGCTCCCTGGGTGACCTTGGCTAGTCACTTCCTCTTAGTCTAACCTTCTTCCCAGGGTTCTTGTAGGGATTAAATGAGGAGGAGAACCATTTCCACCACCTTGAGCTACAGGGAGAAGAAGGTGGAATGCAAATGCATTAAATAAATAAATAAATTGTGAGGTGCTACCCAAATACAGAGCTGCCCAGAGTTGTACATTAGGAGGATCACCTTGCTGTCCTGAAGACATTGATCAACTTTTATGGATCCCAGATAGCAAACTTTGCACATATTACAAGTACAGTCACCACTCTTCAGGACATACTTTCAGAATTCATTTAATGTATCTTCAGGTGAGTATTACAAAAGAAGAGTATTGACTAATATGAAAATGGAACAGGAAATCATCAGATCATAATGTGCAGGATTTCAGCGCTCTTACTCTGAGGGAATATGTTTAGAATCAGAGGAAATGTCTCTTAATTTCAAAGTATTCACCATGGCTTTACTAGTTTGGGCAGCAATATACACTTATGACCGGTAGGGGGCAATTAAACACAAGGTATTTACCGTAGTTACTCCATTTAAGCCAAATACTGTACAGTAGATTTCTGGAACCTGTTCTATTTCTTTTGCTATTCCTGTGTGAGAAAGAGGTTTAAAATTAATCTGAAGTTTTTGATTGAATTTGTCTCAACTGGCAAACCCATTCTAGTACACTCTAGTTAAAAGATTATGACTACTGTATGTTGAACTAAGTTGTCTTCACGATATTCACTGGCTCTTTTGAAATTGACAGTTCTCTCTGACGGATTCTATAATATTATTTTATTTATTAAAAACCTATCCTTAAACCATTTGGATAGGAAAGTTAATAATAATAATAATAATAATAATTTCTCCCTAGAAAAGGTAGTGAAAGTTCTCACAAAATGGATACAGGTTAAAAAGATTTTGCACAAGCATGATGTGATGGGAAGGGAAATGGGGTATCTCATTTTATAGATTCTACAATCTTCCACTCTATGTCAAAGTATATTTGTCTGTATACAAACACACTATAATGACAGCCCATCACTGTGATGCCTCTACTGGAAAGGCCTAGATGAGATTGACCGTGATGACTTGGCACAGCGGAGGAGCACGTGGCCAGCAAGGAAATCTTATTTTATTTATTTGATTATTTTTATCTAGCTCTTCAGCCCAAAAGGGCTTCCATACCACTACAAACCAGATGATCCCTGCCCATAGACTTACAATTCAAAAAGGCATGACACAAAGGGGAAATGGATAAGGAGAGAGTTCCAGGCTTAAGGGGCAGTAAGGGAAAATGGGAAGAGTTGTTTAAAGCAGTAGGAAAACTCTTATGGATGTAGCCTTTGGAAACTCACAGCAGCCCAATGACCACAGTAAGCTTCCATTTTTCTAAATCAAGAATCAAGCCAAGAAACATTATTAACAACAACAAAGTGGGATACAGATGGAAATATTGCAGTATGGACTTTTCCTGTTCGAGAGTTTAGCCAGTCATGACTTCCTTTAGTTACTGTATTCCATTTTCCTGTCATGATCAGTCATCATTCTGTGACTGTTGAGTATGCTCAGTCCTCACCGGACTTTTTCCGTTTTTTTCTCCCTTTAGGGTTTGCATCTGTGCAAACCTTGGGGTTCCCCCAAGTGTGCTTATATCTCTTGTATGGGATCGATGTCCTTTTGGCTACATTTGGAGAACTGAGTTCACTGCTAGGCTACCCCTATTCTCCTCACAGAGCTACCATTTCCCCAGTGGTTTAACAATTAAGCCCTCTACCCAGGCAACACTGAGAATTGAAGTTCTGAGGAAAGGGGGTCTCAACAACTCTCAGCACCCTTAACAAATTTCCTTGTGATTCTTTGGGGGAAAGTCATGAAAGTGGTATGATACTGCTTTAAACATACAGTGCGGATGGGGCCATAGTCTCTTCACCTCAGAGCTCCCCTTACCCTTTTATTTGGCCACTTAACCATTCCATTGTGAGTGGTGTGCATCACATCTGGTGATATTTATCTGGCTGCTTAGAGATTTTGTTCAGTGCCTGCTAAAATTTGCGGCGCTTCTTAATTTTTAATGTTATCGTTGGCCTGAAATATGGAATTCTAGTAACTATGTGACTGAGCCTAGCAACCACCTTGCAAGAGTCAAACATAAGCAAGGCTTATGCCACCTACTAATTTTGAAATGCTTATCCAGACTTTGAAAGTTATCAAAAGTTATGCAGTATTGAAATTGACCTCTTGTGTAGATTTTGTTTCTCTTTCATTTATAGCAGCGGCAGGTGGACTTCCAGCTTGTTGGAGCTACTCAGTTTTTGCAGAGAACCTCAAAGGCTGGCAGATGCAGCCAAGTGTAAAATAGTGAACTGAGCTCCCAATCCTTTCAAACAAAAACCAGTTCCTGGTTTCCTCCCTGGCTTTCTTTGTATCCATTCCTGATAAATATTGGCTCCAGGTTTTGGAAGGCAAAACACACTCCCTGAGCTGCCCTTGATTTGAGAGTTTGACTCCTCATTGCCGCAAGTCCAGGGGGCTCGTGTCAGTGGGGTCCCCTGCTGGGCTTAGAGCCCTTTACACTAGCCCTGATCCTGACCTATTTTATGGGGGGGCCCCCCAACTGATAGTGCTTATTGGATTTGTTAGTGCTTCATCATAATGCTGCTTCAAAGCTGTGTCTCATTCATCTAGAACAAATGACATCAAATGGAAATTCAAAGGCAAACGTACTTTAAAGCTAACTGATGCAAAATCATGTTTGTAAGCAGCTCAGGTGGGAGGTCAAAAACAGTTACTGATTTCCCCAAAGCCTGTAGTTCACTGTGGATCCCTAGCTCAGACCAGCATTCCCTTCAGCTCAGCACCCAGGGCAAGCAGTGCCGGATTTATGTATAGACTAAGTAGGCTGAAGCCTAGGGCCTCTAAATCTAGGGGGCCTCACCAGCCTGCCCTCTCCCCAGTGCCGCAGTGTCCCCTCTTCCAAAATTGGAAACCCAAGACTTCATGCAAGGGCAGGGCACATTAGGCCCAGCAACTATTAGATTCAGGGGTATCCATTGGGGCCCAATTTGAAGCAGTGGGGCACAACTTTTTTTTTTTGTAGGGCCCCAGTTCAGAACCAAAGTCTGCAAAATCTTATAGCTATAAATAAAATCCATATAGATTGCCCTGGTGCAGGGGCCCCCTTAGGAGCGGCCCGCGGGACCCAATTTGGCCAAATTGCTCCAGTTGCCTTAAGGTCAGCCCTGATGAGACTGTACAGGGGTTGAACTGACAAGCCCTGCACCTTCTAGGTCCCTGGTGTCACCATTCAGAGTACAGATTCAAGGACTTGTTATGGAAATAAATGGGGGGTACTTATTGGAAATCAGTTTTGTCACCTATTCCCCCCTAAACCCCAAGACAATGAGCTCAGCCACCTTTTATTACAGTCGCATAAGCACTACACTACAGCATGGCCATAAACTTCTACGTTCAACCGCTGAAATATACACCCAATATGTAGCAATGGAGATTTATGTTACTGCTTTATGAATGAACACTGTGTTTTATGAACGGACTCTGTATTTTGTGAATTACCTAAAAGCCACCAACAGGGAACTCTAGAATCTGACAGCTAACCAATTGGGTACTATCAAACAGCGACCCCTACTGTTGAAAGCAGGTAACCAGCAGGGAATGCTGCAGCTCAGCCTTTGCAGTGTTGACTGAACAGCCCCTGCTATGCAGATAATGGAGAAAGCTCGTAAATTGTATCCCTTCTGGCAGCCTGGCCAACTCTATTACGCTGGTGTAAACCCTGGTGCACCAGAAGCCCAGAATAGCCGCAAATAAAATACGCTCATACGTCAGTGACTGATAAGACTTGTTCGGCTACTTCCATGCACATGATGTATGATGCTAATTATTTCCCCCAGGAGTTAAATGATAAGTAATCAGAGGCAGCTGCGGGAGAGCTATGAGATACAGGTGAGCGTCAGATGCCTTGTCAATCGGGCCTGGGATCTTGCAGTGTTTGGAGATAGCAGTGGTGTGTAAAACTATCTATTATTTTAGAGATGAACCAAATCCTAAAAGGAGATCCATAGCAAGCTTACACAGAGTGCTGTCTGATGCTCTTATAACTATCAATTAACATCAATCAAATGTAGTAAGCAGTTCCAGTGCAATCACATACAGTGGTACCTCGGGTTAAGTACTTAATTCGTTCTGGAGGTCCGTTCTTAACCTGAAACTGTTCTTAACCTGAAGCACCACTTTAGCTAATGGGGCCTCCTGTTGCTGCTGTGCTGCCGGAGCATAATTTCTGTTCTCATCCTGAAGCAAAGTTCTTAACCTGAAGCACTATTTCTGGGTTAGCGGAGTCTGTAACCTGAAGTGTATGTAACCTGAAGCATATGTAACCCGAGGTACCACTGTATTAACAATAATCAAACAAGCAGCTACTGCACAGAAGTACTATGCTAAATAGTATGAAACCAACAAATAAGATGTGTAAGGTTTTCAAAAAGCAGGCCTACAACTTCCACACTTCATGAACACTGGCAATGCTTGCTGGGGCTGAAGGGAGTTGTAGTCTAAAGCACCTGAAGGCCACCATACTGCATATATACTGTTAAATATAGTGCTATTATATGCAATCAAAGAATCACAGAATTGTAGAGTTGGAAGGGACCCTGAGGATAATCTAGTCCAGGCTTCCTCAAACTCGGCCCTCCAGCTGTTTTGAGACTACAATTCCCATCATCCCTGACCTGCTAGCTAGGGATCATGGGAGTTGTAGGCCAAAAACATATGGAGGGCTGAGTTTGAGAAAGCCTGATCTAGTTCAACACCCTGCAATGAAGAAATATGTGGCTGCCCCATATGGGGATCAAAGTAGCAAAGACTTAGATTAGAATAATAGAATCATAGAGTTGCTGAGTTGGAAGGGACCCTGAGGGTCATCTGGTCTAACTCTCTGCTATGCAGGAATCTCAACCCCTGGCAGATGGTCATCCAGCTTCTCCTTAAAACCTTGCTAGCTGGTGGATGCCTCCCATTGCTATGCCACTCTGCGTTTCTTCTATGTAGAATTTCCTGTGAAATGAGAGCAGACACATTTCCTATGTCCCGAAAACTAAATTATTCACTTCTCTATAAACAGAAACAATTAATTATACAGCATTGGGCAAAATGATTTGGCACTTTGTCTTGCAATGCATTTTTGCTATCAGGTTGTAAAATGTGTCAAACTGAAAGCATAAGCCGTTTTGTATATCTGGAAAACATTGCCAGCAATCTGTTAAAACCCAACAAGTAGTTATCACAAAAAATAAAATAAAATCAACATGCTAAAGTCAATGTGCCTTTCCTCCTTCAAAATACACACACAGAAATAGTCATTCTCAAAGTTACTATATTTGGTAAAACGTACTAGGACTGACTGCAAATTGTTTCTTCCAAACAGTAGAACATTTTCTTTCCAAGGTAATTTTATTTCAGCAAGATGATATCTTTGTTTCCCACATAAAGGTATGCTTTAAAATTTAGTGCTCCATGATCCATTTCCATTCAGATGCTAGATGAGGCCAATTTGCATCCTTTTTGTGATAGATTGAAGAGGCCTTTGGCTTCTTTGTGGGAATCTAGCAATGACTAGTAAAGTCTGTCCTGTAGAAGCCCATCATACAAAACTTTCTCAGTGAAGTGGCTCACCCCTAGACCTTATGTAGATTTTTAGTGTGTACCTGAGATACCTTAGGCTACAATCCTGTGCCCACTTACCTGTGAGTAAGCCCCACTGCACACAGTGAAATTTGCTGACATGAGTACATGTACAAAGGTAAAGGGACCCCTGACCATTAGGTCCAGTCGTGGCCGACTCTGGGGTTGCGGCGCTCATCTCGCTTTATTGGCCGAGGGAGCCGGTGTACGGCTTCCGGGTCATGTGGCCAGCATGACTAAGCCGCTTCTGGTGAACCAGAGCAGCGCATGGAAACGCCGTTTACCTTCCCGCTGGAGCAGTACCTATTTATCTACTTGCACTTTGATGTGCTTATGAACTGCTAGGTTGGCAGGAGCAGGGACCGAGCAACTGGAACTCTCCCCATCGCGGGGATTCGAACCGCCGACCTTCTGATCAGCAAGTCCTAGGCTCTGTGGTTTAACCCACAGCGCCACCCGTGTCCCACACGTACATAGTTTTGTGCCATTAATGTCTAAAAAAGAAACACACCTTTTGAAAGAGAAGCATATTTTGGGGAAGCAGGAATTGGTTGGACCTCTCTGGCATATATACACAATACAGTACAGCAATAAAATATGTAAGAGGAATATTCTTTTTGGCTACGTTCATGACCTCACAGCTTGTCTTTCCCAAACTGGCATCCTCCAGAGGTCTTTGATGCCCATCATCCCTGACTATTGACCACACAGGCTTAGGCTGATATCAGCTGAAGTCCAACAGCAGATGGACTACTTTGGGAAGGCTAAACTTGACCTTTACTTAGAGCTGCAAAAAATTCCTAACCTTGTGCTCTCTGAGTACCTTTTTACAAAGTATTGTAAAATGAAAAATTAAAAATGAAATGGAATGCTCTTCTTATTGTGAGATCTTTCAGAAAAAAGGGATACAAATGAGAAACTAAAGTAAGGATCAGATGGCAAAATACATTCTCTACATTTTATTTAATGCTATTTCATTGTGCTTAAAGGCCTTCCTCATTATTTATTATTTTTTTGGATAGTTTTTAAAAATAAACTGGATTCTGATTCTCTGTAGTCACTTTTAAGCTCAATTAACACAGATGCTCTTTAAGGCTCTAATCTGTCTACACACTTTCCTGGAAGTAAGCCTCACTGAATTCAATGAGCCTCACTTCTGAATAGATGTGGATAAGCTTGTGTTGTGAGACAAATGAGCCAAGCTATTTGTGTCTAATATCAGAAAGCCTAAACATGTCAAAATATGATTTATCACTTCCTCCAAAAATACTTTTCAATGCAGACAGATGTGTGGCTTCTAACCTGCATTAATGATTGCAAGTCTGGAATGGTTGCAGGTGGAAACTGTTCTGGAATAAATTAATATGGAGCAGAATGGTGTAGTCTTGTATACAGAGGAGGCATAAAGGTCCATACAAAAGAAGACTAATACAATAATTTTATTTAGTTTTGGGTTTTGTGTTACTATGACAACCTATTCATAAAGATGAAATGCAAATCTTGGTACTGCATGCCAAGTTTTTATTTTCTCTCTTGCAAAGAATGAATCATGTTAAAGAAGCATAAGGTCACAACGAAACACCAGGGATACCCTCTTCCCCTCTGTAACATCTTAGCCCATGTCTTTAAGTTCTCGCCTTGCATATTCCTCCACCCCAACAGTAGCAGCCAATGACGTCATCAATAATGTCACCAGCTAATAATAGCACCAGGACATGGTCATATTATGGAGGGGAAGGACTCTATATAAGCTGCTGTTTACAGCAGCAAGCCCATCTTCAATTATTTTCCTGGGAATCATGAATTGATTTTTTAAAAACATGCAGAAACCTGCACTGTGCTGCCGCCTGTGCTTCTCATTCTTGACACACTTCTCTCAATATTATTTAGATTGCAAGGTCATTCCGCATGGGACATGTGTCACTTTGTGCATCAGCAGCATATTAGGAGATAAATCAACATCAGTATGTTTACTGCTGGAATACTGACTCTGAAAAATGAGAGAGAGGGAACTGGAGAGAACAAGATGGGAAAGGATCTATATACGTATCTCCAGAGAGTCCTCCCATTCCCAAGGCCTTGCTAATTTGTGTAGTTGCGTTTGTACACATGCACACATAGGCCTGGATGGTAAACCTGAGTCCGGATCGAACCGTTTCAGAGCACTGAGGGATATTCACATAAATGAATACTTCTGCACATAGAAAACTTTTGGTTTCTGTACACAATAGACAACAGCAACAGGATAGACAACAAGCATGTCAGGGGAAAGGTCAGTCTAGAGTCATTTTCTCTAATATATAGTTTATCTCTATGCACATACAAACTCTATGCCCTGTGCAACATTCAGGCATGCAATGAACACAGAGCCAGCCAGCAACCATTCACCAGCCATTCATAAAAGGCAGAGTCTTAAATACTTGAATGGGAGCTCACAAGAAGGAAAGGTGGTGCTTGTTACGATGTACATGTGTCATAAAAAAAAAAAACCCCAAGTGGTTTTTCATTTTGCATCTGAACTATTTTATTTATTCACATGCATATTGACTTTATTCACAATTGCATCATTTGAAACTAATTAACACCTTTTTTGTGTCAGGTAACATGCATAGTCAATCAGTGCTATAAACTGGCAAGTTACCTCTGTGCGTGCTGTTAGAAATAACACCCTCACTTAAATCCCAGGGGAATGGAGAACATCTGGCTCTCCAGAGGTTTTGGACACCAAAGCTGGATCTAGACGTATCAAAAAAGCGTTTTGGGAAAACGCGTTGTAACCCTCAATGTGCGAAATCACATTGGTGAAGAAGGAACTCCATAGCACCATCTGGTGTCATGGTTTTATAACGCATATAAAATGCTTTTTCTTTACTAATGTAGCTGAGTCCTGACTCTCCTCAGTCCCAGCCAGCCTGGGCAATGGGAAGGGGCAATGGGGCAGTTGTAGTCTACCAACATTTGGGAAGGCCACAGTTTTCCCAACCTGGCTTACACCTAAGGCCATGTACACACACTACTCCTTTAAACCCTCAAATAATCCTGGGCGCTAGAGTTTTCCCCAAGCAGAGCTACAATTACCAGCAACCCTCAACAAACCACAGTGCCCAGAATTCTTTGAAATAACGTGCTCTGAATATGTTTTAAAAGTATAGTGTGTGCACAGCCACAGAAGTGGGGGAGCAGGAAGGATATGGCATATAGTAAGAGAACCAGTGATTTCATTTTCAGATTCAGGGGATGAGAAAGGATTCTTGCCCTCACTAATCCTCACCCTCACTAATCCTCTGTGCTTGCTGATGCTGTTGCTTCTTACTCTTGCCAGTTGCACGTTCTTACCGCTATCCATAACTAATGTTTAATGCACATAGGTAATAATGGATGCTGGTTGTGATGATGCCAAGTTTCCACTATAAGGCTGCTATGATCGTTTACACATTGCAGTCAGATAATGATGGTGAACAGACTTGGGTGGATTTAGAGAAGCCTTTTATTTTGTCAAGGGTTGCATTCTTTAGAACAGGGGTCAGCAACCTTTTACAACCGTGGGCCGGTCCACCGTCCCTCAGACCATGTAGTGGGCCGGACTATATTTTGAAAAAAATAATAAAAATGAATGAATTCCTATGCCCCACAAATAAGCCAGAGATGCTTTTTAAATAAAAGCACTCATTCTACTCATATAAAAACACGTTGATTTCCAGACCGTCCGTGGGCCGGATGGAGAAGGCGATTGGACCGCACCCGGCCCCTGGGCCTTAGGTTGCCTACCCCTGCTTTCGAAGCTGTTGTTCTCTTAGGGGCTGGGTGATGGGTGGGATGAAGTCAGTGTGTGCAGGGCAACCCTTTTTCTTTCAGTCTTCCTAATGAGGAATGCTTGGGGGGAGTTGGGTATGTTTGGCCTGGATAAGAGGAGACTGAGAGGAGATATGAGAGCCATCTTCAAATATCTAAAGGGCTGCCACATGGAGCAAGCTTATTTTCTCATGCTCCGGAGGGTAGGAACCGAACGCAGTGGCTTCAAGTCACAAGAAAGGAGATTCCAGCTAAACATAAGGAAAAGCTTTCTGATGGTAAGAGCTGTTCAACAGTGGAGAATAGACTCCCTCAGAAGGTGGTAGACTCTCTTTCATTAGAGATTTTTAAGCAGAGGTTGGATAGCTTTAGTCTTGGATGCTTTAGTTGATATTTCTGCGTTGCAGGGTGTTTGGTGACTCTTCGGATCCTTTCCAGCTCTACAATTCTATGAATCAGATACGCACGCCCCCCCCCCCCCAATGCAGTAGGCTGCCATGGGAGAGGAAAATGGCTTTTTACAGCAGTCTGAACTGATTACTTGCAAAGGACTAAGGAAACTGGCACAGGACAAGTAAATACCTGGATCGATCTAGAAATATATTATTAAATAGCTCATCCTGCCCCCCACCCCTTTGAATATGTCTTATTAAACTACTAGTTTTTATTTTAAGCATTCATTCATCACAGTTAGAATGGGAAGGACTGTAGGCCAGGAATGCATTCTTTCTTTTGACCAGGGGTGGTGGTGGGCAGACATGGGGAAAAGATACAGTTGCCAGACCTGTGATGAAACATGCTGCGCTAGACTTTCTAATCCTTCTCTGGTTCACTTACAACAAATTAGGTTCAGAGTCAGCCAAAGATTGCGGCATTTTATCAGAATGAAATTTAAACTACACTCATAGCTGGAGCTGAAAAGGCAGGATTCCAGGGCTGACTTTAAATTGCATTGGCTGTTTGAATGTGGTCTGTTTCCCACTGTTTTCTTTGCGAGGTCAGATGGGGCCCCAGCGAACCAAGGCACAGTCTAGCCCCATATGTGGGACAGGTTTTTGTTTTAAAGGCGACACAATTGCTCTAGCAGCAAGGGATGCTTATGATAGCACAGCAACACAGGTAAATTAATTTAATCTCTTGCCTCAAGTCTTACAGCTTGCTCACTCTGATTTGGAAGTAGTGCTCCCTGTGACAGGGGGATGATAAGTTCTGTGGTTTTATTCAGTCATATAAATCCCTGCTTAACTAAAGCTCTCGGCTTTGCTGATTTCCTGCAGATTTGTGATCAGAACTGAGATTGTTCCACCATGGCTATGTATATCTTTTTAAACAGGTAGGCTTTTCCTTATGCTCTGTATAGAATTAAAACAATTCAAAAGCAGAATATAGAAGATTAATCCTATGGCTTTTTCAAAAGCTTAGCAGATGCTATGTTGATCCATCTCCCTACTCCCCTGCCCCCCCCCCCGCTCAAACACTACCTCCCAGTTACAGCTTTCTGTTGCTTTAAAAGTTATCGATTTTATTGCTGCTGTTTTATTCGGAGCTACACAGAACTTTTTCGGCTTGAACTTTGGAGGGCTTTCGGGCATATGTATAAAAGAATCCACAAAATCAGCTGTTTTGCTACAATCAGCTGCTTGATGGGGCCAAGTCCCAAAGCTCAATGGTGGAGCCCATGCATCGCAGAGAGGAGGCCCCAGATTCAACCCCTGGCATCTCCAGGTACAGCTGGGGAAGACTGAAACCTAGGAGAGATGCTACCTAATCAGGAAAGACAATACTGAGTTAGATGGACCAATCAGTCAAAAGCAGCTTCCTGTGTTCCTGGATTCCTGGCAGCAGCAGCAGTTGCCATCTTTCCCCCTGGCAGACTTTAGAGTGAGGGCAGAGAGTCACACGGCATTATTACAAAGCAAATATTCTCTCCCCCCTCCCACTGAGTTACGATTTCCAGAGTGATGTAACAATCAATCCCTCTTATCAGGGAACTCTGAGAATTGTCACTCTGCAAAGGGGGAAAGGCATCTCCTATCAACTTTCAGAACCCTTAGCAAACTGCGGCTCCCAGAATTCTTTGGGGGAAGCCATGACAGTTTAGCAGGGGTCAGCAAACTTTTTCAGCAGGGGGCCAGTCCACTGTCCCTCAGACCTTGCGGGAGGCCGGACTGTATTTTGAAAAAATATATGAACAAATTCCTATGCCCCACAAATAACCCAGAGATGCATTTTAAATAAAAGAACACATTCTACTCATGTAAAAACACGCTGATTCCCGTACCATTCGCAGGCCAGATTTAGAAGGCGATTGGGCCAGATCCAGCTTCCAGGCCTTAGTTTGCTTACCCATGGTTTAAAGTGATGTCATAGTGCTCTAAATGTATGGTGTGGATGTGGCCTGTGACCACCAGTAAGTTCATGCAGACTCCATGTCTTTTCATACAACCACCACTGCCACTCCAAAATGTCCCCTCAACACCACAGTATAAAAAAGGGTGCAGAAGTTCAGGGAAGGACTTCAGCTCAGCCTTCTTCCACATTGCCATAGATCAGCCATAAGGGGCATATCATTTCCCCTCTCATACGCATGGGCATGGGCAACCTTTGGAACTCTAGATATAGCGAGTATTGAAGATTAAAAAAAAAAAACCCTCACGCACATCTGGAGGTTACCAGGCTAAGGAAGGTTGTGCTAAAGCCTGGAGCTGTGTTGCTTCATAATAATGTTTAATATCTGAAATGTCAAGCCACCCTTTTCCTGTGACAAATTTGTGTCTGGTGGTTAACTCTCTGCTTTTTCTCACCAGAGTGAAAATATTCTTTTGGTTTCTGCCACTTACCCAATAACTGTTTCCTACAATAATGCAACGGTTTTCACTGCTTTATGCTTATGGCTAGGAAGGATTCTGAGAACTTTCTTCTCTTTTTTAGGAATAAAAAGATCCTGTAAGCAGGGATAGGGAACTTCGGGATGCTTCCATGCAGCTAGAATGTAGTCTACTGTGCAAGGTAGGATTTGCATCCATTGCTCCGCCCATTTTTCGCTCTGACTCCACCCATATGTTGGAATGTGGTCCTCAGGCGGAAAACAGTTCCACACCCCTGTTGAATGTAGTACATTACACAGCAGGGGCGGAGAAGCTGTGACTTCCCATTGTTCTTAGATTCAAACTTCTACCAGCCCCAATCAGCATAGCCAATGGTCAGGGATGAAGAACCTGGTTGGGGAAGACTACCTTACCGGAACGGACTAGAGAAGGAAACAAAGCAGCCAGGCATGTTTACAAGCAAGTAGATGCTGAAATGTTTCTTAAATATCTTCCACGGACGAGCTGGTGCATTAGGGAAACAGAGGAATATTATTAATCCTATTGCTTTAGCTCTTTTGAAATGGGAATTGTGTTTTTTTTTTAAAAAAAAAAGATGAGCTCAGCCTCTGAACCATCTCGGCAGGATTCATTTTGCATGGATTCAGTGGGGAAATAATTGATGGAACTGGGGAACAAGTCCATCCGATTAGGCGGAAGGGTATCTTAGGCTACCTACCTAAAAGATACTGGCTTGCGCTCAGAATTAAGGAGGCAAGAGAGGATGCAAAGGAGAATACAAAGGAGCAAAGATAGCTGGGGGGCAGACCTCAGAATGTTACAGGGAAATGTTTTATGAAATAGTAATATGTCTTTATAAAACAACTGATACACATTTTGTGGTGATACAGGAGCACATGTTGAGGGTCTGTCCCAATCACTGTGTGTTTATTGTCTCCCTCCATGTGTGGGTGGCATGTGGCTTCACGGGCGCTGGTGCAGCTTCCAGGATGTGTCTGTCCTTATATCATACCTGTCTTTTCTGATTGTGTTTTTCCCTTCCTAGGTTGAATGCTGTCAAGCAAAGTGGCTGTGTGTACTCCCAACACTGTAATGTGAGTATTCAATTGTACTCTATCTCTCTCTCTCTCTCTCTCTGTGTGTGTGTGTGTAGTCAACAAAATGAAGCAAATAACCAGGCTAAGTTTTTGAATGGTTAATGGATATTTTTAATCAATGTATTAATACTGTTAATAAATTTCTATGGTATCCACGATGGGAATGCTGAATTTAATCATAATGAACCATAAAAATGGAAGGTGCAGTAAAGTCTTCTATGTGCTTTTAAACAAGTACTCCTCTTCCTGAACTATAGAGGGGAGTTGGCACCACTCAGAGGGCTGAATTTGGCCCTGTGGCCTCTAGCTGATATACCTCACCAACACAAGCCACTTAAATGTCTCTCTTGTTCCTACCAACAAGGTGTTGTTTGTCTTGTCAGAAAATGAATTGCTATGAATTCCTAGCAAACTTCTTCAAATGGCAGCTGTAACTGATTAAGCTGTCAGTTTCAGAAAGTAAAGTAACGAGGATTATTTGTATATATTTTCTCCATCATTTGACACAAGTAAACTTGGAAGTGTGCTCCTTAATCTTGTAAATGATGTGAACGAGAACGCTACTGACTGTCATTAGGGGACGCTTGACAGAATCCCCTGCTACTTAATGCCCAGCTACTACTGTTGAAATGGCAGATTACTTATGGTGCATTTAGGGCATCGGTTTGGTGCCAACAGGAGGCCTGAATTTATGGAGAGCTTGTAGAGAAAATGGCAAGATCAGTCATGTATACAGCTGCTTATGCAAAGCTCTGCAGTTCATCATTTCAATGCAATACACTCACAAGTTAAGCATTTTATGGCCTTTTATTTTCATACTTGTTTTTTTTGCAGAGGGGGAAATATGAGGAAGGTTTTTTTGTAAGTGCACAGTAGTGTTAACTGTTTGATCTCTTTGTGGATGCTTTGGTCTCTAGCTGATTTTTTTCCTAAGGAATAACATTGTTCCTTTATCCCACCATGTCTTGCTGCAATCTGCTGGTGTTATATATATATATATATATATATATATATATATATATATATATATATATACATACATACATACATACATACATAGCACCTATCACCCATAGATGTGGAATCCTATACTTGAAGTCTGGCCAGCTGAGACTATATGATTTGGGGAGCATGTTTGCACCACTGACCCAAGTCTCCCTCTTCATCTCCTCAACGAAGTGGAGTTGGGGAAAAATGTGTATTATGATGCAAACACATGGATTTACATTTTTTAACTCTCTCTCTTTCTTTGCATTATTCTATTGGCTAGGAAACACAAACACAACAACATCACATCAGATTCCCCCTGCCCAGCCACACACTCAAAGAGTTGTGGAGAGATGGGAAGCTGTGCTCATTTCATCCTCACTTTGTAATTTAATTGGCTGTGAAAAGGCAAAAGAATGCCATCTGATAGACACATACACACAAAATGTCAAACTATTTCGTTAGCAGGTGACATTGTTTCATGCTGGAAAAGAGAGCTTTCATTTATAATAACAGGCAAGGTCACTGGTGCACCCATGAATCCCTAGAGCGCAGAGTTGGGTCTTATTAAACACTTTAGTAATTGCAATCATGTTTTGTAATTGCATGCAAACAGTTTCTTCAAGGGCATAAATATTTGCATGCAATGTGACTAGTCAGAAGTGATTTGTTCTAGGCAGAGCCACCGTAGCTACAAAACTTAACTACTTCTTAAGAACTGCATGAGCCACACTATTTTTAGATATCTGCTGCCGCCTTAGCTATAGACCGCAGCTGAAAACACATTTGAAGGCAAAGACAGTATTTCAAAAGGAAAAGCAATTAGCTTTAGTCAGATGCCAGACAACTGCTGTAAAATTTATCAACAATTGATTATGAAGACCATACATGGCCTGCCCTATTGTTGGGTAGAGCGAGATGACTGCCTCAAGCGGCAGATAACGGGTGAGAGTTGCAACAAGGCATTAGAGAACAGAGTTGATTGTACTGCATAGTGTGTCCTCAACCCCCTAAGTTAGCCTGCTGCCCTCCAGTGTGGTGTAGGGATACTGTTTCATTGCCAGTCTTGAAGTAATGTTCATCTGCCAGTCTGCTTGGCTTCTGTATATGGAATACTAGTGGGGGCACATACCACCCTGTCATCATATCAGGTACAAGGGAAGGTTAGCAGAGCATTGCTGCATATGTCCAGACCATGCATGGCATCCAATAAATAGACCCATTATAATTAATGAAACTAAGTTAGTCATGTCAATTAACTTGAATGGGTCTACTTTGAGTATGACTGACATTGGATCCAACCTCATGGATACAAACTTTTTAACTTAGCTGACAAGGGTAGAGTCTGTAGTCTGTTGAGTCTGTAGTTCAGCAGAGGCATCTCAGTCTCTACACAATTTGGGAGCATGCGCACACACACACACACACACACAGCACACAAACACATACTCATGCCTTCTCTCTCATTTTTTTTAAAAAAACACCCATATTTCATTTCCCTGAACCTCCCATTTTAATTTATGCACTATGCCCCTTATTCTCAAATTATACACCATTTGGATCATCCTTTTTAAAAATGGTGTTCTATAAAAGTTCTAAATAAAGGGAAAAACTGACTTCCCATGAACCTAGAACCCAGTCTCTAGGTAACAAATTTGAGTCAACTGAAAATTAGTACATTAACAGCTCCACGCATAGTTCAAGAGTAAAAACAACAGCAGCAAAAAATATTCTTCAGAACTAACCTATGCACTGCAGCCCAATCTTATCTGTGTTTACTTAAAAGTAAACTGTCCCGAGTTCCATGAAAGTAACACTAACACGGGCCCTTGGACTGTATCCAGACTTGGTCGCACTTATAGAACAATCCTAACTATAGAAAGCTGATGTACTCTAGGGTGGCATAAATCACCCCATTTGAAACTCTGTCCAGGAGAAATTTGACTTGCACCTTGCTATGGCTGATACAAATAAATATTCTTCTGTTTCTGACTTGCACCATTCTTTTTGTGGGCTACGTTCCACAGGGTTGTTAGGTCCCACGACCAAACAGAAATGGGTCTGGAAGAGGTATAAGTTTTTCATGGTCCTATCCTCACCCCTTCCTGCCCCCGCCCTCAGAACACCCTTTTTGGGGAACTTAAATTACACTGTCTTAGGGTCCACCAGCTGAGCCAGGTTGATGGACTTATGCCAGCACATGTCTATCTCAGTCAGGTGAGGGACTTACATTGGCATAGCCCTGGCTGAGCAGAGAAAGTTCAAGTTCAGGTGACAATTATTTCCCGTCACTTAAAATTTAATGCAACATGGCAGCATATTGGTAAAAAAGCCACAGTTCCATAACACGACTGGTAAAGGAAATGTTCGACGCTGGCATTTCCAGAACCACTAACATTATAACCAGCAAAACTAACACAACAAGCCCCATGTCTGAATGCAGCCAGTGTAATTATTTCTACAGCTTGGTTGTTGGGTTTGAATCTTTTGTCTTAGAATTATTTTGTGGACTAGACTGGCAGACAGACATTGACTTTAGCAATTGGTACCATGTAAGTATATCAGCTACTGACCTGCATCTAATCTGGAAAGCAATTCATCCTTCATCCGCAGCACTTAGGGGGACATCACTGTCATTTGAAGAATGCTGTATGGCAACCAGCAGCTCCTGACATGACTATTAACCTGCTGCTAATTATTCCTAGTTAATACAAAATATTGTTCCCTTGTGTCCGTCTGCAACAGCACATGTTAAATGACCTATTCAGCAGCTGCCATTTCAAAGAGATGGCTCTTTTCTCTTCTCAGTGAGATAAGCCTGCCTGTTTCCAGTTAAAGGCTCAGGGAACTGCTCAACTGATTCACGCCCGCCATGTGTCAGTCAAAAGCCCATGGCATTTAGGCAAGGCTTATCCAGTTTAATTTAGCAACAGCTGCCCATCATATGTTGTATTCAAATTCTAACAGCTCGCAGTTACCTTTTAGCACTCAGTCGTGCAGTCATTCTGTGGCACCAATGATGAAGATTACAATGATGAAGAGGCCATATTTATTATGCTATCATGCCAGGAGCTGCTGGGGCTCAAACGTGGAAGCTTCAGGCCTGTGTGCAGCTGCCCTCTTTTGATAAGCCACTGAACGACAGGTTGCAGAATCCACCCAGGGAGCTATGTATCCTTAGGCCCTGGGCTGATCCTGCCCATCTGCACTGCCCATTGGACTCTTCTGCAGCAACAAGGCCTTTCTGAGCTCTGGTATGGATATGCATCCTTCAGTTGCTCTTTGGTCCTGATTTTGGTGTCCATTTTCTTGATCCTATCTCCAGTTCATTCCAGTCCTGGCAGATCATGCTTTCAAAATCACTAGGTGGCCATTTGCTGCCAATCATGAGGCAAACAGCAACCTTGAGAGGAGATTATTTTCATTGGGAAAATGGAGCAGGGGGAAAGGTTAAATTGCTGTTCCCCCAGTGCCAGGGTCCCGATCCTCTTTTTCCCCACCAGCAGCTTCAGTGGTTTGAATAGACCATTTCCCTGCCCAGTCAGATGCCAACCACCCCTTAGAAGGTTTGAAGACCGCCTCTCTTGACCTTGACTTGCTGCGTTTGGTAACTGGGGAGAAGGTCAAAGATGGAGAGGTTGGCTGCTGCGCCCAGCGGTCTGTGTAATCAAAGCAAAATAATCAGCCCAAGTGAACAAATTGATGTGACAGGTTTTTTTATTGTAGTTTTCTTTACCAGCTTAGTTCATGCAGAGTATAATTATGAGGTAGAGAGAGGCAATCACAGTTCCCTGTCCACTCAGAAAACAGAAATAAAGGACAATATGTTTAATTTGTGGGTTAAGATGTGCAGCATTCTATGCAATGCACTAGGGGCTACAAAGTTCTCTCCTTGCCCCACTGTACACCTAAGAATGTAATGCAAGAGACTGCCACAAACCTATTTGTGCGAACACGTGTATTCTATTGCTCCCCATATTGAGTATACTGTCCATGGGAAACCATGTTTTGGATTGCGCGGAATAGTCCTTGGAGACTGAAATTGAAAATTAAGCTTATGCAGTGCAGTGGCATCATGATCTGAATTCACAACGTCCCTTCCGCAGAGCACCACATAAAATAAATTTATGTAAAATAACATTTCCAATTATCTGAACTATTCACTTTCCAAATGTATGAGGTGCACCCCACGTCATTGCAAAATAAGCAAAGGGTGAAATGTAATTGCATACAAAATCAAAGCAATTGACACCAAGCAATAGTTCTGCTTTAAAGGGAAATGGGAGAGATTATTTTTTTACATAGCTCTGGCAATGTCCTGAGAATGCTAATTGGTCATGAGAACTGTAGATCTTTTATGCCTGGCTTTGCATGATCCAGTGCCCAGGTAAAGAAGAGGGGAGGAACAAAGCAGATCTAAGAGGCGGCTGCTAAAACATGATGCTTAGGGGTGTGAGAGGGCAAGTCCTAAGTCCTCTCCTCTTCTGATCCTGATGATTTGATCTTGCCCCCTTCAATCATATCTCAGACTAATCCACCATTTTGCCTAGCAGTGCATGCAACAATATTAGACTCTGATAGTCCATCTGAGGCTAGTTTATGACCTCTGAAGGTCTGAGGTGACAGTTTGTCCACTAAAGGGACTAACATGCATTAGGAATGAGATCATAAGGAAACAACTGCCCAATCTAAATAGTTATGTTTAAGTCTTCATGTATTCAGAGAAAGCAAATCCATTTTTTCCTGCAACTGTATTTAATTATCCAATGAATTATCAGCTCCTTGAAATGCTTGCTTTTTGTTCAAGGTACATTTTTTTTAAAAAAAAATCTATCAATCTTTCACTTCAGTCAGGCAGTAGACTGTTTACAGCAATCATAGATTTGATGCAAAATGTCTGGAGACGTCAGAGTTCTGAAAACTAAGAACATGTGCATGTAAAACATATGCATGGCTTTGTGAAGGTCTTCAATTGCTCTCTGTCTTGTTTTCTACCCCTCCCAGTTGGAAATTCTTAAGAAAATATTTTAATATTTCTTAATAAAAAGACAACCAATTGCATCCAGCATGCAACTAGCAAATGTATGTGGGGATGAGTGGTAATCATTTGAACTCTTGCCATGTATACGTATGATATTTGTGTGCAACATCTGAATATACTTAGCATTTCCGATGGCTATGACGAAAGAGTCAAAGGGTGGGGTGGGGAGGGCAAAGAGGAAGAAGATTAAACCACCTATTTCATGTTGTAGCTTGTACTTTTCCTGCAGATTCTATGTGTTGCCTGGTCTGTGGAATGCTTGCTGCAAAGACGCTTGCCTGGTGCCAAATTGAATGTGATTTCAGTGTCAGAAAAAGACCTTTGGTATGTAATCTAAGTTGAACTAGCTTTTGGTTTTATCCATTCTGATTAATTGCATGTTTTAATTGCTGCTTCTGCTGTTTTATTTTCGCAATATTGTATGTGTTTACTGAGAATCCTTACTGAAGGGTGGCAGAGAAACATTTGTAAGCAAACAAACAAATGCATGCGTTCCTCAGGACTGACCTATGACAAAGGACAAGATGGCACCCTGCCATGGCATATACAGAAGCCAACTTCAACGGACAGCATCCTTCACTGTAACTAAGGACAACGGGGTAGTTTAGTGGGTGAATGGGATGCTGCATGGCACAGACAGCTCTGTCCTCCAGCATCTCACCCCTATTCTTCAAATATTTAACTTTGCTGCCTGCCTCCACCAGCAACCAATGCCTGGGATGGCTGCTTCACTCTGCCCAATGGTAGGGCTGGACTTGGTGATCCTCCAGGCTGGATCCAAAGTACAATGTGATTAGTTCTATGTGCCTAAGGAACTTGTCTTTCTCAAGCAGTAATGCCAAGTGCCTCTTGGCAAACATCTTTAGAAACTGAGAGACAAGTCTGTGATTTGGCATTTGAGGAGAGAGGTTGCAAGTGGGCAGACCTAAGTTCCTCAGCATGCATGAAGGAGATCTTTGGATTTCAGGGTCCCTATCTTATGGTATGATTGTGCCCCCCACAGTGTCTCAGTCTTGATAGTGTGGTAGACACACACACACACACACACACACAAAGAGAGAGAGAGAGAGAGAGAGAGAGAGAGAGAGATTCTGTGCTGAATTCACACACACATATGCACAAACTTCTACCATGAACTAGGGAATAGATGTCAGCCCTGTGCTCAGTATTCCCTGAAGAGCAACTTGCTTTCATTTTGTGATGTCAACAGCTGCTTCAGAGTGATAACAGGTACCATAATGAATGCAATGTATTCATGCCAAGACTTCTGGGACAGCATGACAATCCAGCATATCTGTTTGAAGTTTGCTTAAGAGAACAGGCTGACTGTGCTTACTTGACTAGGAACTAAGAATAAAAGCAACACAGGAAGGTATAGAACCATATCTGGAAACAGTTATCTCTCTATAGTACCCATACTGCAGGAAATAATTTCAGACATGTTACCTGTATAAGCTGCTAAATTTGTGTGTGTGTTAGCATCTTTCTTTACAGTTACTCAAATAATTAAAAGATCACCGGTTTTCTTCAAAACCAAATAAATAATACCATATACTATACAGTGGTACCTTGGGTTACGAACTTAATTTGTTCCGGAGGTCCATTCTTAACCTGAAACTGTTCTTAACATGAGGTACCACTTTAGCTAATGGGGCCTCCCACTGCGCCACCGGCGCACGATTTCTGTTCTCATCCTGGGGCAAAGTTCTTAACCCAAGATACTACTTCCAGGTTAGCGGAGTTAGTAACCCAAAGTGTTTGTAACCCGATTTACAAGCACTGTATGCTTATAAGATTAAAATGTAGAGCACATAGAAAGCATGAAGCCCTCAAGCTCGGAAATGTTCCCTACCTCTGACTTAAAATATTCCACTAGAGGTGATGATTAAAACAATGAGAATAAGGGATTCAGTGATTTCTCTAATCTGACCTTCTTTCTTAGCACATGGTTATATTCCTTGAAAACCTCAAAATACAACTAATACTGGGCATAACCTTTGGGTTTTATGTATGGGGGGAAATGTCAGCTCACAAGACAAATGTACCAGTTGTACTCCACACTTTTGCCAGTTTGGAATGTTTCTTTTATAATGTTTCTTGCTAAAGTGGATTGAAGGATGCAGTACATAGAAATATCTGGGAATCTGAACAGCAAAAGCATTAGGGAGATGTTTGGATAATGATCCCCACCCCCACCCCCCACAAAAAAACCTGAATGAATATAGTGTGGCTATTCCACAGTAAATGCCTAGTGTGGAAGAATATTTCAAGTCCCGTTTCATGATAGAAAACAACAACAACACAAAATTACTCTTGAGATCCTTTGTAAACAGAAGCCATCTGCTGAATTTTGTTCATCCCAATATGCTTTTGCACATTACTCAGGCGATGTTTTTTGTTTCCCCAATTTGCTCTAAAGAAGCAGCATCTTTAACTGAACATCTAAAAAGTTTGTGTGCATCTCTCTTGACTCCTGGGAGTTGAGTGTGTTGCCATTGGGATGATTTGTTTTAACATGCAGCATTGATAAGACTTCGAATGACAGGAAAATGACTCTGTGTGCTTGTCCAGGTAAAGATTTATGAAGAATAAAGTGTCACAGTAATGAAATGGTGACAGGTTAGCATTAGCAGTTGACACTGGTGGGCTGAAGAATGGGGAAACAATTGAACTGGAAGTGAAAAACAAAATAACAATGCTTTAGTGTTGTCACCTTTACAAATGTGGTTAATGAAAAGTAAAGAAAAAAGGGCTGACACATTATGCTTTGCTGGACCGCAATGGCTCATTGGGAGCTGTCCCTGGTCCTGAAAAGCCACACAAGTTTATTTGGTTCTGTAGTTCTATACCGCCTTTCACCAAAAATGGCCACAGGATAGTTTACAGAATTTTCTGTAGATCGTTTTTATGTACATTGCTTAGAAATAAGATATTTAGGCACTATATATAAAGGTCTTAAATAAATAAATAAATAAATAAATAAATAAATAAATAAAGTTATATAAAACATGATACATCATAAGCAGGAACATATTTTTTCCCCCTCATACAATTTATAACATAATTAGAAGGTATATAGAATCATAGAACTGTAGAGTTGGAAGGGAGAGTCTCATCCAGGTAGGATGATACAGGAGAAGACGGCATTATTTCAGAAATGTTGTTTCTGTGTCTGGCTCTCACAGACTAGGGAACTCCTGTACTACTTTGGAAGCACTGGTGTTTAGGAGCACTGATGTCAGAAAACTAAGCATGCTGCTGCTATCTATGTAAATTCTTAAAAATCAAACCACCATTACTTAAGCAAAACTAGTCTTCTCCCTCAAATGATACACATTTTCATAGACTCTTATGTGACTTTCAGAAAGTTGGCCCATATGCCCAAAATGTAATGTGAAAAGCGACTCTAGCAATATTTTGCTATGCCATTTTAAGTACATGTATATCTATGACAAAAATTCCTTAAGGCAAATATTAATGAAGTATTCAGGTATCATGCTGACTTGTGAGGCACAGAAACGGTTAATGCTGGACACTCTCCATTTTAAAACAAGTTCCTTCCTTCACAATACAGAAAAGATACACTTTGATAATAATTTTCTGTTTAATGATAAATGATTATGAGTTTTGGTCAGGAGAAGGAAGAGTCAGCGCTGAGTAAATGAGCTACCTCTCTCTGAAGGGCTGATAGGTCATAAACCATATCTAGCGGCTTGAGGGAGGTATAAATTGAAAACATTACAAGATTTGATTAGAAATCCTGAAGGCTCCAGCAATGACATAGCTTATTTGGAGAACTTTTCCTTCAAAGAGCGAGTGCAGAATGCTATATAAGCCATGGCTGAATTTAAAATGTTATCTATAAACTATGAAGAACACGAACCGCAACCAGGGTCGCTCTACTATAAAACTGATGAAGCTTCAGCTTCAGGGCTTAAGTGACTTTGTAAAAACATTTCCCCAATTTTCACCCCCCACAATAGAATGACAGAATAGTTGGAAGGGACCACAAGCATCATCTAGTCTGACTATTTGTCCCCGTGTGGGACTTGAACCCATGACCCTAAGATTAAGAGTCTCATGCTCTATCAACTGAGCCAGTGTGGTGTAGTGGTTAAGAGCAGTAGATTCATAATCTGGGGAACCGGGTTCGCGTCTCCGCTCCTCCACATGCAGCTGCTGGGTGACCTTGGGCTAGTCACACTTTGAAGTCTCTTAGCCTCACTCACCTCACAGAGTGTTTGTTGTGGGGGAGGAAGGGAAAGGAGAATGTTAGCTGCTTTGAGACTCCTTCGGGTAGTGATAAATCAGGATATCAAATCCAAACTACTACTACTACTACTACTACTACTACTACTACTCTTCTTCTTCTTCTTCTTCTTCTTCTTCTTCAACTCGAAAACTATAAGGCATGGGAAATTTTTATTCACACCAGCGACTTTGACATGTGAGATAATCCAGTACAACAATTTTAATCAAAATCAGAGGTAGCAGCTATTTTTTCAAAAATGTGGTGCTCTGTTGTGGAACAAACCCACACAATAAGATAACAGTCATTACCCAGACCTCATTGCTGGTTGCGAAGGGGCCTCCACAACAATTCAAGTTTCAGGGCCCCCCAAATGTAGATCTGCCACTGACCACAACTCTATCAAACATAATTCATTTTCCTGGACCTAGTTTGAATATCTGTAAATGGGAGCATAAGCTGTTCTCAGCAGAACTTTAGACAGCTGGGGAAAATTCTGAAGCTGTCTTACATAATTCTCAACACTAGAACAGCATGCTATTGAACATACAAATCACACAAAGGTTTTTCTCATGTTGTGAAGTAACTAACACTTGTGCTTTTTATTTCCACTTCACATGATTGGCTACTGCACCACGAGATGATACAACAGCATTGATGGAAAGCATATTTATATTTTCATCAGACATTGGCTGCTGTCTGACATAATTATATATAACCATTTAGCATTATGAGGATGTGCTACAGCAAGCCTCAGGCTAGCTTTGTCTTCCTCCCCTCTTCAAACACGGAGATTTAAAGTGTCTAGATATAGTTTGTTACAAACTGCAGCTTCCCATTTCCTACAAGCCCCAGTTAATTCACAGTGCAGGACAGCATACCAGGATGGTTTCACCTTTCAAATACATTTAAATAAGACCCAATGAAATCAACATAAGCACTTAAACACACTAAACCTTTTCAAGGATTGCATTGAAGATGAAGTAAACCCACCTGTGCCTAAACAGATTATCCTCTCCCCTCTTCTTGTTGAATACAAAGTAAATACTCAGCATGGACTGCCTGTCTTTAACATGCAAGTCTTCAATATCCAGCTGGGAACTAATCTGTCATTGAAAAAAATTAACATTCTGTGATCTCAAAGCTAATGACTCTGGATTTCCCAAGAGAAAACAGAAGAGGACAGTGCAGGAGAGGCTGCTGGCATTTGACTGAAAGCAGAGGCATATGAGCAAGGAGGTTGGAGAGGATTCTTGGCAATGGAATGAAGGCAGTGATTAAAGAGAAGCTGCGGAAATGGCTGCATGAAGATTTAATTACCTGTGGCTAAGGTAAGCTGGATTTGAGCACCTTCCAAAAACATATTGTGCTTGAAAAATACCCTAAGTGGTTATCCCTGATTTATCCTCCAATATTAAAACAACCTGGCAAAATCTCAACATGGAGTCAATCTGACCTCACTGAAGGTCAACATCTACAACACTGTAGTCAATGTTGACATACAGAGGGCCACAAGGCCAGCTGGCTACCCCCAGCTGAGTCGTCTCTTTCCAGCCGTCCCACTGCGAAGACCCATTGGCCTCTGCTCTGATGTAAATCAGCAACCCAGGCTTCAAAACCAGGGCACACTATGTCAGCAGAGCGAACTGCACACACAGAATAGGCGTGAGGCTTATGGAAGCATACTACAACTACAGATTTATTAATCATAAATCAGGACAAAGAAACATGTCTTCTCTTTCTCTGTCTTCTCAGAGAGACAGAGAAAAACAAAAGCTATACACACAATGGAAGTTCCCAGCAGACTGTGCTGGAATGTAAACAGACATGTGACACACAACAGTTCCATGTCTTATAACTAAAGGTGGAATAGAATTTTCCAACAGTCAACAGGAAAGGGACGAATCCTAGACAGAACCTAAAATGTAGCATCCAATTTCACACATAAGCCTAAAACAAATGCAAACTTCAGGCCTCATGCCCTAAATAGTTCTGCTATTTTAGCAAGGTGTATATGTCTGTTTGTGATGAGATTATGGTCAGGAGAAAGACAAGTATAGCCACAATGTGCTGATTCTCCTGTGGTTTTTGATACCATCAACTATGGTATTATTCTGGATAGGCCATCCTTGTTGGAGACTAGAGGCACCGTACTATATTGCAGTGGTTCCACTTCTATCTGGATGGCCTGTTCTAGAAGGTGATGCTAAGAGGCCTACAGCTCAGCTCTATAACATTAATGCAATGGGACCATGTTATTTAACATCTAGCCAGTGTGGTGTAGTGGTTAAGAGCGGTAGATTCGTAATCTGGGGAACCGGATTCGCATCTCCACTCCTCCACATGCAGCTGCTGGGTGACCTTGGGCTAGTCACACTTCTCTGAAGTCTCTCAGCCCCACTCATCTCACAGAGTGTTTGTTGTGGGGGAGGAAGGGAAAGGAGAATGTTAGCCGCTTTGAGACTCCTTCGGGTAGTGATAAAGCGGGATATCAAATCCAAACTCTTCTTCTTCTTCTACATGTAACTGCTGAGTTGATGGAGAGTGAGGAATCGGTGTGTAGAAGCTGTAATGGATGGGAAGAGGGCCAACAAAAGGAAGTTGATTCTAGGTAAGTCAGATGCCCTGGTGAAAGGTGGTTCACCTGGCCGGCAGAGGGTGTGTGGTAGCCATGCTGTTATGGATGGGGTTGCCTTGAAGGCTCAGCTTTTGAAGCTTATGGCTGCTGTTGAATCCCACATAAGATGGAACCAAGCCATTTCCACAGCACACAATGTCTTTTATCTTCTTAGGCTGCTGCCTCTGGTTACATCCCTTCTCGCAGTAATAGTCTGGTCACTGTTATCCATGTGCTTGGAACTTTGAGGCTGGACTGCTGCAATACATTGGAGCTGCCTTTGAAGATTTCTTGGAAACATCAGTTGGTACACAGCGTAGGGTTAAGCTGGAACCAGTCACATTGAATGGACATCACCAGTTCTTAAACAGTTACACTAGTTCTAGCGTCTCTAGGCAAAATTTGAAGTGTTGGTCATTACCCATGAAGGTCCAAATGTCTTGGAACTCAGCTATTAGAAGGACCAACCTTTTCCACATGATCCTGCCTAAACCTTTCAGTGACCCACCCTCCAGCTCCCCACTCCCTCAGTACCTGAGGCTAAGCAGGTGCTGACTAAGGAGAAGGCCCTAAGGAGAGTTGTGGTGACTCAGAGATTGTCTTTCCTGGTGAAGCTTGCTTGGCAAAACGCTCAATGTCTTTTCAGTGCCAGGCAGTTATTCTTGCTTTTAAAAAAATCTACCCGGGGCAATACAGTGTGTTCTATAAGGGATTTTAGTGATGCTTCTATGATGCTGCTGGATTTTATGCCTTCTGCTCCTGTCCATTTAGTGCAGCTCTGATTTTAAGTGGTTTGTGCTGTGGGATTCTTTTGGGCAGAAGGGCAGCCTATAACAAGGCAGATGGATGGTCTCGATCAAATACATACGCAAACAAGGAGCAACAGTCTCACCAGCAGCTCAGTCAGCAGCAGCCTGGAGGCCAGCATGGGAACACAGCTCTTTCTCAGCTCTGAGAAACTAGCAATTTCCTATGTGGTTTTTTTGTGTGGTTCTGATTCTTTCCTACCAAGATTAGCAGCTCCCTGGTGATACTCAAGGGATTCTTTGGAGGGAATTCCATGTCCCCCTGCATCATTTTGTCCTATAGCACTATCCCATGCGAAGGAGCTACTTCAGGTGACCCATGGACCAGAGATACACAAGGCCATACAAATCTCAAGAATGGGGATCTAAGGAAGGAGATGCAGGTAGTTGACAACACACCAATTCAAAGAGTTTGGTGGCCTCAGTGTCACTGGCAGAGGAAGTTTGCTTGTCCAGCTCAGTTGGGAAGGCTTGATGAGGTGGGGCAGCCTGTTCCCTTGCTTTAGAAAGGCTCCTCTGGGCTGCCATATTCAGAGGCAGGCTGTCTCTAAATCTTTCTGGAGGCATCTGTCTGGTCATTGTGGAAAGCAGGATGCTGGACTGGGGTGGCCACTTGATCTTCTCAGAGAAGGCTCTTCTTACATTAGGTGCACGACTTTGTGCACCTCTGTTACTAAAAGAAGGCGTTGCATTGTTGAAATTCAGAAATCTAAGTTAGTCATGTGTATTGACTTCGATAGGTTTGAGTAGAACTAGCACTGACTACCACCCATCCGGTCTATCAGTTCACTCCAATACAGGAGGATGTGGGGAACCAGGCAGCTTCCTGCTATTCATCCCCCACTTTAATTTTTCTTTTCTTTTTTCTTTCTCTTTTTTAAAAAAACACTTACTAGATGAGTGGCTCCCGAGTAAGATATTTCACAGCCCCCAGAGAAATTAGAGACATTTATAAAATGTAGTAAAACCTTTAAAAGGTTCAGAAAACAATACAGAAATCTTCCATTCAAGAAGCGCTTGTGACACTTGAGCAACCAAATCCTACAAAGCAAGATGAAAGTGCTAGGAGTTATTCAAAATTAAATTATGATAATTACAATATATAAGCATGGAGCCGTTCATGTTCTCTCTCTCTCTCTCTCTCTCTCTCTCTCTCTCTCTCTCTCTCTCTCATACTTCTCTTTTGTCTCATTTGGGACAATGGCTGCTGTTCCTGGCTGGCTGATACATCTTTATGATTTAGTAGAATTTAACAAAGAGATCCAGCTTGTGGCAGACACTGGTTTTTGAGAGCACGCTTTTGAGATTTGTTCAGAATCAAAGTACCCTTCAGTTTCAAGGCTTTTGAATAGCCAGTGCCTTTTGGAAGATGCATAGGATAAAAACAAAGGAATCGCTCTTATTTTATAAGACTTTCTGGGGCTACTAGTTGTAATGGCTATATGTCACCTGCAATTTTGGAGGAAGCATGCCAGCTGTTGAGGACCATGAGTGGGAAAGTTGTACTGCACTCAGGGCCTGCTTGCAAAGGCATCTGGTTGGCCTCCATGAGAACAGGATACTGGACTAGATGGGCTTTGGCATGGTCCAGCTGGGCTCTTCTTACTTCCTCACATACATGCTGAACATGAGCCCAATCTAACAGACCCATGCCTACAGCAGTTGGAGTTGTACATTTTGGCGCTCCTTTGGTCTCCATTACTCTCACATACTAAGGTGTGCATCTCGCATCTGGGGCCTCTGCTAGCTAGGCTGGGGCCAGTGATTTTGATGCTAGAACATATCACATATACTAACAAGAAACTTGACTCATTTGAGTGTTAATCCTTATGTGATCAAAATGGCACTAACTCTGCCACCAGAGGGGAGGTCTAAACAGGCCTGAAAGAATACCCAGCGTTTGTGGAAGTACAAACGCTGGGTACAAAGTACTTTGTGGAAGTACAAAAATCTTTAGAAAGCTAACTCTTAGAAGGAAAAGCCCCCCAACATCCCAATGAAAACTGAATGTGATCAGTAGGTATGCAATTCTGACTTTCTTTCTTTTTTGAGGGGAAGAGAGAAATGGAATTCAGGATGAGGGGAAAGGAATGACACTCACATGCTAGCATTAGATTAGGGTTCAGTTGGTGAGTCCTACTAGCAAAAGTTCACCCAAGGACTTCCACAAGTGCAATGGGGCTTTGCCCCCTCTCCACCCCCTCACACCCCACAAAAGGCCTCTTGGAAGGTAGGAGAACACCCAGAACAGTGTGCAAGGGGAGGAGGAGGGGGGGTAATTGTTTTATCTGTCAAGCTGCAGCGCTTGTGCTGAGGGACTAATTGCCACAGTGCTACATTGAATCCCTCCCTCTGTCGCAAGTCCCACTTGTTTCCTTCACTGTAAAAGTGAAGAGCTAGGACAACAAGTGTCTCACGGTCAAAGTAAGGCAGGCGAAAGAGAAGTGAGCAAAAATGGCCTGGAGTAGCTATGCACATACACATCTGCCAGCTTGCTGAAGAAAAGAAGGTACACAATCCCTCAATATAAGTCTTTGGATACATAATGGACTTGCATTCATTTGGTAATTTTGTCATTTCCCACACACAGTAAGAAAGAAAGACAAACTACCTAAAATGAAAATGACTCACTCGTTCCCTTTTCTTCTCATTAGTTAATGACGCCATTATTAAGATGTCTCACACTTCGTCAAGCCAAGCAACATCATCTCCGGACCTCCCACCCAACCCCATTTCCCCCTTCACTAAAATAGATGTGAAATGCAAGGCAGCATCCCTGGTGAATTTCATTCACACGATGTCGGGCTTGCTTGCACCTTTCCCAGGGCTCGCAAATGCCTGTGATGATGACACGGAGGAAGTTGTGATGGTGTCCAAGTTCATAATGACCTGGTTCGGAATACAAATTTGTACGCCTGGTAACGCTAGGCCATATTAAGAATTGATCTACAGTGGACCCTCCAGACATGAATTAAATTCATTCTGGGGGTCTGTCCACAACCCAAAAAGTCTGTAGGCAGAGGCGTCGCTTCTGTACACTCGCACAGCGCGATTGAGTGCTTCTGCGCATGCACGCGGGGCAAAACCCGGAAGTATACTTCTGGATTTGCCACGTTCCTAACCCGAAGTTATGTATCCAGAGTGGTACGTAACTAGAGGGTCTACTGTGCTGTATTCTCAAATGAGACCCTGCACATTCACTGTTAGCACCCAGCAGACCAATCACTCAAGCCAGGTCTTTGTAGGCACATGGACTCAAGTTATTTGATTTTCATCCCTTCATGGCCCCTGAAGCTCGCATTGATTGCTGTGATCCTCACTATCAAGACAGCCTCCTATGCTCAGAAGATCTTTAATGCTAAGCCCCCAAATTGATTGGTGTGAAGTATGTGGCCAGCCCACTTCATCAACCACCCTTTTGTTATGTCCAGTTTATTTTGGCCCATCTATTATTTTGACCATTTCTTGAAAAAAAAATTATGTTGCGGTGGTTCCTCCATCTTCATCTGAAACTGTCTTGTTCCCCAGCGTGTTTGCAGAAGTAGCTGCTTGAGTTTCCAAGGAGCTGCCTGTCGTGGCTTGTGAAGGCAATTTCAATTCCCAGGAAGCAGGTGGAAAGACACATGCATATGGCACCATCAGCATGTGTGTGCCAACATTACAAGCTAGGAGAGAACTTTTGGGAAATAGATTTTCCCCAGCCCCGAAAGCACGCTAAAGAAACCTCAGGAATGGGTACATCTTTTTCCCAGGGACAGATTTCAATAAAGCGAGTGGCAGGCAGGAACACTTGTGGGAGTGAAAGTTTGATGAAATGACAACACCATGGGAGATATATCCTGTTTCTTTTTTCTACCACAATATGTACAAGAACCCAAAGTCTTAATTTTTAGCAAAGCAAAACAAAAGTATCACAGACAGGTAACAAAATGGGTCGCAAGGTGTGGTCTGAGGCACTTAATGGAGCCACATTGCTGGACAACCTAAGCAGATCTGGGCCTGGTCAATGCCTGGATGAGACACTGGCTGGGAATTCCATGATCGCCACCCTGAATTCCATAATGAAGATATCAAAATGCACAAAAGGTGGAGCAACCAGCCCAACTGCTCCAGTGATACACACTGTACTAAGCAGTCTAGGGTGAGGGGTGCAGACTAAGCATCTCTATATGGAAGAATCGTTTGATAGGAATGGGAAAATCTATCCATTTCTGGGTCCCCCTTTTTCTAATCTTCAATTCAGTTCTCCACATTTTGAGACCTGTTTGCAATTTTAAACAGAAGTCTTCATGCAAATTCAGCAGCATTTTAGTTCAGTATTTTTCTAATATACATATTTCCATGCAATTTACGTTTTTGAAAAACACACATTTCCCCCATATATTGTACATTTGTTCCTGTTGTTTTCTCCATTACATGCATTTTATGGACACCATGGGTGGCTCGTCCCATTTCTTCTCCTGAGGTGAAACAGGAATGTGTTGTCTCCTGTCCCCTGCTGTGCCCCACTCACCCCACTACTTCTGCTGTCATCATAATGCCCCCCCTTGCCAAAACCTTGCAAGAGGAACCTTGGTGCTCATCTTCTTCACCCCAGGGGCAGGGAAGACACGTGGCAATACCCACGTGTGGAATGCCCTGTGTGCTCATTGAAACTCGGTGACAGGGCGGCATTGCAGTGGTGGTGGAAGTGCTGGGGCAAGCAGGGTGCTACCTCTTGCATTTCTGCCAGCTGAGGCAGCTGCTTCACTCTACCTAATGGGTGAGCTGGCTCTGATGGATATTTTGCCCTAGTAGATGCATTTTTGTATGCATTACGTGGCTGGTGAACTGCACTGTAAAATTTGGAGAAATTTCAAAGGATGACTGTGTGTTGGTTTGCATATTGCTTTGGAAAGTGCAATTTAGGCAGGTTCCCTTATAAATGTGAACTGAGTTGAATTTCTCCCATCTCTACTTAGATGGATCCACTATTAGGGTTGTGTGCGTGCACAGAGGTGGTAGTAGTGGAAGGATGGGGGTTCCTGGGCTCAGCAGACCTGCTCCCTCTCCTCTGCTCCCATCCTATGTAACATATAATTAGCACTGAGTGAGGTTTCCTAGGGAAGCCTCTTTTTCCTAGGGAAACCTCTTTTTACTGAAGGATGCAAGAGATGATACTGCACTGAGTCTGGTGCTGCCTTTTCTCTGCTTCGATCTCACTTAGCATCTGGTCCGCATGGTCCAAATAGGGCAACCTCAGCCAACCTCAGCCAAATAGGGCAACCTCCACCAACTTCAGCCTGCCACCAAGCCTGGCTGTGAGCTCTGTCCTCCTTAGAATCACTATTGCCCCTTGTGGAACTCAGCCAGTAGGAGAATGGGCCAAAATTGGAATTAGTTGGCTCTGCTTGACATTGGTTCTGACTTCACCTACTGTTGGTTTCCTTGTCTCCCACCCTGCCAGTCATAACGGGCACTAATTACCACTGTGCTAGTGGGAGCCCCAGCAGCTAAATGCAGTGGGTGAAAGAGGTTGAGTAGCCCCTAGCACAAATGCTAGTATTATTCTTATCCTTGGTGACAGTTAAGCTTTTGTACTACTGTTTGCTCTACCTGTTAGAATTCCTGCTCTGTGATCACAGTCATGCGATTGTTGTGTATCAAATGATGGTATGTTTTGTCTCCACAGAGTGGGAAGTGATGGAGACAGGATGTTTGTGTTACTGTGTTCCGTGAAGTGGGACTATTGTCCTTTGTTCTTTCTCTTTGCTGTCTGATACTAGAGAGAGAGGGAGCCATGTTGCAGTGCTCCGTGTGTGTTTATATGTAAATAAAGTAGATTAGCCAAAATGCTGAGTTGCTGAGGTCTGTTATGCATGATGCGCAAACTCTGCGGATCCCTAGGTGTGCCGAAGTCTGTTGGCATCAGTTGCTGTGATGTTCGGGCTGAAGAAAGCTTTTGAAGTTCCCAAACTATCGACCAGGAGGGAGGGAACATGCCAGTCAGGCATGTGTCTCTGCCAGGGTCCTACTCAAGTGTAGGCTGAGCTCCTGACACTACCAAGTATCAAGGTTATCAATGTTATATTGTATGTCACCCCAAACATGCAGAGTTCTCCAGACTGGGTGGACAGGCAACATCTAGCCCTCTCAAGCTGTAGTTTTCAGCCAGTACCTTTTCTTCAATGTGTAGGGTATAATTTATTGGATCCTCTCCCAACCCCAGGCTTCCACTGGGCAGCAGGTGGTGGGCTTGAAATGAGATTTAAATTTTGTGGACATTGTCCAAGGGCTTAAGCCTTGCCAATGCTAAAAGATCCAGTTATTTTAACACTCAGTGCAGCTTGTGTGCATAAATGGGGATTGTTTTGTAGCCTAAAATTCTTATTAATTCAACATTGCTACTTGCTTCTATTTTAATAAGTTCACTTTTTAATTTTTCTTCTAAAGCTTTTCTTTGATGTGCTTATCAACTTGCTATTTAAAGAAAATAATATTGGCATGTCACATCTGACAGAGCGTTCTGAGTATAGTTGAATATTTGTACTTTGTGGGTTTTATAAAAGTAATGTTATGTTATGTTCATGTCATGTTTCCCTGTCATGAACTTAATGTTTCAGTCAGTCTCTCTCCCCCCTACATGTACCAAACACAACCAGAGGTTACAGTGCCAATTAGCAAAAGCTCATTTTTTGAATGTATCAAGTTAATAAACAAAGTGGATTGTGCACAGTTGTTCTTTTCATTATTTAATGAAGGCAAACTCTTAAATGTCTAAATCTGTGCATCTGAAAATTTCAGTCTTCTTGTGTGTTTGGTGTTTGTTCCCTATAAACCCAAAGATCCTGCCATGTTTTTGCTGGGTAAGAGATCACCAATGCAATAAGAGATCACAAATGCAGCTCTTTCTGGACACATCACCACAAAGGTACTGCTTGAAACAGCCAAGATTTCCTTTTGAAATTTCATACTAAAAAACATTTGCAGTCGCCAGGACAGGATGTCATGTCAAGCTGTCAACATATTTTTCTATATTTCCGCATGTTCAGTGCTTTTAACAATGTTAGTGTTCTGGTCAAACATATTATATATTTGTTGCTTCTGGCTGCATTGGTTGGTTGATGCTTCCCTGGCCCCTCAACCCAGCACAATATGTTCTGAACCCAGACAGCTATTAGAAATGAAAGAGCTGAAAATGTTGTTTATAAATTGTTCCAAGAGGTTGCTGCTAATACTCAGTGGTAGAAAAAATGCTTGTAAAATAGCAACAGCAATGCAGTGCAGTCATCAGCAGGAAACGGCAAGAAATTAATGTGGTGTGATCAGAAATAAAGCTGTCTAAGGGAACTCTCTTTCACAGTTTTGGAACAGGAAGAACTCAGGCTCCACACCCACCCTTACATGGGGCTGCTTTTGAGAACTGCTTTTCAGAAAACAAAACTAGTGCAAAATACATAGGAACCATAACCAGGGCTAAATCTATTATTAGACAAGCAGATTTTGGATGTCATGAAATGACAGTGGATGATTAAAACCCAAATATGCATTACAGAAACAACATTTTCCTATAAATGCTCTACTGTTTAAAATAGCATTTTCCTACATGTGACTGCTATAAGAAAATTACATATATTCTGCAACTTCTTAGCCACTTCCAGAAACATGTTCCCTGGTACAGAGATCCTCAAATGCAACAGATAGTTGGGATCTTTTGCAATGACAGCACTGTAGTTAACAGAAGGGAGTGATCATCCCTCAGTATCCTCAACAGGGGATCAGCACTACCAAGGTGAACAGTTCCAAATATTTTTCTAGCAGTGCATGTGTAATTTTGATCCCAGGGCAACTGTGTGTGTAGCTCTAGTTACTGGACATAGGGTCTTCTCCCCACACCCACAACATGCTTGTGTATATTTCACCCAAGTATCCCCCACTTCTGAGTTTGAAGGCCTACAAACCCTTTGGCAGAGCTGCAAAATATGACAGACAAATCCGACAGCCTGACTTTTCTGGAATTCAATCAATCAATGTTTATTATGGCAAACAGCCAGCATATTAAACCAGAATTTATGTCTAATTCTCTACATAAGCATAATTTCTACATAATTCTCTACCTGGAATTCTTCAGGTTCAATGTAGGTGCTGGCAAGCTGGAATTACATCACTATTTGGAACCATCACTTTTTGGTTAATCTCTAAGCTTTATCTTCCAAAGGACTGCTTTTTTTGCTACATTATCACCCAAGAATTTAACGTGAGTAGTGGGAAGCAACATCTTCAGAGATATAACAAGGTCCACCAAGGGGAATCATCTCTCATCCATCACACTAAAAAACAGGGCCTGATTGGAGAATAGTGCTGGCTGCGAGGAGAAGTGGAGGCTACACCCAGAAGGCACAAGCCTATGAACAGGCATAGGCAAACTCAGCCCTCCAGAAGTTTTGGGACTACAACTCCCATCATCCCTAGCTAACAGGACCAGTGGTCAGGGATGATGGGAGTTGTAGTCCCAAAACATCTGGAGGGACGAGGTTGCCTGTGCCTGCCTATGAACTAAGGTAAGAGTCCTTACTCAGGTCTTGCCTACTGATGGCTCTGGCCCCAGCCATTTTTGGCTCAAGCTCTGCCCACTGCCAGCAAGTGGCCCCCAACATATTACCCACAAGGAAATGTGTGACTATGTTGTGCTTCCTTCACAGCAGTCCTTCACACCATGGAGAAACAATCACTTTGTGACTACTTCTTGCTGTCAAAAAAGATTGCTGAAAACTCATCCTGCACTCTTAAGCACACTTATCAGGAACTGGGCTTCATCTACCCCAGTGAGACTTATTCACACATAAATGTGTTTAGGGTCAGAAGGTTTTGATAGGCATTACTTGCCTGGGGCTGCATGTTGCAAAAGTTAATGATCTCTCTATATACAAGAGTCTCCCTTTGCATGTTTTCCAGCTGTCTTCGGTCATTAATTTTTCCTTTGGATTCCTTTGAGCCTATCCACCTCTGACCTTATCTCTGTTGCCATAAAATTATACTATGTTGGAAGGCCTGTACAACAATCCTGTGCCACCTCTAAATCCCATTATAATTTGAACCTGTCAGATTGACTGCCAATATCAGATGCTCCACTCCTGCCTGCCACGTAGCTCTGGGCCAGCTTCATGCACTGATGAAGCTTGGCTTTGATCTTGTAATATCTCAGCACTTCGCCGAAGGTCTTTATGAACCTCATTAATCGTGCCATCTCCTATAAATGGGCCCTTTGCTGCCTGCTGCCTCCCCTCCGGCTGCTCCCAAAATACATATAACATTTCGGAAAGGTCTTCTCCGATATGTGTGAGAAAGCTGTCAAAGGTACTCCTGGAAGTGCTTGTGATGAAGGGGCAACCTTTTAGTTACCTTTTACAATGCATTTAAATATATGCACACGCCAACCTGCCTCGCATTGAGGTAGGGTGTTGCCAGGTAACCACAGCAATCTCCATTCCTCACGAGAGAAACCATTTTATCACACTCCATTTACCTGGTCTAGAGTGCAGCAACCAGATTATTAAAGGGATGTGGCCCATGGGAGCACATTTCAGCTGTGCTCAGAGCACTTGGCTCCCAGTTAATACCTGAGCCCAATTCAGAGTGCAGCTTTTGACCTTTATAAAAGTTTAAAGCCATAAATGTTATTGATCCAGACTGAAGGAGCAGCATGACCCATGTAAGAACACAGGAAGTCCCCTCCTAGATCAGAGCAAAGGCCCATCTGCTCCACCATCTTGTCTTCCACAGTGGTTCCGCCATAAGAAGAGCCTTGATGAATGGAAAAACTGGAGAAAAGGATACAAATTGCTTGTTGGCAGGGAGCGGCATATGGTGAGGTGCTGAAACACATAATGTATTGGCTGCTGAGGAAGAGCCACAGCTTGGTGGTAGAGCAGCTGCCTAGAAGGTCCCAAATTCAATCCCCACATAGGGCTGGGAATGGGGCCTGCCTAAAACGTGCTGCCAGTCTGTGCCGATAGCACTGAGCTAAATAGAGCCACAGTACTGACTCGGCAGAAGACAGCTTTATCTATTCTTATGTTCCACAGGCCCTCAGAAAGCACACACGTCTCGCAGGAAAGCAGCGTGCAGGATAGGACAATAATGATGCCTGCTGAGCTTCCCAATTCTGTGTATTTTCAGGACCCGTGTACTGTAAGTGCTTTCTTTGTTTGCTTGGCAAACATTTTCTATATTTCGCCTCCCTCTCTGCCCCTTCCAGGCCCTTCATTGTTTGGAATGCCTCCACCCCATCAATTCCTCTTGTGTGTTTACCCTCAGGAGCTAGGCAGATATCACCGAGTCAATTCCCTCTAATTTTATTTTGCTCTGTAGACTGAACCAGATGAACTACTGAAATGACATTTTTATAAAAAGTAATGGCGCAAGAAACCTTCCGTGTTCAGGTGGATAATTAAATATAATTTCTTCCAAGGATTCCATTTGCAGTTCTTCATGTCTGCATTTTCCAAAATGGAGACACCAGGCTTTCAAATGCAGAACCAGCAAACATTCATTTTTTAAAAATGAATTTCTAGCTTTGATTTCATTTTCTTTATCGAGTGAAGATGACGAGGAGAGTGTCAGTCAATTGTGCCAAGCATTCAAGGCAGTTGGAAAAACAAAACAAAAAAACCTTTAGCTCACATTTTCCTTTAGCTCTGATTCAACGTTCAGATCCCAGATTCAGAGATATATGTAGAGGGGCTTTGCTGGGTCTCTGGAGCAAGTCCACCTACACGAATCCCCTCATCCAAATCAATGATCCCTCTACACAAAGAAGACTGTATAATGGAGGTACATCAAACTGAAATAAACAGGGAAGTCCACCTGCACTGGATTTCTGCATGCTTGCCCACAGAGCATATAGGATGTTTGAGCAGGCAATTTTGTCTCCTTTCTAGTGAATCTAAGTCTGGAATAAAGCTGGAGGATGAAATATTTCTCTTGCAGCAAGGCAAGGCGTTTCCCCTAATTTATATAGCCTTGGTTGGAGGAATTGACTGTTTTCCACTTAAATATAATCACTCAGTTCTTGTCTGTCACCGGGAGTCATATTACTGTAGAAATTGTTCTGGCACCAGCTAATGAAATAATGCAATTTTACTGCACTGGTGTAGACAGAAAACTGTCACTTTAGAACTGGCCAATAAAATTCGCATTGTTTTGGAAAATGGTCACGAGAACATTTCAGAGAGTAAACGGATTTCCCCAAAAACAACAATGGCTGTGTTTATTTGGGTTAGACTTTCATAGAATGGACTGTTAAGTTTTCTGCAGGTGGAATGTTGGAGCCTGACAGGCCTCCTTCTCCCTGCCCCCTGCATCTATCTGCTCTGCTCCTTATATTCAATTTCACCGGTAAATATCACCATCCAAAACAACGCCTTAGCAATCAACACACCACAAAACAGCTGATATGTATTTTTTTTCCTAAGAAGAGATAGTGCGTAACATTTGTCAGGCGTATCTCAAATTACAGTGATATGAAACTCAAACAAGCTCCCTCAGTCTTTATTACGCCAAGGGTGAGATTAATTTGCTTTCCACTCTTACTTCTGATAAGGTTCTAGCAATAAAACATCTCTTCTCTTGATGTAGCTGCTTACACTTCTCTCTTTCCTTAAAGATTAGAGACCCTTCAGGATTAGGGACCACTTTCCTTTTCCCTTCCCTTTTAACAACAACAACAACAATTATACCCCACCCATCAGACTGGGTTGCCCCAGCCACTCAGGGCAGCTTCCAATGCATATAAAAACACAGTAAAATGCCAAAATGCCAAACATTAAAAACATTTTGAACAAATAAACAGATGAACTATACTTTCTTGGTTTTTTTTTAATCTACCAACTATAAACGTGTTAAACAAATACGTGTTTCCCCTGAAGTATAACACAATTTTAATGATAGCAAACTAGAAATGATCCATAAAATTACAATTCATCTCAGGACCAGATACAGAAGCCTAGAGCACTGCATTTGGTTCCTAGGCCCAAGGTTCCCCAACCCTGCTGTAACATGTCAAAGAAGCAGAACACAAGATGAGGCTATGCAAATCGAAGCAGCCTTGGTTCCATGGTTTCCATAGGCAGGAAGCAGGCTGATCCACAACTTTCCTTTCTTCCCTACACCTGAATAGCTGCCATCCATTCCTGTGGGAAATGTAAAGTGCTGCACTAGAGGAACTACACTAGTGGAGCCAAACCTGACCACCACCAACAGTGGGTGACCCAGAACCAGGATGCAGGAGATGGCGATGTGTTCCTGAAACATCTCCGCTCACCCTCCAAGACTCAAGTTCTTGGGAAGATGGTCAGTAAAGAGCACTTCCTCCTCCCATGCCCCAAACATCTTCTTGGTTGGAGGACGACGCATACCCTGATGAGATGTGAAGACCTTGGTTGGTATTGATTGTAGGGGCACTGTGGAACAGAGGTAGGTTTGGGAAAACCACACTGTTTTCAGTGATGGATGGATGGATGGATGGGTGAGAAAGGAAGAGTACGAGGAGAAGTGGAATTGACGAAAGAATGGAGATTCCCCCTTGCTTCCCTTCTCCCAGCTGTCACACTTGATGGACCTTCAGCTAGTCCATACTCATTCAATCAGCTGAAACCTTAGAGTTAAGGATTTTAATGCATACATTAAGCTTGCTGATATGCAAGCTTCAAGTTTCCTCCGGGCTATATTTAGAGTCCAGGTTATGTTAGATTTGTTGATCATCAAATATTTATCCATTTTGAACTATAAAAAAATAAAATAAATTTCCCTCTCGCCAGTTCTTTATTGCTCAAATGAGAAAAACATGTTTGATCATTTCCCTTTTACTATCATTTCCTAGGCTGTAAACACTGTGCCAGTGCAATCCATTCCCCCACCTTTATGCACATTAAACTGATGACTCTTAACACAACTGCGCAATGAACATGAATTATCCAGACCCACCCCCACACTGCGTGCTTACATAAGTTTGCCCATATTCTGCTTACAACTCTATTTCTTTCAATGAATTAAATATATGTGAAATGCTTTCAAGTTCAAAATATATTCAGCATTTTCAGCGTATGCCGGGATCAAATCTTTACTGAATTTTAAGCAATACACAGCAGATTGGAAAAGGACACCTTACAAACATTTCCACACACACACACACACACACACACACATATAGGGGAGAAAGCAGAATGGGAGAAACGGAAGGGAGCCATGATTAGGAACAATCACATTTAATACAAATGACATCAGCAATAACAACTAGCCTTTGGGGAGAAGGCAATCAAGATTATTCTCTTTGTTTCACTCAACTATCTTATAAACTACTGTAGTTTTATAGAGCTGGAAACAAAAGGAAATTTGCCCAGGCAGGCTCATTTTGTGATCCCTTGAGAGCGGTGAAATAACTGACACAGAACACCAGGTGTTGGGTGATAATTGGACCAAATCTTTATTGACTAGCAGCAGGTAAGCAGGGTTGGCGTGGCAATAGGGCAAGGATCAGTTGCTCACTCCACTCAGCCCTCTGTTGGGTTGAAACTACCCATCCCTTTCCCTGGGAGTTGCCCAGTGTTGAACCCTGTTGTGGTGTAAACCAAGCATCTAGGGTCTTGCTGTGTGACCAAGGTTGGAGATTCCAGCAAGGCAGGGGCCCTGACCTGAGCTTAGGGCATGTGATGGCTAAGCCCCCTCCTAGGCCCCTTATGTGGGATCCCTTTCCTATTTCTTCCCATTTCTGGCCACAGTTCTAATAAAATGAACCCAATGCCTAACACAAGGAAGCCAGATTTCACTGAGGGAAAGGTGAAAAGCCCACCAAACAAGGACCAGTTGAGGTTTATAGGGGGGAAATCCCTTGTTGACCCTGTCAACCAGCAACCCCAATAGCTCAGTGAGATGTTAACCTGAAGGTGGGTGGGAAGCTCATGGGGGGAAATGGCTCCAAAGATTTGTGGGTGAGGCCTGTAAAGTCCTTGGTCATTTCTCCATTGAGTGAGATCCCACAGGATGATTGTAGTCTTGTGAGATCTCATGAGAGTCAGCAGGGAGATGCAACTCAGTCTCTCTAGTGCTTTCCAGGACCAAAGACAGTTTGTATCCCATAACCATGTTAAACTTTGTCTTTGAACTTTAGGCATAACCTTGGACATGATTCAGTGCAAGTTAAAAGTGTGTAACTCCTACAGCTTTCAACTGGATATAATTAAGCATGTATTTAGCTCTTTTCTTAGGCTCAATGAGATCTAAAAGTGCTTCACTTTGGTTGAATCATTATCTAATTCTTATTCTTCTTTGGTATTCCCCTCCCCCATTCTTCTTTTGTTTTTTTTATAAATTGATCATTGCAAGGAAGCATATTTGTGAAACCAGAAAGACATTATGCACTATTACAAGGGTGTTATCATCGGCCAGCAACCTGATAAGTAAAAAAAAGTAATAATGAGATTACATTACAAATATAGTTTTCACTCAGACCTAATAACAGCATAGTTGACACTGAGGTTCAGACCTAGCAACCAAATTTCCTTATTGACAAGACACAAAGAGCTACATTATATGTTTGCATAAGCAAAGGTCACTTCTGAAGTAAGATTATGTAATATGTCACTGATAAAAATAGCTTTTACATTTGTATTTTAAATAAAAAATAACACATACCCCACAAGTGTTCCGGGAAAAAGGGACATCCTACCTTTTTGCTTGAGAGCACAGTGGTCATTCTCTTCCTCAAAAAAGCACTTTGGGGGGCCACTATCTTGCATGGCATCCCAAAATGTGTGTTTATGAGCACTGCTCGAGCACAACCCCAAGAAAGTGTGTTTTTGGGGCTCCATGATCTCACACAGGAGCATGGGTAGGAAGACGTGCATCCCAATTTGGGGGCTCATTATGTTGGTACTTAAAACCAAAGTTCTTTGTGTAGGGAATCTCTGAATTTGCTTCAGGTTTGTTTGTTTATTTTTCCTTCAGCTGAGTGACACAACATGAAATTAGATTATTACTAACTGGCACATGTGTGTGTGGAAAGTAGTTGGCATATAAGATATTTTGAATTGACTTTTTGTGCAATAAACCGTCATGGTGTTGTTGTTGTTTTAAAAGATATAACTTTTATTATGATATTGTGTCTGCTCCTTTTTCTTTTCCTAGCATGAACCTGGAGATTCTAGCTTACAGTAGAATCCTCTGCTGTTTATTTGGAAGAAAGTCCCATTGTGCTCAGTATGGTTTAGTCTCAGCTACCTGTTGACAAGATAGGGATGGAGGTGTCTGTCAATTTCAGCTTCTCATTTTTTCAATCTTAAGTTCATGTTCTCCACATTTCCACCTCAGTTTGTGAATTTCAGGGTAAGGTTCACTGGACATCTCAACCGATGTGCTGTTTCAGAACATAGGAAGCTTCCTTATGCTGAATCAGACTGTTGGTCTACCAAACTACACTGGGGGTTTCAGACTGGGGTCTCTTTCAACCTTGCTTGAGATGCGGAGGATGGAACTCATAACCTTTTGCATAGAGAGCATGTGCTTCGTCACTGAGCCATGATACCCTCACTTATTTTCTTACCCTTTCTGGTTTTGTTCAAATACATAATTAGACCCTCTGTTCTGTCTGCCATTAAGCTGCAGAAGCAGGTATCTCAAAGAAGCACAGGAAAATCTGCTGTGGCATAAATCTAGTGCTCTAAATCCCCAGCTAAAGTTGCTTTAATGGTTAGGCTGGCCTTGGATTATGCCTCTCCTCCAAATATGCTCCAGGATGCTGTGTTAGTCACAAACTCCAATAATTACAAAGGAGAAGGCTAGCTTCAGGATGAAATAATCATAGTAGATACCAGGGGTTGTTTTGTGGTTTTCTTTCTTTCTTTTGTAGATCAGAAAATGACAGAGAACAGCCGTTTCAAAGCTATCATTATACAGCCGAATATAAGGAACAATCACAAGCCCCTCCTGGAATTACATTCAGTTGTGTGCCAAGTCATTAATTCCAATCTGGAGAAGTTATCTATAACTGTACTGTTATTGCACATTGTCGGACTCCATTGTTCAGCTGGCTTTTGCAAAGCTGGTTTTGATGTTTTCCCTCCCCACCCCACCTCCAACACTTTTATAAAGGGAAATTGCTGCCTACTGGTATTTGAATTGGGAATGGGCAGCATTTTTTTCTTCCTTTAAGAAAACCACATGCAGGAATAAAAATTAATATTGGGGAGAGGTGCCTCATACATAGTTCTGCTTGACTGGAGAAACATAGTTAGATTTCCTCTTAGACAAGCAGGATCTGTAACGTAACCAAACCCCTGATCCTGTTCAGGGCTTCAGCCCTCTCAAATGGGACTCTGGCATGTGGGAAAAGAGAAAGTTTCCCTACCAAAAGTTGCAGGATTCCAACCAGTCCAATTCATTCCCCCCTCCCTGCAACAGGGAGGGCGCACCCACACCTCATATCTTAAAAACACAGATACAAGCTATTTTAACTTTGTCCTCCAATTTCCCCCTCTGTGATGAAATGCTTAGCTAAAGTGTGGGGTTGTGTCCAACACTGCCTTTGCCTTAAGGTGGGGTTTCCCAAACTTGGTTCTCCAGCTGTTTTTGGACAACAACTCCCATCATCCCTAGCCAGCAGGACCAGTGATCAGGGAACTGTATTCCAAAAACAGCTAGAGAACCAAGTTTGGGAGCCCCTGCCTTAGGGCACGGCTGAGCAACCTGTGGCCTTCCATATGTTGTTGGACTCTCATCAGCCACATGGCCAGTAGGTAAGGAGTGACAAAATGTGCAGTCCAGAAACATCTGGAGGGCAGTAGGTTCTCCAGGCTTGCCTTAGGGCAGCCTTTCTCAACCTGCGGGTCCCCAGATGTTGTTGAACTACAACTCCCATCACCCCTAGCTAGCAAGGCCAGAGCTCAGGGATGATGGGAGTTGTAGTCCAACAACATCTGGGGACCCACAGGTTGAGAACCTCTGCCTAAGGGGAATGCACTTCCACTTATGTAGGTCGGGGCACCTGTTTTTCACTGATCCCTCCCTACTTTGCCCACCCCAAACTCCTGAGAACTGTAGAACTCTCTGCAACAGAATGGGTGATGGTGCAACAGACTGCAGTAGAAGGGGTCAGGGGCAGAATCAGAAAAAAATGGATGCTGTTGCTTACATGAAACAGTTTTCACTAAGGCAAAGCCACCACCATTGTATACACCGACCCATTGTTGTGAAGCAGTATCTTCACAGTATTAGGACATCCGATTTTATAACTGAAATCTTACCCTTTAAAAAACCAAAAAAAACACCACCCGACTCAATACATCTATTAATGTACATTATTCTGAGTCTCAGCAGGGCTCTGATGCTCTGTCGAATATTTCAGAAGCAAATTGAATTTCAATTCCCGACATTCCGAGGCTAGCTGTTCTACCAGCCAGACAAGGTTGGTGAAAGGGGGATGTGATCTGATTAGAATGCAGTGAAAGAGACAGCTTTGTTAGTGGCTCATTGCACCTGTGTGACTGGCAAGATGTCATGTGTGAACACAAGTCCTCATAGTCTGTCAAGCACCAGAAATCAGAGTAGACTAAACACAGTGCTTTGTACAGTGAAGGAGTTGGGGGAGGAGACATTCTCTTGCTAATCCTCAGGTGGAAGGAAAACGATGCCATTTTTGAAGCAAGCAGAATTTTTTGTGTGTAAGCAACAGAAGACTGAAAGTTTATATGTAAATAGTTACAGTCATGCTTGCAATCTAGAAAAACATTACATGTGTGGATTTCATGGTCACCAAAAACCAAAGTATTCCTGGTGAGAAATAAATAGGGGGCCATCCACACAAATGCCCACTTCTGCTTTCCGTTTCAGCACCCTAGCTTAGGTGGGAATAGTCACTTTGCTGATGCCATTATTAAACAATTGAGTGTTGGAAACCCTGGCCAATCTAATGCAAATAACCCAAGGGTCTAATAGTAGAACCCAGTCTTCATTCACCAATAGCACAGGAGTGGGAAGCCTTTTTCAGCATGAAGGCTGCATTCCCTCAACAGCAACCTTCTGGGGATGACGTACCAGGGGCAAGTGTGGCTGAAGGCAAGAATTCAGTGCAGCTACTGATGTGCCTCTTGCTTTTGTATGATTGGCTAGTAAAGGGTGCAGTCTGGAAAGGGATTTGGGCTGAGGAGACTCCCGAAGGCCAACTACAGAGGCCTGAAAGGTCACATTTGGTCCTTAGGCCTGAGGTTCTGCCCTCCTGCCTTAGTATAAACATACATGATTTCCACCATATGATGGGCATATCCTGAGTTCATGAAAAGTAACAACAATTAGATTGCTACAGTCATGCTGGAAGCGATAAGGAGAGAAAATGTTTAAAGTAAATAAGAAGTATTCAGCGAAAGATATGTTGTGTTAGTGCAAGTCAATTCAGCACACACCAGATGCTCTGCATTTAAAATTCCAGCAATTAAAGAAGTAATGTAGCTCCAGTGCATCTCAGAACTAATGAGTGCTCTTCCAATAACTGATGCTACACCTAGAATTTGCATGACAATTAACGAAATTATGGTGCACATGCTTTGGTTTTAATGAGTGGAATGTGTATACCTTATATTAGCTAAGAAATATAAGCATGTTGGTCTAAATAAAACAAACTTTGTACAGTTTTTTAAAAAAACAATTCATAAGCTATGTCATTCCAAAACACAGCTCCCTTTTTTCCAGAACTAGATTGCCAGCATGGGGAAGAGATTGGTACATAACTCTCAGACAAAATACTGGGGCAACCCAGTCAGAATGGCAGGGTACTACTACAACTACTACTAATGATGATGTTGATAATGATATGGTCGCTGGGTAGGTGTCCCAGAGGTGATAGGATAAAACAGATCTCCCTCTCCAAGGGCAGAGAGGTCTTTGTAGGTCCTTGCACCCAGCCATGGTGGAAACCTTTACAGTCCTCATCTGACAAGCTTTGGAACCTCAACATTGGTAGAAGTTGCAAGGTGGAACATGTTAGGGTGGATTGGGGAAAAGCATGGGTCTCACAAGATCTCGCCAGAAGCCAGAAGCCACGACAGGCACATCTCACTTCTTCAGTGGCAGCGGTGGGGGACAGCATGACAGGATGATGTGGTGGTATACCTCGGATTCTGTCACCTAAGGCAGCTGCCACAGTTTGCAGCATGGCCAGCCAGCCCGGGATCAGAGGTAGATATTGGCTTTTTCACTGGGTTTTCTGGGCCTCTTTCTTACGTGATGCCCCACCCTCTCACAGCCACGGATTGTCCTGTTCCATCTAACCTGACCTTTAGCAATCTGTGGTTGTCTGAACCTTATTGGTCCAATGCCTGGTTCCCTCTGAAGATGCCTAGCTTTGCTCAGGCCTCAGACAAATCCAGTGCACAACCTTCACGTTTACAGACCTTACATCCTTTAGCAGTGAAAATGCATGAAGGCAGGATTTAAAACTTCAGTTTAATAATATACATAGATGATATATTTAACGTGAAATGAGTGGTCACGACCTAGCCAAAGGGGAACTTTTTAAAGTTGCATCGAAGTCAACAGCAGAATTAAGCAACTGCCTAATTTTCTTCTACAGAACTCAATGGAACTTTAAAAGTGCTTTAACTTTGGCTGAATTCTGACTCATACGTTTATGTTAATGTGAGTACATAAATTCATCCCATAAATAAGGTTTCTGTAAAATTAGAAGCCTAAAGGCACTTGTCCCTATTTTAATAAATTATTTTGCTCCTGCTACTATTGGCAGAGAAACCAGAGGTGGGAAGTTGAGAAAGAAAGAAAGAAAGAAAGAAAGAAAGAAAGAAAGAGGAGAGATGAAATCTCAAGGGTGCACAAAAATACAAAATATCCTTAGCGCTACATGTTTCAAAATATACTTCTTCTTTGGAGCACAACTAATAAGAACAAACAAGTTATGTAATATAATACTACTAAAGCAATTATACAATATAATAGGAAGGGTGAGATTTATATCACTGAAATATCATTAGCAAAAGGAAAAGAGCAAGAAGTATTTTTTTTTCTTTAAAAAAAAACCACAACAACTGCACCACTGTTATTAAGTTATTTGATACTGATATTGGTGGAAATATTTGTAAGCTCCTTGCATTGAAAGGTGGGGATATAAATTTTTTAACTAAAAGTGCAAGTACTCCAGGAGTTCACATCTGGGAGAAATTAACTCCTTCCATCTTACGAACCCTGATCGCAGTAATATATTTGAAGAGTTGGGTATGGTTATAGCCTGTATGGATGGTGGTCATCTTTAGTAGGATGGGGTAGGATTTGTCCTTTTTATGTTATTGCAAGACGAGCATGTTCAGCTAATTTATCTTTTGTAAAATGTAATTTTAATTCTATATGTATTATGTATTATTATTTTTGTAAGTCGCTTAGGGACACTTTTGTAGTAGGTGACAAATAAATGTAATAATACAGAAGTATTTTATTGATTTATTAAATTTCTGTCCCACTCTTCCTTCCAAAGGAGCCCAGACTTGCATCCTTGGAATGCCTTGCACCTTATGCAACCACAGAATCACAGAATTGTAGAATTGGATTGGACCTGTTTGAAGAGCTGCCCTGACCAAATCTGGTTTAAAGTTGAAGAATTGTAAGAAGGGAAAGCTGCAGAAGCCTTGAAGTTGCCCGTAAACAACGAGAACATGGGGCCAGCCTTTTGCTATATGGCGTGATATACTGTATATCCATATAAATTATAGTGATTTTTTAAAAAAATACATCTATACATATAAATCAGCATTTGCAGACATGATGCAAATCTGTATCTTCTTTTGGCCTATTTTTTGTCTTCTTTTTTTGCTGATACCTAAGTGAAAAAGCACCCTGGTACTGATCCTGATTTAGGTTGTTGCTGCAGGAGGAAGATTTTTAGAACAGCCCTAGACTAGACAACAAACTGGCACAAAAACAATGAAAATGTTTTCCAGAAAGAGTCATGCATAATTGTATGCTTTAAAAAAAACAAAAAAACCTTAGCAGGTAAGTTTTGTGGTTTCTAAAACACATGCTTGGACACACACACACAAATGCTCATTAAGCTGCTTTTGTGAATTAGAAATCAAAATTCATTGTTCTCATGGTTGATTATCTGGTGGATTTCCACCCCCGCACCCGAGGTGGTGGTTTTGTAAACAGCTCTTCACCCACCACTGCCATCTTTTGGCAGCCCAATAAATGAAAGCTGTCTCCGAGAGCCATTAAGTCTCCCACATTATTACAGAGCAGCATTTAAACTAATTAAGCCACTCAGCTTGAAGTGCCTAGTGGGAAAAGCCAGCCAACATTCCCTCAGTACCTGGAATCCCCAAGCCTGAATTAAAGGTTTTGTTGCAGAGTCTACCAATAGAGGACAATATAAGTCCTCCCTACTGTTTAATAATGCCTGTTTTTCTCCAGACAGTCATAAATGCACGGGTGTTTGTGGAATGCTCTGGTTCAGCTCCTATAGTGGAATAGCTGCACGATCAACAGAAAAGCTGGTTAGAAGCAACAATGCAAGAATTTTTTAAAAGTTGCTGAAGAAGTGGAGGAGTGCGACTCATGCAACACGTTGCCGATTAATATACACAGAACAATAATTACACATACTTTATCAACCTTCTGAGAAAAATACAAAACATTAAACAAAGCCACAAAGACTTGCGAACTACCCAGCCTAAAATGAACTTATAATGTCTGGTTTCAATAGATTTTTCAAATGCTTAACTCAGTCTTTTAGATAAGTTCATGAAGATACCAACAAAAAGTAAGTTCGGTGATATTCATAATACCGAGAGATGCTAGTGGAGTTGTAGACAGAGACAGGGTGCCAGCGTTTTGCACCTGTTTCACCCTGGCAGTCCAAGTAATCAAAAGGCCGCTGTTCGCCCCCAATGGGGCCCTTTAACTGGGGCTTGCAGGTAGCACACTCCCAAGATATTTTTCTGGGCTTCTTCAGTGGTCTAAACTCAAAGTCTTGATACATATATTGATATTCAATCTTATAGAGAATACTCTTTCTTGGCTTAAGCTTAAGAGACTGATTTGCTTAGGAAATCAACTAATCAGCCTACAACCTGGATATATAATTGGGACTTGTCAGCGTAGTGCTGAACTGAGCAAGACTTTGGTCATCTATGGGAGATGCCAGTGCTTCAGCACCCTTGGTCCCCAGCTACCTCATGGTGGCAGTGAAGGGTGGCCGTTTAAATTTCCCACAATACCCCTTATGTAGCAGCCCTTTGGGCCACCTAAGGAAGCTGCCAAGACCACAGGGCCAACCAGCACCCTGGACGTCCATCTGTGTGTTTACCTCATGGCAGTAATGGTGGGCATTCATTTACATTTCCCATAATGCCCTACAGCATTGCTCTGGGGCATTGTGGGAAATCAAAGTAGAGAAGCAGGGCACACCAGAGGGCATTTTGCTGATGGGCCCTTCAAACCAACCATGGGGAGATGAAAGGCAGCTGCTGCTCCTCAGAGTACGGATTTCAGGAACTTCTCTAATACAATCAAAGAACAGCATTCAGAGAGGATTGGATAATGATTCCATAGTGGCTGACCTTGTGAGGTTAACAAAATATAAAGCAAGTCATCTGGTTATAGTAGGATATGTGATATCTTAGCAGGCCCAGAGTCAGCCCACTAGGACATCATTGCTCCCCACAATGGGCATGTGCGCTTGCTGCCACATCCCTCCCCCCCCCCCCGCAGCACAGATGCTAGCTGCCAGTCACCTCGTCGCCCTGGTGGGCCTACTCAGCAGTGTTGGCACTGGTGTAATGGGATGTGAGCCAAGTGGCTGCTTTGCCATGTTTAATCTCCCACAGTGCTCTGCCCGGTGGCCAGTATGTCAAGCTACAGCCTTGCATATTACATTATTCGTGTCCTTTCCTTCAGCATACCAAAGATAGATCAGCAGCACAGCCCCACAAAATACAAAACTATACCCATTAAAGCATGTGCTGCCATCTAGGTGTTATGGACTACCAACTCCCATCATCTCTGACCATTACCCATGCTAGCTTCGGGCTGATGGAGAACACTCGGTTTAGTAGCTTTTACTTAGGACAGCCAGGATAGCTCATCTGATTACAGCGTGTTACTGATAAGGCCAAGGTTGCAGGTTTGATTCCCTGTGTGGGACAGCTGCTTATTCCTGAATTGCAGAGGATTGAACTAGAATTGATGATCCTCAGGGTCCCTTACAACTCTACAATTCTATGATTCTATATATTAGTCAAGTTTAGAGAGACTACTTACTTCTCAGTAAGAGACATAACACAAAAAAAATCATAGGAAGCAACTTTATCATTTGCCATCCCTGGCAAATAAATAAGATATCTCAGATTAAGGAAACTTTACTTTCATTATTGAAACTGTTCACCTTACTCCACCTTTTCACTGGTCCGCAGCTTGCTTCGTATGACATTTATTTAATTGTCTTTGTTGCAGATGGTATCTTGATGGTTTTATATATAGGTTTAAATTATTATTTTTTGCTGTTACTGTGGATATGCAGGCTATGCTTTGTTTTTTTAAGAAAAGGTTTGCGTCAAAAAAACACTGCATAAAAAAAGCAGGTGAAAGCATCTCTGCTGTCCCAGACTAAAGTACCATCTAGTCTAGCATCCTGTCTTCATTGGTGCCAACCAGATGCCTCCAAGGTGCTCAAAATCTTCTGGCTCCTCCAGTATGGTTTTGTCTCCCTTCAACTGGCAGTCAAAGCTATACTGTCTCTAAGCACAAAGGTTCCATTTGGTTATCATAGCTAAAAACCGCTCCCCTAATATATAAGCATGGCATAAATCTAATTTGTTCTGCTTTCTCTTCCAAATTCTGATAGATGTCACCTTCCAGAGGCCAGGAAAAGACATTTCCACAGCCATCAAGGAACATTAATGTTATTTTGTTAAGTCTTGGCCACCCCTTAGCTGCCAAGTGCTCAGCTGATTCACAGTAATCAAGACAACCAAATAAACATTCCTTCCTTCCTTCCTTCCTTCCTTCCTTCCTTCCTTCCTTCCTTTTTCAAATGATACACAAGATAGGTAGTAACAAAATGATGCACTACTGTCCCCAGTCAACAGTTCACATTGCAACTAGAAAAACTGCACCCCCAAATGTAGCTAGGCATCCCTTTCAGGACTTGGATACCTTGAACCTCTCAGACTGGTCTTAAAGCATATAATTATAACACCAATTATGCTGCCATATCTGCTTCCCAAACACTGAGCTATGTAAAAACAAGTATAGCGCACTGTTTTGCTCAATGTCTGGCTTGGGCACAAGCTAAAAGAAGTGACTCTTCCTTGCTTTTAAAATTACATTGGTAAAACAATACCCTGTATAATCTTGATAATCCAAAACTAAATATTCCAAACAAAGATGTTCCAACTTCTAAGTTTTGGTCCCTGGACATGATTGAAGGGTTATGTGCATCAATAAAAGCCAAAAGAATTTCTTTACTGTGGCCACACTCACTGACAATAAGGACAGCTATTGTACTGCTTCCTAAGAGTAATTGTTCTCTAATGAAGCTTGATGAGTTGTGGATATAGCTTGCAATTATGGTATTTATCCTTTTAGCATAAATGGCTGCCAAGACCTTATAATATTGATTTAATAAAGATTCTGGATGACAAGAAGCTGTCAACTTAGGATCTTTATCTTTCTTATGAAGCATAATAATTACAGCCTCATTCCATGAATCTGGCCTTTCAGAAGAGGTCAAAACATTCATTACAAAGAGTCTGTAGCAAATTCAGTAGCAGGTTGGCAAATGGTCTATAAAACTCAGCAGGAAAGCCATCTAATCTTGGAGATTTATTTGGCTTCAGGTTTTAGATGACCTATTGTATTTCATTCTTGCAAATGGTAGCACTTAACTGTTGCTGATCTTGTTTAGAAAGTTTAGGAATATGATGCTTGCCAAGAAACTCATTAATTAATTCTAACTTTTGAGGGTTGATCTGGAGATTTATGAAGTGCAACAAATTCTAACACAATTCCATTCATTATTAGTAGCAGTCTTTCTCTCCCTGTCCTCCCCCCCCCCCCCGATTGTTAGTATTAATCTACTTTTCTGTTCCCATGCTGATTTGTGAGCTAATAACATATTGGCTTTGTTGTCCTTTTGAAAATATTTGTGCTTTGTAAATGTCAAGGCTTTATCGGCCTCCTGTGTATTCAGAAGATCAATAAGATTTCTATATGTGTCCAGTTCTTATATATGTTCAGATTACTATGTAGTGAGTGTTTGGGTGTTATCTCGGGGAGGGGGTATCATTCTTTTACAAAAAGTTGTTTTTCTTCTTGTTGAGTTATGAAACATCTCACCCTAAAAGGCCCCGGCCCTCAAAATGAGTTTTAGTAGCATCCAATATCAATTTCATGTTGCATCAGATGTTCAAGAAAACACAAAATACTCCTGAATTTCCATCCAATATGGAATGTTAATCATTTCTTAATCAAGAGAAAGACACTGAAATCTAAATTCTTAGCCTTTGCCAGGAAGAATGATATTTCCAAGTCGGTGTTGTGTGCATGATCACTTATCAGCAGTCACTCAATTTTGGAATTCCAGAGAGGAAAGATGGCGGACTAGATGTCTCTTCTTGACACTCTGTCAACAAGAGATAATTATGTGGTGATTAATGATAGCTAAGTTATAAATCTTGGTTATCACATTTTCTCTGGGAGAACAGATCTGATCCTCTCCATGCTGGGATCCTGAGAAGCTTCAAGATGGAGTACAAACTGCAATTGTACTCAAACACCACATAATAGCCCTGAGGGTCAGTCAGAGAAGGTGACAAAGCCATACCCTCTAAGCCATTCTGAGGATGCAGACCCCACTCCAATAAAAATCCTTTTCTGACATCACATGGCAACCCCAAATCAGGGCTGAGTGAATAGGTGTACAACCTCCCTAAACCAAGTGCTAAACCTCCCTGAATACATCAGACATGGGTGGCCTAAATAAACCAAGCACCGTTCTGAATCTACCAGTCCCCAAGTAACACCTTCCCAGCATTGACCATCCCATTGGTTGTGTCTGCTCTCCTCAAATTCACAAATCACCCTCACCAGTGACTGGCGCTCTGGTGAAGGACCCCTGAAGTTAGGAAACTGTCCGTTCAAAGCACAGCAGGCTTAATCCAGAGTTAAGCATGCGTAAAGAGGGTGTGGGGACTTCCCGTCCTCCACACAATAGCCTCCAACACCTCCCTCAATGCTAAGTGGGGGAAACAGATAAATGGAGCAGACTAAGGCATGGGAGATGACAGGGACACCCGACCCTAAAATCAGGTGGAGGAAACTCACACAGGCAGGAGGTGACATTGGGTGGGGGGGGGGAGGCAAAGACGTCAGCTTCTACCACTTCTGTTATGCCTCCTTGACACAGGATCCAACGCAGTATATTTAAGCTCTTATTTGTCTCAGCTAAGTCAGTTACATAACGGTTTTATATTCACCGAAATCAAAAGTTGCCCTGAGTAGGTTTAGTCAATAGAGTCTAAGCTAACAATAATTACTTTTCTAAAAGCTGTAAACAGAGATATACCCCAGAAAGGCAATTATATTTATTGTCAGAAAGCTATTGCTCATATTTGTGTGGGTGAGTGGGTGAGGGGACTGCTATTATTTTAGGATTGCAGCTTCTTCTTAATTCCACTTGGCTTGGAACAGGCGATCTAACGTGCGTCTTTCTGCTACCTTTGGTTTCCCTCCCCTGCAGTATACCGAAGCTTCTGTTCAGTGTGAGGGGTGATGTTGCTGCCACTGGATGGGGAGAGTGCTCAAGAACATGGGGTGTTCTGCAAACAAAGCAGACGTTCTCAATGCTGAGCACACGCACACACCCTGTATGCTGGTCTATGACCATAATAAAGTACTTGAACACACATACCCTGATGAGCACTATGATTTTCTATGAGACAGTATTGAGGCATATGGGTCAAAAGGTCAGAGAAGCTGAATAACTAGGCTGAGGAGGAAATCCCCTCTCGCCGAAATGTTACATGAATGATCTGGCAGATAGAAATATAATCAGCTTGTGGGAACAATCATAGGAGCCTAAAGTACAAGAGGCATGAAGTATTAGAGAATGGTTTACTGTAAAGAGTATAAGAGTAAAGGGAAATAAGGACAGGGCAGAGGCTTCTAGATCTGGTGAAAAGGTCACCTGTGATTTTAGCAAGGGCAGTTTCAGTGGCATACTGAAGGCAGAGTGGCAGAAGCTGGACTGTGGGTGGTCAAGAATGGAGTAGAAGGAGACAAAGGCAGGAATAAGCAGCATCTTCTAAGAGCCTGAAAGCAAAGATATCCTCCAGAAAACCTGTTGTTGAGCACTCATCCTGATTTGCATGCACAAAACGTATGTGGAACTTAAACTATAGCCAATCTTTATACAGCATTCATTCTGATAAGTTTGTGTGGTGTTCGTAAATCTTCTGATTAATTTTTCAGTGCATGTCCATGCCACTTTGCTAACCACAAAAAAAATCATGTGTTGTTGTTTTTTTTAGTGGATTTGTTGCATTAGGGTGCGTTAGGGTGACAAAATGCACAAAAAAACCCCACATGAACTTACCTGAACTGCACATATCTAAATTACAAACCTAAATTTTGCCTCCTGCAAAATACTGACAGTCTGGAGGTGACCAAAGTCAAGTGAGAGATCATCTCACAATAAGAGGATTGGGGACTACATCCTTTTATCCAGATGCAAGTAGAGGCTTATCTCTGATTTTAACACTATGATGCTGAGCACTGAAATTGGAGAAAAGAGATCTCCTATTAGCACTTGGTGTTTAGGTCAAGGCTAGGGGATTGGTGGAGGGACAATGAAGTGTGGTCAGAGGGAGAAGAAGACAACGGGGGGGGAGGTGTTGGAAGCTGAAGGGTTGCGTGAGCAGAAAGAGTCTGTGACAGAGAGCAGTCTAGAGGCAGAGGCAGGAGCAGAGGCCAGAAAGGAGGGGGGCCAAGAGGCAGGGATGAGTCAGGCTGGTGAAGAAGCCAGGGTGTTTCCCCTTCCTGCTACAACCAATTCCCCTCTCCCCTGGTCTCCCAGAACAAGAAGAGGTATGAAGTGGGAGGAGCAATAACAGGCATGGCGACCAAGTCTCAGATTGCTTGGGAAGGACACAGGGGAGGAGGAGATTTAGGCAACTGTGGGAAGACGCCAACCTTCAGTCCCCACAACTGCCTCATAGGGCCAAAATCTACTGGGACAGGTTGCTGTACTTACTAGGCCAGACCTCCTGAGCAGACTTCACTTCCTTCAATAAAGAATTAACTTCACTGACACCGTGTGAGTTATTGCTGACCCGCTCCTGACACCTGCAAGACAGCCCCTCTTCTGACAGAATGGAAGAGAAATGGTGGAAGACAGAGCTTTCCCCCTGTCACCTCTCTTTTCCCACACACCCTTGTCCAAAGTACTTTTTTCTGTTGGTGTTTGAAGCCCAGCAGTAAAGTTTTAATATTCACATTGGAGTATAAAATAGCAAAAATAATAATAATGCATATATCTTTGAACATATGCTAAGCATGTAGAGACATAAATATGAGGAAGCAAGAAAACAATACCTTTAGATGCTTGAGTAGATATAGAGGAAAGCTTTCCAAAAGTTTCAGTGTTTTTCAAATTCTATTAAGTAATTCAGAAGACCATCTGCCATAATTCCATAGTTTCAGCTTCAAGTCTGTCATAAAATGTACATCAAAAGTGGTGACTAGTGAGATATAATAAACTTAATATGGGGTGTGAAATTCAGCCCCGCCCCCCTTTTCAGGCTTCATTCCAGTCACTGAATAAACTGCTAATGTGGAAATTGTTTTGACATCAGCTGGTCTGGCCTTTGTTAAAGACTGCTAGATATTCTGCCAAGCCAGGGCAAATTTGTTTACTGTCTAATACTTAACTGAATTAGGCTAGAAAGATAGATGTTTTATGAAGCACCAAAAGAATTTATTTGTTCTGAGCAATTTCAATCACAACTATTCCAGAAGCATCTTGCAACTCAAAAGACAGTTCAGAAGCTCTGGGAAGACTATATATGTGGGTAATATTTTGCACTATTTAAACAGCAGTGGTCAGTAAAAGGAAGGATGCTTCCAGAATGTCACTATTTTCGGGTGGGATCCAATCACATGCTGGCAAATTCAGGTTGTGCAATTGGGAGGCCTTGTGCAACAAACCCACTTCCCCAAAAAGGTCAAGCTTTTTGTGACAAGGTAAGTAATGGGTAAGGAATGTGTGGGGTAGCACTTGCTTTGATGCAACGTCACCTAACTTCCCCGCAAGCGCATCAGAGTGCATGCTCATTAAATAGCCAGCATCACCTAATCTCCAAACTAGGATGCATCCTCAATTAAAAGGTTATCTGGAAGTGCCATTAACTTAATCAGGCACTTAATGAATTAGAAATAAAACAAAAAACCCTGCACATTACTGTTAGTTTTCCATAAAATGTTTGTTTGCTTGCCTTTTTTTCAGGAAATGCATATATTGCTCTTTGCCAAAAGGTCATAAAGCATTTAATAACATAGAAAAAACAATACAAACAATGGGTTGTATCTAGAGAAGGTGTTCCATTTGCTCAAAGGCTTTTGTTTGCACTTCCCCTTCCTCTGATCCCCTTATGCAGTCGCCAAATCCATTCTGGGGGTTACCCAAGATTATGAAGAAAAATTGGGGTGTGGGGTATGTGGGTGTGTGCGGGGAGAGAAGAGGGAATGGTAGTTCAGTTGCACAAGTGGAAGTCCTTGTCCCAATGGGACTATGCTGAATGCAACCCAGTTGTAACTCAATAGTTGCAGCGTCAAAATATTAATAGATTACTAAACAGTTTCTCTCATCCAAAAGCCTGGTGGAAGAGGTACATTAATATATATTATACATTCCACTATTTACACAAACCCCTATTGAACCATAAAATTTCATAAGACTTATTCCACATTTCAACAAGCATAGTATTCTTGATACTATCATTTCTCCTGTTTATCATATATATTAATTTACCTATCTCGGATTATTATTTTTTATTGCTGAAATTAATAAATTAATTAAGGATTTCGTGCCCTTTGGGATATCAGCTTCAATCTAATTAAATAAAATCAGTTTAGGACTTAATCTTATCACTGTAATTTCTGTTATCATACAAGTTGTTTCCAATAATCATACACCACTCAATATTCACTGGGGCATGAAATAAATTTAATATCAGTTTTGCTTGGAAACCTTGGAAAGGCAAACTATAGATACATCTATAGTACATCTACAGTACAAATACATATATAGTACATAAAGTATATAAATAGTACATCCTTTAATATGTGTTACTTTTTATTGAATTTGAAATATAACCCTGTTTATTAGGATTCATATCACACCATATATTTATACCTCTTACAACATATTTATACTTATGTGAATCCCAAACCATATTGAAATCTCTTGCCATTATCATTTTCCCTCTTACAAATTTCTAGATATCTTTGGTTAACTAGTGAAAAATGTTTGCTACTAAATGATTTGGTGCATACACAGCTACAACAGAGAAATCTATAAACTGTGGGATAACTTGCAGTCCCATATAATTAGCACAGGTAGCTCCAGTTAATGTATGAAGGGGTTAAGACCACAGAGTAAACTGTTGTTGCTAGACTTGACTAGGTCACACCCGGTTACCTCCAATGAAGAAGGAAGTGAAACTTCTTCTTTCACTCACAGTCTACCATGTAAACTCACCAAGCTAGGATGTGCCTGAGGTTGCTCGCTACAAGCTCAGACCGTGTACTTAGAGTTATTTCATTATATTTTGTATCCCAAGAATTTTGCTTGTGTTTACTTGTTGCTGCATGAAATAACACATGAATCTGACCTTTGTAATTTGCAAGTAAAGCATTTAAACTTACTAATACTGTGGTCTGTTCCTTGTGAGAGGGGTAGAGAAGGGAAACATTGTAAGGGGACTAAAATGGCATATTAAAAAGGTATAACGGCCTATTATTCCCATGCTACATTGCTGCTTGCTTTTGTGACTTTTAAACTCTGCTGGAGGGTTCTCTCTTGCTGGAGAGTGTGTTTAGCACCACACTTTGAATTTAGGGATCCAGCCAATTCTTTTATTAATTACCCCAGCCAGGTGATTTGTATCGATTGCCACCCTACATGTGCTCATGATACTATTCGTGTGGTCACAAACAGTCTCAATACTGTTTGGTTCTTTTGACGCAGGTCACACTGCTTCATTTTTAATAGGGCAATATCCTGTAACTTTCTGCTGTATCCTGTAACTTTTTAGACCACAAACATTCTGGTTTATTTTTGTCCCACTTTTGTTGCATCATTGGCCCCCACCCCCCAGAGGGCAATAATGTAGAAGCATTGGGGCAGCATCACAGAAAAACTAATAAAAGCAAAATAAATCTACCACTAATGCACTATTATTGTGTCAAGAATATGGGTCAAAATACACCTGAAATAAAACACAGTCTGAAATAGCCCCAAGAGTCCAGTGATCCTTTCTTTTGTCAAATATCTTCCTTCAATCTTTCTGTATTGATCTTTACATTCCCATATCCTGCTCCCGCAAGACCACCATAGCAACTCCTTTCGTTTTATTATACGCACATGAATGATATAGCTGACTTTTACGAATCTTCCCAATAAATGACTGTCTTTCTATGCTATATGTATTTACTCTGGACATACAGCACGTGCTTCTTGTCTTTTTATCTGCCAGGAGATCTTGTTCCTTATGACTGGATGATGTAAGCCATTCATATTAAGAGATATACATTTGCCGTTAAGACATTTTAATCATAATCTAAAATTATACAGATATTAAGCTTCCCCATGCTATTGTTTTCCTTCATGTACCTTCACTTATCATGTATGATCCAGTACATATATTTACCAACAGTGCCTTTTGAAATGTATTACCCATCCAATACTGGCATGTCCTCCCCCCTCCCCCCCAGTTATATTTTGTTTTTCCTTGCTCCTTTTAACTCCTTTTGGTTCTAACTCAGTTTTCAAATCTTCTTCTCCTTGAAGATCCCAGGTGAGAGCTGGGAAGGTTCACTTCTTTCTATGTGGGACAAGGGTAAAGATCTACCTGAGAGAGAGGTCTTGGTGTTTTTCTCTTTGCTCAGATTAGTTTGTCTCTAATTGCAATGTATTATGAAAAGTGCAAATAAAATCCTTTTAAAAAAACCATTCCCTTCTCATGACTCAGTCCTAATGTTTTCTGTAGCTAGATCAAAGTGTGATTTGCCTTTCTCCCCCACCCTCAATTTTTTATTTTATTAATACATATCAAAAACAAATTGTACCATATATTTTAATTTCATTTATGCTATCAAGTCAAGTCAAGTCAAGTTTTATTGCGGCAAAAGCCAGTAACACCAAACACCACAAGATTTATGCTATCTTTATGTCTTAATATAATTGTCAGGGATTCTGGAGCTAAGGTTTTTGAAACTATCCTGTTTGTACATAATGTTAGTTCGTGGATGTATATCCATGACCTAAAATTATCACAAACACGACCAACGGAATATTGGTACTTAAATGGAGGGCTGCCTGGAGACATTATTTTCTTATTCCTTAGTTATGAAATCAGAAATGTAAATTCCCTAAATTCTGTAAACACCAAGTGTTTTCAGATAATTAATTTGATTCAGTATTGGCCATTTGATCTGGATGTTATTATTTTTTACTTTATGCTTCCGATAGCTCTTTTATGCGACCTTTAATAAGTAACTTCTTTCCTGCCCAGTATTGAAATTTAACAGCTTCCTTTAATTAGCAGTAGCTGCTGTATATGCCTTGATTATTCAGGCACGTATGATGAATTAATAAAAACTCGTATTTCCAATTCTTTCAGGCCAGTGTACAGATAGCATGCAATCAGCATCTTCCCTCTTCACAAAATGCACACATACAGCGTATTAATTCAATCCTCCTGGTGTGTGGGTGTGTGTATGTGTGTCTGTGTCTGTGTGTATGCATATCTGAGAGAAAGAGACAGATATTTCTGTTGTGGACAGGGTTGCATTACTGCAAAAGGCACAATAGAAAGTACAGGTTCATATAAAACTTACATATACTAATTTATATGATTGGCTCCTTAGATTTATTACCTCCCTCCATGCTAGAATCCTAATATGCATGGGGTTGGGGTAGCACTGATAATTTGCATAAACAAAAACACCCTGAACTTGAGGGTGCACTTATGGAGCTAAACTAACATCTAGTCCATGGGTAGGCAGACTACGGCCTGGGGGCTGGATCCGGCCCAATCGCCTTCTAAAACTGGCCCGAAGACTGTCCGGGAATCAATATGTTTTACATGAGTAGGATGTGTGCTTTTATTTAAAATGCATCTCTGGGTTATTTGTGGGGCATAGGAATTTGTTCATTTCCCCCCCAAAATATAGTCTGGCTGCCCACAAGGTCTGAGGGACAGTGGACTGGCCCCCTGCTGAAAAAGTTTGCTGACCCCTGATTATAGTCTGACAGAGAGAGAGAGAGATAAGTATGGATTCTGTGAGCTAAAAGCATTCTGGGATGCTGGCTACATCCTCTGGTGGTCTACTGAAGAGTTTAAGCTGTGCCTTCACTTGCAAGCAATCAGTTTATTTGCAAATTAACTAAAATACTACATTTACACTGTAAACTTCCTGTGACCTCCTTCCAAAGAAAAGACAAACTTGGGCAACTGCTGCATCCCCAAATCTTGCCAACGCTTGTAAAATTTGAAATACCGTAAATTCCGGCGTATGACAAATTTTTAACCCCAGAAAAGATGATAAAAAGTCGGGGGGGGGGGGCTTCTTATATGCCAGGTATCCGCCCCCCGCTGCTGCTGCAGTGGCTCCAAAGCAGCCGCAGCAGCAGCAGGCTCTGCTCCGCGCTGAGAGAGAGCCGCCCGCCGCGGAGCCCGCACACTGCTGCTTCCGAAGTTTGCTGCTTTCTCCCGGCATGGAGCTGCCCAGCATATTAGGCAACTGGGCTTATAAGACGAACCCCCAAATTGCAGCTGCCAATTTGGGGGGCTGTCTAATACGCCCAGTCGCCTAATATGCCGGAATCTATGGTAATGGGAATCTGCATTAATACAAGATAGCACAGAAACTGGGAAGTAATAAGCTAGATAAACAAGTCGGAAGTTAGATGCTATAATGAAAGATTGCCTGCTACTACTTCAAAAATGATAAAACTGTTCTTTCTGTGTGTACAACTGTCACATAAAGATTGATTTTTTTTATGGGGGGATATAATGACTGAATGGAAGCTTTATTATTCTGAACATTGCTCTGAGTTTTGCTTCAGCAAAGGTGGCATCAGCTGTGGGCGTTTCACCAGTTTAAAAAACACTTTTCAGCAGGATTTAGACAAATCAGAGCTTAGTCTGCCAGAATAGAAAAGCACATTTCTCTAAAAGCTTCAAAATATGATAGATTGCTAGTTGCCAAGCCTGGCACATGGAGCCTGAATGCAAAACTGCTTTTAAAACAAATGTTCTTGCTCTGCCCAACAATGCTCACTTCTAATCTTATTGCTGGAAAGGAAAAGCTGTTTTTCGTTATTTTTGAGTCTTCAACTTGAAAGTGCACAGAATTCCCTCCTGTCCTTTGTGGAACAGCATGAACATGAATAAGGTCTGCCTGTGGCTTTCTTCCTTTCTCTCTTAGGTAAAAACAAACAACAGCCAAGTCTCCATGGAAATAATGGGAATCTGCATTAATACAAGAGAGCACAAAATAAGCAGTGTTTATTCCCAGGACAGGGGAGAAAATAGTAATAAAAACCTATACTTTGCCAACCACAATAAAGAAGAAATTCAGACAAAGTTGTACAGTATTATGAAAGGTTTGTGTGCATTTTAATAGAAATAACCAGGGACAGTTAGACAACTGGAGGAATGTACATAACAATATCAGCCAATGGTTGCTTCACATGTTAAAGATTACCAACACCACAGTAATTCGCATGTAGGGTTTTGCATGAAATTTGTGCATACATCACATCTATTTATGTGAGGGGTTTTTTTTGCACATGTGGAAAGTTCACTTGGAAACCCAAGGTCAGTTATAATATGTAGCATGTATATAGACAACTCTGCACTTCTTATGACTTGGGGTGGAGGGACCTATCCATTTTGGTTCTCTTATGGTCTCATTTTTCCACTCTTATATTCAGTTCTCCACATTTCTGCAGCTATTTACAAAAGATCACCAGCATCTTAGTGTGAATTTCTTCTAATGAAACCTCTTAAATGCAGTTTTAAGTAATGTTTTTGCAAGCCATTTTCCTTAATATGCTATTCCTTTTAATGCTATTTCCACTAGTATGTGCATTTTTATGCACACTTTCCCCTAATAGGTAACATTTTTGCAAACACTGGTTGATTAGAGAACTGCATCATGAAGTTCAGAGTAGTGTGGATTTTGTAAAATGGCTTTGTTTTGATTCTCAGGATCCTGTAAGTCTGCTCACCTTTTCTGGTGGGCGGTGTTGCTGGTGCTGGGTGGGGCCCTACTCAGGGATGGTCCCATTGTCCAATCAGTGCCAGCTGGAGGTGTGACCAAAGGAAATATAAACCGCAGTGTGGCAGGGGAGCCCTCCTCTCAGTGATTAGGCATTGGGTAAGCCTTTGTTTGTATGGAGGAGAGGTTGTAGCCTCTGCCTGCCCCTCCTCATTAAGGGATGAGTTAAAGGGATGCAGGAGTGTGGATTCTGTCTGATGCCCAGAAGTGGGCTAGTATTATGTCATGACCCCAACGGGGACCCCTCGGAGTGCCCCTATTTGATGTAGGTCATAGGGCTCACCCTATTGGTGGTTTACCCTTAGAAGGACTCCCTGCAGACAGGCAGAGTCAAGATATAGCCTGGCTTCACCCAGTGCTTCACCCAGTGCCTAAGCCAAACCTTTTACATCTGTATTCAATACAGTTGCGGCCTAATTGAACCCATAAACCTAAATACTCGTGTCCATATGCGTTTATTATCCACTAGGGAACTTTGGGTCATCGGGCCTTGGCATGTAAGATGTAAGACACTCAAACAGGTCATTCCGCCTACTATCCCTACACACAGTTTTGTACTCAACTCCTAAATATGCTGAATCCTCATTGACCTTTGGTCCTCTTAGTTGTTGGTATTTTTAATTTTTATTTTACACTGGCAATCTCAGGGTTCTCTTGAGCACCCTGTTACCTCTCTCAGTCCCTCTTGTTTTTTCAGTGGCACTATTTTGGCTCTGTTGGCATTCAGCAACTGAGTTCACTGTTACAGGGACCAATTGCTATGACTGAAAGACATCGACTTGTCTAACACCATCCATTGAACTGTCGTCATCAGTGGGATTTAAAACAAGTACCTTTCAGTTCTCAGCATAGTCTTTTAACTACTAAGACACCACACTAATTTCCTAAACCAAGCATAGCCTTCCAACACATGTACACAAAGTCAGATATATGAACAGGTACACTGAACAGGTTTGTCATGCCGTTTTCTCAATGGAAGCTACATGTGAAGGTCTGAGGCTGCAGTCAGTGAGGCCAGAGAGATGAGGATGGGGGGGGGGGGTAGTGAGCATGGCACCATTTTTTCCTCTGCATATTAGAGATGAATGCCCGGTATGGGCTCAGGAGTCCATACAGATGATCAAACTACCCTGGAATAAACTCTCTTAGTTTAAAGTAGCATGGTCCTTGTATATATTCCTATCAAGAGGTACAGAAATTCTGAAAACACATTAGCTGCCAATGCATGCTAAAATGGTAAACCAGGCTCCATATCAAAGTAGACTCTGCCTTGTTGCTCAAGTGCCTCTTGGGCTGCCTGTCCCCCTCCGCCTTTCCTCTATCCTGTCATTTGCTCTGCAGAAGAGAGATGGTTCCCCTATTATCATAATGGAAATTGGCATGTGATCAAAGAAAAGACATGAAAGAACAGGCTGTTATTCATTCTCTTCATCAAAAGACGATGCTGGAAACGTGCCTACGGTAAAAGAAAACAGCTTCTGCAAAGAACTGGCCTCCTCACTTTTCTGCATTTCTGTGGGGTTCTTGTGCTACGGATGGTAAACAGAACTCCCCCTTCCTTTCCTTGCAAGTTCCTGCACCCAGATTGGGGAACCTGCGGCCCTGCAGATGTGGTTGGACTCCAACTCTTATCAGCCCCTGACAGGATGTCCAATGGTCAGGGATGATGGAGAGTTGTAGTCTAGGAACAACTGGAGGGCTAAAGGGTCTCCATCCCTGTCCAACACAACACTATTATCCTTGGAAGGAAAGGAGACCCAGAGGCCTTAAGTCGAATATTGTGTTGTTCATATTAACTCAACTGTGAGTGAGAAAGGAAGAAGGCATATATACATTTGAGTGCCAGTTCCCAAAATATGCCATTGTAGTTAAGAAACAGGCAGCCACCGTACAAACATTTTACAGGACAATAATGACTGCAATGACCTATGCAGGTTAAGAAGGGAGTGGTGGTGTTGGGGGCTCCATAGGGAAGTAGAAATCATGCCTCAAAGTAGGATCCTTGCATTTCTTCTATGCAGCTTCCCACCTCTTCCTTTGGAGAGACAGGGCAGAAAAACCTCAAACTTTCCTGATTACAGAGTTTCTAATGTCCCCACAGAAACAGGAAAACGGGTCTAAACTTTCTCAGAGAGAGGTTCTACTTTATGCCCCCCACCACTTGTGGAATGCCCATGCTTGTATACTTTGATAGCAATTATTTTGTCCTAGGCTTTTGCCCTTGAATCCTGCTGATTTTCCAGATAGGAGCTTAATTTGCAAACTGGTCATTGGCAACACAGGTATTTAAAATGTCTAACCTAGAACCCTATTTCTCCCTACCCCCAAGGTCTCAGGAGCAATGGTGGCAACCCAGAGTCGCAGGAGGAGCCTCTGTTTGGCTGTTGGTACAGGATCTACTTGGAAGGAAAGACCTACTCAGGAGAAAGGTGAAAAACCTAGCTGTAAGCCATCACCCAGCCACAGGCAGTGACCAGAAAGATGATCATGGGAGGACAGTGATCATAGAAGTTGGTTCTGGAGCTTTGCTGGGCTTTCAGAGCTCCTTAATGTTCCTGCTCCATCTACACTGCTGATTCTACCTCCACTTTCCACATTTGTTGCTTGCCATGGACACCCAGTATACAAGAGCAGAGGATCAGCTTGTCCATGCAGCCTCCCTTCCTCCTGGTCCAAACCTTTTCCATGGTATGCCAGAGTGAAGCAAATAGAGGCTATTGTTGGATATAGCCTCATAGAGCTTTTATGGGTCTCCAAGAGGAGATTCATTTTCTCCTGATTGGTATCTTGCTTCCTAAGCCAGCCATTTAGTTGGGTTTTATTAAAAGCACCTTTTTAACAATCTCTGAATTTGGAAATCTGCTTCATCTCCTGGTGTGCCTGTTGCAGCAGGCAATTTTGTGAAATAAAGAACAATTTATAATTAGGTTTTCCTAATGTTTGAGATTATATATATATATATATATATATATATGAAATAGTCAGTCAAATGCTTTAAAAGTATTTTTAAAAACCCAATAGCACTTCAATCCCCTAAGAGACATCTAATAAATGTTATGACTCATAGCAAATGACTACAGATGCCTTTTGCAAAAAGTGAATGCCTTGAGCCTATGGTAACTAAATCTATTTCTAATTCCTATTAAAATGGAATGTTTAATAATGAAAGACAGGCAGCAACAAGACTCCCATGTCAATCTATCTGTGGAGCCAATAAAACAAAAGCTGCAACACCTCCAGCAGCGGTGAGATCTTGGAGGATGGGCAGGACAATGGGGGGGGGGCACTGTGCCCATGGGACTGCCACTTGGTTAGCAACCCTGCACATCCTTGTAGGCAGGGCAGGCTTGCCCATATATAGATGGCTGCGGGGGGAGGGGGAGATGGTGGCCCAAAGGACATTCAGAAGGACAGTCCTCACTGAGCTAAGCTGCAGGGAAGGGTTGGAGGTCTACAATCAGCTGACGTCACTCCAATGGGTGGGTAACATCAACTGATGGTCAGAGTTCAATTCTGCCAGTTCTGCGCAGGGCAACTGCTCCACCAGAAGAAGCTTATCCTTTTTCTTTGAAGGTGCTATTAGTCTAGGGCTGCCATACGTTTTCCTGGACATTACCAGGATTTCAAAAGTGGAATTGATGTCTGGAGGGAATTTCTGAAAGGTGGCACTTTGTCTTGTCTCAGGCAAGTCAATTGAAAAATTGCAGGGGGGTGGGTGGCATTTTTGTTAAAAAAAAGGGGGCTAGGCTCAACAATTCCAGTGGTTCCCTTAAAAATAAAAGCTGGAAAAAAAGTTTTTCCTAAAAATAACTCAGCAACTTTTGAGGTGTCCTGGTTTTTCCTTTTTTTAATATGTCAACCCTATATTAGGTCCAATGTTACATGTAATATCTAGGGTTGCCTTCATCAGTCGCTTATTGTAAGTAATATGACATTTCTTTATGAATCTATGAGACATTCCTAAGCAAAACTGAAGCATACTAGACAACTTCTGGATTGCTTCAAATGTCATGGGGAGGGGTGGAGAGAAAGGAAGAGTCTTGAGCTCTGCTGAATGGCATCTGTTAAACATAGTATTGTTGTTTTAACAGAGTTTTCTTTCTTTTTTCCATCAGTGGCACGTGTCCCCATTCCTATTGATTGCATGAAACTGCACAGTCCCATCGGCTTGACAATCACGTTAAAAGTATTTTGAGGGCTCCCCCCCCCCCAACACACAAACCATGAACAGAGCCTGTAATTTAATTTTGGCAATGTTGTAGCAGATGGTACACAGTCTGCTCTCTCTGCCATTGAATCTCGAGAATCTTGTGGGTGTTGATGGCAACTGAGTGAAACTGTAACAGCTTCAAAATATCCCCAAACTTTCAAAGAACATTCTCCCATTCACATTTTTAAAAAGAAAGATTTCAAGCGATCCCTCTCATTCTTCTCCACAGCTACCACCATAAATCCAAGAGGCTACAGCCGTTGTGAGGTGATTGGAATGAACGGCGGACTAAGCTCACCACTGAAGTTAGCTAATTGATGCAGATGCATGCAGCATGCTGTGAAAGTCTGCTTCTTTCTTCACTTTACTTCGAATGTTTTTCTTTCTGCAGATTCCCTACAGATTCCCTGAAGGAACTGAGCTCACAAGTACTTGTAATTGTTTACAGAAAAACAAGATACATAGCTGTGTGTTTTCTATTAAGGAAAACCTTTCTTTGGCCCTTAGTGACTTGCATGAGTGGCGGCTAGGAATGGGGGAGAAGCTCAATTCAGCTGGCAATTAAAGGTGGGCCTATCTAATCCACGCTTTCTAAAATACAAACTGAAACACAGCCATTATTTGAAATTCATACTTTTTTGAATTTTGCACTGCAGTTCTCCAGCCAAGTAATGTGTGCAAAAATGCAAATAATAGGGTAAGATGTGCAGAAAAAAATTCCAGGTATTAGAGTAATCATAGCCGGGTAAATGTCTTTGCAAGAAAAATGTGTATTTTGGGCAATATTGCATGTAAAAATGTGTCTGTTAGGAGAAAGCGACACTCAAATGCTGGTGATTGATTTTTAATTAGGACTTTTTAAAAAACCCAAAACTGATGTGGAAATGTGGAGATGTGGAACTTAAGATTGGAAGAATGAAACAGAGAAACTGAAATTGACAGATTCACCCATCCCCAGAGGGAGCATGCATAAATTGTGTTGACTTTGATTTTTTTAGGAAACCATCATTTGGCTCCTGAGTGATGCAGCAAGAGGGCCCAGATGGAAGCTGGTTTGTGGCTGATGAAGACTGGCAGAATCTGGTAGGTTAGAGAGCAGAACCCAGGGAAAGGCAAGATGGAATTGGGTCATAGAAAGAGTCAAGGGAGGGAGGGGGTGAAGCAGCAGGTCTGTTTTGGACCAAATTAAACCTTGTTGGCTTTTCAGGTCCCAGTATTTCGGGTCCCAGTTTGCTGGCGTGACACACTTTTAAAGCTGAGGTCACTAAAATAATATTTGGTTGGCTATCCTACATGTGAACTAGGCCCAGAACCACCAGGTTCAGAAAACCACCTAGACAGAGATGGAACTGTTTGTTGCAGATTTGTATAATTACACCTGAACCTCTAGACATGTCCACTTTGAAGTAAGTCTCACTGAGTTCAATAAGACTCCCCAATGAGGTTTGCATAGGATTGCAGCCTAAACCTCTGTTTCTGTATACTGCTTCTCCCCGTACTCCAGCAGGATTTTTTAGTATTTGGAATTTATAATCCCAGTATTTGTAATTTATACTCCCACTAAGTAATTTATAATCCCAGTTTCATCTCAAGAGTTGTTGGGACTTTCTAGTTTGATGGCTTGTTGCTTTAGGGAATCAATCACTTCGGCACAATTTTTTTTTTCAGTTCATGGCTCAGATGATGACAATCTTTAAATACATAGAAATATATATATAAAATTAAAAAAATGTCCAGTAGCACCTTAGAGACCAACTAAGTTTGTTCTTGGTATGAGCTTTCGTGTGCATGCACACTTTTTCAGATAGGTATCTGAAGCTCATACCAAGAACAAACTTAGTTGGTCTCTAAGGTGCTACTTTGTTTGCCTTGCCAACGAAGGTCCGTATAGTTAAAGCCATGGTTTTCCCAGTAGTGATGTATGGAAGTGAGAGCTGGACCATCAAGAAGGCTGATCGCCGAAGAATTGATGCTTTTGAATTACGGTGCTGGAGGAGACTCTTGAGAGTCCCATGGACTGCAAGAAGATCAAACGTATCTATTCTTAAGGAAATCAGCCCTGAGTGCTCACTGGAAGGACAGATCGTGAAGCTGAGGCTCCACTACTTTGGACACCTCATGAGAAGAGAAGACTCCCTGGAAAAGCCCCTGATGTTGGGAAAGATGGAGGGCACAAGGAGAAGGGGACGACAGAGGACGAGATGGTTGGACGGTGTTCTCGAAGCTACAAACATGAGTCTGACCAAACTGCGGGAGGCAGTGGAAGACAGGAGTGCCTGGCGTGCTCTGGTCCATGGGGTCACGAAGAGTCGGACACGACTAAGCGACTAAACAACAACAACAAGGTGCTACTGGACATTTTTTTATTTTTTTATATATTTCTATGTATTTAAAGATTGTCATCATCTGAGCCATGAACTGGAAAAAAAATTGTGCTGAAGTGATTGATTCCCTAAAGCAACAAGCCATCAAACCAGAAAGGGGGGGTTGTGCCCGTGCCTGAGTCCAGGGGGACATTTGGGTGGCAGAGTTAGCCTGTTCCCAGCTTTCTGCTTATCTAGGTGTTCACCCTTGGCTGACCTATGCTGGAATGCTGGGTCAGCGCTACCTGCATGGCAGGGAGGTAGTCGATCCAGAGCCTATGCAACCAGTCACTATCTGTAATCAATAAAGTTGTGGCCTAAATTCTGCCAAAAACCAAAACAAAAATTTGAGTCAAGTGTGAATTTATTTAGGTGGGTTCTGGGTCTGAACACGCAAATGGCAGATAGATGCTACAGTCAGCAATATCCCCAGTGATAGCAGCCACAAGAAACCCCTGAAATGGGATGGAGAAGGGAGTGGAGATGAGCCAGCTCCGGATCCACTGGATTCTGAGCCAGCCCTGCTGCCTTCATGTGATGGTAACAGGTTTGGGATCTGGCATAACGCCCAACACTCACACAATCTTTCACCCAGACTGGCACAAATGGAATGGATGTAGCAGTGGCCAATCTGCTAAACCCTGCCATAGCTGGACGAAGGTTGGGATTGAATTCTTAAGCAGAAATGTATTTTTGCCATATTAGAGGCCACTGTGGCAAGGTGACCTGTCTGTGCCTGCTGAGTCTGCTGCTGATAGGCAGCTTCAAGGACCCTGGTCTCCCTTCTCATGGTTCTTTGTCTTTAAGCCAGATTTGGACAGGAGAGCCCTTCAAACAGAGGACACCTCAGTTTGAAGATTATCCTCTAAAAACCCTCCACAGCTAGAGTACTGCCCTCTACAAAATTGGACATGAACCACCATAATTGAACCAAACGCCTTCTGTTTCTGACAGGAGATAGCTGACTGTTCCCTTCAGTCTATGCTTGCTTCTTTATCTGAAACATTGCTGTTCTGAGAGGAGCTGGAAGTGGAATTAAAATGGCGGTTCCACTCAACACTTTGTATCTTTCTATATTTATCCAACAATGCCCTTCCCCGTGTGTGAGATTCACCTATCAGGTTTACTCATTGTATATCCCATTCAGCAAAGGTCCTTCCAATGTTAATTAAAAGCTTCAATAGTGCTATTGAGCTGTGTAAAAATAAAACCAGTAATTAAAAGCAAGTACAGTCGTACCTCGGGTTAAGTACTTAATTCGTTCTGGAGGTCCGTTCTTAACCTGAAATTGTTCATAACCTGAAGCACCACTTTAGCTAATGGGGCCTCCTGCTGCCACCGCGCCGCCGGAGAACGATTTCTGTTCTCATCCTGAAGCAAAGTTCTTAACCCGAGGTACTATTTCTGGGTTAGCGAAGTCTGTAACCTGAAGCGTACGTAATCCGAGGCAGGAATTTCTTCAGGATTACAGCAGGGGAGGAAAGAGTTGAAACTCCCCTCCAAAACTGCTTGGAACTCTCACCCGCACCCCTGGTTCTGTTTGCAATTTAGATGAAAATACTTCTCTGTAAAGTAAGAAGATGTTTGCAAGGATTGGCAATAATAGTGAACATAGCTCAGCTGGGGGCTATGATACTATTTCTAGTACCCGTGGGAAATATCTGTCAGAAATTACTGATCAGTTGTTCATTTCATTCTGTTTCCTTGGCTGTGTACACACCATATATCTAAAGCGTGTCCCCACTCAAGAGAATCTGGGAACTGTAGTTTGTCAAAGGCGCTGGGGAATTGTCAGTTCTCAGAATTTGGGGTGGGGGTAGGGTTGTGCTATAACTATGCGTTAAATGCATGGTGTGTACATAGCCCTAGTTGTCAGAAACAAGACTGAATTGGAGAGACAATTTCTAGTGCTTTAAATTGTTTTATACTGTTTTTAATATTTTATTCAATTTTTTAAACTTGCCCTTGGAGCTTATTGGAAAGGGAAGGTAATAAAATTGGAAACAGGTTACTTAATTTTTCTGCAGTACTGTATTTCTCTAGATCTTTTATTGTATGATGGATTATCTGTCATGATGGATGACGATTGGTTATGATCTTGTGCATTTGGGATTTTGGGATAAACAGTGGCAGCTTAACAAAAAAACTCCCCTTTCAAAAATTATTTCAGATAGAAGTAATTAATTAAAGATGGAATTGCACATGTGAAAGAAAATGTGACTGACCATTGGTACCAAGCAAAACCTTTGTGAAATGAAACAAACCATGAAACTGTTTATCTAAAGATATCAGCGACCTTCATTAGTTAAACTGTTAACAGGAAAGAGATCTGTGGTGAACTGGAACTACATAATCGAAATGATTTCCCCTAGTAAAAAGTACAACAATTTAAAACAAGGGAGCAATTAAATCAGGAAGTTCAAGTTCAGGGGTATGCATACATAAACATGTGTGTCTTTAAGAACCGGTGGAATGCCAATACTGATGGGGCCTTTTGTAGGTAAGTACACATTTTGTTGTCTTTGTCCATGGCAGGAATACTGGAGTGGCTTGCCAGTTCCTGCTCCAGGTGGATCACGTTTGGTCAAAACTCTCCACTATGACCTGTCCATCTTGGGTGGCCCTGCATGGCATAGCTCATAGCTTCTCTAAGTTATTCAAGCCCCTTCGCCATGGCAAGGCAGTGATCCATGAAGGGGCTCCCTGCTTATTTAAGTTATATGTAGAATTCATCATGCGAAAGTCTGGGCTGGAGGAATCCCTAGCCGGAATTAAGATTGCCAGAAGAAATATCAACAACCTCAGATATGCAGATGACACAACCTTGATAGCAGAAAGTGAGGAGGAATTAAAGAACCTTTTAATGAGGGTGAAAGAGGAGAGCGCAAAATATGGTCTGAAGCTCAACATCAGAAAAACGAAGATCATGGCCACTGGTCCCATCACCTCCTGGCAAATAGAAGGGGAAGAAATGGAGGCAGTGAGAGATTTTACTTTCTTGGGCTCCATGATCACTGCAGATGGTGACAGCAGTCATGAAATTAAAAGATGCCTGCTCCTTGGGAGAAAGGCGATGGCAAACCTAGACAGCATCTTAAAAGCAGAGACATCACCTTACCAACAAAGGTTCGTATAGTTAAAGCCATGGTTTTCCCAGGAGTGATGTATGGAAGTGAGAGCTGGACCATAAAGAAGGCTAATCGCCGAAGAATTGATGCTTTTGAATTATGGTGCTGGAGAAGACTCTTGAGAGTCCCATGGACTGCAAGAAGATCAAACGTATCAATCCTTAAGGAAATCAGCCCTGAGTGCTCACTGGAAGGTCAGATCGTGAAGCTGAGGCTCCAATACTTTGGCCACCTCATGAGAAGAGAAGACTCCCTGGAAAAGACCCTGATGTTGGGAAAGATGGAGGGCACAAGAAGAAGGGGACGACAGAGGACGAGATGGTTGGACGGTGTTCTCAAAGCTACAAACATGAGTCTGACCAAACTGCGGGAGGCAGTGGAAGACAGGAGTGCCTGGCGTGCTCTGGTCCATGGGCTCATGAAGAGTCGGATACGACTAAATGACTAAACAACAACACACATTTTGTATGTTAACTTAGGGCCCCACCAAATGACTTTTTATTGTGCATTCATGATTATTTGTGCTATCAGGGAAGTCAGATGTGATTGTGCTTTCAATTTTATCTGCACCTGGAATTGTTTTGGAGCTGTCATGCTGCTTAATTTCCAATCAGTGCATATCCCATAACTTCCCACTGCAATCCTGTGACTTCTCATACCACAAATATTTGGGCAGGGTCAGTCCCATTTTTGTTGCATTGTAGCTCCTCCATTGTAGCTCCTCCATTGTAGCTCCTCCATTGTAGCTTGTAAGGGACGCGGGTGGCGCTGTGGGTAAAAGCCTCAGCGCCTAGGGCTTGCCGATCGAAAGGTCGGCGGTTCGAATCCCCGCGGCGGGGTGCGCTCCCGTTGTTCGGTCCCAGCGCCTGCCAACCTAGCAGTTCGAAAGCACTCCCGGGTGCAAGTAGATAAATAGGGACCGCTTACTAGCGGGAAGGTAAACGGCGTTTCCGTGTGCAGCTCTGGCTCGCCAGAGCAGCGATGTCACGCTGGCCGCAGTGTCTGCGGACAGCGCTGGCCCCCGGCCTCTTGAGTGAGATGGGCGCACAACCCTAGAGTCTGGCAAGACTGGCCCGTATGGGCAGGGGTACCTTTACCTTTACCTAGCTCCTCCAGAGAGCAATATTGTGGTAGTATAACAGAACTAATAAAGCAGTATAAATGAAGCACTAAAGCACTATTGTGTTAAATGCATGTTGCAGAATACACCTACAATACACCAGTCTAAAACGGGCCTTACATTGTATTTATTGTGAGTTTTACAATAAATACAGTTTCTACTAGGGAAATGACCTTTTGATGATGTAGCACATGATAATTGTGACCAGATTGTGTATTGCTGTCAATCATTGACCCCTTAATATTCAATGTCCTCTTTTTAAAGCATTAAACCTTCTTGGCATGTTTTCAACAAATGACTCTCCTTGAATCCTATTCTGCCAAACTTTGTTGATGTGATCACATGCCAATCTCTGCTCCTGTCCATATGTTGTGGTATGTATCTAGCAGATGTAGAGACATCCACTGGGTATCTTCCAGCAATTAACATGGTCTACAAATTAAAATTTTAAATACTAAAGCATTTCCCCCTCAAGCATCAAAACTGTCCATATGGTGACCTGTCTTTGACACACTGTTCCCGTAAATGGTAATAAACTTGGGCATGTTTCTTGGTTAACATCTGAACTGGCCCTATTAAAGAAGCCTCTGTGGAGAGAAGTTTAGCTACAGTCTTCCATGCACTTCCTTGATTCTAGCTTTGTGTTCAACTAACAGCTTTCAGAATCTCATGCATACAGAAGGAATACAAACCTGTAGCTAAGTGATAAAGCAGCATGTTCTTACATATTTACAAAGGGGGGGGGCAGAATAAGAGACAAATTCAAAGAAGAGTGGAGGGAAGAATACAGAGGGAAGGGAAGGGTGAACTTACTAGTAATTTAGTGGTATAGGGTTTGGGGAAACATTAACAGAGATGACAGGTAGATAGGCATTATGGGAAAGGGAACATAGGGACTGCCTTTTGGTCCAGTAATAGATGCTGATGCTCAGTAATGCCTGTGGCTTCCATCTCCTCTGTGGCTGGGAAGATACATTTCTTTCACCTCTCTTCTAGATGGAGCTATCAACATTCCCTCTCTCTAAAACAACAAGTTCATTTGTCAAATTTGGGACATGTTTAGCTTTCCAGGGAACCTAGTGATATAATCTCAGTATCGATAGAGGCTAACATATTCACCATGTCCACATTTAAAAGGCCATGTTCCTATGGCAGTGGTATCAGGGAGAACAAAGCTGCCAATGTCTTGTTTAGTGTTATGTACATAGCTGTCAACTTTCAGATTTGAAAATAAGGGATCAGCAGCCTCACCTGTCCCAGGGATGGTCTACGGGATATCTAACAATCCAGGATAGCGGTGGGAAACAGCACTGGAATAAGGGAATTTCCCGCAAAAAAAGGGAAGGTTGACAGCTGTGGTTATATATTCTTTGCCAATATGAACCACTGGGCAGGTCTAAAGTTATATGCACCATACGGCCACTTTGTTATCACACATATAGCAAATGCTTGTAGCTCACATGTGTTTCTGGTGCGGTCTGTGAGTGGCTCAGTACACACTCAAAAGGCAATTGCTGCTGAACTAATCATCATCTTGTATCAAGTCTAGAACATGTAATTATTTGGAGTACATTTTCCCCCCATTATAAAGTGTGAAACTGCCCTTTAAAATCCATACATGCCACTTAACACTTCAGAATATTACCCATGTCATACAACTTATTTCACTTATGTAAATATGCAACATCAAGTGAAACCATTTGTTTATATAGCTCAGTATTGTCCATATCTGCTGTAAATAGCTCTTCAGGGGTACATAGTATTACATTTGGATTTCCAAGGACCTCAAGGCAACACACACATCTTTCTGTGTATATGTCTGTATAAACGTAAATCTTATGAGGTAGACTAGGCTGAGGAAGAAAGACTCTGACCCAAGGCCGTTCAGTGAGTTTCATGGTTGAGTGGGAGTTTGAATCTGGGCCTTTTGTCCCCTCCCTACTGAAGCGTGGGAGATAGGAAAGGACCTTCCATCCTTTTCCTTTAGTTCTAAATTTCTACCCTGATGGTCTCCTCAGAACCGCTCTGACACCCTAAACATTATGCCCCATAGTTTCTCCTGGAGGCCTACAGATCTGGATTTGCAAAATGGTGACAATCAAGAGCCATATACCTAATCTCTAACAGACTGGTCTAGTCCTAAGCACATTTCCTGGTAAAATAAGCTTAGATCAGAAATAAGAGCCATTGACTGAGCTCAGTCAGATACAATTTCAGATGATTCCTGATTATACAAAGCACTTAGAAGAAACATCTCCCAATATATTTACTCCAAAATTAATTAACAGAGTAAACAAAGGACTGTAAATGACCGAACTATAGAGGGGGGAAGTGAAAAGTTATTTACCCATTCTATGTCATTAACAGTTTGTTTGCAGTGTATTTATTTAGGCTGCAATCCTATACATGCTTATTAGTGAACTCAATAGGCATTACATCTGAGTGGGCGAGTAGAACTGCACAGTCACTGGACAGGCTACCAAACAGTTGTATAAGTATCCGAGGCACATAATTGAATGCAACATATTTGCTGCTTAAATCAATATTTACTCAAGGGGGAAATGGCTCTCTAGCTTTGAGAGTATATGGTTTACTGCTAGAACATTGGTGTATGATTGGTAAAGTAAATGCTTCTAAGTGGGCTTCTTTGGAAGTGAATCCAAAAAGCTATTATCATTTAGTCTAATCTCAGTATTCATTAAATGTGCTTTGTGAGAGCATCTGTGCCTATCTGGCTGAAGATTTAATTCAATGGTAAAACGGAGGATCAATTTATGCAATGACACTTTTGGTGCTACTGTCCCAAATAATTACTGCAAGTAATGGGTTCTGCTATCCCTGACTGGCAAAGAAACAGCTTCTCTTCCTGTGAGACCATCACCTAGCTTGAGTACGGCATCATTACCTTTTCCTTTATTAAAGCAAGATGCAAAATCTGGGCAAGCTGCCATTGGCCTTGATGAAACTCCAACTAGTCTCAAAGGCCACAACTCATCTTCTAGTAGATACAATATACTGAAAATAACATGGCTGTCATTTATTTGCCATTTTTAAAAATGTGGCTAAGTGCTTCACAGCTTTGTCTTAAAGGTAAAGGTGCCCCTGACCGTTAGGTCCAGTCGCAGATGACTCTGGGGTTGCGCGCTCATCTCACTCTATAGGCCGAGGGAGCACAGCATTCTTACACCAGGGATGGGTCCCATAAAAGATACCATCTCACCTCCCTGCTCTTTGAGCTTTATGCTCCTCAGATAGACAAACACATGTGCGGGATCATGAACTCATAAGGCTGAATGCCCTGAGTGATTCTGCTGCCCCCTGGCATTCATGTGTACACATGAAGATCTCCAGGGAGCGAGCCTTCATGCATACATGATGCTTCTACGTGATCTGCAGGTAGTGAAACAAAGCTTGAACAATCTGAGCAAAGTGTAGTATTGCCCATGCAAATGCTCCCCCTCTGCTAATGCTTGCCCTCTATGCATGAGTGCCGGGGGTGGGGCTACTTGACATGGTCCCACCCCCATGTTTATCATACTGGTTAGTATAATGCCTCTTTCTCTCTCTCCACTGAACAATGCCCAAGTAGAGTTTAGCCAGTCATTAGAATTTTGCTATCTAACTTTACAGCCTTTTAAAGCTGATCCGGCTTTGCATAATCGTTACTCCCCAGGTTTTCATTCAAACCTAATGAAATGGTCACAGCTGTGCTGATAGGACTACAATGGGGCCCATTAAGAGGAAATTCTCTCCATTCTAATACTCTCCAGATAAAAGCAGGGTTCAAGCTCCCTGCATTATATTATATTCTCAAAGTGCTTGCCTGCCAATTAGAAAATGCAAATTCTGATGACTAGAACTCTCAATATACATTTGAGGTCTCAATTTATTATATATATAAAACAATGCTTCATGTGCATTTGTTCAACAAAGATCACACCTCAAGGATTGAAGCCAAGCGAAATAAAAGCTGCCACTCATAAATTGTCTTATAATAGTACAGCTCTCGTCCAGCTGCTTGCCTCCTCAGGGTTTTCCCTGCAGACCTCACAGAGCTACCCTAGCAGAGAACAGCCTCAGTGCCAGCTTACCGGGTGGGAGGAGCAACAAGGTTGCCACTGTGCAGCCATATTGGTGGAGCCAGTCCAGGCCTCCTAAGAATGTGCCTGCAGAGTAGTGTGACCTTGCCAGTGGCTCATCCCTTCCCTCTCTGCCACTTGGTAAGTAGCTTACTTAACAATAATCACCACCATCGTTCTCATTTGCATTTGAAACAGGCAGGAAACATAGAATGGCAATAGTAATAAAAATAATGACCATACACAACAATGACAAAATCCATTTCCAGCTGATACTGACAGTAAGACTTCTCCTGTTTTAATTGTATACATTAATATAGGCAGTCCACCTAAGTGTCTAAATGAAATTGACAATGATAAGTCATCTGTTGAACAGAAAGGTCAGTGAGATCTTCAGACTACTGGGTGATAGATGGTGAATGTTTTTACTCCCAGCCTTGCAGTGTAAGTCCTTAGCCACTGTTAAGGCCTTGCATAACCTACATTTGTTGTCCATTTGTTATGGACTATTATGGACAGGAATATAATTAAAGAGTATGCAAACATCTGTTTTCTATAATACGAAGCTGTTGTGAGCAATAATTCCTGACCAAATGTTTTTTGCAATGGATGTGGCTCTTACTTTTGTATAGAGAGCTACATTCTAACAACTGATTCATACAGAAGTCAGAATTTTCAACATACACCTCTCCCCCGCCCCCTGCCCACACATACATTTCCATGTAGACAACCAAGAAGCACGATCAACTTCAAGGTTATATTCCAGCAAGACTAAAGTACTCAGGGAAACTGTGGAGCAGGGAAGGTGAAGGAGTGTGTCCTGCAGAATTTGGGTGGTCCCGTCAGAGACCTAACATAGGGTTGCCGTATCTTGAAGAGCAAAAAAGAGGACCCCCCCCCCCCGAGTCGCTGCCTGCCCAAGTAGGGGAAAGAGGCGTGCAGGCACTCCCCTTTCCCTGGCTCAGGCTGGCAGCAGCATGCAGAGCACCCATGTGCCTCTTTCTGCAGCTCAGCCTGGCAGCGGCTGTGGCGTACAGAGCAGCCCATGCCCGAGTCCAAACCCCCACATAAATAAATAAATAAAGGTAAAGATACCCCTGCCCGTTAGGTCCAGTCACAGATGACTCTGGGGTTGCGGCACTCATCTCACTCTATAGGCCGAGGGAGCGGGCGTTTGTCCGCAGACAGCTTCCAGGTCATGTGGCCAGCATGACTAAGCCGCTTCTGGCAAACCAGAGCAGCGCATGGAAACGCCGTTTACCTTCCCGCCAGAGCAGTACCTATTTATCTACTTGCACTTTGAAGTGCTTTCGAACTGGTAAGTTGGCAGGAGCAGGGACCGAACAACGGGAGCTCACCCCGCTGTGGGGATTCGAACCGCCGACCTTCTGATCGGCAAGTCCTAGGCTCTGTGGTTTAGACTACAGCACCTAATAAATAAATAACCCCCCCCCAAAACCCCAGACATGTCCTTTAAAATTTAAAAATCTACACAGATCGGCATGTTGGCCCTCCAAAAGAGGACATGTCCAGGATTTCACGGACATATGGCAACCCCACCTAACAGCCAGATCAGAAGTCCTTATTTGGGCCTGAGGTTTCCTGCCCCTGGCCTAAACTAAAGAAGGAGCTTCATGATGAGTCTTTCTGGTGAAGAGCCATTTGAAAAGCTTTTACCTCAGAAAGCCTCCTTCTCACAACGGAACAGGAACACACTGTCTCCTGCATTACGACTGATATTAGTGGTCTCTATTTGGTGAGCTAAGTCCATCCCTACTATAATGCAGTTACCATCATTCCTGTAGTATTTTTAATGGCACCTAATCTAAGATAAAAAGCTGCTTATCACTTTGTGTGGTTGAGCAGCCTGTTCCAGAAAGCAGCTTCTCCTCAGAAGAGGAGAGTTATCCTAGACCCCATTCTATGAAACTGCAAATGAAGTGCACTCTGGAAGAGTTGGAGATTATTTGTGACAGGCTTTAAAAATGTATATAAAATGCAAAAAAAAATCTTTGAAACTAAAATGAGTAAAGGAAAATCTGTTGCTCGAGGATGAAACTCCAACCCAAGGCAACAATAGCCTTGTCAGCCTGCACAACTAATTACAGCCTGCATAATTCAGAAACGCTAATTAACCAGAGTCTCATTTGCCCTTTGAGGACCATGAAGTTATCAGTGGAACAGCTCTGCATTGTAATAATTCTGGGCCATAAAGCTGGATTTGGATGGTTGTTAACAAATAAACAGTGTGTAAAAATAATATTCTGAGGGTTTGTGTTATTTCCATATTTTGTTAGCTCAACAATCTCACCGAAGCAGCAGTTTTAACAGGTTTTCATGCTGATGCAATATGGCTTCCATATCCACAAGCAAGGGCAGACTGTTCTTTCAGTTAGTCTGCTGTTGATAATGCATGGCTGTCAGAGACTTGCACAAGCTCTCACCATGGGCTGTGTATACCATATACCTGGCATTCAGCTCTGAGTGTATGTCTGTCTTGGGGCAGTACAGTGGTACCTCGCAAGACTAATGCCTCGCAAGACGAAAAACTCGCAAGACGAAAGGGTTTTTCGTTTTTTGAGTTGCTTCGCAAGACGAAAGAGTTTTTCGTTTTTTGAGTTGCTTCGCAAGACGAATTTCCCTATGGGCTTGCTTCGCAAGACGAAAATGTCTTGCGCCTTTTTTTTAAAACCGTCAATGCATTCCTATGGGAAACCGTCAATGCACAGTGGTGCTTCGCAAAACGAAAATTCACAAGACGAAAAAACTCGCAGAACGAATTAATTTCGTCTTGTGAGGCACCACTGTATATGAGAGTTGCCACTGGGATCTGGCCAATCCTGCAAACATTCTGTTTTCTCTATTTCTTTTGTTTTACTACTCTTTTGATTTAAAGAAAAGAAAACATTTGACGATCTGGGATTCAGAAATACTTCATCATGGAATCCTAGCTGTATTTCAGGGTTTTTGTTAGCAAGTTCCTTTCAAAAAAAAATAAATAAATGAGATCATCTGAGTAGCAACAGGAATTAAACCAGCCAAGAAGCTTAAAGAATGCTATTCAGCCCACATCATCACCATTTGAGATAATGGTTAACAAATGATATGCCTATTCATCTGATAAGCTTGCCTCCAAGGCAGGTCCGATAAGACAGCTGCTATCTTTGTTGATAGTTGTTTTAGGCTATCATCACACAGTAGTTGCAGCTATCGAGAGATATGAATCAGCCCTTATCTAGGCAATGGTAACTTAACATGGAAATCCTACAACAGCAACACTCATACACGCAATTGAACACAAAACAATGGAAATGCTGTCCTTTTTTTGGCTAGAACTATACTGTATATTCTTCCACAGCCGGAGCTGACAAAGGGACCACCATATGGATACATTTGGGGCACCTGTTCATTAAACATTCATCCTGATTTGTTTGCAGGGAGATTAGATGATGGCAAGGATTATCCTATACATTCCAGCTTTTTCCTGTCCATTTCCTTATCACAAAAGTCTGATTTTGTTGGGGAAGCACATTGGTTGCCCAAGATCTCCCAATCAACACCCATTATGCAGCCTGAATTTGCCCACCTGTAATTGCAGGGCCAGTGCACCCATTAGGCAAGGTGGAATGGCTGCTTTGGGCAGTGGGAACCCTTGAGGCGCTACCCCCATGTGCACCTTGCCACCTCCACTGATGGCAGAGAAGTAGCACTGGAAGCAGCAATGATTCCAGGTGAGATTTTGCCAAAATTGCTTGAGATCTTGCAGGGCACATAAGATCTTGGTCAACTCCAGCAAGATATCACAGGAAATTGCTGCACTCTCGCCCAAAATGGCTGCCACTTCTCTGCAGGTGATGGAAGTGGTGGGCTGGGTGGGGCAGGCAGCAGCACAGGGTAGCACTTCCTGTTTTGCCTCAAGCGGCGAAATGGGACATGCTGCACCTATGTGATTGAATCCCGCCCAAAAACAGCACAGCAAGAGTCTGGAAGCCCCCTTTGTAAGGTACGGTATTCCCTAAAGGCCTCCTCTACGAAGCAACTGTTTGTAGATAGCAGCTTACCCCATGGATGGTGGGATTTTCTTCATAGCACCAAAAATCTCCAATAACAAACACTGTAGCACACCCCAAAAGTAGTCAATAATATATACAAGCTGATTCAATAGTCACTGCTGGATTGAGTTCCTGCTGAGCCTGACAGGTGAATCACCATCACTAATATTAGCTTGCTTTCTGCATTGAGTTCTTTGAACCCAGAGTGGTAATTTTCCTAATCAGAGCATGCAGAAGTTAACAGCAGATCGCTGTGCCTCAATGAGCAAATGTTTTTACAGATCCAGTAGTTAAGTTGAGGCAGCTAAGTGCAGTGTGTGTGTGTGTGTGTGTGTGTATGTGTGTGCGCGCACACACACACACACACGCACACACTACAGTTTCTGATTTTCTGGGTTTGTATTTAGCAATGCCAATGAACAGTTTTCTGTTTTTGTTGGCTACTGGTTACTTATTGTTGAAAAGACCCCTCTAGAGCATCACATAAGTGTTATTTGCAACTGCGGATTGGGGAGGAATCTGCCGAACTCTGATTCTAAAGCAGACTTGCTGGACTCAGTCCAAACTGATCATGTTCTAGATCAGATCATGGATCCACTTCAGTATACACAGTCCTGCACATCGCCTGCTGAGGTGGTCTGTGGCTTTAGCATTGCCTCTCTGGCGTCAAAGCTACTTCCTGACTTTCAAAAGTTCAAAAACAGGTAACCCAGCTGCTCATGACTTGGACCAGCCAGTGTGAAAGGCTCCTTGCCACCATTCACTTTGAACACAACACAGGAAGTTCCCTCTGGGAGCAATGGAACTTGAAGACATTCCTTCACTCTCAGAGGGAATTGTACAGGGGGAGGGGAACATGATTGTGGTACCATGACCTGTTTTTGAAATTCGTAAAAGGGAAGAAATAACTTTCACCTGAACAAAGATAGCCTCGGGCCACCTTGTAAGTGTTTCGGGTTTGGGGTTTTTTTCTTTTGTAATCCTCATTTCCTCAGGTAGGTTTTTAATTGTTTTTAATCCTTTAAAATCTGCATGGAAATGGAACGAGACAGATTTAATTTCATCACTATGTGGCACTGGGATGGGCCAGGCTTTAATGGTTCTGTGTCTCTATTTGAAATGAATGCTTAACTAATCTTCAAATCCCCATAGTTGTGAATGCATGCTGTCCATGGTGTGTGTTCAGATTGTTAAGCACCCGTTTAGCTCAAGTGCACAATACTAAGAGAAACCAATCCATTCTGGGGTTGGGGGCAGGATATCTCATAACTTCAAAGGTTTGTTTACAGGTATCAGTAAATGCTGACATATATTGCTTTCCCATAAAAGTAACCACAGAACTGACTATTCAAAAAACACAGTTCTCTTTCCATACACAGACAAGAATCAGAATTGTTTTTAAGCTGGATTTCTCAGCTATTGAAATAACAGGTGCCAATGTAACTTGCTTAGACACACAATTTTAAAAGGAATTTGAAAACAAAGGCAAAGTCCCTATAAAGCAAAATAAAAAGTGTGCCACACGGCTTTTCTGAACATTACTGCATCATTCAAAAGATGAACAAAAAGTTAAATAGCTTTATCTGCTGAATTTATTCTGGATCCTGCCTGCAGACAGTCCAGGAATCACCGCGTGGATCGGTGTGGGGATTTTGATCGTTCGAGCTGCGCCATTCCCCCCACACACACACACACCGTGGCAGCATCTCCTCCCTCCCTCCTCCTGGCTTCTCCCTGCCCTGCCTAGAGAAGAAAGGGGCTGGGCTTTGTTGAGCCGTGGTTGGCTGAGCGCCATTTTAAGCAGTCCCTCTCCGGAGCCAGCCCTTTCACGTTGCTCATCATCCCTCTGCCACTGCCAGCCCCTGTCGCTCACAAGGCACAGGTAAGCAGCCACCAGGGCTCATCCGGTGCTGTAGGGAAGGGAGGGGACAGTCATGGGGGGATTTCCCCCAAAAAAATATAGTATGGCCCCCCACGAGGTCTGAGGGACAGTGGACCAGCCCCCTGCGGAAAAAGTGTGCTGACCCCTGACTTAGAGGGTATGTATTTGGGGGTGCATGGCCGCCTTTGCCTCAGGTGAAAGATTACGGAGTTTCTTGAGCACAGCTATTGCCTTCCAAACCTTCTCTACTTTCTTCTGGTCTTTCTCCTACTTGCATTAAAGAAGCAGGTCAGGAGGTATATGGTAGACAAGCAGACTCATGTCCAGGTATCTGGGATATTATTATTATGGAGGACGGTGTTGGTTGTGATGCCAGAGATAACGATAGATGCCATTTTAATTTTTTCCCTCAGAGACCGCTATGAGACTTCTGGTTCTGTCATCATAATGGTAATGCATAATGCTGTATGGATTTTTGGATCCATACAAATGAAGGTCTGGTCTTAAAAAAAAAAAAAATATGCAGGTAGCTGCTTCAAATTCCAAAGATTAGGATTCACGACTGTGCACAGTCCTATCTGCCGCAGGCACTCTGCAAAGATCAAATGGCTGTGTCCTTGTACAAGTTTTTTCTCTCTTTTAAGGTATTCGGTAAATAAAAAAGAGAAAAGATAAACCCCTTGCAGCCATTGCATAAGGGGGCGGGGAGGCTAAAGTAATAGGTTCGCCACAGACTTGTTAAATAACAGAAGTGATAAAAACAACATAATCTCATTTTCATTTTGACATTTTGAAAGAAAGAAGAAAAGTATTAGGATCAATCAAAGGTACACATAGCTTATTGTGGAGACTGGAAAATATGTAATTGCAATCTCCTAAGATACCGTATTTCAAACAAATATTTATTGAATGCAGCTAATACAGCAGCAGATGGACCCATCCCTCAAATATAGGAGATGGCTAATGACTGCTGTATGTGGCATTTAACTTGTGGGGAAGTATGGGGTTGGTCTGTGTTCTTCTGAGGAATGCGAGGAATGTTTGGCAATCTTGATGCAAATGCTCCCCTTTCTGGAGAGGTTGCAAAGGTATTGGCTACTAACTCCCACCTTGCACATGAGGAACAACTGTGGTACTTTATAGAGGCCATTATAAATATCTATGCTAGCTAATGTTTTCAGGCAGAACCGTGCACAGTCAGATCCAACTCTCAAGGATTATATATATTTTGTTGTTGTTGTTGTTGTTGTTAATAATAATAAAAGCAAGCTTCCGGAACCATCTCCACTGGCACTGCCTACTCCTCCAGCTGAGAGATCAGAAGAGAGGGGGAAATTGTGATTTAAAAATATTGTTACGGAAAGGCTGGAACAAACATTAATCGAATGCATAAAATGAGAATAACGAGCCCTGCTGAATCAGACGGCATCATGGCAGAGGCATTGTGGAAACACACAAGCAGGACATATGGTCTCTGAATATAGATTTCTTTTTCATTTCATTTTTCTTATTCCTGGCAGACATCCCTATTGATCTAATTTCCCTTTAAAGCCATTTATGCCAGTAGCCATCACCAAATTTTGTGGTAGAAAATCCCATAAATTAATAGGATGCTGGATGTGCTTAATCTTGTCTGTCCTGAATCTGCTGCCAGTCAGTTTCATTGGCCGATTTCCATTTTTTATTAGTGCTTGGGGGGGGGGGAGTCTCAGTTTTCTCCACACATGTCTATTTATAAACTACTTTCATATTGTTATTTTTCTCTCTCTAAAGCAAGCCGTTCAGAATGCTTGATCCTTTCCTCATAGGATAGGTGCTCCATTTTTCTGATCCTTTCCTAGCTCTATGATTTCCTTTTGGAGACTGGCCAATGAGAAGTCTATCCACTGCCAAATGTGGCAGTACTATCAATTTGTTAAATGCCCAGGTCTAGAAACTAAAGTACATTATTTAATATGGGAGCTTCACTTTGGATGAAGTACTCTGGTGGTTTTAAGCAAAGTTAACTACAATGAAATTAAATTGGGTTAAAGAGATATAAAACAATTTGGTATAATCAGTGAGTAGACAAAACTGACAAAGCTGAAGTTAGTAATTTAGGAAGTGTGTGTGTGTGTGTGTGTGTGTGTTACAATTCTATTCCTTCATCAGATCTGAACCTTTAATGGGTGTTCAATTTAACGAAGAGTAATAGTCAAAATCTATTATGATAGTCAAAAGTACATTATCCACAAAGAAGGAAATTAAATTAAAACAGAATTAGTGACACCTCTGATAAGAACAAGAAAATAGTCTAATGGACCTAACGAAAAGACTTTTGGATTCAAGATGGTAAACATCAACGAAAAAATTGTTTTAAGAGAAAATTATTAATGTTTTAATGGTTCTGTTTTAATAAAACAGTACCGTTAAAATATTAATAACTTTCTCTCAAAACAGTACCATTAAAACATTAATAACTTTCTCTTAAAACAATTTTTTCATTGATGTTTACCATCTTGAATCCAAAAGTCTTTTATTAAGAACAAAAGAAAATCTTTTTTTTTTTAAAGTTTAAGAATAGCAGAATGACACTGACTCCCAGATGTACTAGAAAGGGAAAGTAAGAGGTGCCTTCATGACACCACAGAGAAGAACTGCACATGTGGGCAGGGGGAGGGCATGACTGCTGCAAAGATCCTTTCTAAATCTACAGAAAACTCAGTGGAATAGAAATACCATCCATCATATTCTTGCTGGCCATACCAAGTGCAGGGACGTGGGTGGCGCTGTGGGTAAAACCTCAGTGCCTAGGACATGGTCGGCGGTTCGAATCCCCGCGGCGGGGTGAGCTCCCGTCTTTCGGTCCCAGCTCCTGCCCACCTAGCAGTTCGAAAGCACTCTTAAGTGCAAGTAGATAAATAGGAACCGCTTTAAAGCGGGAAGGTAAACGGCGTTTCCGTGTGCTGCGCTGGTGCTGGCTCGCCAGAGCAGATTCGTCACGCTGGCCACGTGACCCGGAAGTGTCTCTGGACAGCGCTGGCCCCCAGCCTCTTAAATGAGATGGGCGCACAACCCTAGAGTCGGACACGACTGGCCCGAACGGGCAGGGGTACCTTTACCTTATACCAAGTGTACAGCCCCACAATGGGGCATTCCAGAAATAACTGGAGATGAAACAGAGTGGCCTTGGATCCACTGGATCACTCATTCTCCGGAATAGATAATTTTCCTCCACTGGAACCCGGAGGGATTAAAAAGAAAAAGATCTGCACAGCAGCAACAACGAAGTCCACCCTATTCCTCCCATCTAATGTGCTACTTCACACAGCTAACACCATCCCAACTCTATTTGGTAGGGCACCATAAACAACTTTTCAAGACCCACCAGTGGGAACATAACTGTATTTTGATGAGTCTCTTTGCATTTATTTATTTTTTGCAGTGAAAGTTTGACATATTTATATTTTTGACTTTACTTGACAAATAATCACACTCTCTGTGTCTTCCCTCCTAGAGCATGGATTTTTACAGCAGTGCAGTTTTTGTCGTATGTACACCACAAAATGGTGTTTCCTTGTAAACAACTGTTGCTAGGAACCACCGGGCAGATTCCTTGAAATGTGCTTGTTAGAGACAAATAAAATCGGATTCCTTCTGAGTGACAGGAAATTTACAGCTTAATGGACTAGATTTTTTGGACTTGCAGTCTCTACTTAGTATGTTAAACAAAAAATGAATAAACCAAAGCCCAGAGGTATTAATGCAACAGATGCCACCGTAAATATAGTATATATATTTCCATTGAACTTTATTTAACTTGTAATTATCATAGTGAACAATAAGAAACTCTTGCCGTGTCAAGGACAGCCTTTGTAATCTGGAAGATTCATCCTGATTTGTGGTGGATCTGTCAGAGAAGCGTACTTCTCTCCCAAATTCATTTACCCAGGAATAGAAAACTAATTAATCCATCATTAGGAAATGGACACTTTGCACCAAACTCATAATGGGAATTAACTGCAATGCTTGCCACTCTCGGCCAGCCAGGATGTTTGCCATTGCCTTCAGCTTTTGGAATAGGGAGTGAAAAAGTTGCCCTATCATTGCTAACTGGACTATTTGTTTTGTTCTCAAAATGAAATTCTTATGGTGCAGGTTGGGGCCCAGAGGACAGAGCTCTGAAGGATGGGTTCCTGCCCCTTCAATGCGCTCTGGGAAAATGAGCACCATTAGATAACTCTACTTTGCCAGTTGCCTCCCCTCCTGTTTTGGAATATGATGATACTTCTCTGCTAGGTTGTAAATGGCAGGAAGGGAAGAGGGATGTATAACCTAGATGGTTCTCTCTCTTCCATGCCACATAAATCCCTTCTGCCTCAGCTATCTCACTGGTCTGTACTCCACTACCAGCCAGGATTTAGATGAAACCTGTTGCTCAGCCAATGATGTGCAGCTGGTGTGATGAGGTATGATGGCCATTTTGAAATAGCTAAAGGGCTGTCACACGGAAGATGAAGCAAGCTTGTTTCTCCTGCTCCAGAGGGTAGGACCTGAACCAATGGATTCAAGTTGCAAGGAAAGAGATTCCTAAGAAAAATCTAGCCAGAGCTATTCAGCTTCTGCTGCTTTCTGTTGGAATCTGGCCGGCAGTTTGGTTTTCTTTCTTTGATCAGTGCTATGATAAGGAAGCTTAGCTGTCTTATTACTATGTTTGCATTCCTTTCTCTAAAACCTTGCCGGAGGTACTGTGGACTTCCAAGGGAGCCTGCAGGGCTACAGGAGGTCAGGTTGGTTCTAGAGAAACTGGCTTCATTCAGGGCACAGCATGGGGTTTGTTTTGATACAAAGTACTCAGTGAAAGACACATTCTCTATTGGAGGCCAGGGCTTAAAGAAGATCAGCCAAGGCATCACAGTGCCTGGTATATGCAATGAAGCATGGAGCACCTCTAGGCTGTGAAATACAGCTGCTCTGGCAACAGTGCAGGTTTCTTATCAATGCATGTTCTCAGAAATCTCCGTAATGAAGCTCTGAAGTATGAATGTCGGGAAATGGAAACAGGACTGCCAATTGATTGTGTTTGCTTATTCGTCCCATGTGCAGAATGGAAACCAGTCCAACATATTGTATCCACTGTTGTTGACCACAAATGTTATGTAATCGATTACATTCTCCTACCGTCCAAACTGTTTCCTATGAATGGGGTGGAATACCTTAATGACATTTACGTAATGAAAGTGGTATGATTTTGGCATGGTGGGCAGTGAGACAAACTGCAGGAGAATGGAAACAATGCCTTCTTATATCCATGCTCTCAAGAAAGCATTAAAGTAGCAGCAGTGGGGGGAGGAAAAGTGTTAATAGGACATGTTTTTATTTGTTTCAGGGGTTTGATGTTAATACCCTGTCTTTCTATGATCAAATCAAACACAGGGCAGCTTAGATTTTTTTTAAAAAAAGCAACAAAACAATAATAAAAAACAAAATAAGCAGCAGTTAATCAAAATTAAGCCACATGGGTTGCATCCAGATGACCAGTATCTTGAGCACACATTCTGATTTATATGTGGGGAGGTTTGACAATGCTGCATCAAGCAAATATTACCCCAAACTTTCCAATGCATTTTCCTATCATTTTCCCTATCTCAGAAATCCATTCTTTTAGGAGGGGGAATAGGTTTGTTGCCCAAGAGTTTCAAACAGTCTAGAAGCACCATTAGTAGTTATCCATAGCCTGCTCATTGCCACTTGTGGTTATCAGCCTTCCTCTGTTTCACATATAATGGGATTATTCAAAGAGAAATAAGAGAAATATCACATTTACTGGGCGAGACCACTGATAAATAGTAAACCCTTGGCTCTTAATGCAAATTCGCACAGAAATCTAATCATTGCACCATAAAAAATAATTATTTAGTACACATTCTAGGAGCGCAAGCCTTCCCATGCATGTTTGCTCAGACGTCCTACTGAATTTAGTGGAACTTATTCCCAAATAATTATGCATAGGATTGCATTCATATACTCTGCTCTTGCACTGTGGAAATTCTAGGGTGCGATGGAGATTTGAAGTATGCATGACCCTCTCCAGCAGTTTCAGTGGCAGGGGAACTTCACTTGTACAAGGGTGTAGTGCTTATAAAGAGAAGCAATATGGAAGCAACATTTGTCTACACAAGAAAAAAACACAAAGAAAATCATAGCTCTGCATTCACATTCCCAATTGCATTACAGCTCCTCCAATTGTACAATTTTGAAATTGGAACACTGCAAAAGTAACCTCCACGTATAAAAATTCAATATTGAAATGGGCACACCCTTTTCCCAGTAGTGCCATTTTACAGGTAAAGAAAAGCTCTGATGATTTAAAAGACTGTGGTGTATAAGCAGCAATTAAATTCATAGCAAAATCAATTGACTCTCATATTAGAAGTTGTAAGCCAATCTTATTAGATAGGTTTCTAAAATGCAACCACCCATACCTATGGAGTCATATGTAAACATAGTAGACACCCTTTGGCAGTCATGACTGAATCATGACTGAATCATGACCAGAAAAGGGGGCAACTGTTACTGACTTTTAAATACTTGAAGAACTGCAGAAGATATTATAACTGAAACTGTGAAATGAAATCTGAGACACCATAGATCAAATGGAAGACACAATATTCTTCAGACTTCCTTTATTTAAAGAATGGGAGTTTGTATATTCCACCGAAAGTGCTCTTGTTCTAGAATTTTGAAAACTGCAAAGTGATTCCGCTTTGATTGTTTTGAGGTGTTTCTGACTTTTGTATCTCTGCCATCACATATGTCAAATAGCAAGTATGGCTTGTCAATTTTCAGCTGTGCTTAATGCAGCCTCTCAACTAATCTCCAGGTAGGATGTCATTTGAAGACCCTTGGCATGATGCAAGAAATGAAATGGAGTTTCCAGTTCAGCCTGTAAGATCTTCCAAGTCCATAGTCCAGGGGTAGAGTATATGCTTCACATGCAGAAGGACTTGGACAGAATCCTGGGAACTTTCCAGTCAGGCTGGTAAAGGCCCCTGTCAGAAAACCCTGTAGAGCCACTCCCAGTCAGTCCACTGGTGGTCCATCAAGTCCAGAATTGTCTACAATGGGCTAATGCTCTGACTCTTGTGATAGCTTTCTAGCTGCCAAAGAATTTTTGTTTACCTGGGACATGATTCAGGGACATGATTCTAGTAGGGAACATGATCAATACATCCATCTCTGAAGGCAGATTGAGAATTTTGCCCGCTTACCTTAACTAAGTTGTGTGTGTGACAGGGGGCGGCACAAATAATACTGTGCCACAATTCTGACAGGAGGAAAAAAGTATCTGATTTCTGAAAGCACCACAGGAGCAATTTCTTATACCTGTTCTTGCATATTTATACTTCTCCACTCTCTAAGTGGTAAAATAAGTTGCTGTTGACTATTTTTAAAAAATAGCATTTTATGCCTGGAACATTTGCTAGACCAGACTGCTCCATTGACATTTTTTTGAAGTGTCACAGCACCACCAGTGCTTAAATGCAATGTGCTACAGTGAGGTATTTAGACCAGAGTTTATTGACTTGAAAGAACTCTTAAGTTGAAAATCTTTTTAAAAGCATCTTTGGGTGAGTTCTTTCTGCATAAGAAGTGTTACCTAAAACACCTCAGCCAGCATGGCCAATGGTTAGGGATGATGTAGTCCTTCAGTTTTCCTCAATGGCTCAATCCCATATAGGATATAAAGACCTGTGCAACTAGTTCCATATACTCAAAGAAGCTTTTGACTTTTGGTTTCTCAGAGAAAACACTTTTTTATCTGAGGAGACTTACCAAAGCAACTTGTAATATGCATGTATCTGCACTTGCAAGTAATAAATTCCTCTAGCTATGCTCAAATCTTTGAGAATTCTGAAGTAGCTATTTATAACCAGCCCATAAGTGATTTTATTGGGGGGGGGATAGCCTTTCAGTCTAATGCCAGGTGGTTGCTGCACTGACAGTAAATGCTCAGAACAGGCTCTTCTGACTAAGTACAGAACCAATGACAATCCAAAGTCACTGGAAGGATGTTGTGGCATGCCAGAGCAAATATTTATTGTCAGACACAGATAAGAGCTAGCAAACAGTACATGTAGTTCCTTCTTTGAACGGACCTTGCAATGCTATGTCAGTATTAAATCCAGATAATGATTCAAAGTCAATGCATTAAAATAATGGTTTTATTTTAAAGATGAGCAACACAACTACCAAAAAAACAAACAACCCCAATGTGGTTATCTAACTACTATTTGGAGTCTGTTTCGTTTTGTGGATGTGTACAACTATAAAGTGATATGTATGACCAAAATTGCTTATTTTAAATACTTATATCCTGCCTTTCCTTCTGCAGTTCAAGGCAGTTAAATCATAAAGCGAAAACCAATAAAACATATGAAAACAACAACAGAAATAGCAGCCAGGAAATAAAAACAACAGGAAAGTACCATAAGAGACAGAAGGATCACATACCAAATACGGGAAGGCCTGTACTGTAACGCTACATATATTCACATCCATCTCTATCATATATCTAAGCAAGCAAGAGGCATTATCAGAGTTCAAGGACACATTTCAGCCATGCAAAACACTCAAGGAGAGGCGCAAGGCAGGGCCAATGAGGGGTCTGGCCTGAGGAAAAGGGTGTGTGACTAGGAATAGGGTGACAACTTGGGAAGAGTCCACACACAGAGGCTTGGAAGGCTGCATTCATCCTGAGGCTTCCCCATTCCTGTTGGAAAGGTCAAAGGTCTTCGTAAACAGGAAAGTCTTCATGCAATAGCAGAAGGTTGACCAGGGAGGGGAAATAAACTCCCCCCAGGTAGAAACAGGAAAAGCCCCCCAATGCCTTCTCCCTTATTCCAGCTGAACACTGGTTTCAAAACAACAGGTGGCGGCCTCCGTTTCAAGTGTTTCAAAGTTAGCACATGCATCATCCAGCTACATTGTTTCAGGGAGCCGGAATTGGCCAGAGCTCCCTGGAAAGTGTGCATTTGGTGTCAATTAAGGATTTGCTGTGTAATAAATGAAACAGCTCTTGTATACAAGCTGTTACTCAAGACATTCCAAAATACAGTATTATTTGCCCTTGACCTTCGTCATTTTTATCTGGCTCATGTACCTCCTCCGCCTCCACATTCACTGGAAATGGGACCCAAGTGCCAAATTTGGTCCGATCTTAATAAGGCCAAAGTATGCATAATGCATGGCTGACTTTGATATTGTTCTGTTATCTGCATACATAACGTATTCCAAAACTGCAAGAGCCAAATCTCAAAAGAGTCATAGAGTAGATTTAATAGATTAGCAACTTGCTTGTTTTCTTAACCCAATTATTTGCAGGAAATGCCCCCTTCCCTTCAGAATTCTAAGACAGATCGTCAAGTGTCAAAAACCAAAGCAGTGATCACCCAGCTTGCAAAATGCTAAATAAATAGAGAAGGAGCTAATCACTTCTCAGGGGGCAAATAAAACAAAATGGGGATGGCTTAAAATGGCACAACTCTTGTTTCTTTCTACAGTTTGAGAACTCCAAGGTCTTAGCTACATTTCTTCAACAACAAAAACAAAACACACACAGATACACATCATGTCCTTTGGTGTTAATGTAATCTGTTGCATACAGATTGGTGAGGCAGTTTTGTTTTTCGACAGCCTTCTTGTATTTTATTCATGTCTAAGCCCTGTTCAGGTCACAAATTTCAAGCAGTTGTCATTAAAAAATCCCTTTCTGTGATCCAAGCTTGACTTGAAGCATCTTCAAGTTGTCAGTGTGCCCAGAATCTGTTCTTTTCATGCCAGTGTGATAAATAATGTACCTAGACAGTGGTAGAGTAGTATTTCCCCAGCATGCAGAAGATCTCAGGTTCATGCCCAGGCAAGGCTGGGAGAGAACTGTGTCTGAAATCCCGGAGAGTCACTGCCAATTAGTACGGACAATGCTGAGCTTGATGGACCCAATGGTTTGACTCAGTACACAGCAGCTTCTTATGTAGAGCAAGCCTTATGTTGGCTTTCCAACCACCCCCTCATTTTGATACAGCTTTCATGGCTGAAATTCTATGGCCCTCTGGGACTCGCTCCCATGTAAACATGCATCAGATTGCACTGCGTGCAATTTTAGAATAATTTCCAGAAAAATGTTGTGGTCTCCGGCATGTTGGTAGGCCAAGTATCATTTCCAATCATAGTTGCCACAAGTACTGCCAAAGCAGAAGTAGGCAGCATGAGACCACATTTCCTAGGAATAGTCCTATGTTGACTTATCAAAATTCTTCCCCAAGTATGAACCAACTTATCTCTCTGCCCTTGGACAAAGCCAAGGACAGCTTGGCTTCAGACCCCTAAGCAGCTGAAATGTCTGCCAGAGGCAACAAGTGCACATAAGTGGGAATACTGGTGCCACTGGTCTGCTTCCTCGTTTCTTTCCTTCTAAACTTATTTTGAGAAGATAAGCAATGAGTCAAATTCAGGGTGTAATTAATGGTTTATCAAACCCTAACCAACTTGGGGCCTTATCTTTATAACTGGGCAGATTGATATGAGAAGGATATCAATCCCATATCAGTTAGCCCCGTCTGGTTGTTCCAAAGCCCAATGATATCTGCATCTAGGGGAATTCCTAAAGAGGAAGGTCCCCTCAAAAACATCCCCAAACAAAACCCAGTGAGGATGAGCATGCTCAGTGGGAACAGACTACTGAGTGTGTTGTTTTGAGGTAGGCGATGGAAATCCAGGGGAGAGAGAGAATGGAATGGGACATTGTAGAATAGCGCCACTACAAGCTGCAAGATTTTGTTGCAGGTCTCACATGTCAAGAAAAACATATAATGAACTTTATGTACCCATGTGGCCTGAGAAGGAGGAGGGAGACAATGGATCGTGAGGGCACATCCAGGAGACCCAGGTGGTATTACAGCACAATCCTAAACTTGTCTACTCTGAAGTAAGTCCTATTTTATTCAATGGGGCTCCCTTCCAGGTAAGCGGTGTTAGGATTGTGGCCTTGGCCTGAGTTTCATCTAATTAGGTCCAGTCTACTCAATACTCCCTACCAGCTGAAAATGGCAGCAGACCACTCACCTCACCCAGTTTGTTTACGTAAGTATTAAGTAGCTAATGTAGGGTACATCTGCGCGTAGAAAGGAAGAGGCATCATCAAGCCACGAGAAAGCTTTTCATAATGCTTTAATGAAATGCTTCCTCAGTTTAAGTGTTTATCCTGTCTCCTCTTCTTCTTTTAAATTAGATCATTTAAGACAAAAATACCACTTCCAAATACATGGGGGAAAGACAGAAGAACTGAATAAACTGGCACCTAGAGAAAATGGTTTCCCAGCAACAGCAATCATATGGAGGTACTGATAGCTAGAGACATGCCATAATCTTACTTCAGAGTCGCTCAATACCTCAAGGTACGTCCAGTGTTATTCTAGTCTATTAATATGACAGCGTTAACATCCATGAAGTTGATGAGATGGCTTCTAATAGCACACCTCCTAGCACCAACTTGCATGAGTCAGCTGGAAATATTGCTCCTGGGGTCGCCTCTTCTACTGATCCGAGGGCTAGCAAAACCTCCACCATTTCACAGACTAAAAACTGGGGCAGTGTTGTGTACTGAGCTGAATCCTAGAACAATAGGATCCAGAATGCAGCAGTCTGATTGGTCCGCAGGAGCTACCCAGTCCAGCTCCAGGTGGCAGGAGCAGCCAATCTTGGAATCTTGAAAGACCTACATTGGCTCCTAGTTTCCAAGCACAATCCAAAGTGTTGGTGCTGACCTTTAAAGCCCTAAAAAAAACCTACCCAGGTGGGTGGGGTATAAATAATAATAAAATTAGTAGTAGTAGCAGTAGCAGTAGTAGTAGTAGTAGTAATGTGATTAATGACCACAGCAGTAAGCCACAGCACATCTGGGATTAGGTAGCAGATAATTCATCCCTCAGAATGTTCCACTTCCAGGGAGGCTTGAGGCCTGCCTTTTCTCTTTTTACCCCATTCAATGACAGAAAATTCATTTCTGCTAAGCTACAGCCAATACCAACTCCCAGAAAAACACTGCTTGAATGGTATATGTTTGCCAACACATTTTCCATATTCACAACGTCAGGTGTATCACTAAAACAACAACACTATAATGAACATTAAGCGGCATGAGTCAATTGCTGCTATTTCCCTTCCTACACTCTCTCATTTTTGGATTGTTATCCAAACATACCTTTTCAACTATTACTTGAGGCAAACACCCTGTCTTCCGGTCTAGCTCATCAAGATGACAACAGAATGAAGAGCTAAGCTTATATATCATATTATGCAACTGAACTGCGCACCATTTTGAAATGCTTACACAATCAATATTGCCAATTGTCATAACAAGCCTTTTGCTTATCACCCACTATGGTAGCAAGTCCTTTTTACAGCCTTATGTAAACTAGCAACATGCCTGGAAACATTAACTGGAGGCTTAACAAGGAAGTTTATGACTGGCTGTTTCGCTCTAGTTCCTCAGCTTTTGTTGATAAGAAGGCATCATCATTCATTCATCTTTGAGGTTTTTGTTCTTTCAGCTTGGCATTCACTAAAACAACATTCAATCAGACCATGAATATACCATACATGTTCTATATATAGCTCAAAAACTACGGCACTTTACCAGGGATGGGCAAACCAGTTGATTTCAGTTTCTCTCAGTATCTCATTATTCCAATCCCCACACTTCAGCTTATGATTTTACAGTCCTCCTCAAAATCCATAAGGATATTAGTGCAAATTTCTCCAAATATACACACTTTTTATGCAATTTTGCCTAATATAATGCATTTCACTAATATATGCGCACACACTTTAACCTAGTATATGCATATTTGTACTCATCATTGCAAAAACCGGAGAAATGGGTATGTTGAAGAATGGCTGTTTTGTTCAGAATTACCTTTCCTACAATTTGATGGAATCATTATGAGTTAATTAGTACTGCAAACACGGACTGAAGGAATCATGGGTTGTTATTTACAGTGCAATATAATTCCCACTTGAATGAATTCCCATCCCTAATTCTATAGATGGGCTCTCCGCCATCTCATATCAATGAGGAAGTAGCTTCAGAAAATTCTGTAGAGAAACGGAATGAACCCTATCTAGATTATGGCTGAGCAACAACCCTAGCCTGTGTGGTTATGATTACTATCTGGATTGTTTAAGTTTAAGGCTCTTTCACAAAAGTTTATGTGTTCAGCACGTTCTATATAATGGCAGCTACACACAATGAGGAAGATATGCAGAACTACATCAAACAGACATGGAGGGGCAGATTGTGTTATGCACCACACATCAAAGCAAGCAAAAGTTGGATTTTACCATTAAATAGACTTCAACTTTTGTATGTGCAAATAAGGCTTTGAATAACCGTATTTCTTAAGGGGGAAAGCTATTGCATCTCATGAGTCATCCTGAAGTCTTTCGCCTCTGAATATTGCCATCTCTCCCTCCTGCTACAATGTTTCAGGTAGCATTACAACGGCATCGCATAGGAGAAAGATTACTGCGCCCATAGGTACATGCTGATGCACACATTTTTTAAACTGTAGTGCTCCTCAGGAAAGGACATACAATCACTTCTGGGAGCCTATTTTAAAAGTCTTGTTTTTACTTAAGAACTTGAAGAAACAGGCAACTCTTGGACCACCTTGTAAGTACTCATTTGGCTGGCTATAAAACAAAGTGGGATCACTGCAGATGGTGACAGCAGCCATGAAATTAAGAGACGCCTGCTTCTTGGGAGGAAAGCAATGATCAACCTAGTCAGCATCTTAAAAAGTAGAGACATCACCTTGCCAACAAAGGTCCGTATAGTAAAAGCCATGGTTTTCCCAGTAGTGATGTATGGAAGTGAGAGCTGGACAATCAAGAAGGCTGATCGCCAAAGAATTGATGCTTTTGAATTATGGTGCTGGAGGAGACTCTTGAGAGTCCCATGGACTGCAAGAAGATCAAACCTATCCATTCTGAAGGAAATCAGCCCTGAGTGCTCACTGGAAGGACAGATCCTGAAGCTGAGGCTCCAATACTTTGGCCACCTCATGAGAAGAGAAGACTCCCTGGAAAGGACACTGATGTTGGGAAAGATGGAGGGCACAAGAGAAGGGGACGACAGAGGACGAGATGGTTGGATAGTGTCTTCGAAGCTACAAACATGAGTCTGACCAAACTGTGGGAGGCAGTGGAAGACAGGAGTGCCTGGCGTGCTCTGGTCCATGGGGTCACGAAGAGTCGGACACGACTAAATGACTAAACAACAACAAAACAAAGTGGATTAAAAAGAATTTTTAAAAGGATTTCCCCTAGAGAAAATCCAGCCAAAAATAGCATGAAACTGACCTGGTTTGGTCAACAAATGAAACTAGTGCTAGATGGAGATGCATTGAACCACACATCTCTAGCTGCATACAAGGTTGGGAAAGACACATATCTTGACATCCTGGAAAGCTTCTGCCAGTTGGCATAATAAAATTATGTCTGTCCGAAGCTCAATAGTCCCAGTCAGCATAGCCAGTCATCAAGGCTGAAAGTACAATAACACGTGGAGGGCACCAGGTTGGCCCCCTCTGAATTGGACAGTTTGTAGCTAAACTGAGCTTCATCTGACCCTGGTTAAAGCTGTTTCCTCTGCTCACTTTTTCCTTCTGGATAACCCTTACAATGCATAAGTCTTCTCACCTGGACAAGTGGGAAAATGAAGGTTCCATTTTCTATTTGGAATACTAGAGTTCGCAGGTTATGTTATGTAGCCCTGTTTTTATGAGCTGCTGCTAGCCAAGTATTAACAAGCAAAACACATTTTGTTAGCTATGCTTTCAGAAGCATCTTTTTTATTTCAGCAAAAGATTTCACAAACCTTTTTCTGATTTGGCAGAGGTTGGACCCATTGGATCACGTTTATCCCTGGTCTGTACCTCCTAATAGAGTTATGCCAAGAGAGCACTTATCCCTTCCATTCTCTTTCCACTGTGCTTATATAAATCTTCTTTTTTCTAATTGTCACAGGAAAATTGTTCTCAAACAATGGGGGGCATCGTATTAAGCATTTTGTCACATGACAGCAATGAATTGAAGCTGGTTCATTAATTATTTTGTTAGTCATTCTAAATCCTAATCCTAAATTGCCATTTTATTTCATAGCTGCCCACCTGTCCTTTAAAAAAGTGCAAATCTTGTTGCAATATTGTGTTGTTTTTTAAGTCTCTCACTTCTGCTTATGTGGATTGAAATTTGTCCAGTTTTGTATGGCATAATATGACTGTCCCAAACAAATGGAATCTTCAGATAGCTTACCTTGAATAGTTACGCACATTAGGCCCCTTTGTATTGTTGATTCATTTGGACAATTTATATACTGCTTAAAGGTAAAGGGACCCCTGACCATTAGGTCCAGTCGTGGCCAACTCTGGGGTTGCGGCGCTCATCTCGCTTTATTGGCCGAGGGAGCTGGTGTACAGCTTCCGGGTCATGTGGGCAGCATGACTAATCAGCTTCTGGAGAACCAGAGCAGCACACGGAAACGCTGTTTACCTTCCCGCCGGAGCGGTACCTATCTATCTACTTGCACTTTGACGAGCTTTCGAACTGCTAGGTTGGCAGGAGCAGGGACCGAGCAACGGGAGATCACCCCATCACGGGGATTCGAACCGCCAACCTTCTGATCGGCAAGTCCTAGGGCTCTGTGGTTTAACCTGAGTCCATTTTAACAAATATATAAGCAATTTGCAGCACAGGGCAACACATCTTAAAATAAGAGACAAGAAATATCAGAACATTTCCATGTTAACAGCTAAGCAGAGCATCCTCTAGCATAAAAATCAGCTACTAGGAAAATTCTACATTTAAAAACATAGTAAACAGTGGGTGTTTTTCAAATTTGTCCTACTCAAAATAGACCCACTGAAGTTAATGGATATAACAAACTTAGGTTCATTAATGTCAATGGGTCTATTCAGAGTAGGACTTAGATGACAACCACCCAGTTAAACCAAATGCCCTCAACACTGGGGAATAAGATACTACAAACAAAATAGACTAAAAAGTATAAATTCCACATTTTTAGGGGGGGGGGTCATTCAGAAACTTTAAAACATGATCCAATAGTGTTGAGGTTCCCATTGGCCCACTTCTCAAAATGGGCTGGTGGGTCCATTGCACATCTCATGAACCATCTGCAGGACCATTGTGCCTACCTGACATGAGTTTAAATCTGAAAAACTGAGAATTTGCACTTGGTTAGAGATAGGTTCGGTTTAGTCTCATCATCTCCAGGAATACATACTATCCCACTTTCTTTCTGTGGGTCAGGGAAAGAAAGTAGCAATCATTCATTTTTTATTTCGAGGGTGTTTTTATCCCCTAGGCTTTGGCAACTTCGGTGCTTTTAGAAAGATTCTTCTCTGCTGAAATAATTTTACTGAATTATTCCCACGAGGTGAAGTTTCTGACAGGTCTGCAGAATTCAGCCTCTGCTTCAGGAGAGCAGAACACATATGCGCAGAAGGATTGTTTCCAAAAATGATTTTAAAAATAAAAACGGATTTTTCTGGACTATGAAGTTGTATAAAATATCCTCATCCCGAATAGCCCTAGGCCACACTCACAGCACACTCACACCATGACACCACTTTAAAAAGTCATGGCGCCTCCCTAAGAATTATGGGAGCTGAAGTTTGTTAAGGGTGCTGAGAGTTATTAGGAGACCCCCTAGTCCTCTCCCAGAGCTACAATTCTCAGAGTGGTTTAACAATCAGTCCCTCTTCCCAGTGAACTCTGGCCATTGTAGCTCTGCGAGGGGAATTTGTGATTTACAAAACAGGGCCTCACATCGGAGTCTTGAAGCACAAAAGTTGACATTCAGTGCTAGTCTTAACTTGAACTGTCATGACTAATTTAGGTTCATTAATTTCAATGGGTCTATTGTGAGAAGGGTTTAGTTGACTATAACTCACAAGTTACATCAAAGTAGTGGGCAAAACAGGTGCTGGCTCCTTCCTTCATCTGTTGCTTCTCTCCCCGTCCCAACTCCTCTCCAAAGGCTTATCTCTGATTTTGGAGCCAAGCATTTAAAAATAATGGCACGAGAAAGGATCACAGTAGGAGCGCCTTGGTAAGGGAGAAGGTTTAGCACACCCCTCACTCTGCCACCCACCACTTCTTTGAGATCAACCCTCCCACTTTGGTGTGAAGTCACACCTGCCCTCCTCCTTCACAGCAATGCAGGCCTGCCCTCGAACAGGTAGCGCAGTTCTCAGGCAAGTTGTTTTGCTCTCTTCCACCCTGCTGTGCGGAAATTACATGAAGGACCTTGGGAAAGAGATTGCCACCACCTGATGTTCCTTCTGAAGCAGCAAACCAAATCAAAGTGTACAAAAGCTAGCGGTGTTCTGGGAAAGTGTCTTCCCTGCAAACTTCAGAGCCTGCCTCTTTCTAGCTGTGTTCCTGTGATGATTAAGAAAGCCATTCAGGTTGTCAGAGCATCAGCAGCATGCGTCCCATCTGATACCTTTGAAGTCTAGCAGGCGCCATCCTCTGAGAAGAAGCCAATCCTTTTCACAAGATAGTGTGCCGCTTTCTGGAAATTATGCCCGTTTGTTTATTGTACATAAACTAAACCATGCACCGCTTTTGAGCAGCAGGAAAGTGTGTGTGTCGGCTCAGAAACTGTGATGCTTTTGCACAAACAGGATTCCATGTGCAACACACTACAGCGTAAAGAAGGAACTCCACAACCAGCCACTGGCCTTCACACTCTGCATCTGGAGAAGGTGGGTTGCCAATACCAGGTGCTTCCAGGCAAGCTATCCATTTAGCATTCATCATGATTCATTGGCTGGGATTTTAGATGGTGTTGGCTCTTTAAGAAGCATTCGTCCCGATTTGATGGTGGAGAAGTTAGGTGATGCTTACCAGCATGTGCAAGTGAGCTGCATACCTCAACCAGTCTGAGCCACAATCCTGCTTCGGCTTTCATCAAAGGAGCAGCACAGACAGCGACATTGTGATTCTGGAGATTTTTAAGACATTCAGGTTGATTAAACTTGAATGTTTTGACCTTTACATGTTTTTTTCCCAGTGTAGTTGCCAGCTCCTTGACTTCCTTTACAGCTGCTGTTGTCGGTGACAATCATGTCACTCAGAGAGGAAGCCTAAAACACAGCCCATGGGATTTTATCCATTCATTTGCCAATCGACAAATCATGGATTTACAATATCAGCTCACCATCTGTCATGGGCTGTTCTTTCAAACGCTGTTCTCATTCCCTGGGCTCACATATCGTCCCATTCCAATATTGGCCTTGAAGACTCTGCAAAGGTTTCCTTGCTTGTAGAGTGCAATTGGGGACAGCGGGTGCCAATATTTGCTTGCTAAGACAGAGCTCTCTAGAACTGAGACGAGAATTTTGGCAAAAGTGCAAGGAACACGACAGGCTGTTTCCTAATGTGCACCCCCAGAAAAATCTGCCCAAAGGCTATCCTTAGCTATCTCAGTTGTATTTGTTTCAGATTTTATTGCAGTTCAGGACAGTGGCATAGTGTGGGGAGCCAGGAGGGCCATGGCCCCAGGTGCAAAATTCTGAGGGGGTGCAACCCGGCATCCTCTCACAAGTGCCAGCTTCCATGGGGATCCCTGCCCTAGTGAAGGCAATAGAACAACTCAGGCCCACAGTGAGCAAACACAGAGAGAGGCAGGCAGGCAAGGGGCAACCCCAGCCTGGCCTGGCCCCCCTCTCCATAAACAGAGGGGATTCTCCCACCAAGGGCTGAATTGGCCGGTTGGGCTTCCCCCTGCGTGGGCAGGCAATGCAGCATAGAGCGGCCCCGCTTGACTCTTGGGGGTGGGGGGCACTCCAGCGGCATTTGTGACGCCTCACAAAACTGCCTTGATATGATCAGCTATGGAAGCAGAAATCAATCGATTTAGGGAAAGTGAGGCAAGATGCCGCACAGGAAGCGAATGTGTAGGTAAGTTTACTCAAAAGTCAGAATGAACTGTGTTTAACACATTTATGTATCACCCAGGGCCATCTTAAGCATATCTGGTGCCGTGGTGCAAAGCTCCCTCTGGTGGCACGCCCCCCCCCCAATTTCCCAGAGTTGTCAACTTTTTTTTAGGGAGGACAGCGCTGCTGGCAGGGCTGGAGGAGGTGGGCAGTGGCTGGAGGGCAGCTTCACCAGCAGGGAAGAGGCAGAAGCTAGACGCAGCGCCTCCCGGCTCAGCTGGCCGCTTTGTGTCACAGTGGTCATGGCAGACAGAGGCTCTGGGTGCAGTGCTGCTTCGGCGGTGCTGTATGGCGGAGGTGGGCAAGGGCGGTGAGCTGATGCCAGGAGGCACCGTGTCCAGCCTCTGCCTCTTCCTCTTCCCTTGTGCCCTGCGCCACTAGCCTCTATGGGTAAGATGCCCCTGGTATCACCTTTCTTTAAAGATTACAGGGAATATGATGATCAATCTTAAACTTCAAATCATATCATTGCATCATCCACAGTTCAGTGGCAAACTAACAAAAGGAATGGCATAAGGCCTGCTGCAGAGACAGCAAAATTATGGCATTCCTCCACATGTTATGCCTGCAAAGCCGCCTTTTCCCCCCACAATGGCTCGTCATTTTTATTTCACGTTCAGATAAAATTAATAGCTCATCAATATTCACATTCTTTAGTCCTTTCCTAAATGTGCACAGCTAGTAATTAACTTGGGCTTTATAGCTTTGCTCACATGTCAGACCTATTGTTCAAGGAGATTAACAGAATCACAATTAGCCCTGCAAATAGTCGACAAGTTCCTTGTTCACCAGAGCAGCCGCACACCATCCTTGGCACGTAGCTCGCATGGGAAAACCACCATGCGGTAACCCCCAAACTTTGACACAATGATAGCAATCTATTTTCTCAGTTACAGCCGCCGCCCCACCTCATTTTTGACTGATGGTCAACCTTCTACAACTGCAAGACAGCTCACTTTATGTTGCCTGCAATTCCCCCTTGCCCCATCAGAGCTCAAAAGCAGGCTGGCACTAGGGATGGATGACCGTCAATTTTCATTTTCCCAGTTTCTCTTTTTTATTATTCTTAAATTCAGTTCTACACATTTCTGGAGCAATTTGGATTAAAAAAAAAAAAAATTCTCATGAAAATTTGCGTACATTTTTGTGTGAATTTTTCCTAAGAAATGCATTTTGCATTTTTTCCTAATATAATTCATATTTGTGTTATTTTTCACTAACGTATTTGCATGCACACTTCAAATTAACATATATGTGGGTGGTTTTAATATTACTTGGTTAGAGAACTGCATTGCAAAATTCAGAAAAATGAAATTTTGACAGATGTCTATGTTGTGGTTCACTTATTGTTTGGGGGCAATGGTGATGCGTCCTGTCTTATCCTGCCCCTTTGAGTTGTTGTTGTTTAGTCATTTAGTCGTGTCCGACTCTTCGTGACCCCATGGACCAGAGCACGCCAGGCACTCCTGTCTTCCACTGCCTCTCGCAGTTTGGTCAAACTCATGCTGGTAGCTTCGAGAACACTGTCCAACCATCTCGTCCTCTGTCGTCCCCTTCTCCTTGTGCCCTCCATCTTTCCCAACATCAGGGTCTTTTCCAGGGAGTCTTCTCTTCTCATGAGGTGGCCAAAGTATTGGAGCCTCAGCTTCATGATCTGTCCTTCCAGTGAGCACTCAGGGCTGATTTTCTTAAGAATGGATGCGTTTGATCTTCTTGCAGTCCACGGTACTCTCAAGAGTCTCCTCCAGCACCATAATTCAAAAGCATCAATTCTTTGGCGATCAGCCTTCTTTATGGTCCAGTTCTCACTTCCATACATCACTACTGGGAAAACCATGGCTTTAACTATATGAACCTTTGTTGGTAAGGTGATGTCTCTGCTTTTTAAGATTCTGTCTAGGTTTGCCATTGCTTTTCTCCCAAGGAGCAGGCGTCTTTTAATATCGTAGCTGCTGTCACCATCTGCAGTGATCATGGAGCCCAAGAAAGTAAAATCTCTCACTGCCTCCATTTCTTCCCCTTCTATTTGCCAGGAGGTGATGGGACCAGTGACCATGATCTTCGTTTTTTTGATGTTGAGCTTCAGACCAGATTTTGCGCTCCCCTCTTTCACACTCATTAAAAGGTTCTTTAATTCCTCCTCGCTTTCTGCCATCAAGGTTGTGTCATCTGCATATCTGAGGTTGTTGATATTTCTTCCGGCAATCTTAATTCCGGCTAGGGATTCATCCAGCCCAGCCTTTCACATGATGAATTCTGCATATAAGTTAAATAAGCAGGGAGGCAATATACAGCCTTGTCATATTCCTTTCTTTGAGTTGTACCAAGGACTATATAATGCAAATTATATAAAACCTTCAGCTCCATCAGGCCTCTTCTCTCTCAACTGTGGGCAGCCATTCTTTCAGACTCCCTCAGTGGGAGAGATAGGAAGCAAGGCTCATTGCATCAGCTTTTCTGGATGCCCAGCTCCATCAGGTACCCCCTGCCCCTGAATTGTGCCTCTTGCTAAACAAAGGTATAGTTTTCACCACACATTGCTAAGCATGTTTCTGGTGCTTCCCAGCATGTGCTGGAAGTCAAATCCTACATTTATTGGGTCAAGAGTGAGCATACATAATGGGATCATCATGGACTGGGAGCTATGACATGCAAACTTTTCCTCTGACCACCATTTGCCCAGCGGTCATGTAAACAGTTCCTAAAACATCATCTTCACTCCTTGGCAGGGAAAATGGTTCCTATACCAGGTAACATCTTTTTGCTAAAATAGCATGGGCCATTGAGTTTCATCAAATGTGGGAAGCTCTCATTTTCTGTCCTGATGGATACATCCAGCCCTCCCGAGTCCTGGGAGAGCTGTCAATTAGCTACTTGAGTTTAGGTGCACTTTTCATATAAATCTAAACGATGAAAAGGTACATTCACAGGAAGTGCACTTACAAATACTTCTGCTAATAAATGTATAACCAACTTGCTAATACTTGTGATAGCAAGAACAGTAGTGCAGGACTTGGGGGCAGGCATCTTGTGCCCTCTTAGTAAAATGATCTGGATTGCAGCAGAAATGGCTTGCATGTTTTGAAGAAAGCAAAGCACATTACCATCTAAATAGGGGGCACTCCTCTAATACAATTAAGACCAGGATCTAAAATGACTCAAGCATACCGCTGGCAACAAGGGCTGGTACTACAATGGGACTCCTAAACAAATAAACAGCAGGGCTGTCTTCTATTAAAGCCAAATGGTTCAAAGAGTGCAGATTATGAAGGAAAGTAGGATTATGCAGGCAAAGTTTCAGAAGAATCAAACTGTTCTGTTTGGTTACTTGTAGCTGGGGGATTACACAGAACAATAGATGGGTTGATGAAGCTGGGAAGGTTGGCTGAACTAAGCACACATTTGAGAGCCTGCTCAACCAACTAGATGTAATGGTGGCAGTTCTGTGTGATTAAAACTGGAAACAGTGGGCATAGTCTAAACCTTCCTGCTCACCAAATTCTAGATCTTCCCAACCCCTCTCTTGAAATATTTTTATCCAGGGTCAATCAGTGGTGGGAAGAGATGGGGGTGGAGGATAAGCTGTGGGGCAGGTGCATTATTAGGTGCTGGTCCAGGGACCGAAGCCCCAAGTCTTTTCTTACAATCGTCAAATCTCATGCCCCAGTGCTTCCTGGTCAGACTGAAGATGCCTACCTATGTGTACATGGCAATGTGGACACTCCACTTCTCTACACTGGAAATAATCAAGGGAAAGCAGGATAGGCGGCCCTCATTGCTGACAAAATAGTGCTTGGGTGGCTCAGAATTTCTAAAGTATATTTGCATAGAGGGGAGCTTTGTCTTTAAAAGTAGGCCTAAATTTGCACCACTGAGTATCAAGTAGCATATGCATATTGTATGCAAATTTGTGTCATGGTGCTTTGCCTGAAATCTTTTAAGGATCTAGCATTCGGGTTCAGACACTGTACCCACCTCACCTTTTCGTCCTTTTTCTACTGCTGAAACCAGACCCACATTGTACACCCTGCTTTCTCTGCAACTGATCTGTTTATGGGAAAGGAGCTCCTTTACTAATGATTCACTTCAAAGACAGTACAGAGAGGATTACCACTCCGAGGCATTACAGTTTACTTCCAAAGCTTGCTTTCAGTTGAATTATTTAGAGCCTGGCCAGTAGAGATTTTTTTTAGCAAACATAAATCGCTGGTATCTGGCAGGGAAAACATTTGGCTAGCAAATACTATGGTAAGTGGCCATGTTTCCTGCAGTTTGTTTCAAAACATTCCTAATTAAGCATTCCTCAAAACAGGAGGTCTGGCTAATGAAGGGACCCTGGACAAACTGCACAGGCAGAAAGCGTGCCAGCCTTTTAGTCAGTCCTAAAGCTTTATTTGCCATGAATTCATAGTCTTCTGTATATTATAACTACAGGCATCTTTTTAGATACACTCTTTGAGCATGTTCGGTGCCGTATCTGAAGGTTTGAGGTGCTAATAAACTGAATGCTTACTTGGGACACACATTGTATGCCTGGCCAAACCAACAATGCCCTAAAAAAAAAGCTCAACAACAACTTTCAGGGTGTCCTGGTTTTTACTTTTTGAAATATGGCAACCCTAGATGGACAGATCCATCCATTTCTGTTCTGTGCTGATTTTTGTTACCACATTAATTCATGCATATATATATATATATATATATATGAAAACATGGAGACGGAATTCAACTAATGAGGCTCATCAACAGAAACACTGTGCAAGGATTTCTGTTCATACAATGAATGAGAGGATCCCTAGGCACCCCATGAATATCTCTTTGGTGGAGTTGCTAGAACCTCCAGAAAAATGCACAGGGGAGATGGGGGGGGGTCATTCCTCCTGGCAAACTAAAACACTTGCCCTGATTAATTTGTTCAAATTGGGACTGCCAAAATTCATGCAGATATTGGGGAAATATAGGGGTTCAGTACTCTGTGGGTTCAGCCTGGATAGCTAATAGAACCCAGACACCAACTGTCAGTCAAACAGGATGCTTATTTAGGCATTGCAAGGCCAGTGCAACATAACCTCAATCAGCAACTAGCAAGGGGTGGTACACCAAATATGAAAACGGCACAGGCATTTTTACACTTATAAGCAAAGGAAAGCAAAGGGGCAGTTGTGTCCATATATGGCAACACTCCCTTCTACCAGCTTCTACTGGTTTAGTCACACGGCATGGCAGCTTTCTTCTATTTCCCTCCCTCCTTCTTCCACAGCAGTTATAACAATAGCTCCTGCGTAGGTGTAGTTCCGTCCTCCTCTCATGGTTCTCTTGCAAACACAACCTTCACATTCCAACCTTTGCTCGCTTCACCCTTCTCACACACACATTTGAAATTAACCCCACAGGGTGCTGTCCTACAAAGCAGAAATACTAAACACTTTCCAAGCTGTTCAGGAAAGAGTGTGTCTACTCTAGGCCTGATCAAAGATTGGGCAATTGCCAGTGCAATTATGAGGAAGCAATGGACTTATAAGTTGCCAGCTTGGCTGCTCAGTATGATCTCAGTTCTGTGATGAAGGACTGGAGTGTTTTTTGAAGCCCTTTTTGAATGACAACAGTGCAGTTAGGTAATGTTATATTCTGGACTTAATATTCTTACCCAATGTTGTAACAGACATGATGCCACTGGTTCCCCCTCTTTAGATACAGTGGTACCTCAGGTTTCAGACACTTCAGGTTACAGACTCCGCTAACCCAGAAATAGTACCTCAGGTTAAGAACTTTGCTTCAGGATGAGAACAAAAATCGCACGGCAGCGGGAGGCCCCATTAAGCTAAAGTGGTACTTCAGGTTAAGAACAGTTTCAGGTTAAGAATGGACCTCCAGAATGAATTAAGTTCTTAACCTGAGGTAGTACTGTAGTTATAATATGTGTTTGGTAACTTACTTCAAAGTGTGGCAGCCAGCCCTGCTGCATTGGGGCCCTGCTCATTCTTCTGAGAGGGACCTGGGATGAACACTCAAGTCCTTCCTTAACAGACGTCACTGGACAGTGTTCAGTGCAGGGAATGAAGATTAAACTGTTCTGTGCTCTTCTTTATATGCACTCAAATATAGCCAAAGATATCAGTAAGGAAACAAGCCTAAGTATACTGAGAATAATCAAAAGGAGGAGGGGTAACCTATGGAGGCAAAACCAAAATAGTTTGCACTACTCGTCTTTTCCCCGTAAGCCTCTTTCTCTCAGCTCATCTCCTACTGGATTCCATCAAACGTGAACATCTTTTATTTGCTTTCCTAACCGCTGACCCATCCTTCTGATCTTTCAACGCTTCTCTTCCTGTACCCTCCACACCTACAGCGTTAGCGGCTTCTGCTGACCTTTAGCAAACTCGTACGAAAAGGAGATTGTTATTCTTTCTTGCATGCTGCCTTCTGTTCTCCTATGAAAGAACCCTGAGACGTCAATCCATTCCTTCTCATAGCACCCTTTGCTGTGATGCCTACAGGATATTCCCCTTTGCCCTACAGGTCCAGGCAGCAGGTGATCTAATCACGATCACTATTGACTTTTTCTGTCAGACAAGGAAGCTCTGAAGCAGAATGCAATGAATGCAACCAATCAAATTTCCCTTGCCTCTCTCTCTCACCACCCACTTCTCACGAGTCCTCTTTGTATTTAGCGTAACTCAGAGTATAATTAGATGCAGATTCCAAGCAGAGCATTGAAAAAAAAATATCGCATGTGACATTTTCATGAGCATATACAAAACCTGAGCCAAAGAAAACTGAATAAGGTAAATGAATGGAACATTCTGGGACAAATACCGATGGTAAGGAATTTTAAGGCTGCATGATATGGAGCAATTGAATTGCCTCAGCTTCCTTTCTTCATGGAGGCAGCAGACTAACTGGTATGATGCAATTAACGAGCACATTTTTTTAAAAAAATGTAAGTAGCAACTGTGGGGGGCGGGGAGAGGCATCAACACTACAGAAAGGATTTTAAGATCCTGCCCCACCCCCAGCTGCTAGTTGTATCCAGAGAAACATCTAATGGAACTTCCTTTTATATGATAATCCAAATGTGTGTGTCTGCACATGTGTGCACATTAACTGTGTTTCATTTCACTTACAGTTTTGGAAAGTGAAAAATTTGGTAGATTTGCCTTTACATGTAAATCGAATTTAATTCCACTGCCCCACCCACCTGTTTTCACTCTAATCCATTGTTTGGCATAATATTATGTGCAAACTCTGCCAAAATAAACATGAATAAATTGAAGAGTCATAAAGATATAACAGGTCTATTTCGTGTGACGTAATGCAGATCTGAAAGGGTCTAAAGGTATTTCAAAAAGCACTGCATCAGCTCACTTTCAAAAGATCTGGCTACGTCATCAATATGGAAGTGAAACAATTTACCAGAGAAAAATGTCTGATGTGATGGCAGTAAACCAATACAAGATGCACTGCAGAAAATAGCATTTCATTCATCCATGGCCCTTGCATAGGAAATCATTCCTCAAATACTATGAAGGAGGGAAGTGCATAAGCAGATTGCCCAATAAAGGAATATCATTTTCAAATGTAACTTGAAAAAGCGACATTTCCCACTTGGCTGTGTTTAGGTGGGAGCATGACACAAACGCATTGAAAGCAACAAGAACTTCAGCATTTGGGACTGAATATGTAGATAAAAACCCACTTATATTTACGAATAAAAAAACAGATATGCTCAATATTCTGTCCTTTACTTGGAATATTCTTCTGAGGGAAAAGCCAATCTCCCTGACAACAGAATGCAGCCTTTTGTGTCGCGAACTGTTGCCATTGTTCGCTGGAAACTCCTGGCTTGTTGTCAATGGGGAAATATAATTGCTGAGTAAAGCTAGCAAGCCATGTTATTACTGGAGATAATTAACTTTAGCTCCCCCCCCCCCAATATATGCCTATAATCTACGAAAAAGAAAAGCTCTCCACCTGATAGCCTTTGAGATATTTTCTCCGAAAGCACTACAGTTAACAAAGTGCTCATTTTCATTACCTTGGGCTCCTTCAGCTTTCCTCCTCTAGCAAATGCATTTTCCTTCTAGGCGGCTGTTAAAACATTGCAGTGTGGGAGGCTCTTTTCCATGGCAACTGCACTTTTAACATGCTGTTTAGTCTACAGCAGCAAAAAGTCCTGAAGCACCTTAAAGCACCTTGTATGTTGCACCATTCTTCCAGTGGCATGAGCCAACTTCTGGAAACTTGATTCTCTCCAGATGTTTTGGACTACAACTCCCATTAGTCTGCAGGGAGTTGTAGTCCAAATGTCTGGAAGACACTTGGTTGGAGAAGTCTGGTGTAACCTTTTGTGGACCAGAGCCTTAAGAATCTAAGAAGAGCCCTTCTGAATCAGACCAAAGCCCCACTTCACAAAACAACTGGATTAAATCAAGAAATACTTTAAAAACTGATCTATGGGTATATATTCTGAACCCCTGGCCTACCTGGCAGCTTCAGAATGACAAGTCCAAAGTTCAAGGGCCAATTCACACAAGCAAAGTCCAAAGGTCAGGAAATGAGGTTCAGGGTCAATCCAATGAGCCAAGTCTTAAGTCCAGAAGTCATAATACAGTCCAGAATCAACACCAAAGCCCAGTCCTGTAGAGGTCCAGGAGCATTCAAACCAAGGTTCAGCAACATGGGTAGTTGAGCAGACACAGCACCTCAGCTCTGCTTCGCTTTTGTACTTTGCCTGCTGTTTGCAGCATCTGGGCTTGATGAGGCAGGTGACCCTCACCTGCTCTGAGCCTAATCCAGCTGAGGAATCACACACTTCCTGCCAGAGCTAGTCAGCCCCACCTGACCAGCTAGGGAGCTGGGCTGTAGGCCCTTGCCTGCCTCAACCTCCTAGAGCGCCCTGCCTGCTGCTCCCCATGCCTCAGAGCCCACTGTGTTCATGGAGGCAGGGGCTCCCCTGGCTCTGGTGATGGGTCCTGCTGCTCTGGTTCCTGTGCAGTGACCCGCATTCCCTCACCATCCTCCATTACCCTATGAATACGTCCTACAACAAGCTCTCCTTCCTCAAACCCAGCTTGCCCCAGTGCGTCCCAGTTCCAGCTACACCCCTCACTGGTATCCTCTTCCACCAGATGGGCAGGGTATAAATAAATTATTATTATTATTATTATTATTATTATTATTATTATTATTATTATTCCTTCTACTCCCAGTTGTCCTGCCAGTATATCTTACTCATCAGTAGTGATGTCACAGGCACTAGGCAACAGATGCCTGTGACAGCCATCTTTTGCATCAGTGCTGGTCATACTAACTTGTTGGCATCTGGAGAGACAATGGAGTGCGCTTCTGGGGGTGAAGTCAAACTGCTGCCTTTGCAGTTCCGAAGTGACCTCCTCAGGGCGCAAGCCTGGGCAGTGTGTATGGAGGTCCTGGGCTGCCCAGATGACAAGACCCCCATCTCGGCCTCGCTGATGTTGTTCGAAGGAAAGGAAAGCAATGTTTTGGCACCAGCTTGGCTGAAGAAGTTGCTGGAAGGAGGCATACAAGATGCCAGCCATACTAATAGAATCATAGAGTTGGAAGGGACCACTAGGAGGCAGCTTTGGCTCTTCCCAAGTGTTTAAAGTGCTATATAAGCTGGCAACAATGTCCTGGTGGGGCAGGCTGAATGAGTATGCGTGCCACAAGTAATTATGGTTGCATAGAAGGGACAGGAAACCTGTGGTGCTCCATAGGTTGTGGAACGCCAGCCCCCATCAGTTGCAGCCAATGTGGTCAATGGTTAGGGATGATATTGGGGGCTACAGATTCTCTACTTACAATAAAGTAAGGCCTATAACATTCTCAAATGCTATGTTCTGAACACAGCCTTGGACACCTGTACATTGCTGGAGTGTACAGAAGAGTCTTTGTTGAGATGTATAACAGAAGGGGAAATGATATGGGGAACATAGATATTGCATTATCAGGACCAGCAATCTTATGGTTAAAGAACTGGATTTTAAAAATTGTAAATGGTATATTTAAAAAGACTAGTGGGAATGGGAAAAGGTCTAATTCTGTATTCTGGATATGTTTTACATACTACATAACATTACAGCCTGCATGGAATCTCTTTATATGCATCCCACCTGCATTTTCTGTTCCGTAAATATTGTTTATGTGATTGAGTAATAGTGAACTGAATAGGATGATTAAAATTCAAGCTAATTTACCATAAGTATGCCTAATCTCCTGGAAATTTGTAGGCTACATCTCTCCCCCTTTTTTTGAATTGGAGGCTTTTAGGTTGCTTATTATACCTGCCTAGCAGATGCAAAACATATGCCTGATTGCTCTCCAAAGGGGATAATTGTCTTACTGCAATAAAACTAAAAATAGGTTTTAACAAGAGATGTTTCTGGCATTTTATCAGACGAATACTAAGGGTATTTGAGTGAAATGTGATAGACGTGATTTAAGAGCATGTAGGAAACATAACTCGCCCCTTAATCAGTATTGCACTTGCTAATTTTCAAAGGATACAGATGATGACAACAGTATGTCATCATCAATGTGATGCTGGTCAACAAGAGTCAACTCAGAAATGTCATCTTTGCTACAAAAGGTTTCAGGTGAAAAGAGGATGATCAAAACTATCAGGTATCTTCTGAATTTTCTCTCTCTTCTATTTCCTGCTGTCTTTAGGTTTATGGCAAAAATGTACGAGACCCACTGTTCTTCATCTGGTAGTTTGGCTTGCAACTTGCTGCTTGCAATATATTACTCAAAAAACTTAATAAAAATATATTGCACAGAAAACTCTATTTGGATAGCCATATCCACACAGCCCAGTAGTTTATAGCACAAGTACTAACCTGCTTCAGTGGTTTTATGTAGAGCAAGTATCATTCTAGAAATGTGTGGGAAAATAAAGCTACCCCCCCCAAAAAAAAATGAACCCTACTGCTATAAAGCGAAAAATACGGTGCTTCTATTTAGGTAGAAAAGAGAGCAGCGGAATATATAAAGGCATTCCCTGGCTGGAAAGGGAGTGTGATGGCACTATCTAGAAAGGCTCTATCCCATGGGGATTTCAGCTAACCTCACAGCACTTGCCTAAAAACATGCATAATAAACCTGTAGTGTGGTCATCTCTTATCATGGGATTGCAGCCGTCTTGCATCATTGGCAGATAGGATCTGCCTATTAGCCTCTTGCTGGGTGCTCCTGTCACTGTATCAGCACCAGCTAAAGAAGCACACTGCCTTAACATCTTAAGAAATAGGGAAGCTGAGCACAAGTAGACATCCTTGCTGTCACTCCCATCCACAAGATAAATCATTTCATGGCAACTGGCTTGCGTGCGGCAAGGGCCTGTTGAAATCTGCAGAAGACGTTTTCTCTTACTAGAACATATACATTTGGATTTTTCATTTTCTTGGGGCGGGGGGGGGGGGGGAGAGAGACAAGGACTCTAATCAATATTGCCCTGATTCTAAAAATAGGATTTATATATATTTGAAAATGTTGGAGATGCATTAATTCTGTTACATCGAGTTCTCTGTGCTAAAGTACAAGGAACATGCTGGTTTTTCTAGCTTATGTTGTCAGTATGAGGTACAGAAATGGATGGCTATAAGGCTATTTGAACCTATTATGCACTTGCAGCCAAGCAAGGCTGTCTTTGTGCTAAAATCCAATCCTCCTAACAGTGGCCTAAGTTAAAGAAAAAAAGGGAAAAAACCTAAGAAACACACACACTATATTTTGGACCAGTTTCTAGTTTTACAAGGAAGCCAAGCAAAACTTGCTTTGCTCAGATATCAGATGTCTGGACACAGTGGTGAAATGGATGCCACCTCATCCTTGAATAGGGAACAATAGTCCAAGGCAGGGCTGTGATTAAGAGAGTTTAGGCTGGTGTTGGATGCTGGAGATACAGAGGCTTGTCTTGCTTTGTGCTGGATCCAAAGCTATGGCTTGGGGATCTCCTTGGGAGTTGAACAGGGAGGCAAGACCCGCTGGAGTGTTAATGCTGTAAGCCCCTTCATCCTAAATTCAGGTTGTATATATGTGTGAATCAAACTATGTACAGTGGTACCTCAGGTTACATACGCTTCAGGTTACAGACTCCGCTAACCCAGAAATAGTACCTCAGGTTAAGAACTTTGCTTCAGGATGAGAACAGAAATCGTGCTCCGGCGGCGTGGTAGCAGCTGGAGACCCCATTAGCTAAAGTGGTGCTTCAGGTTAATAACAGTTTCAGGTTAAGAACAGACCTCCGGAACGAATGAAGTACTTAACCTGAGGTACCACTGTATCCTAAAGTCTCCATTGACCTCCATTTCAAGGAAGTCAACCCCTGGGGACCCTTGAAGTCCCTTGCCACTTGGAGACTAGGGGACAAGCAACGATATATTGAATTGCTGTATATCGTTACAAGCCTTTGCAATAACTATGAAAGGAGTCAAATCAAGGCACGTTTCCTATAAGTCCACATTCTGCCCCGCAGAAATTCTGTCACTCTCCAAAACAATAGTAGTTGCACACATCTGCTTGTGTGGCATGATCCACTCTACTTCCAAGACAAAAACGTTTTTGTTTGTTTGCTGGCAAGGACCTGTAGCAGAATAGTAAGAGGCAGTGAAGCCAAGCTGATGACAATATGTCCTTCCAAAAATTTGTTACCAGGCCAGGCTGCTTGTCATTTATTTTTTTTTGTAAATCATTTCCTTTGTGCAAAGTGCCCTTTCACCACAGGCTCCATCACCGAAGTCCCCATTTGTGTCTCCCAAGTTCTGTGTACATGAGGTCAGAGTGTTGTAGCTCCAAGCAAGGTCCATTCCCTCACTAGGGTTTGTCTGCCACTGTGGAGGTGCCCCTATGGGCCACAGAGTCAGTTCCAACATGGTCAAGGAAGTGGAGTGGGAAGCCATTGCTGAACTACAGTTCCACAGCCATCCTGTCTCCAGCTTACAAAGGCTGGTTAAGGGCAGGATTCCAACCAACCATTTTGGAACTAGAGGTTCCTGGAAACATGCCAGTGTGAAATGCCACATCTTCCCAGCACCACAGTTATGCCAGTGTCATGTTGCATATACAACTTGTGGTGGAACGCCCATACAATAAGCTGGGTGTAGCAAATGTAGTGCTCTCCCTCTATTATTGGAGCACAATTCCCATCACTCCTGACCACTGGCCATGGTAGATGGTGCTGGTGGATTTCATAGTTCAACAGCATATAGAGAGCAGCACGTTCACTACCCCTGGTGTGAGCAATGGGCTAGAGTTGTTAAGGAAGAGTTATGTGGCTACCAACTTAAAATTTAGTGGCCAAGCTATCCATGAACTATGTGTGCTCTTCTAAGACGTCTGCTCTCTCTATGTAAACACTCATCATTTGCCTTCATAATGTAGTGCAATAACAAAGTTGCAATAACTTAAATAACGTTCTGAAAAACAATGCCATGTTTATTAGGATAAAAGGGAATCTGCAGTAACTCTTCAGTCATAGTTCCTAGACATATCACGGGATGTGAAATGTCATGATACAAACATTGAGGGTGGGAGGAACTAAATTGAGTGGTCACAGTCCTGTTGGCTTATATGCGCCTCATTCTGCGTTGGATTGTGGCCAGTATCTCTGTTTATACAGTCCTCGGCGGAAATGGATACATCATTCTGCAAGTTCGCATGCAAGAGTAAGACAAGTGAAAATTAACTGCACAGGGAACCATATCGCTCATAAAATCAAAACATTTTGTAAATGAGCATGCAAGGCAAATCTATTTAAAGTGGTGAATATTGATTTGCTTTTGTGGTGTCTTGGCACAGAGAGGATGAAATAACTGAGAGTTTCCAACAAAGCCTGATTAAAGAACAGTTAGTCACTGCTTTGAAAAATGGAGGCCTGTTGCATGTAATATAATATATTCTCTACGTTAAAATGCTGCACATGGAGTAGTGTATACTGTTTCAATAATTTCCCATTTATTAGGAGCCTCCACAAAAGTGTTTCCTAATTTTTACCTTATCCACACTTACTTTTTCTCTGAGCTTTCCAGGCATGACCCACACTTTAAAGCACCCCCCTTTTTTTTGACCTGGAGCTTTCCCCTGCTCTTTGATGCTGAATTGGAACAAATGGCAATCTGCAGAAAACCTGAATTGCCATTTGTTGTGCTTCAGCTTTAAATAGCAGGTTTTAACGGGGAAAGCTCCGGCACAAATGAGAAAGTGTTTGGACAAAGAGCTTCAAAGTGTGGACCTGTGCCTGGAGAGAGTGAGGCAAAAGGTATGTGTGCATAGGCTGAGTCCCAGGGTTTTTTCCAGGGAGCATTCCAGTGCCTCTCCATGGCCACCACTGCTGGCCTCCTCCATTGGGCACCTCGTAGCGGCTGCTGGAGAGCAAGCGAGGAAGAGGAGAGGCCGTAGCCACACACCAGCTCTGAGGGGCAAGCAGAGGGCAGGGCCACCCTGGGCAGGAAGAATGGAGGAAGAGAGTGCAAGGAGTCTTGATTAAGAAAAATATGATTTGTGCCTCTGCATCTAATCTTGCCTCTTTCTATTTTATTTATTGGTGTGTGCTTTGTTTTATTTATTGGTGTGTGGGTGTCATGGTGGTGGCACTCGCCCTTCTTCTGATAAGAAATGCTCTGTAGGGGGAGGGGACAAGGAAGGTCAGTTGGCAGGGAATGAGAAATGTCCCTATTTTCATCTGAGGGATATTGGAGAGTATGCACACATATACTGGTCACATACCGTCTCTACCTTCTGAAAGGCAAAGTGTGGTCAGTGTGTCGGTTGCTCAGTCTGTACAGCTTCCCATTTACTGATTCTGAACAGGAAATCAAGTGGTTAAGCAATTGGAAATTCGGTTTTCTTGTTCTGCCTGCCTGCCTATTTTTTCACCTTGTAATCTCAAAAGATTAATTTGTCATAGATTTCGGAACAGCTCTATGTGAGCAGAGAAAGAAAGAAAAAACAAATAGGGGAAAATTAGACTCTGTGCTTTCAATATGCCTAGAATTGCATGCTTCGGTGGGTTACAAAAAGGCTATGTGCTATGTTTTGTACATTGGTACTTATCTCTGCATTAATATCCCTCAGCATTATTGGAAAGCATGGAATTCTGAAAAACAAGCCCAGCATTATCAGCAATCAATACAGGGAGGGGAAATAGTTTCAGTCAAGGCTCTAAGCCACACCAATTGCAATGGGTAAAATGTGATAACCCTAATATGAGCAATACAGGGTTGGTTTCAATCATACTGTTCAAGAGGGCTAACCACATTAGCCTAGCCCTATACATATGCACACCAACCTAGCAGTTTGAAAGCACATCAAAGTGCAAGTAGATAAATAGGTACCGCTCTGGCGGGAAGGTAAATGGCATTTCCGTGCACTGCCCTGGTTCGCCAGAAGCGGCTTAGTCATGCTGGCCACATGACCTGGAAGCTGTACATTGGCTCCCTTGGCCAATAAAGCAAGATGAGCACCGCAACCCCAGAGTCGGCCACGACTGGACCTAATGGTCAGGGGTCCCTTTACCTTTATACATATGCACATGCAAAAAGATGCCATTTTAAAGCTTAACAGACATATTATAGCATAAACTTATACCACCACAAGCCTGATATTCTCTAAGGTGCCACTAGACTGTTAGCTTTGTTTCTCACCAGCTGACTTTTTCTTTTCTTTTCATTTTAATTTCTTATATTTCAAAACTCTCCCTTGTTCCGCAGGAAGCCAGGACAGTTTACCAAGTAAAAGTTAACATCCATACAGTAAAACCTATTAAAACATTACAACAAGTAGTATCAGCTCAACAGTGGTCAATAAAATACACTTATGCTCAGTTGACATTGGAAGGTAGCCAGTGAGGAAGACAGTCTGGGAGCTGCCACAAGAAAGGCTCTGTCAGAGTCTGCGGTCTCTTACCTGAGTCATAGCCTTTTCCCTTGGAAAGTGAGAAGTTGGTCTTCCTGATTTCTAGGCTCAAAAGCTATCTTTACAGATAAGGCTGCCTTTATACAGAGCATGGACAATTAAATGCAGAGGTTATCTCCTTGTTTTAGCCTTTTTATAAAATATATATTAATAAGGTCAAAAATAAGGATGGGTATTAAAAAGACATTTGCCCATATAATCCATTTCCCTTCTCTTAGTCTCAATCATAACACGAAAGCAGGCAATCAAGAACACAGACACAAGAGAATGATGCATCCCAACTTCACCATCTCAGTCTCTCTCTGTGTCAACCCTTTTCTCCACTACCTGCCTCTTGGGTTTGTAGCCCTGGTTACTATCAAAGTTCAGGAATTCAAGCTTGCTTAGCAACTGTCAAGTTCAAGCTGATGATTCTCCAACCCAAGCTCCCAGATAACACAGCCAAACAGGAAGTCTCTCAAAACATATCCCTGAGAATTAAGTACAGCTCAGACTCTTCACAACGGTTGTAAAATGGCTCCCCACCAGCATGGCTCTCTTTGGAGATTTCAAGTCTCTGCTGAATGGCTAAATATAGGGTGAGCAACCATTGGGGATCTGTCACAACCCCCTCCTAAAGTCACCAAACAATGGGTCACCATACAATCAGTGAAACCTGAAGAGCATAAAGCCCAGATTGGCAGATATAAAGAGAGGTGCTCCTTCAAGAATTTGGGACCAAAATCATTTGGGATTTTGTATGTTAAAGTTTGAATTGGACCTGGTAGCAAACAGGCAGCCAGTACAGATCCTTCAGGATTGCTGTTACATGGTCCCCCTGTATCAATTAGTATATCTGCCAACAGCATCTTAAGGACCACCTTCAAGGGTAGCCAAAAGTAGAGTGCATTACAGGGCTGCCTTCAGATGTCTTCTAAAAATCAGATAGTTGTTTATTTCCTTGACATCTGATGGGAGAGCGTTCCACACGGCAGGCACCACTACTGAGAAGGCTCTCTGCCTGGTTCCCTGTAACCTCACTTCTCACAGGGAGGGAACCGCCAGAAGGCCCTCAGTGCTGGACTTCAGTGTCCGGGCTGAACAATGGGGGTGGAGACGCTCCTTCAGGTATACTGGGCCAAGGCTGTTTAGGGCTTTAAAGGTCAGCACCAACACTTTGAATTGTGCTTGGAAATGTACTTGGAGCCAATGTAGGTCTTTAAGGACTGGTGTAATATGGTCTTGGTGGCCACTCCCAGTCACCAGTCTGGCTGCATTCTGGATTAGCTGTAGTTTCTGGATCACCTTCAAAGGTAGCCCCATGTAGAGCGCATTGCAGTAATCCAAGCGGGATATAACTAGAGCATGTACCACTCTGGTGAGACAGACTGCGGGCAGGCAGGGTCTCAGCCTGTGTACCAGATGGAGCTGGTAGACAGCTGTCCTGGACACAGAAAAGATAGCCAGGGAAATATACCCCTTGTGGTTTCCCACTGGCCACCCAAGCTCCACCTCTTCCTCTTGATCATCCTCTTCCTTCTCCCTCTTTCTTGCATGAGGATGCTATGAAGGTAGCTCCAATCGTGTAGTGTAAAATCTGAAGCCATCGCTATAAAGATGAAGTAACTCTAAATAAAGAACCTTTTCGGCTTTGCCGATAGACTCTTGTGTGTTGTATTTTACCTTTTTAGGAATGCTAGTGATATGTCAATGAGACAGGCAATGGGTAGTGGGGCAACTCCAGCTTCCAAACTTTTTAACAATTTTGTGTTTTTTTTAAAAAAATCATTTCATAGTTTGCACATCAAGTTGGTCAGCCCATGTTCTGAAATCTTTTCTCCTGCTCTGAAGAGCTAATAAAGTTCCCAGCTCATCTTCAAATTCAGCTCTAAACATAAACATCAGAATGGTAAGCGCTGTGCTCTGAAGTCACATTCAGTGTTTAACACAAAGTCAACCCTTGGAAATAGTTCATTCCAAAAGGGTTGAATTATTGAGAAGGATCATAACTTGTGCGTTAGCATTCAGTTGCAACTCAGCACCATCCACCAACGCACTACCTGTTTGGTCTCCTCAGTTGTGTTCCCTCTGCCCCCCACTTTGCCATGTTCATTTTGGTTTGCTTTGATTTTGACTGATCTACTTGTGTGACTTGCTAAATGGGGTTCTGCGATGAGATGAGCTGGGGCAAATGATTATGGTGTAGAGCCAGTGTGGTGTAGGGGTTAAGAGCGGTAGTCTTGCAATCTGGGGAACTGGGTTCGTGTCTCTGCTCCTCTACAAGCAGCTGCTGGGTGACCTTGGGCTAGTCACACTTCTCTGAAGTCTCTTAGCCTCACTCACCTCACAGAGTGTTTGTTGTGGGGGAGGAAGGGAAAGGAGAATGTTAGCCACTTTGAGACTCCTTAGGGTAGTGATAAAGCGGGATATCAAATCCAAACTCTTCTTCTTATGTAACACAGAAGTATGTGGTTGGAGAAGAGGGTTCTTCTTTTATTTTTTGTTGTAATCTTGAAAAAACTTCAACAAGTAAATAGACTTAAAAAAAAAAAATCTGAATGGCTGAAGTCTTGCAAATATAAAAATCTGAGCACATGTTAAACTATTCCTTAAAAAAAAATATCCTAGGAGCAAGCTGGAAAAAAAACACATCGATCTTACTTAAATACATTTGGGATGCTCTCAGACTGCCAGTATTTTCAGGGGCGAATTCAATCACATGCCAGCAAATTCAGGTTGTGTAATTAAAGTTGGCTTGCAGCTCTTGCACCACAAACTTTCTCCCCCTCAAAAAAATAAAAATAAAAAGTGGGTTTCTTGCAATAAGGAAAGCTGCGATAAAATGCACTGGAAAGTGTGGAATAGCATTTGCTTGATGCAATGTCATCTAACCTCCCCACAAGCAAATCAAAATGAACTTTCATTAAATAACCAAGGTCACCTAATGAAGATGGATGTCCAATAAAAAGGTTGTCTGGAAGCAATCTCACACATTCCCACATCAAACGCAAAGTAATTGGAGCCCTCCAGGCTGGTGGGTTGGTTTGGTTGGTTTGGTGGGTGTATTCTGCAACATATCATTGCGGAAATAATAGTACATTAGTAGTGAATTGATACTGGACCAGCCACGCATCATTCCACTTGATTAGTTGTTCTGAGATGCTTCCCTAGTATTATTGTATTATTGCTGTCTGGATCAGCACTCTTGCACAATAGGGCAAGAAAATGGGAATTAGAACATCCATGGTCAGCCATCCAGAAAACAGCTAAAATGAGCTACAAGTAGGATGACTGGAAGATCCTAGTCTGCTAGTACTAATCCTCATTAACACGAAGATCCAGCTGAAAGGGTCAGTCATTAAATGGCATCAGTGATCTGTTGTTGTTTTAATTGTATAAAGCAACTGAGATTAGCCTTGCTGTTGTAGCATTGGCTCTTGTGCTTTTGAAAGTTGCTTGACAATTTATTTTTATTTTATTTCTTAAATCTCTATACTGCCATTCACAGGATCACAGAGTGGTTTACAGTATAAAAACTAAAAAAAACACATAACATAATAACAAATGAACGCAATGCCCCAGTTTAAAAGGCCATAGATTGTTTAATTAGTCAAAGGTCTGGGAGAAGAGAAGTGTTTCTGATGCCTAAAGATATGTAACCAAGGTGCCAGGCAAGCCTCCCTGGGGAGAGCGTTCCTCAAGCAGGGAGCCACCACAGAAAATGCCTGTTCTCATGTTGCCACCCTCTGGATGGTGAGGCAGCAGTTCTCGCACCCTTTTCTCAAGAAAAGAAGTGCTGGGCCTGGTTATAGAGAAACATTTTCGCCTGGCACCAAAAATATGTGATGAAGGCGCCATGTGAGCCTCCCTAGTACTCTGCCTAATGGTAGGGCCGGCCCTGCCTGTGAATTGTTGCATAAACTCTGTTCCCTTCCAGACTGGTGGATTTTTGTGGATGTATCAGGCAAGATGTCATTGATGCCATAACAGTGCATTAGTGGCGAATTGATACTGGACCATCCACACATCATTCTGCTTTGTGAATTCTTCTGCGTTGCTTCCCCAATGTCACCACATTACAGTGGTACCTCGGGTTAAGAATTTAATCCATTCTGGAGGTCCGTTCTTAACCTGAAACTGTTCTTAACCTGAAGCACCACTTTACCTAATGGGGCCTCCCTCTGCTGCCGCACTGCCGCCGCACGATTTCTGTTCTCATCCTGAAGTAAGGTTCTTAACCTGAGGTACTATTTCCGGGTTAGCGGAGTCTGTAACTTGAAGCATCTGTAACCTGAAGCATTTGTAACCCGAGGCACCACTGCATTACTATCTGAAGGGGCACTCCTGTCCACAAAAGTGGAACAACAACAACAACAAACCCGATGAAACCTGGAACATTTGTGACACAAAAACTTGTAGGATTTCAGCAGGAAGCTACGGGATAGGCACTGGTTGGAAAAGAAGCAGTATGTCCACCCCAAACATTTGCAGGAACCAGCGGTACATCTTCGCCGGCACATCATGAATACAATTCGTCATGAGTGCAAATCAAAAGGGGCCCTCTCACAAGCAATCTCTACCCTGCATTGTGACATGGCATGGGCCATTCATGCCACAATATTGGTATCTTCCTCACTGTAAATGACAAAAAAAATAAAAATTATCCAGTCAGGTAACGCTCTTGGAGTATTTGACTTTATTTCCCTCTCTTATGTTTTCCTCATTGTTGTGGTCCAGCCCGTCCTATCTGATAGCATTGCTATAGGAAAGCTGAACCCCTCTCCAAGCTGCCTGGAGTTCTGCTGAGTCACATGGGTTCATTTGAGGCTTCTGCTTTTGACTTTTGCCGCACTCAGAGCTGCACAATCTCACAACTCTTAGAGACATGATGCTGAAGGAAGTACGGCACAAGGGCAACCTGCTCTCGCTCTCTTTCTCTGCCAAGACATTCCGTCCTTTCCCTATTTAGTCCTCTCTCTGTGTCTTAATCTTCCCTCCTCCCTCAACTTGCCTTCTGCTGAAATTCTCCCAATTAATGCAATGTGACAAGTTTGCCTCCTCCTTTTCAACCCTTGCCCCAGGCTTCTTTCGCTTGAGAATCCATAGCACTGGGCAACTTTAAAGCCTGTCATCTGATAATTGCTTTCCTTTCATTCAGATGAAAAAGAACCCTCCGTTCATTCACCAGATAGGTGTGTGCCCACATGCAGGAATAGGAACATCCTTGTCCCAGTTAATGATGGTGAATGACGTGCCCCTTGTCATTCATAAATGTTGAATGCAGCACTTCTTAATATTCATGGCATTTAAACCTCCAAGATGGCAGGTTGAGGAATATTGTTAAATATAGCATGGCTGTACCTAACCAGTCTTTCTTCCCACCCCCTGGAGGTAAATAATCTGCAGTTACTAGCAGCCTGAATAACTCTAACTCAGTGGCGTAGCGTGGGGGGTGCCAGGGGTGCGAGCCACACCGGGCGCAACATTTGGGGGGGCGCAATCGAGGCTTGGTTGGGGTGGGGGGTCGTCGTCTCCGTTTGGCCGGCCCCCCTCGAGGAAGCGGGAACCTCTCCAAGGCGCAGCGCGCCGTCGGTGAAGGGAAAAGAGCCGCGCAGCAGCAGCAGCAAAGCCGGGAGGAGGAGGAGGTGGAGCAGCAAAGCCGGGAGGAGGAGGAGGTGGAGGCACCGCCTGCCTGCCGCAGGATCCAATCCGAGCCTACTAATCGCTTGCTGGGAATTAAGCGGCTCAAAGAGGCAAAGGAAGAGGTGGAGGCGGAGCCGCTGGCCCGGCAGGGAGGAAGCTGGAGAGAGCAGCGCGCCTGGGCGCAGCGAGGTGGGGTAGGTGCGTGCGCCCTGGCTGGCTGCCCGCCTCCCGGGCTCAGTGCCTCCATGACCCCTCCAGCGGCGATGGGAGAGATCAGGGGTCTGGAGCAGCCCTGGCTGGCCTGCTCCTGCTTCTCCCCCGCCTCCTTCCCGTTGCCGGCGCCTTGATCTCATTCGGATCAGGGACGAAACACGCCCATCCTTTGCTACTCCTTGTCGGGTCACTGCTTCATTTCTCCAGGGAGAGAGAGAGGAGAGGAGAGGTGCCGGGGATTGCCAAGCGCGGGTGACGCAAAGGGCCTACCCACACGCAGGCTGAGCGCCGCGTGGCGGGGGCGGAGGGAGGCACTCTGCACATGCTTAGGAGGCACTCGCTCTTTCCGAAGAAGGACCCAGATACTGGATCAAGGCCACAAGGGCCCATCTAGAGTGGCCAAGCAGACGCATCAATGAGAAGCACTCAAAGCAGGACCGGGGCACAAGAGCGCTCTCCCTTCCTGCTGTTTCCAGGGGGTGGAAGCGTTGCTGCCTCGAGGGGCTTCCAAGATACCCTGGGGTGAAATCCCGCTTCACCTTCTTGGGAGTCCCTCTCTTATGCTTTGGGGGGGGGGGGTAGCAAGGGGAAAGAATAATGATTTCCTCCACCACCAGCCCCAAATTCTATAGTAAGAGAAATTGAGGGCCAAGCCAACTGGGGAAATGGTGAGTCTCTAACTATAGAGCTCAGGTATTTAGGAGCAAGCAGGCTCTGCCCATAGGGAGGAAAAGCACTCTGTGCAAGCTCAGAAAACACACGCTATGCCACTGCGCGCTCGCACTGGCAGCTCTCTGCCCCTACCTGGCTCACTCACTCTCTCTCACTGCAGTGCTGGCTGTGCGAATCCGATCCGAGCCACCGGGTCGCTGCCCACTGTGGAGGGGGGGGGTGCCAGGCGTGCGGTGCGGTGCGGAGAGAGAGCGGGGGACTATCTGGGGGAGGGACAGTGCAGCGGGGGGGGGCGCAAATTACTTGCCTTGCCCCGGGTTAGGGGGCGCAAATTACTTGCCTTGCCCCGGGTGCTGACAACCCACGCTACGCCACTGCTCTAACTACCCTCTGCTTTGTTATCAGTTGTTTTTTAAACAGCTTTACACTTCCAGTTAAAATAGGCCATCTTTAGAACTACAAAGCAGATAGTTTTCTATCTCAATTTGACTAGGGGTGCTTTCATACAGGGGCTCAATACTGTAAATGGTTTCTTCCGACACTGCAAATGAGTCATTGGCAACATGTGGAATTTTTTAAAAAGGAAAAAAGTTTTGGATTCCTTCCAGAAAGGGTAAATCTGGATTAAATGGGGAGGGATATGGGCTGATGTTTTAATGTGTGAACACTGAAAAATTTGCATGCAGGAGAAGCACCAATCCCACAATAAATACCCATCTGGAAGCACTCTAAGACTCTTGACACTTCTATGTCGGTATAACTGCAAGACTGCCCATCATTCTCTCATGAATAATTTTCCATGGGCTGAATGTTGCTTAAATTGCTGCAGAAAATGAAAACGTATAGTTTGCTAAACCAAATTGCATTGCATATAATTTCTGTATACTGATGACATTCAGGACTGTGTGAGATTTGTATGAAGAAGATACAAATGCCAAATCCATTTGCAGAGCCAGACGACACAGGTTCTTTCATGTTCACCATTCTCCATACATACCAATGATGCAAACGTGATTATAACCCCCAAGATATATTGTGACTTACAGCATGCCATTTCCCTACTGATATCATTAGCTATTTTTGTATATTTGTTCAGTTTAAGAAATGGGGGAGGAGGAGAATGAGGATTCCAGATGGCTATAAATAAAGGCAACATGAAGGGATGTTAGCCAGGCTTGTTGTAAGGAGGCTGTCGTGGGGCATTATTAGACCCAACTGACAGGAAATTATCAGCCAGCCTCCAATCTTCCTGATCAGAGCATGTTTCTGGGATGAGCGGTTGCTTGTAGAGCTCCGAAGTCTTCCCAATGTGACTCATTGCCTAGATCAGAGATGCAGATATTGGACTGAATTACAGTGCTTAAAGTGAATGTCACTGCTTCACACTTGGAGCACAGATTCTGCCATGGAGCAGCTTTATGCCTGAGAAGCTGCTCGCATTCACCTGCCCCTTTGGAGGCATCTGTGCTGGGTGTGTGGGCATTAAAGGCTGGGCTTGCATAGGGTACAGGAGCAAGAGGTCGGCGTGGGAGGTTCAGCCCTCTATGGGATTGCCTTATGTATGAAGGGCACACCTCAATAAAGTTCTGTGTTAGTTTGTGGACCAGCTACTCACACTAGTTTTTTTTAAAAAAACAACACCTCAGTTAGTCCCAAACCATCCCCTTTACCTTCACACAGTGGACTCCAAGGCAAAGTGAGGGATAGTGAGCACTCCCCTAAGAAGCAGAAGGGAAAGGCCTCGACTCGGCTTTGCATGCAGAAGGACACCCACCTGAAACCTTGGAGAGCGGATGACCATTCAGGGTAGACCATACTGAACTAGATGGACCAAGGATCTGAGAGGCAGCTTCCTATACTTCCGTGTTTCCCATCACCCCTCCACCTTGAATGTTTATAGCACTATAGCAATCTATCCCTGCTCCCTTAGTAATGCTCTTTGTTTTTTTCTGGAGTACCCCCAACTCTTTAACTGCTAGAAGTATGTCCCACATGGTAGCAGTACATGTGGGAAGCATAGGAAAATGCTCCAAGATCTGAGAAGATGAGGTATGGATGACTCCTGTTTTGTAATTCTATGATGAATGGTTTGTTGTTGCTGTCATTAGCAGAGGACAAGACAGAAGTGTTCAATCTTGTCAACATTGTTAACTGTTTGTTCTTTTTGGAAATAAATGAGAGTGGACTGAAGCAACCTGAAGTTGATTAGATTTATGGAGCTGGTCTTATCATTTGGAGAATCATTATCTTAAAATTCTAATCTAGCTCTCCGAATCCTAATTTGTATTTATTGCAAGTACTTTGATTAATGCTGGAAGATTGGTTAGTGCATTGTTATAGCAACTATAGAAGAGACAAAGTTCGACAAGTCATTTAGGACACATTTTTGTACTTACATGGTGCCACTACGATAGTGGAGGCAATGGTGGGCATTTGGAGGATGTTTTCCCAGAGTAGGGGCAAGGTAAATAAAATAGTAAGACTTGCCTTCTGAAAACTGGCTTACCATTTCTGGTCTACATGGGGCCCTCCTGCTTGCCTCCATCTCTGTCCTCCTCGCTCTCCAGCACTGCTGCAATGGACCAGCAGCAAGTGAGTGGCTCTCCAAATTCTACGCTGTGGTTCACAGCATCATCTGTCAGTGGCCTCACAAACTACTGTGTGACGACACTCTTAACATTTTATTATATGTATGTAAGATAATCACACCAGAGAATGTGAACTTGCGACCTTCCTACCGGTGATTTATAAAGATGTGGAGATAAAAGTCCTATTTATCCTTTTTTTACAAGAGTACAGGAATAATGCACAAGAAGGAGGCCACGTATGTGCTCTCCGCCAGGTCAGAAATTGATTCAACACTATGTTGAATAAATGAACTGAAACGACCAAGCACAGATGAAAGGACTGATGGGGTGGCCCATCTTTGAAATGTTCGTGATGGATTAACAGAAATGCAGCATACACATTACACGATCCTTTGGAGGAATAAGGTAGCTGGATGGGAGCCAGGTCCTTTATATTCCAAGGGTCAAAATGTAGGTCATTATCTCCATTGTAAGTAGAGAAAATGCAGACGTTGGTTTTCCAAAGTGAGACACAACAGCTAATTGGATGTAGTTATCTTGCCGTGGCTGTGTTAGCTTCTTTTCATATGGTGTGGTATCATAGGATTTCATTGGCAATACATAAAAGCGCCATATTCTAAATATTAGAATGTTTCTTGGATATTTTTATTCCCCCCAAAACCATGAACGAATGGTAAGACAGCAATACTGTGTAATACCTAGGTAAGGGTAAAGGGATCCCTGACCATTAGGTCCAGTCGTGACCGACTCTGGGGTTGCGGTGCTCATCTCGCTTTATTGGCCGAGGGAGCCAGCGTACAGCTTCCGGGTCATGTGGCCAGCATGACTAAGCCACTTCTTGCGAATCAGAGCAGCGCATGGAAACGCCATTTACCTTCCCACCGGAGTGGTACCTATTTAGCTACTTGCACTGGCATGCTTTCGAACTGCTAGGTTGGCAGGAGCAAGGACCGAGCAACGGGAGCTTACCCCGTCGTGGGGATTTGAACTGCCAACCTTCTGATCGGCAAGTCCTAGGCTCTGTGATTTAACCCACAGCGCCACCTGCGTCCCTTATGTAATACCTACTAGGGAGTAAATCCCATTGACTTCAGTGCATGACTCGGGTCCATGATGTTTTGAGTGTGTGCCTAAAATGTAACGTGCAAATGCAGCAAAGGTGCTGTGATGGACATCTTCCCCCATTGAGTGTACACTCAGTGACACGTGTGTTTGCCCCTGAGACTATGTGTGATGCAGATAAATGTATGTGATGGAGCTGCTGCTGAACACAGCAGCCCTATATTGGACAGTCCCCTATCTGCCTGCAGGGCATTTCCAGACAACCTGTGTATTGATCATGCATGCTGATCTGTTTTCTAGGAGATTAAGTGACATTGGCTACATAATGAGCATTCATTCCAATGTGCTTGCAGGGAGGTTAGATGACGTGGCCTCAAAGCAAGGGTTACCCCCGCACATCCCAGGACTTTCACCCTCTCTTTCCTCATCGCAAAAAATAAATAAATTATATTTTGGAGGAGCAGGTATGTTGCACAAGAGCCGCAAATCAATTTTAATTGCACAGTCTGAGTTTGCTGGGATGTGTGGCTGAATCTCACCCACAGCTTAGAAACTGTAATATTTGCATTTCTCTGCTCCCTCTCCCCATCACCGACTGCCACTAGTGGGTGTTGAGAAATGACATGGGTTTGCCAACATTATATTACTGGGCTATGGGAATGGGATGACTCCTCACAGCATTGCCACCAGTAGTGGGTGGTGCCTATTGGGTCTGGTGGGGTGGAAAGCAGGAAGGCCCACAGTAAACAGAGCCAGAGCCAATGACAGGCTAAGCCAACTAATTCTAGTTTTCTCCCCAGCCTCCTGCTGAGTCACACAAAGGCCACACTGAGACTCACAGGGCAAGAGCTGGCAGGTAGTACCATCCCGGGCCTGGTTGTATGTAAGAAGGCAGGCAGGAAGTGGCTGGCTGGCTGAGAGCAGACTGAGGTTGGTGAGGCAGTTTCCCATTTGCCTCCACTGACTGCCACTCTGCGCAGCAGTCCCCCTCTGTTTAGCGATATGCTTCCTTCATTTTCAGATTTTGGAGAGGAAAATGAGCATCTTCCTCAATGCCCTTCTGAAATGGAGCAGCCATTGTACTGATGAGTGAATGCTAAATGGAATTATTTTCTCATGGATGGTGAGGTCACTGAGACGTAAGAATAACATTCAGCATTCACTATACACACGGAAACCCAAACAGCTTTGTTTCTGCAAACCTCAAGTGAGGAATTAGTGGAGGGGAAGGGACTTGCATGGATATTTGATGCTGAAAGCTGAGGAACACTGAATGCTGAAATGATGCATTGTTTGCTTAGCCTGCTAGTGTAGCCTATGCCAATTAGATTATGCGAGTTGAGCCATCCTTTGGCATTTCTAATGTCTGTAAGGCGTATCCTAGGAAAGAAGATCCTCCAGGGAAGAAAAAAGTCAGTGATGCAAAAGGTACAGACAATGTGGAGCACATTCATGCAACAGATGATAGCAACCATGTATTGGGGTGTGTGCTCAAGCATGGCCTAAATATCCATTTTGAATTCTCCTCTCGCAAATTTGATATGGTATGGTTGCAGTACTGCACAACACTTATCTGGAAGTAAGCCCAATTGAACATAATGGGTAAACGGACCTAGGATCAGGCTGCCCACCACCACCACTGAACCAAAGGAGGTCAAAGGAGGCTACCAGGCTATTCTTCTGTGCCTCAGCTGAAAGAGGAACCAGAGCTAGTCATATGAATGGAAGGACAAATATCTCAGCTTCCATTTCTAGCAATTGCTCGTTTTTTCCTATCTTAAATTCACTTGTCCACATTTCCACATCAGTTTGTGAATGTTTTCTTTATAAAGAAGTCCTCGTGAAAATCCATCAGTATTTGATTGTGAATTGGTCCGAAATATACACATTGTTGCAAAGCAATTTCCTTTAATATATGTATGCTATTTTCACGAATACACATTTTTATGCACACTTTATCCTAGTATATGGGTTTTCTGTGCACATTGAGAATTACACTGCAAAATTCGGAGAAGTACAAATTTCAAAAGGATAGCTGTGTTTTGGTTCACGTATATTTTGGAAAGTGAGATCAGGTAGATTTGCCTTCAAATGTGACCAGAATCAAATTTCTCCCCAATCCCTAGTGGTATGGCCCGTGTTCTGCATGTAGGAGTTCCTGGGTTCAATCCCCAGTGTCAGATGGGTAGAACCACTATAAAGAATCCCTCTTGGTATTCAGCTCAACTCCTCCATTAAGAGTCTTGATAAAATGCTCTCCTTAACTTAGAGACCCTTGGTGAGAAAAAGAAGCCTTTAAACTCTTGAAAGACATCAGTCATCACATTTATTGCACCCAAGTGTCAAGGTGCAAGAGGCATTCACAATATATCATTTTCATTAAATCTTCCTTATGCATTAAAGAATCATCTTAGAAGCTAATGCCCAATTAATACTTTGCTTAAAATGCCACCATAAAATGAAAGCAGATCACTAATATTCCAACTGAGCAACAGTCACAGCTATTCATTATAATTAAACTTTCAAAATTATGAGCTGAAAGATATCAAAGTTTCATTCATTTTAATGTCAGATTATCCACTAACCCAGAGCACATGATGTTTTTAAATTTACAGGGTGGTGCTCACCTTGGGGCATCATTAAGGCAGATGAACATTCATCAAAGTGCACATGTCAGGGACACTGCGAACATTAGCTGTGAATATTAAATATAAGTACAGAGGTGAATTATTCGGAGGTGAGATTTTGTTGCTGTTTAGCAAATTCTATCATCAAATCCACAACGCAGTTAAGTTTGAAGTAAGGCTTGATTCAAGATATTCTGCCACCTGATTTAAAGGACAAGATGGCAACTCTCCATACCATTTGCAGAAGCCAACTAGATTGGCAGATGAGTCCTACTTTGACACTGGTGATAGGATGGCATCTTCTACCACACAACAGCCTAGCTTGGGGGACTGCAGGGCAGATCATGTAGCACACATGGCTCTGTCCTCCAGTGCCTTGTCACTGGTCCCTGCCACTCAGCACCTGCTGCCCGAGGCAGCTACTTCACTCTACATAATAGTAGGACCAGTCCTGGCTGAAGTATTCAAACATAAGCAGACCAACAGCCATTGGCAAAACAGGTGGCAGGTAATAGTGGTTGTGTGCCAGGATAATTTCATAAACGCAGCTGTGGTGTGCAGGAGTTTAGAGAGAAGTGACATAGTTTGTGGGGGAGATGTACACTGTTCCATAAGGTGGGGGGTATCTCCCCTCACCTCCTGACACACGGATTTCCCTTGCCTGGCTAGAGTCTTTTCTCTCCACTAGATAGCCATACAAAGAGACTCGCCCATCACTTTCAGAGAGAGAGAAATTAGCCTCATTCACATGAAACAATAAACCATGAGTTTGTGAAATGGAAATCTTTTGCTTCTTTATCTTAGAATCGCAGAGTTGGAAGGGACCCAAGGGTCATCTAGCCCAACCCTCTGCAGTGCAGGAATCTCAGCTAAAGCATCCATGACAGGTGGCCATCCAACCTCTGCTAAAAAACCTCCAATGAAGGAGAGTCCACAACCTCCTGAGGGAAACCATTCCACCATCAAACAGCTCTTACTGACAGAAGGTTTTCTTCACGTTTAGTTGGAATCTCCTTTCTTGTAACTTGAAGCCATTGGTTCAAATCCTACCCTCCAGAGCAGGAGAAAACAAGCTTCTTCCTCTTCTTTTAATATCTTGTATACAATATCTTGTAAGATCATTAAACTTTTCTGTGTTTATAAAGCAAAATCCAGCTTGTGTTGTTTTATTTTTGGCTTCTGCTACCTCAAAATCCTAATTACTATGCTACTGTAAGTATAACTAAGGAGGAGATAGAAGTCCCATCTAAATTATAATCTTGTTTAGCCCTGAGGGACTCCCAGAAATTAGATATTTCATCCACAGTCAAGTGCGGAAGGAATTCAGGGGGGCAGAAGAGAAAGGAGAATGTTGGCCGCTTTGAGACTCCTTTGGGTAGTGATAAAGCGGGATATCAAATCCAAACTCTTCTTCTTCTACTACCCAGTAGTGCTGAAAACACCACAGTCTTCCATGGGGAGGATAAATATACAGAGCATTTAACTGAACTACTTCCATCAGTGGCAGTGAGATTATTAAACTATATCAGCAGTGAGGAAATTGGGGTAAGGAGGATTTTTTTTAAAAAAAAACATTCTATCTGGATTTTTTCTCAGTAGGTAAAACTGGACACATAAACCACATTTTACATATACAGTGGTACCTCAGTTTTTGAAAGTCTCAGAAGTAGAATGTTTCGGTTTTCCAACACTGAAAACCCGACTTCAGTTTTCAAACACGACTCGGAAGTCGAACAGAAAATGCTGCTTCCATAGCTGTCAGCTATTGAGTTTTGGAAGTTTAACAGTCTTCCAGAATGGATTACGGTACGTTCGAAAACCGAGGTACCATTGTCTAGCATTTATGTATATTCTACAATGATTCCTATATGCTGAATGTGGCTTTGCTCTCTTTATAATTAGTGGTTAAAAGTGCTTAAAGAATTTTGAGCGGCCATGATAGTTCACTGATAATTCTCATTTATTGTTGAATTACAAAATGGTTATGTTTCATTGCTCAGGCACAGATTTCATTTGACACCCACATTCCAACAGAAGGCAGCGCTGCTTGTGCTCCTTAACAGAACAGGTAGCAAAATAAATTTCAAATGTCCTTCTGCTGTAACAGCATAAACTTGCAATGCAGCAGTCTTTGGGGCGTGGCTGGAGCGAACATAAAACAGATGTACTCCAGTGTCATGAAATAGCCCAGTTGGCACTCCAGAAACAAATAAATGAAATTTATAAATGAAACAAGGGTTGCAACCCAAGCAGCTAATGCACCTGGACCACCAACCTTCTGGTTAACATCCAGACACACTGGTCCATTGTGCTGTGGGTCTCTCAGTCACTACAGATCAGAGAGTGTAACACCCAACCCTAAAAACAAAGGCAACACACAGAGAAAAGCCTGGTTGCTGTGATCACATCTTAGAATATTGCTTAAGGCTGCCAGTTCCTGGGGAACAACAGCGGAAGAGGCTGTCATGTCTTGCTTGTGAGTATCTTGCAGGCACCTGATTGGGCACTTTGAAGGCAACAGAATGCCGGGCTAGATGGGCCCTTGGCCTCACCCATTGTGGGCCTCTTATTACATTATAATATTCTGGACTCTCACTTAATCACACAAGAGCCAGTGTGGTGTAGTGGTTAAGAGCGGTAGTCCCGTAATCTGGTGAACCGGGTTCGTGTCTCCGCTCCTCCACATGCAGCTGCTGGGTGACCTTGGGCCAGTCACACTTCTTTGAAGTCTCTCAGCCCCACTCACCTCACAGAGTGTTTGTTGTGGGGGAGGAAGGGAAAGAAGAATGTTAGCCGCTTTGAGAATCCTTTGGGTAGTGATAAAGCGGGATATCAAATCCAATCTCCTCCTCCTCCTCCTCCTCTTCTTCTTTTTACCTGGGTGAGAAAATGGAGCCACAAGACACACGAGCAGAGGCAGAAGGACTTTGAAAGTCACTCACCCACTGTGATCTAGAGGGATCGCAGTCAGTGCTTGCACTATACACAGTATTGGAAGGGAATCGCTCGTCTCAGCATCCAGAACTTCCCACAAGCACAACACTGGCTGGCTATGCAATGTTAAAGGAGAAGCTCCAAATGTGTTTTGCTCTGCTGTGAATCATCTAAACCTTGCCTAAATACCTCTCTTTAAAAGAGTGCCTTGTTCCCTTCAATGAAGCAGGGTTGTCTTGATGAGATCTTCCCTCTGCTACTATTTTTGAGGCTCAGTCATCACCTTATGATAAAAATAAAACTTAAAAATTTTCACTCTTGTAATGACTATATGTTTTTATCATCACACAGTTTGAGCATTTTGTCAAATTGACAGCTCTGCAGAAATAAGTGACGGATGATGTTATCAAAAGTGAATGGGGTTGTTTTTTCTCTTCATTTGAAGTGCAGTTGTTGGAAGGTGCAAATCCGTCTGATGCAGTGGTTCTTATTTAAATAACTAGGGGCTTTGCAACAGCTCACTCTGCATTCTAGCCCCCCTGCTATTCCCCATTATCCACCTAGAGTTTCCTCTTCCCACCCCATGCAGTGACTAAACTCTCTTTTCACCTTTCCAAACTCATTCTGAAACTACAGTGGTACCTTGGGTTACATACGCTTCAGGTTACAGACTCCGCTAACCCAGAAATAGTGCTTCAGGTTAAGAACTTTGCTTCAGGATGAGAACAGAAATCGTGCTCCGGTGGTGCGGCAGCAGCAGGAGGCCCCATTAGCTAAAGTGGTGCTTCAGATTAAGAACAGTTTCAGGTTAAGTATGGACCTCCGGAATGAATTAAGTACTTAACCCGAGGTACCACTGTACTTCTATTTCATTCTGCAGCATGAGGTTGCTCCCATTTTCACCTTCATGTCATCAGCTCCTCCCGCTCCTTTGGTGGAACCCTCTAGCCCACAAACCACTCCACAACCATCTCCTGCATCTTCCTCCTCCTGCACATTGGAACTGCCAAGAACCCTTTTCACCTTCCACCCAGATATGAAGAGACCTTCTCCTCCTATTCTGTAGACCCTTCCATGCCGTGGCTTCATCTTCAAAATCAAAACCACCAGAATGCCTATGTTACGCAAATCCAATTGAAAAAACACTTATTAGAGAATTCTTTGACTTGTAATGCAAACCGACACGTGGTGCAGTGTCCACACTTAAAAAAAACCTCCTTTAAGAGTGAATGAACATGAATTATCTGCACCTGTTGCCATAGTTAGTGTTCCCCGCTTATATTGTACTCAGACTTAATGGTTTACCTCAACTGAAAAACTATTATGAATAAATTCCATGTAGATGTTATATACAGTACCAGTATGTGCCTGGGCAGGCCAGGCCATCCTCTGCTGGGATTGACAAGGCATCTGACCCTCACCTGAATCTCATAGCTCTCCTGTAGCTGCCTCTGATTAGTTATCATTTAACCCTTGGGGGAAATAATTAGCATCACACATCATGTGCATGGAAGTTGCCGAACCAATTAGCCAACTAGAAGGATTACTGTTAACAGCACCAGTTTTCCTATAACTTGGTATTGCTGGATAGTTTTGATGAACTGCAAAAGCATTTTTAGTTTGCTTTCTGGTGCCACCCTGAAACTTTTCTTTATTAGTGCCACTTTGTTTTGTACGATTCCTTGCAAATGAAGGGAAACAACTTTTCTGCTTGTATATGTTGATAGTATAATTTTGGTTACTGAGGACAAACAAGATTGTACAAAAACAAGATTGGGTGCAGGCCTGGCCAGGAATAGGTGCCCTGACTGTGACAAAGATGATCTGTGTGCTTGCTTGCTTGCTTAACAGTTGGGAACTTCAAGGACCCTGCTGCTATTCTGGGCTTCTGGTGCACCAGGGTTTACACCAGCGTAATAGAGTTGGCCAGGATGCCAGAAGGGATACAATTTACAGCTTTCTCCATTATCTGCACAGCAGGGGGTATTCTGTCAACAGTGGAAGGCTGAGCTGAAGCGTTCCCTGCTGGTTACCTGCTTTCAGCAATAGGGGTCCCTGTTTGGTAGTACCCAATTGGTTAGCTGTCAAATTCTAGAGCTCCCTATTGGTGGCTCTTAGGTAATTCACAAAATACAGAGTCCATTCATAAAACACAGTGTTCATTCATAAAGCAGTAGCATAAATCTCCACTGCTACATATTGGGTGTATATTTCAGCGGTTGAACGTACAAGTTTATGGCCATGCTATAGTGTAGTGCTTATGAGACTCTGAATAAAAGGTGGCTGAGCTCATTGTCTCGGGGTTTGGGGGGGAAGAGGTGACAAAACTGATTCCCAATAAGTGCCCCCCTTTATTTCCACAACAAGTCCTTGAGTCTGTACTCTGAATGGTGACACCAGGGACCTAGAAGGTGCAGGGCTCATCAGTCCAACCCCTGCACAGTCTCATCAGGGCTGACCTTAAGGCAATTGGAGCAATTTGGCCAAATTGGGCCCCTCGTGCTACTCCTAAGGAAGCCCCCGCATCAGGACAATCTAGATGGATTTTATTTATATCTATAAGATTTTGCAGACTTTGGCTGTGAACTGGGGCCCTAACCAAAAAAAAATTCAAGTTCCACCTCACTGCTTCAAATTGGGCTCCACTAGCTAGCCTTGAGTTGCTGGGCCTGAGTTGCCCTGCCCTTGCATAAAGTCTTGGGTTTGCAATTTTGGGAGAGGAGAGACTGCGGCATTGGGGAGAGGGCAGGCTGGTGAGTAACCACACGCTGCAACCACAGGTGGGAGGTGGAGGAGCAGATCTGGGAGGTGGAGGAGCAGGAGAAGCCACTGATACCTTTTCCTCCCTATCTCATTGGGAGATCTGAAGGTACATGACTCTCCTCCAGCTTTCAACAGAGGAGGAGAATCTGTGGCCCTACAACTCCCATCATCCCTGACCATTGATCATGCAGACAGGAGCTGATGGGATTTGGAGTCCAACAATATCTGTTATTGTTATAGTGAGTAGTTAGCCCAGGTAAGCAAGCCAAAGGCACGAGTCCCATTTTGAAAACAGTGACTATGTGACCTTCGCTGAGAGCATTGCTATGGTGACTACAAAGCACAAGCGACAATTGCAACAAATGCTCTTAAAAGGCACTGTTTGGTGGTGGCTTTATTATTTTTTTAAAATCGTGAGTACATAAAAGAAAAGGCACAGAACCCCCTCACTGAGCCCAGGGGTCCTTTCTCAGAAAGAAGTCGTGTGGAGCTCCACGGATAGGACTTCCAAGTAAGCTACGCATAGGGTTGCAGTCAAAAGCAAACAAAGTACTCAGCATTTATAACCTGCATCCAGATGGCTTGCTCATGATACCGAATACTGCACAAGGCAATATTTTGATTGCAGAAACTATAGACTGCACAGACTACTTTCCGCCCACTTATTGACACAGGAAGTAAAAGCATTCCAAGCAGTTTGTTTTCAAGCTGCTAAGGGTTATGTGGGAAGGTTTTAGATGAGGAAAATCTCCACTCTCAAGACTAGTCGAGTGATCATCCATGGACAACACTGGAGTGCAGTACAACAGGTTGGGACAAAGAGGACTAAGGACGAGCCATGGCTCAGCAGCAGAGCCCCTGATCTGTGGGGAGAAGGTCCCAGGATCAATCCATGGCATCTCCACTTCACAAGGATCAGGCAGCAGGGAAAGAGAGCTCCCTGAGAGCTGCTGCCACTCTGAGTGGACAATAGTGGGCTGAATGGACCTATAGCGTGGATCTCACGCAGCTTCCCAGTTTATACCAAAATGCTTGCTTGCTTCTCATGTTCGCATTGAGAGCCAATATAGCACAATGGCTATGAGACAGTTTATATGCCACGTCTACCACAAACTCCTCCAGAAAGCCACTGTTACTGGGCCCTTGCCTTGTTCTTCACTGCCTTAAAGATGAACCTGGGAATCTCCTGGGAGCATAATTAGCCCCCTCAACACAGTAGTGAGCTCTGGCTTTTAATAAGAGTGCCAGTGGCTAAAGGTGGTTCCCTTCCTTGGTCCTGTTAGGGTGGTAAGAAATGAGTGTTTGGTTCAGCACCCCAACGTCTCACCAGCCTACTCTGTGTTTCTCATTTCTCCCCACTTCCATGAACAGCAGTGGTGGCAAACCTGTGTGGCCGTCCGGTTGTTGTTGGACTACAATTCCCATCAGTCCCAGCCAGCAAGGTCAATGGCTGGGGATGATGGGTGTTGTCATCCAGCAATTGGATCTCTAACTCCTGCCATGAGCTGCCCTGAAGCTGCCCTGTGTGGTCTAAGTAGATGCATTCTTGGCCAAAGCCAAATGACTCCAAGAAATCAGCAGAGCATCAAACTCTCCCTTACCGGCTCCAATCAGGAGAAAGAAACAAGACTGGCTCCTCCTCCAGCAGGTCAGGTGAGTAAGTAGACTGCTGAGAGAGGGGCTTCCACATAATGCTAACCTGAAGCCTGCCTGCTGGCCAAGTGGTACAAAGCCACTGTGGGTGTGGCTCCACTGGCTACTCCTGGCACAGGGTGTGGGCCAAGTCACCCCCTGCAGGCAGCACCTTGAGGAGTGCTGTTCACATCAGTCTAGTACATCTCCTTCAGCTTGTGCTGAACTGAAGAACGGCCATTCTTTTGGGGTTACTGGTCAAATGTGACTTCACAGTGTCTTAACGACACAATACATTGATTGAAGTCTCACAAAGAACAGTCCTCCGACGTTGCTGGATGCAATTTTTTGAAAATCAGGTTCTGTCTAAAACAGAAGCTGTTATCATATACCCTCCAACATTTCTCTGATGAAAATAGGGATGTCCCACTACATAGTGATAATTTTACTATTTATACCCCACACATCTTATTGGGTTGTCCCAGTACTCCAGGCAGCTTCCAACGTATATAAAAACATAATAAAACTTTAAACATAAAAAAACCCTTTCCTATAGAGGATTCAGACAGCTCAGGGGTCAGATAATGCCATACACTCTAACATTTCTCCAATGAAAATGGGGACATCCTAATGGAAATTGTGACATTTCAGGATCATATCAGAAATGCACAGCTTCTCTAAATCAGGGATGCCCCTGGAAAATAAGGACACTAGGAGAGTCTGTTATCAGGCATGCTATCCAAGTTGAAGAAAAAATTCTACTCGGTCAACTCACACAGTCCATGCCAGTAGACGAGCCAGGGATGCTGAAATTGTACACAAAAGGGGAGGCCATCTTTAGGACATTTTGGCTCATGGTCTGCTGCCATCAGAACTTCCCACAGATGTTCCAACAAATCCAGTGAAACACGCTCCGAATGCGGATTGGAGAAGCATCTCCACATTGTTGAAAATAACTTATCTGAAGTGGTGTTCTGTCTGGAAGGTGTAGTCATTGATTTCACATCACAAATTGGAATGTGTCATATGAGCTCTTTAAACAAAACCCCTGAAAAACCCACCCTTTTTATCAAGCAGGGATTACAGTGGTCAAAAGCTCACTGTCATGCTGGTGTGTCACTTGCGAGAGAAGTACATTGCCGTCAACAGCGACTGCTTGGGAACATGTCAGGCCTTTGATGCAGAGCAGTGACAGCAACACGTCTCAGAAGTAGCGAGCTCTCAAGGGCAGAGAGATGGGTGGGGTCTGGAACGGAGATTCTTAAAAAGAATGTTTGAACTGGCAAGCCTGAAACAAGGCAAGAACAAACCTTACAATTAAATTAAAAACTTATTGCAATTTTTAACATTCTTGTTGGGATGAAAGTCACATTTCATTTTTCCATATTACTTAGGGGTACTTAGAATTATTTTTTTGTCCCCACCTAACTCAGTGTTTGAGTGCAACTTCAGAGTTTGGGTTACCTGCGTGTATGTGAAATGTTGGTTTGTACTTCACAGAAGGCATAAAGGTAAAGGGACCCCTGACCATTAGGTCCAGTTGTGGCCAACTCTGGGGTTGCAGCGCTCATCTTGCTTTATTGGCCGAGGGAGCTGGTGTACAGCTTCCGGGTCATGTGGCCAGCATGACTAAGCCGCTTCTGGCGAACCAGAGCAGCACACGGAAACGCCGTTTACCTTCCCGCCGAAGCGGTACCTATTTATCTACTTGCACTTTGATGTGCTTCTGAACTGCTAGGTTGGCAGGAGCAGGGACCAAGCAATGGGAGCTCACCCCGTCGCGGGGATTCGAACAGCCGACCTTCTGATCGGCAAGCCCTAGGCTCTGTGGTTTAACCCACATCGCGGATTAAACCATAGTTTAAAATTGACAAACTATGGCTTAAACTATGTACACATTAGTGGCTCAAAACACAGTATGGTTATTTCACACACACACACACACACACAACCACTGCATTTTAAGTTACATCTAGCTCAATGCTGTCTACACTGACTGGCAGCTGCTCTTCAAAGCCAGAAATTGATTCTGAGAGAACTGTTGTGCAAAGCGTGTACTCTGACACTGAGCAATGCTCTCCATTTTTCTGACTCTGTGCTATAAGTTTCCATGATATAATTCTGTTATCTGATACACTAGACTCTGTATAACAACACGGATCTGAAAATCTTCCCTTAAGGAACACGGGGCCAAACATCTAACTGAAATTTATTAATAAAAATGAGTGAAATGCCTGGGCATTATTATTATTATTATTATTATTATTATTCACTACCTCCATGTGATTGGAGCCAGATTGTTAGGGCATAATAGAAGCTGCATTCTGTACCTCTGGCATTTTGGCATGGAACTGAGAAATTTATGGTCATTATTGGGTAGATGTCACATGTTCTGTACCTTTGCTTTTGTTAGCATTCTTGCTCCAAGGATAATAACTCTGCAGGATTGTTTTGGAGACTATGGGTTCAAAAGGATTTTGCATTTTGGAACCGGAGTTCGCCATTGAGGCAATAATGAAAAAGCATAAGGATCCAAATTTGCAAGGGGACTGTTTGCATCCAGCACGGCACTGTGAGTGTTCCATGCTGCTATAAATGTTGTCTAGTCTGGAATCCATCACCTGTGAATGTTGATAAAGTGAGGCAGCAAATGGAAGAGAGCAGTTTTTAAATCAAGCGCACATGATAGGCAATGCAGCTCCCCCCCCCCCGGTCAATTCATAGGCATAGGGAATGCAGAGAGAGAGAGAGAGAGAGAGAGAACGAACATCTAATTTCCTTTAAAGACGTAGAGTAACGCACAGTTGCCAAACCTGCTTTTGCAGGGGAAGGAGGGAAGTAACCGTAAAGTAGTAAATATTTATGCAATTTGAATGTGTTCTAACTTCGAGCAGAGGACAGACCCGATCAACACGTGGCATAGGAGGGGCCTCCTCCGCATCCCCCTTCGTTCAAATCCAAGGCAGTTCACGGCACAGGAGGAACGTGGGGCAGCAGTACTGATCAGTTGACACCGCGCTGCCGTGGACTTCAGTGCAAGGTGAGCTCCACTCCGCTTACGAGGTCTTCTGGAGGGGGTCTCCAATCATACCCCCCAGATGAAATGAGCCATACCGTCCAGTCTTCCTGTCTGCGGCGGCATTCGGTGGAAAGTGCTGCCCCCTAGCGCCCGCCGGCTGCAACTGGCCCAGACTTTCCAGGGCAGAGTTTTCCCTGGCCATATAAAACAGCCCAAGGCGGAGGAATCCGCGGAGCGAGGAGCGTCTTCTCCATCCTCCTCCTGCGACCCCGCACCTGCCTCGCCGGCTCCTTCTTACTCCGCCTCCCGTTCCTTCTCCGTCGGCTGATCCCGCGCCAGGTTTTCACTCTCTCCTCGCAGCGCCCCTCTCTCCCTGTCTCTCTTCTCCCCATCCAAAGCGGATTTCGAAAGGCTGCCCGCAACAGGCGGAGGCGGGCTCCGCGCCCTGGACTGGTCTGGGAGGCGGCGGCACATGGGGATGTGAGAGAGGGCGATGGCGAGGAGGAGGTGACTTTCCAGCTGCCCTCTGGATCCTGGGTCCCGTCGCCGCCCGGAGCGCCCAGAGTGCCAACGGCGGACTTCCCAAGGTGAGTGGCATAAGCCGAGGGCGAGGGAGGAGGAGGCGATTTGGGGAGGGGTCCTCAAAGGCGCTAGTCCTCAAGGCGCTCTCACCCGGAGTCCGTCCCAAGCAAGCAAATGGGGGGGGGGGAGGAAGCATGCATAGGATCGGGTTGCGGGAGCTATGAGCTAAGCAGCCGTCCCCACCCCCCACCGGCTCGCGGTTCAAATCCAATCCCAGCCCCTCTTCTTTTTGCAATATAGTGTTCAATGATGGGGGGGGGGGCCGCGAAGTGCTTTGGACCCCGTAGACACTGGCTGTCCAGAACGTGTCCCTCATCCTGTCATACAAGTTCCCGACCCAATCGAGGGATTTCTGACTTTGGTCGAGGTTTCCGTCCTCCAAGATCCGTTGCTTCCCCTGACTTGGAGCATGTGCAGATATTTTTATTTTTATTTGGCCCTTGGCTCTCATGTGTGCATGAGGGCTGGGGGAACCTGTATTGCTGGACTCCACATGTTGCTGGGCTCCAGTTCCCATCATTCCTGACCATTGGCCAGTCCACCATCCTCTGCCGGGCCACAGGCTCCGCAGCTGGTGGCTGCAATTCAGAAAAGCGACCTTTCTAAAGCAGGAAAGGGGAAGAGCCCGTGGAAGTGGAGGAAACGGTTCTGCAGAAGCAGGCAGGCAGGGCAGCCGAATTTTGGCTCTCAGCAATAGGGGAAGCTTCCTAAGTGGTTTGACCATGGGCCAGGCTGCGTTGGAAGGTGGTAGGAATCCCTTCAGTATTGTATTTGTTTATTTATGTTAAATTGCTATCCCGCCCTTCCTCCCAAAGGTATTTAAAGGGGGGCTAGACAACTAGCTCTCAGAGATGCTGCGGGCGGCTGCATCCTGCATTGCAGATGAGCCCTGGGGTTGGGCTGGATGGCCTCCCAAGGTCTCTTCCAGCTCCATGATTCACTGAGTTAGTGTGGCCATTAAAGGAAGGACTTGGGCTCCCATGCAGTGAAATGAGCAAGAGCACCTCCAAGCCCAGCACAGGGCTGGCATATTACTGTACCACAGTTTTGAAGTCAGTGTAGTTATGCATAATTACTTTGGAGAGAGGATTGGGCAGGAGGGTTCAAAGACCTTTAAGTCCAGAGTTTAAGATGACCTAAATGTACCACTTCACTGTCATGGTTGTTGTTGTTGTTAAATTCTGTGATTGGGGATTGTGTTCGCTGTATGCAACAGGGAAACGTCATTCAATGTAGACGGGGATTTATTATCTTTCTGGCCAAAAGGAAGCTGAACATAATACAAATCGGGGGAGGGGGTGGGGGTGGGGGATAGGCTCCTCTGTGTTCTCACAGCTGAGTCACTAGGCCAGGAAGCAATCAAAAGCAATATTTTGTCAATTTCAGCCAGCAATGCTACAAAGTGCCTAGTCGAGAGTGGAGCATCCGTCACCTCCTTTAGATATTGCCAGAAGAGGGTTAGGCCACCGTGGAGGAGCCAGTGGGACTTCTTCAAAGTTTCTTTCACCTATTGATGAAGGAGGGGGCAGTTTATAGATTACATTGAAGCACCAGCACTGGTCTCTTCCCAACTTCTGTTGTTCTTTCAAATATCTCCTTGGACATGACTTGCTTTGTGTACAAATCAATCAGCATCACTGTTTGCGTATAGCACCTCCCTCGTCCTATTGTGCAGCGGTCCGTCTAACTAGGAAGGCAAACTGCACCTGCAGGAAGTCCCACTGGAATCTAAGGAAATGCCTTGGGATTGTGAGGTGTGAATATCAGATTTTCCCTAGCTAAGTGGTAAAGCATCTCATTGTGTGCAGAAGGTCCCGGGTTCAAGCCGAAGTAGAACTGGGAGTGCTCCATTCTGAAATCCTGGAAAGTTGCTGTCAGCCAGTGAAAACAGTACTGAGCGGGATAGACCCATGTGTAGGGCAGTGCCCTATGTTCCTTTGGGATAACCAATGTGGTGTAGCGGTTAACAGCTAGGACGTGGGATACCAGGGTTCCGAAAATCCCTACACAAACCTCTGATAAATCACAGGGAATGTATTTATTTTATATATGTTTCTGTTGATACCCCACTTTGCTCCAAGAAGCCCAAATAAGTGTGTGTACTGTCTTCTTCACAACAACCCTGCAAGGTTGGCTGGTCTTCGAAAGAATGACTGGCCCAGTGGTCAGTTAGTGAGCTTCATGACTGAAGGGGGGGGGGACTTCCCCAAGAGCACCCCAAGCCCTTGTGTGATACTCTAACCACACTTGCTTATGTGAATTCACCTTATTCCAGCAACATGTGTAACTGCTGCAGATTGAAATGTGCAGATAGATGTAGATCTATATTCAGATGTTCATGCAGGCCCTGTCCAGAGGTGTCTTTTCTGAAGAAGATTAAGATACAGCTCCCCTTATAGTTCCACTCATTATTGCAGGTGGCAACAACTGGTTCGGGGCCAAGATGCTCCTGCTTCTGTGCCAAGGATTGAGCAAGGTAGCATTCAGGATTTCTTACAGGTTGGCAAAGTGAAGCATATCATTGAATTTAGGTTGATTTCTAACTTTGTCAGTATGAAGCATGCATTTGGAAATGTTCCTGTATCATACCACAAAAAGGCTGCCAGGTCACTACCTAGAAACCGTCCCCTGTGAATGTGCAGTATTTCTTAAGGGCATGCTAGCCCACCATTCCTGGCCAACAGATGCTGGTAGTTTGGTTTCCCATGGACAGAACATGAAAGTCTGACTGTCGTCACCACTAGGGACTAAGCTGTCATCAAGAACATTCAGACACTCCTCAGCTTCTCCAAGGAGCACTTCTGCAGTGTGGGTGTTGGCAGGGTTCCAGCCTTAGCCAAGCGAGGCAGCAGGCAGCCATTCAGCTTTAAGGTTATGGATGCTGAGAAGGTGGTTCTAGTGTTTTGCAGATGCTAGTTCCATTCATTGCACTGCAGAGCTGCATGGGGTGGAGGAAGAAGCCACTCTTTTCAGCCCAAACTTCACCTTGATTAGTGGAGACGCCAGAATCTTGCCTAGTCCGCTGATGCTACATAACTAAGGCTGCAATCCTAATCTCAATTACCTGGGTGCAGGCCCCTACTGAGCACAGTGGGACTTACTTATGAGTAGACATGTTTAGGACTGTGCTGTTACTCTGTAAGAGTTAATATAGAGAGAGAGAGATGTGTGTGTGTGTGTGTGCGTGCATGAGTGCCAGCTAAAGGTAACATTTCCCATTTCTGATCACAAAGACTTCTAGTCTATAAAACCTTCTGCCACATGTTAATCTTCAGTGTCCTGCAGTCTGTATAGGCAAGGCATGACATATAAATAAGAGACTCTGGGTAAAAATTATGCCAATGATGGCAGCTGCAGAATTAGTGAGCAGACACAAAGTTTTTTTAAAAAAATAAATAAATGTCTTCTAAACATAAAATATCATAAGAAGCCTCTCTGCTGGAGACTATGAAGATAATTTTAAACCATCAGCTGTGCAATGGGTTCTAATTTATTTACCACCACCAGCAGCAGCACTTTTAAAAATCATTTTATCACTGGCAGCTACATACCTCGCTCTTCTTTCATCCACACGGTGTAATAACTCCCAGAGTAAGCTGCATGCATTTCCATCTGTTTCATTTTCCTGGGGTGGGGGAGCTTCGTAATATGCGTTCAGCTCTCCCTGAAGATGTCAAGGCAAAGTAAACTTATAGCTTTTAAACTAGAGGAGAACCTGAGGTGTGATTCCCCCCCACTTTTAAAACAAACTATTTTCGTCAAGTAAGGTCCATATAGTTAAAGCTATGGTTTTCCCAGTAGTGATGTATGGAAGTGAGAGCTGAACCATAAAGAAGGCAGATCGCCGAAGAATTGACGCTTTTGAATTATGGTGCTGGAGGAGACTCTTGAGAGTCCCATGGACTGCAAGAAGATCAAACGCATCCATTCTTAAGGAAATCAGCCCTGAGTGCTCACTGGAAGGACAAATCGTGAAGCTGAGGCTCCAATACTTTGGCCATCTCATGAGAAGAGAAGACTCCCTGGAAAAGACCCTGATGTTGGGAAAGATGGAGGGCACAAGGAGAAGGGGACAACAGAGGACGAGATGGTTGGATAGTGTTCTCGAAGCTACCAGCATGAGTGTGACCAAACTGCGGGAGGCAGTGGAAGACAGGAGTGCCTGGCATGCTCTGGTCCATGGGGTCACGAAGAGTCGGACACGACTAAACGACTAAACAACAACAACAATTTTCATCAAGTAAAGCTCATCAGTTTAGTCTCAGTAAATATGATTTCTTCAGCATCATAAGATATTCAGCATTCGTCTCAACGAACATGTGGAATTATCCTGCCATTTTAAAAGTTCCCCAGTGGTAAATTCTTCTTGCAGGCACTTCCAAGTACTACTTTCACCATCCCACATGTTACAGATGTAGTTGTTTTGTGCCTATTCATTTCTCAAAGTCTTCTACCTTTCACATTGAGTGTTGCATTAGCTTCGTAGAGGTTTCTTTTGTCCTCGAAAAAATAATGTAAGCACTTACAAAACAGCTCCTTGGAAAACAACTACAGCTTTTCATAGACAAAGAGCAGAATACTAAGCACCGAGGAAAATCCGAAATGCTCTTGCTGCATCTTAATATTCTGTATCTTCCATACCCTCCAACATTTCTCTGATGAAAATAGGGATGTTCTAAGGAAAAGCAGGACATTCCATTCCAGGGTCAAATCAGAAACTGGGACGGCTTCTGTAAATCCGGGATTGTCCCTGGAAAATAGGGACACTTGGAGGGTCTGGTGGTTCAATATACATTGAAACAGTGTAAAAGATAACTATATATATGGGGGGGGGGTCTTTTAGTTCAGGAAATAAGGTCCAAGAAGTCTCAGTTCTGCACACAAACCAAATAAGTAATTGCCAAGCTAGCCATGCAGCTAGCATGATTTTATTTTTTTTAAAGTAAGCTGCAAGCGTAGGAACGCAAACTGGATTTGGTCCCTGATAGTGTTGCCACCATTGTTCTGTACAAGACAGTGCGGGGGCTGTTGGGAGGCGACTTTTTTTCATCTGGTGCTGAAGTAACTTCAAAGCAATCCATTACAATCTATTGCAGCCGAACAGAATGGCCCCTCTAGAATTTGTCACGCATGCATATGCATATACATGAATTTGTAAATCTGTCCATGCTTGGTTATCCAGATCTTAAATGCATGACCTTTCACACACCTTTTCAAACACATGCATTTGGAGAGGATGCCTACCGTATTTTTTGCTCTATAAGACTCACTTTTTCCCTCCTAAAAAGTAAGGGGAAATGTGTGTGCGTCTTATGGAGCGAATGCAGGCTGCGCAGCTATCCCAGAAGCCAGAACAGCAAGAGGGATCACTGCTTTCGCTGCACAGCGATCCCTCTTGCTGTTCTGGCTTCTGGGATTCAGAATATTTTTTTTCTTGTTTTCCTCCTCCAAAAACTAGGTGCGTCTTGTGGTCTGGTGCGTCTTATAGAGCGAAAAATACGGTAATTTAGCAGAGAGGGGGCGGGGGAGAGGGAGGGAGGAAGATGGAGAGAGAGAATACCTTAAATACAGGACAAAACTGTTTCTGTAAATGATGTAGCATTCTACATTGAAATAAGGACATCCTGTATTACACAGGACAGGTGACTTTAACTTTCCCCTTTCCTGCGACCCCAGTTTAGGTTGGTCATCTCATGTTTTCTATTTGACACATACTATTTGACCATAAGTTGGTATGGCTCACGATTCTAGCATCTTTACTCGGATTATTCAATACTTTTATAATACTTCAATACTATTATTCAATACTATTGTAATACTTCTGTCCCACTTTTGAGTATTCAAAAGTGAAATCTCGCCTTGGGGCAGTTTACAAAAGTAACTGTTGTATTAGTTGGTGGTTTTAATACTTAAGTCATTAAATGTAGCCTTTGTTAACAGCAGTGGCACAACAAATATTAATTAGTTTGTTTAAATGAATAATTATAAACCACTGAGTCATTTTATATAGAAAAGGCTATGTACAAAAAAGTAATTAAAATATCATAAAGCCATAAAATACAGATTAAATGACTGCCAGGGGCATGTCCACACTTGTCCCATGCCTAGAAAGTACAGATCTGAGCTGTTTCCTGCTTGTTCTGCACTCTCCATGCACAGGACCAAGCAGTTTTGCCTTTGTCCCACCTCTTTCCCCTGGAAAACCTGCTCTTTAGCGATAAATTGGCAATTTGTGTAAAACCCAATTGTTGTTTGATCCGATTCAGTGCTAAAAATCTGGTTTCCCCAGGGTAAAGCAGTGGGGGCAAACCGAGGTGTCAATAAGCCCTGTTTCAAACTAATTCTCTAAACCTGCTTGGTAAAACAAGAATAAGCCCAAGACATGGTGAGCTCACAGAACTGGCAGAAGCAACCATGGCAGTGGCATAGCGTGGGTTGTCAGCACCCGGGGCAAGGCAAGTAATTTGCGCCCCCTAACCCGGGGCAAGGCAAGTAATTTGCGCCCCCCCCACTGCACTGTCCCTCCCCCAGATAGTCCCTTGCTCTCTCTCTCCGCACCGCACCACACGCCTGGCACCCTCCCCTCCACAGTGGGCGGCGACCCAGCGGCTCGGCTCGGATTCGCACAGCCAGCACTGCAGTGAGAGAGAGTGAGTGAGCCAGGTAGGGGCAGAGAGCTGCAAGTGCGAGCGCGCCCCCCCCCAGATGTTGCGCCCGGTGCGGCCGGCCCCCCCTGCACCCCCCCACGCTATGCCACTGAACCATGGTGGCGGTTTCTTGAGCGATGCAAGGTTATTCTAAGGCTGGAGGACCAGAGAAGAGCAAGGTCACCTTCCTACAGGACCTATTACTATTCTGCAGCATGAAGGCTGGTTTGCGGCTGCTTTTTCTTTGAAATGGACACATTAATTGACTGATTAAGCAAGAGATCCACATGTCTGTCATGGATGCTTTAGCTGAGATTCCTGCATTGCAGGAGGGTTGGACTAGATGAACCTTGGATCCCTTCCAATTCTATGATTGTATGTAAAGAGTTGGGGGGGGGGTCCATTCATCTGAAATCATGAGATCTTCACTGAACTCCTGTGACACAAAAGGCATCATCACTCGTAGAAGAACACTGAACTTCAGTGGGAATGTGAGCTGCTATTGCCTTGGCAACCTGAAGGCTTTCAAGAGATTATAAATCAACATGACAACAGTTGTATCTTAATAGCATGACAGTGAAGGTTTTATAATAATTAAATCCAATTTTGTTTTCTTGGATGGAAAATGGCTCATTTGGTGGGTGGGGAGTGGAATCACCAGGATGTTGTCAACCTAGGCACTACAGATCCTCCTAGTGTCCCTATTTTCCAGTGACGGTCCCAGATTTGGGGGCACCAGTCTAGCTTCTCTAGGGAGGGAGTTCTGAAGTCTGGGGGCAGCCACTGAAAAGGCCCTCTCCCACATCCCTATGAAGCATGCCTGTGAGGGTGGTGGAACCAAGAGAAGGGCGAAGATTTCAGAATCTGGGCAGTTCATATGAGGGAATATGATCTTTCAGAGAGCTCAGACATAAGCTTTATAGGTCATAACCAGCACTTTGAATTGTGTCCAGGAACAGACTGGTGGCTCATGGAACTGTTGAAGCAAGGGAGTTGTAGACTTTCTTCCTTGCTTGATTGGCAGCACCTGCAAACCCTCTTTTGGTCTGCCCACATCTTTACCTGCTCCACACCTGACTTCAGGTGTGGGGCAGGTGAGCCTGGCTTGTCCAGAACAGCCTCACAGGCCAAATGGGAAAGGCAGGTAGATCAAATTAGGGTCAGAGACTGAAGATTCCCTTTCACTACTATATAAGAAGGGCCAAGATTTCCAGGTAGGGCTGGGAGAGATTTTGTGTCTCATACCTGGAGAACTGTTGCCAATCAGTTTAGACAGCACTGAAGTACGGTAGTTGAATTGTTGGTCTTACTTGGTACAGTGGTACCTTGGGTTACATACGCTTCAGGTTACATAGGCTTTGGTTACAGACTCCGCTAACCCAGAAATAGTACCCCGGGTTAAGAACTTTGCTTCAGGATGAGAACAGAAATCGTGCTCCGGTAGCGCAGTGGCAGCAGGAGGTCCCATTAGCTAAAGTGGTGCTTCAGGTTAAGAACAGTTTCAGGTTAAGAACAGACCTCCGGAACGAATTAAGTACTTAAGCCGAGGTACCACTGTATAAAGTAGCTACCTAAGTGCAAGGTTCAACAGGCTTGTATATCATAGCCATTTTAGTAGTCTTTGTTCCACAATTTTAATGAGTCCAAGATAACATCAATGATGTTCCCAGGAGCAGCTCTAGCTACAAGCATCCTTTAGGCATCAGAAACAGAGAGGAGTGAGCTACCTGATAGCCCCAACCTTTCATACAGATATTGTTCGCATTTGGCAAATAGTGCCCACCAGAAATGCAGGTTTGAATAAAATATTGGGGGGATGCAGGCAAGCCCCACACCACATAACCAATCACATGATGCGGTACATGCACGCCATTTGAATGGCAATGCCCATCAATTTGGGGAGAGGGTAGCCCCCTCAAATATTATATTGGAGGGCCCAAAGGGACCTCAGCCCCTAGGAGTTGGCTCCTGTGATGTCCATTGCCCTGAAGACATGAGCCAGTGGATTACTGGCAAGTCCTCATAAAAGGTGCAAGATGATAGGCTTACAAGAAGCTGTTTAGATAAACTTTGCTAATTTGAGATTTCTGCTCTGCCTGCTAATTATTGTAATGGCTGCGGGAGGGATACCAATTACCACCTCTGCAGGCTACTTTGGCAGAAAATGGGGACATTTCTTCAGAGTGGTTCCCTGATGTGTAAGAGGTGGTACCACAATTAACTAGCAGGATATAAGGGGTGAAGGCAGAGGAAGCTTTGACTGTTTAGTGACAGACGCCGACCCACAAAGGAAACGAAACAGATATATATATACAGACTGCTAGGATCCAACCATGTTGGCAGTGTGGCCAGCTCCTACTTTGGAATTTGAATCCTAGAGAAAATAGAAGGTAGCCAAGTCAAAGGAATTATGGCAATCATATCTCATGAATGTCCTAGTTTGTGAAAAGCCTTCGGATCAATGAGCAGGCTCACAGACTTAGTGCTATGTTACATGCATCCCTTAGTGATGTATGGAAGTGAGAGCTGGACCATAAAGAAGGCTGATCACCAAAGAATTAATGCTTTTGAATTATGGTGCTGGAGGAGACTCTTGAGAGTCCCATGGACTGCAAGAAGATCAAACGTATCCATTCTTAAGGAAATCAGCCCTGAGTGGTCACTGGAAGGACAGATCCTGAAGCTGAGACTCCAATACTTTGGCCACCTCATGAGAAGAGAAGACTCCCTGGAAAAGACCCTGATGTTTAGAAAGATGGAGGGCACCAGGAGAAGGGGATGACAGAGGACAAGATGGTTGGACAGTGTTCTCGAAGCCACAAACATGAGTCTGACCAAACTACAGGAGGCAGTGGAAGATAGGAGTGCCTGGTGTGCTCTGGTCCATGGGGTCACGAAGAGTCAGACATGACTAAATGACTAAACAACAACAACAACATGCATCCCTTGGTATAAGTGTCAGGGCTCAAGCCCTTCTAGCTATGCAAAGAATTCAGAACCATTGAAATATGCTTTTTAACCCCTTTACCTCTTTACTTCAACTAACCCTTTCTCTCTTGCTGCTTTCTGCTTTACTATCGTTACTCTCTTATGTTTCCTTTCCCTTTCCTATGCTATAAGCTGGTGTTTGAAAGCAGTGGAATACCCAAGGTGTTTTGACCCTTAGATTTTGCTTGGAGACAGAGGGTCTTCTTCTGGTCTACCAAAATCAAATCCCTGGCTGGCAGTGGCTGGAGTTGATGGGGTCTCACTTCCACAGCCCCAGTGTTTGTGCCACTCAGGGCAGACGTTGAGGGAGGTAGAGGAAAATATCCATTCATTGTGCGGGCTCTCAGGTTGGTGCAGCAAAGAAGCCCAGATCAGATCCATTGGATGACAGTGTTACACTGCCTTCCTGACACACTCAACATCCCATTTCTGGGTTTCCCACTGGTTGCTGTAAGGGGGAACCTCACTGGATGCAACCACCACCGGCCTCCCATTTGGGCAGGTGCAATGAGGTGCTCGTCACTGGTGGGACTTCAATGCCACCAGCAGTGTGCCCTGATGGTGGAGTCTGGCAGAACCACCCCATCCAAACCCACTGCAGCGTGATGGATCAGGAGTTCAGATTGCTCTGCGCTGGTACTTTGGTTTAGTGATTCAGTTTATTTATTTATTTAAAGGATTAAAAACAGGAACATGGAGAACCATCTTTTATTCCTTCCCTCCCCCATTTCTCATCCAGTCCTCCAAAGCTTCACGTTATTAATGTCTACATTGTAGAAATTATTTTTTCCCCCTCGGCCATGGTTCCACACAAAATAACTGGGGGCAATTCTCATCCAAATCATTTTCTTTTGGCTACCCAGGTGTAGTCAGTACAATGATCTCCAGATGTTGTTGGATTACAACTCCATCCATTATGGCAAATGGTCAAGGATAACGGGAATTATAGCCTACAGTGATGGAAATTATAGTCCACATCGGCTACCATTTTGCTTAAAATTCAACACTGAAGGCCACTCAGCACACTTCAATTTGACTGTCTAAACAGAAGATTTAAGTGTCAGCTGTCACGATACTTTCCTCCTGTGGAATGTTTCTTTCCCTTCTTCTTGCTAAATCACACGCAGAGAGAAAGGAGCTGACATTTAGTAACTTGAGCTTATTATTAGGAATCTCCAGCTGCTGAAATCTGTGTGAAACATCATCCAGAGTCTGACAACCTGAAATACAAAAAGCCTCAAGGCAACAAGACAATTTTCTTTACTTTGTCACATCACTATGAGGAAATGATGGCATTAATGTAACCTTTTCCAAGGCAGCAATATTATTGAAGAAGTATATAACTGAGGCGAGCACTGGTGTTAAAAAGAAGGTCTCAGGGGCAAGAACTTTTCATTCAAGGAAGAAGAGATATTCATTTGTTCATCCATTCACCGTCTGGATAATTCCACCACTCACAATTTTAGCCTTAGCTGCCTTTAAGCATTTCTCTTGTTCTGGCATTGCTTTTTTTTTAAGAGCTTGATTACACAATATGTTGTGGATACTCTGTGACACAAAGGTGAAGTTTTCATTCTCAGGAGAACTAATTACTTTAACTCATGCAATTGATAATTTTTCTATATTTCACTGAAAGAAGTCTTCCCAACTGCGTATCTCCTTAATATTAGTTGAAATTCAGGGGCTATTACTGAGGGCTAGAATCCATGTCTAGCATGGAGCCAAAGGAGGGAAGAACAAACTCGGGCTCCAAATTGTTAGGGTTATAAGGTTCTTATAATAACTAGCTGGGATGGGAACAGGCTTCTCACAGATCAAAAACAGGCCCTGGGAGTCCCTGAGAAATAGTCTGGTGACCGGACATTTCCTGGAGGTGGCTTCAACATAGCCAGAGCTTATTGACCTTACAGAGTGGGGCCTCAGCCTTCTAAGGCCTGTTTGGAATCTGTTGGTTTCTTGTCACTTGTGTTAGTTGGGGTCTAGTTCAGGCTTCCTCAACCTCGGCCCTCCAGATGTTTTTGGCCTACAACTCCCATGACCCCTAGCTAGCAGGACCAGTGGTCAGGGATAATGGGAATTGTAGTCTCAAAACACCTGGAGGGCTGAGGTTGAGGAAGCCTGGTCTAGTTGATACCATCAAGGCCAGAGCAGATAGTATGGGTCGGAAAGAGTCAGTCAGGGGTAAGGAAGGCTCACCAGTTGCTGAAAGCAGCAGTGACTTGAGATGGTGATTTCTCAGGAGAAACATCTGGCATACATGTGTTAACTCAGGATGCCCTCCAGATGTTGTTCAACTCCCATCATGCTTGACCATTGGCATGCTATCTGGGGCTGTTGGGAGTTGGAGTACAACAACAGCTGGCCCAGAGGGTCATACAAGGTTGGTTCTCCATTTTTCATACTTATTGTGCAATCCTTGAGAATGTGTATTTTGCTGACAATGAAAGAAAACAGGCTTAATAGCTGAAAGTCTGGTCTGCAAATCAGGGGAGTCCTGCTATGAATAGCTTTCCACACTTGGCTGAATTGCAGAAGGCCTCTGAGGCACTAGAGAGGCAAAACACACACCATGCTGAAGAGCCTGCCTTTTCTTCTGTTTTTCAGTCAGCTAATACAAAGATGGTCTTGTTATAGCATCCCTAGTGAAAGCCCTTTCTAAAGATTTTAAAAAGAAGTTTAATGAAGGTAAGGAAACAATGCAATGCAGGAAGGCAGCACATTCAAATTTTTATATTCATTGAGGAAATAATTGTCCACTGCCAGGAAACGAACAAGAATCCATTTTATAACACATCTTTAGGCTGCAGTACTATACTCACCTAGGACTAATGTGACAGTAGAGATAGAGAAGGAATTCAGTTCACATTTAAAGGTGAACCTACTTACAGGTAATTCACACTTTATTAAACAATTTGAGTACCAAAATAAAGCCATCATTTGAAGTTCACACTTCTCTGAATTTTTCAATGCAGTCCTCCAGCCAGTGTTGACAGAGATGCATGTATTAAGGGGAAATCTGCATTAAAATGAATATATTCATTAGTATAAAACACAAAAATGCATCATATTAGCGGAAATTGGTTGCAAAATATGTACATTAGTCAAAACTGCATGAAAAAAAATTGTTTATTACAGGAAATTCACACTAAAATGCCTGCAAATTTTCAAAGTAACGTGGAAAACTGAATTTAAGAATGGGAAGCTGAGAGAACTGGAATTGACAGATCCATCTATTTCTATGTCCCATTGTACTTAATGAGGCTTAACATCTAGGTAGATGGGTAGAGGATTGCATTATACATTGGACTACTTCGAATTCTTACTGTCCGTAATCCTGCAAATAGCTTTTTAAAAAATACAAAACTTAAATTTCACATTAAACTGTACTCTCTGTCCTCACAAACACTAAGATCACTTTTTCCAACTACCCAAAGCTAGTTGAGGTATAGTTTTCCAAACCCACCCGCCTTACCAAAATTCCTGGTTGACCCAAACATTATTATATATATATGTAAGAAAATGTAACTTTTCCTCCTAGAGGAGTTGCTCCATCCTATTGCCCTTTTCTGAAGTTTTTCCAGCTCTACACTATATATATTTTTGAGGTGAGGGGACCAGAAAGGTACAAAATATTCCAAGTGTGGTTGCATCATCAATTTGTACAACAGCATTTAGATATCAGCAATTTTATTTCCAATTCATTCGTAGCATGGAATTCGCCTTTCTTTCACATGTTGGGTGCCCATACATACCGGGCTGAGGTAAGGTCCTTCCGTCAACTATAGCAGATCCTGCCTCAATAGAGCAAATGAGACAAGGTGTAGCGATAAGACTGATGTAAGGCCGCCTGATATTTTTGACCCGTGAATGCAGAATGGTTTGCTAGGCAAAATTGGGGGGGGGGGGTCCTTGGGAACTTGGTCATTGAGAGAACTCGAGTCTTATTTCAAGGCCAGAGTGTGAGGTTTAGTTTCAAAGTGCATGTTCCTGTGACATTTCACAGTTCCTTGAGAGATGTGATTCACTAGCCCCCACAAGCCCCATGTGCAGCATGTATCCAGCACTAATAAGACAACTTGCTTTTCCTTGGGGCACAGAGTCACTGGCCTACAAACAACCTACTCTTTGGCCTTCTTTGACTGGCTGCGAAAAGGGACTTGCTCAGTTTCTGCATTCTTGGAGATGACATTTAGCATGTCTAAGAAAATTTCGACAAAAAAAAGAGGGGGCTGATAATATACAGAAGAGGGCTGAAGTGATGTGGCATATCGAGGAAGATTATTGGATTCGGGACAGTAGTTGTGGGCACACATGCGCGCACACACACGGTAGATCTCAGAAGTTCTGGTACTCAGGAAGGTTGGGCTACTGGCCAGGCTGAGCAGGACACACACAATTTTAACCTGTCCCCCCCCCACACACACAACTTGGAGCAGAAGACTTGTGTGTCAAACATTTTTTTAAAAGAAAATAGCTGCGCACACAGATAAACAAATTTATGCCTGCGATGGACCTTAGGTTTCTGGGAATCGAGGTAGGTTGAGGAGTTCTAATTTAGGGATGGGGACAACAGTACACAGTACAGATACATCCTCTCACGTGCCTCCTATCAGCATGGATTGAAAAAGATTGAGACAGAGTTCAGTGTTTATGGTTATGTGGTTATGTGTGGATGGACGTGCATGAAAGCACACGTGGAAAAATGGGATCTGTGTATCATTTGTGCCCATTTGTGCATCAACACTCAGGTGTGTACACAGCCACAGTCCCACCTTATCCAGTTCTCTTTCTTTTTACTGAAAGAAAACAACAAGCTTCTGATCTTTGAACAGGGTAGTTATAAAATTTTTATAACAGAAGCAGACTGGGGCCTGGATTGTTTGTTTCCTTTTCCTCCCCCCCAAAAGAAAACTGCACCAAGAGGTGTTGGGTTGGGAAGAGTGTTACCTATTTCACACTTATCCCTCCGCCAACAGGTTATGTCTGTTGGACGTACCTTCATTTTTGCATCTGCCCTATTCATAGCTGTCACACGTATGCTCCTCCTTTAATGGCCATTTAAGCCATTGTGGACACAGTTAATCTTTCTTTTTCACTTCCTTCATTTTAACTAACACACACACACAAGTTTTAGCTCAGCCTCTACAGTGAAGGCTCAGGTAAGCTGATATTTGGTGACTGTATGGTTGACAAAGTGGACCCTGCAGCTTGGAAGATTAACTGTTTCCAGAAGGACTTATTATTGCAGCAAGTTGCTTTCGGCTGTAAAGACCATGCCCGTGATTTATTTGCTTGTTTGCACCATATTAAAAGGATGATTCATAATGTTTAACTTGCTAGAGGTGGTTGTGGCTAAAGGTTGCTGTGCTTTTCAAAAAATTAAGCACTTCTAGGAAAAGTGTCTGTACGGATTGTGCCATCTGACCGACAAGCCTCCTCATTGATCTGTGCTGGCTGTGAGCGCTCTTGCACTGAAATTTGCTGTAACAAGAGAAAGTGGAAGAAGAAATGTATAAACTCTTTATCCCCCCACCCCAATCTCGCTGCTTCAGGCCTGCTATTTGAACTCAGTTTGAGGCTACAGTTTCTGCTTGTCTTAGTTTTATGCTGTTCTGCCCATCCGTGCCATTTCTCTGAGTACAGTCATTAATTTCTGAAGAGAGAGTTGCCAATGCTGAAAGAATGTTTGGTGGAAGAGGTTGGCTGTAGATATTCTGGGGTGGCCCAAAGATGTCCTCTGTGAAACTTCACATCTTCCAAGGCAAAATAGAGTCTTGGCATACAGAGATCCCATCCCCTAGCTTAAGCTTGAGCCATTTAGAGTCTAAATCAAATCCAAAGAAAGGCCATTGCCCCATTCAGTTTGATGGTGATTAATAGCACGATCCTAGGCATGTTCACTCGGAAGTACCGTATTTTTCGTCCCATAGGACGCTCCGTCCCATAGGACGCACCTACTTTTTGGGGGGGAAATAAAGGAAAAAATTTTTTCCCTTTATTTCCCCCCCAAAACCAGGTTGGGGAACAGTGGGATGGCGGCGCTGCGCCTCCCCGCTGTCCCCCGAGCTTGTGGGGCTGGCCGATGTCTGCCCGGCGCGAGGGCGCTCTGCTTCAGGGCGCCCCATGCGCCGGGCGGCAGGCTGCCGCCCGCAAGCCTTGCGCGCCGGGGGGAGTTCTCCCCCGGTGCGCAAGGCTTGCTGACGCTTGCGCGGAGCACGGGGCGTCCTCCGAAGGGCGCCCCGTGTTCCGTGCTGCAGGCTGCCGCCGGCAAGCCTTGCGCGCCGGGGGGAGTTCTCCCCCGGCGCGCAAGGCTTGCTGACGCTTGCGCGGAGCACGGGGCGTCCTCCGAAGGGCGCCCCGTGTTCCGCGCTGCAGGCTGCCGCCGGCAAGCCTTGCGCGCGGGGGGGAGTTCTCCCCCGGCGCGCAAGGCTTGCTGACGCTTGCGCGGAGCACGGGGCGTCCTCCGAAGGGCGCCCCGTGTTCCGCGCTGCAGGCTGCCGCCGGCAAGCCTTGCGCGCGGGGGGGAGTTCTCCCCCGGCGCGCAAGGCTTGCTGACGCTTGCGCGGAGCACGGGGCGTCCTCCGAAGGGCGCCCCGTGTTCCGCGCTGCAGGCTGCCGCCGGCAAGCCTTGCGCGCGGGGGGGGAGTTCTCCCCCGGCGCGCAAGGCTTGCTGACGCTTGCGCGGAGCACGGGGCGTCCTCCGAAGGGCGCCCCGTGTTCCGCGCTGCAGGCTGCCGCCAGCAAGCCTTGCGCGCGGGGGGGAGTTCTCCCCCGGCGCGCAAGGCTTGCTGACGCTTCCGCGGAGCACGGGGCGTCCTCCGAAGGGCGCCCCGTGTTCCGCGCTGCAGGCTGCCGCCGGCAAGCCTTGCGCGCCGGGGGGAGTTCTCCCCCGGCGCGCAAGGCTTGCTGACGCTTGCGCGGAGCACGGGGCGTCCTCCGAAGGGCGCCCCGTGTTCCGCGCTGCAGGCTGCCGCCGGCAAGCCTTGCGCGCGGGGGGGAGTTCTCCCCCGGCGCGCAAGGCTTGCTGACGCTTGCGCGGAGCACGGGGCGTCCTCCGAAGGGCGCCCCGTGTTCCGCGCTGCAGGCTGCCGCCGGCAAGCCTTGCGCGCCGGGGGGAGTTCTCCCCCGGCGCGCAAGGCTTGCTGACGCTTGCGCGGAGCACGGGGCGTCCTCCGAAGGGCGCCCCGTGTTCCGCGCTGCAGGCTGCCGCCGGCAAGCCTTGCGCGCGGGGGGGAGTTCTCCCCCGGCGCGCAAGGCTTGCTGACGCTTGCGCGGAGCACGGGGCGTCCTCCGAAGGGCGCCCCGTGTTCCGCGCTGCAGGCTGCCGCTGGCAAGCCTTGCGCGCCGGGGGGAGTTCTCCCCCGGCGCGCAAGGCTTGCTGACGCTTGCGCGGAGCACGGGGCGTCCTCCGAAGGGCGCCCCGTGTTCCGCGCTGCAGGCTACCGCCCGCAAGCCTTGCGCGCCCAGGGGAACTCCCCCCAGGTGCGCAAGGCTTGCGGATAGCTTCCTGGAGCCTGGAGAGCAAGAGGTGTCGGTGCGCACCGACGCCTCTCACTCTCCAGGCTTCCGCGAAAACCTGCATTCGCCCCATAAGACGCACACACATTTCCCCTTCATTTTTGGAGGGGAAAAAGTGCGTCTTATAGGGCGAAAAATACGGTAAGTCCCAAATTCCATAGGGCTTATTCTTGGGCAAATAGCTTTTAGGTATATGTTTATTCTTTCCCAAAAATTTTAAGGACTATAGCCTTCCCAAAGTGGGTTACATTAATGCATTAATATATATTTTTAAAAAACAACCATCCTAAAGGTTTCAAAATTGCCTCTGTAGGAAGACATGCTGCAATATTGTGAAAGCAGAGTTGAAAATATCTCAGCTGAGAAGTAACCTTGCTTTCCTTGCAAATATGCAAAAAGTCATCCATGCTTTTTTGTTTGTTCTTTAAATGTGTACAGTTTTGGGGGTGCAACTGCAATCTGAAATTTGGGGTTGTGTAAGGCAGAGCTTACAGTTCAGCTGAGTTTTTTTCATTATATGTCCTCTCTGGTTTGATTACTGAGTTCTGTCTCCCTTTTGCACAGTGAGGACAAATAAAGGCTGTTGGAGAGGGTTTTTTGCTTTTTTTAACAAGTTTTTTTGGCGGGGAAACAGTCAGTGCAGAAAATGGAAGGGGACGCTTCAGTGGAATGACTAAGAATTAAATGTATGTATCTAGTTCCATGGGAAACAGGGGTGTGTGGGTGTTTAGGGCATGTGACAGTGTGGATCTGGGCCTGCCTGCGACTGGAACATAGTCTCTGACAGCTTTCGGCCTGAGTAATGCAGTCCTTGGTTCTCAAAAGGTTCCCAAGCCTGGGCAACACCAATTGTCAGTCCTCTCCACAGTCTCAAGCAGAGGTCCTTGACTGGTCCTTAACTGGAAGAACCTTCTCTATGCAATGCATTTGCTTTATCACTGAGGTATGGTCCTCCTGAGAGCTCACAAACAGGGCATAACAATTATGGCTGCCACCACCACCCGGTCATTTGCCTCAGCACTTACTACACAGAGGTTTGAATGTGGACATTCCATTTAACAATCATAGCTCATAACTATTGATTGATGCCTTTGTATATCAATATGTCTATTTTTAAGAGTCATTTAAGCTGCTAGGAAGCATAACCACAGTGAATGTTTTTTAATGGTTTCCTGCCACACATCTGATAGTTAGCACTTTGTGAGAGCTGAATTCCTGCTGGGAAGGGAGATAGGAAGAAGACCCCCACCTAACCCTCAATCAGCTGATCAGTGATGTCATACATGACAGTGCCAGGCATTGATTTGGTAGTGCATACAATAGAAAGTGCAGAATCTCTGCATGTACATTCCACAGCTGCTAATACTGTCTGGGCCATCCTGCCTCCCACCTCCTCCTCCTCAGCTTTTGGGCTGCTCATGCTAATTTTTGCCACATAATTTCACATTCTGATGCAACAAGCAAGGATTCAGTTCACAAATCAAGCTGTCTTGACTTGGTTCTTTTTTGAAATACAGAATAACATGTTGTAAATAAAATCAATACATCTAGAAAGCAGAAGCCAGAAGACCCCTTTTAACAGAAAAGTCATAACCAAGATGTAAATATTGACTAATGAAAAACAGTGTGTGCCTTGAACTAATTTGGTACGATTAGCTCTGGGTTAATTCAGCTAGCATTATTTCCCTCAAAGCTGAATATGTCAGAAATAAGGGTGGAAGGTTTTCTGTGAACGAAAACTCTGTGTGTTTGTGTGCAGTAGAACTCATAGAGCTCTAGATCTGAGTATTTAAATAATTATAATGCTACTGTTTTCAATAGCCTCAAGTGACAAGGCAGAAGTTGGTTCCAATTTCTTTATTTTTTACCTCATTTACTGCATACTTCTCATTCAGTTCTTTGATTTTATTCAAAATATGGCTCACCCTGTATAGATTTTATAAGAACAGACAGCAGCAAGATTTTTAATCATGAGATTTAAATAGTGTGGGAGACAGAGCATGGGAAATTTGTTTAGGAAATGTAGGTCAGATCTGAGAAACATAGATGGTATTCACCTAAGTAATAAGTGTAAGTGAAAAGACTTCTGTTTGCACAACAGAACTTCTGTCCTGTCCTCTCCACATTCATGCCTCATGTGATCCTCAAATCTGCTCTAGAGGTTTGGTGGAACCCCCAGAACAAATGTAGGGGCTGCACAGGGGAAGAATAAGGGTAGAAGTCCCATTGTGGAAGCACACAAGGAGCTACTTAGCACAACCCATAGCCAATTAAAGAAAATCCACATTAAAAAGGAGTTTGTTACAAGATCAAGTAGTTCAGGACCATGGAGAGCAACCCAAATCAATATCTGAACCAGCCATCCGCAATCTGGTGGCCTTCAGGTTTTGGGACTACAACTCCCATCAACCCCAGCCCATTGTGGTCAATGGTCGGGGTGATGGGAGTTGTAGTTCAACAACATCTGTAGGGGAGCAATGCAGGAAAGTCCAATTTGAAGAACACAAGAGAAGACCCGTACCTCTTTTTATTTATTTCACAAAACTGTAAAAAAAAAAAACAGACCTCAAATTGGTTTACAGAGTAACTAAACATTATGTTAGCTGTGCCTTCAAATGCATGCTTTTTTTAAAAAAACATTGCCACTGTGGGGACCCGGTCCAGACTAGGAGTTCCTAATGTGGGGTGAAGAGGGTGGCATTCAAGTAAATGAGATTCCCCCCCCCCCAATGCAGATTGCAGGTGTGGGAATGCAATCCAGATTGGGATCATAGCAGGGTACAAATGATTAAACCCCATCCGCCCACCCGCACTAGACTCCCTGTCTGAATTAGGCCCCCGCACTGTCATTTTGTGTTTTAAAAAGACCCTGAACTTAAAAGCGCAGCTGCATAACTCGTGTGATACTTGCTTTCCTCCTAAAAATCCAGAATTACATGTTTAAAGCAAATGCTTAGAAAAGTGGGCACGTAAGTAATATATTCAGTTGTCTATACAAGATCCATATTAGCCTACCAGCTGGAATGGTTCACCTATATCAATTACATAAAACACACAGAGGAATGATGTGTGACCATCAGGCAACCTTGTTTTCTTTTTCCAGATCTCAGTAGTGCTCAATGTGTAAAATATTCAGTGCTGGGAATCTATGCCCTCTGAGCTGGAAGCCTTTTCCCATGACCCCAGATATATAAGTGTTGTTCTAACAACTCATATGTAGACGAAAAGCACTCTGCACCTGTTCAGAGGCACAATCCCATTCTATCAGTGTATAGATTCAGAGAAAAAACACAATTAATGACTAATTTGGAAGACTGAGGTCCCACCTTTTTAAAAAGATTCCTGCAGCCTATCACTGGTGAGTCACACAAAATTAAGCAGTGAAGCTGGTTCTGCCTGCTGTTCTTCCTGTGAAATATGGCACCATGTGACCGGAATATGTTCCTTAGGATGGGAACTAACCCCTTGGAAGTGTAAATTCCAATATACTGTTGTAAAATACAAAATAGTAGGGTTCTAGAACATTTGCAGGGAAGAAAGGTGTATTGCTTTTCTTTAGGAAAAACTATTAATTAAAGTACACTACATGTTCCATTTTGTGTTTGACTCCTTATAATGAGCAAAATTCAGTGCTTCCTGGTTTGTGTGTGGGTAGACTACAAGCAACTCTCTGATTTAAGGTCTGACCTTCTGCACATTTCAAACATTCCCACACTTGGTCAAAGGCAATTTATCCTTTTTATTTATAAAATGTGATGTTTCCTAAAGACAGTGCTTCCCTGGGGAAAAAGCAGAACCATTCCAAATGTGCTGAACCTCAATGAATCTCAGAGGCTTCCGTTTTTTTAACAGGATGCTCCTTGGGGAGTTCTTGTGGTTTGCCTCCATTCTGCTTTGAATGCTTGTTGCATGGAACCTTTCTTTGGGGGAATATCTGAATCCACAACCTATAGAAATATTGCCAGGTATCAGGACTTGGGCGTGCCCTGACCCCAGAGCCTAGGAGTTGTCAGGTGGAAATTCAGTCCATGCACCACCGATATCTAACTCAGGCCAAAGGAAGGCACTGCAGGTCTGCCTGACCATCAATGAAATCTCCTAGCAGCTATAGGCCAGAGCAAGTAAGGTGATGCGTCCTGGCCTCATTGTGCTTTTTGGCCTTCAGGAGCTGCCTGTCTTCGTACCTCCACCCCCTAAGCACACAGTTGTGCAAAGCCTGATATAATTATTTCCTTCACAGGAAGCATGTTGTTATTAATATAATAATATAAGGTAAGGTAAAGGTACCCCTGCCCGTTCGGGCCAGTCTTGCCAGACTCTAGGGTTGTGCGCTCATCTCACTCTATAGACCGGGAGCCAGTGCTGTCCACAGACACTTCCGGGTCACATGGCTAGCGTGACAAGCTGCATCTGGCGAGCCAGCGCAGCACACGGAACGCCGTTTACCTTCCCGCTGGTAAGCGGTTCCTATTTATCTACTTGCACCCGGGAGTGCTTTCGAACTGCTAGGTTGGCAGGCGCTGGGACCGAACGACGGGAGCACACCCCGCCGTGGGGATTCAAACTGCCGACCTTTCGATTTGCAAGTCCTAGGTGCTGAGGCTTTAACCCACAGCGCCACCCGCGTCCCTATATAATAATATAGCCATATTCAAATCTCTAAATGACTGTCAAATGGAAGATGACGCAGGCTTTTTTTTCTCCTGCTCTGAAGAGTAGGGCCCGAACCAACGGCTTCAAATTACAAGAAAGGAAATCCTGACTTAACATCAGGAAGACCCTTCTAACATAAATGAGACTCTCCACAAGCTGGCCTTTCATTTCTCTTGCAGCCCAACAAGTTCCTATATCTCAAGCTATAAAGAAGCTGAAAGTCCAAACATCTTGTTACAAATGATCATCCAAAGTCATGTACAAAGACAAATAGTGAGTGAAAGAATAGTTCTAAAAACACGATTAAAGCTTTAGTGCTTGTTTGTGAACTCTCACAGCAGTGGTCTGCATCCAACAAGGAAAGCAGCAAAGTCGCAGGCAAAAAAAGTACGTATGGCTGTGTGTGTTGCAAAGACTTACTCAGTGGGATACATGGCACATTCACAATAATTAGAGCACACCGCATAAGCTCTGAAAACAGGAATGGGCTGTGTACACAAAATTTTATTTTTGAGGTGAAAAATCATTAAACCTTTGCTTGACAGCATCTTATTATAAAGTCTGTATTTCTAGACTGTTCAAAAGATTGACACCTAAATGTGAAAATATGTTATGAAAAGCTAGCATGCATTAGCTTAAGTATGGCTTTTCTGAAACATTTTACCTCTTGAAGATACCACTTGAAGTAAGTCGATTAATTTGCTTGTATTACCACAAATTTTGTGTAGCCGTGAAGAATAAAGTTCAGATTTGACTCTGCTATGAATGTATTAAACATCAGATTTATCTGAGACAGAACTTACTTACAGAAATCTCTAACACAACCTAAAGTTCTTAGGAGAAGCTTCCCATTTTATTTTATTATTTTTGGAATCCCTATTAAGGGTTTGTCATCATGCGAAGTTTGTTCTGCAGATGCATGAAGCAGTGCCTTTTCTGTTGTGGCACCCCGGTTGTGAAATGTGCTACTTACAGAATTCCACCTGTTTACATCACTCCTTAATTGTAGGTGCCTAAGCAATCCTTTCTATTCCACAAAGCCTTCTGCAGTGGGTCACTAAGGAGGTCTTTGGTTGTTTCATAATTTAGTCTGGGTGTTCAATTTGTATCTTGTTTCAAATATTGCATTTTTTAAAAAAAAAGAACATTTTTTTGCCGCTTTGGGTATTCTTTAAAACAAATAAAGAAAAGCCGTCTTTAATACTTTATAAATAAACCAATAAATTTGGAAGATCTGCTATTAAGAAACATCCTTTTATCTTCCAGGAGCAAGCAGCAAACTGGAGGGGAAAGCAAACTGGATCTGAGGAGAAATGTGACATTAGGATTTCATATTCCAACTCTGAAGTATCCTTAGTGATCTTCCAGAATGGAGGAACTTTAAAGCTTGGCACTGTCAGGACCTAGGAGGCACCGAACAGTTTGTATTGGTCTGAAAAGATGAATCACACCAACTTCACACCAGAAGCCGACGTGGCTGTCCGATCCAAAACTATCACCGAAAACATGCTTATTACCGTGTCTCTGTCCATAATTACAACCTTGACAATGCTGCTGAACTCTTCCGTCATTTCGGCAATCTGCCTGACGAAGAAGCTGCACCAGCCTGCCAACTACTTGATCTGCTCGCTGGCTGTTACGGACCTGCTTGTCGCCGTTTTGGTCATGCCCTTGAGTATCACATACATCGTGATGGAAAGGTGGACTTTGGGATACTTCCTGTGCGAGATATGGCTGAGCATAGACATGACCTGTTGCACGTGCTCGATCCTTCACCTTTGCGTCATCGCGCTGGATCGATACTGGGCGATTACAAATGCGATCGAGTACGCCAGGAAGAGGACGGCCAAGAGAGCTGGAGTTATGATTGGCACAGTGTGGACAATATCCACGTGCATCTCCATGCCTCCTTTGTTTTGGAGAAACCACAGCGCCGACACCAATTCCAGCGAGTGTCAGATTCAACACAACCACGTCATCTACACCATTTACTCTACGTTTGGGGCCTTTTATATCCCTTTGACCCTCATATTGATTCTCTATTACAGAATCTACCACGCGGCAAAGAGCCTTTACCAAAAACGAGGGTCGAGCCGGCACCTCAGCAGCAGGAGCACCGACAGCCAAAACTCATTTGCGAGTTGCAAGCTCACGCAGACCTTCTGCGTCTCAGACTTCTCCACATCAGACCCGACCACAGAATTTGATAGGATGCATGCTTCGGTGAGGACCTCCCCCTTTGACAACGACCTGGATTTGGTTGGAGACCGTCAACAGATTTCCAGTGTGAGGGAGCGAAAGGCTGCACGCATCCTGGGCCTCATTTTAGGCGCCTTCATTTTGTCTTGGCTGCCATTTTTTATCAAGGAGCTCGCTGTGGGCCTTCAGCTTAGCACCGTATCGGCGGAAGTGGCTCACTTTCTGACGTGGCTGGGTTATGTGAATTCTCTTATCAATCCTCTCTTGTACACTAGTTTTAATGAAGATTTTAAACTTGCCTTTAAAAAACTCATTAGATGCTGGGAACACTCTTAAAAATGATTATGGACAGCTACCATGTGACTTATTGGCCTTAAATATGAGCTGTGGGGGAGGGAGGGGATATCTGAAACTGGAAACCTGTTTGAGTTTATTTATTTATTAGCTTCGTTTGGAGGTTTTTTGCTCATAAAAAAGGGCTTTGTTTTGCTTGTCTTTTTAACTTAATTGCTCCTTAGCTTGTAAATCTGTACTGCTGTTTTCTACCTCTCTGTACCATGAGCATATGAGTTTCTATACTATGAGTCTGAAATACATTTAATTACACAGGCCTCTTCCCCCCACACCGCTCTCTTATTTTAAGACAACACATGCAAAATAAAGAGCCCTGTTCAAAAGTTGTATTGCTGCCACTTCTAATAAATGAATAGCCCTATCCACCCTCCCAGGCACATTGACACTTCAGAATAGCAGCCGTTATTTACAACAGAGGGCCTAGTACACAGACCCACTACTTGTTCTTACTCAAACTAGCCTAGCCTGAATGTGATCTGGTGCCTCGCCCTGTAAACATTGGCTGACATGCCATAGGGGATGGGAATGAACCCACTTCTAAAGCACAGCTGTGCCTATGAGAGAGAATACCTTATAATTTCTTTCAAAAACTATAACTATACAGACAGGCATGCTATATATGTGGTCATATCCAAAGCAGTCAGCCTCTTCATGCAAAAACTTTCACCTGTGCAATGGAGCTTCCTGTCAGGACTGGCTCCAGGTTTTGGGGGGCCCTTAGCCCTCCTCTTCCTCTTTGACCCTCCTCTCCCTCTTGGCCCCAACCATGTGGCCAAACTTTATACTGGCAGGAGAGAGTTTTAGGACACGATAACTGTACATTGATTAACATTTCCACATGCAGTGCTATTTTTCTAGAAAAAGAGGTGCCAACACTCACCCTGAATGCCTCGCTTGTTCTCTTAGAATGCCAATGGCACCTACCTGAAAGGTACCGGAACTTAGTTCTGGCGAGTTCCAGCAGAAAAAAAGCCCTGTCTACACAGAAATAAATCCCTCTGCATATCAAGGGCCTGATGAGCAGGTACAAAATTGCAGCCAAAATTGGTTAGTCTTGCAGGTGCTAGGCAGGACTGTTCACAAGAAACCTAAAAAGCTTCTAGAGTATCCCCTCCACTCCAGGCTGTTCACTTCCACATCTTTTCTTCAAGAATGTGAAGTAAGGTGAAAGGATATTGGTGGCTTAGGACCTCAAAGACCAGGCTCCAAATCGCCACTCAGTAATGAAGTTGACTGGGTAATCCAGAGCTAGTCGCTGTCTCTCAGCTGAGACCTCACAGGGTTGTTGCGAGAATCCAATAGGGGAAGAGAAGAAGCATGAATGCAACCTTGAGTTCCTTGGAGGAAAGTTGGAGCATCAGTATAATAAGAAGCAAATAAATAAGTCTGTCTCTACCCCGCAGGTCCCAAAAACCTAATAATGGTCCCACTAAATCCAATAAGGCCATAACAAGCTGGGGATAATAATTTAATCCTAGAATTTAAAGAGACACGCCTTTGAAGAAATACACATAACTGGGAGCATAACAAGAAGAAACGAAACAGGTGAGTTCCCCCTGGCCCATGAGGCTGCAAACCAAGCAGATTACCTGCCAGTAAGCCTCATTCAACACAGTGGGAGTTACTTCTAATTCAATATGCATTGGATTATGTAATGATAGGTAGGTTTCACCTTAACAATGTCTTCTATGAAGTAGTGCAGGCAGGGAGGAGAAAGAGTTGTTAACCAAGAATGCATGCCTGCTTGTTTTCTCCCCAGCAAGTGAACCAACCGCTCTTCAGCTCTCTCCAATGGGTTAGGAGGAATACCTGGAAATGGGGGTTGATGCTGGAGGGCAAAAGTAGCAAAAGGTTGCTAATGGGGAAGAGGTGTAAGGCTGCTCAGATCAGCTTCCAGCTAACAGTCTGGCTCTCAGGTCATGCTGGTTTTCCAGCAGCAGCATTTAGCAGGAATAAGTGCACGGCTTGTGTATGTCCCCCAGTAGCTGGGGGAACCCCTAGAACAGATTTGGGAAGTGTTAGGGCACACAGTGAGAGGACATTCCATCGTGCTGGCAAAAGTCTGGGGCAACTTTGTTGGATACAACCCATTATTGCTACATAGGGCTGATTTTTTTAATACTTCTATAAATGTATTTTGGGGTCATTACTGAATACTTTAAAAATCCCAGTCATGGGAATTATAAAGCAGAAATTTGGGGGCAACAGTAGCAACTTCCCATTTCTGTTTTGTAATCACCACAGCTTGGGTTTTCAACGTCTTCCAATAATGACCTTTTCCCTGAAGAACTACATGTCTCCTGCAGAATTAAGGAGCTGGTACACAGTAGTAAAAGGCCACGAGTGATCCTTACTCATTATGAGATATGCTACTGCGGGTTCAGAAATGGTGCTAATTGTTCTTTACAGCTGCTTCCACATCTGTGCTGGTTGCTACATAAACTGTAATATTCAGTACAACATAATCTTTGATCTCTCTCTCTCTCTCTGCCATCCGTAACTTCTTTCAAATTGTCAATTAGCATCAGACCTAAGGCTGTACATAATTAAAACAAAGAAGATGTTTATTCTTTGCCAGATGGCTTGATATTACCCGATTAAAATATTTGTGAAGCACAAAGCCACATTTTCTAAACAGCATGACGAATGAAGATGCATGTGTCTTCCTAGCTGCTTCAATGCCAGCCAGGGATGAAAAGCAAAAGTGCTATTGAAGTATAATCTCAGAGGTTCTTAGCCAGATGTTTTCAGCAAAAGTGTCCCTCTGTCAATTTCTGCAAGTCCTGACTCAAAGGTAATAGCAGAATATCTACCTTTTGCTCACAATGGACTGGAGGGTGGCCTTGCAGCTGGGGGCGCAGCTACGTTGCTAACTTTACAACTGGGGACAATGTCTGACTTGGCACGTGAGGTTTGCACAAGAAGAGGTGAAACAGATTAGGCTCAAGGCAGAGTCACAGAATCACACAATTGTGGAGTTGCAAGGGGCCACGAGAGTCATCTAGTCCAACCCCCTGCAATGCAGGAATATTTCACCCAACGTGGAGCTCGAACCCGTGAGCCTGAGATTAAGGGTCTCATGCCTTGACCCCTCTATCCAGGCTGCAACTTCTGACTGGCTCTCCTCTCATGCTTTTTTGTCTGGCTGACTGGCTGGCATGTGCCCTTGAACTGCGATCATAGGAGAGAGCAATGTAAGCTGGAATGTAGGCTACAGTACAAAGGTAAAACACACACCTGTTACTCTCTTGCTTCTGGTCACAGGCACCCAGGAAAGGACCACCCATTAGGCAATGTGAAGCCATTTGCTTCAGGCAGCAGATCTGACCCCTGTCCCAACCCCACCATTGCACTGCTGACTTGGTTTGCAGAAGGTGGCATTGTGGGGGTTATTGGGCAGCATCGGGGCACCTTGCCTACAGTGGCAAAGCATCTTTGGCTGAGCCTGCACCCACCAGTGGCATGCGGCCCCTTCCTGAAGGTTGTGCGGCCCTCAGGCTGACAAACACACCCACCGTGTGAAGCATCTGCGGCTAATGCCTCTTGGCTTAGCTTGTATTATTAAAAGGGATGAAAATGAAAGCCAATACAGTGGTACCTCGGGTTACGTACTTAATTCGTTCCGGAGGTCCGTTCTTAACCTGAAACTGTTCTTAACCTGAAGCACCACTTTAGCTAATGGGGCCTCCTGCTGCCGCCGCGCCGCCAGAGCACGATTTCTGTTCTCATCCTGAAGCAAAGTTCTTAACCCCAGGTAATATTTCTGGATTAGTGGAGTCTGTAACCTGAAGCGTATGTAACCTGAAGCGTATGTAACCCGAGGTACCACTGTATGCAGTTACATATCGGGACCAGGTTCCTGTAGCAATAAGAAATGTGTATCATTCCCAAGGTAAAGGAGTTCTGCCCTTGTCTGCATCTGACCAGCAGCTTCATACCTGAGGCTTTCAATTTTTTTCCTCTCTCCCCTAGTTACCTAGTCATTCCCCCCCCCTTTTTTTTTTACTGCCTTCTGCTCCCATGCTTTTCACAGTAGCTTAATTTGCAAACATTTCCAGGTGATAATGCTTATCTCCATTCTGTTAAAAGCTTCACCAGTTGAGTTCTGCAGAATAGCTGGTGAAGGCCAGGCCAGGCTTTGCTTGGCTTGGCTTCATTTGACAACCCAGCTATTAATTCAGTGTGGAGTATAGGTAGGGAACTCCACATTATGTCAACAAGAAACATCAACATGCTTTAATGGGTTTGCAGACTGTGGCAATACCACGCCAGATCAATGGCTAAAGAAGTGATGGTACAAGAACCAACAACCACAGAGAAGTAGCTAACAGTGGAGGGCAGATGGGTCACTGCCTCATCAAGCTCAGTCTGCCCTCATCCAGCCCCCTACCCCTACCCCCTGCCCCCTGCCCCTCCCTGCCTTCTTACTCAGAACCAGGCCAAGGGGTCGTAATGCCTGTCTATCTTCTCCCTCAGTGTCTCCCTTGTAGAGCTCAGGAAGGAGGAGAATGGGGACAAAACTGGAATTGATTGGCTCTTTCTATCCTTAGCTCTAGCTCCACCTACTGTTTGTCTCCCTGCCTTCCTCCCTATCAGTTGCAATGGGTACTAGCCACCACTGTTAGCTATTTGAAAGCAACAGCACAGAAGAAGAAATTAAATCAGAGGAAAACATGGAATGCTATCTTCTTTCATTATTCTTAAAAGGGTTTTACAAGCCCAGAGAGCGACAGAGTTCAATTGTATGGATGACAATCAAGCTTTTGATACCTGCCCCCATCTCCATGGCATATAATGATAAGATTAAGAACTAGGGTTTTTTTCCCCTTTAAAAAGGTGAATATATGAAAGAGGACGCTAACACGGAAAGAAGTGCTTCCATTTATTCCACCTTGAAGAGAGCCATTAACCCAATACAAATAGCATCCTCCATTAGTTCAGACTAAAGTGTTTATTGATGACACACCTTCTGAAGGTAATGAGAACAAGCGCCGGTCCTATTCAGTGAACGAGAGCAAACAATGGCAGCAGCAGTTACTACTCAGAATCCGGTCAATTGAAATGTTGTGTTGATAACAATTAAGAGAGAATCAATGCATCCCTTACAGTTTGTAGCCATTAAACCCAGAATGCAACAGCTGGGATTTCTCCTTGGGGCTGCCTGAGCCATCTCCCATGAGTGGCCACAATTCACAGCAGCTGTTGCCAAGAAAATGATGTATGCAAAATCCTCTGAATTATATCCAGGCTGGGTAGCTGGCCTGAGCTAGACATTCGGCAATGCATTGAGAACAAAGGAGAAGAAATGTGCTCCCTTCAGTAAAATGGAGAATTGCTCCACAAGAAGACCCCGTAAGTACTGAAACTGCAATAGAACCCCTTTGCCCAAACTGGTTAGCATCCCTGCAAGAAGCAGGAAACATGGATCCTTGGAAGCATCTGATTCCTTGGTTCACAGGTGGAGGTATGGAAAGTGCATGTTTAAGCTGGACTCCAGGGATTTCTCACAACCCCATGTCCATGTCCTTATTTCAAACTGAAATCCAAGCAGGTGGATGAGACTGGCGGCATTTCGTCTGCACATACATGTGTTGGATGAGCAAGAAACATCATAATCGCTCATGCCCTGCTTGTGGGCTTCCCACAGGCATCTGGTTGAGCACTGTAAGAGCAGGATGCTAGACTAGATGGGCCCTTGGCCTGATCCAGCAGGCCCTTTTTAAGTTATTGTGTGCCACAATTTGTACTCCCTAACTAGCTGTAGAGTAAGCCAGCGACTTCATTTGGATGTTGAAAAGCATGGGGGAGAGGACGGAACCCTGACACACCCCACAAGTGAGAGCCAAGGGGTCTGAACACTCATTCCCCAACAATACTTTCTGGACATGCCCAGGAGGAAGGAGCAGAACCACTGTATAACAGTGCCCCCAGCTCCTCTAGACGGTCCAGAAGGATGTTATGGCCGATGGTATCAAAGGCCACTGAGAGAGCCAGCAGAACTAGGAAACAGCTTTCACCAGCTTTCACCTAGCCTGCTGGAGATCATTGGCCAGTGTGACCGAGGCAGTTTCGGTCCCATGATGAGGCCCAAATCCCAATTGGAAGGGATCCAAATGGTCCGCATCCTCCAGGCGTGCTTGGAGTTGTTCAGCAACCATCCACTCAATCACCTTGCCCAAGAATGAAAGATTTGAGACTGAGCGATAGTTGGCCATATTGGCCAGGTCTAAAGATGTTTTTTTAAGAAGCAGTTTAATTACCACCTCTTTCAGCGGGTCTGGGAAGGCTCCTTCACAGAGGGAAGCATTCACCACCCCACAGAGCCCATCGCCCAGCCCTTCCCGGCTCGCTTTTATTAGCCAGGATGGGCAAGGATCAAGGAGACAGGTGGTCGGTTTCACTTGTCCAAGCAGCCTGTCCACATCCTTGGAGGTAACAGATTGGGATTGATTCCATGCAACTTGACTAGACAGGATTCTAGCATTCTCTGGCCCTGCTCCCATGGTGGAGTCTACCTGTTTCCGAATCTGAGCAACTTTATCTGCAAAAAACTTTGCAAAATTGTTGCAGGAGATCTTGGGGTCTTTACCAGGCCCCGATGGCAAAGGTTGTTCTGTTAAATTGTGAACCACCTGAAAGAGTCTCCTGCTGCTGTTTTCTGCAGATGCAATAGAGGCGATGAAAAAGGTCCTCCTCACCATTGCTATCACCACTTGGTAGGCTCGACGTTGAGCTCTAACCCGTGTCCGGTTCAATTCAAAATGAGTTTTCCGCCACCTGTGCTCTAGCCATTTCAGTGATTGTTTCATCACCCTCAGCTCCACAGAAACCATGGGGCTGTCCAGGCTCCATGCAATCGGAGAGGGCACTTTGGAGCCATACAGTTGATAACTCTTATTAAGTCTGCATTCCAGCAGGCCACCAGGGAATCAGCTGAACATGGGATAAAGCATCCCCTACCACTCTCTGGAAACCATTTGTATCCATTAAGTGGTGGGGGCGGACCATCCGAATCGGTCCCACCTCCCTGCAGAGGGGAAGGGTCGCAGAGAAGCCCAGTTGCACCATCATCCCTCTTGCACAGCCTTTTGGCTCTCTCCATCTGATGACCAAATGCAAAAGAGGGCAGGGATCCCTTGCTTCCAACAGTGGCATGGAAGATAAAACTTCAGTAGGCACACCTGTCTCTTCCTTCCTGCCGCATGTAGCAACATTCCTGAACTGTGGAGCAACGGAGGTCATTGTGAAAGTGGCCCAATAGAGCTTCTTGATTTCAGCCAAAACTTTAGGCACAGTTCTCTGGCACAAATTATCCCACAAAATGCTTCTTTTTAAAGCTTTGATTATTCCGGAAAGTGATCATTATCCCATTTCTACATATAAGGGAAAACATGAAAAGTTTGGGTGAAATGTCCTAACATCACATACAGCTAGGTGAAAATAGAAGATGGGGAAAACACATTAATTCCTTGCCCATTACTCCCCCTACAGTCCAACTGAGGATGCTGCAAGTCATCATCTCTTTACTGATCCTATCACACAAGAGCATTTTGTGGTTACAGTGTTTATTTGTGATGCTTGGAGGTTGGTTGTAACATAAATGTGATGAAACAATACAGCTTGGGACTTTTTCTGTGGCTTTATTTCCTATCAGGAACACATGGAACATAGTTTATATGTCCTTTTCTCTTCCTATGTAAGAGCCACTTAGAACCAAATCTTAAAACAGGTGGTGAACACGTGTTCTGCTGACAGGCTAACAATTCTGCAAACCACTTTGAACTTGGCTCATGAATCAAATGCATGACCTTATGCCCCATTTCTGTGTAGTTCACTAACAGCAGTAACATCCAGCTTCCCAAAGAGCCATATAGCAGAAGGAAAATCACTTTTTCCAGAAGAAGAAACGGTATCTGTGAATCACATTCTGAACCATTCTTTTCATTCATCATAATGTAATATGTTAAAAAAAGAATTCAAGATGTAACTGCAATCACTTTACACACACACACACACACACACATTTTAAAAGGAAAATAGCCTTGAAAGATTTCATAATGTGCCCCTGGAACTTAGATTTTTAAAATAATAAACAAAAGAACCTGAAGGATGAAACAGAGTGTAAACAAGAAATCTGATTGCACCTAGAGAGGTGTTGTGGTGTTTTTTTTAAAAAAAATAATCTTTATTTCTATTGTGCTGAGCGGCTGCTGCAGTTTTTGCCACAATAACATTCTCTTTCTCCCTCACTGTCTTTCTTCTCAGTGCCATTGTGCAACCCAGCATGCCAAAAAGCACAGAATGTGTTCCTTGAAATAATGGAGAATGGTAAGAATGGTTACAAATGCAAAGAATCTACCTGTTGTATGCTGAATATCACTAAGCCAACCAACCAGGATGGCTGTAAAATATATGGATCCATCCTTTTGAGGAAGGACTTGTCAACCACGAGGAAACAATGGGTGAGATTATCATTAAGTCAGTCTCAGAGTAAAATCATGGAAGTCTTCAGTTCAGTGGGTATGCTCCAGGTATGACTGAGACAGATACCACCCGATATATTTATTTGTTTTAATTCCATTGCTTATATCCCACATAATGGTGCCAAGTTCTCCAGGTGTCTTACAGAATAAAATGTATTCAGGTATAACTACAAAATAATAAAGTGCAATGCAGCATAAAAACTTGAGCAGCAGAGAGCGAAACACCCTATCAGATTTTAACAGCCAAAAACTCTTTAAAAGCTGGGATTAAAAGCAAAAGCTTCTTCTCTTCTAGAGCAGACGACAAAGTATGTTCAGGGGAGACTCTCTGGGGAGAGCATTCCACAATTAGTGTGCCACCATTAAAAAGGTCCTCTCAACAGTAGCCACCTGTCATACCTTACTTACAGAGACACCCAAAGAAGGGCCTCTAAAGATGATCTGAGGAACCAGGTAGGTACATATGGAAAGAGGCAATTTTGAAGCACTGGCACAATACAATCACCCAGTCCAGGAGCTTCTCTGCACCAGCATTACATGTCCCCAGACTCAAGTATTCCTTCCATGGAGGCTCCCTGGACTGACTCACATGTGAAGCACAGTGGTTTAGACCCAAACTAGTAAGTAAGCTGCACTTGCTTCCTTTTGAAATCACTGGGGCTTCAGTCAGGGCTAACAGGATTTCAGTTGGACCTAATTGCAACTAACTTAGTCTGGATCTAACCCAGTATAAACATCCCACCCTACCTGCCCCACATTTGTAGTGGCTTCCATGTGGGAATTAGAGGGTTGTAACTATTCTGGTTCCACTAACACAGAAGGGACTAAATTTCCTGACCTTGTGTGTGCGTGGCTTACGTTTTAAATTTACTGACACTTGCTGCCTTACACATTTTTCTTTCCCATTACAAAAACCAGAAACAATCATGAGTGTATTTGCTATTATTGATCAATGTTAACCATGTTCGCCCCAGATAAAATTAAGAACAGCTGATCCTTGTATCCTTCGATGATCTGGTCAATTCTTTATATACTTGACACAGGGACGGATATCCCTGCTGCAGTTCTCATTAAATGCAACTTACTGCATGAGCCACGGCCATCTTGAGTCATATCTGCACTGTATGTTTAAAATGGCATCACATCCACACCATACATTGAAGGCACTCTTGTGCCTCTTTAGAAGTCATGGCTTCCCTCCAAGAAACCTGGGAGCTGTAAGTTTGTGCTGAGAGTTGTTATGGATTTCCATGGCTACACAAGTACAGCCTGAAAACCTAAGATTCCACCCCATACCTCCAGAGGTTCCCAGAAGAGGTGTTCTCCATTTTTGCATAAGGCAAGAAGCACTTCAGAATGCCTTGCAAAAGGCTCCTTCAAAGCACCAAAGGAATGAAGTACCAATAAAAAGAAGGTGACAATGTGTATTCACTGACCAAAAATGCACCTGCAGAAGGCAGCTAATGCACTGATGTGGCTCTGTGTATACATGCCCAAAGCTTGACCACATCGTCTCCAATTCTTAGTGGTTTGAGATGCAAAAATAATCCACAGATTGACTTGAAAGAAGCCTCAAATCTCCACAAGGAAAACGGGTGCTGTGTGGACCTTTTGGGGCTTTGTTGCGGAGAGAAGTAAAACACACCTCCTTCTCCGGGGCTCTTTCTGTTACAGATGGTAGGCAAACAGAATGTCAAAACACACACGTTCTCATTCTATTTACTTTTTTAAAGGAGATTATTTTAGAACTGAATCTGTTGTCGATTTCACCACTAGATGGTGGTCTAAAACTAACAAAGAGCCCTTCTGGTGGCAAGGAAAAAGACCCTCCACTGTAAGATGGATAAAATAGTTATTGACTACTTTGATGCTCTCCAGGAATTGGGAACGTGAATAGAACTGTTGTCATAAAGATGAACTTCACTGAACACATGGCAAGAGCATAGAATGAAAAATTATTCATGTTCATTTTCTTTTAATAGTATTATTACTATTCTTCTTGCTGTTTATGTTCCGTTCTTTCATTTCTTTCTCTTTTCTTACTGAGTGTTTAAATGGTAGGATGGGAGCTTGCAACAAGTTCTGGATGGGGTTGCACTAAGATCAGGTACAGAGTCTTAGAATGGTATTAGGCTAAGGTGGTGGCCAGCATTGCTGTTAAGCAGCTTAGGTTGGTAAACCTATCTGGAGATGTCAGTCCTAGCTTCGTTTCTACATATTTTGGTTATATCCAGACTAGATTACTGTGATTGCCATGAGACTGGCATTGAAGATGAGCCAGAAACTGCAGAGGTTCAGAATGCAGCAGCAAGGATGCTGTTCTATTATACCATTTTTGTATTGGTTCCATGGTCTGCCTATTCCAGACTCAATTTAAAGTGCTGGTTTTACCATTTAAAACCCTAAACAGATTATTTGAAGGAGCACCTGCACCCACATGAACTTCTCCTAAGCTGAAATTGGCATCAGATGCCTTAGTCTTGGTCCTACCTGTAAAGCCTATGGGGGTTATGGGCTCCTTTCTGAGCTGGGCCATGGGCAGTATTTTATTTTATTTATTTAGAAAGTGGCTTAATTGCTCTATATTCAGAAGAACATCAAAGCAATGCATAGAAAGTAGAAATCAAATACAAATGGGACAAAGATTCAAACACTCTGAAGTAGAGGTCAAATACAACAAAACAGATAAGCACAATAAGGATCAAATACTATACAAGCACTCGAATCAACATACAATATCAAAATAAAATACATTGTAAAGGTCTCACAAATATGAAGTTTTGTTGGTTTTAGCATTTTCTCTGTAAGATTCCTTCTGATGCCAATATCACCTGAAAGGCGGGTTAGAAAATGCATTAAATAAATGCATTGCTTAGAATCTAAGTATCTATTATTATTATTATTATTATTATTATTATTATTATTAGAGGGAACTTGAAAATTTATCTAAATTCAAACTCTTGTTGATGCAGGAAATCACTGCTGCAACATCTTTGAAAGGTGGCCATCCACCCCCTTGGTTAAAATCTCTAATTAAGAAGAACCCACCATTACCTTTGGCTGTCTGGTCCCCTGTCAAACAGCTCATAGCGTTGTACCAGTGTGTTAATTTGAATCCTCCCCTCTGGGGCAGCAGAAAACAAATTTAGTCTATCATCTATGTCATGGCGCTTGAAATATTTGAAGACAGCCTTCATATTGCCTTTTCATCTCCTCTTCTCCATGCTACATATCCCTGACTCGTTTCATCTTTCCTCATAGGTAGGTCTGCAGACCTTCTGGACACAATCAAGTTTGTTAACATTGTACTATTGGCTTGGAATAAAACACTTGATTAGAGACCTGGCAGTTAAACTGACTGCTCAGACCTCCAAAACAGAATTGCTGTTTATAGGAACATTCCCAAGACAGTACATAAGACGAAACAGAGAAAGATGATAAGAACCTCAGTTATGCACAAAGGATATGAAACAGCACCACCCGGTGCTAGGTGGTGTTACGTAATCATTACAAATCTCCCTGCCCCTCTCTCTAAATTAAGCAGATAACTGCATTTTTGTACAGTATATAATCTGCCAACCAGAAAGTTTATTATGTTTGTCTGCTCGCTGCAGTTCCATTTTCAAAGGATAAGCATGTTTCACGGATAACTGAGATGGTGTTATCGGGCCATGCTATACCAGTACTGTCTGTTGAGGTTGTGTCATTTGCCAGTGGTATCATTTCAGAGTCATTAGAATTTCCTGGCAGTCCTTCTTCAAAGTCTGGACCCCCTTGAGAAGAAACAGGTTCTTGCTGCCGTATCTCCCCCAACACTTCCTTGGGGTTATCCTCTGGAGAATATAGCTGACCCGTGACAATCAATTCACTTCCTTCTCTTTCAGTGTATCAGTTCTCTATGTTTACAAAGACTCGTGAATGGCCTTTCTACAGTAGTAAGGATATGTTGCTAAGTTTTTTAACCTCTGTGTAACCCCCATCCCCCGGAGAGAGGCTTAGCCTCTAAACATAGAACTGGTTTGAGCAGACGAACATAAAAACCTTTCTGGTTGGCAAAGAAAGGTTTGTATTCTTTCCTGATGGTTCTTCCAGTTGCAGAGCCACCCTTTCTCGCCTTCCTGGATGGCAACAACACAGGCCCTGGTTCCCGATTCTAGTCTCCTTGCCTTCCTGTGCTGCACCTTGCCTGACTTCCCAGTTAAATTGATCTTGGAGTGTTTTCTGACCTTTTCCCTGGATCGCATTTGGACCTAGGCTGATTCTTTGAGCTTGGCATTAGTTTGTTTGGGCGGTACTGGATCTGCATCTGTATCTTCGTTGGTGACTGATTTAGTGGAGGCTAAGATCTCCCGTGGAGGCTAAGTGGAGGCTAAGATCTCCTGCTGGTGACAGCAGCCACGAAATTAAGAGACGCCTGCTTCTTGGGAGGAAAGCAATGGCAAACCTAGATAGCATTTTAAAGAGTAGAGACATCACCTTGCCAACAAAGGTCCGTATAGTAAAAGCTATGGTTTTCCCAGTAGTGATGTATGGAAGTGAGAGCTGGACCATAAAGAAGGCTGATCGCTGAAGAATTGACGCTTTTGAATTATGGTGCTGGAGGAGACTCTTGAGAGTCCCATGGACTGCAAGAAGATCAAATGCATCCATTCTTAAGGAAATCAGCCCTGAGTGCTCACAGGAAGGACAGATCGTGAAGCTGAGGCTCCAATACTTTGGCCACCTCATGAGAAGAGAAGACTCACTGGAAAAGACCCTGATGTTGGGAAAGATGGAGGGCACAAGGAGAAGAGGACGACAGAGGACGAGATGGTTAGACAGTGTTCTCGAAGCTACAAACATGAATCTGACCAAACTGCGGGTGGCAGTGGAAGACAGGAGTGCCTGGCGTGCTCTGGTCCATGGGGTCACGAAGAGTCGGACACGACTGAACGACTAAACAACAACAACAAAGATCTCCCGTAGGGACGCGGGTGGTGCTGTGGGTTAAACCACAGAGCCTTGGGCTTGCCGATCGGAAGATTGGTGGTTTGAATCCCTGCAACAGAGTGAGCTCCTGTTGCTTGGTCCCTGCTCCTGCCAACCTAGCAGTTCAAAAGCACGTCAAAGTGCAAGTAGATAAATAGGTACCACTCCGGTGGGAAGGTAAATGGCGTTTCTGTGTGCTGCTCTGGTTCGCCAGAAGCAGCTTAGTCTGTACGCCGGCTCCCTTGGCCAATAAAGCGAGATGAGCGCCGCAACCCCAGAGTCGGCCACGACTGGACTAATGGTCAGGGTTCCCTTTACCTTTAAGATCTCCCGTAACTGGAACCTTAGCCACTGAGGGAATCCCCTGGTGCATGAAAGAATAGACGGTCGAGAAATAAAAACTGAGAAATAAGGGAGAGGAAGATCATAAGGAACTCAAACAGTAATGATGATGATTCTTTTCTTGTATATATGTTAGCCTTGGGAGAAGGGCATCACATATTGAGAACGTGAACCACTGTGAAAATGATATACAGATGGTACATGACACCAGTCAAGCTAGCAAAAATTTATCACTTGCCCGATAATAAATGCTGAAAATGTAAAGAAACTGAAGGTACATTCTTTCACCTTTGGTGGACGTGCCCAAGGATTAAGACCTTCTGGGAGATGATCTATAATGAACTGAAAAAAGTGTTTAAATACACCTTTCTGAAGAAACCAGAGGCCTTTCTCCTGGGCATGGTCAACCAACAGGTACATAAGAAGGACAGGACATTTTTTATGTACGCTACAACAGCAGCAAGAATACTCATTGCACAGTATTGGAAGACACATGAACTACCCACGCTGGAAGAATGGCAGATGAAAGTCATGGACTATATGGAATTGGCAGAAATGACTGGCAGAATCAGAGACTAGGGAGAAGAGACGGTGAAGGAAGATTGGAGGAAGTTTAATGACTATTTACAGAAACACTATAAGATAATGAATGTTTGATGACACCAGATTGAATGTAAAAGGTTATTAGTAAAAAGTTTAAAGATTAAAAAAGATTAAATATTTCAAGATATAAGGAAATGTAATTATATTAAGATATTAAAATTATGACAAAATCAAATTAAGACAGAGGGAAGGAATTTGCTGATAGAATATATGATCTGGAATACAGAGAAGGAAGGTCTGGGGAGGTCGGAGAAATAAGTTAATGCAAAGAATATAATGAGGATAAAAATTGTTTCTATATATTTTTTTCTATCTTTCTTTTTCATATTTTTTGCTGTTCTGTGTTTGTATGTTATTGTATTTTTCTATTTTTTGTTGTTTTGTGTTTTATTTTTTGCCGCTTTATACTTATTGTAAAACCTAATAAAATATTTATAAAAAAAAGAGAGAGAACGTGAACCACTGTTTTAGCTGGGAAGATAAGGATGTTCTGCAGTGCTGTATTGGGAGAAGTGACTCATTCAGCCCTGAATGAAATTAGAGAGGAAAGAGGAGATAAGAATCAATGGCACAGCAAATGCCAAGGCTGTGTGCCTCATCATCATGGTGGCTACAGGTGCCGTCAACAGGAAGGCGTGGGTGGCAGGACAAGTCGTTCAGCCTTGGACATACTGAGTTTGAAATAATAATGAGACCTTCAGGTAGATGACAGGTAAGTGGAGATGCAGAAATGGGCAGTAGCAAAGAGGCTCTGTGTTAGAGACATACAGCTGGGTACAATCAGCAGATCCAAACCCTCTGGATAAAGCCAGTAATCTAGAAAAACAATATTATTACCATAGTTTTCACTCTATAGGACACACTTTTCCCCCTCCAAAAATTAAGGGGAAATGTGTGTGCGTCCTATGGAGCGAATGCAGGCTCCTTGGCTCCGTGCTCCAGAGGCTTCCCGTTGCTTTCGCTGAAGTCTGGAGATAGCCGCCTGAAGCCTTTGGAGCGCAGCGGGAACTCGCGGTGCACTCAGAAGGCTTCGGGTTCCTTTTGCTGAAGGCGGGAGAGCAAGACCCTCCTGGCTTCAGCGAAAGGAACCCGAAGCCTTTGGAGCGCAGCTCGAGGTCCCGCTGCACTCCAAAGGCTTCAGCCACGTGCCTGCCTGGAAGCCAGAGGAGGAACAGAAGAGTCTCCTGTTCCTTCTCCAGCTTTGCTTGAAGGGGCGCTGTGGAGTTCTCCCTCTCTGTGCTGCGCAGAGAGGGAGAACTGCACAGCACCCCTTCAGCAACGCGCCTGCCCTGGCTTCTGCCTTAGCCAAGTGCAGCCTCTTTGGGCAGGGAGAGCCTTCATCCCGCTGGCCTGAAGAGGTTTGGCGCGGTTATCCCAGAAGCCAGAACAGCCACACGGTATCCCAGAAGCCAGATCCTTCTTGCTGTTCTGGCTTTTGGGATTCAAAATATTTTTTTTTTCTTGTTTTCCTCCCCCCCCCCCCACCCAACTAGGTGCATCTTATCATCTGGCGCTTCCTATAGAGTGAAAAATACGGTAGGTATGGGCCAAGCGGATGAGTTCCTTCCTCTCGGGGTTGAAAACTTGGATTTTTCATATGAGAAATGAGTTGTAAAATAAGTGAAGAACACAGGAACAGGAGTTAGGGGTGGTATAGCTTTTTAAGAGGGACGCGGGTGGCGCTGTGGTCTAAACCACTGAGCCTCTTGGGCTTGCTGCTCCGAAGATTGGTGGTTTGAATCCCTGCAACAGAGTGAGCTCCCATTGCTCTGTCCCAGCTCCTGCCAACCTAGCAGTTCAAAAGCCTCTGGGACCATATAACACCGGTTCTGAGAGATCTGCATTGGCTCCCAGTATGTTTCCAAGCACAATTCAAAGTGTTGGTGTTGACCTTTAAAGCCCTAAACGGCCTCAGTCCTGTATACCTGAAGGAGCGTCTCCACCCCTATCGTTCAACCTGGACACTGAGATTCAGCGCTGAGGGCCTTCTGGCGGTTCCCTCATTGCGAGAAGTGAGGTTACAGGGAACCAGACAGAGGGCCTTCTCGGTAGTGGCGCCCACCCTGTGGAACACGCTCCCTTCAGATGTGAAGGAAATAAGCAGCTACCTTATCTTTAAAAGACATCTGAAGGCAGCCCTGTTCAGGGAAGTTTTTAATATTTAATGCTGTGTTGTTTTTAACACTTGATTGGAAGCCGCCCAGAGTGGCTGGGGAAACTCAGCCAGATGGGCGGGGTATAAATAATAAATTATTACTATATTATTATTATATAAATAGGTATGGCTGTGGCAGGAAGGTAAGCAGGGTTTTCGTGCGCTCTGGTTTCTGTCATGGTGTTCCGTTGCACCAGAAGTGGTTTAGTCAGGCTGGCCACATGACCTGGAAAGCTGTCTGTGGACAAACGCCGGCTCCCTCACCCTGAAAGCGAGATAAGTGCCACAAGCTCATAGTCGCCTTTGACTGGACTTAACCATCCAGGGGTCCTTTACCTTTACCTTTTTAAGAGGGATTATATAATATCCCTTTATCGCACACATTTTATCACACTGTATATTTCAAAGCAATGGAAGCAGTAATGTGTGGTGTTAGTTTTTCCCCATCTCTGTGCTTTTGTGGAAGCTTTATATCTTATACCCCAGGATTATGTTAAGAGAACAACAGGTTTGAATTTACAGCTACCTCTGCTGACCCAGTGTTTCAGTGTAGCAAGATGTAGTATGTGACAGGGGAGTTCTTAAATAGATCCCAGAATATAGCAGGACTGTTTGGGTAGCAAAGTCCATTATTTATTATTATTTTATTATTAATTAAATTTCCATGCCACCCTCCATAACATAGTAACAAACAAAAACCATACCCTCCACCCCATTTAAAAAGGCCATAGCCTAGGAGAAGAATGTCTTTGCCTGATGCCCAAAGATATCTAACAAATGTGCCAGGCGAGCCTCCCTGGAGACAGCACTCCACAAGATGGGAGCTACTGCAGAAAAGGCCCTTTGTGTTGCTTCCTTCTAGGCCTTTCACGGAGGAGGAACGCGAAGAAGAGCCACAGATGATGATCACAGGGTCTGGGTCAGTTTGTTATAGGATACTGGAGGAGTGTCGAACATAATGTCCTGTGGTGCTATCATACCCTCAGGTTCCCTATAATTTCCCATGGAACCCCTACATCACTCATGGCAATTTGAAAACTGCTGAGGCCAATGGTTTTCCTAAGTCAGATGTGTTGGCATATGGGAATGTAACACAGGTATTTGCTGAGGATGGGTTTTGGCACTCTGGTCCATTTGAGATTTCCCTAGAGTCTTATTGTAGCATGAACTTTCATATACAACAACCTACTTTGTCAGGTGTAAGGTTCAAGCATCTGTTGAAAACATAAAATGTTTCTGAAATGGCAATACCCATACCCAAATTCAAAGTATAATTGGTTATAAGAGAAACTTGAAAATTATTATGAAGCTTCTTTTCAATTGACATATTTTCATGTGGTGAGAATCATTCTTTTCTATGTCTAGCACTGAAACAATGTTATTCAGTTCTTCAACAGGGGAAGAAGATAATCCACAAGTCGTAATATATTTAACTGGCTTATTTTTAAAAGAAAAGAATGCAACATATTTCTCCACAGCTGGAGTGAGAAATTATTTCAAATTAGTATAGCATCCTTTTTCTCGGAGAAGACAGTTATACATTAATTCACACCTTACGTACAAAATAAACAAGACTTTGGTTGTCATGCAAAATTCTATATTTGGTTTCTAAGAGAAATAATGAAACATATTTGTCAGTTTCACTCAATGTGTGATGAAGTAAAGAGGAAACATAACAGCAGGGAATATATCATAGTAGGTAAGCTCAAAGCTTCCTTTTTTTCAATCAGAAAAGTTATACATGCAAATAATGCAAATAAAGCAAATAATGCAAATAAAGCAAATAAAGCAAATAAAATAAAATCATTCGTTGTCATCGGCGGTCCATTCATGAAGGTCTTAAGATTTATGATAGTAGCAAGTACTGCAGTGACAATCGGTGTGATTCTCTATCTTTGTGTGTTCATGATTTGGAATGGGAGCCTGGATAAAAGAAAAGAAGAAATAGAATTATACTTTCATTCATTGCAAAAATCAGACCCTTTTTGCAAAGAACACCTTAAAGCTTTATTTTCTCACTTAAAATAAAAGCTATGTGTTTATTATGCAATTTCTTCTTCTATATTGTGATTTGTTGTAGTGAAGTTTATGGTACAGTACTGTTTTAATTGTACACCATTTTGATACTTTCTCTCTATATATATATACATATATGAATAAATGTAAATAAAGAAACACTGAGAATTATTATCTAGACTCACTCTGCTATCATTTTCATTGGCAGTTATAAGTAGATAGAATCCTAAGGAACACTCCGCCCCCAAATGCAATTAGTTCCATATGCTCAAAAAAGATTTTTCACTAGCATTTCTTGAACAGCAGCTGCTCATCTACAGGGCAAATACGTTGTAATGTAGTTGCAACACATCGCTAACTTAACCTTTGCAGAAATGAGGTTGAGGGTACATTCAAAAGCCAGCTACAAGACAGTGTGAGGAATTTTCCTGTTCACCCACCCTTAATCTGGTTTGAATGTTGTGATACATATATTGCTCACTTGAATTATACAAGAGTTCAAAGTCAATACCAATAGATCTGATATTGCTATATAAGGGTTGGAGCCATCTGGATTTATAAGAGACCTTAAGTAAGTCAGAGAGCAGACTGTGGACTTAGAAGAATGGAGTTGCAGCTTTCAGGCACAATCTTCAAGCATGCCTGAGGATTCCAATATTATTCCAGGGTGGAAGGGTAACAAACATATTGCATAGGTAGGTGTTTAGTAGCCTCATTACCTGTTTGAAGGCTCTTGCCACACAGCATGTTGCTTCTGATGTGATGTTCTTTGGGACCGGCATTGTCTTCTTAGATCTCATGGGAGTGGGATAAGCCCTTGAGAAACAGCATCCTGCACACTGATAAATAGGTCGCCCATTGAACAGCTCCGTCATGCGTGCGTTCAAGATCAGTTTACATTCAGGGCAGCCTTTCAGATACACAGAAAAGAATATATTTAGATATTAGCGCTGTTCTTGGTTCTACTTGTACTTCACATTGCAACATACGACGGGCTGGGCTGCATTCCTATCTTGAGCTGAACTGGTAGGATGGGCTTCTCATTGTGCGCCATCAATTCATGAATGGCTAAATTCACATCTAACTTTGAAGACAAAATGGTCTACAGCAATACATGGGAGCCTTCCAGATATTGATTGGACCACAATTCCCATAATCTCTTACCATCGGCCATGGTGGATGGGGCTGATGGGAACTGGATCCCAACAAGTCCTCCAGGCCCTAGTCTACAGGAAATAAGATAAACTTTCTGATCTGATCTTGGCCCTCTTTCTATCAAATGTTTTGGAATTAGCTAAGGCTTGCTTAAACTGGTCACCTCCTCAAGATCCAAAGGAAATCCCCCTCCCCACTTCTTTCCTTTAAAAAAAAATAATCCAGTATGGTGCCATTAGCTTAAATGACTATATGGGCCAAAATGTAGTCAAGGCAAAAACTGTGAAATATTCACTGGGAGCTTCTAACAAGGTGCTCTGAAGTGGGGTTTTCAAGACAGAACATGCAATTTCACTCCTTGAACACGCAGCAGATTTTCAAAAAAACAAATGCCAGTTGAAAGAATTTGTCACATACAGGGCACCAAAAACACTAAGGTATTCAAAATTACAAGTCAAGCGGGTAATTAAATGCATGTTTATGAATATGGCAGAAAATAGAGGTCATCTGGTAATCAGATTATTAACAAGTAACGTAGTAAATCATCTTTTGATGTTAGGGAAGGTTAAACAGCTGCAGCTCTTCATTTCCCACATTTGGAGATGCTGACAGATAATACTGCTTTAAAAAACAACTCAATCAAAAATATTATGTGGAAAGCCCCCAATCAAAAAAGCACTGTTAGTGTTAAAGTAAATTAGTTAATGCCATATCCATTCATTTTTCATCTTTTTAAAAATTTAATTTGCATTAATCCGTTCTTAACCTGAAACTGCTCTTAACCTGAGGTACCACTTTCACTAATGGGGCCTCCCACTGCTGCCACCGCACAATTTCTGTTCTCATCCTGAGGTAAAGTTCTTAACCTGAGGTGCTATTTCTGGGTTAGCGGAGTCTGTAACCTGAAGCGTCTGTAACCCAAGGTACCACTGTATAGGTAAGTATATGTAAGTATTCCTCTTTGTAAAGCTTTAAACGCAATGATGCAATCCAGCAAGCTGCTAAATAGTTTTAACAAGAGAGAGAGAAAAGATTTTGCAACTTCTGTTAAAGTGCGGCGAAGAGGCCCACTTCCATTACACTTCTCTTTTCTTTCTTATTTCACAATTTCCCATGCCAGGAAATGTCATTTCTGTTCATGGTGCACAGATGATGGGAGCTTAACTGGTAAGTTTTATTTATCCAAATCACTGTCTGCTTAAAAAATAATAATCCAATATTTAATGTATCTCACCTGGAGCGATGAACTCTCGCTCCGGCACTGAATGTAGAATACTCAGTGACACAGACAATATGGCAAAAGCCACAGCTGCATACTTCCCAAAGAACACCATGGCCCTCCTGCAAAAGAGAGAAAAACAAAGGATTTCCCTTCTAGTCGTAAGCATGTTTATTTGGAAATACATCCAGTTGATTCCAGTTGAAAGTAGCTTAGGAACACAGTTCTTAAATTCTACCCATGGAGAAGGCGCAGAGCTGTAGGACTGTTGGTGGTGCTGCAGCCTCAAGAGACTAGTGACTTATTTGGATTCTGGTCTCTGAATGTAATGTGGGATAAAAGTGTGGTTAGCATCTTGAATTTACCATGCAGTTTTAACATACATGCTAAGTGAGTACAGATGCATAAACAATGCTGTCACTTGGGTCAAAAGTTTGGGGTCTTTGTAGAATAAGGATAAGATGCCTTTCAGATGTTGTTGGATCTCAGCTCAAATCAGTCCCAGTCAGCTTGTTGAATGTTCGGGGAGTTACAGACCAACTGCGTCTGAAACTAAGTAGAACACCTTTGAGTTCAGAAGTGGCTAATGTTTTGTGAGCTAGCCACTCCTGAACTAGAGGGTGTTTTACTAAGGCACTCCACATGGCTTGACTTACATGTTAGCCAAAACATCCTATTGGCTCAGATAGACTACCGTATTTTTTGCTCTATAAGACTCACTTTTTCCCTCCTAAAAATTAAGGGGAAATGTTTGTGCGTCTTATGGAGCGAATGCAGGCTGCACAGCTATCCCAGAAGCAAGAACAGCAAGAGGGATTGCTGCTTTCACTACGCAGTGATTCCTCTTGCTGTTCTGGCTTCTGAGATTCAGAATAATTTTTTTTCTTGTTTTCCTCCTCCAAAAACTAGGTGCGTCTTGTGGTCTGGTGCGTCTTATAGAGCGAAAAATACGGTAAATGTTTTATAGGACTGATGTTGTTGCATAAGTTATCTGAGCGGTTTCCAGTGACATATGAGAGCTATGTTCACAAGTGGTGGTTGTTGTTTTTTAAAAAAATATTGTACACATCATGGTTGTGGACCAAGAGCCAAACAGCTATCTCACATCATAGACAGATGCAGCACAGAGAGTATGTATGCCTCTCACTTCTTATGAGGAATACCTTGCGTAAACTTGACATATAGGCACATGCCCAGTATCTCAGAAACACATGAAGTGATGCTAAGCAATAGTTAAATTTAACATTTCCCCCTGTCCATGGGAATACTTTGGTGTAAGCCTCTAGACTGAGTAAAATATCTAAAAATGTGGTATCACTTTCCAGTAGATCAGGAACAAGCTACAATCTAGCATCCTGCTCATGAATGTTCCCTGCAAAATCTACCAAAATATTTAGCTAGGATCCAAAAACCCACAAAAGCCCGACTGGGAAAATGCTCAGCACACACACATGCCACAAAAAAGGTATGGGAGCCAGATCTTCAGAGAAAAAAGTGTCAACAATTATCACTAGGTACATGAGACAACTAGACATAAAATTTTCCATGCATCTTTATGAGAATCACACTTCCTAACTGTAAAAGCACTATGCTGGAGCTGGCCCTAAGCAGCTTAAAAGAGAGTATTTTTATTCATATTTATTCTAAACAGAAAACAAATAACAGAAAAACTACATTCCAGAAATAACAATGCACCACAAAAAATGCAATCAGATAAGAAGATAGTGCTGTTTAGGCCATGTACACAAAAAAATGTGGAAGATAAAGGCAACTGACAAGCAAATCATTCAAAGGAATTAAATTAATAAAATATTAGCAATATATTATATTATCAAACACAATTTGTTGTTTTTATATTTTTGTTATAAAGTAATAATGCTGATGAGTCTGTTATATTTATGTGACAATTTCTAGTAAATTGGCATTTAAAAGGAGAGGACTTCCTTAGGCTGCAGTCCTAAGAACACTTAACATGGAGTAAGACGCACCAAACACAATGGGTTTTCTGACTAGACTTGTGCAGGGTTGCACTGCAAGCCTTTGCAGAAATAATCCAGGAAAAAAATGTATTAAGGTAATAGCCATTTTTCTCCCTTAATTTTATAAATGTAGTATAGGGATGGAGGACAATTTTATTAAGTTTACATTTAAAGCTGAATTTACCAGATTCACACTTTTTGAAACAATATGAGAACTAAAACATAGCCATCCTTTGAAATCCGCACGTACTTAAAATTTTCAAGGCAGTTTTCCCAACAAACCAATGTTTTACCAAACATGCATATTTTAGGTAGAAGGGTGCATAAAAATAAATATATTAGTGGAAATAATATACAAAAATACATATACCAATAGAAATTGCTTGCAAAGATGTGCGCATTAGTCAAAATGACATAAAAATTGTTTATCAGGAAAAAGTCACACTAAAGTGCTTAAGAATTCTAATGTGGATTTTTTTAAAAGAAAAATTGCTGCAGGAATATGGGGAATCCAATTTAAGATTGTGAAAAATGAGAAATTAGCAGATCCTTCCACTGCTAATGCAGTATCAGAGATCTAAACGGGATAATTTTGAGAAAGTACTGTATATGTATTGCTCTCTTAGCTAAATACTCACTAGTCGAGCCATTTCCAACACAATATGTAAGTAACACAGGCTGGTGTTGTTTTTACCCTGTCACATAGTTGCAACCAATGCCCAACCTGTTTGATGCGTAAGTTTGTTGCATTCACACTTTACAAGTTAAATGTAAAATATAATGTGTGAAGTAGCCCAAGGGGATTGTTACTTATTAGTCACTATCCATCCAAAGTTGCTTTTTATGATCTCTTCCCCTGATCCAGAGAACTATGGCTTGTATCAAAAGAACTTCAGGTACAACAGAGCTTTCTCACTCCGTTCCCATTGTAGCCTTTTGCCCCTCACCAAAAAACAAACGAACAGAAAGCCGCTCCTGAAAACCAGGGGACTCACCAGACAAAGAAAGCATGAGAAGACTGCATGGCCACTGATGTACTCAGGGTTATGTGGCATAAGCTGCGCAAGAGAATCAAAATGAAAAGCTTCATGTGGCTCCACTTGCATTATGCCTATCCCTGGAGAGAGTTCTCCCTAACAACAACACTCTCAAAACAGTAACATGTTATACCCCTGCAACAGCAAACACAACATTTGGTGTTTTGGGGTTTTTTAAAGCAAGAATTTTCAGCTTCAGGTTTTTATCTAAACCATGCTCCCATTTCAGAGACTGAGATACATTGCACACAAAGAGCTGATCACCATTTGGCTGACACGTTTTTGTGTCTTCATCAAATGATCCCAACACATCAAATGATCCCAACACATCTCGCAAAACAACCCTTATCCATGTTACTCACAAGTAAGCACTACTGAGTTCTGTGGAGTTTACCCCCAAGTAAGTGGATATAGGATTGCAGCCTCAGTCTATGAAGAGAATCACAGTACTTGGCCTTTTTACAAAGAGTCTGCTTTAAAGAAAAGAGATTATATTAGATTTCATATTAACAAACATATCTAAACCATTTTAACAAATAACATTACCCTTCTTCTTTTCCAGCTGAGGACAGTTGATTAAGAGTCTGAAAAAAATAGGGTTAGGAAACTTAGCGGCAGCTTGTCTTTCGACACTGAGACGGAATATACCCTGTGTTTTGCTTTTATACTAGGAAATTCAGTCATATCTCCCACCTAGATCTAAGCCAGTGGATCAACTGTGATGTCTCCTCATTGGCCAACTATTGCTTGATGTAATTACTATTCCGCCATACTGATGTTATCTCATCCTTGACTCTTAAAGAGATCATTTCCTGCATTGTAATATTAAAGAAAGGTCAGATGGTGGGCACAAAAATCAACAATGTTTACCATTTAGTTTTCTCTTGCATTGTCAACCACAGTTTACTGCCATTTTCAGTAATTGCAGCCATTAAAAAAAGAACAACAAAGACAACAGCGACTTCACCAGATTTCCTACCAACTTCTAAAATGGCACAGGGGGGGAATGTTCATTCCCTGTACAGTGGTACCTCGGGTTACATACGCTTCGGGTTACAGATGCTTCAGGTTACAGACTCTGCTAACCCAGAAATAGTACCTCGGGTTAAGAACTTTGCTTCAGGATGAGAACAGAAATCGCATGGCGGGGCCCAGTAGCAGCTGGAGGCCCCATTAGCTAAAGTGGTGCTTCAGGTTAAGAACAGTTTCAGGTTAAGAATGGACCTCCAGAACGAATTAAATACTTAACCCGAGGTACCACTGTAGTCTCTTTCCCTTTTGCAACATTATATTAAGATCTGAAAACTAGAAAATAACATTTAAAAATTTAACAATGGACCTGCAGTATCTTGATAAATAATAGAACCAAGGAATTGGAGGGAAGTCAATTTGTTTTGTTTTGTTTTTGCATTGTTGTGGTTGTTTTTTATTTTTGTTATTTTTGGAAAATCAATAAAATGTTATTTAAAAAAGAAAAAGAAAACTAGAAAATAACAAAATACAGTGGTTGCAAACGTGATCCATGCGCGATGCACGTTTGCAACTCGCAGCGTTCGCAACCACGTCTGTGCATGCGCGGGTTGCGATTGGCACTTCTGCACATGCGCAAAGCGTGATTTAGCACTTATGCGCATACGCAACTGCCGAAACCCGGAGGTAACCCATTCTGGTACTTCCTGGTTTTGGCGGTCTGCAACCTGAAAAAACACAACCGGAAGCAGCTATAACCCGAGGTATCACTGTAGGCGGGAATAGCTCAGTTGGCTAGAGCACGGTGCTGATAACCTAGCCCAGGCTGTGATTCGATCTCCATGTGAGCCACTTGCATATTTCTGCATTGCAGTTGTTTGGACTAGATGATTCTCAGGGTCCCTCTCAACTCTACAATTGTATGATTTTATGATGCTAAAATGATGAAAAATAATGCAGTTTCAAACCATCCTTTTTGCACTCACCCTGTTTGATTCATACTGCAACATTTTCATTTCATGTTCATTTCATTCATGGAATGGCTGGTGGTCCAGAGGTTGTCTCTGACAGAAGGGAAGGGGAAGCAATTATCACCAATTCCTCCTTCCCCCTACGGCATCCTCCATCACATTGTTGCAGAGTTATCCAAGTGGAGCTGCAGGAGGGCACTGCCTTTCCTCACGTCTGTGGATGGGAGATTATATGAGTGGAAAGCTACACACAGGGTTCAAGCCACTATTTCTTTGAAAGCATTATTCAAGTACGGTAAATTATTCAGACCTATTTATATTTAGTACATAGTTCTACACATGTGCACACGAGTCCCACAGATTTTTGTGTCAGGCTGTGTCATGTCTCTAGCCTCAATCTCCCCATCTCCATCTCAGAAGGGGGAGAGGTATTGGCCAGGGATCCTTCATCCCACACTCCAGAACCTTCCAAACCTGAGGGCTTGACTTTACCTGACACCTCAGACACAGAAGACCCACACACGGAGACCTCACCATAGTTTCCAGTGGTTGCAGGTTCAGGCAATTGGCCTTTAGGAAACACAGTTTTTTTCTGAATGGGTGAGGTTAACAGCAGGTAAAAATCATGGCATCTTGAAAAGGTCACAGCAGGCTGCAGAAACAATAGCTCTCTTTGGGTGAGTTCCAACTAATGTTTGCCTTTGTGATCTGTCCAGGGTCCTGGCAAAAGATACTACCTTGCCTTTTGTGATCCACCATAGCTTACCATAATTCCATTTGCTCTTCTAGTAATTGCCACTTCTTCAAACCAGCCCCCCCCCCTTGGGGCCTTGAGGCCACAACAGGTTGCAACGTAAGGCAACTTTTTTTTAAAAAAAGTGCCAGGTAGCATGATAGCACTATTGCAGGGAAGCATATTTTCTGTAGGTTACAATAGACGTGTATTTGAAGATAATTTCAGACCATATGGAATTCTTATACAAAATGTGCATTATATTAAAGACAGATGTTTGTGTTAAAATAAATTTTAGTAAGTATTAGAATAATTGAGTGAAGCATTAAGCACTTTTATATTCCATTTATTTCAGTGAGAGTTAAATGCATGCTCAATTTTCCATCTTTAAAAATCAAATCAAAGTGCTAAACTTTGCGTGAAGTGCACCTAATGGTTATACTCTCAACATTATGTTACTCCCTTTGCTAGAATAACTTAATTTTAGAATCACTTATTATTTTCCCCATTTTATTCTAAAAATCCACTTGTGAATCAGAAATGTTATTATGAATCTAGCTTTTCATTTGCACTCCAAGTAATTTTGTTTTTCCCTGTTCAATGTATGTAATACCCCATTCAAATCAATATTCTCGTAACAGAAACTATACCTGTAGTTTGCAATCAGTGATGGAACAGCAGGGGAGTTTAATTCCCTCTCAAGGCTTCCAGCTACCAATATTAATTAGGTGGAAAATACAAGGAAATATATCTGTGAACAAACAATGCTGCAGTAAAAATGCCAGGGCAGAGACCATTTTTATGTACCTTGTATAGTTTTATGTTTTTACTGGTGAAAGAAGATCTACTCAATAAAGGCCAAATAAAAGACATATGTGGATAAAGAAATAATGTTACAAGGCAGAGTCTACCTCTACTATTTACTTTACAGCTTCTGAGAAATGGAACAACTAATAGGGCCTCCTCTGCCCCCTGAGGGGGTCTGTAGGGCTTTAAACGCTAATGTGAGCATCTGGATCTAAGCCTGGAAATGAACTGGCAACCAATGCAGCAGTTTTAAAACAAGGGTTATGTGAGATCTAATTGGAAGCCCAGCCACTAATCTGCTTGCTGCATTTTGAACCACTTGACATTTCCAAGTTATCCTAAGTATGTAAGTTACCAGAGAATGTATTACAGTGGCCAGGTTATTTATGTCCAAAAGGGGTTGTTTCTGGTGAACCAGAAAGATACTTCTGCTCCAGAAGGCTACTGTGGTCAACAGTATCAAAAGCCACCAACAGATTGAGAATGAGCAGCGTTGCATTCTCCCCATTTCTCTCCTGATAAATATCATCACCCAGGGTGACCAAGGAAATTTGAGTGTCATGACAAGGCCTGAAGCCAGAGTAGAACAGATCCAAGTAATTAGTTTCCTTCCTGAAGCTGGACCACCATCACCTTCTCAAGCACCTTGCCTCAAAAAGGGATATTTGCCACCAGACAATAGTTATTTTAACAATTCTTGATCCAGTGAGGTCTTCTTACCAAGGAGACACACCACTGCCTCCTTCAAGGTAGGTGGCACATTCTTCATTAAAACATTAATCACTTTCTGGACCCCCCCCCAACCAGGCAACCTCCTGAAGAAGCCAGAATGCCAAGGGTCAAGGTGGCAGGTGGATGGCCACATGTCTTCAAGCAGGTTGTCACATCCTCAGGCTGTAATAATGTAAACTGATCCAGTAGCGATGGAGCAGACAGTGCTCTAGACAACTTTGTTAGACTTGATTTGAATGCGATCCAGCTCTGTCAAAATCTGAGTGATTTTCTCCCTAAAGTGCCTTGCAAAGTTGTTACACAAAGCCAGCAAGGGTGTCAGAGCCTTTTCATTTCTGTTTCTATCTCTTTGGTATTTCTGTTTAGAGAAACCAGTACGCCCATTTTGTGGGAACGAAGGCCTGTTAGCAGGATCTATTAGCAGGATGACCAAAATAGATCTCATACAGGCCAGCAGATTCAACCCCTGCCACTGCGCCGCCATCAGCCCCATTGTGGTGCTTCCAGCCCCACTGTGGCTTTGTCTGTGTCACAGTACCCTTGTCCTCACAGCCATCCCTCACCAAACTGTTACTGTATCGTGGCAGTTGCAGTGGCGGGACTGGCAGCAGTACAGGTGGGACGGTGGGGCAGGGGGGTCCCTGGTTCTGCAGGATGGTGAATGGTGTTGCAGGGGCGACAAAATGTCCTGCACCACCCCCAAATATAGGATTCATAATTACAACTCCCAACTGTTTCCCCACCTAAAAGCAGCTGTGGGGAAGGAAGTTTTAAAAATCCTCTCCCTCATACCATTTTCTAAATCTAAATTAGCCCTGAATATGCTAAAATAAAAAGCTAAATACCTCACCCCTACACGTGCTGCTTCAAAATTCAACGTACCTATAGAAAGCAAAGGTAATAATGGCAAAGGTGAATGTTTTTAGCACCCACCTTTGCAAGTTTAAAATTGTTCTCAATGCTGTTTTAATACTGTACAGTATCTTGCTCTGGGACCTTAGGCATAGCAGTCAGCTCTTAGGGGCTGAGGTTCCTTCGCCCCCACCCCAATACAATATTTGAAAGGGCCAGATCCCCACCCCCGAAGTTGATGACCATTGCCATTCAAATAGTGTGTGGGCTGCATCACTGGCCCTCCTGCCTTAGGGTGGAGGGCGGGAAGTAAATAAATAAATAAATTAGACGGATGTTTGTTCCTTTATTTTTCTTAAAAGGATAGTTTGTATTTAAAATAATTTCCCCAAAGCTTAAACAGCTGCCGTGTCGAACAGTTGCGGAAGTTGCGGACTAGCAATAAATGCGCATCGGTTTTGGGATTCCTAGCTGCGTTAACACCTGGCCTCCCCCGCAGACGGAGGGGCGAGAAACTTTGCAGCCAGGTGCGCGTGTCCAGGGAGAGAAAAGAGGAGCAAACGGAAGCGGGCGAGAAGCGCGCCGCCTGCCCGTTGAAGTCTGCGGTGGCGGCGCCGCCTCTTCCTGTGCAAGGGAGCGAAGCCGCTCCAAACCAGGCAGACCGCGAGCGAAACTGAAACACTTCTTCGGTTAACGTCCCGCCTCCTTGCCGTCTTTCCCCCCCCCCCAAAAAAAAGTCCGCGAAGCGCGTCACGAGGCTATTTGTGCCACTAGGCGCGCGCCGGCAGACGCACGTGACAGGACTAGCCCACGTTTCCCAGCCCCTCTGCGAATGCTGGGGGGGGGGGGGGAGGACGGGTAAAGAGCGGGCGAACTGCCTGTTCGAACTCTCCTCCCCTTCGATCCCGCACGTGATTCCCCCACCCCGGAACGTGGTATTGTGTAATCACGTGACCCCCCTTTACGGGGCTCGCGCCTGCGCGCGCGCGGGGAGAGTTGAGGGGGGGGTAGGTGGGCCGTTGAGGGAGGGCTCGCGAGTGCGGTGGCGGTTGGTTGGTTGTGGTTGGTAGTGGTAGGGTGGGGGGAGGGGGGCTGCGTACGCGACGGAGCGGGGTGCGAAGATGGCGGACGAGGAGGCCGAGCAGGACAGCGGCAGCCACGGCCCTGGCGGCGAGAGCGGCCTCCTCCCTCTGGATATGCGGCGCTTGAAGGGGCGGCTGCTGGAGCTGGAGACGGGGCTGCGGGAGAGCCGGGAGCCCGCCGTGGAGGCGGCCGCCGAGTACTGTCAGCAGCTCTGCCAGGTCAGGACGGGGCCGGGGCGGGCAGGCGGGAGGGTCCTCTCTCTCCTTGCCTCCTCCTCCTCCAGCGGGAGCAGGAAGGAACTGGGCCGCGCTGCTGCTGCTGCTGCTCTTCTCCTTGAAACTGGCTCTGAGGGAGGGAGCGGGCGGGCAGAAGTGGCCCGCCCCCCTCGCCGGGAGGGGAGTTCATCGCGGGCCCGGAATCCCCTCCCCCCACAACCTGTCTTCCCGGCAGCTCCCCACCCCCCACGCGGCTCCCTCTTCGACTCGGCCCCTTTGTTTTGCTGCTGCTGCCGCTGCCGCCGCCGCCTCGGGTCTGGAGGGGCCTTTGTCTGCTGATGGCGGCGGCGGAGAGCCCGTGCCCCTGGCCCAGCAATAAGCCGGAGCGTGAAGGAGCGGAGGGGAAGGGTGGCTTGTTCCAGCGGGAGGAAGCGAGGGAAGGGGCTGGCTATGGGGGCTCCCTCACCCGCTCGGTTGTATCTCGAGGACTCATGCTCCAGGTGCCAGAGAAGGAAGTCCTGCCCCGGTTTCCCCTTATGCCACAAATATTTCAATATAACCCATCAGCTTGCCCATGGGAGCCATCTGCCCCACTCCGGGAGGCTTAGTCGTAAGGCTCCCTTCATATGTTACCCCCATAGACGAGCATAGGAAGAGTCAGTCCAGTGATCAGGGTTTCCGGAGTATCTTTGAGCCAGTGTTGTTGTGATTGAACGATCTTTCTAACTGCCCTTGGATTTTGTCAATTAAATCAGGTTACTCTAAACTAACATGGTATTTGTAGTGTTTGCTCAGGATGCACACTATTGCTCTTTCCACAAATGTCTTGCCCATCAAATGTCTGTTTCCACCAGTTTGTCGATTGGGAAACTGTCATTTCAGAAATCCGCTTAGTTCAAAACTTACATATTTGAATGGAAGACATGAACTGCTTTAAACAATCATGCTTGAAACAGATACTTTTTGATACAATCACACAAAAATAACATATTGGCCTGGTTCTCGTGTCACTTAAAGTATCATTCCCCTAAGTGGCATGCTGTTGAAATGTCTTACTCCGCATGCTAAGCCATAGTTCGGTCTTAATGTTATGTCTGAACCCGAACTCATGATTGGTTTCTTCCTAAACTACGAGTGGTAAACCAAGGTTTGTGTTTTGTTTACCACTCGTGTGTATGGCTGACTTGGTATAAGACAGCTTTCTATTTCTGTGCATGTTTGCTCAAAAGAAAATCCCGCTGTGTTGGGTGGAATTTAATTAATTGTTATTAAGTTTCTTTTTTCTAGGTCAGAATGTTTTTTTAAAAAATTTAGGCCTATAATAATGGATCACATTCAGTTTTTGTCCATCTGTATATATAGTCAATAGGGAGTCAGCCTTAGGATTTACTCCTCACCTCTGTCAAACCATTTACAACCATCCCATCATTCCCATCATTTCCCATGGTTTTGTGTTGCAAGTTCACAGGTGCAAGCAGTGGTTAACAAATTAAGATCCTTTGTCAACCAAAGGATGAAGGATCCTTGTTTTTTGTTAACCATAGTTTGCATCAGTGCCATTTAACAATAACAATGAAAAAAGGTCCCAGTATTCCTACAGGCTGGTCCTCTCTCGCTTGTCTAGGATAAAAATTTCCGTAGAACAACTGTCATAGACTAAATTCCCATCTTCTTTGACATTATGCATTATACTTGAGCTAGAAAGAATAAGATGTTCCTTTTTGCCTATTGAGAACTCCTGAAAGCAGGAGTGAATAAAATCAACAGTGTAGTTGAGCTCTCCAACATCAGCTCAGTGTCTCTTGATCATATATCTTAATTGAGATTTGAAATTGTGCATTTTTGAGAGAAAGGGAGTCATGATTGACACTCTTTTTGAGCATGCCTCAAGCCATGGAAGGCTTCAGTTTATGTGTTTCTAAAATGTATCAGGCCTTGTTCATGTGAACTAGCTATGGCATTTAACTTTATCAGTTGCCTTTTGGGGAAAAAACACCTTTGTTCAAGTTGATGTAATAAAATAGATAATCCTGATTTTATGAGATGAAATTATAATTATTTCCATTTTACATGTTCTTATTCCATTCTTCCACCTTTTTTCTTACACACAATCTTGCTCCTAATTATAAGTTTGTGTGTGTGTGTGTGTGTGTGTATATATATATATACACACACACACCTTATTTGTTGTGTATATGTATATCTTAATATTTACTATGATTTATTCACTATTATGGATATTGATGTTTATGTGATTAATAATAATAAAAATCAGATTATGTAAACAAGATTGGGTGGATGGGAGCGTGCCTTGCTGGATCCAAGGAACAGCCGGGAACTTTGGCTCCTGATGGTTCCTTTGGAGTCCCATCTTTACCCACACCATATCTCATGTCATGCATGGTATCAGGTGTGGGATGTATGGGTATGACTTCCTAAAAATGGCCTCGTGGGCCATGTTTGGTACATGGGTCTGAGGTTCCCCACCACTGTACTATCAATGACAAGAGTGAGAATTCCTGACTCCCTAGCTGTGTATGCCCCTTTCTGTGATAAGGAGTGTTCAAACTGGCTCACAGCAATGCCAGAATAGGGTATAATAGTAGGAAAATCTATAGCAATTCAATTGATAGTCTCCCCCCCCTTTTCTAATACTTAATTTATCCTTCAATTTTAAAAGAAATTTTGTGATGGGTGTTTATGAAAGATGTTACATCTAGCTAAAAGGCAGTCTATCTTTTAGCTATGCCTCCGTTGCAATCAAAGAAATTTGGGAGAGTCGAGTACTTCTTAGCTTTATAGAAGCTTGGATAAAGAATGGTATACAGTGTAAAATTAAAGGGGGCTTTCCTTTTACCTGCCTTTGTATTCTCTCAAGTCCTTGCATCTTCATTGTAGTGGCAGGCCAGACACAGGCCTGCCTAATTAGAAGGGAACTCATCAAAAACTCTCCACCACAGTGTGATGGTGCTTTAACAAGTGAAAATGATTTCCAGGGCTGAACTCACCTGGTGTCTTTCATGTATTAATGTAATTATTTAATTATATTTTTATTTCGCTTTTCAGACAAATATTGTATCCCAAAATGGCTTACATCAATCAAATGTTAGATACTGGCCCTGCCCTCAGACTTACAAACTAGAAAGACAAGACGTACAAGGGAAGGGGACTGGAGGGAAAAGGTAAAGGAGGGAGATCAATTTAACAATGCCAAAATAAATTGATTAGTTGTAATCAGGCATTTGTATCCAGTTGAGGTTAGGTGATCTTTCCTTACTGGTGTTTTTGAACAGATAGGCATGGTGTGGCAACCTGGCGATCCTTAGTTCTGACATTAGCAGAAGCCAGGTTGTCCTTCTCACAGTCTCGGGGAAATTCTTTGGGTGCAAAAGTCCATAGTGACTCTGAATTTGCACTTGGCAGTACTGCTTTGGAACAATTGGCCTAGCTCTCATAAAGAAAGGGAATAGAGAGAGGGCCAGATTTGTCCTCCTTCACAGGTGTGTGATACCCCCTCCCTTAGTGATCCTGCTCAGATGTATTAGTAATGTAAAATGAAATTTATTATGTATAAATTATTGCATGTTAATAGATAATACATGCTTTCTGCCACACTTCAGATTCTTTGAAGAAAAGGTCCAATACGATGTTCATGTATTATTCTCTATGTAGAAATATTCTCCTTTGGGTTTTTCCCAATTGAAGCCTCTGTTTCATGGCATCAATCTATAATGTTCATAAGGGTTACTTCCCATTTGGTAACTCTGGTTTTTTAGAATTAAATGATTCTTCACACTAGTTGACAAAATATTCTAATATCCCCCAGAATTCATGCAAAGTTCAGTTGACAGCATGTAGTTCTTTGTGATAGACCATATTAGTTTTGGGCAACAAAACAAAAAGATCATGGAAATATAATTATTAAGATTTTCATTTTAGTGTCCCTCACTGGCAAAGCGTTCATTGTTACCTGTGCTAGGAGAATTCTTTGTGATTTATATTTGTGTCTCTTGAATTATTCCTATCCTCCTGCTATTATAGTGGATTAGGAGACAAAAATCATTATGATTAATATTTCATTTTTAATTGTATATAGAATAGTCTCACTTGCTCATGGCACAGTACCAATCATTAGGCAGAATTTGAAGATACCCCTTGTCTACAGTAACATTACCAAGTTTAGCTCTAACATTACCAAGTCTAGATCTGCATTTCTATGCACCCTTAAATAGGAGTAAGTTCCACTCAGTAGGACTTGCTTTTGAGTAAACATGCATTTCAGTGTATTTTTTTTTTTAAGCTTTATTGCTTTGTTAAAGAGAAGGACATTTTTAAAAATCATTCTACAGCTAGGCAGTACCTGGAAATCTCAGAAGCCAGAGGGGGTTAGACAGTACACAGAGGGTTTATTTATCTTCTACATATCATGTTGAATGAGCTGTGAGTTTTCTGCACAGTTTTCTCTCACTGTCCAGGCCCAGTTATGCTTGACCAAAAGCTTGAACACCATGTACCTCAGAGCCTCTCTTTCTCCAAAATGGAATTTTTGTGCTCTGCATAGCTCTGTACTATTACAAACTGGCTGACGAAAGCTGAGTAACAAAATACACAAATACATGCATAGTTGCATACACTGGTCTCATCAGGAAATAATGAACTCTTCCAAAAACAAGTGCAAGAGATATTTCTTAGTGTTTCTACTCTCCTCTGTCCCTCATCCCTAAGGTAAGGCTAATAGGTCATTTTCCAATTCACAAAATTCCCTGTAGAGTTGTAGCACTAGATCAGAAATCCAGTCTTTTCTGCTTGTCCAATGGAGCTGTTATGAAGGGTAAGTGACATTATTTCAACCAGCTACATCATGCACTATTTTAATTGTCCAGTCCTGCTATTAAATAACGCCTTTCCCAAGAAAGCTATGGCCCAAATACAGTGTTCTTAAGTACCTGCTACCATAATTGGGATTAGAGAATCATATCCCAGTTGCTGTGCAACAACTGGTAATATGTCTGTGGCTGATTGCAGCAGTTGCAACAGCTACCAGCCAGGGAATAGGATGCCACATGCTTGCAGCTTTGTGTTGGAGCTGTTGCATTAATAGTGGTGCAGAGCAGCTGTGATGTGCGGTCTCCAAATCCCATTTGTGTCTGAGGTTTGCTGTGTCTGGTATGTCAGCACAGTGCTTTGCAACATATTGAGGTTCAGAGCACATAAATGTTCCTTCTCTTATGCTCTTTGGTGGGACATGGAAGAGAAAAGTCTTATTCACTTGGTAGATTCTAAAAATGTACAGTATAATGTTGAGGAAAAAATGGTAAAAAAAATTATCAGTGAATAAAATGGAAAAATGGACTCCAGTCTTGGTTATTCCATCTTCATGTTTTCTCAACAGACGCTTCTTGAATATGCTGAAAATTGGAAGACATCTGAGGATCCCTTGCCTTTGCTGGAGGTATACACAGAGGCTATCCACAGTTATGTTAAAGTGCGATCTTACCTTACCTCTGAATGTGAAAATGTAGCCTTGGTGCTTGAACGCTTAGCACTGTGAGTATACTATAATTAGTTTTATGTACACTTGTTTTATATTTTCAAGCTATTTTGGAACATAATGCTGTATATAGTGATGGATAGTTCTTTTAGATAGTAAATGAGGGCCTGACTTACGTCTTTAATACATTGGTGAAAGGAAATGGGACTAGATTTAGCTAGTGTTGGACTAGAACCTGGGAGATCAGGGTTCAAATACCAACTCAGTAATGAAGCTGGGTGACCTTGGGCCAGTCACAGCCTGTTAACCTACCTCACAGGCTTGTTGTAGGGTTTAACTGCGCGGGGCGGGGGGGGGGGGGACACACACACCATGTACTCCTTGGAGAAAAAGGTGGCATATAAATGCAATAAATATGCTCTTCTGCTTACCTGCTTAAGAAAGCTGGACGTGCCAGCCAGATGGAGATGTCAGTTGCCAACCTGGTATCTAGAGATCTCCACGTGGTTGCAATTGGGCCCGCACCAGTCACAAAAAGCGCCTGGTACTAGCTGATTTCGAACATTGCATGCTGGCCAGCTTTGACAGGTGGGACCACCCAACTGCCAATCTCCTGACATCATAACATCATCAGGTGATTGATACCAGTCAAAGTTTAAAGGTGATCATTTACCACCAATCGGCTCACTGGCAATTACATACACCTTATTATTGGCACTGGGAATACTTGCCCCACAGCTGACATCACATATGACACAAGGTGAATGTGGTTTATGGGACGCTATCTCATGCGCCAAATTAGGATCCGTGTCAGACCCAATTAGGCCTGTGTACTGGAGGTTCCCCACTCATGTTGTGAGCAGTAAGAAATTAACTGATTTTGCAATCTTTCTTACTTTTTTAGAAGCTATGCTGAACTTCTGCTATCCCTGCCTCTTGAACTGCCTGAAAACCAATGGAAAGAGTTTCAGTCCTTTATTCAGGTAAGAATTTGGTTTCTTAACCAACCTATTCATCTGGAGTCATAAATATATAATGTTTGGTGCCTCGTGTTTCTCCTACAGTGATGAGTTCTGTTGTGTGTCAGTCTCTCAGATTTATTGTGATCTAAATCTCAGTGAGATGATGGTTTATAGTTCTGCCAGGGGAAAATTGTTCAGATGGAAAGTTTGGTTTAGTTTAGTAGCCTTCCATTTTTTCAAGTAAGTCACATAGCTACTCACCCCTTATGTTTTGGCAAGGTAAAGAAACTTTGTGAAAAAGGGGAATTGAAAATTTGAAGCACTCCACAGTTCTTATCATAATCCTCCGTATTCTGGACAAGAATAGTATTGACGTACATAAATCTGTATAAAAATATGAACAAAATAGTGCAGGAACTCTTCGATTGCGGTACCTTTTTAAAAAAGTATGCTTTCTATCCCACCAAGTTATTTTGCTTAGTGTATGATCCTGCTTCATAATCTGTTAAGCATAACCCCTTGAGTTGTAGGTTTGTTAGGTTTTTTTTTTTTTTAAAAAAAGTATGATTGGAAGTGAGTTGTGAAAGGCAGATAGCAGTGAGCACTTCGAAAACTCAGTGTTCTTATCTCTTCTCAGTCCGTTAGATGCTATCCAGCTAACATAGTTTAGAGACCCATTTCAATCCCTGTAATTTGGAATTAGGAAGAATGGTACAAAGATATGATTACATGGCCAGAAAATTAATGGGAAGTGCTGCGCTTTTACTCTTCAGTATTAGAACCTGCACTCTACAGATGTGAAGTGAAGATTTTATACAAGGTCCACCAGACAGGACATTGGAATATCCTTTGAAATTCCATGTACAGTACAGCATTGATCATCAACTGGAGAAGCCACCCATGCCTTTTAAAAGGCGGCATATCAGGCAGAAATTTAAAAGGCGTGACTGTCGCCCACTGTTGCATTTATTGAATTCCTACCTGTCACACAGCTTTAAAAGGATACGACTCCTTTCATCTCTTTTCTCCCTTCTTTTAACATATTTAGTTTGGTTTGCACAGAATGCTTTCAAAGTTCTCAAACAGAAGAGAGCACTGTGTCTGGTAGATGAACTAGGAATTCCATTTTTGTAGCCTACAGAGACCCTTCTGCTGTATGAAGCTGCATTCCCTTTCTTCATCTGTGGTTTCCTGAGGAATACCATATGATTGCCAGCTTCCTATCATTCAAGATAGCCCAAGAGCTATTATGAGTTTTATGTAATTTGATGTACATATACTTGTTAAAACTATTTTGGTGTTTTTCCCCCAAGATGGCACACACAAAATTGATGGAAAGTGGCAGCTGCCAATTGCATTTCTTATCTCTTCTTGCTCAAGAAAATGGGACTTGGAAGAATCCAGTTCTTTCTAGTATCCTTTCCCAAGAGCCTCTGGATCAGGATGAGGGTAAGTTTACAAAGGAAATGTAGGCTGAAATGTAGCCTACTGCACAAAGCTAAGAGTTGCATCCATTAGTCTGCTTGCTTTTGCCCCTGGCCCCATGCAGTCTTTGGGTGGAATGTGGCTTTTGAGCTCAAAAGGTTCTCCAACCCTGCTATTAATTCTTTGCAGGATAAGGCACTTCTGCACTTCAGTTTCTGCCCCCTGTCCAACACGTAGTATAATCATTAGGTGAAGGTGAATTTGCAGAAATCCTCACACACTGTCAGGTAGGCTACAGCTACATGAAAAGACTTGTGAACTGAGAGATACTAACCAACTTTAGAAGTTGACAGTTAAGTGTATTTAAATTAGTTCTTACTATAAAATAAAAGTATCCTTATTTACCGATTGTTATATCTTCCTGTATTAAGTGGAAATGGGAAGACAGAGAATTGGAAATAAGCAGGGAGCTTAAAAAGTTTTATGCCTTACACGGGGGGAAAGCCCACTTCGTGTACTGGTTCCAGAAAGGTAGAGATAGTTATGCAGGGGCTGGTTCTGGGGTTGTTCTGACTATGTGCAATTTCAGCTTTACACACAGTCCCTGGAACCTAACCCCTGTGCAAGTTGTCGGATACAACCCATAGAGTCTGGGAAGACTGACATAATGTTTGAGATGGTGTCCTTGACACTTTCAGGGTTACCTGTTAAAGTACCTGTTGAGGTACTTTAAGAGTTTAGTCCCTTAGTTATAATGGTCTGAATGAAGTTTGCATTAATTTCCATGCTGTTATTAATTACCATCTACAGTACATACAAATGGTATGTTTATGAATAGTGCTGCTCACACTAGAAATTTAGTTAGCACAATATTAAATCTTGAATTGAGGCCTCTTGCCAAAGAGGGGTTGGGCTTAAGTTTATTTATGTAAGAATACAATTAAAACTATGATAAAACCATAATAAACACAATTAAAAATGTCCTGCACAGTAGGGATAGGAGAAAGGAAAGAACATCATAGGAGGAAACTAATGATTGAGGATTTATTTTAATAAAGAAGTGTATTAGATGTGGTATGGGTGGGCATCTGAGAGATAAATATTGGGTTTCTATTGTTCATTGAAGATTGAGCAGAGTGAAGTTTATAGTGGCTTAAAATTTATTTTTGTATTCTAAAATAGATCTTGTTTCTGCATTGACTGTTATTTGTGTTATGATTGTGTTTTTGTAGCATAACTTGGTCTTGTGATCATCCTTGCTCACAGGTTAACTGTACCGTGAAATTAAAGGTTGCTGTGGATTTGCAAGAGGAAAACTAAAACCTTGACATTAAAACTCCAAATGTTAATAATATTAATGTGACGTACAGTTCCGATTCATGAGTTAAAAATGGACTTTTTTTAAACCTCAAGGTCCTTCCGTATCTTATTTCAGTGATAGCAGAGAATGTTCCTCTGTTAATGCAAGACAGGTTACCTGAAATGATAAACACGGTGGTTTAAAGGATTATTAGGGACCGTGGGTGGAAGAGCAAGGCTAAAAAATGAGAAATGTAATTAGTCACTGAATCATGTGGAAGATGGAAAAGAATATGAATGTTTTGGATTGGGCATGGAAAATGAACATTGAATAAATGCATCATTTTGTGTTTAACAATGAACAGTACTAAACCTTTGCATATACAGAACTGTCATCTCTAGTTATTAAAATAACTTTCTCCCAGATTTCACAATGGCCTGTGTGTGCATTTCTTGTTAAGAAAGCATGCCTGTGTTGCATAGCTTAGGAAAATATATTCTAATTTCTTCCTTAGCTTGTCATTATCTTTTTTAAAAACTTAATCTGATTTTAATAAGTTGCACAATTAAATATGCAAAGTGAGGCAGTTACTCTAATCACATAACATGGAGTAACTTCTCAAGTATGATTTGATTATCAGGAGCGCCATTGTGAACTGAGACAGTCTGCTCTTCTCCCCACCCCTGCCATGGTGTCAAAAATAGTTAAGAGTTAAATGTCACATTGCTTGACTCAGGCAAATGATGGTTACTACTAACCACAGTTTGTACCCAGACCCGATACTGAAACCAAGACGTGGTACACTGGACCGTTGTCTTGCCTCAGTAATGGACTGGACAAGAGCCAATAAACTGACAATCTACATAAGACTAAGACATTGTTATTGGGTTGTTCCCTAGATCAAATGGATGGGAGTGTGTTGTGGACATTTGGTCTAAAAATTGTAGACATGAGGATTAGCTAGGTAAGCCTAGGTAAGAAACCTTCCAAATTACAGACAAAGGTTTGTGTATTAGCCACCTGTAAACTCGATTGAGGCGACAGAGAGAACTAAAGGTGGTTTGCTTTAGTTGTGGTTTTGTGAGCAACTACTTTTTAAAATGGCATATATCATAGAGGTGCCTATAAGAAAGGAGCGTGCAAAATTTCAGAGGAATGGGGGCAGGGGCTAGTGACGTACGTGATTGAAAAAAATCATGTTTGTGTTCTATTCACTTGGCACCAAAACTCCAGAAACAATGCAAAGCTGATAAATAGGAGTGGATGTGTAGCACAAAGGCAAAAGGGCATCAGTGTCCGGCATTTTCAAGTGAGCATTGCTAGCAGAACTAGCAAAGAACACAGAGCATACAAAAACAAGATGATACATCAACATCTGTTCTCCAAAGAACAGTGTTTAAAGAGCTTCTGTAAATCTATTCAAGGTTTTTCTGTGGATATGACACAGTAAATTTGCAAAACATTTTAATGTCTGAATATAGCAGTGTTAAAAGTTCTGAAACATAGCAATTTTGATACAATATAAACATTGTCTGGTTTTTTGTTTAGTGATTATAAAGTAATGGTTTAATAGTGGCAAAACAAAGCAATTTTGTATCTCATTTGCATGCCTTTAAGTGATCCTGATAGTTTACTCTCTTTTTCTATTTTAATTTTAAAGAAACGTTTATTCAAAATTCTGCAAAACACAGTGTTATCAAACAGAATCTGATGACAATATACATAGTCCACATACAATTATAGATCACTGTTCAACAAAAACAGACATAAAATAAAACCAAAATAAATAAACATCCTCCCATCAGATGTCAAGGAGATAATTAATTACACAACTGTAGAAAATATTTGAAGGTAGCCTTGTATAGGGAAGTTTTTTAATGTTTAATGTTGTATTATGTTTTTATATATGTTGGAAGACACTCAGAGTGGCTGGAGCTATCCAGTCAGATGGGCGAGGGTACCAACAATTGTTGTTGAAGGTAGTGACTGGAACTATTTATAACATAGACATAATGGCTGAACAAGACAGGGTTACAAACATGGACTCTATTATACCAAGGGAAAGTAATTAAAATGTTCTGTTGTCCTAAGTCAGTATCAGCCATATTCATTCATTACTGCTTTGTTTCATTGCTCTTTATTTGCCTATTTTCTCTTTCTTTATTCCTCATCATCCCAAAACTGCCTAAATAATTTTATTTATTTATCTTTATCCAATTACCTTCCCCATTTTTTCTCTAGTTTGGGAACCCTCCAAACATACATATTTTCTGAGTATGTTTTATTTAGCCCAGTGCCTTATTTTATGTCAGCCTTCTTCAATCTTGTGCCTTCTAAATGTTTTGGATGACAATTCCCATCATCCTTGACCGCTGGTGGTGTTGGTTGGGGCTAGTGAGAGTTACATTCCAAAAACATCTGGAGGGCACCAGGTCGGGGAATGCTGTTAGTTGAGCAAGCTATAAGTGTCTATTAAAAATTAAGGCTGCAAATCAGGGAAGCAGTATATGATTGTCAGGGAGAACTACATGTGCAACCTGAGTAGGATTACAGGTGGTGCCATTTTGTGTGTGTCCAATTGACGTACAACCACCATTGTACACATCATTTTTGGCCCTGGAATGGAGGTGGAACAGGCTTATAGTGACCCAGAACACAACTCCTGCACAAGCGGGCAGTTGCCTGTACATGTATTCACTACAATTGTTGTCATTGCCAAAGTCACTGTTCAGTATAAGAAGAGGCTTCTCTTCTGCCATTGGGACTGCTGGACCAAAACATCAAACAAAACTAGATGTACATGTAGTTCTCTCACCATTCCCATGCAGGCACATCACTTCGTTGAATTGCTGCTGCAGTTAATGAAAAATATACCTTGACATTCGGTTTTGGAAAGCATTGCCAAAGCATTTCGAGTCACTATAGGGAGACTTATTGAAGACTGTTACTAATAAGTTTTTGCCTGTTACATATTTGTTTGACCCTTCCAAAATTACAAAGTTACAATTGCTTTCCATGCTCACTTAAGTCAAAACTTTGTCTTTCTTAAATGATATGGGGAAATAGTGCACATACTGTTTCACTTTTCAAAAACATGAAGATAAAGATTGGCTGAATAGTTCGTTTTAATTTACAATATAATTCACAATTTTAATTTATGAAATTTAGAAACTTAATTGTGAAGGCTTTCTAACAAAAATACAAGTACATAGTTAAGGTATAAATACTAGTTGTAAATATTAACTAGTCTTTACTGATTCACACATACATTGGTGTTAAATATTTAATGGGCAGTTACTGATCACATATTGTTGTTTCGCCCTGTTTGCATTTCACATTTTAAAGTGGAAAGTTCAATCACCTTACAGTTTGGTCTGAAACAAGTCTAATTGAAAGTACGCCTCATTGTTATCAGTGAAGCTTTCTTGCTTTGCAGCATTAATGTAGTAATGTTCTAGAATTTAAGCCAGTGCTTAGCTGCATTGGACTGATACTGTATTGTGTGTTTTGATGTAGTAATTTTAACACTTAATATTGGGTTTATACCTTTTTATGTGCCTGAGATTCCGTAATAAGAACGGACAAAAGGCAAGTTTGTCTGTTGATGAATACATATTATTCTCTGCCTTCTGAAATTTGAATTATAGGGATATTCATTAATTGCATTTAAGACTCTTTCCTAAGTTGTAAAGAGCATTTCTAGCAATGTACCTAATGTTGGAAGATAGTATAAAACGTGTTTGTTTCTTGTATTTGAAATTATTATTGTGAGTTGTATTATCATTCAGTGGATATCACTGATAAAGCCTGTTTTTAATCAGTGTGTTAGTTTAAAAATATTATTTATTATTATATAATATAATATTATACTGGAAAGTATCTTTGTAAATAATTTATGGCTGAATTCAGATGAGATTGACCTCTGAATCATAAATCACAATTGTCTTTTTGTAGCCGTAATAATACTGAATCTGCCTCTTTCGTCCCATTTCATCAGCTTGCTCTCTGAAAAGTAATTAGAACGATTAATTTATCTGCAAGAATATCTGTTTTCATATTATAAAGCTACTTAATCCAGACAGGCTGCAGTGACATTGATTTTAATCTATTTCCGTAACCTTTTTGGTGGATCTTTTTTAATTAACTTTCGCATCTTAGCCTTATTGATTTATTTTTGTTTTTTTACCTTTAGACTCTATAGATGAGTCATAACTTTATATATAAAGCCATCTGGATTCTTCTCCAATTTCTCTCTCATTTTACCCTTCTTCTAAAGACCAGTGTCTAAAATCTCTTTGTAAATATAAAAATGAGTGTGTGCGGATGTGAGAAAAACAAGTAGGTTTTAATCAGGTTTTGTTTTTGTTTTGTTTTGTTTTGTTAAAAAAAAACCATTTTAAATACCGTAATTTTAAATTTGGTTCTTATATGTGCAACTTAAAATATATCTGGAGTGTCTCTCTTGATGGAACCTAGCCCGGCCAGGTGGGTTTCAAGGTGGGTCACAATTTGGTCCCACTGCAGTGTGCACCCCAGTTCATCACTTCCCTTGTTCACATATGTGTGCATAGCAGTCATTACCCTCCACCCGTGCTGCGATTGGCTCTGGGCTGCTGCACAAGGATGCTGCCACCCAGCAATAGAGGGGGGTGTCACCACCACCTCTCCAACCCTTCCGCCTGTTGGTCAAGCTTGACCCCGGGAGTGGAGGTGTGGCCAGCTTGCAGCATTGGGCCGTCACACAAGCTGTCTCTGCAGATCCCTCTCAGCTGGCCCTAGAGTGGCCCTAAGGAGAAGGAGCCGCTGCCGCCGCTGCCCAACCCCAAAGGCTGGGCTTGGGTGCTGCTTCCTTCGATGAGGGAACCTGTTTTGGGGGTGCCTAGTTGCACACCCTCAAAAGAAATGTGTCTGGAGCTGCGACCCTCCCCGTCCTTCCCTCTCCATGCTATGCCACTGGCACTGGCTCTTATATATGTTCATCGCTGCAGCTTTCTTTGTAAGTGCTAGCTTGAGAGCCATAGGTGATAAGGAACTGCATGTCATAGGGTGCATGGAATTCCATGGCAGTGAACGAGCTAGTGGAGGGGGAATGGAACACTGTTCCTACTGTGCACCCAGTGTAGAAACCAAGTAGGGTGCCAGAATCTGGTGCTTAGCATAAAAATACAATGAATTGTTGCAGGAAGGAAATACTTCTTTGTCTCCCTCTGTAGCCCCTCCAGTCCCTCTCCTCTTATAAAAAAATACATAATTGCAGACTAGTTTGTGGTCTTATTTATTAGGCTTATTTGTTGGTTCTACCAATCCTGTAGTCATATATTTGTACAATTGTGTGCCGAATGAAATCTTACCTTGACACCATCCAGCATAAATTGTTCATTGAGAAGGTTGTTCAGCCCCCTCTCCCCTCATTATAACTTGTGTTCTCTGAAGTAAATTATGTTGAAATACAAATAATATTACTGCAAAAAATGTAATCTCACTTATTTCCCATACTATAATTAAGAAAAGTTGGTATATCATAGGGTTTGTTCAGATAGTTGTCCCTGAGAAGGAATCAAGGTAGAATTAGGGTTTATGAACACCCTTACCCGTGTTTCTACTTCTCTTTTCATGATAACTGGTGACAGAACAGGAGCTTCTATACACTTATGGTGAGAGGGATTGAGGAGGGAATGTACAGCAGTGAAATCATGTCCAAACTCTTAACCACATTGATGATCAGAGGGAAGAATTGAAGCTCTGGCTTGCTTTTTTAAAATTGAAATAGGTTTACTGTAGTCATGTTGGGCCCTTTCAAAATCCTTCTAACAGTGCCTTTGCCTTTCATGATAAATACTGGTATGTAGACCTGTGTTAACACTTACTGCATGGTGAGCTAACAATATGTCTAATTGTCTTTCAGTGAATCAGTTTTTAACCTTTGAAGGCCCTATGCTACTGGATGTGCGCATTAAGCATTTGATGAAAACAAAGCAGTTAACTCAAGCAACTGCCCTGGCAAAAGTGTGCTCTGACAATCCAGAAATCAGCAGCAAAGGCAGTTTTAAGCAAACCTATCTAGTCTGCCTTTGTTCTGGGTCACCAAATGAAAAGCTAATGCAGGAGGTAAGTATGTTTTAGCAATATGCCTTGTGACTTTCTCAAAACATCAGTAATAAGAGTATTGGGAAACATGGTTCAGAAGTGCATGTTGTAACATTCTCCGAAGAAAGAATGACTTGTGTTCTAGAACAGTTAAGCTTGAGCCAGTGCAAACTGTAAGGTATAAAACATCTTGGCCAGATTCAACTACCCCATTCATGGAAGCTAGCACAAGGACTCCACCTAGCTCAATGGAGCTTTCCCCCTCTCTTCCCCTGTACCTGCCCCATATCCTCCCTGGAGAGTTGGGAGAACCCCCAGAACAGCATGGCAGGGAGGAGAAGGAAGGTTGTTCCATCTGGCAAGCAGAAATGCTCTCATTGGTGGTATATTGAATTCCACCCATTGACTCTTATCTCTTAAAAAAGAATTGTTGAAGTGTTTGCCATATTTTATTATATGGGGGTCTATTCGTTAATGTATAGTACCCATTATTTGGATACAATGGCTTTTAAATTGGAACAATTGGGCATAGAAAGGTTAGGAGGGAATTCATGATTTTGAATAATTCTGGGAGATTAAGGTTTTCAGGGAAGCTCTTAAGACAAGGGGTAATTAAATATGCTTAGTGGTCAGTCTTTGAAACATTCATATCTGTTAGACCCTCTTTGGCAGTAATCAGAGAGGAACAGACAGCCTTGTTCGAGCTTTTGAAGAGCAATGACAGAATGACTCCATTTGGCATTAATATATTTTAAAATGCCCTTCCTCTTTCAGCATTAACCACACTACCTGGTGAATGCTAAGCTTTTGACCACCTTCAAATCCTCTAACCATGGCTGGCATTGACCTCAGCGCAGATGCACTGCTGCAGCATTGTTTAAGTTGAAAAGGGTTAGAAGAAAGGGATTCTAGTACTGTATAAGGAAAGGAAGGCAGTTCATGAACTTGTTGAAGCCCAGAGGTTGCTCCCAGTCTCTTAACCAAAATTAAGTCCTTTGATTCCTGGAGTCCTTTCACTTGGATTATTTTATATTTGGGAATGATTTGTCCAGGTCCTTACAAACATAGGGTAGGATTTCCCTAACAAGACCTATCAGCAGAAGCCCTGCACAAAACATTTTGCTTGCACAGTGGGGCTTTTCCCCTCCGCCCACCCATGTGTGTTGGTAAGGCGAATCCCCAGAACAGTACTCAGAAGGTGGAGAGGTGAGTGGTTATTCTGTTTGGCAAACGGAAATGCTTGCACTGACAGAAGGGTCAGAAGAGTGTGACGTTAAATTCCTCCCATAAACTAATAAAACATATACATAGAGACTTAAGTATTTTTGTCTGTGTTAGCAGTATTTTTAGTCTCTCTGGATAAGTGTAATAGAAGATGCTGGTGTATAAATTTAAGAGATCATTGAGATGATTTATGTAATGTATAAACTGTACAAATTAGATTTTTTTTCTTTTTGAAAAATAATCATGGTTTTTACATAGACTATCAATGTTAAAGCAATTGCTTAAACTGCTGATATGTACTATGCATGTTTTGATGTAATCGGATTTAGTATTTTAACTGAAAACAAATTACTTAATCTTTTTTTCCTCACTCTTCAGATTGCAGATATAGACTGCAAAGATGCTTTAGAAATGATCTGTAATCTAGAATCTGAAGGAGATGAAAAGAGTGCTCTTATTTTATGTGCAGCATTTTTATCTCGTCAATTGCAGCAGGGAGAGATGTATTGTGCATGGTAGGTTTGAATCCTTTGAACTATGTTAGTTAGAATATATTATACAGCAAATATACAAATGGAGTAATGGAGCAGAAATATTATAAAATTGAGTATTTTGTCATAACCTGTGATAGCTAGTGCCATTGGTGTCTGTAATTTATCCTAATTAAGGATCAGATAGCAGATCAAATATTACAAAGCAACCGTAGTTTTACCTCTGTAGGAACCAAATTCTACAGCTCTTAGTAGACTGGTGTAATAGAAGTTAAGTTAATATATCTAAAATACTTACCTCATCATTGTGAGATTTTATTGTACCAGTATATTTCCAAGTTCTATGCAGTGAAATGACTAGTAGACTATTCCTTGTGAACATAAACCAGAGCATATTTAACGCTGAAACGTGCATCCTTACCATTTATATCCGTATAAGATAGATATTGAGTGGGAAAACATAATACTTGGAATGAAATGCTTAGTCATGAAAATGTTAGCACATTTAACATTCAGGATTTTTCTGTAAATTTTATTAAAATAAGATTTCAATCACAAGAATGATGGATTGTAAATCACTCTTAGTTTTATGCTGCTCAAGATGCATTAAGCAAGCCAATTTCCCCATCTCAAGTATTCAGAAAGAATGACTTGCTTTCCATGTGTCCAGGCATAGTTTAGTCAAACAGTTCTCTTATATAAATAGAAGTGTACTTCATTTTAAATGTACTGTAATGTTTCTCCTGTTTTTGGCCAAAATATAATGCAGGTAAGCTGCCTCTGAAGCTATTATTTTTCTTTGTATTCCAACTGTTTCCAAAATTTCCCAGTAAGTAGAAGCTGCAGGGAATTCCCAAGGTGCCATACTAGCAATTGTTTACCTTAATTTATAGGGCATGGGGCTGCCACCTCTGTTGCATTGATTGCCAACTCCCAACCCCCTCCCTTCACCCCTGCCCACTTGCTACCCCTGCCAACACACTACCCTCCCCATTGTGAATCCCCATCCTTCCACATCTCTCACAGCTCGCCCCAATCCACTGTGAGAGGGTGAGAAGATGAGAAAGTATTTCATCGCATTCTGCCAGAAGGAAGTGTGCATTTTGAAATTCCCACTTCCTTCCAGGAGCAGTGGGAAAAGGAGAGAAAGACACACACACACCCCTTTCTAGTGACTACAGTGTTTCAATGTTAGTATAGTTTTAACTTTGTAAATTTCAATTTTCAGGGAACTGACACTCTTCTGGAGCAAACTACAGCAAAGGGTAGAGCCTTCTGTACAAATATACCTAGAGAGATGTCGTCAACTTTCTGTGTTAACAAAGACAGTATACCACATTTTCTTCCTAATTAAAGTAATCAATTCAGAGGTAAGGATGTGCAGTAAGGTTATTTGTGATGCTGTGAATTGAAAATCCACTTGGTAATGACTTGCAAAATATAGTGCACCTACCTCATGAAAATACAGTTCTTCGCACTTCCAACTATGGTATCTGCATGCGTAAACTAGCAGTCAGAAGTTCCTGTGAAGCATAATTTCCTCTTGTCTCAGAGAATGCTGGCATGACAGTGTGCACTTTGCACTCAGTATCTCTGGCTGCCAAAAATGTCCAAAACACTAACCATTTGCTTAGATCATATTTTAAAGAAAGGGAGGGAGGATGAGCCCATCTGTGGGATAGAGCTTTTGATTGCTTTTGACCGTTCTAGATGGCCTTGACTCCTACATCAGTTTTATGAAGTAGAAAGATTGCATTGGGTGCAATACAGCCAAATTTTGCTCACTCTGTTTCAATACCATCCTGGGTAAAGTCTTTATTTTCCCATTATGTTTATATTTCTAGGCTATTTTCCTGCCCAAAGGCCAGTAAACCAGGTTACAAATAAAAACAGCTCAAAACTTAGAAGTCAACAGCTAAACAAAATAAAGAAAAAAAAGTCAAATGCAGAGCAGCACCAAAACAACCTCCAACTGTTAAAAAGCAAACATCAAAATACAGCAAGAAACCAGGCCAGCATGAAATCAAGACCAAAGGAACAATGAAATAATAAAACAATTGTAACAGAACAGCCTATAGTGTGGAGGTAATACAAGTATAGGGGAGATAGTTCCACATCCTGTTGTTTCAGGATGATGTGGGCAAGTGGAAGTTCTTCCAGGGAATAGGTCTTAGTAGGTCAGTTGTATTCCTTAGTTTGGGACCTTAGTTTGCTTGACTCTGCCTTAAATTGTATAGCGATGTCTGCCCAAGAGTTGCTAAAGATACTAGGTTGGATCCAGAGAAGAGGACATTTGCACAAGTAGATTTTCTTCATGTGTCCTTCACATGAAAAGCTACATGATACTGCTGTCTGATTTCAGCTCATTCATTCCCATTCTAGCATCTCATCTTCTAGCCATCAGAAACATTTTATGTGATGGATGCAGGTAGCTGCAATTTGGGTTGGGAAATTCTTTTCATGCAAACATCCTTATGCTTACGTTTCTCTGGATACAACCCAGAGATATTTGAGAATGGCATTTACATGTAATAGCTCTGATAAATGTTGAGCCTTGCGGGACACAGCTGAATTAAGGACAAAGAAGTTGCTCTTTTCTCCAGTATTATTTTTTGTGCTTCTATATATTGTAAGGCAGTTGCTTGTTTCACTTAATAATTATGGTTTTTTTTCAAAAGTTTGTAACAGGACCACATTAATCAAAAAGTGAATTCTATGACTGTTCCTGGAAGAAGTGATTAATTTTGACAAAATGTAGACCATTATCCATTTAATGCAAAAATAAGGGTTTTTTAATTGTATGTTTAATGTTCAGATGTAAGGGAAAGAGTTTGAATAATCATTTATAGAATTTACTGAAATCAATTGTAAGCATTACATAATGTTTTAAATTACTTTTTAATTTGTCTCTTCTTTTACAGATCGATGCTGCTGGACTTGCAACGTGCATTGAACTTTGTGTGAAAGCATTGCGTTTGGAAGCCAGTGAGAATACAGAGGTCAAGATTTCCATTTGCAAGACTATATCTTGTTTGTTGCCTGATGATTTGGAGGTTAAACGTGCTTGTCAACTGAGTGAATTTCTCCTCGAGCCAAATGTGGATGCATACTATGCTGTTGAAATGCTGTATAATCAGCCTGACCAGAAATATGATGAAGAAAACCTTCCAATACCAAATTCATTACGCTGTGAGCTCTTACTTGTATTAAAAACTCAATGGCCTTTCGATCCAGAATTTTGGGACTGGAAAATGCTAAAACGTCAGTGTCTTGCATTGATGGGAGAAGAGGCATCAATTGTATCATCAATAGATGAGCTGAATGACAGTGAAATGCATGAAAAAGCAGAGGACTGCCAAGATGAAAACAAAGAAACTTTAGTGAATGGACTTTCTGGATGTTTTGATGAAGCTACAAACTTACTTAGAAGCATTAGAGATAAAAAGCAGAAAAACCGAGAAATAAAGAAACTGAGAGAGCGAGGGTTCATATCTGCTAGATTCAGGAACTGGCAAGCATACATGCAATATTGTGTGCTGTGTGACAAAGAATTCCTTGGACATAGAATAGTAAGGCATGCACAGAAACACTACAAGGATGGAATCTATAGCTGCCCGATATGTGCACAGAATTTTAATTCTAAAGAAACATTTGTTCCGCATGTCACACTACACGTTAAGAAGTCTAGTAAAGAGAGACTGGCTGCAATGAAACCACTGAGAAAATTAGGAAGACCACCTAAAACAGCAACCACTGGTGTGAACAAGAAGAACAATACTGTAGTTAAGCAGGAACAACGGCACATAAAAAAGAACAGCCTTTATGCAGCAGACTTCATTGTTTTTAATGATAATGATGGTTCTGATGATGAAAATTTTGAAAAAGACAAACCTTACATTCCAGAGATAACACCAGTTCAGAAACCATTGCCTGTCAATGAGTTTACATGTCCTGTTAGCTTGTGTAAAAAAGGCTTTAAATACTTTAAAAATTTGATTGCACATGTGAAAGGTCATAAAGACAATGAAGAAGCTAAACGGTTTCTTGAAATGCAGAGCAAAAAAGTCATTTGCCAGTACTGTAGACGCCATTTTGTAAGTGTTACCCACCTCAATGATCATTTACAAATGCATTGTGGCAGCAAACCCTACATCTGTATCCAGATGAAATGTAAATCTAGCTTTAATAGTTATGCTGAACTTTTGAGTCATCGGAAAGAGCACCCACTCTTCAAGGCAAAGTGTATGTTTCCGAAATGTGGGAGAGTGTTTTCAGAAGCATACTTACTTTATGATCATGAAGCACAGCACTATAATACCTTCACCTGCAAATTTGCAGGTTGTGGAAAAGTTTACCGCTCCCAAAATGAATTAGAAAAGCATATTGAAGACCATACTAAATCATCTGAAAAAATACAGCTGTCTGATGGTGAGAATAATTCTTCCCAACCTTTAGAAGAAAATGAGAATGCTGAAGAAATCCATCCAAAAGAAACATTTGTTCTACCACCTGAAAATGGTATAAATATCTGTGCCAAAGCAGAAAATTATGTCTCGGATCAGTTCAAAGATGAATCTCTCAGGACTGAGGGAACAAAAATGCCAGCTAGTGTACTGGAACAGATTAATTCAATCTCTGTAGAAAGTGTGGAGCAACCTATACCTGCTCCTCCTGCAAAGGCAGAACCGGTAGCTGTGGCCAGCAGTGTTTTGATGCCTCTTCTAGGCCAAAGAATTAGAGAAAACATGGCAAGAAAAGGTAAATTACCTGCTTTGAGTAGTAAAATAGATACGGGTGCACCTGTAGTCCAACAGTTATGCCCAGCAGTTGAAGATACTTGTAATGATCTTGCAGTGTTCCAGGAAGGAAAGGAACATGACTGTGTTGGTGAGTCCCAAACAGTTTCCATGCATTCAGTTAAACTTGAACCTGAAGTTCTTGCATCAAAAAGCCCTGAAAAAGAGATAAGTCTTATGTCCTTCATGCCGAATCAAATAGGCTGTCAAAATTTACTCTCTCCCAAACTTCCCATGGAAGAGAACATTAAGACTGCTCCCAATTTTTATAATTTGCCTCTAAAGACTTTAGAAGGGATTGCACTTGCTCCAACCCAGAGCAGCCTCGGCACTCCTTTTGTTCCAGTCATACCACTGGCAGCTCCAGTTCAGAAGTTCACTTGCCAAGTTGATGGATGTACTCGAGTCTACAATTCTTGCCAAAGCATTGGCAAACATATGAAGACAGCCCATCCTGATCAATATGCTGCATTTAAGATGCAGCGCAAGAATAAAAGGAGTAAAAAAACAAGCAGTTTGCAAAACCTGTCAAATGATAGCAAAATTGTTTATTTTTTACCATCACAAGTATCTACTCCCACTAGTGATGCTTTTCTTCAACAAGCCAAGACCACTTCAAATCCCCCTTGTACAAGCCAACTGCAGCAGCTGTCTAACGCCCTTTTTCCAACACGTCTGGAAAGTATGACTAATTCCCTATTACCCAACATGGAAAATGTTATAAATATAGGTCTATCATCCCATATTAAAAGTGAAACAGAGAATACATTAGGTGCACAATTGGGAAGTTTGTCCAGTGCAACTTTACCTTCACAGCTGGACGAACTAGAAAAACCAGTTATGCCTCTGAACATTGACAGTGGTTCAGATCCTTTCCTTCCTTTACCTTCAGAAAATGGTCCAATTTCTCTCTTTCCTTCTCTTGCTGATAATGGTCCGAGTTCTGTTTTCTCACAAATGGAGAACAATACCAGTCACTTTTCCTCCCTAGAAGGAAACAATAACTCTGCTTTTACAAAAGAGGAAAGTGTTGATGTGCTCTTCCCTTCACAAGTAAATAATGAGAGTAACTTCAGTGAAACCACTCCGCAACTCCTTGTTTCAGAAAAAGTGAAAAAGGTTCGTAGGCGAGATCCAGATGGAAAAGAAAAGAAGCCAAAGCATAACAAGCGGGCAAAATGGCCAGCAATAATCAGGGATGGCAAATTTATTTGTAGTCGATGTTATAGGGTTTTTTCTAATCCTAGATCACTTGGTGGCCACCTGTCTAAACGCTCCTATTGTAAGCCCCTAGATGAATCGGAAATTTCTCATGAAGCTCTACAGCTTAATGGACAATCTTCTCTTCTTGCCAGTGTGATTCTTTCTTCAAATGCATTGAGCTTACAGCAGCAACAGGAGCCAACTTTTAATCCAGAAGTGTGTTTTAAAGAGCCATCATTCCTTCAGCTGCTGGCTACTGAAAATCGGTCAACTGCTTTTTTCCAGAACTTGTTTCCACGGACTAATACGACTACCTTCAATGCAAGTGAAAATGAAGAAGGAAATGAAATTATCAAACAGGCCTTGGAAACTGCAGGCATTCCAAGTACTTTTGATTCTACAGAAATATTACCACATGTAATTACAACTAGCTGTATCACTGGTACTACTGAAATAAATGCAACAGTTTTGCCAAATCCAGGTGTGTCACCTTCGTTACCAACTACCTTGCTATCAGACCAAAACAGAACAATTAACACCAAAATTCCCTCAGTAGAAGAATGCAACAGCTTACCAGTATTTCCAGATGACTTAATACTTAAGACTATTGAAAATGGCTTATGTTCCAACTTGGTTTCTAATTCTACTGCCACAGCACATAATTTTGGAAATAATACTTCACGTATTTCAGTCATAAGCAGCATCAAAAATTCAGAATTAAGTAACTTAAAGAAAAAGGGGGTCGGTGGTTCGAAGAAAAAGAAGAAAGCTGCTACTGACATTTCACAGAAATTAGTAATTAATGATTTGTCAACATTGGGGCTTTTAGCCAGAAATGCTGAAGAAAATGTGCAAATATCGACAGAGAATCTCCAGTCAAATGTATTGACAAAATATGAGTCTCAAGTGTTAATGGAAAATCTTACACAAAAACTGAGCAATGTGGACAGCGAGTTAATTGCCAGTGTCAAAGAGAACTTTAATACTAGTCATGACACTCATGAAGAAACAGTTTGCTTATCAGTGAAATCTGAAAATGACAACTCTCAGGTCACTCTAGATTCCTGCATTCAGGAAAATTCCAATTTGGAGATTTCAGAGCAGAATGTAATTGAAAACTTTGAGAAGACCCTTGAAATAATTAAAACAGCTATAAACTCTCAGATGGTAGAAGTTAAAATGGAAAACCAGGAAGTGTCGATTGAGTCATTGCAGAGTCAGCAAATCGGTACTCCTGAGTGTACATCAGAAAACCCTTCACAAACTGTTCAACCATCCAACCTTGCGCAACACATAGCAGAAATACAGAATGCCACCCTTGATAAAATTAGCCCTTCTAAGTATGACACCTCTCACAAAGATGATATTCAGATTATGGAAATATTAGAAGGTCTGAAAAAGCTGAATTTAGAAAGTGAAACTTCAGGTCAAGTGTTTGACAGTATAATTCATTGTCTTCCAGCAGATTCACTACCACAGATTCTTGTTCCATTTGTAACAACTGAGAGCACTTCTCCTGTCCAGCCACCTTCAGAAACGCATAATCGGTTCAGTGAAAAAGCCCATAAACCTTTTATGTGCCAGGCCCCAAGCTGCAGTTACAGTGCTATGACCAAGGATGCATTATTTAAACACTACAGCAAAATACATCAATACACTGCAGAAATGATACTGGAAATTAAGAAACACCAGTTGAAATATGCACCCTTTAAATGTGTTGTAGCTACCTGTCCAAAAACATTTACAAGAAATTCTAACCTCCGGGCCCACTGTCAGCTGGTACATCACTTTACAACAGAGGAAATGGTAAAATTAAAACTAAAAAGACCCTATGGGAGAAGATCCCAAAACAAAACTGCAAACTTAACACCAAGGCCTGTTGAACTAAAGAGTATACCTTGTGTGCTAATGGAAAGTGCACAGGAAGCACAATTGACTAAAGATCTTGAAATAAAGAAAGAAACATGTATAGAATCTGTGAAAGTGCCAGAAATAGTGGTGCCAGAGAAGGTGATCCCAGAGGAGGAGGTGCCAGAAAGTACTCCAGATGTTTCTGAAAAAATGGAAAAACCTCCACAAGTGGTTACCATTCCTCCTGAACTTTATAATGTTGCCACACTAAAAAACATACAGGTACAACCCAAAGTACGCAAAATTAGAAGACATAGGAAAGAAAAAGAGGAGAAAAAACACCCCAAACCAGCATGTAAAACTTTAGAACTTCCTGCTAGTTATAGTCCCTACAGACCTTACAGATGTGTACATCAAGGTTGTTTTGCTGCTTTTACAATACAGCAGAATTTGATTCTTCATTATCAAGCTGTACACAAATCTGATCTGCCCTCCTTCTCTGTGGAAGGAGAAGAAGAAAGTGAGCCGAGTAAAGATGAGGAGTTTTGTAAAGAAGACTGTGATGAAACAAATGAAACCGAAACAAATGTAATTGTAAAAGAATTCAGATGCGAGGTGAGAAATTGCTCAAGGATATTTCAGGAAGTCACGAGTCTTATTCAGCACTACATGAAGCTTCATGAAATGACTCCTGAGGAAATTGGAAGCATGAAGTCAGCCTTGGATGTTGGAAGATTCCCTTGTGATCAGTCTGAATGTAAATCATCCTTTGCAATGTATATTAATTATATTACTCATTTAGAAGTGGATCATGGAATAAAGATAAAACAAACAAAAACAGAGGATGGCATGTACAAGTGTGATTGTGAAGGCTGTGATCGTATTTATGCAACAAGGTCTAATCTCCTACGACATATTTTTAATAAGCATAATGACAGGCATAAAGATCATCTGATAAGACCGAGGCGATTCTTGACACCAGGTCAGGAAAATATTTCAAGTAAGGCTAATCAGGAAAAAACCATGAAAATTAAGCATAAAGGATTAAAATATAGGGCAGGAAAGCATGGAAACAAAATATCAATTAGGACTAAGCGAAGGAAACTTATAATTGTAGAAAACAAGAACTCAAAAATGGGCCAGATCCTTGAAAATAAGGCATATACTTTGAAATGTGGAAAGTATGTGTACTCAATAAAGAGTAGGCATGATGCTTTATCAGAATGTTCAAGCACTTTGGTCACACAGTATCCATGTATGATAGAAGGCTGTTCGTCAGTTGTCACAAGTGAAAATAATATAATTAGACATTATAAATGTCACAAGTTGTCTAAAGCATATACTTCAAAACACAGAAATATCCTAATTGTCTCAAACAAACATCCTGATTTAGTGGAGAAAGAAGTATCTTCACAAAATGAGGCAATTGAGGACAAAACGTGTGATGCAGAATTGCAGCCACATTTGTCTGAAACCCCTGACGACTTGAGAGCCTCTACACCAGTGGCACAAAAAGAACCTGAGAAGAGTGAGAAGGATGAAGTGGATGAGCTTGCAGAAATGTTCATTACCAAACTTGTTAATGAGGACCTCACAAGTTCAGAGAATCATGGAAAGCCTTCTTCTGATGTAAATAATGACTGCCCAGAAACTAGTTCTTGCCTTTCGGAAAAGCAAAACGTAGATGGCAACTTGAAAAGAGCAAACAAAGAAAAAAATCCTCAGATTAAAAAGCGGAAAGTTGAGAAACAGGAAGAAATCTTAGCTGTTGAAGTAAGCAGTGTGCGGAGAGAGGAGGAAACTGCTGTCGCTGTTCAAACTGCTGAAGAGCAATCCGCATCTTTTGACTGGAGTTCATTTAAGCCTATGGGATTTGAAGTATCTTTCCTCAAGTTCCTTGAAGAGTCTGCAGGGAAGCAAAAGAAACCTACAGATAGAGCCTGCAATACCTGTGGAACCAGAAAAGGTTCTCATTCAAACTCAAGAAAATCTAATGACAAGTCTTCGTTTGCAAGAACACGATCATGTTCTGAAAGTGAAATCTATGTACAGTTTGCTAACCCATCACAATTTCAGTGTAGCGGTACTGTAAAAATAGTTTTAGATAAGACTTTTAAAAATTGCACTGAGCTTGTGTTGAAGCAGCTTCAGGAAATGAAACCTATTGTCAGTCTTATAAGACTTGATGGACATTTGGAGAAAAATCCAGAGGTTACAAAATAATCGGGTAATATGTGTGGACTCTATGTTCTGATGATTAATGTCTAAACATGACCTGTACTGCATTTTTTATTTTATTTTAGTAGGAAGCCATTGAGCATGAGACTATTTCTTAAGGTTTTCTGTTGAAGTGATTTAACCTAGCAAAATCATGACAGTTGTCATGTAAATTTCTTTGTTTTTATCCCTATGGGACTTGGAACAGAATCATTGTTTCAGTTTTGTAAATAATTGATCAGAACCTCAATTTTTTATCAGATTTTTGTCCTTTTCCATGACTCAAATATTTGTGTATTGTCTGTGGTATTTTTCACTGGGTCACAGCTCATATATAACAGTACTTTTTATTTGTAGATACATTTTTGTATATATTTATTATTGTAAATCATTTGCTGCTGTTAGCAGTCTGTAAGTCTGAAATATTAAATGACACGTTTATATTCAGAATTTTAATTTGTAACTAAGTGATCCAGTTTTTAAAATATTCTTTTAAACTTTTTAAAGTAACAACTAGGTAAGTCTACCATATCCAGTTTCGTTTTGCATAAAATGTGTGTACAGGAGAAGAGATTGATCAGATCACACTTAATTGGTTAAAATACATACTGACACAGTTGTGTTTGTAACTTGAAACATCCAATATCTTTGGATGGTATTCATATGTACTTAACTCAAACTCTTTCCTATAACTGCATTTGCATTGCTTTTAATTGGATCAAAATTCTTCCACTTCCATAATATAATGGAAATGTAAATTTTAAATAGTTTGCTGACACTGAAGATTTTAAACAACATTTTGGTATTGAATAACCCATCGTGAATGTGATAGAAAATTAGTAGTGTGGAGCAGTGTATATTTTTGAGGTGGTGATTTGTGAAGTAGCCCAGTATTGCCTTAAATAAAATCACATTTCATTTCTTGTTTTATACATGTTATCTTACAAAGGTCCTTTTTGTTTTTGAAATTTAGATTTATGTATAGGGTAGCATCTACAACACAGCTTTGGAAACAATCTTTTTAAATGAATGCATTTTTACACTACTTGTTTTGATATTACCACCTTGGTATCTGTTTTGTAAAATACTATAACAGCATTAGAAACATAATATTTGCTTTTTCAATGGAAGATGAGAGTTTGTGCTCTTCCAAGTATAATTACACAGCTTTCATAATAGATGACAGCCTCTCTTCTCATTCACAGTTACAGTAGAAAATGTAAGTTTCCTTCTGCCTTTTTTAGAATTAAGTTTCCTTGTCATTTGAAGTTTACATTACATGCACGCAAAGATACTAATAGCACATCAGGTTGATGCAGGGTAGTATTAAGGCAGAGAGACCACTGTCTCATCCCCCATATTGAACTTCACTCAAGATGGCCCTGCTATTGAGGCATCAAACAAATGACTTCAGGCTCTGTCCTAGTATCTCAAAAACTTCTTTCCCAGCAGCACAGCAAGGGAGCAGTAGGTGAGAAAGAGGAATTAATGATGAGCTGGTGCAGCATAGACCTACTCCTTCACTTGACACCAGTTTGAGACAGATTATTAGCAACCCAGTACTTGCCATCATGGTAGCAGTAAAGATTTGTATTTGAGCTCAAAATACTTGTTCCTACTAAATGTTTTATGTCACCAAGGTCAAAATAGAAGTGTGATACTGCCATAATAAAGAGTACATGTACACACAAGCCAGAAAAAATAAGCACAACTTCCTTTTCATATATAAATATATGGCTGATGCAGCTGGGAAAGGATTGAATTTTGATGGGTCAAGTGGATTCTCTTACTGACTGTTAGACTTTGGCGAAGCCTATAGTAGACAAAACTGACTAATTTATCTTCTGCAGGTTAACACTATTGCATATTTCACTTGATAAGTTGAATTTGAATGTCAAGTATGGATAACATACCTGTTTATAATTTTAAAATGTATGTTGAAGGAACAAATATGCAACAGTAACCACTTTCTCCCCCCCACCCCCCGGGTTGTGCCCGGACTCTTCAGGAAGCATTGTTTGGTCACCATACTTCTCTCACTCTTGCTTCATGAAAATACTTGAGGGATTAAAAGGAGGAAGAGGCAAACATGAAAGGAGAGGCCTTCCTTTTTTCTTGTTTTGTCACTCCACAACAGAGTTTGGTAATATGCCCCTCCAGATACTGTTGGGACCCCCAACATTTATGAAACCTAGCCAGCTCCAGTGATTAGAGGTAATGGAATTTGTAGGTGAACAACATCTGAAGGGGTTCAAGTTCCTCATTCCCAACAAGTTCACATAATGTTGTCTCAGCCTTTTTTATGCTGTGTGATTTAGAAATGGGTAAGAACATGAGAGCTCCTGGATCAGGTCAGTAGCCCGTCTAGTCCATCCTATTATTGCAGTGGCCAATTAGATGCCCATAGGAAGCATACAAAGTAGACCTGAGCACAATAGCACTCCCCTGCAGTTTCCAGCAACTGGTATTCAGAAGCATTCTGCTTCTGATCATGGAGATGGAGCATAGCCTTCATGGCTAGTAGCCATTGATAGCCTTATTTTCCATGAATTTGCCTAGACCTTTTTCAAAACCATGCAAATTGGTGGCCATCACTTCCTCCTATGGGACTGAATTCCATAGCTTAACTATGAAAAAGTACTTTGTTCTGAATTCACCCAACCTTCAGCTTTGTTGGATGTCCACCCTATTCCTGTGGGAAGCCCAAAGAAAGGACAAAGCTTTATGAGACTGGGAGAAAAACTCCTCTGCCCACTTTCTCCATGTCATGCGTAATTCCATGCATTTCTATCATTTCTCCTCTTACATGGCCTTTCTCTTAACTGAAAAGTCTGAAGTAATGCAACCTTTCCTTATCCGCTTAATAATTTTGGATGCCCTTTTCTGAACCTTTTCTAATCACCCTCAGGAGGTTATGGACTCTCCACCTTTGGAGGTTTTTAAGCAGAGGTTGGATGGCCATCTGACATGGATGCTTTAGTTGAGATTCCTGCATTGCAGGGGTTTGGACTAGATGAACCTTGGATCCCTTCCAATTCTATGATTCTATCTTGTTTTCAGGAGACCAGAACTGTATGCAGTATTCCTAATGTAGTCACACCACAGATTTGTATAATGTAATGGTATTGGTAATTTTAGTCTTGATTTTCTTTCCTAATCTGTAGCATGGGATTTTTTTCTACAACTGCACACTAGATTGCTGCATTCTGGCTACCTGCTATGACCCAGTCACTGCCAGTTCAAACCCCATAAATATATATATGCAATTAAGATACCGTATTTTTCGCCTTATAGGACACACTTTCCCCCCTCCAAAAATGAAGGGGAAATGTGTGTGCGTCCTATGGGGTGAATGCATGCTTTTGCTGAAGCCTGGAGAGCGAGAGGCGTCAGTGCGCACCGACCCCTCTCGCTCTCCAGGCTTCAGGAAGCTATCCACAAGCCTTGCGCGCCCGGCGGGAGGTCCCGCGGGCTCGCAAGGCTTGCGGGCTGCAGCGTGCAGCCCGAAGCACGGGGCGCCCTCCGGAGGACGTCCCGTACTTCGTGCAGGTGTCCGCAAGCCTTGCGCACCCGGGGGCATTTAGTATTCTGGGGGGTGCTAAGCTTATTTCTGTAAAAATGTCATGAGAATTGTATATGTATGCTTTGTAACAAAAAGGTAATTGATTTAATAGCCTTCAACAGTGACCTTTTTTGTTCTTTGACATTTTCTCATGTCAAATCCTCATGCAATGCTTTCAGATGAGCTTTACCAGAGCCATAGCTTAGTGGTTGAGCATGCAAGAAGGTCACAGGCTTTATCCCCAAAACCTCTGGATGGAGCTGGGAATGCTCTTTGTCTGAACCCCTGGAGAACTACGGCCAGTCAGGATGGATAATATTGAGCTAGACGAAGCAATGGTCTGGCTAGTTATAAGGCAGTGTTCTGTGTTCTTGTGCCCTTGGATAAACTACTTGTAACACCACAAATCACCAATAGCTTATGTGTTCTAAATCTTGGTAGACGTTAGACTTTGCTGCCTTCTTTAATTCCAGACATATCATTTTGGATTTCAAAGCCAAACATACTGGGAAACTTTAGCATTTGATTCTCCTCAGTGTGTTTAAGCTGCTTTTCTGCCCAGAGTGGCTTACAAAAATGAAATCAAAACACAGGCAATTAAGATCCAAGAAAACAAAAACAAATGGCAGCAAAATTAACTTACAAAATTAACGAGAACAAGTTTTCAAATTCTAACGGGTGAACTGGGAATTGATCGCAAAGAGCCCATCAAAGAAAGAAGATCTTTTAACAGTCAAGATTAATATTGTGGGAGCCAGCATCATAGCTGTCAACTTTTCCCTTTTCTTGCGAGGAATCCTATTTGGAATAAGGGAATTGCCCTTTAAAAAAGGGAAACATTTCCAGCTATGGTCAGCATTCCTTTAAATACTTTTGACCCAAATCATTTTAGGTGTTCAATGATAATAAGCAGCACTTAGAAGTGAGCTCAGAAACTAACGAAACCAGTGCAGGTCAGCCAAAATTGAAATTATATCCTGCATGTTAAGGGTTATGCTCCTGCTCACTCCACTAACCAATCCGCTGCCATTCCTCCCACATTAACACAGTAGAGCTCCCCTTTCCCATCCCAGGCAACTACTAAGCTTGCTTTTCCCATACCCAATCCTATATCTGAAGCCACTTTGCTCTTCTGTTTTCACCTTCACCTCCATGTCCCCCCACATTTTGTGCAACCTTTCCTTGCACACTAACCACCCCCATGGTTAACTCCTGCATCTTCTTAATCCCAAACATTGCAACTACTAAGCATCCTTTTCACCTTCCACCCAGCTATGAAGCCACCATTTCTTCCTATTCTTTAGACCTTTTCATGCCCCTGCTTTCATATTCAACCCTATTCCCATGCCTCGTCCTCTTTTCTTTTCTTTTTTTTTGCACCCCCTTTTGTACCCCCGTTACATTCCCCCTTTTCCACCCTCCTTTTTTCAACTCTCCTACGCAGTTCACTGCTATTTCCTTATCTCCTTTACAGTGGTACCTCAGGTTAAGAACTTAATTCGTTCTGCAGGTCCGTTCTTAACCTGAAACTGTTCTTAACCTGAAGCACCACTTTAGCTAATGGGGCTTACCGCTGCCGCCATGCCGCCAGAGCACGATTTCTGTTCTCATCCTGAAGCAAAGTTCTTAACCCGAGGTACTATTTCTGGGTTAGCAAAGTCTGTAACCTGAAGCGTCTGTAACCCGAGGTACCACAGTACTCTCCTCTTCTGCAGCCTCCTGTGTGTGCCTGTGCATGTGCTGATATAGGTTACCGTAAGAAGAGCAAATCTTAAGAGCAAACCGGTCAGCATGTTCAGTTAGAGAAGGTAAAGTTCAGCTGGTGAATGTTATACATGTATGGGTTTTTGCTCCTTAACAGCGCCAATCTTCTAAATTACTACATGGAATCTGGAATTTCATACTGAAGACAACAGATACCAGAAGTGAAATACATTGTGTGAAAGTACTATGGGATATTTGAGAGCTCTGCTTCAATTACCTCTGTTGCATGAGGCAGATGAGGAATAGAAGAGGGAGAAGTTTAAAACAGAAAAAAACCCCGCCCCTTACAGTGTTGTTCCCTTCTTGCTGTAGTCAGTGGCAGAAGTTTGAGTAAAGTAGTGGTAGAGTTACACTGAGGGGTTTTCTTTTTTTAAAAAAAATCAAACCAGTTTTAACATGGAGAAATGAGCAGGGATGGGTACAACGCAAAAGTTAACGCAAAAAAAGTAACACAAAACAGCGTTTTCCAACTTCCTTCTCACTGTACTCTAATACTGTTTCAAACTGCCCCTTAACCCCTGCCTTCTCTACTCAAACCTTTGCCATTGTTTAAAATCGCCACTAAGTTTCCCTGTTTTGTTCAAACCTCTGCTGTTCTTTAAAACGGTTATTTTACCCTATGTCCTCTAGAGTTTGAAACCACCATCCCCCGCCCCCTTTGCATCCCTCCCATAGGTACTGCTGCGGTGCAACAGTTCCTTTTTGCTCCCTTTCGCTACTCCAACTTCATGCAAATCCAAGACGGTGATGAAACACAACCAATCCTCCAATGGGGGCTGCGTGATGACAATCTTATTTATTTGCATTTATTTTTGTAGGAAAATAAAAACCTAGTTTTAGGGTGCTTCCAGACAGGTATTTAATGTAGTATTTATTACATACTGCTTAATAATATTTTTACAAAAAATGAAGTGGTTAACACGAGATATAAGTAGAAATAACAATGACATGTAAAAAAAAAATACAATACGTTCATAGGAGCAACTAAGTAGAAACAGAATTAAACTATCTCATAAGTAAAAAGGGGCAGTACATGAGGCAAGAAGCTTCAGTTGCTAATGCAGTGTGTCAGTACAGGGATGGATCTGAGAATGGTAACCGGAGTCTAACACAGGTGAGGCTAGTAAGTTACTATAACCAGCCAATGGCAGGGTTGCCTTAATGGGTAAGGTCTTGTCTTTGGGGCTTGAAATAAGAGAGTGGGCTTGAATCTTATGATGTCCATGTATAAGTGGAACAGTCATTAGCTCATGACCCCTCCAAAATCTGTTTCAGATAGATGGGAGACCAGAGCAGATCTAGAGGACACCTGGGGGAGAAGGGGAAAGCCAGTTACTCTACTCACACAATCTTGGATTTCACCCAATTAAATTGTCTTTTTAAACTGAATTGTTGTGCGAAAGCATTCAAAGTGACTATTGAATTTACTGTTCTTTTCAGCATTCTATATCATAAATGTCAATATTTATACATCTTGAGGAAATGTCAGGTTTTGCATCTTAAACTTGGTGAACCTAAATAACTCCCAAGTCTGGAAAACGCAGCCTGCTGATTAAAATCCCAAGCTGTCCTAAACTCATTAAAATGCATTTTAATTAACATTGTGTGCCTGTTATTCTTGCTGTTGGCTGGTGGGCAAGATGATTCCATCTCCTTGGATACCGAAGATAGTGACTTCATCAGTGCCCTGAAATAAGGTGGTTCCATTGTGATTCACAGAACTCGACTTTTTGTCTTCACGTTTGGATTCTTGAACTCTCTCAATGTAGCCTCTGAAACAACATTTGATGGAGTACTTGAAAACCAAATAGGTGAGTTCAATTACATTTAAGATGATACACAAGGAGGACGTCACCACCACAATGTACAAGAAGACTTTTTTCTCTGTGGGCTTGGAGATGTAACAATCGACGGTGTTGGGACATGGACTCATGTCACATTTCACAAGGCGGGGGACGTTGAATCCGCCGTACAGCTTGTAAAACAAAAAGAGGAAGCCGAGTTCAAACCCTGTTTTGGAAAGGAGACTGATGAGATAGGTGCATAGCAACCCTCCATCCATGCTTCCTGGGTCCTTATACAACTTCTTTCTGTGTCTCTTTTCCCTGCTTTCTCGATAGGCAACATGGAGAACGACAAGAAGGGATGGGGTGGAGACCATGATCAATTGTAAGGCCCAAAGCCTCACCTGGGAAACTGGGAAAAAGTAGTCAAAGCAGACATTTTCGCAGCCAGGCTGCCGAATATTACACTCAAACTCCTTCTGTTCATCCTTCCAGACTTGTTCTGCAGCCACAACGTAGACGAGGAGGCGGAAGATAAACACAATAGCCAACCAGATTCTGCCGATTCCAGTTGAGTATTTGTTCACCCCGCTTAGGACATCACGGAGGAATGACCAGCTCATTGCTTCCACTTCAGAAAGGGGAAAGGAACTGTAACAAAACAAATACACAAAATGAGAATGCCCTCACTTTATTTACACAACACCCAGGACATCCAAAGTGAATTACATTACTTGTTAGATTGTAAAAGTGATGATCAATCCAATTATACAATAACTCACAATTATAATTGGGTGTTCAGGGGGACCAAGTGCTGGATTTGAGTTTAAATTTTATCTTTAAACTGGAAATAACAAAACTTTCCTTAATTCCTCTCATTAGCTCCTCCCATTGGAATGTAGATGCCAAGGGTATTCTTAGGTGCTGGGAACAGTTCATTATCACCCCATACATGAAAATATATATAACATACATGTAATATATATAACAGAGACACAGGTGGCACTGTGGGTTAAACCACAGAGCCTAGGACTTGCCGATCAGAAGGTTGGCGGTTCGAATCCCAGCAACGGGGTGAGCTCCCGTTGCTCCGTCCCTGCTCCTGCCAACATAGCAGTTCCAAAGCACGTCAAAGTGCAAGTAGATAAATAGGTACCGCTCCGGCAGGAAGGTAAATGGCGTTTCTGTGCGCTGCTCTGGTTCGCCAGAAGCGGCTTAGTCATGCTGGCCACATGACCCAGAAGCTGTATGTCGGCTCCCTCAGCCAATAAAGCGAGATGAGTGCCACAACCCCAGAGTCGGTCACGACTGGACCTAATGGTCAGGGGTCCCTTTACCTTTACTAATATATATAACATATATATATAATGTAATCCTACCGGTTATCATAATGCAGAAACAGTGTGGGGAGCTTTTCCACCATTGCTCTGTCCCAGGTGTGTGGAACCTGTGGCCCTTCAGCCATGGTCGGACTCCATTATCTCATCCCTAACCAATGGTCATGTAGGATGGGCACAGGTTCCCCAATCCCTGCTCTGCCTCTTGCCAGTCTTGGAATGCCTGAAGCTACAACTGAAGATGGGAAGTAACCATGTCCCGAGAGCCTCCCATGTGATCTGCCTTAAAGATGGCTTGGGAAAGGTATCTTATTATTTTCTCATGTCCATGATTTCTTTGGTCATTCTAGATTTGACTAGTATACCTAGTACTTTAGTCATTCTAGATATAACTAGTATGGTTACCTAGTTCCAAAACCAGTAGTCTTACTAAATTCCCTATCCCCAGTATTTGCTTAGGCCAAACACACAGTGTAACGGTTGGACTTGTCAAAGGCTTCAGTGGTGTAGAGGGCAGCTCCAGGTCTGAGGGGCCCTACAAGTACTTGCGGGGATAATTATTATAATTATGAAAAGACTGATAGGGATGGTTAAGGTAATAACATATAGTACTTGTAAGCCTCCTTGTACTTCAGTTTACATAATATTTTATACTATTGTGTTCACGCTTGGAGATATTTTTGATGAAATGGTATATAAATCTGACTAAGTAAATGAAATAGGAATTTGATAGCATTATTAAGTGTCTACAGAATTGCTTGATGATGACCTATTATTTACTATTCATTAATCATCTACTGCTATCTGCTTTCATATCATTTTCCATGTTTTCTCATAGCAAGAACTCCTTTCCATTATCAGACTTCCGAAAATATGAGCAAGTGAAATGGCTCACAGGTTCTAGCCTACAGCTCCTAGCATTAGCATGAGGGAACAAATGATCCTCTGGGTCCCTTCCGACTCTACAACTCTATGATTCTCCCATCCTTGCTGTATAGTCTGCAGAGTAGACCAACTTCCAGTTCCACAGTTTTGCTGAGAGGTGGCACTGTTCTCTCACTTTATCATTAGTCTGTGTTACTTTCTCTTGCTGTATCACAATAAAAGGCAGAGCAGCATCTATTCTACTGTAACACCTGTCAAGGCATGTACTGTGGAGTCAAGGCCTTGATTCAGAACAGATTGCTGCAAATAATCAAGGGGAAAACAGATACAAGGAGAGACCGCACCATGGCAGGATGCATAAAGCCCATCACACGTGGAGGCCCTTTGCATCAGTGGAGTGGAAACTTTCTAAATCTCATTTATAATCAATTAAACGTAAAGCACAGATGGAGCCTGGATATATAGCTAGCCAGGCAGATCCAAAGAACTTAATTAAGTCAAGGAACCATTTCTCTTCTAGTTACTCCTTACGTTGACCTTTAATTATCTGTTGTCATGCCTGCCTGGATAGCTCAGTGGTGCTGATAACGCCAAAGTTACAGGTTTGATCCCTGTGTGGGACAGCTGCCTATTCCTGCATTGCAGGGGGTTGGACTGGATGACTCTCCGGGTCCCTTCAAACTCTACAATTCTATGATTTTACACACTCTCTAGGATGTGGATACTTAAAAAAGAAAAGGAGGATTCTATGAAAGCGATTGGCCAAGATTCTGACAACGATTCACAGAACATCACATGCACTCCATTGTTTTAACCCTGCCTCCTGACTTCTGCCAACTTTAGCTCCCCAGGGTTGTGAAAGCTACTCATAAGGACTGAGGAAGAACCTTTAGATAAGGATACTGGAGGAGATACTAATCCCAATGCACATTCACAGTGAAATTGCTAGGTGTGCCTTCTGCTAAGAGAAATGAGCAGGCTGCTGGTGGAAGGCAATAGGGTAGGAGTGGCTAACCTGTGGTCCTGCAGGTGTTGTTGACCTGCAAGTCCCATCAGACCTAGTCAGCATGGGCAAAGGTCATGGATGAAGGATATTCAGCAACATCTGGAGGGCCAAAGATTAGCCTCCCCTTTGGAATACATCCATGAATACAAGTCCCCGCCCCCCATTTTTGAAAGAAATCACATGATGGGGGGGGATTCAATGAAGAAGAAGAGCAGGTCAATGCAGGACTTATTTCAATCAGCTGCAAGGTTTGCACCTTTTTAAAAAACTACCAGCTTGCATCCAAAGTAGCCTGTTCATGGAAGGCAATATAGGCTGTGCACACATGACATTTGATTCTAGATTCAATAGCGATTGAGTAGTTGTTTATTCTACACAGTCCACACAGAATCTAGATATAGTGCATGTTTTTTTGCTCCTGAAAAGTAGGTTCATAGAATCGTAGAACTGGAAGAGACCATGAGGGTCATCAAGTCCAACCCCCTGCAATGCAGGAATCTTTTGTGCCCAGTGTGGGGCTGGAACCCACAAGCCTACGATTAAGAGTTAAATGCTCTACCGACTGTGCTATCCTTTCCCAAAAGTTCATTGCAGATTGATTCTGCATTACCCCATTTGAAAATGGATGCAGGCAGTCCCTGCAGTTGGTGTGGGTGTGTATCCACACCTGTCCAATGTCGTGGTGGGTATGCTGAGATTACAGTCATCATGTGCCTTCTTTATGCATCTGGGGCATGTGCAGAGTGGGAAAGGCATGGATAACCTAATCAAGGGGAAGGTTTTTAAATGTGTATCAGGTAACCACAACCACACTTGCGGTTCTAGTAGCAGGATCTAGTAGCCTGTTGAGGAGGAGCGTGAACAATTGCAGATTGAGAAAAAAAACATTTTTAAAATGCAATGCTACAAACAGGTTAGCGTGTGCACAGCTGTAGACTGCATCACTTCCATGCATACATTTCTGTAGATCATTTCTTTATCATTGGTTTATTTATTACATTTTTATTATCATGACCTTCCTCCAGAACACATTGGCTATCCTCACCTGGTTTGGCCAGCCAGTCAAAGCCATTCCCAGGGTGTGACCGCTGTCGCATGCTGACAGCTTCTAGGAGCCACAGGTGAGAGCCGAGTGCAAAGTGGACAAACGACCCCAAGAGGAGTATGACATGTCCCCCATCAGAGGTACTAAGTAAAGGTAAAGGTACCCCTGCCCGTACGGGCCAGTCTTGACAGACTCTAGGGTTGTGCGCCCATCTCACTCAAAGAGGCCGGGGGCCAGCGCTGTCCGAAGACACTTCCGGGTCACGTGGCCAGCGTGACATCGCTGCTCTGGCGAGCCAGAGCCGCACACGGAAACGCCGTTTACCTTCCCGCTAGTAAGCGGTCCCTATTTATCTACTTGCACCCGGGGGTGCTTTCGAACTGCTAGGTTGGCAGGCGCTGGGACCGAACAGCGGGAGCGCACCCCGCCGCGGGGATTCGAACCACCGACCTTTCGATCGGCAAGCCCTAGGCACTGAGGCTTTAACCCACAGCGCCACCCGCGTCCCTATCAGAGGTACTACCCCTCCCCTAACACCCCATACCCCCTTCGGAAGCATACAGTGGCATGAGAACATTGCCATCTTGGCTAGTAGCCATTGACTCCTTAGATCTATGGAACTGTGAATCAAAAACAGCACTGTCCACCAAAATGGGAAAACACTGAGAGGTAACATGGAGTTAAACATTAAATATTCCACAGCAGCTGCCGCTCCCATCATATGAAGAAATGTAAGTAGACATGTCATTTGATGGAGGCTCTGGAGACTGCTTTACTCTTTACAGGTGATCATGTTTGCCACAGGTACTGTTGCAACACACAACGCAGAGAACACTGGTCACATTCCAGGGGCATGTATCAGACTGGGGCACCCAGTGGGTCTTTTCCTTTCTCAGCACAGCAACATTGCAAGCAAGGGAGTGGCTGCTGCATCTGTGCTTGTCTAGCCTGGCGGTGAAAAGGTGAAGCATTTGTGCCACAGGGATATACAATACCCTCATTAGGGTTAAGGACATAACAGACCAATCCTGTGAGTTCTTGTATGAGCAAAGCAGCTTGTAAGATCAGGTGTTATGACAGAATTCTGCAGATTAGCCTTCCCTTTCTCCTAAAAATTTAAAAACTACTGCCATGTAACATGGAGAGAAATCCAGCAAAAATCAACCCTTTTTTGCCTACACCTCTTTGCCCTTTCCCTCCAACGTGATGGCTATATACACCCCACACACCTAAAGCACATTGAAAGGGCATAGCTTCCCCCAAAGAATCCTGGGAAATGTAGTTTAAGGGTGCTTGGAATTGTAGTTATTTGAGGGGTGAACTACAGTTCTCGGGATTCCTTGGGGGGAAGTGATGCGCTCTAAATGTATACACGAGAGAGAACTGAAACAGTGAACGCTTTCATATATGTTATTACCTTAACATCAATCTTTTCATAATTATCAGTTGTGAAATTCCATGCTGCTAGTACTTAATGCTAATACTTAGGAGAAGCCACAAGAACCACTTAATAAGCTAGATTCAGTTAGGTAGCCATGTTGGTCTGACATAGTCAAAAAATTAAATTTTAAAAAAATAAAAAATTGTCCAAAAATTGTCTAATTATAGACCAACTGAGTTTGTTCTGGTATAAGCTTTCGTGTGCATCTGAAAGAAGTGTGCATGCACACTAAAGCTTATACCAGAACAAACTTGGTCTATTAGGTGCTACTGGAAAATTTATTTTATTTTATTTTTATTTCCACTTAATAAGCTGTTCAGTGCAATGTCTTGTCAGGAACTAATTGTCTTTATATTTTATAATGGCCTTTAATGATCATGTACATTGTGAAGTCCCGTTTGCTTTAAGGCAGGCATGTCCAAAGTCAATTTCGGGGGCCTAATCCGGCCCACCAGTTGGTTTAATCTGGCCCCTGTGGCAGTTTATCTCCTGGGGTAAAATCCTAAATTTTCCACCTACAAAATCGGCCCTCACGCATGTTTACTTCATCAAATCTGGCCCTCTTTGAAAAATGTTTGGGCACCCCTACTTAAGGAAACTATCCCCTCGGGTAGTTCAGTAGGTTCATCATCAAGAGAACTCCAGCAGATGTGGTAGGATGTGTCTCCTACCACAATGCAGGAACAGCTTATCTTTCTACCATGTTCCCTCCTAAATCATTACCAAAGGCACAAAAGCTCTACCCCACATTGCAAGGGCCTCCATCCTCCCCATACCTTGGGGGAGGGGCATTTCGCACCAGACTTCAACAGGGGATTCACATCAGACTCTTCATCTTAGACATCCTTTGCCAACCAGAGGATTTGGTGCCACAACTTCCAGTGCTAGTCAGACACCAGGTTGGTGAAGGCTAATTCTCACCTATTCCTTCCTAAATCTGCCCTCCTATTGCCTTAGTTTTACGTTTGCCTTATTTCTCTTTCGCTTCCTTCTCATTCTCCTTGTTAAAAAAAGCTGACATGGTGACCTAAGGCAGGGTGTGACCCACCCTAGGTAAGGTTGGTGGTGATGCACTTGTAATTCTAAGTGACATGGCCCCTATTAAATTTGCTCCTACAATACAGGATTATCCTTTTTAATTTTCACTTTGTCTCTTTATACTTAAAAAAAAAAGTTTTTATTGAAATATTTTCATGGATGACAAAGGTACATATAGCAATGCTGCAAGTAGATTTCCTGCACATTCTTGGCTACAACTACTAATTCTCATCATATTTTCTGGTTAGTTGAATTGGAAATATTTTTTCTTTTGGTGAGAGTTAATAGAGTGTAAAGAGAGTCCCCAGAGTAATCGACAAGCAAGTGGTCGTGTTTACAAATGCTAACACTTTTTAACAACCAGCACAGTAAAAAATGGAGGAGGACCGGGATCCAAGCTTTAAGTCCCTCGCAACTGACCATTACAGAACGACAGGTCTTCTTGCTACTTATGATGGCAAAACATCCACTCACTTCCACAGCCAGCCTCCCCCCCCCCCCGACTCCTATTCCATGAGCATTTGTACATTTCTGAGCAAAACACTTTTGCTTGGCTGTATTCTGTTGCTGCTGATGCTGCACTTAAGATTTTTAAAAGCTGTTATACTTCCATCCTGTTTAAAAAGAACACACATATACGCACACTTTATCATAAGTGGAAAGCAGACTTACCTTGTAGAGCAGCAGATGGCTGTCAAAAAAAAGCACGCAGCAGGTTTCTGGTACCATTAAAAATTAATCATTTGCTTTCCCAGAAACGGAGTTTTACAGCGTCAAGCGTTGAAAATGGAGTATGATGGTTTCCTAGGCAGTGTAACCTAAACAGGTGTAACCTGATCATTTGTTCAGGCATACTATTCAAATGAGGGTGTCTAGAGGAGTATCAGGGTAAATAGAAACTAAGAACAAATGCTTTAAGCCATATATTGCTGCTGTGCTGTATGTATGTACACACACACATATATACACAGTACATTCAGATTCCCAAGACTGATGTATAATTTGGAAATTCTCATCAGACAGCATGGTATAGTGGATTGTGTATTAGGCCTGGGGCAGGGCAATAGCTCAGGGGTAGAGCATCTCTTTGCATGCACAAGGTACAAGGTTCAACCCTGGCATCTTTAGGTAGGGCTTGGAGTGTATGCTGCCTGAAATCCTGGAGAACCATGGCGAGTCAGCATGGCCAGTGCTGAGCTTGTGGCCTGACTTGGTGGAAGGGCAGTCTCCAATGTCCTTGTGTCAGCAATGAAGCCCACTTGGTGACTTCGGGCTAGGCACACATTCCTCGCCATTAAGACACTGTGACACAGGAGAAACTGCTCTGAGTCCATTGGAGGAATGGTGGGATCCCAATACTACTAAGATACACCCCAACCTCTGTTGTTGCTGCCATCCATGTGTCTCGAGAGAGAGAGAATGGAGTGTGCCTCCGAAGTCAAACCGTTAGTAACACCAAAGTGATCTCTCCAGGGTACAAGCCTGGGCAGTGTGTGTGGAGGTCCTGGGATGCCAGACAACAGTGTGGTCCAAAGGGAAGCAGAGCAAATGTTTGGCACCAGCTTGGCTGCAGGAGTTGCCAGAAGGAGGCACACAGGGCGCCATCCAATTGTCTTAGGGACTGCACTCTGGTTCTGTGTAGGTTTTACTCCTTAGCTTTATCTTCTCCTGAAGATTCCCCACAAGGCAGCAGAGGTGTAGGTTCTGAGTTTTTCTTCCCACCCCACCCACCCATCATTCCGTTTGAAAATAAATGTTTGGAAAGTTTGCTTAATCCCCCTCTCTTTCTAAACCCAAAGCTATCTGGTGATTGTGATTCACTACCCTAAAATTACAACAATCACCTTGCTTCAATTTTGTTTCCTGAAATTTGCATCTATGGAAAGCAACAACGCAGCTGGCTTCAACTGAAGCATTCTTTTAATGGGAACTTGTTTTCTTCTGAAGTTGACATGTGCTTCCTACGATTACAATGCAGACGCCCTCTAGTTCTAATACAATACTTTTCAAAATTGGTGGACCTTGCTTCTGGGAGGAAATCCCATAGATTATGTGCTGTATGCAGAACCGTAGCTAGAGAGTGGTGAGGTGGGCCCCCACCAGGGGCGCAGGCGAGGGGATGCGCAAAATTGGCTAAAATATTACCATAAATACGTCTATAAATAAAAATATTGCATCATAGGAAAAGGTTTTAAATAGAGGGTGAATTGAATGGGTGGAGGAGAGTTGGAAAGAAGTGGCTAGGGGGCACAATCTGGATGGTTCAGCCAAGGGCGCAAGATCTCCTAACTATGGCTCTGGCTGTATGAAGAAGTGTTTTATCTGTCAGCCCTGAATCTTCCAGTATCTGGTTTAACTGGATGTTCCCAAGTTCTAATATAATGAACTCTATCCAGGTTCTCTGCACTCAGCGAGATCTGACTCCGTCTACACATTACTACTTACAGAACAGTTAGGTGCTTAATTTTCACAAATCAGATCAAAACTGGTTTCGGGGAAATCGCACCAAAAAGCAGTATTTCATCAGAAACGGCCAGATAGATACTGGATGCTGATTGTGGCTGATGTCATTCCAAACCAGCAGTGGAAGTGCACTGGGTGCAGAATAAACAGGAATGTGTATACAGCCCAATGCAGTTTCTGATGTCTCAAAGCATCACAAGTGTATCATCTACCAAGGGACAAATCCTGATATGTAGGAGTGGCTGCCTGGATTCTTGCTGCAATTTTTAAAACCTCTCTAATTTAATTTCCTATGTTTGGTAGAAATCTGACTCTGCTCTAGGGAAGGTTTTTGGCTGTGGGATGCAGCCATTACTTTGCAGCATTGTTGAGTACGACTAGACCATATTACAATGAAGGGAACAAAACACTTATTTGCCTACCGTGTTCTCTTCCTCTGAGATGATTCATTCTGTATTTTAAGGTGAACAATTGCTTTAATCTTTGCTGACAAAGGGCAAGGTCAAGCAATCTAATCCACCTGCTTCTTACAACAGATGATAAGATGGAAATAGCAGGGCTTTACTTCTGATACGATCTTTCATTTTAAAAATGTAAGTATTCACTGCAATTGCTCTTTAACATTACCTCTTTGAACCCTCACACATATGCAAAGCTTAGTTCTTTTATATATCAGAATTCTTGTTAATGGAAAGATACAATAGGATAGTAGCCAGTCTTTTGATAAAGACTAGATACAATGGTTTTTTAATTATGCTAGCTCTGTTAGGAATAAACTACAGTTCTCAGGATTCTTTGGGGTAAGCAATGTGCTTTGAATGAGTGGAGGCATATTTGCATCTAGCAAAGGGCTCTTGGTTGTTTTTTACATTTATACTTATTTTTAAGTTTAGAGGGAAAATGGTCATTTGCTGGTGTGGTTTGAATCCAAGCCACATCTGCAAATGGACTTCAAAGGGGTCTGCCAATCAGCTCACTGTTACAGTGAGCCCCTGCCCACCTTTAAAAGTTCACCTATGGGAAGGGAAAGGGATTAAGGATCATGTCTCTCGGATGGATCCAATTAGCCACACCAGAGATAGACAATACTGAGCTAGATAGATCACTGGTCTGCCCTGAAATAAGGCAGCTTCCTACATTCCTTTGTTTTAAATAAAAAGTATCTACAATAACAGAAAGAGTGGGAGGGGAAGCAGATGTTAAATATGCCTGTTTTATAACACTGCGAATATGAATATAAACCTCAAATTATAATGCAAAGTGATCTTTTTAATAAAATTGGGTATGCCCCAGTTTAAAACTGAACATTTCTAAGCCCCGCTGATTTAAACAGAAAAGAGAAAATCAAATGCCTAGCTCTTTCATTTAAATCCATCAGCCGCAAATGTGCTTAATTTTTATTGTCTGTAATTGGAGTGAGGAAAGTTTTGAACCATGTTTTAACTCCAGATAATCACAACGGCAACACACACAAGCGTTTTGTGAAAGTGAGCTTCCAATCTCAATTGCACACTATATGATGCAACACAGCCGAATTCGATCTTGTCTGTTGACTTTTCAGCTTAACTACCATTAGCTCAATATCTGTGCTCATCATTGTGAATATGAGTGGGACAACCTGTATACTCCTCCTGATATTGATGGAGTACAAATTTCCTAATCCCTGACCACTGGCCATGGTTGTAGTCCATGGGGGGACGCACAAGTTCTCTATGGCTGCTATAGGAGGTCTTCAGCATCTCTGCATATGCACACTGGGCACCACATAAAAATCTTCTCTTCCCAGTTTCATCTCTATGGGGATATAGCCCCCCTGCTGCATTAGTAGGCAACATTTTTAACAGGAGCTTTCCTAGTTATATGGAAAATAATGGAATCCAGCTAATATTATTTCTTTGTTTACTTCTCTGCAGATTCATCATAAAAGCTGTTGCCACAATAGCTACCAGTACAGCAGTTGAAGTGCGAGTTAAATATTGACAATAAACACAGATGGCCCATTCAGTTCTCTAGTACCAAAGTAGATTCTCCGCATTTCCTACTTTCTAATATTTGCAAACTAGTGATGCACGTGAATTGCATTCATAGTGGCTGGCGAATTCTCTTCCTTTAAAGTTCTATTTCTTTTAATCCAGCAGTTGTGTAAAAGAGGAAGAAAAAAGGGAAGAAAAAAACCCCCAGCAGGTGTCGCTTCTTCTGACACCGGTTAAAGGCGCAGGAAGCCCGCTCTGGCGTTTGAAGCCAGACATTTTTGGAGCTCGCTTTACAGAGCAATCTTCAGCACGTTTACTCAGAAGTAAGTCCTGCTGCTTTCAACGGGTCGCCTCCTTAATTTCCTCCCGCCTTTTGCATGGTTGGCCGCATGATAAACTGCTAGATTATTGTCTAGGGTCCCAACTGCGGTGAAGACCGAAGCTTTCACAACTCCTGCAGTTTCTCTCCACCCTCCTCCGTTCCCCTAATGCGGAAACAAAGCGGGACGGTAATGGTGGTGGTGGGGAGATGTTAACCCTTCCTCTAAAGCGGCCTGGTGCCTTCCAGACGTTTGGACTTCAACTCCCATCAGCCTCGGTCGCGGTCCAAAATGGCCGGCCTGACCGGGGGCTGATGGGAGTTGTAGTCAAAGACGTTGGGAGGACGCTGTTTAGAGGAGAGCGCTGGCTTAGGTTTCGGAGGCGAGCGAGAGAGCGAGCAGGAGATATCTTTCTCCTAGGCTGCCCCGTGCGAGAAGCAGATCCCGAAGGTGCGCCCCCCCCTCCCGCTCCCACCTTTCCCTCAGGTCGCGGCTGCAGTATTGAATGCGGTGCCAGGTTGAGGGAAGTGTAGGGCTTGTGCTCTAGTTAACTGGCTTTGAGCTTGTGGGTCTGGAGTATCAAGAGGGTCGCGCGCACTCATGGTCTCAAGGTTGCAAGCCAGGAGGCGTAGTTGGGGTGGGTGAGAAGGGTGGGATCAGCTGAATAAATATTTGTGCAACTTGATGACCTACAGCAGGTTTCCTCCTCTTTTGTTATGCCTGTTCTGCAAAGTGTGTAGCGAGCCACTTGTTTTCAGTTGCCTAGAAAACTTGAGGTGAGTTATATATAAGTTTTGAAACTTCTGGTAGTGGAACGCCCACAGCGTGAGGGGTGAGATTATATTTGGTGGAAGATGTAAGGCCTGCTGCTGCTCGCATTTACCTGGAAATAAACTGCTCTGGGTTCCCAAGGATTTACTGCCAGGGGACGCGGGTGGCGCTGTCGGTTATACCACAGAGCCTAGGACTTGCCGATCAGAAGGTCGGCGGTTTGAATTTCCGCGACGGGGTGAGCTCCCGTTGCTCGGTCCCTGCTCCTGTCAACTAGCAGCTCGAAAGCACATCAAAGTAGATAAACAGGTACCACTCTAGCGGGAGGGTAAATGGCGTTTATGTGCGCTGCTCTGGTTTGCCAGAAGTGGCTTAGTCATGCTGGCCACATAACCCAGAAGCTGTATGCTGGCTTCCTCGGCCAATAAAGCGAGATGAGCGCCACAACCCCAGAGTCGGCCACGACTGGACCTAATGGTCAGGGGTCCCTTTACTTTAAAGTATGGATATGAACAGACTATGCAACATGTTCCTTCCTGCAGGCTGGAGCTGATGGGCTTGAAATACATATAAATAATATGCTTTCAAAGTGGTGGGGGAAACTCATTAACTGGCTAAACCAGGCATCCCCAAACTTGGCCCGCCAGATGTTTTGGGACTACAATTCCCATCACCCCCAATCACTGGTCCTGTTAGCTAGGGATGATGGGAGTTGTAGTCCCAAAACATCTGGAGGGCCGAGTTTGGGGGTGCCTGGGCTAAACACTCTGGCTGTAGTTATGGCAGGGTTTGTAGGAGTTGAAATGCATGTGCTGCTGCTATGGTTTATTTACACATATACTACCTGAGCCTAAGAGGAAAGGGTTCACAGCATAACACCCTAACAGATCTTGCTTCTCCCTCAGTCACAGCCTTGGGTTACAGCACGAATCAAGCACAGAGCTGTGTATTGTACATGTTACCTTTATACATGTTTTTAGAACAGAACCCCTAAGCGAGCACTTACCTAAACCAAACTGTTTTATGCAGCAGTAAGATGTCTTCAGCACCTCAGCCTCCAGATTTACAACATGAAGCACCCAAAGAGAAAGACTATCGAACTCCTGGATTCCGAAGTGTCCGAACTACCACCTTGTTCCGTGCTGTGAACCCAGAACTTTTTATTAAACCTGTAAGAAGCTTGTTAAGAAATAGCCATGATACGTGTGTGTGCATTCATTATACAGTGGTACCTTGGGTTACATACGCTTCAGGTTACAGACTCCACTAACCCAGAAATAGTAACTCAGGTTAAGAACTTTGCTTCAGGATGAGAACGGAAATCGTGCCCTGGCGGTGCGGCGGCAGTGGGAGGCCCCATTAGCTAAAGTGGTGCTTCAGGTTAAGAACAATTTCAGGTTAAGAATTCCTCCGGAACGAATTAAGTACTTAACCCGAGGTACCACTGTATTACATATTACATTTAATTATAGATTGGGCTTTTTTTATTATTCACAAGCAGCACTTGCTTTGATGGAAAGATATGAAGCTGGTAACTAGCTAATCAAAGTGTGTGGCATATTTGGAGGTGGGGGGAAGCCAAACTATCTCCAGTGTGTTTTTTAATGTTCACAGAATGGGCAAATTGTTATGGTGTATGTACATTCGTGATCTAATAACTAGCTACTGTCTACATTTAAGCATTTTATAAATACTGGTACATGTTTTTACTATGGAGTTGGGTAAACTTCATTAAATCTATGAAGTAAAGTGGAGCTAAGTGCACCAAGATTTTGGTTGCAAAAGTTATGTAGATATACTTAAAAAGAGCAATGACTATCGGGCAAATGGTCTCCTGTGACAGTTTATTTATTAGATTTATATCCCACTATTTCATGGGTTCAGAGTTGACTATAGCAGTTTTTCCACATACAAAAACTTCATCCCCAAGTGTCATGCAATCAAAGTAAGTAAAATGTCTGAGGGATAAAAGAAGTCAAATCAGTCTACATTTTTACTTTTATATATGTTGAATTGTAATAGTAGTTAAACAGTTTGATTCTGTACGTTTCCATTCCCCATACTGAAAGCTGAACAAAAATGAAGAAGTAACTGAAAAGTTGATAGCCCCCACCCACCTGTGCACATACAGATGTTTGTATATGAATTGGATTAAGTACAATATTTTGGATTTCAATACTAGCGTGTATTTTTTCTTATCTTCACAGAACAAACCAGTTATGGCTTTTGGGCTTGTAACGATTACTCTTTGTGTAGCCTACATTGGATACTTGCATGCACAACAAGAGAATAAAAAAGATCTTTATGAAGCTATTGACAGTGAGGGAAAGCGACATATGAAGCGGAAGACTTCTAAATGGGACTAAAGAAGCGCATTTGCACATGATCTGCATGTAAGGCGACACAAATAAGTGGTATATTTAGTTTTCTGATTTGTGACTTTTCAGGATTTTGTGTGGAAAGCCAGCATTTTTCTTGGCAATAATGGATGTTTCTTTTGAAATATAATGCCCTTTAATAACTAGGAAAAATGATATTGCCTGTACTGAATAAAAAGCCAGCATTATTAAGAAATGTAATATTTGTAACAACTGTTGCAGGTATTCTAAAAAAAAAGGACTGTTGCAGATATTCTAAGAATAAGCATCTCTCTCTCTCTCTCTCTCTCTCTCTCTCTCTCCCTCTCTCTCTCTCTCTCTCTCTCACACACATGTACACGCCTGTTCTGTGTTTGTGTATAGAATGCTACACCGACTTACAAAATTTTAAGAGCAGAAAGGCTAACAGAAAATCAGAAAAAGAACAATACATGATAATAAAAGCCATACAATAAATAACCCATAGAATAGAGCCACTTAAGCAGCAGCAAAAGCATCATAATCTGTCTTATTATCTGGAAGATAACCTAAGCTTTTATTAAATGCTTGACTCTCCTGTGTAAACTACTTGGGAGAGCACAAAACTTTTTAAAGTTATTTGTTTAAAGGATCTAAAATGCTTTTGTGAGCAAAGCTTACCCAGCCTAGCAACAGTTACTGGGTGAGAAGTTAGCCTATATTATGAGACCTCTCACAGCCACATGATAGGCAGAGCTCCTTAACACCAGGGCTGCAGCTGAAGCAGGTATCATCTTGCTATCAAATAATCTCACCAAACAATGGTGAAACCTTTCTCTCTCTCCCACTAGCGTGCACAGATTCTAAGAAGACAATTCAGTTTAGGCTATGAGAACTAAGATTTCGCTTCCTCATCTAGTCCTCACTTGTCATTGGAGGAGGAAAAATCTTGACTGCAATCATGATTAGGAATCCAGATTTTGACACATTTGTTTGTTGTGCTGTTTGTTCAAAACTAATTCCACCACCTCCTAGACCAGAGACTTTTGAGCGGATTCGAGAATACAAGCCTTACAAAACTCGGTATTATACACACAGAGATATATTGGGTGAGTAGATAGTTACTTTATTTAATTTTAGATACTCATGCCTGTCCACCAAAAAGTCAATATATCTGGTGCTCAGTTGTTTTCATGCATACATTGATCACTCAGATACACTTAAGGTGTATCCACACATATTACAGTAATTACAGTTGCAGTAATCCCCATGTTAAACAGGATAAGAGTAAAATCTGGAGAAAATGCAGAAAGAAGGCCACAAACACAAGAGGGTAGAGACCTTAGTTAGGTAAAAATACTTCCGTCAGTTAGGGGAAGGGCTTTTAGCTTATAAAAGGATGTAAGTGTGTGAGAGACATGATGGAGAGTTTATGAAAGTTTAGGAAGAGTATAATAATTACTTGCCTCCCTGTCAACACAATCAATGTAGTCGCATGACACTGGTTTGGGACAGACCAAAAGCAGTGCTTTATACAATGTCTAATGTACCTATGGAATTTACTGCTGTAGGGCAGAGACTCTGATGGCCTCTAGAACTAACCTTCAAAAATTATTTGTCATGAATACATTTTTTCCTTGATAAATATGTTAATGGATGAAAGTTTGACCAGTCATTTGATTAGCTTGTCTTAAGATCTGTGGGCATGTTAGCAAGAGTCAGGACCCGCTGCCCTGTGTGGCAAATCACCAGGGCTACAGGGTTTGGAGCATTCCTAGACTCCTGAACTCTCCATTCAGCCACTGCTTTCCCCAGCTAACAGCCGTGGCTGATGCTTGATTTGTGACCACCGATTACTGGTTCCTGGATCTTGCTTCCCAGTGGCCAAAACCCAGTCTCTGACAAAAGCCCAGTACCACTTGATGCCATGTTCATTCATCGCCCTACAGTGACACCTGCTGGAACTGCACCCTTACCACTGTGCTCCATGTTGCAGCTGCTCATGTAGGTGCCTGGTTGGTATGGTCTTCCTTTCTGCTTTTTGGAAAGGAAGAATGGGCATCTGCACTGTGGGGTGGGAATGCAGAGTGCCTGCTTCAACTGGGAAATTGCCTTGCTGGGGAGGGAGTGCTGCTGCTGCTGCATTAGCACAGAACGTAGGAAACTGCCTTATACTGAGTCAGACCATTGGTCTGTCCTAGCTTAGCGCTGTCTATTGCAGCCCTCCAGTATATTAAACGAGTCTCTTCCAGCCCTATCTGGAGCTGTCGGAGATTGAACATGGGGCCTTCTGCATGCAGAGGAGATGCACTACCAGTCAGCTACAAAGATAAGCACAGCTGGGCCCACCAGTTACCGACACAGAATTTGTTTGTGCCTGTGTGGGGCAGTTGTGTGCCCTGTGGAATTCCTTGGGTTGTGCTACATGGTGCAGATTGTGGCTTGCTTTTTTAATGCGCAGGCCCAGAGAGCAGCTGAATCCCACATGCCTACTACGTGTGAATCCTACAAAGGCTCTCCTGAATGGGGCCAATGCATGCCATCACTTCTAGGTGTAAGCCTGATGTTAGTGCTTGCTTCTGTTCTGATGTAGCTCACTTGGTAGAGCATGAGACTCTTAATCTCAGGATCGTTGGTTCAAGCCCCACATTGGGGGGAAAGATGCCTGTATTGCAGGAGTTGGACTGGATGACCCTAGTGGTCCCTTCCAGCTCCACAATTCTATAATTCTGAGCAGTCAAATCTGCTAGCAAGTTGATCTGGGGAATCATTTTTTATATACTGAAATCAACCCAAGTCATTAATGATGGGGGTGCACCAGCCTTCAGGAAATTATACCGTATTTTTCGCTCCATAGGACGCACCTGACCAAAAGACGCACCAAGTTTTTAGAGCAGGAAAATAAGAAGAAAAAATCTGACTCAAATGTTGTGCTAAACTATTTAAAACAGCAAAGTGGGTGGCTCCTGTCCACTTTGCTGCTTTAAAGCGAGCCACGATATATAATGAAGAGAATGGAAAAAGGACAGACATTCCATTATAATGTAGCTGTTTTCATTATCACTGGGAAGTCAGTATTGGCAGCAGTCACAAAAATTAAAATTTGAGCATTTTACTGTTATTAATCAAGAATATTAATAGTCAGGGAGAGAAACCAAGGCTGTGCAAATGAGAAGTGCTTGGAGTATGGAGGAACAGCAAAGAGATCAAATGATTGTGCTCCAGTTCCTAAATCTCTGAAGTTTTCTCAAAACAGGCATGGTTGTTTTGAAAGGAAGATTCAAAATGGAGTGACTGAGCAAAGAACAGAGGAAAAGAGGGCAGATAAATAGCTTCCATTCAATAACAAGAGAACACAATGTTTTTGGTTTGGTATAGGTGGACTGTACTTGTAAGAATTTGTATAATGAGTTATAAATTTGGAGTGGAATATCAGTGCCTCTTTTCAGCAATAAAGATTAGCTGCTAGGAACATGGTCCACATACAAACACACAGGATGTCTGGTTATAGTTGTGTAGTTTAAACTGTTACTGAGCCAGATGCTTGCTCGGTTTTAGCTGAGCTTACTAATACTGGATTGTGGAAATGCTTTGCATGTATTTATGACTATTTCTGCAAAACTGCTACTTGAAGAAATCCCCAAACTTAATATTTTTAAACTTCAAATGGAGCTCAGAATCCGGTTAGGCAATCCTTTGCAGTTGAATTAGGAGGCACTGAGAGACAGCAATTTGCTGCTCCCCACCCCCACGAGCACCCCAGGAACACACAGCCTTCCCTCTGCTTGCAAACCTTGTCCCGGCTTCAGGGGAAAGCAAAGGCTGCAGGCAGAGCAGTGTGGCTTCCCTCCCACCCCCAAAGAGCACCCCAGGAGTGCAGGGCAAAGACGCACAGCCTTCCCTCTGCTTGCAAACCTTGTCCCGGCTTCAGGGGAAAGCAAAGGCTGCAGGCAGAGCAGTGTGGCTTCCCTCCCACCCCCAAAGAGCACCCCAGGAGTGCAGGGCAAAGGCGCACAGCCTTCCCTCTGCTTGCAAACCTTGCCGGGGCTTCAGGGGAAAGCAGAAGCTGCAGGCAGAGCCGCTTGGTTCCTCCCCCCCACCCCCAAAGAGCACCCCAGGAGCGCAGGGCAAAGGCGCACAGCCTTCCCTCTGCCTGCAAACCTTGTCCGGGGTTCAAGGGAAAGCAGAAGCTGTAGGCAGAGCCACTTGGCTCCTCCCCCCCCACCCCCAAAGAGCAGCCCAGGAGCGCACAGCCTTCCCTCTGCTTGCAAACGTTGCCAGGGCTTCAGGGGAATGCAAAAGCTATAGGCAGAGCAGTGTGGCTTCCCCCCCCCCCCGCCCCCAAAGAGCACCCCAGGAGCGCAGGGCAAAGGTGCACAGCCTTCCCTCTGCTTGCAAACCTTGTTGGGGCTTCAGGGGAAAGCAGAAGCTGCCGGCAGAGCTGCTTCGCTCCTCCCCCCCACCCCCAAAGAGCAGCCCAGGAGCGCACAGCCTTCCCTCTGCTTGCAAACCTTGTCGGGGCTTCAGGGGAAAGCGGAGGCTGCCTGCAGAGCACCGTGGCTCCTCCCCCCACCACCAAAGAGCACCCCAGCAGCGCAGGGCAACAGCGATTTGGCTCCAGGGACCACACATTCGCTCCATAAGACGCACAGACATTTCCCCTTCCCTTTTAGGAGGAAAAAAGTGCGTCCAATGGTCCGAAAAATACGGTACGTGGTTGAATAATATTAAATAAAAATACCTTAAATCTTAAAGCGTCTATCTTAAGTGCTCAAGCAAAGGAACAGATGGCTTGTGTAGTTTATGTATAACATGTAGTGTTATGTTCCCCAATTGTGTGTTTTCTTGGCATACGTAGACTTGGGAGCTGACATTAAGCAAGCAGAAGCAGATAGAAGAGAAGCAGAAGTACAACAACGAATTGAAAAAGTGCAAGCTAGACTATTGCTTCAGGTACAACTGTTCTGCTGTCATTGCATTACCCAATCTGTTGCACTGGGCCCTTTTTGTGAATATTTACTGATGTATAATGCAGACAGCATATTTTACAGAAATATGTGATATATTGGGTGGGGAACCTGTGACTCTCCAGAGGCTGAGGGACTCCAGCTCCCATCAGCCCTGGACAGCATAGCTGTCAGGTATTATGGGAATTGCAGCCCAACAATATGGGCTATAACTTGCCTAACCTTGCTATATATGATTACATGAGTTTTATAAGTTTTACAATCTTTTGCCTTTCATGTTTATTTTGTAATACACCCTTTTAAGACTATATTCTTCAATGTGGGATATAAATATTTATTTACATAATAAAATAATTGAATAAAAATACCATTGTATGGATCAGTTCTGTATTTATCTTTCTGATATGTTAATTTGGGTATCTACCATATTTTTCGCCCCATAGGGCGCACCGCCCCATAGGACGCACCTAGTTTTTTTGGGGGGGGAAATAAAGGGGGAAAAATATCCCCCCCCCCAAGGCACGGGGCTGGCACGGGGGAAGCCTGAGCTTCCCCCGACCCCAGCCCCCAGAACAGCCTGCTGTCCGCAAGCCTAGGGAGCCGCGCCGGTCTCCCCAGGCTTGCGGAGAGCTGCGCGAAGCCCGGGCACGCTCTTCAGCGCGCCCCAGGCTTCGGAATGCAGGCAGCTCTGCGCAAACTTTGGGAGCCCGGCGCGGCTTCGCACTGGGCTCCCTAGGGTTGTGCAGAGCTGCGCGAAGCCCGGGAGTGCAGGCAGCTCTGCGCAACCCTCGGGAGCAGACCCCTCTCGCTCTCCAGGCTTCAGCGAAAGCCTGCATTCGCCCCATAGGACACACACACATTTCCCCTTCACTTTTGGAGGGGAAAAGGTGCGTCCTATGGGGCGAAAAATACGGGAACTCACAAGTGTTACAGATCAGGGTTCAGATTTGCTCATTAGCAACACAGTATGGCAGGGAATAAAGCATAAGCCGGTGCCAAAGACCACAGACTTAATATTATAATTGAACCAAATCAATTGATTTATTGGCACTACAGTGTTTCATTTAAGGCATGTTATTATCTTCATGTAGAAGGTAATGATATTTTGAAATTAGAGCAACTTAAAGATATAGCAAATTAAAGCAATGTAATACAGCAATATAGTACCTATAGAAAATAAATTTTACAAATGACATATGGCATAATAATTACATTGACAAAACAATGAATCAGTGTCTTCTTCCTGCCCTTCTAGTTGTAACCTAGAATTTCTAAGTTTTGCAGCGTATTAGCATTTCGGAATAAAATTCATGGTTCCCCAGCCAGCGTTGTGAGCTAAGATCTTGTGACCTTCAAAAGCAGAGTTAGATAAACTGCAAGAGGAGGGGGGGGGGAGATTCTTTGAACTCAGCATCTGAACTGTGAGGATGAAATTTCCCACTTTATATCAATTTCATTACTCTATCTTGGAGTAGGAAGAGGGAGTGAAACTGCAACCCTTGCCTCTTCATCAGCTCTTCACTTAGGACAGGGACGGGGAACCTGTGGCCCTCCAGATGTTGGGCTACAACTGCTGGGGCTGATGGGAGTTGGAGTCCAGAACATCTGAGGGGCCACAGGTTCCCCATTCCTGGTGTAGGGCTTGTGCGCCATGACACCTCCCAGCACTTGCTTTCCAAAACAGTTCAGTGTTCTGATCCTACATTTGTTTAGGCATTGTGGCTCGTTGTCTTTAAGTTCCTTAACATAACATTACACTGATGGTATGGTGTTTCCTTCTAATCTTCCCTTCCAGGATGCCGAGGTCTCCCATAGACAGCAGAGAAACATGGCATAAAGTTCCAAGCCGCCTTTGTATAGTGTCATAGAAGCAAATTTTTCATCCTTTTAGTGCATTGTGGCTGCTCTCCTGTGTGCTTGACATTGGTTCTGCTTGTGCAGCAGGGTCCTGAGTAACACAATCTACATGCAACACTGAGGCAAAAGCTATGAAATAGCCATTAAATTACTCCTGGGGAAACTACTGCCACCAGCCATGTAGAAACAGCAGCACCTGTCTTTTCATGGCAGCAATTGGGAATTTGTGGCCTTCCAGATACTGCTCTCTTCCCTGCCCATTTGTCCAATGGCTCTTGTGCCAGCTCACCACCTTCCCCAGAAAGCTCTCTTTAGGGTTTTCCCCTGGCTAATGTGAATTCTTCTGGTGCCACTTCTGCCTGCCTATTTGGAAAAAAAGGTTTGGATCGTTCTGCCAACATGTTTCTGGGCTGTACCACTTTCAGACTGCAGGTGGCATGTGCACAGTTGAATGGTTTGCTGTAGAAATAAAATCCCTGCAAACAGGTTTGCTGTAAAAAAACAACAAACCCACAACCCTTCACATAGAAAACGTAGACATTTGACAAGGCCCAAACCCTTCTCCCTGCTACTTCTCTGTACAGTGGTACCTCGGGTTACATATGCTTCAGGTTACAGACTCTGCTAACCCAGAAATAGTACCTCAGGTTAAGAACTTTTGCTTCAGGATGAGAACAGAAATCGTGCTCCGGCGGCGCGGCAGCAGCAGGAGGCCCCATTAGCTAAAGTGGTGCTTCAGGTTAAGAACAGTTTCAGGTTAAGAACGGACCTCCGGAACAAATTAAGTACTTAACCCAAGGTACCACTGTACAGTGGTACCTTGGTTTACAAAATTAATCCATTCTGGAAGTCTGTTCTTAAACCAAAACCGCTCTTAAACTGAGGTGCGCTCTCCTGCCACTGGTGCCCTTCCACCGTTCGGATTCCGTTCTTAGACTGAGGTAAAGTTCTCAATCCGGGACACTATTTCCGATTTTGCGGAGTTTGTAAACCGAATCGTTCTTAAACCGGACTGTTCTTAAATCAAGGTACCACTGTACAGGGAACTTACTTTGTATAGAAGAACAAACAGTTGTGTAAGCTGCCACCTTTAGTCTGGAGTGGTAAAGCCCAAACACAGGCATATCCTCTATTCTGCTGCTTATGAGAACTATTGCTGTGCTGCTGCTTTAAAAAAGAAAATTAATGGGAAAATAATAAATATAGGGTGATATCCAACTAAGTCATAAAACAGACCGATTTAAATTAAGGGACTTGTTGCTTAAGGTCATTGATATTAATGGGTCTGCTTTGACTATGACTTAGTTGGATATCACCCAGAGCGATCTAGCTGATGTGCAGCATTAGAATGTCCTCAGCACAGTTTTCTTCATGGCTATGCCTTGTTTTGTAGGCTGCAACAGAAAGAGAGGATGCTGTGGAAGATGCCCTCAAACGTGCAGCTGCTCTACACCAGCAAGATATTGAAGCTCTTAAAGAGAAAGATGAAAAAGCATTACAAGTCAGTAGTCGTTTTATTTTTGTTTGCAACATGTCAAGAGACAATGCCTTGCATTTGGAGTTGTGTGGGGACGGATTCCTACCAATTGACACCCCCATGTCTGGACCCTCTACAGTATGTCCTGCACCATTCCCAAAGGCCCCCCCCCCCCCCCCAGTTCTTGGGGAAGGGAGTATGGGGCTGCAGAGGGAAGGGTGGAAGAGGCAGAAAAAAGTCCCACTCCATGAACTGAAATCTCCTTTATTTATGAATGGAATGTTGGGTCCAAACCTACATAAACATGCAGAAGCTGCATGTGGCACAATCTCTCTTGTAACAAGTAGGTGGAGAGAGGGGATTGTTCTTGAAAACTCTGCTGAATTAACAACAAACAAACCACAAATGAAAATCTAGGGTGTCAAGGTAAAGATTCAGCTGAAACCTGAAGGAGGGTTTGTTTGTTTTTTTAAGATGGGAGCAGTGCTTTTTTTCAGGGAGGATGCAGGGGTACACATACCCCTAAACATTTTGTGAATCTAAGTTTGGCCTCATTGAGGGGCAGTATTTCAATATGAGTAGGGAAATGAGACTATCCCTTAACATTTTTTAGAAAATAAAGTACTGGATGGGAGAGTTTAAAACTGATTTATTACTGGCATTTTGACATCCTTTCTAGTCTGTGTCTCATTCTATTTCTACGCATAAGATGGCAGTAAAACTTTTATTTTAGAACTACATTTATCTACGTATTTAAACTGTAAAAGGGCATTTCATTTTTCATAAATATATAAAAACTTAAGCATTCAGTGCACTGGTGAGACAGTCACTAGAAAGACAACCTCAGTAAGCTATGTGGCTGAAGCATTTGAACTTGCATTTTCTACATCCAAGGTGGTTTATAAAGCGTAGTGCATTCTTTCTAGGCTCGTCTTGTTTAAAACAGGGATGAAGCAGCCTAATCCCTCCCTTCCTATTCTAATTTGTTTTTTTAACGCTGCTGCAGGAGGCTGTGAAGAACACAAGGATAGAAATGCTCCATCACCTGGAACTGGAACTGAAAAGAGAATCAGAAGCTGCTGAGCAGAGGATGACACACAAACTTCAGCGACTCATGCTGGAGCTCGCGATGGAAAAGTCGAAAGCCGTTGCTGAAGCTAGACAGGAAGAGAGGAACAAAATATCTGGAATGCTTGACAAGCAAAACAAGTACTTGGCTTAACCCCATTTCATATTTTAAAGCAGGGATGGGGAAACCACTGGACTGCATCACCCATCATCCCTGATAGTTGACTATGCTGGTTGGGGATAATGGGATAATGAGTTCAATGCCACCTGGAGGGACTTGGGCTTCCCATCCCTGTTGAATATAAGGGGATGGGTTTAAGAGAGCTGCACCTGACCTTGTTTTCATCCAGATATCTGCAAATAGAGTGCTTTCCACCACCAGTGTTCCTCCAACTGATCTGCTGGAGCAGGATGTGCAGTGGGTGCTTTCAAAAGTGGGATTGGTTTGCTAATGGGTCACTGAGATATTGCAAATGGGACATGGGCAGCAGTAAATTGGATTAAATTGAAGGGTATTTTGATGCCAATGGCATTGTGTGGATGTAGCTTGTGGTTAGTGAGGAGAGCACTTAAGCACAAGCCGAGGTTCAGGTGACATGCTAAATCGACTCTTAGCTTTTTAAAAGAGCCTCTTTTAGGTTGGGCTCCTCCTGGAAGCCTTCATGTTGATACAGCCCTGGTAAGCCATTGTTGGGCTTGCTGTGATTTGCAAACAAGGCTGATGTGATCAGTGGAGTTAACTCCCTGTTATGTGTGCTGTTGGATAGTACCAGATTTAATAGAATCTGATAGTAAAGATGGGCAGGGTGGGGGTTAGGTCTTCAGAAGTTTTACTATCTGGTTTCCATGTACAGATTTAGTCCAGTTTATTGCAAGGCATTTTGCTTTGCCTCCAGCTGAAAAAAATGTCCAGTTCACACAAGACTGGCTTTCAAATTGCCAGTAATGAAAAATTATGTTGAAGTTATCATACGATCTTTTCTCTCACCCCTCCAGGAAGTTTTTGGAACAATTCCGTAAAGCTGGAGAGATTGCCAACGAAATTTATCAGAAGAATCTGCAGCAGTTGTCTGTGGAGAAAAAATATGAAATGGAAATGGCCTTTAAAATCTCCCAGAGAGAGTTTCAGGAAGAAACTGAGAAACTCATCAAAAGCGCAGAAAGTCTCCGTGAGGCTCAGTTGCAAGAGGTGTCACACGAGGTGAGCAGGAAAAATGGTGAGATCCTGACTCTTAGCCACCAACTGGAAAGCATGACAGACTGGAAAGATAGCCTGGAAACAGAAATATTAGAAACAAGAGAAGCATTTCAGAAATACATTAACCTCACATTTCCACAACTTGCACCAGGGCAAGCAGACTTTATCTTACCATTCAGAAAAGTATCTCAGTTTGTTGACTCTGGTGTAGAAACGTAAGCTGAATGACAACCAGGAAGGAGTTCTGCCCGTTTGCTGCAGCCATCCAGTCTTGCTGTAGAGGAGTTGCTTAACTGCTGGGAAGGAGGAGAAATAAATCCATCTTCTCTCACTAAGGTTTAACTGTGAGCCTGTGTCTATATTTCCCTTGGATAACTCATGAACTCCCCTGTGACTCAGACTGTGAAGCTGTGCTCTTTGAGGGGTGGATGGAGAATCTTGCTTCTGTATACTAAAAGCGAGCTGCTTCTGTAAAAGTTAGGGAGTACGGATGTCTCAATTTGAGCCCTGAAACTAGCAAGCATGCCTCTGGACATGTGCAGAGAGCCTATCCTACCTTGCCATGGGGTTAACTGTAAGCTGCCTCCATACATATTTTATTTGAAGATGATATACTGCCAACTCAAGAAGGGTGGCTTCTAACAACTGCAAGCCCCAGCACCTTAAAAAAAAAAAAAAGAAAGGGGATGGAGGAGCTAGCAAATTGTTCCTGATTTACTGTTAACGCATTCTAAGGCTATGTGTACCTATCATAAAGGTGGCAAAGCTGTGGACTTCCAGGTGTTGCTGGACTACAACTCCCATCACCTATAAGCTCATTGGTCTTGCTGGCCGGTGCTGATGGGAATTGGAACACAATCAGATATAGGTGTGCCCTATTAAAGTGCATGGAAGTGTTGAGGCACAACAAATCAATCACCCCATGACTTTGCAGTTAGGAAAGTGATGTGGAAATGCAGTGAAAGATGCAGAATAATGATTGATGGACACAAAATGAAAGCTCTATAAGCTCAATAAAGAGCAGACACTGTATAATCTCTGCATCAGCGAGGCTGGGGGTGGGGTCTTGTCACCTAGCAGTCCAGGACCTACATACACACTGCCCAAGCTTGCGCATCAAGAGTTCACTGCTGTGCTGCTAATGCAGCAAAAGCATGGGAGATCACGATTACCAGCCTCTACAGCAGCAGCAGTGCTGTGATTCTTCAACAGTTTGACTTCACCCCCCAAGGTGTACCCCATTGTCTTTTGAGAGACAGATGCCAACAATGTTGTCCTGTGAGATTGTCAAAAGGATAAAGCAGACAGCATTAATTAGCTGGCAAATAATGTTCCCTTGCTCAGTGGATTCACTTTAGGAAAGTCCTCCCATAAGCAGCATGCCGAAAACAGTTCTCACAATCTCGTGTGGCTCAACAGTAACCAGTGTGTCCAACACAGTAGTTCCACAGTAGAGGCTATTAAGAGGGGTGCAGAAAACAGCTTTCAAATGCCTCTTAGGTGGATTTGGGAAGTCACAATCTCTTGAGTTTTGTGTGTTTTAAAACCTAGCACATAGCTGCTAGGACGAGATGCTGCTTTGAAGAACATTTCTCCAGCTGCGTTTCCAGCAAGAGCAACAAAGAATGACAGGCAGACGATGCATCCTCCAGCAGGATGGGACGCGTGCTTGGAGACCCCAGTGGGCTATTACGATTCGCCCCGTGTCCTGTCAACCATAGGCATTGCCAGGGCGGACGGGGGCAGCTGCCCTCCCCCCAGATCAAGTAAAACAATAGAAATACTTAACTAACTGATCAATCACGTCGGTCCTGCTCCCCCACAAAAGTCCTGCCTCCCCTAACCAAGTCCTGCCCCACACCAAAAAAAAACCCCTAGCTACGCCCATGGATGCAACTGGTGTGTGTGTGTGAGAGAGAGAGAAACAGGGGAGGGCAGTGGGGTAGGCAAGCGTGGGGACAATAAGCTCCGCGGCGGGGGGGCTGGACCTCACAGAGATCAGGAGGTGGGTTAAGTTCCCCAGCGAACACGTGTGCGCCCATTCCGAAGACCACTGAGCCTGACCTAAGACCGCGCCGCCTCCGGCCTTCTAGCTCCGCCTACCTCCTAGGCCCCGGCGGTCTCCATGGAGACGCGGCTCTTCAGCGGAAACACGACGCGGGCGCTTCTTCCCTTTCAGGGGCCGAGACTGGAGGCTCCGAGGGCGCCGCGGGAGGCGGGAGGGGAGAGGCAGGTAAGTCTCCGTGCTCGTCTTGGGGGGTGGGGGGAGACTGTTGTTATTTACAGAGACGGGAAAGTCAAGGAGTGGCGGGGGGGGGAGGGGGGAGAGTTTTACTGGAGCCAGGTGAGCGGGATGGCAGACCACATCTTGTTAAATTCCTTCAAGAGGGTCGCCAGTATCCCCTTCCCCATCTGCTCAGGACTCTGGTGCGTTTCCTTGCTATAGAGAACAAATAAATTACACAGGTGAAGTTTTCCCGCTGCTGCACTTCTGGAGGGGGGGGGAGAGAGAGAATTAAGCACCTGTTGAATTTCTTCATGTCTGCCGCACAGCTGAGGGGCAAAGGAACCCCACCAAGCGGGAGGAGAAAGGGGGGAATAGAGCACTGTTTATACCACTAATAATAATAGTAGTAGTAGTAGTAAATTTGTATACCGCCCTATATCCGCAGGTCTCAGGGCAGTTACAACATAAAATCACAAAATAGATAACAAAAACAACCCAATAAACCTGCACCCCTCCCCAACATTTAAAAAGGGCATGGGCTGTAATTAACTCTGGAAGCCCAAATAATGTAATGTGGAGCCCAAGGACGGGACACAGCCAGGCAACTCTGCCATGAGTGCCAACATTTTTCTTGTAGCTGTGTATTTTTGTAATATTTTGGCTTAAATTGCCTGGGAGTCAGGAATTCTCACTCTTGTCACTGATATCACAGTGGTGGGGAACCTCAGGCCCATGTACCAAACATGGCCCACCAGGCCATTTTTAGGAAGTCATACCCACACATCCCACACCTGATACCATGCATGACATCAGATGTGGTGTGGGTAAAGGTGGGACTCCAAAGGAACCATCAGGAGCCAAAGTTCCCGGTTGTTCCTTGGATCCAGCAAGGCACGCTCCCATCCACCCATCTTGTTTACATAATATGATTTTTATTATTATTAATCACATAAACATCAATATCCATAATAATGAATAAATCATAGTAAATATTAAGATATACATACACACAGCAAATAAGGTGTGTGTGTGTATATATATACACACACACACACTAGCTCTTAATTATACGTTTAAGAAAAAAGGTGGAAGAATGGAATAAGAACATGTAAAACACAAAAATAATTATAATTTCATCTCATAAAATCAGGATTCTCTATTTTATTACATCAGCTTGAACAAAGGTTTTTTGTTTTTTTTCCAAAAGGCAACTGATAAAGTTAAATGCCATAGCTAGTTCACATGAACAAGGCCTGATACATTTTAGAAATACATAAACTGAAGCCTTCCAGGGCTTGAGGCATGCTCAAAAAGAGTGTCAAGCATGCCTCCCTTTCTCTCAACAATGCACAATTTCAAATCTCAATTAAGATACAGGTATGTATAATCCCTAACTAAAGTATTATATAGTATATTGTTTCTTTATGCAGAAGTAGGCAGCTTCTTGAAAACTTAAAAGATTGAGGAAGTTTTAATTGAATGTGCAATCACAATACTGTCAGTTATTCTGTGAAAAAAATTACCATGTATTGTAACAATGTGAGCCCTTCATATCTTGATAATGCAGAATGACTCACTCTCAAGCTGAAAGTGTCATAAAGAATATCATCCGTGAAATAGGACAAGAATGTGCCATGAAAGGTCAAACCGTATCAGAAACTCTGGTCGCATTCATGGTAAGTGCAAAATACACAGTTTGCTAATGTGCTTCATTTGAAAGCTCTTCTTTCTAGCAGTGTTAGAAACTGAAATATGAAAGCTAGGAGCTAAATGGCACCTTAAACATGGGTGCCACAACAGAATGTCTAGGTGTGCTTTTTTAAACAACAAGAATACCAAGCTGAAAATAAATGAACTGCAGCTAAACCTATCAGTTTGCCTGACGCTACAGCAATCTCTTGGAAATCGAGGTAGGGGGAATTTCTCCTCTTAGGCCCTCAGCGCCAGCAGTGGCAGTTTTAATCTGAAATCTTAGACGCGGTACTGTGCCCAGAGCTCAGAAACTGCTCACGCGAATGAAATTCCCTGTCGCAAAATGCGCCCAGAACAATGGGAGTTTCAAACACTGCTTTCTAGTCATGTTAACATGTCACTCCTGTGGCATTAAAATAATGTTAAAGGAACAGAACATCACAAAACACGATTGTCTTGGGGCTAAAATGCAAGTACAGTGGTACCTCGGGTTACATACGCTTCAGGTTGCATACGTTTCAGGTTACAGACTGCTAACCCAGAAATATTACCTCAGGTTAAGAACTTTGCTTCAGGATGAGAACAGAAATCATGCTCCGGCGGTGTGGCAGCAGCAGGAGGCCCCATTAGCTAAAGTGGTGCTTCAGGTTAAGAACAGTCTCAGATTAAGAACAGACCTCCAGAACGAATTAAGTTCTTAACGTGATGTACCACTGTAACACAAGAGTTATGCAGGCAACCCTTGGAACTCTAGAACCCATGGACAACTAAGGAAGCTGAACGTTGAAAGGTTCAGGACACACAAAAGAAGATGCTTTTTCACGCAGCACATAGTTAAACTGAGGAACTCACTTCCAAATGAAGCAATGAGGACCACCTACCTGGGTGGTTTGAGAAGAGTATTGATTCAGTGGCTACTAGCCGCAATAGCAGTGCTCCACCTCCACTTGCAGACTGGGAAAGACTTTCCACAGTAGTACACCTGCTCTATCATTTTGCTTCGTGAGCTGGGCAGGTAATGATGACATTTGTATTTACTTCCCCAAATGCCGGGAATGAGGCCCCTATATTTGTTCTCTGGAGCTCACAACCACACTTCTCCAAGCAATGTTTTAAAGGAGGATAGAACTGAGAGCAGAATAAAACCTCATACTGGGTTGCTTCTATCCAGTGCCACCATAAGGGCTGTACCTCTGGGGCTCTGCTCTATATTTTATTTAATAGAATGATAAATTAACCACTCAACCATTTATTGCATTTTTAAAAATCATTTTTAGTTCCCATTGATTTTGATAAAATTTCCAAGTAAGTATGCTTGCTAGGACCAGGAAGTTAGTTCTCATGCCTATTAAATTAAACTGGGAAATGACATTTAGTGGGGAAACCTTGAGCAGTTGGGACATTTAATCTGTTTTATTCTGTGGTTGTATTTGGCAGTAATATATCTTTAAGAGCACAAGATAAATAACTGGAAGCCTGGTGTTTTTTCTTTTTCTTTTTTTTTCCTCTTTACTTATAGGTGAAAGCTGTTGTATTGGATCCAAGGAATGGATTTAATGTGGACAGGACCCTTACAAAGGCTGATGTGCAAAAACTTATTAAGGTAATTTTGTGAATCTAAACATTTGTTTAACTATTTTTATACTGATTTCAATGAACTTACTAAGACTTATCAACAAATTAAAGCAGTCTTTCAAGCAACTCATGAAGTCTGTGGGAATTAAGCAGCCTAACTCTACTCAGGATTGCAACCTAAATTATTGTTTTGTGTATAGTGTTTACCAAATTAATAAAAACCTATGTTTCAGACCACAAAATCATTTAAAGCCTATGCTCTCAGAGTCATCTAAAGCCACATATCTCTCAGTGATAAACCTTGGACTGCTGTCCATTTTCTCATTATCCGTTGAAATCTCCCCCAACTGCTTCTCCAAACCTGCACAATTGGATCATAATTTTGTATACCCAGTTGATGAACACAAAATATAACGTTTGATTTAAATGTAATGGAAATTTGGCAAGCAGATGACACTTAATGCATTCAGCCATAAGAAGTAGAATTTAAAATATGCCTCACATAAATGGCTTTATAAGCACAGCTACATACATATATCATTGCTTCAAACTGTGATACATGCCCTTTTGAGGTGTGTAGGACACCTGAAAGATGAAAATGCTTTGTTCTAAAGAAAGCCTCCTGTCTGTGATTTTGAGGTTGTTAGATATGTTAGATAGATTTTAAGAAGGTGGTTAGACTAGTTAATTGCCACTAGTGAACTAGTATTTCAAGCAACAAATCTCTCTGTGTGTCCGCAGCCTAGTGCTGCTGTATTATGCAGCAACAGGCTGCATGCAGTGGTATATGAGACTGCTTGTGTAGAAGGGATTATTGGTTTCAAGGCTGAGGGCTGCATATTTGCTGCTTTAGAGTGTGTTGAGCTGCTTGCCTCCTCTCTGTATTGAGAATGAGTAGCTTCATGAAGCTATGTGCACTTCAAAGTTCATGCAGCCACTTGGAATCAGACAATAGCAAAAAATCTAATCCATATTATTCAACTCCACGCAGCAGTCCACTTATTATGCTATTTAGGAACAAGTAAATTACAAAAACTATGAACGTTTTGTGTCTTGAAGCTACATTATGGCAACGCAACATTTTGTTCTTGCAGTGGTGCCTCTCAGCCCCTTAATTTGTTTTCTCAAGTAATGTTTAAGCAAAGGGCACCTTATTTTTTAAAACGATTAAACTGATGGATTCTGTTTCACATGTATAAATTCTGTAGCATAATGTTTCCAGGTGCCCAACGGTAATATTATTTTAATAATTAGTTAAGGGGCTTGAAATAACTTGCATCAACATTTTCTCTTTTTAGCTTTCCATTGAAAGACTGCTTGACACAAGCAATCCATCCCTGGACACTATTAAGATGCAAGTTTATTTTGATATGAACTATATCAGTCGAGGTAATCAATGTGTGGAGTAATTTAATGTGAATATGGTGATGGTACATCCTATGCATGCTTATTCAGAAGTCACACTGTGTTCAAGAGGACTTGCTGTCTAGTAAATTTACATGGGATTGCAGCCGCAATGTATCTATTCTTGCTACATGTGAAAACTTATAGTACTGTAATACAATGAAACAGCAAATTCAATAATATGTGAACATGCTAAGAGATGCAATCTATAAGGAGGTTATAAATTAAATTGCCTCTTTAAAAAATATTCAACATTTACTTAACATTAGAACAGTTAATATTTATTGTGCATTTAAAATCCTGGAAGTGCATTTGTGGTTTTTTAAAAGTTATATCCTATACCAAATAAATGGAACCGATACATTCCACTGTCTCAATTTACCTACAACTGAGTTTGTGCAATTATGTTACATAGTGCAGTCCTATGTGTGATTACTTGTATGTAAATCTCAGCATGATCACTAGATAATGCCTTAGGATGGCAGCCCTAAGGTATCAGAATGAGAAGAGCATGGGAGGATTTAAGCATGTGAAATATGGGCATTTTCAACTAGCTAAGTTGAAAATCTGTTGATGCCTATGCATGTCTTTTGGCTGTCTGTGCCTTGGGGTTACAACTGATGTGTAACTGAAAAACTATCAAGTAATGAAATCTGCATCACTATGTGGTCTGCTGAAGCATGCAGGTGGTGCCAGTGATATAACTTGCTTTTGTATCATCCTCTGTGTTTCCTCTTAGTTGAGTTAATCAAGGAACAGCATCGTGTTTTGGATTCTCGCCTTGCTCCAGTGGGCAGAGAAATTACAGATAGCCGTGCTCGTACCAAAGAGGAATTGGAAAGTGTTTATCGGAAAATTGTCAGCTATGTCCTGCTGCGCTCTGGCCTTGGATCCCCTACAGACATCAAGGTCATTAGAGAGGCAACTGGTTGGTAACTGTTTCAGATATATGCCGTGAAGAGTTTTGCCAATATGCACTGTGGTAGTCATTGCATAGGAACTGAGCAACAAGCGGTGGCTAGTTGGGGGACTGTCTTTTTACTTTCTTTTGTTTTGAAGTATTTGTATGCTGCCTTTGTGCCTCAGTATGTATCTGTGGCAGTTCACAGCTAATCTAGAAACAATCCAGAGTATGTATACCTCCCCGGTAAAACAATTCAAAGAAAACACTCAAAAGCACGTATACAAATATCTGCTCCAGATAGCAAAACCAGTCTGAGAATAGAACATAATCTGAGAGCCAGAAATAGACACTTCACATATCCAACAGGCCAAATGCAAGCAACCATCCAACCCTTTCCTGAAGATATGGAGATCTTCTGAAGCAGCATTCAACACAGCAAGAAGGGATGCAGACAGAAGGACACAGCCCCTGTGCTGCGTATTAACCAAGTCACAAGTATTGTGTCAAGGGAGCAGTGGTGGGGTTCTTGGCACTTGACAACTGCCCAAGCTGGCCATTCACCTCCTTACTCACTGTGGCCTTCCATTCAAACTAATTGCTGAAAGGGCGTTATACTATTCTGCATACAAGATTCTATACCTGAGATTCTAGGTAGTTCATGCAGAACTTGTAGTCTGGTTGTCTGCTTTAATGCCTTGCACAACTCCATACTTCCCTCCAAGCCTCCATCCCCCTGATGATATTCCTTGACCACTTACTCTTGCATGTCATTCATCTCCATCCTAATCCCTCCTTACACTCTTCAGGTCCTTAACCCCCTCAGTCCCCAAGTCCAAATTATTCAGACTCTTACCTCTTGGAAGGAGAATTAGTAGCGCAGAATTAGCAAATGTCTCCCAATGGCCTTATTCACTGACATTTATACAGGGGGGGCGGGAGTGTGTTAAGAGTCTCTAAATTCTGTAGATGCTCTTGACACACTTTTTTTTTTTAAGAGGGAGAGGGGGGTGGGGCAGTTTAACACACGTAGCTTTGTCCATAACAATTTCAGTTTATGTTGAGTGTTAGTTTATTGATTATCCTCTTCAGCCGTCATAAGATTTAGCATTTATAGCTCTTGGTAAGTTAAAATACTTATACTTAACTATGTTCATAGGAGGGGGGCATGCAAAGGGGGCTGCAACAGGAAGAAAAAGATTGAGAAATTCTCATTCCACAAACAGAACATTCACAGTTCTTAGGATTCAAGACATGATCTCCAGCATAGTGGGATCTCAAATGTGAATAAGTATCTTACTATACCAGGGGCGTTTCCATGGAAAATCCAGTAAGATACACCCACACCAGTTACCTGTCGGTGATACCTAAATGATTGATTTGCAAAACGAAGCCCCGACTGGGAGCAACCCAATGTGAACAAATTGTGGTCTCGTCCCCAAATAACTTCTAGTGCTCACCTTTCTGTTTTATTTGATGTTACAGCTGTTGTCTGCCTTTTTTTTTTTGTATGACATTTCCCAAATTTAATATTTTACAGCTGCCCTGCAGAGTGTCTTCCCTCAAACAGAACTTGCGGCTTTCCTCTCCCTTTCAAAGAAGGAGAAAGAGAGGCAGTTGAAGGAGCTCACCATGATTGTCACAGGAATTCGGCTATTCAACAAGGAGTGTGGGAAGGGAGGAGAAGGCATTGATGAGTGTAGGTATATACTAGTAGGTGCTAAACTTGATGATGTGTCTGCATTAGCCATTTAAGCCACTTTAAAATGTGCAAAAATGCTCAGTGCTGGCTGATCACCAGTAGTCCCATCTGAATTGCTTCATGCAAATACAGCATTTAAGTTGATCTTCCAAATGAGATGTGATAACATGCTGTTCTGCTGCAGGTTAACTTTACTGAATATCTTCAAAATTGATAATCTGTACTGTATTATCTATTAAAAACTCTGTTAAATTGGCTTGTTGTAAAGCCTTTCATAGGATTTTTATATATTTATATAAAATAGAAAGCCGTGTTAGCCCCCTGAGAGAAAAAAGAAATGTTTTTTAGTCTCACCATGAGACTAACTGTAAATAAGTTTCATATTAGAAAAATAGTGTGAGCTTTCAGAGGTGACAACATACTACTTCAGATGCTTATTTTTGGAACTAGGAGAAGCAAGGTGGAAAAGTCAGTTAACATATGATAGTTTATTGACTAAAACTCAGTACTTTTAAAAGGTTATTGACCCAAACCAGGATCCAAAGATGCCACCGATGTGTGGTTAAGAGTCCTTTTGCAGATGCCCAGTCTTGTCTGCAGTCATTCAAACTACGTTGGATGCTCTTCTGAGGTTCTCTCAGTCCTCAGGAGAGACCTTTCAGGGCATGCAAGGGGCTTCAAGTGGAAGGGAACCCACAAAAGCCTTGGTGTGCTCATATGGAAGGCTCCATGCATCTCTTCGGATGTCAGCCCTGTTTATTTTAGACAGAAATAGGTGGGGGAAATGCTTGTGGTTAGTTACTGAATTTGAGGTTGGCATGCTTAGTAATTACTGCCATGCCCCTTCTATATGTTTCAAACCAACCCTGTGTCAACAGTACCAGCTATTCTGAATGAAGCTATCCCAGCAGCCAACCACCATATAGAAATAGAACTGCAAGCTTCCAAGGATTTGGCGTACCAATACACAGCCTTGATTGAAATGATGCACCTGAGTCAAAATGCTGAGATAGAACTTAAAACGACAATGTTAAAAGAAGTCCTGTACAACGTGAGACAACACGAGGCTTTCCTCTGCATCATTCTGGTAAGATTGTTTTATACTTTGCATCCCTTCTAGAATGCTGGCATATACATTGATTGTGCCCGTAAGATTTCGTATACTTATAACTATGCTTATTAAATTTATATACAGTATTGCCCTTCATTTGAAGATCACAGATTTTTATGTCGCAGTTTGCAACATAAAAAATAAATTAAAAACCCAAATACAAAACAAAACAAAAAACCACCTATAATCCACCCACTCCCCTGAGACATTTAAAAGGCCACAGACTGTTTAATCAGTGAATGGCCTGGTTGAAGAAGAATGTTATCGCTTGGTGCCTAAAGATCTGTAATGAAGGAGCCAGCTGAGCCTTCCTGGGGAGAACATTCCACAAACAGGGAGCCACCATAGAAAAGGCCTCTTTTCATGTTGCCACCCTCTGGACCTCTCATGGAGGCTTCAGTTGATTATCATTCCTTTGGTACATATCTTTAGACACTAGGCAAAAACATGCCTCTTCTCCCAGGCCTTTAGCTAATTAAACAAACTGTGGCCTTTTAAACTGTGGCGGTGGGGAGTATTGTTTTTGTTTGTCACTTTGGTATGTATTTTTGTGTTCTTATATTGCAAACTGCCATATGATCTTTGGATGAAGGGCAGTATAGAAATTGTATTATTATTATTTTATTAATTCACCTCCCTGGCACAGCCAGCTGCCCCCTCCCAACTATGTTGCCACCAGATGAAGAAGAGCCAAGTGGGGAGGGGCAGGTTCAATTTAAGAAACCAACTTTTAGTTGGTAGAGAATTGTACAAGGTTCCAAGTTGGACTGAACTCTCGTGCACTTTGGAAAAGAAGTGTCATTCTCTGCAGTACATAGCAATATAGGAGTACATGTCCAGATGACTGAGAATCTAATTGGAGATTGTCAATATGTGTGCGTGTGTATTCCACCCCGTATTTCATTTAAAGAGCTCAAGATGGCATACATGGTTCTGCCCCTGCTTTGTCCCATTATTTATCCTCACAACAACCCTGGGACTTTGGTTAGGCTTGGAGATACTGACTGCCTCTAGGCCACTCAACGAGCTAAGGTAGATGTGGTAGATTCAATGAACTGTGGAAATGTCCTGAATTTCCATTGGTAATCTGCTGTATGCTGTCTTTTCAGTCTGATGTGATCACATGTGCACAAGAAGTTGATATGATGCAGAAGGAGTTTGCAGCACAGATGGAGCACTTAAAAAGTATTGTTCAGGCAAAGACAGCAGTGCCTACGTCTCTGGTTTATGTAAGTTCCTAAATTGCTAGAATGTAAAAGGACTAGCTTGTGTTTGTGTGCTGAGTTAGTGACACAGACCTCTTTTACACCGAGAGACAGAGAGAGACTGGATCCTTGCCTTTCTGTTCAGCTAGTCCATGGGAGTTTTGAGCTTGTTGATAGTGCTGAGAGAGGGGTCTTGACCCTCCCCTCCCCTCCCAATGTTTTCCCAATTTGAACTGCCCCCAGGAACTATTATTTGCTACATACAACAAAGCATACAGGTGCCCATATGATACCATAGAGCATATTGGGTTGGGGTATTCAGATTGGGAAAATAATCCATTACAGGGACAGGGGAGAATTAACCCACCCAGCATCTTCACGCAGCTTTATTTAAAACAAAAAACCCTGCAGGACATCAGATCTCCTGTCATCGTAGCAAGTTTGTCTCTCGGATTTTACACAGAGCTGCTAAAAAAGTTCTGTAGGTTTGTACAGATTTGTGGGTTTGTACAGAGCTGCTAAAAAAGAAAGTACTGTAAGTTCTGTAGGTTTGTACATGCTGTCAATTTAACAGCATGAAAATTCCCTGTTCTCTGTTTAACTTTCATCAGAGGAATCTATTGCTTTATTGTATACAAGGAGTATATATCCTGGCACTGTGATAGTCTTTGGTCCTATGCTGTGCTAGAAATAACATAAAGAAATCAGGGGTGCATGTTAAGGAGAGGAGAGAGTGTAAATATTCCTTCAAAAATCCTTTACAATTAAAATTGTTATGGTTTAAGATCATGAATTGCATCCCCTGCTTTTGTCTCCTCACCTGTGGAGTATATATAAAGAACATCAGACTACATATTTTTGGCAAGCAGGCAGCATAATTTTGCAAATACAACTTCAATTTCTTTGTTTTCCCCCCCTCCCAGCCTATATTTATTGCACTTTCTAACCTTTGGACCAGTTTTCAAGACAAGATCCTGGTGCTGAGTTTCCTCAATAACTTGACTATCAATCTCCAGCAGTTCCTAGGAGCCCACTCAGTGATTTTTCCAGAAGATGTGATGGAATCTCTTCTTGAAGATATTATTGTAAAAACTGATGAGGAAAGGTTAAAAGAAAGTGCTGGTACTAAAACCATGATTATGCATTTTGAATTAATGTATAAAGTCCATGGAATACTCTTGCTACCTTCAGATTCTTAGCCCTTTGAGAGCTAGAGCTTCCGTTTTATTGCTAAATAAGTATCATGTGCCATAAAAACCACTGAGCCTCTTACTGATTGGAAGGTTGGCGGTTCGAATCCCCACAACGGAGTGAGCTCCCATTGCCCTGTCCCAGCTCCTCCCAACCTAGCAGTTCAAAAGCACACCAATGCAAGTAGATAAATTGGTACTGCTGTGGTGGGAAGGTAAATGGTGTTTCCGTGCGCTCTGGTTTCTGTCATGGTGTCCCGTTGTGCCAGAAGCGGTTTAGTCAGGCTGGCCACATGACGCAGAAAGCTGCGGACAAACGCCAACTCCCTTGACCTGAAGCAAGATGAGCACCATACCCCATAGTTGCCTTGACTGGACTTAACCATCCAGGGATCCTTTACCTTTTGCCTTTACCATGTGTCATGCACTTACGGCTATATATATATATAGCTGCCCTTGAGACTGACCCAGAAACTCCAGTGGGTGAAGAATGCCCGGTGAGACACCTTACGGGGTCTTCGCCGTGGGATCGCATTCACCCGGTGCTATACCAGCTGCACTGGCTCTCGGTGGAGTACAGGATCAGGTTTAAGGTGCTGGTTTTAACCTTTAAAGCCCTATACGGCCTAGGACCCTTGTACCTACGGGACCGCGTCTCCTGGTATGTCCCACGGAGGACCATACAGTCTTCAAACAAAAACAGCTTGGAGGTCCCAGGCCACAGGGAGGTTAGTCTGGTCTCAACCAGAGCCAGGGCTTTTTCGGCTGTGGCCCCGATCTGGTGGAATGCTCTGTCACAAGAGACTAGGGCCCTGCAGGACTTGACATCTTTCCGCAGGGCTTGTAAGACAGAGCTGTTCCATCAGGCCTTTGGCCAAGGCACAGTCTGACCCCCTGCTTTGGTAATCCTCATAGAACTCTAGCCCAATGGTTGCTATTAATTTGATTCTGAATTGATTTTAGAATGTATTTCAATTAATAGATTGTGGATTTTATGTAAATTGTGTTACTTTTACTGTTGTTAGCCGCTCTGAGCCCGGCTTCGGCTGGGGAGGGTGGGATATAAATACAAATTTGTATGGCTGACCAATAACATATGTTCTATGGGTTGCTCTCAGAAAATTAAAATAGAAAAAATAAAATGCAGTATCAAAACCTCCTGTGCTGCAAACTGTTCCTAGGCCACACTATAGCCTCATCTTTCTAGATGAATTGTGTTATTGTTTGGGGGGGGGAATATGTTTTAGAATAAATGTTTTGTGAGCTGTTCTGAGGGCCAATATTGTGGATATAAGTAATAAATAAAAGTTGCCCTGAACCTTTCCACCTAATATGAAATACTAGATTATTCAGTACCTCACTAGGTACTTGTGCCATGGGATTCAGTAGTCTCAACCTTCCCCAGTAACCATGTGTATACATGGGTATTATCTGGGGTGTTTCTAGGTGGGACCTCAATGTTGCAAATGGGTTATTGAGATACAGCAAATGGGTCATTGGCAACAGGTTTTTAACATCATATTCCCCCCCAGAAAGGGAACATCTTGATTAAATGCTGGGGCGTGGGGGAAATACACTCATTTTGACACCAACAATAATGTGTGGACATTGCAACTAATAATAAAAATCTGCATGCATAAGCAATTTTCTCCTGCAATAAATACCTGTCTGGAAGCACATTTTCTGATACTGAAAATATATCCCAAGCTGCTGTTTTTTTTATATTTCAGATAGCAAAGTAAATCCCGCTGACTTTACCGTAGAAGAATGGCTCTTCCCAGAAACCACCATTAATTTCAGCCAAGTGCAAATTCAGTACCATGGGTTTTGTGCTTATACTTTTGCCGTGAAAGATGGTCTTCTTATCCCAGGTTTGCCATTTGTAGATAAGTCCTGTTTGCTTTTTAAGAGCATTCTTACTGCTTCATATTATGTTTTAAGTTGTAGACTGCCTTGCTTTAGTTTTATAGAAATTTGGTGTAAAAATAAAATAAAAATACCTGACATATAAGGAGCTTGCCACCCAAACTACTGGGGCTTGGCTTAAAAATGGAGACGGAGAAGAATTTGAGGCAGTAGGAATGTGGGGGGTGAAGAGAGAAGGAACAGTGAAAAGCATTTGGTAGGCGGGAGATAAATCTGAGGAAGGGAATTAGAAAATTGCTATACACAGTGATCGATGGTAGCTGGGACAGAGAAACAATAGAAAAGAAGACATATCAACAAGACAAAAGGGCAAAGCCAATCAGTGCCAGAAAGAGATCTATTGGAGACTAATTCTCTTGTTTGGAGAGAAGAGGGATGTCGGAGCCTCCACTGCTTTAACAGCACCCTGTTTAGAATTCCATTCAAGGCATAAATTTGTATTTGTTTGTCCAGCAAAGAAACTAGAATTTAACAGTGCAATTTTTAAAAGGGTATTACTATTTTTACTGATGTAATCCACATCATGCAGGATTAGCTACTAAATTCTTTAGTCTTGTTCTTAGTCCATAGAAAGTGATTTGCTGGGGGAGATCATGATTTAAAGTTGACTGAATTTTCAGACAGGTTAGACACTAGAGCCATTCTTAATTTCAGAAGTGAAAACACTATAATCTGCATCAGGAATGTCATGAAGAAATCCTGTGTTCTTTTGCGCTTTGTTGTCAGCGAACCTTGCTGTTGGAATCCTGAAGTTTCGGGAGAAATACTATGCCTTTAGTTCCAAGGAAGCGGCATATAATTTTGCCAAGAATCCAGAGAAATGCGTTAAGATGATTGCAGAAAAAGCAAAGGAATCTGCAGAGCTTATTCAACTGCTTGAACTTCATCAGCAATTTGAATCCCTTGCCCCTTATTCTCAGGTATTCAACACATTTATCCTTTACCTATTTAGGCCACTCCAAGAAAGCTTCATTCTAAAGAAAAGCCAAATAAGAGGCAATATGATAGAACTTACGCATAGCATGGAGAAAGTGGATAGAGGAAAGTTCTTCTCCCTCTCAAAATGTGTAGATATCCAAGGAAATTGAATGTTGGAAGATTCAGAAGCGATAAGAGAAACTACTCCTTCACACAGCACGTAGTTAAACTATGGAGTTCTGTCCCACAGGAGGTAGTGATGTCTGCCAACTTGGATAGTTTTAACAGGAGTAGACAAATTTATAGAGGACAAGGCTATCGGTGCCTACTAACCACAATGGCTATGTCCTTTTTCAACTGTTGGATGCAGTATGCTTCTGGGAACCGTAGGAGAGGAGAGTGTTCTTGTGCTTGGTCCTGGTTATGGGCTTCCCATAGGTTTCTGGTTGGCCACAGTGAGAACTGGATGCTGGACTAGATGGGCCATTGGCCCCATGAAGCAGGCTCCTGTGTTCTTATGCTCCAAAAGCAATATAGCTACCATTTTAATAATACAGGAAGTTGATCAGGAAGTATCTCAAAGAAGAGGTACTTCTTAATGCATAAGGTTGGTGCCACATTTCTTGTTTTGGCAGTGTCTTGTCCTTACTAGTTCATTGTGGGTTTAGCTGCAGTTAGCATGGGGAATAGCTTGTGGTAGTTGGATGCATTGGTTCAGTACACTCAACACTCCAAACAGCCCCATCTGGAAGTGTGCTAATATATCTTCCCTTATAGTTTTTATCTAATGCTTGGTTGGAAGGTGAAAATGTGGAAATAAAAAATAGCTATTCCTTTTTGTTGTTGTTACAGATCAGAGCCAAAGACAAGAAGAGTATGAAACCCATCACAAAATGTGACACCAGTACTCAGACGGACGTCCATATTTTGCCACCAAATATTGTGAAGAACTATGAGTGGAATGAATGGGAACTGAGAAGAAAAGCCATCAAACTGGTTTGTGTCAACATGATTTGAGAGACTAGTTCAGACAAACTACAAATAACTACATTATCTCTCAGATCTTTTCAGACTTAACTCCATGCATTTGACCTTAAATTTTTTAGCCCCTCCATCTTTTGTTATCAGCTTTGTTTGGAATAGCATAGTGCAACATTCATGCTGAAGCTTTTACTTTGTTACTTTTAAATGTCTAAACTTCCCTTCATCGTGTCTGGGTGGTGTACAATAATGATAATATAAATAAATATATAAACATCACATATCCTTCATAACAATAAAACTGACAGGTAACAAACCTATGAAGCAGGCAGTGGCAGTAAAATGAATTAAAATGCCTGGGCAAACAAAAAGAAGACTTGATCTTGCACCAAAGAAATGGAAAGTGCTTTCCCCTTGCTACTTCATTGTTGACATAGGCTTTATACACATCCTAGAATTTGATCAGTTCAATCCAGCCTTGATAAGAAAGTATAAATCATTTATAAGTATTTCACGCAGTGCAATCATTTAACATAATCTCACATTATGTTAAATGCAACTGATTATTCTTTTATCTTTTTTTTTTATATTCAGGCAAACTTGCGTCAAAAGCTAACTCACTCAGTGCAGACCAATCTAAGTCACATGAGAAGGGACAACTGCAGCCAGGTGTACCCACTGAAGGATAATGGCACACAGACCAAGCGAGAAAGCAATACTAATGTACCCAAACCTCAGATTTTCCTGGCTGGTCTCCGTGGAGGAACACCTCCAACTACCCGCATGATCAAAATCAACTTAACAAGAGCAGTTGATGAAACATAAATGACAAGTCCTTCAATAAATGAACTTTAAAAACAAAAAACAAATTCATTGTGTCTCATTCTTTGTTCTATTATTTCAAAGGCAATCTTTGTATCATTAATGGGGCCAGATGAAAGGTACCATGGGTAAGTTGAGTCTTCTATCCCCAGCCTTGTCCCATTGTAGCGTCCTGTATTGGAAGGTGCAGTACTAGCTATATTTGTGGACTGCTATTCCTCACCATGCAATGCTCCCAGCTATCCTGTGTCAATCTTAGCAATTAGCCCTCCCATTCTGAACACCTTTTTTCCCTTCTTTTTGAGGGGACAACGGGAAATTCACTTTTCCTTTGGTCTTGGATTTCATCTTAAGAAATATTTCGAATGACTGTAATTGTGCTAAAGACACTGAAATTCTGGTTCCTTGAGGCCTGACTGTAAAGTAGTGAAGAAATCTAGAATTTTAATGCCGGTGTTTCCTGCTTGGAAACCAAAGGCAGTGGCAAAGTCCCGACTTTTCCTAAGTTGGGTATCATTTTGCATTGAAAATATTTTGCGTATTTATTTGAACATTTTAAGAAATTCCCGGCAGTACAGCCCGTTATCCCTTTATTGCTACAGCAAGCTGGAGGCGGCAGTGAGTGGAAGAGCGTGGCTTGGGGGGTTAAAAAGAAAACAAAAATTAGCAATTACATATAAAAGCTCTTTATATATGTGTGTGAGAGAGATCTATAGGTATATACGAATCACAAATTAATAGCGCGTACGTATGATACTGTAGTGCAGAGTAACGTGCTATATACGTGAAAGTATCCACTATGAACTCATGTAACGTTTCAAACCGGGGCAGGCTGCGCGCGCACGCGATACCCTCCTCCTGCATACATTCCCTTGGCTTCCGGCGGAAGTAACGACGCATCCTGGGCTCCAACAATAGAGCGGCTAGTCCGCTCTAGCCTTCCCACGGTTGCTCTCTCTGGTATGCTGGGAGGCTTGGCGGAGCGGGCTTGAGCGCTTGCCGAGACGGAATCCTTTTGGATACCATGGCGCCTCCGAAAGGTGAGTGAGAAGCAGCCTGCCGCCGCCGCCGCCGGTTTCCCCGTTATGCGTAAATGGAACAGTCCGTTCTACTGAGGCAAATAGCCAGGCGTCGTCCAGTTACTTGGAAGGCGGGGGGGGGGGGATGTGAAGCGGGGCGGGGGGCAGGTTGGAGACCTTCTGCCTGAAAAGGCGAGCGCGGAGGTGGCTGGCTCCGGGGGCAACAAAACCGGCCCGGCTGCCTGGCAGCTCTGCTGGGAAGCGGCTGTCGCTCAGCGTCTCTCTCTGCACTTGTGTCAAGCAGGCGAAATAGTAGAAGGTTCCTCGATGGAAGATAATGCTCCCTCCCCTTCCTGCCCCTCTTTAAAGACATGGCAGGTCGGGGTCTCGCCAGGATTTGGGGAGGGGGGGGCTGAACCCAAAATGTTAATTATAACGAGTTTCCGCTCCCCATTCCCTCTCCTTCAGGTTGCTTAGGCGAAATAATAGCCCCCCTTGAACCTCCCTTCGAGCATGGGAATAATTGCTGACTTTGTCTGTGAACAAAGACTTGGAAACCTTTAAGCAGCCGCGTCTGGCATCATCCTCTCCTGCAAACGGTGTACGATGATGCTCTTGTGTCACTCACTTGGCAGCGTATTGTAATGGCTGTTCTTGTGCAATGACCCTGGTCTAGAAGGCAAGCTCTTCCTCTAGATCCATGTGTACAGTGGTACCTCAGGTTACATATGCTTCAGGTTACATACGCTTCAGGTTACATACGCTTCAGGTTACAGCCTCCGCTAACCCAGAAATAGTGCTTCAGGTTAAGAACTTTGCTTCAGGATGAGAACAAAAATCGTGCTCCGGTGGCGCAGCAGCAGCAGGAGGCCCCATTAGCTAAAGTGGTGCTTCAGGTAAAGAACAGTTTCAGGTTAAGAACTGACTTCCAGAACGAATTAAGTACTTAACCCAAGGTACCACTGTATTTATTAATCAGTCTGAAATGCTAGGACAGATGTTTTCACATTAGAAAATAAATGCATCCAGGGATACATGAAATTGTAATGCAAGAAGTGGCTTGCCTATCGTGGTGTTAGAAACGTGCTTTCTCCCGTTTCTGAAAAATTAGGCCGAATAAACTTATTTACGCAAGCACTTTTGTGTGTGTGTTGTCATAAGGATGTTAGATGATCTCTGTTGGATCAGGCCAATGGACCATCTATTCCAACATCTTGTTCTCACAGAGGCCAACCAGATGCCCAAAGGCGACAGCACTCTTCTCACGATTCCCAGTATGATATTCAGAGGAATAGTGCCTTCTACAGTGGAGGTACAATAGCTAATAGCCATTGATGGGTTTGTCCTCCATGAATTTGCCTGTTCTTTTTTTAAAAAAGCAATATGAGATAGTGACCATCGGGTTACAGACGCTTCAGGTTGCAGACTCTGCTAACCCAGAAATAGTACCTCGGGTTAAGAACTTTGCTTCAGGATGAGAACAGAAATCGTGCTCTGGAGGTGCGGCAGCAGTGGGAGGCCCCATTAGCTAAAGGTACCTCAGGTTAAGAACAGTTTCTGGTTAAGAATGGATCTCCAGAATGAATTAAGTTCTTAAACCGAAGTACCACTGTATATGTGCTGCCTGAAGAAGTGCTTTCTTTTGTTTGCCCCGAAGCTTCCAACGTTCAGCTTCCTTGGATGGCCCTGGGTTTCTAGGATGAGAGAGGAATCTGCTTTCCCTACACAGTTATAATTGCATCTTTTGCAGATAATTCTGCTGTTTGCATTTAGCTTGATATACACCCGAATTAGGCTGAAGGAAATAGAGTTATATCTCTACCAGGGTGTACTCAGTTTAAATTATTGCAACAGTGCATCTATAATTGTACCTTGCAGGGATGTTTACACAGGCAAGGTGATAGTATGAGTAACAGGATTTAGTAATTCCCAGTCATATCATAATGTGGTGTAATGATTCAGGCATTCACTGTTGAGTTAATAAAGAAATAAAAGTTTGTACAGATAAAGATAAATTGTTTAATCAACAGTCTGATTCAGCTGTAACTATGTTATTTTTGGTGGCCAGAGACTAGATGGTGGCTGTTCTACTATACATCTCTCCTATGAAGAACCTGAAGTTCCTTGATTAGTAGCTTCTTATTTGCTGATCCTAAAATCAGCATGTGGAAATAATTTCATTTATTTCTGTTGGCCTTTGGTTTCAAGTAGAGTTATAGGTGCCAGATGAGGTGCCATTTTGAAAATAGCCTACATTTATCTAGACCAGAGCTTTCCAAACTGTGTGTCGTGACATGTTAGTGTGTCAGCTGCAGTGTGTCAGTGTGTCACGCAAACACTCCCCACCCCTCTCTCAGGGCTGGAAAGGGGTTAATTTAACCTCCAGTTTGCTAATAAAACTGAATTACTGTGTCACAAAATGATGCATATCTAAAAAGTGTGCCACCAACATGAAAAGTTTGGAAACCTCTGATCTAGACAGCCAGGAGTAGGATAAAGCACTCTCCTGCACCAGTCTGAAGGACCTTTGAGCCCTGGCCCCACATTCGCTCTTCTGACGGGATGAGCAGGACTACTTTGGCATGCTAATCACTGAATCAATTGGTTAATGATTATCAATTAAACAGTTAATTAAATGTATATCCCTCCGTCCCAAAGGAGCCCAGGGCAAACACACTAGTGATAAACCAATACAGTTAAAAATAAAACAAAACATGTTTAAAACATCCCAAACCAATTAAAAACATCTGAAAGCAGTAACATACTCTCACAGCTAATAATTTCAGAGTTGCCACGAACAGTATCTTTTGGCCATCCTTGGTAAACAGGAACATTTTAAAGTTCCTCCTGAAACTTAATTGTGAAGGAGACAGATGTGCCTCACCAGGGAGGGTGTTCCACAAATGAGGAAACCACCACCAAGAAGGCCCTATCATAAGACAGTGCCAACAAGGCATCCCCTAGTGGTGGCACCACCAACAAAGTCGCCTGCAGGTTTTAGGGTGCAAATCCTTCTAATGGTTAACTGTAATGTTTCTGCAGCAGGCCCGCAATAGCTTTTTGAATATAAAATGCTCCTGTTTTAAAACCTGTTTTCTAAGGACCAAACAGCAAACATAACTTCACTGTAGTTGTCAAGGTGGTTCACGTCTTGTGTCCAATAGAGCGATGCTTTTGTTTTTCAGAAAATGTCAGCTTGCTTTTTAAGTTGTACTGCTTGACGGTGATGACCTTGGTGGCTGCAACGTATACAGTAGCTTTGCGGTACACGAGAACAACAGAAACAGTTTTATACTTTTCAACTACAGCTGTCTGTATTACAGAAGTTATCAAGCTATTCCTAAGTTTGGGCATTTTAGCAAAGTAAGTATAAATGTCGATGAGTAAATTGGAGTGGCGTATTTGCTCTTTTTTCTGATTCTTTTATTTTACTTGTTTTGTTTCTTGCTATGGTTCATGTGGACTGTGTTAGGCTTCTGTGAGCAGGTGGTATCAGAGGAGTCCTTCTCGAAAAGATTGGTTTTGAAACAAGTGAAAACATGCACATTTTAGTTTCCTAATCTCTCTTATGAATAGGTGTCACTGCCTTGAGTTCATTGCTTTGGATAAAGTTCAGAAGTCTGTGTAAATTAAATATGGATGCTTGGCTGGCAGGTTTCTGGGTGGGTGTAGGCAGGAGTCTTCAGAGTCATTCAAGAAGAACTTGTATTCTCACTAAGGTGGCATTTAAGGATTAGAAGCAATCCTCTGAACCATGTTGACCTGTCCTCCCTCAAATATAATGTTCTTGAAGGGTTCTCAATCACAGGGCACTTATTACTTCTTTTAGCCTACACAGAAACTATTCAAATGGCTTCTACCCCATGCTGGTAACATATGAATAATTGACTCTTTTTTTGTCTTTTAATGGGACCCCAGGTCTGCTGCCTCATCTTGTGTAATGGTAGAACTGGCCTTGAGCCTCATGGTGAGATGCTTGGGCACTTTCAGTAATAGTCACTGTTCTTGCTGTATCTTGTAACATGGTACAGTGGTGCAGCCTTGGCTAGGAATTTCTCTAGCCTCTCTGTCTCTCAGAGCCTCAATATTTCCCCAGATCTGTGAGTTTATAAAGGTTGTTTATGAAACTCTAGCTTATTCAGTAACATGCTCTGCAGCAAGGGGCCCTCCAGCTCCCATAATCCCTGGCCATTGGTCATTCTGGCAGAGGCTGATGGGAGTTGTAGTCCAGCAACAGCTGGAAGGTCACAGGTTTCCCGCTGCTTACTTAAATCATGGTTAAGTGTAGACTGCAAATTGCAAAGTAGAACTTCTGTCCTGAAGTGGGTTTGCTAATCTTGGTCTCGTTCTGTCATGGTGGGTGGGGCCACTCACCTGTCAATTACCTGATGTCACAATGATGGTGCTTTAAAGTGCCCGAGGCTTTGGCTTTACCACCCATCAGCTTTTTGCAGGCACTGGGTGTGTGGGTGAATTCCCCGCAGGGAGCTCAGTAAAGCACAGCGTTAGCCAACAAGCGAAGAGTGGTAGAGTCAAAATCTGATTTTTCTTTTGCCAATGCACAATTGGGAACGCATGTTAAGGCTCCCAAATATGAATTGGCAGCTGTGCCTCTATCCGCCCCATACCTGACAACACAGGTCATGTCAGGTATGAGGCAAGCAGGTGAGTGTGGTTTTGGGGGAAACTGCCTCTAAGGCCAAAATTGAATCCCTGGGGGGCAAAGTTTGGCCAATGAGGTAGAAGTTGTCCACCACAGAATATGGGACGGAACCTGGGAGAGAGTTTAGTTCTGCAGGCTGATATAACCTCTGGTTTGTGCTAACCTTGGTTGAACTTTTTTTCTGAATTCAGCATTTGTCTTTTTGAATAAAAATCAGTTTGCCTTTTTGAATAAGCCAGCAGTCAGTCAGACTTAATCTCTTCTCCTGCAGTTGTCTTTGCCGCCCTCACCTCTACTTTCCAACAGATGTAATCTAATATGCGTAAATGTTTTATTCCCCTTCTCTTGCAGTTGTGTCCCATTCGCTTCCTTTGTAAAGTCAGCTGAGAAGCACACGTTAGAACGGTGGGGGCTGATATGAGGGAGTGTTTAATCCCGGGTGTTCTCTGTGTTCAGAGTGAAGCAATCTTCTCCTTAACACTGCTAGATCCCAGAGTTGAGTCTCAAGGGGCAAAAAGTAGGTCACCAGTTATGAGTATCTTTTCTGAGGCCTGGTTTCAGCTGCATAATCACTTTAGTCACCCTGTAATTATGAGGGCCATATGAAAAAAAATGACATTTCATGCTGTGCTGACTCCAAATACATAATTACTATCCTATCAAATTCAGAAATGACATAGATTCTTGAAATTGGGTCCCAGGAAAGCCCAACTTCCCTGGCAGGTATAATTTAAACAAGCAAGTCACAAGCAATGGCTTGGACTTTTAAAATATAGAGATAGCATTGACACGAAGAGGCTGTCCTCATTTTCGTCACAGGAGGTAGATTTAAGGGGAAACAGCTTTCTTGCTGTTTCACAATATTTGGTGACATGTCATACTGTACTGGATTTTGTGAGACTGTGTATTTTGCAATTTTCCTGTGCATACGTGTATGTACAATGGCCGTGTACAGGCTCTTTTACTTTTGTTCTCCCAGATCTCTGGTTCTCATACAGGGGTAATTTCACATGCACAGGAGTAAAGACAGTGTTCCTCTTCCTCCCCGCCCCGTTTTTGTTTTTTTTTTGCATACACTACGAAATCACGGAGGCGGATAAAATGCATTTGTGAAGCTGTTCCTTTTTGCAGCAGAAACAGGACTGCTGACATCTCAGGTGGCTAAAATTAGGCCATCAAAGTGGTATACTGTATAAGATAAAAATCCTGAGATTCACCTAATGTAGAGTTGCCATATGTCCGGAATTTCCTGGACATAGCCAGTATTTGGGCCTCATAAACAGTGTCCAGGCAGAAATTACTTAAATGTCTGGGAAAATCCAGACGTAAGGCAGCCTATGTCAGAAGTATAGATTTTGGCAAATTTCATTTATAACAATAATAATAAATTTCATTTTTATAAAAAGCTCAATAACTTTGCCAAAAAAAGCTCACTTTTTGAAATATGGCAACCCTACCTGATGAGCCACAACAGAGGACAGCTGCACAGCTTCTGCTGTTTTTATGGTGCCTTGAAATGGTATGTAAAGGGTGATACGTAAATTGAATTAATTAACTACTTTTAAAATCTGCCTTACTGCAACATTTAGAGGAAGTTTTAAAACCAACCAACCCAACCGAATGTTGTCTTCATTCCAGCACTGCCAACTGGAATGTCTGGTTTGCATTCTGTCACCCTCACGGCGGTTACAGTCTTTGTTTGTCTTGCGGAAGGAGGAAGAATGTGAATCTTAAGCTTTCCAGGAGACTCAGAACGACTCTCCTTCCTCTAGTTGGCTTCTCCTTTCTCTTTTTTTGGAGGGCCTCAAGATTGATACAGGATAGGAAGCGGGTGTTGTTGACAAGCTCATCCTGGCAGCTGAGAGGTTGTGGGGCTAGTCCTCTGTTGGGCTATTTCTGCTGTACTATTGTCACGCAGCTACAGTCATATTTGGGCTCAGAGCTTCTTCTTTTTTAAATGTTTTCCAGAGAGACTGGAAGCCCAGGTAGACTATTGACATCTTTAAAAGAAAATGTCTTGGGCAGCCCTAAAGAGCTACTCAAATTAAGCGTTCCATCTCTCGTCTACGCCATCCAGAACAACATGGCCTTCCTGGCTCTTAGCAATTTGGATGCAGCCGTTTACCAGGTAATGGTTGATGTTTGGAAGCTAGATGCAGACTCCCTAACCTTACCAGGCCACATTGGTCCTGTTTTGTAGCCACTGTGAGCGTTCTTGCCTGCTTAGAATGAGCCCCGGAACTCTGACCACTCTTTGTGCTTGTCTGGGAGAGAGAGAGTTTAATGTGCCTGGAAACACACCTACAGTACAAAGGTGAAATTAACATTCCATCCATCAATCTTTATTGTGGTCATAGTCCAGGCAATAGAAAGAAATTAACATTAGTTTCTATGCCCACTGGCATGTGGCCCCTGAAGCATTGTCCAGAGGGGGCTGTGGCCCTCAGGCTGGCAAGTGTTCCCCATCCCTGAGCTATTATGGATGAGCTCATGCAAGTGTGCCCATCAACTGGCGGCTGCAATATCGAGCAACAGGTTGTGCGTGTGAAACAGCTAACACAAACGGAACACCCCAAGCAGAACTTCTGCATTGTCTGATAGGAATTCAGACGCAGTATCTTTTCAGTGGAAAATGGTTCACACTTTCAGCTGCAAGTCACGGAAGGGAAAAGTCATCCTGTGCGTGTAACTCTTTCCTGAGAGGAAGGGGATTGTTCACCAAGGAAGATCCTGCCATGAGCATAACCTTCCTTACATGAACCAAGTAATGATGTTGGATGCAAACCAATATGCTTAGAACATGGGTATGCTTAGAACATTAGTATAATAAAATCATAGAATCGTAGAGTTGGAAGGGACCACGAGGGTCATCTAGTCCACCACCCTCCACAATGCAGGAATCTCAACTAAAGATTCCAATCTCTGCTTAGAAACCTCAAAGGAAAAGAATGGCAGATGAAGATGATGGACTTTTCGGAGCTAGCCGACCTGACCGGAAGAGTCTGCGACCAGAATGAGGAGGAGTACCAGGAAGAATGGATGAAATTTAATGATTATTTAGTTAAATACGTCAAGTTAAACTAATTGGGAAAAGCTTGCAGTTACCAGTTAGGCTTAGGATTTAAATAAGTAATGTGATGAATTATTATATTTAATACTGAATTGGGAAGAAAGACTGATGTTAAGTGATTAAGTTAAGAGTTTAAGAACCTTGATTAGAAAACCGTTAAAATGATGTGCATTGAAATCTAACGAGGCGGATACGAGGAAGTCACTTAACAATGTTAAAAAGATTAGTTTAATAAGGATATGATTGATGTTTGTTTGTGTATTTGTTAGTGTGTGTTTTTTTAATTTTGTGAAAACCCAATAATTTTTTTTGAAAAAAATAAAAAATAGGAACCTCAAAGGAAGGAGAGTCCACAACCTCCCAAGGGAGTCCATTCCACTGTCAAACGGCTTTTACTGTCAGAAAGTTCTTTCTGATGTTTCATTGTATTACATTGTTGTTATAATGGTTGTGTTATAATGTTGTTATTAAATAAAGCAGGTTAGATATTAAACAGATTGTCTTTCTGCCCTTTTCCTAATACCTTGCCCATAGCTAAATGAAACATGCCCTTTCTTTCCGGCTTCCTAGGTGACCTATCAGTTGAAGATCCCATGTACTGCATTATGTACAGTCTTGATGCTGAACCGCTCTCTCAGCAAACTGCAGTGGTTCTCAGTCTTTATGTTGTGTGGTGGAGTCACGCTTGTTCAGTGGAAGCCAGCTCAAGCCACTAAAGTCCAGGTAAAGTTGATCACTGGAGCCTTTTTCCATACCTGCTTTCTGAAATAAGTTGCTCGTGCATCAAGTTGCATAATCTTACCCTAAGGGCATTGTGGAAGAGTATACTGCAGGGGAGGAGTAATTGCAGCCCTCCTGATGTTTCTCTACTGCAGCCTCCATCTTCATCAGGATGTCCTTTCCACACTGTAGGAATTGGGCCTTCTTTGTGTTGGCATCTGCCTTTCGGAAGCCCCTCCCTTTGAATATGAGACAGGCACTGTCTCTGTTGCCTTTTTGGTGCCTACTGAAGGCCTTCAACAAGTTGAGACCTTTCCCAGTCCGCATCTATATTGGAAACATTTTTAAGATGTTCTTCGGATTTTGTTTTTTCACTGTTTTAGCTCTTGTTTGCCACCTTACGCTCCTCTGGGATAAAGGGTAGTATATAAATGTAAGTTAAGTAAGTAAGTGAATGAATGAATGAATGAACGAACGAACGAATATCCTCATTGCATTTCAAGAATTAGCTAAGCTGTGGTATCCTGCAGCGGCTGGTTGAATTAGCAGGAGAAGAAAGGAAGGAGAAGCTCTGTTGAGTGATGACCGCCTGTGCCACATTGGCTCTCACCCTCTTTTCCCCAGAGACAATTGAGCAGTCTGGGAGTCAAATTTTGTAGTGCTGCTTGCATAGCACTGGCAGATGTTGCCAGATGGCCTAAGTCATCTTTTGTTGTTGCAATAAATAACAATCTGGCTTGGCTTCTGAAAGTGACTGCAGCTATAAATAAACTTCCTCTGTTTTTATTTGTTCTTTAGATGGAGCAGAGCCCATTGATAGGCTTCGGTGCGATAGCCATTGCTGTTTTATGTTCAGGATTTGCAGGTAAAACCTTGTAGTTAAAGTTATCTTCAAGTAGCAGGCATTTATCTGTGACTGTGGCTGCTCCGACAGCGAAGGCCCCCTCTTACTTTACCTTGCCAGCTTAAAAAACACCCTAGCACAGCTCCTTCCCATCCTTCTCAGGTAACATGGGAGAAGCTCTGGGAAGTGTCTTGGGTCACATCCACACCATACATTTAAAGCACTCTTATACCACTTTTGGGATGCGGGTGGCACTGTGGTGTCAACCACTGAGCCTTGGGCTTGATGAACGGAAGGTTGGCAGTTTGAATCCTCATGATGGGGTGAGCTCCTGTTGTTTAGTCCCTGCTCCTGCCAACCTAGCAGTTTGAAAGCACGTCAAAGTGCAAGTAGATAAATAGGTACTGCTCTGGCGGGAAGGTAAATGGTGTTTCCGTGCGCTGCTCTGGTTCACCAGAAGCAGCCATGCTGGCCACGATCCGGAAAAACTGTCTGCGGACAAACGCTGGCTCCCTCGGCCAGTAAAGTGAGATGAGCGCCACAACCCCAGTCATTTGTGACTGGACTTAACTGTCAGGGGTCCTTTACCTTTTTATACCACTTTAGCGGCCATTGCTTCCCCCAAAGAATCCTGAGGACTGTCAGATGTTTATTGTGCAGCTACAATTCCCAGCGCCCTGAACAAACCCAGTGCCCAGGAGCCTTGGGGGGAAACCAAAACTGTTAAGAGTGGTGTAAGAGTGCTTTAAGTGTAGAGTGGTACCTCGGGTTACATACGCTTCAGGTTACAGACTCCGCTAACCCAGAAATAGTACCTTGGGTTAAGAACTTTGCTTCAGGATGAGAACAGAAATCGTGCTTCGGTGGCGCAGCGTCAGCAGGAGGCCCCATTAGCTAAAGTGGTGCTTCAGGTTAAGAACGGCTCTCCGGAATTAATTAAGTACTTAACCCAAGGTACCACTGTACACTGTAGATGTGACCTATGTCATAGCTCAGGTCTGCCCAACCTAGGTCTCTTTTGTAAGAATACTCCTATCATCTCTGGACATCAGCTCTACCTGTTAGGGCTGATGGGACTCAGGTGACAACAGCTGTTGGAGGGCATCAGGTTGGGGAGGGCTGCTGTAGCTGTTCCCCACCTCAGCATCACCTCTTCCACAAACATGTACGGTCGGAAGATGGTGCAAGTTGACCCTGGGTTTCTTATCTCTGTGGTGTGCGGTAAATTACCTAAATCAAAATTTAATATATGGCAGGAGCCGTACATTGTTTCATCTCTCCCTTCCCTTCCCTTTCAGGGGTATATTTTGAGAAAGTGCTAAAGAGTTCGGATACATCTTTATGGGTCAGGAACATTCAGCTGTACCTCTCTGGGATTGTAGTGACCTTGGTTGGTGTCTACATGTCTGATGGCGTTAATGTAATGGAAAAGGGCTTCTTTTATGGCTATACCCGTTATGTCTGGTTTGTCATCTGTAAGTATCCGATTGCCTTTTATCTTCAGTTCTACTTTTTTCTTCTCCAAGCTGGGGCCAGAGGTGTATGAGATCAGCTTGGGGAACATATGGGGCAGAGACATCACTTAGCACAGCAAATTAAATTCACAGTGGTCTACCGTCCTGCAGGAAATAATTCGGAAGCATGCACTTTCCAGGGGTGTCTGAAGACTGGCAAGAACTTAAGAATCATGGGGTAACTATCAGCTAGACTGCATGAAAGGAATTAGGGATACAGGAAGACACAGGCCTTATTTCCTGGGTTACAGAGAAATAAGTATTCAAGGTTAAGACTAACTGCTGTGCTGGCTTTCCAAAGGGACTTTGGGTAGCATAAGAAATGCAGGTAGGGCAGGTTAGTCACACTGGTTCCATTCAGAGAATAAGCCAAGATGTAAACAAGCGTTTTTCCTTGATATCCAGACCCCTCACCTGTCCAGAAATCAAACCAGGACATTGCTAACCATCATTTCCTATTTTGTCTGAAGTCCAAAACCTGAGTTACAAGCTTCGGAACAAGCCAGGATCCTAAACCAACTCCAAACCATGGTTCTGAAGCACCGTTTCCCAGTTTGGACATGGGGAACTATGATTAATTGGACACTTCCTGGTTTGATTGGCTGTGCCATGTGCAAGTTTCAGTGTGTATAGGGGAAAAGCCTTGTTTGGATCTTAGTGTAGACTTTGATCTTGCCCATCCTTGCTTCCTGCTGTCGTATGTTGCGGAATCAGCTGTTTATGTTCCCATATTGAACAGACGGGAATTAAGAGTTCTCTTAACGGCCTGTACTCGAGACTAGCACCAGCAAATATGGGCTCTAGATGTGCTGTGTTGAATCTTGCTGGGTGATGTCCAAGGATAGCCATACTCAAGAGCAGACCCATTTAAATCCATTGACTTAGTTACTTAGGTATTGCCCCATGACATTTAGGTCAGTCTTGTAGGGATGTAAACAGCATTGCTGGTGCAAGTTAATAGGTATAGACTAATACCGGGTTTGGTGTACCGTGGGACAAGGGTATGCCATGCTGGAACACAAATTTAATCCCCTAATGAGGTTGTGATACATGTCCCAAATGGACAGCATCTTCCAACCTTCAAAAGTTTTGCTATAAAAGGTATTTTTTCTTCTTTGTTTCTTTGAACCCATATGGTAAATAAGAAAAAGATTCCAGACACTTCATTAACAGGGATATATCCTTTTGCTGTCTAGTCCTTTCCAGCGTTGGAGGTCTCTACACTTCAGTTGTTGTTAAGTACACCGACAACATTATGAAAGGTTTTTCTGCAGCTGCTGCCATCGTTCTCTCTACCGTTGCCTCGGTCCTCCTCTTTGGCTTACAGATAAGTACGTTTCTTTTGGTGCGGGCCTGAATAACTGTTGTCAGCCAATTGTATTATTGTATAATATTATAATCTGATGTTGTCGGCCCACAAACAAATTAGCAAGGGTTAACATTTCAAAGCTGGCAGCATCTACTATTATCATCTTCAGCGCGCCCGAGGCTTCGGAATGCAGGCAGCTCTGCGCAACCTTTGGGAGCCCGGCGCAGCTTCCTGCCGGGCTCCTGAGGGTTGCGCAGAGCTGCGTGGAGCCCGGGAGCGCAGGCAGCTCTGCGCAACTTTCCGGAGCCCGGCACGGCTTGGCGCCGGGCTCCCGAGGATTGCGCAGAGCTTCCTGAAGCCTGGAGAGTGAGAGGGGTCAGTGCGCACCGACCCCTCTCGCTCTCCAGGCTTCAGCGAAAGCCTGTATTCGCCCCATAGGACGCACACACATTTCCCCTTCATTTTTGGAGGGGAAAAAGTGCGTCCTATAGGCCGAAAAATACGGTAAATATGAAGTACACAGCAATCTGACGAGTTTCATATTAAAAAAAGTATTCTAGTTTCTGTTTGGATCAGTGTGCTTTAAGCCATGTGCTTTATGTTTTTCCCTTTAGCCATCACCTTCTCTCTCGGTGCCCTCCTTGTATGCATCTCAATATACCTGTATGGACTACCTCGACAAGACACCACAAAAATCCAACCAGCAGAAGCAAAAGGGTCAAAAGAAAATCTTATTAGTGTGTGATGTTTTGCATCATGAAGAATAGAAAAAGACAATCTAAAGACTTGACATGAGTGTGTTCCCTTTTTTTTCTTTTTTTTTAAAAAGCCTTAAACTGGTAATGCAAGATTGTTTGAACTGAAAGTGAAGTAACTCATTAGTGAAATGAAGGATTACACTGGAGGATGAAATCTTCGCTAAATTGTGAAGCACTGCTTTTCGTGTAACGTTGATCTATTTGTGTTGGACTATGAAGAGTCTGTTCACCAAGAAGAATGAAGAAATTGAATGTGCAGTTTTTAAATATATATATATATTGTATATAAAATAAAGGGGAATGCCATTGGAATTCACTTTGATGAATCATGTATATTAGGGATTCTCTTCACATGTTCTTGTAAGGAAAGGTGCTACATTTACTAACTAGATTGTTGATTCAGTCTTAAAATATCTCAATCAGATTCTCAAACACACAGTACAAAACATTTCCCAGTACAGTGGTACCTCGGGTTACATACGCTTCAGGTTACAGACTCCGCTAAAACAGAAATAGTACCTTGGGTTAAGAACTTTGCTTCAGGATGAGAACAGAAATTGTGCTCTGGTGGCGCGGCAGCAGTGGGAGGCCCCATTAGCTAAAGTGGTACTTCAGGTTAAGAACAGTTTCAGGTTAAGTACGGACCTCCAGAACGAATTAAGTACTTAACCCGAGGTACCACTGTATCTGCTTGTGCCTCGGCTTTCATATTGTCGGTTGCTGAACTACTCTGACAGTCAGCTAGCTGTTGTAGCCAAAATGAAACCAAGATGATTGTTATGAGGGGAAGTGGGGTGTGTGGGAACAGAATGCTGTCATCTGATTGTAGAAGTGAACATAGGTGTAGCGGAAATGGATTCTATGTCTTTTAAGCTTTTGATCTGCTGAATCCACTCTGCGAAAGCATGAAGGGGAAAAAAATGAAGCTGCTGCTCGTAAGAGGATTTTTTTCTGTTGTAATTTGGGTTTTTTTTAACACCATTTTGTATAATATTTATGCTTTTGTTGCACATCTAATCTAAAAGTGCTAAATAATTTTTTGTGCAAGTTAGGTAGTGCAGAAGCCATTTGGGTTTGAGCCCTTTGTTCTTTCATCAAATAAAACTTAATGGGGGTGGGACAGTATTTAATGCTACTTAGATGTAGTTTTTCATTTTTGTCAACTTCAGTCATCCAACACTGAAATTCATGAAGGACAAGTGTTTTGATTTAGCTTTTCTGCAGCTTTGTAAAGATGTAAAGTTGATAATTAAACAATTAGGAGTGTGTAAGCTTCTCAAGTGGAGAAACATAAGACTGGAAAGGAGGTCCTAAATTCTAGACACGGCAATCTACTCTAAGGGGCTAGAATCTCAATTTTTACCTTGACATTCATACAGCAAACTTGTGTTCCTTGGGTTATGCTATAAATCCTTTTTGTTCTACGCCAGTAGTCTTATTGCGGTAGTTCTTGTCCAGTTATGCAAGATGGATTGTACAGGGACATGAGGGCTGCTCCTAGACCTTCTCTGTGGCAGACTGCCCAACTCTGCTCTGCTGGAATCAATGTCCTATCAGTGGCTAGGCACTTACTTCATTTCTTGGCTCTGTTGGGCACTTAAAACAAAAATGATGGAAAGGTCTTTAGATTTTAAGACTGCTTTATTGTGCACAAGGTACACTGAACTTACTGTACCTGTTTTTTGCATCGCTGTGGGGTTTTTTGTTTGTTTACATTTTACTGCGACATTTCTTTTACAAGGGCAGCAACCTCCTCCCCATGACATATTTTGAAGAAAGGGGTGAGAATGAAAGGACTAGCTCCTCTCATAAGAATAATACAGACAAAATAATACAATGGCAGAAGGGAATGGGATCTGTTCTTCAGTGGCCAATGCTGTGTGTGTCCAATGATCTCGTCTCTAGGTACTGCTAGACTACAACTCCTTTAATCTCTGATCCATTGTCTGGGGTTGGTGGGAGTCCAAAGACATCTTAAAAGTCCACACGTTTCCCACCTCTGGTCCAGGCAATATAGAGAAGCAAGGACAGAATAACAGCTAGTCTTCAACACTCGTATAGTTTAGAATACGCAGCGCAGGAGACCTTCTCTTTACATTTTATTGACAGGTGTGATTCCTAGAAGCTTCATTCCATTAGCCAGAACGGAGCGAACAGCCTGGAACAAACAGAGCCTTGCCTGGAAAAATAAGAAGGTGGGGAAGATGAGGACGCTAATCAATTTTTATCCTTAGCCCCCTTAAACAGAATTAATTCAGTAAATCTTGAATGTTTTGTGCACGTTCAACCAGAGCAGAATTACAAACTACTAAAGAATAACAAGATGCCCACTTTGCACCAACAGATGTTTCTTCCAGAGTTTAATCCTAGTAATGCTGAAAGTCTGCTATTATCTGTTTCACAGACACACGCCTATATTTGTATCCTTGTTCCTGATGCATAATGAGAAGTAGGTTGAATGCTATTTCAGCTGAACGTTACCTACCTCTCTGCAGTGAATGTATTTTTAGGGCAGCAAATACACTACGAACCGTATGATGTGAAGTACATATGCATGCACACACCCTGACTATGGAAATGCTGCATGGAAGACATGCTCATGCATAGCGATGAAGTCTTCATCTAAAATGACAATACATGAAGGGGTCCTAATACACCTAGCTCAGCCTTCCCCAAGCTGGTGCCTTGCAGGTGTCTTGGACTATCGCTTCTATGCACCCCAGCCAGTACAGAAGGCTGCTCTAGCCAGTGATACACGGTCTATGGCACCAGGAAGAAAAAAGTGAAAATACTTGTTTCAGGACAATTGCCTCTTGATGAAATACAAGGATATCCTACATCCTGCCTCGCCTACATCAGTAAATATACCAAAGGCAATGTGCTTTTATGTTTCACAAATAAAGGTGGACAGAAGGCTCTGGTGGGTGCTGTCAAGTTGAAGACAGATGAAGGGAAGAATTGACAACATACATTGGATCAGTTTCTTTTCAGCACAGTTGCAAGAAATCTACCTGGTAGGTTAAATCTGCTCCAAGTTTGTGATTAATTAATTTGCCCCGAGTAACAGTGCAGACCCTATTATGTGTCCACTCACGTCCTTTGAGTACAATGGGACGTAGTGCCAGCAGTCATGTGTAGTACTGCGGCCTAAACAGATTTATTTAGACTGCAACCTTATTTGGGAGTAAGTCCTACTGAGCTCACTGAAGCTTCTGAGTAGGTATATAAGGTTGTTCTGTTAAGCCTGCAGTTGTATTTTTAGTTGATTAAGCAGCTGGAGCTCATTTTAAAATCGGGTAAACTCAAAGAATAGTGCCACACGCTTTCTGTCTTAACGCCGTTTTGATTTGGTGCGCTACCTTGGTGTGCTGCCAAAATAGGGAATAAAGACAAGCAGAAAATAGTCTTTCCCAACAAGGATTGGTAGTTTATTAACTCGCTAACCCCGTTTGTATCATTATCTCAAAAGAAAAAAACACCAAACCACACCAAACCGCTTTTCACTCTGCCTCTGTTTAGAACAGTTCACATATTTATAGTACTGGTAGTATTTTGAGTGGCACTATAAGGGGGGAAGTGGGTAGATTTATTGTCTCTGGCTACAAAAAGCCTGAGAAATCTGAAGTCTAACTAAAATGGGAAAGATTCTCCACGCTAAGGAGAAGGCCTGAGGCAACACTTGGCAGTTGCAGAAAATGGCTTATTTAAGCAATGTATCTCCTCACCCCCACAATTATTAGTATGGGGCAGGAATACATTTTACAGGAACCTTCATTCCCGCTGCCCAAGAGAGGCTGCACGCGGCTATCCCATAAGGCAGGACAGCAAGAGGCTATCCCAGAAGCCAGACCCTTTTGCTGTTCTGGCTTCTGGAATTCAGAATATTTTTTTTCTTGTTTTCCTCCTCCAAAAACTAGGTGCGTCTAATGGCCTGGTGCGTCTTATAGAGCAAAAAAATATAGCACTTATTTGATATACACCCCACCCTTCAACAGACTGCCAGAATGTACTTCTTTGTATGTTACACATCTCATGAGTAACACATTCTATTCAAATAGCATCTCTTTTACTTTACCTCTGCTAGTTCCGGAACACTGCCTTTCACAGGTAGCATTTTGTGAGCCACAGCTGCTAAGTGACTGAAACAGAAACAGAGATATGAAACAAACTCGTTAAAAGCTGCAACCCTCAGTACGCATCTAAACTTAGTAGCATTTGCTAGGGATGTGCAGTGAACCCAAGATTTGCATTGCATCTAGTGTTTTTAAACAACCCAATCTGTGTGGATCAGCTGTGTGTTGTTCCGATTCAATTCCATTTTGGGGACCCAAATCTGATCCGCTGGATATGAAATTCTGTTTTATCCACCTCCCCATTCACTATAATGGGAAAATCTATAAACTGCTATAACTTTATTTACTCCTCACGTATAAGTGAATGACATTTGCAGAAACATCTGGAAGGCCACAGGTTCCTCAGCCCTGATTTAACACCATCCCCAAGGCACTGCAATCCTTCACTGAAGAACTATTGCCTTGCCACACTTGCACAGGAATGCACTCAAATAATACCACAAATACATTTTTATTTTATTTTTTTTAATTATACTTGTGGATCTCTGAATCCACAAGGAATAATCAGCAGGCTTGGAAAAATCTTTGCCCTTGTTTTTAAAGGAGGGAAACCTTTGCTGAAGTAAAAACAAAAACAAACCCACAACTTTAGGGGGCACAAAACCGGGGTGGGAGCACCTCAACACAGCCACCATTGACTGAACATGCTCAGCGGCCATAAGATACTTTTGCAGGGAGTGAATAGGAAAACCAGACCGTGCATTCTGGGAAATGGAAGGACACCACCACACATTTGTTTGCAGATCCCACAGTTAAAGTTATTACTGATACAATGGCACGAAACAGTCACTAATGCATAGCTCTAGCCCTCCTGCAGAAGTTGTACATGAAGAGCCTGCTAATACTTGTGCAATATATTGAAGATGCTTCTGCAGAGTCTTCCCCTCACCCCCATAAAAGCAAATAAGCTTGAAATGTCATGTACATTTCAGTTCTATTGACACTATGCACTGTTGGCCTCAGTCACTGGACTGAAATCAGCTCATGAGGTGCCTTGGGGCAAAATGTCTTTATCAGACTCAGATGATGGACTTAACAGACCATTAACAATAACTGGTTTTTCTAGTTGAGGCAGATTCAAGTTCTATGAATTTGCACAGGGTTTCCTGGACAGTGTGCCAGAAAGAAAGGGGTGGCTCATGAAGGGTGGGAAATGAAATAACACTTGTCAGAAGGCACACTTCAAAGTTTTCAAGCCTGATTCACAGAATGCATTCTCTTCTGAGGCTTATTATTATTATTATTAATCGAAATGCAGTATTAACATGTGAAACAATGCTCAAATGTTCAATCTAAAGAAGTTCATTCTTCAGTGAACCACAAGTTTAGGTTCTAGGTATACATTTGGCTCTAAATAAAGCCTAAACTTCCTCAAGTTTGGAATGAGGGTCTGTGAATCTAATTATATCAAACTACTCCTTATCAAGCCTGATTTTTTAATTTTTTTAAGTAGGCTGAATTCTTGTCAAAGGGTAAGACGTTTCTCTCACCCACTCACCTACCTTAATTTAAGGAGATAGGCAACAATATGCTTGGGCTGGAGATCTTGAGAAGACTTGTAAAGAATCTCATCATATCTGAAGAGAAATAAATAGAATAGCTGACACATACTTCAGAATCTGATCAGAGCTAGGGTACGCCCAGGTCACATCTATATTCCCATACTTATTCTCATTTAACACTAATGGAACACATGTGATTTCCTAAGCAATGTAGGTATATTAAAGGATGAGGTAGCCTGTGCCTGGAGTCTCACAATCTAATAGACATGATGCACAGTCTGAGCAGTATAGTATAGTATAGTATAGTATAGTATAGTATAGTATAGGTACCTTGGGTTACATACGCTTCAGATTACATATGCTTCAGGTTACACACTCCACTAACCCAGAAATAGTGATTCAGGTTAAGAACTTTGCTTCAGGATAAGGACAGAATTCGGGCTCCAGTGGCACCAGGAGGCCCCATTAGCTAAAGTGGTGCATCAGGTTAAGAACAGTTTCAGGTTAAGAACGGACCTCCGGAACGAATTAAGTACTTAACCCGAGGTACCACAGTATAGTATAGTATAGTATAGTATAGTATAGTATAGTATAGTATAGTATAGTATAGTATAGTATAGTATAGGTCCTTCTATCACCTTCCTATACTGGCCACCAAGCTATATCCTGCTGAGTTGGAGAGCGGTGTCTCTCTGAGGCCAATTTGCCTCTTTTTGATGTTATTTATGAATTGCCTCTCCAGTCAAAAATGCCTGAGGTTATATAAAATTTAAAAATATCTCCAAAACTTAGTTTGCAGTCACGGCAAATCACAAGTTAATCATAAGTCATCAAGGAAACCATGTCTTGTTTCTCACAGAAAAAAGTATGTTTTGTTTTCCAGCTGTTGGGTTTACACAAAACAGAAGGCCTTAATTAAACTAAAGTTTATATGCCAACAATAATTACTTCCGATTATGGCAGTAAAGAAATCATAGTTAAGATGCTGGGCAGGGTTCACACATAACAATAAGCTTTGGTTTAATAAAACAATGGAGCCATTGTATCTAATGGGACTTCAGCTCTCAATTAAGCAAGCAACGAAGTGAACAAGCAAGCAGAAGTTTGCAACCTATATTCTGAATACCTGAGAAGGTGCTGAATTAGCGAAATAGCCTGTGGATCTTGTAGGCATGCAGCGTTTATGCAAGGTGCCTGATTGACTGCTCCACACATCTCTTCTAAACTGGGTGGAGAAAAAGACAACAGAAATATTAAACATCTAAAACGTCTACACAATTTTACTGAATGGAAAAGAGCCACATTGCCTTTTCATGAATATTTTCATTGCATTCAATGGAACAGTTTTGCTAAAACCGAACAAAAAGCACTTGAGGAGATTGGGAATCCTAAATCCCAAGATTAAGAAACAGTGGCTGGGATCTAAAGAGTTGTTTTAGTGGTGGCCAAGGCTTTGGGTTGGCCCCCTGAGGTTTTCTTGGAACAACAGACCCTGACCCAGACTCTGGCCATTTTCAACTGCACCTCTTACCTGTGCAGTCTGGCGTGTGTGTACTGCAGGAAGACACCAGTATCACCTCGGCTCTGGAGAATACGATCCCAGTTGAACTGATAATCAGATAATAGGAGGCCCCTGAAGTCCTGAAATGGTAAGTTATTCAAGCATCTTGTAAACCCTGACAGCATCACTTTACATTTTCTCATGAAAGGATGACAGCATCAACAGACCTGAATGATAAACGCTGCGAGCCCAATCCTCTCAGCTGTCTCAAGAGGGTTGTCCAGTTCTTTGGTTGCTAAGTAGATAACAAAAGGTGAAGTGGGGAGAGTGCCAATGGCTGCATTTCAATGTCACACTAAACTGTGGATTGGCGAAGCATATATGAGCGTTCTCCTGGGCTTGCAGATTCCTTGCGAACTCCCTTATGCTCCTCCTGCTTAAGTAGCAGAAGGAGTTCACAGTTTTCACATCTGTTTTTGGTTAATTGCAGGTCACTGTGCCATCTGAACTGGCACATTGGTCAATGCCTATTGGGAATTTTAACAAGTCAGCTTAGAAACCAAGGTTTGAAGTTGTCTTGTTTGAAACTAATTGTAGCTAATGTTAAGCACCATTTGTTGGACTTGGAGGACACAACAAAAATGCTAAGGCCAGGCAGGCATTTCCATTTGCACAAGCATTACGTTAATAAGAGAGACTGATCGGCTAACTTTTTGCAGAAGCACTTTGTTCTATCACCATGGAGCGAGCTTCGTCCAAAACATCGTCAAGGAAAACCACTTCTCCTCTCCGAGTCCTCATTCCTTGAACTCTTCCAAAGGGCACATGCTGGCACCTGCGGGAAGACAGGGGACCAGAAACTTCAGTTGTTTTACTTTACCACCTTAAAGGGAAAAAAGTGGCATTTTCCAAAGTGCATAAACTAAAAATGTTATTCCTTCTGAACAGAGATAATGTCAGCGCATTTTGGGATTCACAACTGTGCCCAGAAAGAAATTACTTTGTAGTTCTTAATATCTAGACACATGTACAAACATGAGGTGGAGGAGAAGGGAGATCATTCTTTCTGGCAAACATAAATGCTTGCACTGACTGAGCAATCAGAAGAACTCAACACAAAATTCCTCCAATAGGGCATCTTCAAAGCCTTAGTATGCCATGAAGGCATATATATATATATATTTCAGCAATTTCTGCCTGGGCGCTGCTTAAGGTGGTTGCATATAGAAGGTATGGCAACGCTGCTATAGATATAGATAGGCAAGTACACATTTACCTTTCTGCCCATTGGTAACCCATTAATTTTAGTATCTGGAAGACCTGTTGAAAATGAGGGATCTGGCTTTTATCTGTCTTGGAGAAGGGGAAAAAAGAAAGAATCATTAAATGTACATTCAAACAGACATACAAGTGAAAATGTTCATATCCAAGGTGGGACAAATAATGGAGATGAAATGAGGATGAAACTTGTGTATCTGAGAACATGATCTTCTAACATAAACTTTGGAAAAGCAGTCAGGTATGCGAGATCAAACTCGACTGAAAGATCCAGTCTTGAGACCACCACCCATTTCCAAAAAAGTGTCAGAAAAACTCCACCCTCACAACTTTGAAAGCTTGTCACCTTTTTAGTTGTTCAGGCCACAGGTTGTGCCAGAGATTCTGGGCTGTAGCCAATGGCGTCCCTCCATTGATGGAAAGCTCTGATCCATCCCTGCCCCGCAAGCCAATCTCACCCCAGCACTATATCTACTTTCATTTTATCTTTCCTTTTGCTGCTGCCAAAATCAGTGGGGTTTGAGGGCCAAATCAGAATTATGTGTTTGACGGGCTGGGGAGCTAGCCAGCCCTGCTGTACACCCATCAGTCTGCAGGACAGCCAGACTTACCACATATATCATAGTGTCAGGATTCCATTTTTCCACTCTGTCTATAGCAGCAGCAAGATCTCTGGAAAAGAAACACAAATACAGTCGTACCTCGGTAATCAAACGGAATCCATTCCGGAAGTCCATTTGACTTCCAAAACGTTCGGAAACCAAAGCGCGGCTTCTGATTGGCTTTTGGAAGCCGCAGAAGCCCCATCAGATGTTCAGCTTCCAAAAATAGTTCGCAAACGGGAACACTCACTTCTGGGTTTGCGGCATTTGGGAGCCACAATGTTCGAGAACTAAGCTGTTTGAAAACCAAGGTATGACTATAAGACCAAACGAAACTTTCCAAAATTAAACAAACTTTGACTTACTCATTGTTAATCCTTTTGCGATTATGATTTGCCACTGGTCAATATTTTGTCATGTCCGTCTAACAGAGGATAAGGCTGGCTGCAACTCTATACTGAGAAGCATCTCACCAGGTAGGCTGGAGTCCCATTTAACTCAACAGGTCTTACTTTGGAGTGGATACGTATAGGATTGCTCCGTAATAGCATCAGAATGCTGGGCCATTTCTATGGCAGCACCTAGGCTATAGAACTCCTTCATTTTTTTATTTCACAGAGTTTTTAGTGTGGGTGACAGTTCTGGGTGTGGTTTTTTGCCAAATTCTTTTATGTTTTTGTTTTTATTGTATTAAAGTTACTGCTAAACAATCAGGCAAAAAAACAACAACACTTGCCTCGTTAGGTAGAGCGAGGTTCCATCACTCCGCATCACAGCAGAACGGTCCTCCTTTTCCGATAGGTAAACTACTCCTGTTCCTTCTCTAGAAAAATGGAGAAACAGAAAACAATGAAGCAACCATATGCGATACACAGATGAACAGTCATAATCTCACAGCACACTTCTAACCATAGTGTACTCAAAAATAAGTCCTCTTTAATTCAACAAGGCTTACTCCTAGGTGCATGGGTTAGGACTGCAGCTTGTGATCACAATTCTACAATCACACTTATTTCTCAGTAATTCTCCCCTCACTATCCAGAATTAAGGTTGTTTTCAAACAAGGATGATTAGGGCAAGAGGGACTTTTCACAAAAAGGTGATTACTCCCTTTCCTCAGCAACTTTACTGTACCCTCCAGCTCACTCTCACACCTCACTGATCACCTATATGGCAAATGTCTATGCTTCTCTCTATATGAACCAGGCCAGATCCTGTACACCCCACACAAGAGAAGCATGGAGGGTGGTCACATGAGAATGGGCCTTTTCTATGGAATGCTATTCCCAGGGAGATATGCTTGGCGCACTCTGTCAGTTTTTAGGCACCAGGATGAGATTTTTCTGTTTACTCAGGTCTTCAATTAATTAATACTGCCCTCTGTGGTGGTATTGATCTTTAGGACTTTGTTGTCATTAATTCATTGTTAGATGAGCATTTTATGCCTTTTGTATTGTTGGCTTTTTTAAAAAAATCATCTCTGGTTTTAAATTATTTTTAGAAGCTGCATTTTTGATAAGTGACGGATAAATTAAATAAAAATAATAATGAGGCCATCACGTTTACATTACCTTCACCCTCCCCATTCTCACCTGCCTGCGGACTGCCAACCCTAACAACCTAGAGCAAACTTTTCACTTTGTTATGGATATCAGTATCAATTCAATACATGGTCCTTCCCCGCACAAAGCATGGGTAGGGAAACTGAGGCCAGGGGCCAAATGCAGCCTTCTACACCTCTCCATCTGGCCCTCAAAACTCTCCCCAGGCCACATCCCTCTCTGGCCCTGTTTGGCTAACTGCTTGTGCCTGGCTAGAATGTGCACTTGAACCATGATAACACCTTTTGCTTGTCTGGATGGAGGACACAGAGGGGCGTGTGAATGGGTGTAGAAATCAGCCTACTGTACAAAGGTAAAATTTACATTAGTTGTTCTGCCCCCAAAACCCAAAGTTCAGATAAGCAGGACAGGTGAGGATGGCAGATGGTTCAAAAGCTGTAAACAGAAGAACCTGTTCGTACTGAGTTTTCTTAAGGAGTCCTTTCGCGTCCAGCATCTTTAAGACTTCTTGGCTTTTCTCCTGGTAGAATGATTCTCCAGAATATTCATCAAAGCACACTCCCAGGCGCTGAATGGCCCCACCAGGACGAAAGGAAAAAAGTGTTACCATGAGACAAAGGTGACCTTAATTTCTGTACGTGCGTCATTTGGAATCAAGGTGGCGAACTGAACTTTTGAAACCATACTGATTTTGTGTGCTTCTTAGAATTCCCAAGCAATGCCAGATGTGAGGCTGCTAGTGATATATAAATACTGAAAAATTGGACCCGAGTTAGCACCTTGTACATCCGGGCATAGTCGTCAATGCTAATGTCTCTAAAATGTTGCCACAATGACACGGCTTGTTCTTCACGTGCCTCCAATCTTCTAAAGAAATCTTGCGCCAGCTTTTTAATGTTTTCCTCCTCTTCTGATGCTTTATTGGCCTGTACATAAACCTAAAGGAAACGAGTGAAAAATATGGGTCAGTATTAACTCGGAGAACTCTCTCCAACTAGGAAAGGGACATAAGGCAGTGGTGAAGCACAGCTTTGTACCGAGATGGTCCCAAGTTCAATCCCTGGTGATCATGACTTGGTGCCAATGATCTCAGGAAGCAGGGAAATATATCTGGCATGAGACCTTGGAGAATTGCCATGTTAAAGGAATGAATGGTTTGAGTCAGTATAAAGGAAGCTTCAAGATAAAACAGAGTCTGAATTGTCCAACAAGGTTATCTAAAACACTGTCAAATAAACAGTACCACTATTAAAAAGCTATCAGATGCTTGTAGCATTCATTCCACACAGGTGCTCAGTTAAAAGAGGGCATGTTTGTACTAGAGATTTGTTAATAGTCATTCCATCTTTCCAGAAACCCTAGTTATATATGCCTCCAGAGGAATGGTGGTATAAAATTAAATAAATGTAATGTGAAAATAAACAGTATTTTAAGGCTCAATTACTTTTTTATAAATAGAACACTTATATACTGCAATTTTGCTTAAAAATAAGCAGTGTACAAGCAAACGCACAAATGCACAATTTAAAAACCACATTTCATCTTCACTTTGAAGCATGCACTCTGATTAACCTCACTCTTTCAGATTCAAGCTCTTTCAGACTATTTAACTGTGGATTAACGTACCTCAAAAAGATGCTGCAAAGGATTAGATTTTAGCTTTTCTTCAGAGCCAAACTGCTGGAAGCCAGCTCCCAACAAACCTGTGTTATTGTAGCCAACACAGTATTTGTTAACAAGATAACTGCATGAACTGCAAATTAATGACACAGTATTTTTTGACTACTTTTCTGCAATAGAATCTTACCAACCTGTTAGGCAAATATCAAGGGTAGAATAGCCAAGAGCATAGTGGTAGCCAACACCTGTGTTGCACCTCACAATAAATCCCTAGGTCACACTGATGGTGGGAGGCCAGGTCACAGCGCTCCTCCTCACCAGCTACCTCTGTACTATACCAGAGATCCTCAGGCTTAGAGTTCGAATACAGTCGTACCTTGGAAGTCGAACGGAATCTCTTCCAGAAGTTCATTTGACTTCCAAAATGTTTGGAAACCAAAGCGCGGCTTCTGATTGGCTGCAGCCAAGTGGAAGCCCCGCCGGACATTTGGCTTCCAAAAATAGTTTGCAAACCAGAACACTCACTTCTGGGTTTGCGGAGTTCAGGAGTCAAAATGTTCAAGAATTAAGCTGTTTGAAAACTAAGGTACGAATGTATAACCTTCCAGGACTCTCCTTCAGGCTCCTAGAGCTCTCTCCCAAGGCCACATCCCTCACTGCTCCTGCTCTAAAACCTCCTTTCAGGTGTGTTTTGTTTGTTTGTTTTGTGTTTGCTAAGATGGAACATGTCCCTGGACTGCTCCAATGCCTTTTTCCTGCCTGACTAGAGGTTGGAGGTTTCTGAATGTAAAATCCTCTGAATTTTTGCATGGCTGGAATACAGTCTATTGTGTGAAGTGAAGTGCCACGTTCATGGCTCCACTGACTTTTGCCTCCGGCTCCCACCAAGACTGGCATGCGCCTGCCCACTCCCACAAAGGTTTCCCACAAGGGAATGCAACACATGGACTGAAAAGTGTTCCCCACTCCTGCACTATACATATCCTGAATGAGAAAAGGGGGGAGAATTACTTACCAAACTGCATGCCCCAATCTCCAAGGTAATTTACTCTTGTAACATGATGTCCCGTTGCTTCTTTGATATTTGCTATGAAATTTCCTGAAAACAGAACGTGACAATTATTGATCCCAGCGGCACACTTCATCCCCAAACACTCAGTTATACGTAACCCACTCTCTGCTTTTCTCCGTGACAGCCAACAAATATAATGACTCTATAAGGACAGTTTCCTGCTGGATCTCTAAATAGTCTGAATGTGCTTTTCCAGAAACACTATTTCTTCTACACATTTAATTCAATGTTAAAGAGCCTATGCTTTCATTGTGTTCCATTTATCCCAGAAACACAGTAACTTGACGCCTCTAACTGTGTAAATGTCATTACTCCCATGTAACATGTAGGTAAAAAAGGCACAAGGAGGTTAAACTTGGAAGGCAATGAGCATAATAGCTGAAAGAGAATCCCAAGCATGCCATCCTTGTGCAACAACGGTTTCTCATTAAACATGGAATCTCAGTGTGATCCCACTGGACTCTATCCAGAGTTGCAATTCTTCCCTAGCTGCATTCAAAAGGTGGTCATGTATCCGTATCTCAAAGTTGTGACCCACCTGTTACTGCATCCTCTGTAAATTTGTCCCCTCCCTTCTGTGCTGCGTACGGGAACCCAAAGCTGGGAAAAGTTATTCTAACTCAGCTTATTCCCCACATGATGATACAGAAATTCTCTCTGATCTATGTCACAAGTTTTTTTTAGGATAAATGTCTTAACTTGTTTTGTTAAGTGCCTGTCTCAATCCTGACTTGACTGACTTTTCCTATGGCTGACCTTTGATTTCGCTATTGCAGAGAGACTCAAATTCCTTATGAACGCCTACATTACAAAGGGAGAGAACCACATAGTGCAACATCAGGATTATTGATTAATTGATTGCCTATTACCTGTCTCAAGGCAATTCATAAGCAGACCATTAAAAGAGCTAAGAAGTGCTTACAATTATACACACCCACCCACCCCGAAGATAGGTTTAAACAAAATTAACACCCATCATATAAGCCAGAGCAGTGTTGGGAGCCTATTATGGTGCCAAAGGCAAACCATCCATACTGTGACACCACAGGTTGGGGGAGGGGGTGGAAACACCCACGGCAAGCCGGCCGGTCATATGAGCATAGAACACAGAGCATCAGCTATCTTACCTATTATTGTAGAGCGCAAATGACCCACATGAAACTTCTTTGCAATGTTGGGTGAACTGCAAGAAACAACAGTAGTTACCATTTGAAGTTTCTTTCCCCCCTTGTCCGTAAAAGGCATACGTGCAGACACACATGCTCAGTCCTCACAGCACCATCTCCCAAACAAAACGGTTTCAATGTTTACCCCACACAATGAAAAATGAAAGTGAAAATACAACTGGCATGGTAATCCCCAAAAATAACCTATTAAATTAAAAGCAAAGCCACAGAATAGGATCCTGGGAGAAAACCTCATTCCAAAATGCACTGGCAGCTTTTTTGTTACTCGAGAACTAAATGTACTTTAGCAGTTCCCTTTGTACAACAAGACTTCTATGCGCGCGACAGAACTTCCCCTTCCTCTCCTGCCACCTGCAGCTCCCCACACAGCCTCAAAATGTGCTCCAGAGAGTTGGGGGACCCGCAAGAGCATATTTTAGAGACACACAAAGGGAGGAGAGCAAGAATTCTCACTGTGCAAGTAGAAAACTGATAGCATTGCAATGGCTATAACCCATTACCTTCAGAGATTTATATGCTAATCCATAGCTCATTCATATACTCTTCATGTGCGTATTCATTCATATATTTTACTAAATGGGAAAATGTTAGTGTCATAGCTGAGTTGAGAGGAAGGGAGGATGTAGCAGGCATGCTACAGGAGAGTATTTAATATGTTTGAAAACCTGTAAGCATGGAAGCACACAATCCCTTAATAGAATTTAAACTTTCCGCTGTCATCTTTGATGCGGTAAGACCACCAAATTACCAGGCTACATAGATCAAGCTAGATATTTCCCAGGCCACAGTGGGACACAAACCAGAGCAGTCACTTTGGAGAAAGGATCAAGAAGATGACTAAAAAAACTGAGTCAAGCATCATAGTGCATGGAAATGAAAGAAGCAAACAAAACCACTCAGGCCAGTGAATCTATGTTGATTCATAAGCCAAACATATTTGTGTAACCAGACTGCAGACTCCCAAGGTATTTTAGAAATATGCTTCAAAATAACTGAAGCTGTAATCTGCATTGAGTAAACATGTGCATGACTGTGCCTATGAACTCACCTAAACTCAATCAGAATTTTTCTTTTTGGCAATCCTGAGAAAAGTTCACTCTTTATCCCATACTTGGAGCCATCCTCAAACACTTGCTGCAACACTGTCTTGGAAGGCAAAATATGTATACAAAGAAAGGCATTCATCAATAATGAAGAATTTCAGAAACAGGTTGATATCCCTTTCACAAAAAAGCAATCAGTTCCACCTGAAAGTAAACTTCAAGCATGTTAAAACTATAAACCATCAAGCACACATCTCCCACTCACAGGTCTAACCTCAACAGCAGCTAACTTCAGAACTTCAACTCACCGCTTGACACTACTATTGTCAAACTCTCCTTTTCCTGCCATTTGTCTCCCCTCATGTATCCTGTTTTTTTGGCTTGTAAGCCCGAGGTTTGCATCAATTTGGTAGGATTGATGTGAGGTGCTTTGGAAGACAATACTTGTCTGAAAATGGGATCCAGGCCCAATTGCTGCACCGACCCCAGGCTGGGGAAGTGTCGTCCTGTCCCTGGCCAGCAGGGCTGTGCATGTGGCTGAGACCCTGCTGTTCTGTAAAGCTCTGCTGGGCAGTAGCCAAGTTAAGATCACACGCTTACCTTGGAACTCGATGAGCCTTCCTTTCAAGCAGACACATACAGGATTGCACAATAAAAGGAGTGGTTGGTTCTCACTTGAGAAGAGTTTCACTGAGTGTGTGATCCGCTACCCAGAGAACTGCTGATTCTCAGAATTCTACCACACCCCTATCTATACTCACGCTCTGCTTTGAAATCAAGCCTGCTCATTTTAAGAGGCCAGAGCTCCAGCAGCTTTGAATCTCCAAGCATCTGTGACACCACACAATGTTATCAAATATCTGTGGTGGGCTTGGAAGATTGGCAGCAGCCAGAGCTTACTTCGGATTCTGCCTTCCGGTTTAGTATCCTGTGCCCTCCCTTGGTGAACTGGGAAAGGCAGTTTGTTTTGCAGCATATTTCAGTGCTTCGGGCATTAAACACCTCGTTCAAATAAACGCTAACTAAATTTCTGTTTCCCCAGCTTTTAGCTTAGTAAAATGAAAACCAAATGGACTGTTGTGGTTTTAAGTTTGCTGTGTTAGTTGTATGCTTCACTCCCCCCCCCCCCAATTTTTATTGTATTTCAGTTGTTTTTATTTTGTTACCTGCCTTGGAACAAACATTTGTGTAAATAAAGACTGTCAACATACAAGGTATTAAGCCCCATTGAAAATAATAATAAAAATTTACATTTATATCCCAACTTTCCTCAAGGAAAGTTGTATGTTGACGGTTACAGTCTTTATTTACACAAATGTTCTCCTCCTCATTTTATCCTCACAACAACCTTGTGAAGTAGGCTAGGCTGAAAGTACAGTGATTGACTCAGCTTCATGGCTGAGTGGGGATTAGAACTCTGGTCTCCCAGGTCTTAGATCAACACTAACTACTACACCACACTGGCTCTCATAATGGAACTTACTTCTAAGAATACACGTATACGTTTACAATCTAAATGCTCTAGAGTAGTATCCACACTGCAACCATAAGCCTTGATTTAGATTCCCCCCCCCATTTATATCCAATAGCATATTCACTGCTTATATATATTGGGTCTTACCTTTGCTAATAATTCTCGATTTATTGTGAAGTTTACTGTTCCTTCACCTGCGCTGATTTCACTCACCACTGGATCACATTTTAACTAAAATGAAAACACATTGACAACAGTGGATTACACAGTCAATGAGTGGCACAGCTGACGCTGTTTTGTTATCAGTATTATCCCATACGGGTAGATCTTAATTATATTTTGAAGATTTCAGAACTACTTTATGTTGTCTTTCACTGCTGCTGAATGATGAGAAAGGCATGTCCTTTACACAATTAACAATGCAAACACTACCAGCAGATGGTGTTGTTTAGCACCCATTACATGTCACTTGCTAATGAGCCTTACAATTAAAAGTTTAGACTGCCAACCTGACATAGAATTTGTATAAGTTGTTTAAGCTATACATGTCTAAACATATAACTAACACACACACACAGTTAGCAGCTTAGGGCCCCACAGTTAACACACACACACAGTACAAGAATGTTCAGGAGTAGAGCATTAGTAAAGCGACTGCTTTCCAGATTACAGTTTTATATAAAAATTGGTGATCGTAAAACCTTTGTAGAGCGCTGTCCAGAAGAGAGTCACTGATGTTAACATGGAACAGGCAGACATAATCTGAGATGCATGAGTTGTGGGGCTGCAGTGTCCAACACCTGATCATTTGCAACCTACAAAGGTGAAGGCAAGCAACCATTTTCCTGCCCACTCCCCATATGCGCAGTAGAAGCACAAGGAGGAAAAGAGAACATAGGAATCAGCCTTTAGGCCAGAGGCTCCACTGACCAACTACATTCTTTCTGCTGCACCCCAGTGGGGCTCAGGAGCCCTGTTATGTCACCCCTTCCCTGCAGAGCTGGCAGCCTCTCACCCTTTTCAGACACCCTCCCTTGTGGAGTGTTCCCTCAGCCTCCTCTCCTCTCCTTGGGTGTCCTCCAGGCAGCCGCTGCTGCTACTGCCCCTGCCCCAAAGAGAGGTGCCTTCTCACATTGCCCCACAGCCACCTGGGACTAGTCTGTCTAGACTCCATTCCCAATAGCAAGGACCAGATGACTGGACTCCCTCGCCCACTTACTCCAAGGCCACCTCAGTTTCTGGCAACCAGCACCCCCTGACCGCCCCAGAGGCACCATTCGCCTGGGGAGCTTATAGCCAGAGCTGCTGCAACAAACAGCCATGCAAGCCTTTGGGAGGCAGAGAAGTGAGAGGGCATCAAAGGAGGGCGGGGGGAGGAAAGAAGGATGAATGCCAGTGTTGCCTGCAGCACTTCTGACCATCATTCAAGGCACCCCAGGGTGCCACGGCACACTGGTTGAAAACCACTGCTTTAGGCTATATCAGGGACAGACAACCTCTGGCCCTGTTTAACCATTATGTCTACGCTATATAAATAGTCCCAGTCTGAACGTTCCATGCATTCACATACCTATGGTTTATTTTTTTTTGTTTTATGTTCAACCGTGATCTATAGCTGTATATGGACTACAGTGGTACCTTGGGTTAAGTACTTAATTCATTCTGGAGGTCCGTTCTTAACCTGAAACTGTTCTTAACCTGAAGCACCACTTTAGCTAATGGGGCCTCCTGCTGCTGCTGCGCCACCAGAGCACGATTTCTGTTCTTATCCTGAAGCAAAGTTCTTAATCTGAAGCACTATTTCTGGGTTAGCGGAGTCTGTAACCTGAAGCGTATGTAACCTGAGGTACCAATGTACCTGTTTTGATAATACTATACTGTACAGGATTTTGCATAACCTTTTGTGAGGAAATTAATACAAATTGCTTTTTTTTTTTTTAAGAAAACCTTTGGCCCACCAGATGGTTGGACTCCACCTCCCATCAGCCCCAGTTTGTATGGTGAGGAATGATGGATGTTGTTATGTAGCAACATTTGAAGGACCACAAGCTTCCCACCCTGGGGCTATGCTGCCCTGTTTTTAATTGAATAAACACATTACAGTAAGTAGATCTCCACATACCTTCTTTGCCAGCTTCTGGGCTTCATGCTGAATATCTGACTTTGAGTAATTGCTGGAGCTAGCATCCAGCACAGAACTCACAGAGAGTTGGAAATCACACGCCTGCCTAGGGGATGAATAAAAAGAAGCAAGAAATTAAGGGGGGGAAGCTTTTATTTTATTACTGCATTCTGGCATAAAGACCTTTATTTATTTGCACACTTTACAATACAATTACCAAACACAGGGAGTGATCTTCCAAGACAAATGCACGTACAGATGTTAGGCATTGTATGCCACCATCCACATGTTATCCAAGCAAACTTGGAAAACCTTTTACATTACAGATTCAGCTCACATCTACAAGGTATACATTAATCTATAGCGTTAAGATTATTTCTCCATAGTGGCTGCTGCAACTGTGATGAAAGAGAAAATACTGTGCTTAATAAATGATTATGACTGTGCTTAAGAAATGATAAATGATAGTGTTAATAAATGATAAATTGAGACCATACAGAGTCAAACCAGTCTTTGTCATTCGTCTTATCACCCTTCATATCAAAATAGCTAATGTTTATTTGTACTGGATTTCTTTTGAACACTAAAAGAATTATAACAATTCTATTAAGAAAATTCCTAAATTATAAACAATGGCTAATTGAAATATTAGCAGCATCCTGACTTTTAGTCATCATCTTGTCTTACCATGGCAAAGAGATTTGAAGAAATTAAAATAATTAGAATATAAATTAGAAATAACTCTACCCTTTTCTTGACACTGGAACAGCATATATTGACTTAACCAAGTTTTCTGGCGGCGTCTCCAGAATATGTGAAAGCTAGATTGAAAACAAATGATCCATATTAGTTAGGGCACAGTCAAGGCACACGACTTCTGAGACCAACAGTGTCCGGCCACCCCAACTTGTCCATCTTTCACCAGTGTGTGTGGGGAGGGGAGTTAGCGAGCTGCTATCCTTATAGCTAACTGCTCTCTGCAGTGAAGCTTATGCAACCGCTGCATTCTTCCATCCCAGCAACCTTTCCAGGAACTTTGTAGCAAGGAGGAACCAGGAACCAAGGCGAGGAGCTGGGGCAGGGCGAAAGCCGACACCCTGGCTGCAGAATGAAGGGGGAGTGGTACCTGAGCAGCGATGCTCCTCCGAAATCGACACGCCGCCATTGCGCGCCCTCCACCCCCTGCCGCGGACTCGGCTCGTGGGAGGGGGAGGAGCCACTCGGCTCCCGCCGCCAATCGGATTGTACCACTTTCTGTCCGGCAGGGCAGGCGCGAAAGATTCGTACCCGCCCCCTCCCTCCCTCCCTCTCTCTCTCTCTCTCTCTCTCTCTAGCCCGGCTATGGCGGAGTGAGGGAGTCACATGACTGGGAGGGGCACACACTAGACTGGCTCGTACCATTCTCAGAGAGAGGGGGGAAAGGAAGACTACAAATCAGGCCCCGGAAGTGGCGGGAAAGGAGGCTCGAGTCCCGTTCGTGGAGTTTGGCCGCTGCATGTTGTGTGGTCTGGAGCCGCAGCTATGAGCACGTGCTCAGTCTCCAAGGTGAGTCAGGAGCGGGAGGGTGCGCCGCCCCGCCCGCCCTCCGCTTCAAAGAAGCCCCCCCCCACCCGCGCGCGCGCCTGGTTATCGCGTAGCCACGCGGAGGGTTCGATGAGCTCGGTCGACGGCCGCGCGTGGTTCGCCGCCCGTTCCTTGGAGCATGCGCGTAGAGGACCCCTGAAGCCGTATCCTCGCGCTTTGCCAGTCCATATGTCTCGGTTGTAACGCCTCAGAATGGGCTGAACTGCCAGGGTGGTTGTCAGAGACGCTTCTTCCCCTTTCCTGCTCAGTTGTAATGAAGAAAGAGAAGCGCAGGAGATTCTGAGTCTCTCTTGACCACCAAAATGTGGAAGGAGAAAACCGGGAGGGGGGACAGAAATTCCTCTTCCTCTAGAGCCTTATCCAGAAATATGGCTGTTGTAAAAAGCGCGCACATTGCACATGCTCTAATACGCCCAGCAGGTGGAATATTTGAAAGGTGCAGCATTTTCTCATCTGGAGATGCAGTGAAGGGATGGAAATTTCCACCTGTTGACTGTCTGACAGGCCTACATCAAGTATTTATTATAATTATTATAAATTTATATCCTGCTCTTCCCCTGATGATCACTTGGTGGTTTATAATATAGAAGCACAAAAATGCATAACATAGTAGCAAGCAAAAATAATACCCCCCCCAGCTAAAAAAGGCCCTAGATTGTTTAATTAGCCAATTAAAAGCAGCAGATCCTCTACATGGTGGGGGTGAGGAAAGATAGCAAGCCAGTTCTCAGGACAGACTATGCCTGCTCTAGCAAAACCAACCACTTGACAGCCAGGTGCTGGCATGGACTCTTGTCTGAATCGTCCCCACCTTTTTATGTTTTTCATAAATTTACCTTGGTAAGGGTTAGCACTTACCACTTCACTCTGCATATGGATGCAAAGAAGTTTGGCTTGGATAAAGGGAGGAAAGAAAAAGATCAGGATAAATGTGATTTTTCGCATACAAACTGGTGTACACTGCAAGAATTAACCTATCGTTTGAAGCCAGGGTTGTTGTTAACCAGGGTCTGTACCCAAGGTTTGTCCTATGGTTACAGGCTGTGGTTAAGGAGGAGAAACCTTAACCATGAACCTAGGTTCAGGTGACATGTTAAATCAAACCTTGACTTTGCTGCTATGCCATCCTGAGTTAAAAGGATGGGGAGGACCACAGTAATGTGAGCTCTTATCTGATAGTCAGGAAGTTTGGCCAATGCTGATAACCCATAGTTTATCATGACGTGCAAACCAAGCCGTTCTATTTTCCTGCCAATCTGGAATTCTGGTAAAATATTCAGTAGTTTTAGTCTTCCTTCCTTTCTTCCTTGTTACTTTTTAGGGCTGCTTTGTGTTCAAGCCAGATTCTAAGAAGGCGAAGGCATCTTCAGCAGGTAAGTACACAATATGTGTTATGAAACTCCACTTCCTAACAGTAAATTCAGACAGAATTTATATAACGATGCCATCTTTATTTTCCCATCTGTTCTGGACATCTTTTGTAGTAGATATAACATTTCCTCCAGTATCTACAAAATCAAGGTCTTGAGGGATTCTTTTTTAAAGGATCAGGTCATACTGTAAATTCCAGATTTAAAATTCTGCACTTGACATTTTCATTGTTTCCAGTTCTGGTATAATATTGAAAAATAGCCACTCTCCTAGCTTTACGCTGTGAATTTATTGACTGCTATGAAGGTCCTTTGTATTTTTAAAGGCAAGGATAGTAGGACAGTATGTCTATCTGTTTTCAAGGTAAGTAAAAGTGAAATAGTGTTCTTTTGAGTATATGAGGGTGCTTCTTAGATGTCATTTTGCTCCTTTCTTGTTCAGTTCAATCAACTGCATCTCAGCCTTTGACCTTCCTCTCTTGTCTGGCCATGGTCAAGTCCATTGTTCATCTTCAGCTTCCCATCATAAACTTGAAATGAGCCTTGGGCTCATGGATGGGTGTTAAAGGATTTTTAGCCAACATACGTATGGTCTCATCCTTGGCAAGTCATTTTCTGTGAGTCTCAGTTCCCCATCTCTAAATGGAAATAATGCAGTGGCTATGCCTCAGGAACAAAGGCAAGCGCACAAGGATAGATGTGCAGCAGCAGTGAAAAGGTGAATTCTGTGCTAGGAAGCATTAGGAAAGGAATTGAAAATAAAATAGCCAATATCATAATGCCAATATTCAAATCTATGGTGCAGCTACACTTGGACTATGTATTTTTAACTAGAAAAGGTCTTTTAAAAATTGAGTTGTTGCTAAAATAATCCAAAGGATTATCACCATTCTTGTATTGATTATTTTTGCCTTATCCATATCCTGCTAGATTAGATTTTTAAAAATTGCCCTCCATCGTTGGGAACAATAAAGGTAAAGGGTAAAGGGACCCCTGACCATTAGGTCCAGTCGTGACCGACTCTGGGGTTGCGGCGCACATCTCGCTTTATTGGCCGAGGGAGCCGGCGTACAGCTTCCAGGTCATGTGGCCAGCATGACTAAGCCGCTTCTGGCGAACCAGAGCAGCGCACGGAAACACCATTTACCTTCCCACCGGAGCAGTACCTATTTATCTACTTGCACTTTGATGGGCTTTTGAACTATGTTGGCAGGAGCAGGGACCAAGCAATGGGAGCTCACCCCATCGCGGGGATTCCAACCACCGACCTTCTAATCGGCAAGTCCTAGGCTCTGTGGTTTAACCCACAGCGCCACCGGCATCCCTTTGGGAACAATACCAGGAAATAAAAAGCAACGTATTTCCAAGTTGAGTGCTTTTCTGTAGCATGCATTGAATAATATGCAAGGAAACCAGTTCTGCATACATTTTCCATGTATATTGTTCTCTTTACTATTTGCAGGGAGGGATAAGGTTTACCGAATATATTATTTATTTTTCTTCAAATTTTAAGCTACCCTTCTTCATGAAGTTTACAAAAAATACAACAAAAATGATCAAACTAAAATATATTTAAAATATAAAGCCATTCCATTTAAAATGATATATTATCAACTGATCACTAAACTACAGCAGCAAAGAACCCAATTATACTGACCACAGACATCTCAACCCCAGAGATTTATTGACCAGTTCATGAAGCTTGGGCTCAATTTGGCTCTTCACCGTTGGGCAACTGACAAGAATCACCTTGTCTTCGGAAAAATTGTTGTGTGACTCTATCCTCTGTAGAGGGCTTAATCAAGTAAATATGATACAACATTGCTCAAGATTTTTTATGGGCAAACCTAAATACTTGGATCCTCATTCTCTTCTACACGAAAGTTGGAGTGACACAGAAAACCTAAAATGAGGGTGAGAGATTATGGGAGTTGTAGTCAGTAGCATCTGGAGGCCAAAGATTTCCCATCCCTGACTTAAAGGAACATGGTGGTGAAATGTAATTAGGGATTCTGGCTACGATTTTATACCTACTTAGCTGGTAATAAATCCCAATGAACTCAGCGGGACTTCATTTGGGTTGACATTTATGGATACAGCATTCCATACTGAGGCTGTATAAATCTTACATCTTTCATAGCTGTTGGTGAGGGTTTCTTTCTTCCTGAGCTTTGTCCTGACACCAGTTGCAGCTCTCAGTTAATTTATACCTCTCCTGTGAAAAGAAATCTTCAGTATTCTGTTGCACTTAAGCTTTTTGCTTGAGATGAATTTTGTTTTATAAATATTGAGTGTGAATGTCATTTTCCTCCTTGTTTTTGTAGTTGACTATTTTAGTAAAGGCATTACTGACTCAGAGGATAGTGAGCTACGATTTGATACTTGTCAGTTGTTATGGAAACAGATTAAATGTGAAACAGAGGTGAGTGTTGCTGCTTTTAACATTAACCATGAGATTTACTTAAGTCAGATGTGTCTTGGGTGGGGGAAGGAAGCTTTGAAAATGCTTTCAGTGAAGAAATAATGTGATATGCAGTCTTTTCTTTTACTTAGCCTGTTTGATGGGTGAAACAGCAAGACTTTGAGCAATATTTTATACCCAAACTACTCCTTAACCTCTTAAGGTACTTTTTGCAGACCTGTATATATTGTGGGTGTCTTTCTACAATGTGTGAGCTGTTAGGAATGAGCTTGTACAAGGAGACAGATTGGACATCCCTAGAGCAAACCATGCATATGCTTTTTCCTGTCGAGAATGAATTCCACATTCTTGGTCATCAATATGCATGTAAATTCCCCATGGATAACCTGGTAGAGAAGGTTTTGTAAATTGAAAGAGGGTTTTATTTTACCTTTTAGACCGTTCATGTAGTGCTGTTATTAAGACTTCAGTCTTCTGCCCTGTTGCTATCTGTAAATATGTAGCAGTTGACCTAAACATATTTAGGCTTGAACAGCCCCCCGTGCCAACAAATATTGAAGGGGTCGAAGACACCTTGGCCCCCTAGAGTTGGTGCACCTGCTTATGGCTAACAGAAACAAGTTGGATTCTGCTTGTACATCTTGTGGTATGGCCTCAGCATGAATTCAACAATGTCACTGCCTCAGTTACTACTTAATTTGTTCCTTTTTTGCTGAGGAGCATTTGAACATAAAAGCTACTCTGTGGAATTTCTGTTGTCTTTGAACTGCTAAAGGTATCAGATCTTTGACTTTTTAGGGGCATATCTGTCTTAAGTAGCAACAAGTAAGGAGTTGAATTTTTCCTACAACTGATTCCCCATCCCCCATATCCGTCTAAATGGCTTTAAGAACCCTGTACTCAAATAGAACATTTAAATCGGAATCATGAGTTGACTGAAACAGCTATGGAAACCACAGGAACAGTGTCTATAAACAATTGCCAGGAAACCTAAATAATTATGTGTTGTTGTATCTTGATTAACCTTTGAGGACTGTTCTTTAAAAATACACAGAATAACAATACGTCTCTTCATTCAGGCAACTAACAAAGTTCTGTGCATGTTATTCTTTTAACAGCAACTACAAGAGGACTTGAATAAAAAATTGTTTGATAATCTCATAACATTTTTGAGACAATCTCATTCAGACTTCCAAAAGAAGAAAACAAAATGGGCTTGTCGAATGAAGTCCAGTGAAATTCCCACTGCAGCTGTTGTTCTAGGTAACATTTTATCTGGCATTTTTATTTATTTATAATAACGGCCTTAACTTGGTATGAATCCTAAAATTAAGAGAAAAGAGAGATTGGGTAGAAGACTTAATATAGGCAAGGATCATAACATTAATGTCAGAGCTGGCTCCTGGTCCCAGCTCACAGAGGACCAACGCTAGCCGGTAGTAATGTATCAAAGTCTTTATTGAAGTATAGTTTCCATTACCAAGCCTCAGCGCGCCAGCTCTACGTCTAGGGTCTAGACCGGCGAAGCTCCGTCTGAATCTCCGCCCCCTGTACACCAGTTTAAGACTCTAATCTTACTCCACCTCTCCCTTCTCTCCTTTCTCCTCTGGGTCCTGCTGCCCCCCGGGGTCTCCTCCCTCCTGGACTCCTCCGACGCAGACGTTGACCCTCCTGACTCCTCCCGCTCTCTTCGGCGGGCTTTAGGACTTGGCTCCCTACCCGGGCTGCCAACTGTGCCGCCTTCCTGTACATTTGAACTTGGCGCGCGCGCGCGTTTAACCTTCCTCTTAACCGTTTCCTCGCTCCCTGACGGAGGCGTGGTCAATCCTGCCTCATGTTCTCCCGCTGGTAGCGCGCCGCCTGATCCCGATGCCTGGGACTCCTCCCCCCTACTTCCCTCTGGTGTGGACGCTGGTCCTGATTTCCAACTGCTACTCTCTGAGTCCCCTCTGGCCCCTTCTCCCTGAAGTGCCCCCCTGGGTACTCCCCTTGCCCTGACCATGGGAGCCCCTTTTTGTGAATCCTCTGATTCACTGGACAGACTCAGAGACCTCGGATCGCTGTCATCGCTGACATTTCCTTCGGACTCCTCCCCTTCGCTCTCCATTTCCTCCCTCTCCTGTGCCTCTGCTCCTGAACCCCTGACAATTAAGAATTGTTAATGGGCAGATTAGACATGTTGGCAACGTATTTGCCAAACAGGCAACAGCTTAATGCTAACACAGGCTTTTCAGCAGTTTGCAAAGTGTAAAAGCCAATTACACAAACATTTAAATATAAACAGCTATAATTAACATAGGCAATGATGCAATCCTATTAAAATGCAATGATGTATCCAACATCGCAGTTCCATGCATGCAGCATACTTCTGCTTGTGCAACGGAACTTCCACTTCCTCTCCTGCCACCTGCAGTCCCCTTCCAAGCCCCATCTGCTGCATAGAGTTGGGGGACTGTGGAGCAGATTTGGCAGGCATATACGGGGAGGAGAGGAAGGGAAAATCCCATTGCACTAATGTGTCCATTTCCAGTGTTAGATACAACCCACAATCCCGAAGGCCTGGGTCAAAAGATGAAAGGAATATCTGTATAAACAGGTGCATCTTCTACAGCTGGTCAATTGCCAGTGCAGATGGGTCATTGGGTTTCAGCAGGGAGCGATAACACTGGTGTTGCCAGTGAAAACTCATGTCTGTGTTACCATAAGGCATTAATCATCAGGCCGTAACAAGACTAATGAGTTCCATTTGTTGATCTTAACGCCTGTACCAAGCAGTTGAAGGGTATTTGGTCTTTCAGTAATATCATACAGAGCAGAGTTGTTTGGGGCTTCTACTTTTTTTTAGATCTGTATGTCGGAAACGGGATCTGCCCCGGTCACATAAGGTGAATCATTCACTTTTAACAAGAAAAGGGCACACAGGCAGATGCACATTGCAGAGAGACAAACCACAAAGAGCTTTTCTCTTTAGCTGAGCTCCATCCAGTAGTCCTTATGTCTGCAATGCTAACATGGGAGTAAGTCAATTAAATTCAGTAGGCCTTACTTCTGAGTAGACTTGGTTAGGATTACACAACTCCCTTCCTCTGGTAAGAGATACTGCTTATATCTGAGAGGATAGTGTTGCATTCCATAGTGTTGCATTCCTAGATTTACTTCCAATAATCCTTAGATATTTCTCAGTAGACATGTCCTAGCAATTCTCTAAAAGCATGAGTGAGGAAAATATATTTTCTTGAAGATGGTGGGGAAGGTATAGAATATACAGAGCAGATTATGTATTAAAACTGATGAAACTGCTATTAAATTAACTTTGGTGTCATCCCAGACCAGAGTTTATTGTCTGAGTAAAATGGACCAGGTGGTGGAGGGGCAAGGACTCATTGGATGCCACCCTGTGACTGAAGCTCAGGGCAACTGTGAGGCCTTGCTCTCCTCCCAAGCTTCTGAGCTGGGAAAGAGGGAAAGATAGGACTCATATTTCCTTTTTTGAGTCATTACATTTAATGTGTTGCCAAATTATTGGATATGTGCCACCTTCATTGCCAGAGCCTAGTTATTTCAGTTTTGTGTCTACACATTCCTTCTAGGGTGTAAATTATTTTTTTTGCCTTTGCTTTTCTATGCCTTTAGTTGTTTTGTTGCTTCTTCACTCAAGCTGCAGATCCCTTTGTTATATTGCTAACTGTCTTTGAACTTCGTCTCAGTTTTAATATGGAGAGCTAAAACATGCATTACTAGTTGCATGACCTTTGGATCACAGCCGATGTGAGGGGAGGATGTCCTTTTGGATTTCTAGCTCTTTGCATTTTTGCATTTATGTGTAGATTTAACAGTATGTCCTCAGTTCCTTTGTCTAAGAGCCAGTTCTCATGTCAGCCTCATAATGAGGCATAACAAGTACAGAAGCTCCCCCTCTGTCTGAGCAATCTACTTCCAACACCACAAATGGTTGTAGATTCTAATGCACCCTCCCCCCTCCCATTGTCTCATTCAGTCTGTCAGCATCTGTTTTCTCCTTGAGACCAGGACATGAAAAAGGGCAAACGAGAATGCTGGAACTGTAGCAATTTAAGTCTGTGTTGAAATTAAATACAATAAAAAATATATATCCAAATTGGCTACTGGTAGTGTTCTGTCTTAAAAAATGAGATCTTTATATTTTTTTAAAAAATGGTTTTCCTTATATTTTCCACCTACCCACACCAAATAACATCCTGGATATAGTTTTTTTTAAGCTAGCAGGCCTATTGTTCCTGATATTCTGTGAGGTTAAGCATTATATTGTTGTGTCTGATCAGTTTGGACATCTCCTGTTTTATGGTAACAGTTAGTGGCTTAAATGTCTACAGCCAATTATTTGCCACAGAGAAAGTATATCCTAGTTTAATTAAAAGTAGTGAAATACTATTTAAACAGCTCTTTCAAAAAACCCTGACTTCTGTCCTTCACATATTAGAAATGGTGACTTTGCTTATTACTTGGCTACGATTAATTTCTTCAGAAGTTTTGGAAGGGAAATAGGCACTGAGCAGTTAAGATTGCATCTTCTGACAAAAGTTGATTGCTTTATTGATCAGTCAGCCCACAGTTTATTTATCCTTCCTCCTACTTCTGATGTACTTGAAAATTTTCCTTTCCCTTCTTTCACTAGAGAAGAGTATTAAAAATATATATTGACCTTTAAAATTATGATATGCAAGGCTGATAAAGTAGTTGTTCCTGAGCTTATATATGGAGCCTTCCCTTAAGTTAAAAATGTTTTTGTTAATCACTTTTTTCTAATTCAGACTGCAATCCTATGGATGAATTTCCTAGAAGCAAGTTCTAGTTGAGACTTGCTGTACAGTGCTACCTCTGGATATGAATGGGATCTGTTCCAGAGCCCCGTTCGCATCCTGAGTAGAACGTAAGATGCGTCTGCGCATACACGGGTTGCGTTTCACTGCTTCCGTGCATGTGCGTGACGTCATTTTGAGTGTCTGCACATGCGCGATCAGCGAAACCCGGAAGTAACACGCTCCGTTACTTCTGGGTCGCTGTGGAGCGCAACCTGAAAATACTTAACCTGAAGCTACTTCAACCCGAGGTATGACTGTATACATTAAAAGATATATTTAACTAGTACAATGTAGATATAGTTCAATATAGTCATCCACATTACTACTGTTTTACCTCTACAAATGTAAAATGACTATGTGGTAAGCATGATAGAAAAGTATATTTTGTCATGTTTAAATGCAAACAGCACAATTCTGACTTGTCTTACTCCTAGGTGTCAATGTTATGGACCATGATCTGACATTTAAAAGCCTCTCAGAAGTTCTTCATGATGATGTTACTCCTTTTGTAGTGTCCCTAAGGTCCAAAGAATGCCCAGGTAAATACTGTAATAACTTTTTAGTTAAGTAGCATGTGGAATATGCGAAGCATCCCTAGAAATACAGTATATATAAGCCTTTCCATCATTAGCCCTGGCAGTCAATGTTTGCTTTCATCAAAGTTGTTGTTGTTGTTGTTGTTGTTGTTGTTGTTGTTGTTGTTATTCCCATCCATCTGGGTGGGTTTCCCCAGCCACTCTGGGTGGCTTACATAATATGTAAAGCAGAAGAAAAGATAAAACATAAAAAACTTCTTGATATAGGGCTGCCTTTAGATACCTTCTAAAAGTTTTACAGTCGTACCTTGGTTGACGAACGCCTTAGCAGTCGAATGTTTTGGCTCCCAAACACCATAAATCCGGAAGTGGATGTTCCGGTTTGTGAACGTTCTTTTGGAAGCTGAACGTCCAGTCGGGCTTCTGCAGCTTCCAATTGGCTGCAGGAAGGTCCTGCAGCCAATCGGAAGCCGCACCTTGGAAGTTGAACGGACTTCTGGAATGGATTCCATTCAGCTTCCAAGGTACAACTGTATAGTTCTTTATCTCCTTGACATCTGAAGGGAGGGTGTTCCATAGGGAGGGCACTGCTGCTGAGAAGGCCCTCTGCCTGGTTCCCTGTAACTTTGCTTCTCGCAGTGTGGGAACCAGCAGAAAACCCTTGGAGGAGGAACTCCGTGTCTGGGCTCAGTAATGGGGATGGAGATGCTCCTTCAGGTATACTGGGCCGAGGCAGTTTAGGGCTTTAAAGGTCAGCAGCAACATTTTGAATTGTGTTTGGAAACGCACTGGGAGCATTAATATTCTAACATGACTAGTTCAGTGGGTTTGAAGCCTTTCATTCTATACTGGGTATCAGTTTGTAACAAAGCTTTTGTATATATAGCTTACAAAATTGGTTTTGACTGGGCATTTCTTATCTCTGGAATATACACACTAAGTGCAGAGATCTGTCTTTAGTTTTAAAAGTTCAGAAGCATTTATTAACTTTGAGGCATTGTTGTAGTGGATAAAATCACAAGCTATAACGATACCATGGGTGATATCCTGCTAAGTCTCATTATTCAGATTAGGCCTGTTGAAACCATGATTTAAAATGCAATCTAGGCTCTCTTGCTTCCTTCCAAGTGTCAAGAGATGATAGCCCACAATTCAGTCATTTTGCACAAGTGAAATTTCACACGTTTTGCAGTTTCAAATATCTATTTCTACTATTTTTTTAAAATATGGAAGGCAAAGGGAAAGATCCATTTCTTTCAAAAAAATATAACTGGTAGACTTACTTTGAATTCCTTTCTAGAAGTGAAATAAAATATTTTGCTTAAGTTGGAACTGGGCCAGAAGGACAATCTGATGGTTGAATGGTAGTGAGTGGCTTATTCCAAACAGATCAGCAAACTGACTCCTAGTTCTTTCTGTTCAGACAAGTTGGTAAAGGTGCTGTTCAAATAATACAGAACATAAGAAGCTGTGGGGGTATCTTGAGTGCAAAGGACAAAGGGTTGGGGTTTTTTTTGCAATGGGGTCAGCATGGAGAAGAGTTATTTATTTCAAGTACTTACACATAAGAGAGTCAAATGACTTTTGTATGTATTATGTGTTGTATGTAAACACATTACAGGTTTGGCAACATTCCAAACAAAAAACTGAAGTTTGCCTGACCTCCTGCACTGTGTGATTGTCTTTTATAGAGACGCAAGTGGTCAGGGCATATTCAGTGCTTCTCCTATTGCCAGCTTGAGACCTTTAACTGGAGGTGCCACAAACTGAATCAGGAAATTTTTGTTTGCAAAGCATGAATTCTATACTGAGTGGTGCTGTTTTAAACTATGCAAAATAAGCACACTTTATTCAGTTTTCTATATTTTAAGAATTTGGCTGAAGAACTTGGTTTACCTTTGATGTAAAATTGATACAGGATTTGGTAGGTTGGTTGGTTTAGTCCGTGAATGAAAATGAGTGAAGTGAGCAAGTCTTTGTCACATTATTCCTTGAAAATTACAGTTATTTATATTTTTTAACTAGATTGCTGAAAAATCTAACATTTTCATTATTATTTTAAATATTTGTGTATGTATATTTGTATTGTCAAGGCATAAAACAGCTTCTGCAAAAGCTGATGATTCAGCTGATGGGCTGTCATGTAGATGTGGACTCATGCGAAGAAGAATATTCCAAGCCTTCCTCAAATCGGATACGCTGCTCCGTGGCATCTCTTATTGATTGGTATAGGAACATAACCAAGGTAAGCTTCAGAATTGCCTCTTGTAAAGTGTCACTGTTTTCCAGACTTAGTTCCCGCCAGAATTTCCCCTGATTTGCCCCATCTAGTTAAATAGCTTTATTGGTGAGGTGTAGATTACATGAAGATAAATCCTGTGTTGGGATAGATGCAAAGTACTTTAATGGATAATCCTTCTTCCTAGGGAATTCTGGGAATTGTAGCTGTGTGAGGAATAGGGGTTTCCTAACAACTCACAGCACATTTCCCAGGATTCTTTGGGGGAAGCTGTGATTGTTCAAAGTTGTATGATGATGCTTTAAATCAATAGCGCAGATGGTGCCTTGGTCTTGCTAAGGTAACAATTTACACTGTCAGTCTTAACACAAGCTAAGATAACACAAGAGAGGGTTTTTGTTTGTCCTCCACTCCACTTTGTAAATATATGTTAATTACATGTATATTCCATCTCTCATTCACCATGAACTCCTCAAAATCTCCTATCCAGGCACCGATTTTAAGCCTATTTAGCTTCAGCAAGGTTGCTGCATCATGTTGCCTTCAAACCATGACCCTGGGGCGTTATGTTTGACGAGAGGTTTGATTTTCTTTTCGTACTTCCCCCCCAACATGCACTATGACTTGAAGGAAACCGATACCGAATCTCCATGCAGAAAAAGGGTGTTCTCTTCCAGACATCTGGAATCTCCTCCAGTTGTAGTTATTTTCAAAGACTTGGAAAGTTTCACAACCAAAGTTCTGCAAGATTTCATATTTATTAGCAGGTAATATGATAGATTCCATAAGGGGGGGCGGGGTCTGTTCTAATTCATGAAATCAGCTGATAATCTTGACTCGTGCCTGCATTATTATTATTTTTCTGCTTCATAGTAAGTACAAATGCAGGTTTGGGTTACTCTGTTGTGTCATTTGAATGTTAAATTATAGGCTGGGGGCACAGTGATGTGTACAATTCAAATGTGGAAGTAGACTTGCAGCCCACTCCTATGCATTCCCCCCCCCAAAAGTAAGCCAATAAGGTTGCAATGCAGTGCATGCTTACCTGTGAGTAATATATCTCATTTAACTCAATGGGACTTTTGTTTGAGTAGTCACAAATGAAATTGCATGGTGGGTTTAGTTTTAAAACAGAATTCCAGGAAGTGTGCATAGAATAATAGCCAAAAGATATTTAGAGAACAAAATAGGAAAAATCTCTGGGATTTCTGAACAAACACTGGCCTGACGTAAAGTGGTGGAGCTAGCTGAGAAGTGGTCTAGAAATCAAATAAGAGCCTCAGCATAGTTTTACATTTTCTTTTGGTTTTTTTATTGACGCAAGCACAACAGTAACCAAGCCAGTGGCACTTGTGTGTTTTAAATATAAAATAGTGATTAGGCACAAAAGTCAACCTCCTAGTTCTGTGAAGGTAGGCTTGAAAGTATGAGTGCATTAGTGGATGGAATCCCAAAGCCAGGAGGTCTCTGAGCAGCATCTTCAGGAGCAAGGACTGTGTTTGTGCCCTGCACCACACTTTACCTGTCTTCGCACCAGCAGAGGTAGAATAAATCATGCAAATAAACCAACATGTGAAAGTTGTATTTGTCTGCATAGTTTACAAAGAATCCAGCCTTTCTTGCTGTGTAGTACTTAATTTTGGCTGCACACAAACTTGTGTGTTTCCTTTGTTCTATATATCACTTTCAGTTATAATTTGAACTTGAGATATGGTTAAAAGGAAAGCTTCAGATTTATTTATTTTTAATCTACTTTCAAATATATGTTTCAGCTGCAGCTCTGGCTGTCCAGATGTTGCTGGACTCCCAGCTCCCATTGGCCCTAGCTGGCACTATCAATCCTCATAGATGATGTAGCTCAAGACTGCAGGTTCTCCATCCTGCCTGCAGTCTTGAACTACACATAGTGCACTGAGCAGGGAGTTGGACTAAGTGGCCTCCAATCAAAACCCCATGATTCTGTGATAACTGGCACAGCACAACATGTACCTATTAAACTGAGCACAGTGTAATAGCCGTGTTACATTAGCCAACACAGGACTTGACAAAGCTCCTTTTTCTGATGTCTTCCTGGGAACTGTCAGCCCCTGACAGGCCACAATATGCAGCTGATTAGCTCCACTCTCTTTGGTATGTATCAAGTTGTACATGCCTAAACTAGGATGGCCAGAAGGATTTAAAGGCCACATTCCACATGAATAGAGGGTGTGAATTGTAAAATTATGTTTTTGCTTCTTTGTCTTATTAGTATTGACACCACTGTATTGTTTAATGCCAGGGTGGGTGATGGAATGTATTGCCCTCTGATCATGATATGCAAATTTAATTTCCCCTTCCTGTCTTTTTCTCTTATGTGCCATAGTCATTGTATACAAGAATTTCCACTGGTACTTATTTTTGGAATTGCCACCTCTCCAATGATCATCCATAAGTTACTTCCTCACACAGTTTCCTCTTCGTTATGCATAGAGCTCTTCCAGTCTCTTTCATGCAAAGAGCATTTGACTAAAGTAATTGACAAGGTAATTGCCTTTAACTACAAAGGAAAAAGTAGTTTTTATTAAACGATATGGTAAAAATAAAACTGTAGATTTTTGAATGCAAGGCAACACCTTTTTAGATGTGTCTTGTATATGTTGGGAGAACCCGCCAAATTATGTAATAAATTGAAAGGAGCAAGGTTCTAATCAATGTTATTTACTTCTTTTTTACTTCAGCTACTCCTGACAAGCCAGTTTCCCTTTAAACTTAGTGAGAAAGTTCTGCAGGTGCTAATAAATATATTTTTATACCATGATTTCTCTGTGCAGAACTTCATCAAGGGATTTCAGGTAAGAACAACACAGTTGATGAACTTTAGATGTTACACTTCTAGCAAACTTAGGTTTACTACTTCACTGTGAAAATTAAGGCAGTTTCTGGATCATAATAACACTGCAGACTGCAACTGGGTTTCATATGATTGAGTACTTCCACTTACTTCCCTGCTCAAACAGAACTGGCATGGAGAGGAGAAAAACCCTTCTCTTGATGTCTGCTTTCTGTGTACAAAATCCCCACATATGTAATGGCACTGTTTTATCTAGAACAGATTGATAGGTTACAATCGCTGATTTAGCTGGGGACCACGCATGTGTCTTACAACATTGAAATGAAACAACAGTGGTTTGGCTGATTGATTTCACTCGGAAGAAAAAGGAAATAGGAAATGAATGGGTGGGAAGATAAAATTTGTAAACTTTAACAAAATCTATTGAGCGATCGCTTCAAGAAAATACATGGAGTCAGCATGATATTTTTCTGTAACACTGCTGTCCCAGTGAATAAATCTATCAGATCAGTTATGTATACATTAATGGGCTGGTTTCATAACAATCCATCCGGTTGCATATTGAAAATGTACTCTACAACTGGCATAATTGCTATTTGTTTAGAGTATATAATACTTAGCAGCAGTGGTGTTGGTTGTGGTTGCAGAGCAGGGAGGAATGAGAAGAGCAAAGTGGTTGATTATTGGTCTCTGTGGATAATTATTCATTTGCCTTTTAGGGAAGCGAGTGATTTCTGTAACCTGATTTACTGCCATATTTTTAAAAATGCATTGCACATGGTTTCAGCTTGATGCTAATTATTTAACAAAATAGATGTATTTTTCCAGTTGCTAACAATAGTTCTCATATTTTGAAAAATGAAATTTTGCAATCTCAGCATCGATATGCACTGTGATTACCTTGTTGCCTGCAGCTCTCTCTTTTGGAGCATTGTTATTCCCACCCACTCAGTGTGCTGTGCTGTGAGCTCCAAGAAGCTAGGAAGAGAACAGAAACGTTATCACACAGTCAGTGTGAAAACATTCGAAGACTGCCATCTTTTAGAAGGTAAAAGATGAAAATAAATCACTGCCTGCCTTTAAGTGAATTTCTTTTTAAGTTTAGCTTTTCACATGTGGTTATATATGGCTCATATAGTTGTGTGCAATTTCATATGAGACTGCATGCTATGCAGACAGGACTCTGGAACCTGGTCTTGAAAATGACCATATTCCAATGGATCTATGCATTCATGGGGGACAAACTGTGTTTGCAGCTAGAGGGTACTTTTGCCATTTTTGCTGCAGCCACTTGCTGTGCTGAATCCCCCAACACTGGATTTTTGGATAGTACAAGAGATCGCAGAGAGAAGGGAGAATTTGCAGAAGGTAGTTTTTCCACCCTTTACGCCAGCAAGTGCAAAGTCTAGATCCAAGCCATAGTTAGTTTCTCTTACATTTAGGAAGATAATATGTAATATCCTTCATCATCATCATCATTATTATATTTTAGAACATGCGTATTCCAGATGGGACAATAACAACAGCTCATCTAGTATAAACTGGTAGATTCCCAAGGTTCCAAAAGACTGTAATGAAGTCACTTCCTTAAAAAATAATAATGAAAGAAATTATATTGTATGGTTTGGTTTGGCTTTTCGTTTTTTGAAGCACACTTTTCTTTTCTCTTCAGGTTTGTTGAAAACCAAGTATCAAACAAGCAGACAATTCTGCTGACAGATGATGAATGTTTAAAGGTAAAATGTAGGCTGAAAAAACCCCTTAAGCTTTTAAACCCCTGAGTTCAAGCATTCTTTCCTACTGTGCTAGACAGCATAGTGGGACCAAGGAGCAGCCCTGCTCCCAGCATTGCTTGCTCCATCTAAGCCCTCCTCCAGTATATCCATGCATACAGCATGTATGTAGGGAGAGGGGCCTCTTCATATGTAGTTGGACATGCAAAGGTTTTCCCTAGAATCTGGTGATTGTTCAGGGTTTGATGAACAGGCAGTCAACAAAATGCATGACAAATCTTTTGGATAGCATACATTTCTGTGTAAAGCAGGAATGGGGAACCTGTCTCAGTGGAGAGCTGCATGGTGGTAAGAGGCAAAAGTAGGCAGAGCAATGAATGTGAATGTTACTTTGGTACAGTAGACAAGTTTCTACACACATGTGCATGGACACACTCGCACGCATGCACACCCTTTTTATCCTCCACCTGGCAAAGTAAGTAGAAGCATTGGAGTTTGAGGACACCTTCCAGCTGTGCAAAAACACTCAAGGAGGGTGAAAAGCAGGGCCAGTGAGGATATGGAGAAACCTAGAGGGTTGCATTTGGTCCCCAGCCCTGATATAAAGCAGCCAGATGTTGCAGAATTACATTCCGTTGAAGCCTTTCATGTTACACATTTGATAATGTGAGCCAAACCCATATTTTCATGTGTTATGTGTAACCAGCCCATTCACTAAGTACGGCTTGTTTCTTTGACCTGAGCATGCATAGGGTTATATCCTTCCAGCAGCACTATGCTACTTTTATGTTTTCAGAAGTCAATCCCATACAGTTTAGTGAGGCTTACTGTTGAGTACGGAATGAATTACAGCTTCAGATGTTTATATACAGAAATTCATGAGTCTTAGAAAAGTCAACTGAGGTCCAGTTTTTTATACGATATACAGTGGTACCTCAGGTTACATACACTTCAGGTTACAGACTCCGCTAACCCAGAAATATTACCTTGGGTTAAGTACTTTGCTTCCGGATGAGAACAGAAATTGTGCTCCGGTGGCGCGGCGGCAGCAGGAGGCCCCATTAGCTAAAGTGGTGCTTCAGGTTAAGAACAGTTTCAGGTTAAGAACAGACCTCCGGAACGAATTAAGTACTTAACCTGAGGTAATGCAGAATGTCCAGAAAGATTTATACCTGATATGCATTAAAATGCTGCTCTGTTGTCTTGGAAGTGAAAGATTCTCTTTGGAAGATCACCCTCCTCAAGTCATCTTTATCTGCTAGAAATCGTTCATCAAATGAGAGACAGAGTGGCAAACAAGGGCAGTGAAAGCACCAGTGATTCAGTGCTGCATCTTTCCGGCTTAGATAAGGCTTTCATAAAACTGAAATTAAATCTTCCTCCTTTGGGAATTGTCAGACTTTATTTCAAAGTTATAACAGCAGTTGAACTTAATAGAAAAACCTGCCAAAAACAACCCAATACCATCAAATAAAAGGCCACAGCACAAAATCATCTGTCAGATGCATCCAATAAATTTAGCAGAACTGGCACACAAATGGATTTCCTCTGTATATCTGTAAGGGGCTGAAGATCTCTAAAGTAAATTTTGTATGATAGGAAGATATAATCTCAGATCAAATAATTCTGCTAGAATACAACAAATTGACTAACTTCTCAAAATACTTCTTCCATCTGTAAATTATAAAAAAATTTGTCGGGCTTTGTTATGGCACTAAGTTTTCAGTCTTTGCCAAAAATTTATGTAGTCTGCTATTCCCTGTATAAAGGCAGGCATTAAGTGTTTGACTACATACACACATAGTTTTATTTGTTGGCTTTTATAGGAAGAACAATGAGATTCATTTTAGCCAAGAGATAAGAAGTTTGAGCTTCAGACACACAGGGGCACAGCTTGTTGGAGTTGTAAGGCAATCTCAAACACAATGAACTTCCTACAGGAGATCTTTAGTCACAACTAATTTAAGACACATTGATTTCAATGGGTCTGCTCCTAGGTTTAGTTAAGTCTTGATCCAAACCATTAAAAGTTTAAGTTGCTTATCATATAATTTTGAAGATTCACTGTTTAAGAAGTAGTTGCTTTATTGAAGACTTTTTATTTTCTGCCACAGTAGTGGATTTCTTTTAAGGGAAGAGAGTCTGTTATTCCCCTCTATACCAAACTGGTGTAAAATAATAGTAGTAAAATGGGGAGAATAGAAAAGGTCATTGCTTTCTCTCTGATAGTTGCCACCCACTGCCCTGGATATTGTGCCCTGGATGATCCACTAGGAGGCAGATTCTTTGAAGAAAGATTGCCCAGGGATTGGTCTAGGAAGCACCTCTCACTTTCACCCTAGAGCCAGTCCTTCTGCCTGCCTGCACAGTAGCTTTAGTTCTGTTACAGATGGTTACTATTATTTGTTCATTATAAGCTAGCTAGCACGTATGAATAGAGTTCATTGTACTCCATTTGCGGAATATAAATAACAGTTCTTTCTACTTTGTGTGTCTCTTCTTCATAGGTATTTAAAGCAGCCTTTTCCTGATTTGTCACTACAGAATCATTATTTTGAATTAATTTGGTATTGAATATGCAAAATATTTGTGATGGTGGTCCATATCAGCCAGCTTTCTCCCCCAACCCTTTCTGTGCAACAAGTTAATTTTTATAAACCATTATCAGAATAAAAAGGCACGCATCAGAAGTAAAAACAGTTTGTAAGGTGGGGGTTTTGGGGTTGTTGTTTTTTTCTTTTTTAGTAGATTGAAAATGCTATCCTGAGTCTGTGTTTAAATGTAGATTATGGTCTTTTCTTTTCAGCCTTAGGGAACAAAACTTTATCTTACTTTGATCCAATCAGCAATAGGGTGGGTGGACATTTTCAAGATTATTTTCTTGAGGACAAGAAACTTTTTTTAAAAAAACTGATTATTGGCATTCCAGCACAACTCCTAAGACTGTAACCCTATACACACTTACCTGGGAGTAAATTTCATTGAACTTTGAGTAGACATGTATCAAATTGTGCTATAACTTGTACAGTTGGACTTGCTGTAGCAAGTAGTAGGCTAATCAGACATTTTCCTTTATCAATTTAGGAAACAACACAAGAATTGCTGCAAGACCTACATACTTACCATGAAAATTATTTTCCAATTCTGTGTTGTCTTCATGCTTTCACATCTTCTCTTCCCAAGTATCCATTAGGCAAACAAGTATGTACAAATCTTTTCTGCTTCATGTTTTCACATCTTGAGGAGTTTGAATTCATTTTGCAGTCCTGCTGCTTCACTATCTCTGCAATAGAGCCCAAGCACTATTGAGTTCATTTGTCTTTCCTTTTACTGTTAGTATCACCCAATATCCGTGCATGTACATCCATCTCAGTGTCTTCTTGACTCTGAAGCAAACACTTGGGTTTTTAGGCCTAGTTGTATTGGGTTGCATCTTAACCTGCTGGCCACAAATGGAAAGGCTGCAGTTGGACCTGCAGAGAGTCCTCTGTGAACCGGATGCTTACATGGTGGGAGGAAGAGGTGACTTCTGCTTATCTTTTTCCTACCTCCTGTCCCCCAGAGCTACCTCCTAAACTGTTCAAGATGATCTCCCAAGTGCCTCAAGCAGATTTTCAGAGGGAGGAGATTTAGCAAAAATCATCACCCATGCAGGAAAGCATTCAGTTCATGGAGTTCTGTTCTGAGTAACTCTGGAGGATCAAAGATTTGGAGCCATCTAATTGCTTTGGCATCCTTCTGGAAGTCAGTACAGTACTTGAAGGAGCATCTCCACCCCCATCGTTCTGCCTGGACATTGAGGTCCAGCGCCGAGGGCCTTCTGGCAGTTCCCTTGCGAGAAGCCAAGTTACAGGGAACCAGGCAGAGAGCCTTCTCAGTAGTGGCACCTGTCCTGTGGAACGCCCTCCCACCAGATGTCAAAGAGAAAAACAACTACCAGACTGTTAGAAGACATCTGGAGGCAGCCCTGTTTACGGAAGCTTTTAATGTTTAACAGACTATTGTATTTTAATATTTTGTTGGAAGCCGCCCAGAATGGCTGGGGAAACCCAGCCAGATGGGCGGGGTATAAATAAATAATAATAATAATAATAATAATAATAATAATAATAATAATAATAATAATAATTGAAACTGCACTCTAATTAAAGGGCTAGGAAATAATAAAAGATACCGTATTTTTTGCTCATTTTTTGCCTCCTAAAAAGTAAGGGGAAATGTGTGTGCGTCCTATGGAGCGCATGCAGGCTGTGCAGCTATGCAGCTATCCCAGAAGCCAGAACAGCAAGAGGGATTGCTGCTTTCACTGCACAGCGATCCCTCTTGCTGTTCTGGCTTCTGAGATTCAGACTATTTTTTTTCTTGTTTTCCTCCTCCAAAAACTAGGTGCATCTTGTGGTCTGGTGTGTCTTATAGAGCAAAAAATATGGTACATTTCCCAAGGGACAGTTAAAGTAGCTTAAGTCTGTAGTGTAGATTTATGCATATCCCATATCACACAAGAGTCCTGTTTGGGGCAGGACACCCTAGATTTACAGAAGCCACTTGGCTTCTGGTGCCAGTCCCGAAGTCCCATTTTGGTTCTCACCACCGTTGCTGCCACAGCCACCAGTGTACTTCTGGAAGCCAGTGCCACACTCGCCTGGGAACCAAAAGAGTGCCAAACCAAAAGACGCAAGTTTGTTGGTGCTGCATTCTCCTATTCCTCCGGCACTGCTTCCGGAAGTGTGTGTGTGTGTGTGTGTGTGGCAGTGGGCAGTGGTGGGTAAAGGGCTGCTGTTGGCAAGATGCGGCGAGGAGGCAGTGTGTAAGTGCGGTGGGATGATGTGGAGGGGGAAGCAGCAGTGGTGCACACAGGCAGGCAGGGGCGGAATGGTGCAGGGGGTGGGGTGGGGGGAGGCCAGCAGAATGGTGCGGCAGAAGGAAGGTCATGTCCTAATTTGCACTCCCAGGATTTTTGAGGATATGATATTCATCATTTTCCTTTTCCTTACCATCATTTTCAACTGAATTGGTTTTCTTTGTAATCTGGGTCTTGGGCTACAAACACTCCCTGCCAGTGGTGGAGCTTCATGCTCCGGCACTGGGGGGCAGAGAGCAGGCGGGGGCGGGGCTGACACGCGTCCTGGGGCGTGGCGCGCAGCCCACAGGGGCGTGAAGCACATCCTGGGGGCGTGGCGCTCTGCCTGAGGGGGCGGGGCAGCCAGCGCAGGTGGGGGGCAGCCGCGATGGCACACTGCCAGGATTGCACTGCCCAGGGTGGTGCGCTCCCCCCGCACACCTCTTCCTCCACCAGTGCCCCCTACCCCATTTTAAAGATCTGAATGGTGTTGAGTCATCCACATTTGAGGTCAGTCCTGAGGACTTCCAGCTTTTCATGAAAACAGTGACAACTTAGCCCTTTGTGTTTTAGATTTTTTTTAAATGCTAAATTTAGTCAATTCCATGCTTGTAAAACGTTCTCTTCTATTTAACAGATCAGAGAGTTATATTGCACATGTTTGGAAAAGAAAGTGTGGGAAACAGAAGAATATGAGTCAGCTATTCAGCTGGTGAGGTAGCCTTCTTTCCATTTTCTTCTTGTGTTTTAGATATTTTAAATGCCTCCATCTGCTATTCAAGAAGAACTCAAGAATGTTGCCAAACAGGAAGCTTTTTTGTAACTGACTGCATTGTTTCTCTTTGATAAAGTGGATGTTTTTAATTTACATTTCTATCCTTTATAGTGGGGTTGCCAGCAGGGATACAGAGCCAAACTCTAATTTTTCATTCATGCTTAGTAACGCTGTAAGGAAAACCATTGAGCTCTTAGTTCTGTTCACTGTATCCTATTACATTTCATCCCCACCCGTTTTCTCCAAGGATTTTGGGACAACAAACATGGCTCCCTCCCCCATTTTATTATGTGAACAAGCCAGTGAAGCAAGTAAAAATGAGTAATTGGATTAAGATGCTGAGATTTTGAACCTAGAACTTCCTGTTTCAAGCCTGACACTCTATTCTCACTACATCACTCTGGCTCTCATTGGTGTGTGCATATGTATATACGTACTTTCAGCTATAGATGTGAGGATTTTGAGGGTATGGTTTTGATTTAGAAGTTTTTGCTGTGAGCTTTCCCATCAGGGCTCTTATTGCACCTAGCTATCCCTGGTGACATTTCTGTGTAATTTCCCATCTTCACAATGTACTTACAGTAGGCCTGAATGCGCTGTGTTGAAATATCTTGAGTCTGAATGAAAGGATTTTTACTAATGGAGAAGATTCAGAATAAAACTATTTGAGATTTGTAGATTATAAAGAGTGGAATCCAGATTAAGTTAATTGAATGTAGTTACCTTTGAAATCACTAGGAACTAAGTAATGGCTAAGTTAAGAGTATCTGTGAGCTCTTAGAGTTGCATCATATATAGTGCACAGTTTTGTAACTAGCCAAGTAGGGAATAGTGGGTTATAGCCAATGCTCAACAAATGACATTCCACTCTCACAACAGGATGTTCCTTTTCTCTCCTCTCCCTGTGGGCCCCCAAAATCTGCACCCTCTGGAACAGATTTTGAGGCTCCACAGGAGAGGAAGAAGGAATTCTGTTGCACAAGCAAATGGAACAGCAGCATTGAATACAACCCAGATACTTAAATGGTTTTAGCTTTGTTTCTTAATAGTCCACATTCTTAAACAATAAAACTGGTAGCTTGAAAACCGTTATGAGTTTTCCATGCTTTTGCAAAAATGCTAGACAAAAGGCCAGGCATTCTGCTAAATGCTTCAAGCAGCTTACTGTGTCTATAATAAGTTACTAACATTGTTGGGCTGTTTTTTCAGGATGATGGCCAAGGATGAGTTGGTGGTGATTCTTGAAAAATGTGTGGAGATTATTACTTCCTCTCCTTCAGAACATCTTAAAATCCCTTCAGAGAAACTGAAGCAGTACCTGGACCAATTTAGGAATCTTGAAGGTATTTTGTACCAGTTTGTGTTAGAAATTTAAAGTCCATTCCCAGCATCCGTCACCATTCTCACTGAAAACTTGGAAAATAGCTTCAGTATCCTGGGCTATAAGAAGAAACTATTGGCAGACAAAAGAATTATTGAAATGTTTGTCACAGTTACAGCAGACGAGGAAAGTAGATAGTTATGAAGTCTGTCGGCTTCCCAGCTTTTCTGAAATAAGTCTGCAGCAGGCCTGAATGAAATTTTAGAAAATGAATTTCTGAGGTAGTAATGCAAATTAGAAAGTGACTGTGGGTGTTTTTTTGTGTACAGCTAACATGCAGACCTGCAGCAACAGGTCATTGTCATTGTCCTTTTTCTTCATAGGGTTAGGCTAATTTATTTTACTGTACTACACTATTTCTAGACAGACAGCCTATGATAATACCACAGAGCAGCACTGCTTGTTAAGATAAGGCAGACTGCTATTTGCTGAGCATTACTCCAATTAGATCTGCCCTTATCGTACACAGCTTAAACTAAATAGGAGAAATGTTAGTTTTCTGGCCTTCCACTGCCCCTGCATTTGGCCACCTACTCCATAACTGTTGCTGAATAAAAAGTGAATCCTCTGTTTACGAAGCAGTGATTTCATTCATGTGGTTTTTTACCTATGCCCATTTACAAAGGTTTTGCTTGTCTGCCTACCCACATTGATAACCAGAGTAACAAAAACGGCCAAATACAGGCTTATCTTTGGATTTCTGGCCCGTTCCTTAGCAAAAGATTTTATACATTTCTTAAATGATACAATTTGAATAAAGAGAACTTTAACTTCAGTAATGTTTACTCTAACTGTCCAGTGTAGGTTGTAGCCAACCCACTCTTAATACTTAAAGAGGACACCTTGAAATCAATGGAGTTAGGTTACTTCTGTTCATGGTTTTCAGTGGGCCTCCTTTGAATATGACTTAGTTGGAGTCAGCACACCACAATTCAGCTGCTGACTGAATCGGTTCACCTCAGTATCCTCAAAGTGTTTATAGCTCTTCTTTAAATGAGAGTTGTGTGGTGAAGTGGTTAGTGTCAGATTAGGATTTGGGAGACCTGGGTTCAAATTTTCACCCAGCCGGGAAGCTCACAGAGACCTTGGTCCAATCACTCTTTTTCAGCCTAAACTACCTCACAGGCTTGAGGGAGAACTATGTATGCCACTGAGTTCCTCAGAGGAAAGGCAAGATACAAACAGGGGCTAGCAAGGCTGCTTAAAATTAGCAGTCTGCAGATGTTATTAAAATGTATTATCTTTGGAAGCATTATTTGCTGTTTTCGATGTTCTGAAAAAACCCCAGATATTTAATTCGCTGCATTTGGAAGAAATACAATAACCTTTGGCTTCATTGTGAACAAATTTCTTTCTGATGCTGATCAGTTCAACACATGTTGCTTATAAAACCTCAAACTATGTACAAGACAGAAATAGGAATGCTAGATCAGAAAGTGAATGAGAGCATTTCTTTCTGACTCTGAGAGAAATGTAGGGTAATTGTGCAAGGCAGTAATTACAAGGCAAGCCTGAGGCTCCCAAACTCACTTTTTCCTCATTATGCTAACTTGGGGGAGAGAATCAACAGTTGAAAAGGTGTTCCTTTGCCAGGAAATTCACCCATCGTTTTCCACTCTGCCAATTTGAAGTCCAGAAAACGGGGGGGGGGGGGGGGGGTGCGCGCACGCGCGCGCAAATCAACCAGTAACTCTTTTCCACCTGTAAGCTCATCAAAGGGAAATACATAAACAGAGGCGAGGATTATTTTGATTTGTAAGAAATAGAAGTTTTGTGCGAAGACTACATGTATTAGGCAATTGGCAAACATGAGGTTTAAATCTGTTAAAGAGCTTAATGCTGAAACCTCATAATCAAGGGCTCAATAGATGTGAGAATAGAATTGCAAATATAGGAATATGTGAAGATTTTGAGGAGAACCATCTTATGCGTGCCGTCAATAGGAATAGGTGGAAATCATCCAAATATGAATCAGAAAGCTGTAGTTGAGCTCTGTGCTTTATTTTTGTGTACTTTTAATTCCATAAATCTTTGGTGCTTGAGGCAGTAGAAAAGAAGCCTCTTTTCTGTCTAAATATTTTACATAGGGGCAGTGGAGCGGAGTGAGATAAAAACGTTGTATCCAGCTAAGTTATACTAAGAGTAGACCCACTGAGATTAGTGTAACTAAATCAGTTGCAGCCATTAATAGCAGTGGGTCTACTCTGCAGATGACTTAATTGAATACAGCTCCTAAAAGTATATATGTGTGTGTTTAACAATAAACAAAAGCTCTGGAAGGCAATGGAACAGAGCAGTTTAGTTTCCGCGAATGTGCCCAATAAGATTTAATATGGGATTAAGTGGTGCACAGGGATTTCAGTCTTGATGCATCTTATCTCCTATTCTTCTTTGAATAGGAAGTTCTTAAGCTGTCCTGTTTGAATGCAGGAAATTGATGGGGGCAGGGAGAGAAGGGGATTGCAAGTTTCTGAAAAACATATTGTCATCTGTTTTCCACTTAACTGTTTGCACCTTTCTCTTCCTTCCATGGACAGGCAGTAGCAGCTCGCATAACCCACACAGTTTTCTGACTGACTGACCCCTGTTCTTATTCTGATAGCAGAAGCCAATGGTGGTCAAGAGGAGCCCATCTCCTCACTACAAGAACTTCAGAAGAAGACAGATCTTTATCACCTGCAAAAGGTCAGGCTACCTAGAAATGAAAATACTATTAGCTAGACTAATGGGCGTATTTTAAGCACCTTTGGAATTCAGACCAGATAAAGAGAGCAGTTTCAGCTTCAACACAATATGATCTTGAAATTCTGACACAGTCCAGGGAAGGGACAGGGTCCTCCCCAACCCAGTGTTTTCCTTCTTGGTCTGTTCTTTACCATGCCCATTCTTGTCAAAATATACTGAATTCTCTTAACACTCAGATGTTACAACTTGTGCAGAAGTGGATGATAATATGATTTGATTAATGCTGAGAGCAGGAGTTGGGTTTTGCTTGGCACAAATGTTTCCCTCTCCCTTGTGCAAAATATTGCAGGGTGCAGGTACTAATTGAATTTTGCATTATTTGGTAAAATTTAATCTCAAGCTGTCCGGGGCTCTGAAGTTATGCCAGTAAGAGGCAGCAACTTATGGCTCTTGCTTCACATCATAGTAATAGCTGACCTTGGGCCAGTCACTACTTCTCAGCCCAATCAACTTTGCAGATTAGTTGTAAGGACATAGTAGCATGGAACCATGTGCTGAGTTCCTTGGATAAAAGGTATAATTCAAAGGAAATACCTAGTCAGAGCAATCTCCATTGTTCAAGCAATCTCCATTGTTCAAGCATATGGTATTACATATTCATTGGGAAGGAAGGAATTGATGGAAAAAATCTTGCTATAAAGATGTAGCAGTCACATAAGCACTAGCAGTAACCTCAGATCCTGAGTAATTGAGGATCTGCCATGGAGAGCTAGCCCTTTGGCTCAGCTTGATTGGTCAATCTATCTACAAATCAGGGTTGAAGTGTAAAGCAGATTTTAAGAAAACCCAAGAGCTTCACTTGCTTACTTGGAACAGTATATTATTCTTGCTCTTTGCTGTAATAGAACCACAACTGATGAATTTTAGAAGGAAAGAATTACCTGGAATTTCTGTATCAGGTGGTCATGAATTTGTGGAAACTGTGTTAGTTCTAGTCCAATAAAATTTCACTTACATGATAGTTGTTAATACTTGTAAAAGTGCAACTGTACTAGTTAAGGAACACAATACTATTTTGTCATCAAGCTAATCCTCTTTATTATTTATCACTGAAATCCACAATAATAAGCTTTTTCTTTTTCATTTAAAAAAATCTAATAACCTCATTAGCATTGCCAAGTGATTTACTCAACATAATTACTTGCAAATTCCTCTTTTGTTTTGCTTTAGACCCTGCTGGAGATGAAGGAATCAAGAAAGCTTAAGAAACTAACAAAATTTGAAATGCTTCGTTTTGAAGTGGTTGACTTTGTAGATGGCCTTGTAAGGTTAGCTTTGCTTTCTTCCTGACTCGGTTGTACAACTTTGCGTAACAAATTTAGTTCAACAGGAGACGAAGGCGCAGTTCAGCTGTGATGAACCATGGTTTGTTCAACCAAGACAAATGTGCACAGCTTCCTTCCTCTCATTCCCTCATCCCTGTGCAGTAGGAGGGGAGGGAGGTGCACACACAAAGTTCATTCTCAATCCAACAAATCTGAACTAAACCCAGATTGGAAAAGATATAATCGGGTAAAAAGTATCTGCAGAAAACCACTCTGTTTCATGCCGATACATTGTGTTCTTAACTTGAACTTGAAATTGGCCCAACATTGCATCAGGAACAAAGAATGTTGTCTGGCAGGATGGAGGGTCAAGGGCAATAGGAGGGAGTAGCTCATGATGATATCTGATGGGTGCCATAAGAAGACAGCTGTGGAATGCAGTAGCATTAACTATGGGGGTTGTGGTTGAATAGTTTAAACATGGCTTATTCAATAAATCAGGGTTTTTATTTGCTTTGGTTGTTTTTCAGTTTCACTTTGGTTCATGGAAAACCAAACCAAGATTGAAATACAGCTTTAATAGGGAAATCACCTAAAGAATGTTGTGTTAAGTAGCTCTCTCAAAATGAAAGATTGAAATACAGAAGAAAAAAGAAAACAGGCAGAGAAATTATTAAGTAACGTGTCACTACAGACTAGGAGACTTTTCATCCTCCTATATTTGATAGGGCACACATTAGCAAACTGATATTGGACCCAAGTCACATTTTTTAAAAGCTACTGAGGTGTGTTTTACAACTTCTACAAATACCGTATTTTTTGCCCTATAGGACGCACTGGCCCATAGGACGCACCTAATTTGGGGGGGGGGGAATAAAGGGGGGGAAATTATTTTTTCCCCCGGCGTGGGGCTGGGGTGGGGGAAGCCCGAGCTTCCCCCAACCCCAGCCCCCAGAACAGGCAGCTCTCCGCAAGCCGTGGGAGCCCAGTGCTGGGCTCCCACGGCTTGCAGAGAGCTGCGCGAAGCTAAGCCTGGGCATACTGCGCCTCCCTGCTGTCCCCCAGCTTGTGGGCTTCTCCCCCCAGCCAGCCTCCAAACCAGGTCGGGGGACAGCAGGAAGGCGCGCTGCGCCTCCCAGCTGTCTCCTGAGCTTGTGGGGCTGGCAGAGGGGAGAAGCGGGCTTCTCCCCGCCGCCAGCCTCCAAACCAGGTCCAGGGACAGCGGGATGGCGCGCTGCATTCGCCCCATAGGACGCACACACATTTCCCCTTCATTTTTGTAGGGGGAAAAGTGCGTTCTATAGGGCGAAAAATACAGTATGTAGAGGAGTTAAATCTGCATAGATCACATTTTGGAGGTATCTGAAAATGGGACAAAATGTGGTAAATGTTGTTGGTAACAATTGATGGCTTTAGTAGTCCTTCAATTGCTGGTCATTTCCATAAAGTGAGATTGCCAGTGGTGTGTGCTGATTGTTTGTAACAACTTGCGAGAGAGAAAAAATCAGAACTTTTCATTGCCAAAATTACAATTAAAAGCCCCCAATAATTTCTGTTTATGGCATCTAGCCATTTGTCTACATGGTATCTGAGTTCATTGCAAAATGTATATTCTTGTTGGTTGACAAACACTGATTGTAGTAGGAATGAAGAAAAAAATCCATGTGTAATAGTAGTCTCTCTCCTGCCCTTTATTCGTTGGTGGTTTTTCAGAAATTACCTTGCGCCTGCAGAGATGCAGACATTGCATGAGGTGATGTATTTCAGCGCAGCTAATACCCTCCGTGAACATTTGAATGCTGCCCCACGTGTTGCTCTGCACACTGCTCTCAACAATCCATATTTCTACCTGAAGGTAAGAAATGGGCGGCTTAGCAATGTGCCCACACCCTCCTTGTACTTGGCGATCCCTAACTCTGTTTAATGCTGTCCTCCCCTGGCTTCCCTCATTGGGTTCAACATGATGAGCCCCACAGCATCTGATTGCTTGAAATGTTGCTAAATGGTATTTAGAATCTCAGTTAGGGGTCGTGGAGTGTGTTCCATAATGTAATCATTTGAAAATCGTGGCACTGTGTTTGGATCATGCAAAATGATCACAAGGTGGCTGTTCTTAATTACTTGTGAATCATTTTTTTGACTTTGTGAATTGAGTAATCCTGTCCCATGATCACTCCCATGGTTTTTATTTAATAAAAACCTAGATTTTGTAAGATCCGTAGACAAGCCTGTCACAAGATTTTCCTCTTAACCTCCTGAGATACTGAAAATGGTAAAACTATACAAGATATTTAACTACCTGCTAAAATATCCATTCCCTGTTGCCTGTTGTTATTGAATTTTTCAACGACAGATCTTCTTCCACTGAAGCACTTTTGATCAGTTCCTTAATAAAAGTATCCACATGCTGACAAAGAAAAAGGAGGAGACTTTAGGAGGCAGATAGCATTTCCTTTTTTTAAGATATATTATAAAAATCAACCTATTTGTATTTGCTGCATTGAGTTAAGTCGTGGAATATAAATTGACAGGAGGCAGGTTGGGAAAAGAATGTAAATTGTGTATGTGCCAGTTTTATTTATTTGATCTTATCAGTTATCTGATTTTATGCAGTGTTATACAATTTAGATGGGAAAAACAAGTTTAATTCAAGTTCCAATATATTTGATAAAAAGCCAAGTCTTTGGCCTGGCATATCTGATTAATTTCTTATGCGCTTTGGGCAACTGTTTCGGGTATCTATGAGTAGTAATCTCTGTTATTCCAGTGCACTACTAGTATTTAATTGTGTTCTGACAGAAAGAAATAGCTTTTCATAGTATGAATTCAGTACATTCTGTTCTTTCATGAATTATAAAACTAGGATAAAAAATTATCTTGATAAATATAACTATAAAAGATGTAGGCTGTATAAAATTTAGACTTTACTGATTACATAGATACTATTTCTCCTGGTAATATTATGTACCAGTCCTTGAAGAATGTTAGGATCATGTTTATGCTAATCTCTCCATCTTTCCACAAGTGTGGCTAAAGCATCAACTGGGCAAATCCCCAGCTTTACCCACCACAGTGAACCTGCATGACCCCTTTAAGGGGCTATCAACCAAAAATGACTCGCCACATCTCACCTTTCATTCTAGGTCTAAATTCACAGTCAAAATTTTTCCTCCTAGAGTGCAAGAGGACAGTGTCATAAGTAATGTCTACAGCAGGACCTTGCCTTGAGGGTTAATGGGGCTGCAGGATGTTGCTTGTATTAGATTAGCCTTATTTTTAGGGTTTTGTTTTTTTACAGTCAAGTAGTACATACATTTTATGGAATTAAATAAAAGACAGCTAATTAAGTAAAAACAAGAATGCTTGGAGGTGATTTCTGCACATTTTTATCATCGTATTGATTCTGTAAGAGGCACAGCAATATGTGGAATTTCCCACTGTGTTTCCTCCCAGGTTGGAATGCTGCTAGAGGCCAAACTAGATGTCTTGTCCCCTTCGTCTGCCTGCCTCCTCCCTAGCCTTCGTGCATAGCGTTGACATACCTAGCCCTTCTCTGACCATCCTGGGTGTTCCTTCCTTTAATCTTTTGTCAGGCTGTTCATTATCTACCCTTCACCAAAATGTCTCAGGGCATCTTACAAAAAAGAAAAAGAACAATGGTATAAGTCCTAATGTGAAAAAGGTGTTCAAACCTTAGACAATATAAAATGTCATGTCCCTTCTTTGGGGTCTTGCTGTGTGCGCTGTGTCTCACGTCAAGATGAACAATATACCGCAGCTGTTGGTTGCACTAGACTTTCAAGTAGTAGGGGCCTCACTCCCATCTTGCAGCCCTCCTGAATGATCAGGTGGTTTTCAAAACCAGTCTGTCAGCTAAGAGAGAAAAGCTTTTTCTTTGTGCTTGGTTCCTCCTTAACCCTCTTCTCTCCCAGCTGACCTTTTCCTAACTGCCTTCTCCTCCTTAGCAACCTTTCCCTAGCACCTGTTGCCATGACTCTTGCCCTTCCCAACAGCTCCATTTTCCTGACTGCTGCTACCCGGCACAAATGACCCTATTTACTCTTCATCACACTTGCCCCAAGGAAAATCCAGAGCTGAGTTGAGAAAAAAGTGAGCTGTGTCAGCTACATACTGCACTTGCAGCTACTATGCCTGGTGTAAGAACAGATGAGTAGATTAATATTTCAGAAGGCTGGATGAAGTTAACAGCTTTCTGAAATAGTGGCATACGTTATGATTGTGATGTCCAGAGGTTGGGAAGTGGCTTAGCATAACATTTGCTTGGTGGGTCTGGGATGATGGCGTTATTAGCATATAAATGAAATGTACATGCATAACTCTCATTCTCGCTATGAATTTTGTTTATCAGAATGAATCCTTGAAAACTGATGCAGGATGCATTTCTAATGCGGCTCCCGATATCTGTATAGCATACAAGATTCATTTGGAGTGTGGCAGATTAATTAACCTTGTTGACTGGTTAGAGGTATGTGAACATGAATCGATTGACTGTTTCTGTGCTTTGCTGAATACTTAATCTGCTGTTTCTTTCTAAGCTTCATTTGTTTTGACAGCTAAATTGCTGCTGTATAACACTCACTCTTTCTTCTTATTTTTCCATGGTCCTAAAATCAGTCCACATAGCCTTCCCAGCTTGTACTAGGACCAGAGTTAAATACAGTAGAACCACTTGCATCAACCACTTGCATCTTTGGTTGTGCCAAGGGCCCCCAAGGAACAAGCATCCTATTGTTCCCATCAAGCCTTGCTTTTATTAGTTTCTCTCCTTTTCTCTCCTATTCTCTAAGTGTGACAGGCATGCTCTCTTCTGCAAGCTGGGCTGTCACAAAAAGCACCTACACCTTCTTCCCATGGCTTTCTACACAAACCAACAGGGAGAGAAATAGCACCCCTTTTCTTCCCCATAATGGAAAGAAGTCATCCCATTCCCTTGCTTGCAGTTTTTCAGTAAATGGCAGCAGGGTGCTGGTGGTGTAAAAGCCAACCTGTTTTTCTGCCACTGAGAATGGAAAGCAGCAGCTTCTGTCATGCAAGCAACATTTGAAGGAAGCACCTCTCATGCCTCACTACTGATTCTTCAACCCCCAACTAGTGAGGCATGGATTGCATGTTCTGCAAAGTCCAGCTTTCAGGATAGAAGGCTCCTTTCCTTCCTTCCCCCTTCACCGTAGACAAAAGCAGTCCTGATTTTGTTCCCACTTATTGGGTTTATTTCAGAAAGTAAGCCATGCCTCGCTGCAAAAGCCCAAGATGGGAGAGAAAGAAGGGGAAGTCACTTCTTTCTTGTTTTTTGTTTGTCATCTTTGGGGTTTTTGTTTTGTTTTGTTTTTTGTTTTGTTTTGTTTTGCAAGAAGCAGTAGTTAGGTGTGGTTGCCCCTTTCTTCAAAAGCCCAAATTGGAAGCAAAATTGCATCTCATGTCATCCTCCGAGACTGCGGAAAAAGGAAGTGTCTTCTGCTAATCAGGCTTTTGTTGGGTCTTGTTGCTGCTACCTCCTGTACAATCCCAATGAGAAGGAAAAGAACCCCCTTTTCTCTATGGAAAGGGATGGATTTCCTTCCACTAGGCTTTTGCAGAGGCAGCAGCAATGAACTAGTGTGGAAGAAAACTCCTTAGTGCCATTGTCTCCCCTGTCCATCATGTAGATTAGTTTCTTATTCCCACCAAGCTTTTTCTGGTTTCAGTCGTAGACAAAGGCTCAGGTCAGATGCAATAAACAAACCATGGTTTGTTGGACCAAGAAAAAGATGTGTGCATATACTACTCCCCCCCCCCCCTTTCTTCATCTTTTGTCTCTCCAGTACATCTGGGGTTTGTTAAATCATCTTCTCATGACAATTGTGGTTTAAGGATCTCTCCAAAACAGGATATAAAACCAAAATTAAACTGATGTGGAGGTGGAAGTAACAAGGTGTCACATGTACCTTCTGCAAAATTCCAGCATTCCAGGAGAGGTCATTGGTAACACTACAAATGGTTTTTACTAACAAGCCAAACAGAAACTTGTTGGCCACTGGCTGAGACCACCCCTGCCCCCCACCAAAAAGCCATTTTTGCTGATCCTAAGTACTGCACCTCTCCATGCTGTATTCAAAACTGTTTAGGAGGCCCCCAAAGTCTTCAGGAGCTGTTTTTTGGTGAAAACTTGTTGTCTGTAAGTGGAAGTGCTCTCTGCTAATGCAAAGCTATCATTGGATTGAATCCTCAGTTTACAAGGATCTTATTTCTCCTCTGTGCTTTGTTAGCATGTCGATATCAAACTCTTTCAGTGTATATATTAATTTGTGACATTTATTACATTTACAAAAAATGGTATAAATCAATATGGTGTTTCCTCCTAGGCTTTTGCAACAGTTGTAGTTGCTGCCGAAAATCCAAATTCCAGTGTCAAGGACCATATAGATGATGCTATCCAGTATCCTTTTCTGATTCTCTTCCGATGTAGCACCAGCTAGCAAACCAAAATATTATCTTCTTAAAAATAACCTGAACAAATCTAAAAGGGTCTAGCAAAACATTTTGGAGCGTTTTTCAATCCATGTTAAAACAGGGCTGTTATTAGAAAGGAAAAATGAATTTATCTAATTTAGACTGATAATCTCCCTGTGTAAATTGTGTGTGCTGTGCCCAGACGCCGTTGTTCTATAAAACATTGTCTATCAACATGCCTGCCTTGTAAAGGCTGTTGATGTTATTTCCAGAGAATAAAGGATGCAATTATTTTACATAACAAGTAACAGTGGATGGTATGCAACTAAGTTTCACTCAGAGTAGACCCATTGAACTAAATTAACCTTGGTCATGTTCATTAATTTCAGTGGGTCTACACTGAGTAAAACATAATTGAATACCACACAGTATGTTTAAGCTCAATCAAATTTTAGTGAGTCTGGAGTTGGTCCTGTACTGACTAATCTGGGAACAAGCCCCATGAAACTTCCGAGATGACATGTATAAGATTGCACTGAAAAGCTGTGGTTCTGTGCATATGTAATTTGAGCTAAGCCCTCGTAGAACAAGAGATTTATTTGTGCATGCAGAGGGTTGTGCTGTAAAACACTTATGACAGAGCTATGTAGTGTAGGACAGACCTTACATGTGTTTAGGTGACAAGTTAATTTATAACAAGTCTTTGGAAGAACATCAGCATATCCTAGTCTTTAGAAAAAGAAGCCATACCTTGGGTAGAGAATACATTATTCACCCTGATCTTTGAGGCAGATGTCTCAACTACACTAAATTTGTCCCATGTTATTATGAGCCATATCATGTGTTAGATGAAGAGTGTACACACAGCTGATTGACTTGCAGTTGCCCCAAATGTGTGTGTATATGAGTGATCTGTAAGCATGTGAAAGCAGTGCTTCAGTGAACTATGCAGAATACTTATCCTATTAGCAAAAAATATATAGTTCTGTATGTTTAGCCCATCTGTGAATATTCCCTTTGGTATAGTGAAATGTCTTTTTCCTTGACTGCCACTCCCCAAGTGCTCGTTTCATTAGAGCAGTCTCAGAACTGGAACTCTTGGGATTCATAAAGCCTTCCAAGCAGAAAACTGATCATGTGGCGAGACTGACATGGGGCAGCTGCTAGTATACTTTGTACTCAGAGAAGGAAATGCTCTGTACGCTGTGAACAACTGTGGTAACACTTTCATAATGAAAAGTGCTGTTTTGCCACTGTAACATTGACAAGAACAAGTAGCTTCATGGATTTTGTTTCTTTGCATTAAAGAACAAGCTAAATCCATCCATTTTAGAGAGAATCCAGTTGATGTTTGTCTTTGAGCATTTTGACATTTTTGTGCCTTTTCTGCAATGTATGTGAAATAAAACCGAACTTATCGTCACTGATCTCTGTCCTATCTACAGAAACGCTGAAGAAAATATTAATATTGTTCTGAGCTGAGCACATTAATATGACTGTACAGTGCAGACTAGACATGATTGTTGAGGTGGGATGTGAGACGCCCTGCTGATGTTTCTTTCCTACTTTGGGAGGCTATGCTCTAATGTGATGAGTTAACAAAGCTATTTAGAGAATGGTGATCAGCACCACTGTACTTAAGTAATTTTATTTAGAAAAAAATTGTAGAAGCTACCTTATTTTCAGTATTTGCAGTGTATTTGTTATTTTCTAAGAAAGTGAAAAAATGGTTGCTTATAAGTCTGAAGCAAGCTCATCATCAAAGGAAGACTGATCAATACTGGCCTGCTTGGTACCAAAGCTTTGTCTAATGCATTGTTTCTAAGAGACCAGGAAGATACTGAAGACTTTATGCTTGTTTAATCTCTGACATACTGAATAATCAGTATGATACTTTGGATAACAGTGTTCATCATTGTTTTTAGCTGGTGTTCGAACAGTTCTCTTTAATCTTTCGATTTCCCTTGGCATGACACTCAAACAGTTGCAATTTCCTTTAAAAAACAACCTTAAAGCGAGGAAAAAATGCAATCAAACCTGAAAGTTAAATTTAGATTCTTATGGAGCAAACATGAGTGGGGAAATTGCAAAACTCTAACCCTCTTGTAGCAGAAGCCTGGCTGAAATTACAACGGGAGGAAAGAACACTAGCAAAATTCAGGCTCAGAATGTTGCAGTGTGGCCATCCAAATGCAATACAACAGAGGCTCCCAGAATGTAAAATTGCTTTGAACAATTTCAGCAGCATCAACAATACTAGAAAAAGAGATTGAAATGAAAGCCAAATGAGCAGTCATGTCTTTCAAGTTAAAATCTGGGATTTTAATCCAGAATCTTAAGAATCTTCAACGTTCACTGCCCCCCCCCCCCCAGCTTGAAAAAGCTAATTCTCGGCAGCTGTGGTAGCAAAAGCAATTATTACTTCCAAGAAAAAGTAGTTTATACAAAGACTTGGACCATACATAAAAGTTAAAAAGCTATTAGCAGTGTGCACCAGATGTTTTCACAGAAGTGCCTGAAATCTGCAGATACAGCAGCTCATTCATAGCAAATTAAGCTTTGTAAATTGTAGGCAGATGCATGCAGTAGTTTTGTGCAGCACACCTTTAAAGTATTTTATGCCAGAACTGGACACCTTTTGCAAGTATGATCACCCCTTCTGACTCTACAGAGCCATATGGAATCTTGAGAGTTCCTGATGGCACTGAAACACTGTATTAATGGCAGTTTGACTCAAAAATATGAAAAACCTTCAAATCACACCGATTTGTCTTGAAATATTAGTTCAGAGCTGACCAATCCCCCACAGTGGCTATGAATATGCTTTTTAAAAATTAAGATACAAGTATTGATACAAACTAAGGGATGTGAGTGGCACTGTGGGTTAAACCACAGAGCCTAGGACTTGCCAATCAGAAGGTCGGCGGTTCGAATCCCTGTGACAGGGTGACCTCCAGTTGCTCGGTCCCTGCTCCTGCCAACCTAGCAGTTCAAAAGCATCAAAGTGCAAGTAGATAAATAGGTACCGCTCCAGGGGGAAGGTAAACGGTGTTTCTGTGCGCGGCTTGGTCATGCTGGCCACATGACCCAGAAGCTGTACGCAGGCACCCTCGGCCAATAAAGCGAGATGAGTGCCACAACCCCAGAGTCGGTCACGACTGGACCGAATTGGTCAGGGTCCATTGATACAAACAGGAATAGCAGACCTTCTAAAGGTGGGGTATGTTCCTCTTGGCAGTGCTTTCTACGTACTTGTGAGTTTTTCAGACAGGGAAACCTTCCAAAAAGATGAAGGCAGGTTCTTCTAAAATCCTTATGGAAAGGAACTTTGGCTCATCTCAGATTTCTGAGGTTCAGTGAGTCATCCCCAAAGCTAACAGCTTCTGAAAGTCTGCCTCAGTCGGCAGCAGGCCAACTCACTATAAAAAGGAAACTTTCTTAACCTCTGGTTTGGTCACTTTTTCTTTCTGATCTACCAGCTAACAGCTGCTCGAAGTTTCACTTATTTTATCCAAATGGTGACAAAATGCCACCTATATATTCAAACACACAGGTTAGAAGTAAATGTTTATTCTTTCAACTAAATTCCAGTACTACAAGGGCAGTAAAACAATGATACACTGAAAAATTGCAGCAATAAACATTTGTTAAAGACTGATAGAATAAATAAAACCTACAAAAATGAGAAATTATATAAACCCATTCTTAACCCCCCAAAAAGTCATGGAATACAGAAATGCCCTCCTTCACTATTTCACAGGCAGTACTGTGGGCTATTTGCTTTAAATTTGTCCAGGAATTACATTCTAATTTAACTGTGAATATAGCTTTGCAGTGCACAGTTATGAAAACCACACTAACTTCAGTCAGAAGTGTCATTCTACACTTTTATTTACACAACCAGTGAAGGGCAGAGTTCTAGTACACCAGCTTTAATCCTTTTACTTTTCAAACTTATTAACATAAGCCAAATTGTAATGATACAGCAAATGAGACCACTGGTATTAACAGGTAGCAAAGGTCCACATCCAGGTGGTACTGACATCAGGGAGCACTCCAAAACCAGTTGCTGCATAAGAGTGGTTGCCACTGACAAAAGCTTGAAATAACCAGTGTATACAGAGGGGGGAAGGGGGAATATGGCATTGTTGCAAGTCTTTAAAGGACAGCTTGCAACAATAGAACAGGGTTTCAGGGCTGCCCACATATGCAGAAAACATGATTCATGAAACATCTGAAAAGAGAAAGAAAGAATTGCATCAGGGAGAACAGCACACAAAATTCTACAATCAAACTCTAGCACCAAACTGCAACTTGCCTCAGCATACAGAAAGCCAATGTGTGGATCCTAGATTCCAGTGAGCAGAGCTCTGCTCACAGGATTCCCCCTACCCCCAACCTAAGAAGTGGGGGCAATTTCTGTGGCTCCCCACTCCCAATATGCTCAGGGATGGGCGTTGGTCTCTCTGTGACAACATGGGCAATAGCTCAAAATACTTACAACTTGCAGGCTGTTCTCCATATCGTCGCATGATCTGGTCATGCGTGAACTTCACAAATGCGTCATACTGTTCTATAAGCAAGGAATATTCCAAGTGAATAATCAAATGTAACAATCGCTTGAAGAGACTTTACAGAACACAGCCAGTACAGGAAAAAGGAAGCACTCCACATTAAGCACACTACACTCTATTTGTGTGTCAGTTGGCGCTCTCTGCATTGTGCCTAAGCACCTGCTGACTTATTATCCCTTATAGCACTGTCTAGATGTAATAAAAGGAAGTCAGAGAAGGCCTCACATCCTCCCTTTAACCCTTTCATCATTACATGTGGGCACAGATATTGTAGACTAAACAGGCGGCATCCAGCACACGCATGCCCTGATATCATCTGCCAGTAAAGTGGCATATTATCAGGTCTAAGTATTGTCATTTAAAAGCAGGCAAAGGATCATCAGATCCAAAAGTCAGCTTTCTACACAGGCAGTTAACCTAAACTAAAGCCCAGAGCAAGTTGTGAGGAACATTTATGTTGGGAATGTTTCTAGCGCAACATGTGAGAACTCGAGTGGCTCAGCCAAGCCAAGCTACTTTTCCTGCTCAGCATCATGGTGCAACCAGGTGGCAACCTGTGGTCCTCCAGATGCTGGACACAAACTCCCACCAGTCCTGGCCAGCATGGTCAATAGCCACAGATAAGAACTGTTGTCCAGCAACATGTGGAGGATCCCTTCCCACGCTACAGTAGAAATATCTTGCAGGAAATTAAAAGGAACAGGATCTGCCCTACCTCCTCCAGATAGAGCCAACTCACAAGAACTCGGCTACAATTATTACTCAGGAGACAGAGATTTATTTGTAACAGCTCACTACTGACTAATGTATAATTACTGCAAGTTTCATGCACTGTTTATTTTTGTCATACCTGCAAGTTTTGTGGTCAAAATTTCTTCATACTCTTCACGGATTTTCTCTTCACGTTCTTTGAGCAAGCGTTCACATATCATTCCAACTTGTCTGAGAGTAAAGAGGGGCTGTTCTTTTTTCAGTGGCGATGATGCTGCAGATGAAGTACCTATGAAAAAGTATTTTCATAGGTAATTAAGGTATATTTTAGAGATCCTCCTAATTACTGATGAGTGCATAGAATACACTTGTAGCTGTTTTGAGGATCAGATTTTTGACCAGTGAGTGCAACCTCTGTCACAATCCAAAGCGATGTCAACTGTGCTTTATGTTTCCATAGATTTAAGTGTGTAACTTTCTCTGTATGGTGGCTTTTGAAGACAGCAGTCTAAGTTAAGTGCCTGTCAATTATTTACAACAATATGTATTGGCAACACCTCAGAGTATCCACAAGGTAATTTGTCTGCAAACATATAAAATATGGCTTGATGTCCCATTTGCTTGTTACCCTTAAAAGTCAGGCAGAGGAATCTCTGCTGGCTTGCCAGCTGTATACTGGCCTGTTTTGTTAAAATCTCCTCTCAGGCTGAATGAGATTCCCGTCCCTGGTATATAGTATGTCGCTCTTATTTTATACTCAACTTTTGGCACCCTTTTCAAAAAAGTATATTATCTCTATGATTATCTGGAAGAGAGCAGATAAAGTTTCTTATGAATATGCTCTTATTTGTTTCCACTGTTCATATTAACATATGAAGAGGAGTATATCTCCTCTTCAAATAAAACTCTTCCTTCCACAGAGTTTTTTCATAGTGACACGCATAACTTACCTAGGATCCAAATTATCAAATGTTATGCAAGTTTACTTTAAAAGTTTTACCTGGCAAAGCTGGTCCAGTAAGGAGAAATGCTTGTGACTGTGCATCAGTAGAACAACAGGGATCTGTTTGCTGAAAGTTTTCTAGGTGTCTCCTCTTCTGCATGCGTTTGTACTCCTGTTTTATATTGTACAGAATTTGCTCTAGAAAAAGGAAAACATATTCATTATGTTTCTGCTTATTAGTCTAGCAAAGATTTCAAAACCCAAACATGTTACATTGACTATATAAGTGCTGATTTACTATAGTATGCATCTTAGAAGTGTGGCTATGCTGCTCTGTCAAAACATTAAGAGCATTTAAGTAATTTTCAATGAATTACACTTTTTAAGAAGCTAAATTTATGCACCACAAAAGATAAAATTTTGTATTATAAACCCCAGCAATGTTCTTTCCCACACAAATTCCTAAGCAGCAACAGATAGGGGGCCTAAATGGTTACGTCTAGCAAAGGTCTCTGTTAACAGAAAGGGAAATGATTGGAGATTGGAGCAAGGTGGAATGCAAGGGGGGGAATCAGCAAAACTTGCCTCCACACCCCTTTTTTTAGCAGAGAGGAACACTGAATCAAAGCTCCCTCGGTAGTTGCACTCCACTCCACCCAATGTGGATCCACTACCAGCCTACTATGACCTCCACTTTGTCCTAAAAGAATAGTGAGAAAAATGACAGGTCACAAGCGTTAAATTGCAAACCATCGTTCCATGACATTTGGTGGCAGCTACATTCATTCCACCTCCCTGATTTAGTCCGGCTTTAAAGGCACTAGACAATCAAGGACAAGTTCCATAAACATGTTGTCAGTACCTCCTTATTTCCTGCATACTGACTTTGTGACTGGGCCACATATGCAAAATAATCTGTGCTGCTTTTCCAAAGTAGATCTGAATAATTATGCATCACATTATCTTATTAAACTTAACTAAGTATTACCATTAAAAACGTACATCACTGTATGAGTTATAATTCTTTTCTGAAATACTGCTGTACATTGAATGCACTACTGGCTTAAATGTGCACCATCCCCTTCCATTATGGCTTCTCTCGATCTTATGATAATATTCTCTAGACTGCTGCCTGGTGGGCAAAAATGCATGCTCTCCCTTACAGATCTGCACTCCTCCCTGCACTTCACCAGAAAGAAACAAAAGGGGAAAGCAATCAGCCCTATCTACAGCACTTGCTTTGTGGGGCAAATGTAGTGAGACTGACTGTGTCTTTCTCCTCTCTTCACCTCTATCCCAAGCGGAGGGGTATCCACAGAAGAAGCAAATGTTTGCCAGGAAGCATCTTTCTTAAGTCTCATGCAAGCACTTCTACAGAAATGCATCCCCAACACTGCTGGCAGGGGAGGAGTAATCTGAGTGCAGATTCTCTCTCCCCACCCTTCCAATTTCAGCTTGCAGGGAAGACTTCCACATGTAAACTCAGAACACCAAGATGCACATGCCACCTTTAATTTCACCCCTCCCCCACATCTGCCAGAATTCATCCTACTAGACTGTAGAATAATCTCCTTGCCACCAAAAGCCAATCTAGATTGCCCAGATTCTCTGCATGCCAGACACCATGGGGTATACTACTACTACCATCTCCTTTAAGGCAGTTAATATAGCCTCTTTTGCCTCATCTCGCCAGCTTGCAAATACCAACTGAGTACAGTGGTACCTTAGGTTACATACGCTTCAGGTTACAGACTCCGCTAACCCAGAAATAATACCTTGGGTTAAGAACTTTGCTTCAGGATGAGAACAGAAATCGTGCTCCGGCGGCGTGGCAGCAGCAGGAGACCCCATTAGCTAAAGTGGTGCTTCAGGTTAAGAACAGTTTCAGATTAAGAACGGACCTCCGGAACGAATTAAGTACTTAACCCGAGGTACCACTGTAAATATACAGTCACTTCCATTACTTGGGCGCGTTTGCTCATGTCCAACCTTGGAAACATTCCCAGATGGTTGTCTCATTATGGTACTTTTAAAAATGATTACTGTATCTCTTTTCTTTTTTTTTGAAAAAACTTTCACTCTAAAAATCATAGAGTAACAGTAACTTCCTGATCTGCTATAAAGTCCCATGTAAGATGAAACCTGGCACTTTGCTAAGGCAACAATGAAAGAGTAGCAAAATCTGTTCTCTTGGAAAGGACAGCACAGTATCTTCAAAACCTCAGCTAATAAGTGAAGTTGCACAGGATTCAAACCAGTTTAAGATATACAGTACAATACAGATCCATTTCTCCTAATTTGTATACCGCCTTTTTATTTAACTATACCCACGGCTGTTTACAAGCTGAAGAAACAAAGTATGTACACCTTATAACAATCTAATCCAATACAAAAATGTGATAATAAAACATAACTTTAAAATAAGCAACTTATATCAAATAAAGTAATAGTCAACAATTCATTAGAATAGTCATTCCAGTCTACAGCAAGAGTGGCTAACCTGTGGCCCACCACAGGTTGGGACTCCCAAACCCACCAGCGTGGCAGTGGTTAGAAATGGGAGTTGTAGCCAACAACATCTGGAGAAACATGGGTTAGCCAAACCCTGATAAGAGCGGGATTTGAGAAGTTCAAGCTATCAAGTATCTACTAGTTAGACAAAAATTAAAATAAAATAATGGAACGCTTGTTTTGTTCACATTAAGAAACGTCCTTTTTTTTTTCTTTTCATTTAGCATCTGAATCCCTAACTCCTTCTAAACCTTCAATAGATTGAATCCATGCCTAATCTCACACTGTGAAAACTATCCCCCCCTTTTGCATTCAGTATTTGTTCCCATTAAAAAAATAAATAAATCCATATATTGCTTTTGGAAAATGTCAGCTAATACCTGTATGTAGAAGAAGTGAAACTTAAAACTGTCTATTTTCACTTTTTGGGACACTACACAGAAAATATGAAGAGGCTGCATTAGTCCAATCCAGGGGTGCCCATTTCCCTCCCAAAGCAGGCCAGATTTGACGAAATGAGCATGCGTGAGGGCCGATCAGACCTTTTTCTTAGGATCGAAGTTGTTGAGTTTTTTAGGATTTTACCCCAGGAGACAGGATATAAAGGAAAGTGTAATCTAAAGAACAGTTAACAAGCATCCCTGAATCATGCCTTGGAGGCAGAAACCAAAGGAGTCTGTGGAATGCTGGTCCCAGTAGTCTAGTCCTTTTCAACAACCAATAGTACATTATTTCTTTATTTGGAGTATGCTTCTCATAAAGGAAACTATCATCACTAAAGAAGCATATTCACTTTCAATGTTGTATTTAAGCTAATGTTGTTTAAATAATATTTAAATCTAATTTTTAAATTGTTAGCTATTTCCATACTTACTTTCTTGTCATACTGTAAGCATAGTTTCAATGTCATGGCAGCATTCCTGACACAAGGCCCAAAATACCCAAGATATTGTCACTGTCAGCCAAGATAGTGTAGTAGATAAGAATGTTGGGAGTAAGACCTAGGAGACCAGGTCTTATAACCCCCCACCTAGCCATGAAGCTCAGAGTCTAGTTCACAGCTACTACCCCAAACTATAGATTAGTGGGAACCTGCAGGCTCCCACCAACTTGAAAACACTTTGTTTTTCCGTTATTATTTTTTGCCACCATGCTGAGCTACACCAAGGTTTGCCTGACCATGTTGTCCAAACCATGGCTTGTGGTCAAGCTTTGTCTTCACCAACCACAAACTAGCCACAAATAAATCTAAGACAAATAATCAGGACTGCCAAAAATCTTAGATTGGATTTGAGTGTCAAGGAATTATAAAGTACAGTATTTACATTCAAATGCTGAGAACAACCATTATGATTATCTTTGAGTTTAGATTTACCACCACTGCTGGGTTTTGACAAACCTGGAGTTCAAAAGCTAGTCACTTTAAACAAGGTACTGCCAAGAAAACAAAAAAAGTATTCATATCAACAGCCATGATCCAGAGGCTCCACCTGCCACTGATCTGAGCCCCAAAGAAAAAAGAAATTATCCACAAATGGAGCAGCAGGTAGACAGTGCATTCAAAAACCTGTGCTGGAATGAAAACTATGTACTGATGAGAGTCCTGAGTGTAGGGGGGTGTCTCCACACACACACACATTCAGTGGAGCAATCCAGAGCATCCAGATCAGCCCTTGTTGGATTAAGGTTCAGGTGACCAACTTTATGTTGAAAGAAATATTGCAAATTACAGTTTTCCATATTCCTTTACGTTCTTAAATGTCTTGCCACTTCAAATTGTGTTGATCCAATAAAAACAGAGAGAAGTCTATTGTCCATTATAGAGTAATATGAACAGAATAGTCCAGAGGGTGAGGAGGAAGTAAAAAATCCACCCCAACCCCCAAAAACAAGCAGAACTGGGAAATCCCCAACCAAAGATTCTGTTAAAAGCAGTAAATCCTAAGGTTTAATCCAAAACTGTCCATGTGCAAGCCAAATGGACTTCTGCTTGTGCAACAAGACTTTACTTTCCTTTCCTCCCCCTGCAGTTCTCCGCATGCCCTCAAAATCTGCTCAGGGGGGTTGGGGGAGTGCAGGGGGCAGCAGATGAAGCTAAAGCCCAATTGTGCAAGTGGAAGTCCACTCACACATTGGATTCCACCCCTAATCTCCCAAAAGAATAATGTGGATTATACAGTGGTGCCTTGCAAGACGAAAAGAATCCGTTCCGCGGGTCTTTTCGTCTTGCGGTTTTTTCATCTTGCGAAGCAAGCCCATTGACGGAGTAGCGCTATTAGCGCTATTGGCTAAAAAGGGGCTAAAAACAGCTTTTTAAAGGGGGGGATTAGCGGTTTTGCTGCTAAAATGCTTTTAGCAGCTTAGCGATTCAAAATAAGGGGTTTTGGAGCAAAAAAAAAACCCCGAAAATTTTCGTCATTTTTCGTCTTGCGAAGCAAGCCCATAGGGAAATTCGTCTTGCGAAGCACCTCTGCAGACGGAAAACCCTTTCGTCTTGTGGGTTTTCCGTCTTGCGAGGCACCACTGTATTCATATTTCCACTCTGGCTCAATAACTTCTGTTAAACAATAGAAGATGATGCAACAATAATTGTTACTTCTATTACACTAAGGGCATTCCACAGAATACGGACTGGATACATGGTAGCAAAACCTATTACATAATACTGATCTTTAACTGGTGGGCTCAAACTCAAGTTGGTCACACTAGCAACATAAACCAAAAATAAAAAGTCCTTTTTGGGTTAGTGATACTTTTTCTTCTTTTAAGCAGAGAAAGAGGAAAAACAGAAAAAACCAAAAAAGTACTAAAATAGTTCTTGTGGTTTGCTAGTACACTGAGATATAAAAGATGATATTTAAAATGTTTGGAATGTTAAGGCTGAAAGCTGCCACTGATATATCCACATGCTTCTCAAGTTCTCCATAGTTTTACCTCTTCCTGTAACTTAGGAATAACATTATACCAGCTCTGCCATCTTCGTATTTGTGGTTTGAAATGTAGGACAGTTCAAAAAGGACACAGCAGGATAAGCATGGATCATATCATATGAAGTCTTATTTTAATTTGCTCAAATAAAAAATATTATGGTTAGCAACTTATCAGATAAATGCCCCAAATGTACTCCAAAGGCTTCGTGAATAGCATCTAAATGTATAAACATTAAGGAAGTATGTTTTCAAGATGACTGGGCAAGTGTGTTGCTCAGTCTAGGATGGCTCTGTCATGCAAGGTCATTAAGTGAGGGATAGGCACTTACACATGGGTAGGCAAACTAAGGCCCGGGGGCCAGATCCAGCCCAATCGCCTTCTAAATCCAGCCCATGGACGGTCCAGGAATCAGCATGTTTTTACATGAGTAGAATGTGTGCTTTTATTTAAAATGCATCTCTGGGTTATTTGTGGGGCATAGGAATTCGTTCATCCCCCCACCAAAAAAAAATACAGTCCGGCCCCCCACAAGGTCTGAGGGACAGTTTGCTGACCCCACACTTACATGTGAACCATCTTAAGAGGAGGAGTATTAGCACTGATCAAAGTCAGAAACTACATACCAGATGACCCAACTATAAAAAAGAAATTGCAATAGCATTGTTTTAAGCATCTATTCTCTTAGTTTTCACTAAGGTGACAAATTTGTGTCTGGGCTGTAACTTCTTTAGACTGCATGACTGACTGACATTTTTTTCTATGGAGATGCAATCTTAGGACATCTCGACAGACAAGACTTACCAGACTTCAATCAAAGTGTGGCAAGTCCCAGATAAGCAAGTGTCTATATAGAGCTGAGGAATCTATGACCCTCCAAATGTTGCTGAGCTACAGATCCCATCACACCAACCACTGGCTATGCTGGCTGGGGACGATGGAACAGTTGGAGGGCCACAGGTTTCCCACTCAAATGTAGAAGATTGAAGGAGCAGGCATGTGATTCCTTAACATTAATCTCTACTGATAAAACCCAAACAGAAGTTTAGTATCAAGATGCTACTATGGCAAGTGATCTTATACTTTTTTAGTTATTTGGATTTTATATTAAAGTCTATGAACAGGAATGCTACAAGTGTCTGCATGGCATTAAACCTAGATGTACAAATAGATCATTTAACCAAAACGTAGCTAGAAATTCCCAGATGGGAAAAGCTCTATAGCTCCCCAAGATAAAAAGTACTTTCCCCACCATGATTGCTCCAAGTAAATACACTGCACACCAAAATTACACCTTTGTCATACAGGTTTTAAGATATGCAATTTCTTTCAGACATGTACAAGTAGAAAAATTGTAGAGAAAAGGCCAATTCAGCATGAATTCAGCAACACAGCAGCTGTCCAAACAATGTTTAAAACTGTTTGATACAATATTTACTCTGAATGTTTCCCTTCTCCTCTCCTACCAATAAAGCACTTATTTACCTATTCAAAACAGCTGGTGGCTCATTTTTTTTAGTGACACACCCACCAACTCCAAAGCTAGATTTTCTTCCTTAATTAAGCATGATTGGCCCAAATCAATGTTTACATTGGCATAGATCCAAACATGCCTTGTGTGAACAGAAAGGTATTTCTGCTTGTGCAATGTACCCCAGTAATTCTTCTGTTTCCTCATCCTGTTACAAGCCTATATGCCCCATTCCAAGCCATTCTAAGAGGCTCTGTAAACCCTCAGGAACAGCTTGGTTGGGTGTGTGCAAGGGGTAAGAATGGGGAGAGGGGGGAGGGGAGAGAGAGAACACCCCATTGCACCAGTCCACTGTTCTTCTCAAGATCCAACCTCCTAAATTCAGGGGGAAATTGAGACCTGAAATGCTGTACATTGAACTGCTTTTAACAAACCAATTCCTATAGCCAATTAGATTACCCAGTCTACAGTCTGATGCATGAGCTAATATGCTGACACAGCAACTCTGAGAAATGAGCAGAAGATGACAGAACTGATGTAAGGACCAAACTTCTCTTGCTGGGGTAATGCAGCAACTCAACCCCAGTCCAATGCAGTTAGTTGATGGTGTGGGGTCGTAACATTTTTATACATGAAAAACCTATTGTTACATTTTTCAATGGAAAAAACTCCACTTTAAGAATGCATTCATAGAATTAGCTAGTAACATAACTAATGAATACAATACAAATTCAAATCTGCCAACTAGAATGGATATACTAGTTTAAATTTAAAATCTAAGTTGTAATTAACTTTTTCATGTGGCTATTCATAGACAAAATATTTTATGTGCATAATTCTTCATGCACGCTGAAACTTAATACTTTACAATGCTTTCATTTCATTTATTAAAATATAAATAATGCAAAGGAATTATATGTCATTCAGCTATCATGCCAGAATTGAAGTAAAAATAATTTCCAAGTAAGCCAGGGGTGGAAAACCCTTTTCATATTAAGGGCCCTGACCCATGGGAAAAGCCAACCATGGAGGCCACTGCTAGTGATACGAAGTTAGCACTTCATTATCTTCCTGCCACCCCATCTCTACTTCTATATTTTGTCTTATGAATCTACCTGCACTATGTTCCACTAACTCTGGGAGTGCAGTTGCTGGGGACAAGTGTGCGAGTCTTCTTGGTGGCAGCACTCGGATAATGGAAATCCCCTCTAAAAGAGGTTGATGTTTGAGTTTTAGGAGAGCAGTAATGATTTCAATCTGTTCTAACAAGCCTTCCTGTTGAGTGATGTATTTAGATTGCCCTAGTTGTTGGATGCCCTTTCATGCTGCAGTTTGAACTTATTTAATTAAAATACTATATTTTTGTTGTCATGTTTCTGATCTAGATGCGTCCTTGGGAGCCCAAAGGCAGGGTAGAAATGATCTAAAATAATATTTTTAAAAGCTTAAGTCAAATAAACACAAAGTCAGCTTTCAATCAATTGGGGCAACAAAAAAATTACCAATAAAACCCACATCACTGAGTACTGCCACTACTGATGGCAACACACAAGTGGTACCTGTGTTTTGTATAAAATAGCTCTATTCCATGAAACTTTGTTGCCCTTAACGGAACAAGCAACAACTAACATTGGAGAACACGAAAGTCATTCAGGGTGTCTCCTGAATGTAAAGGTATTTAGTACCCTTATCAATGCTTATTAAAAGCAACCAACCCCACATCCTATTATGACAGCATTGTAACCAATCCTTACATCACACCTATGTAAGAAAGTCTACTTAACTGGCTTAACAGTTCAATGTTCTTGAACTGTACATATAGGAATATTTGTTGTGCTACCTGATCTTTTAAATCTTTTGCTAAATTAGTATAACCTAAGGTTTACTAAATTACTGTAACTCATCAATAGACAATTTAATTCATCCTCTTGCGTGGAAAAACAGGCACATATCTGAGGCCCTTATTGCCATGCTTTAATTTACAGACTAGTTAGATTAAACACATGCCTGTTTCTAAGACCGGAAACATACAATAAATAAATTTCACACAGCATTGTATTTCTTGTGGAGTAAGACATTACAAATCTAGGTTATTTCATCCCCAAGTTATTATTGGACAATTTGAACAAAGTCGTAAGAATTTACACAGAAACCCCACATTGTGAAGATTTACTTAAAGCTAAATACCTCTGAATGACAAATCTCCAAATAATTTTGAGACAGACCTCATCTAAGTGTTTAAATACCTAGTTTTATACTTTTTTCTGGGTTTTTCAGCGGCACTGAAATTTTCAAGAGGATATGTGCTCCTAACCACTAATGCCTTCAAACTGCAGCTCCTTGACATGCCCAGCTGTTCACATCACTAAATCAATTTTAAACCCACATTTACATTAAATATTCATTGCATGGATACTTCTACTTCCAGTGAAGTCACCAATCATAAATGTAGCATTTAACTAACACAGCCTTGGTTCCTGCTTACACATTTAGCAATGTTTAGCTATGATTCAAACTAAACTGCAATCCTGAATACATGCTCCACTAATTTACTAATGAGAAAGGTGTTAATTTAACTACCACACTTTGTTTAACTACCACACATATTCAAATCAAATGTAGTCCACCAGGGTTTAACAGGAGATGGCTATGGTCCTAGACATTTCAGCATATTAGCTCTCACAAGTGAGATTATCTATACAATGGGAAGACCAACATAATTTGAAGCAAGTTATTGTAGACATACCAAGATGCAAGATTTAAGGGCTAATTTAAATATTCATATTTCCATGTGACAGCAAACATTCTGTAATTAATGTGGCTTACACAGATCCACTTCTTACTATATGAAAACACAAGCTCTTGGGAAATGAAAGCTTAATAAAAACCAGCAAATTACTATGCCTGCTATCTCAGATAATCTTCAGACTCAAATGCCACATCCATATATGCAAAATAAACTGAAGATAATGGTCCCTACATTCATTAATTACTTGAGAAATGGAGGAGGGGGTGAAGACGACAAAATGATTGGGGGAGGATGAACTCTATATATGGACTAAGATTTCGAATAGATCCAGTTAGTGGAATCCACTCTGGGCCAAGCATGTAAAATACCTTCAGAGGTGTAATTCAATGAAACCTGATCCTGCAATTTATTCATTAGGTCTTGGGGTGCAGGAGGAAGAAGAGACAGGTTATCACTTTAACATTTCTGGTGAAGTGACACTGAAATGCATTCTCATCCTTACTAAGAGATGTTCAACAGCCACTGCCTTATTACAGCTTCTTCTTACAAGAACGCCTTTATTGATTTGAGCCCCCGCGGAGACGTGAACAATACCCGGCTCAATACTGGAAGGGGGTGGGGTGGGGGAGAGAAATTCAATTCTTATCGTGGAACCGGCCCCTGCCGCCGCCCAAGCAGTCCACCTTGGGGTGATTGATGACAGCCCCCGCTCCGTCCCTCTCCCTGCCCTCCCCCGGTGTTTGAACGGGAAGGCGGAGGCACGGCCGCCTCGGCTCAGGCAACATACGCCCAAGAGTTTAATGGCTGCAACAAATCGATCGCCTGCACCGGGGAGGAGAGAAAGAAGGGCAAAGAGACGGAGAAAGAGACAGAGACATATTTCTCCCGGCCAAGATCCCGCCTCCCTCGCGATATAATTTCTCGGTTCCTCTTTCTCTCCGCGCACATACAATTACCCCCGTCAAACGCCAAGGAGCCAAGCAGCCCTCTCTCCCCCAAGGGGGGGTGGGGGGGGGGAGGAAGGAAGGTGCGGTGCTGAATAGAGAAATTCCCCTTTCCCAGACGCAGCCCGGCGGGGCTGAGTCTCCCCGCCCCTCTTCGCCCATTACACCGGCTCAGCCCTATTATCAACCCCCTTTCTGCGGCCTCTCCCGTATCGCTGCCACTTCCCCGCCCCCACCGCGGCGAGAGCGGCCATTTCCATTGTGCCGACTCCGCGGCGAAAGCGAAGCCAAAAGAGGGGGGGGGAGGAAAATGGGGGGGTAGAGAAGGGAGGTGGCTGGGAAGAGAAAGCGGGGCAACGGGGGAGAAGCCAAGCGGACTCATGAAAAGCAAGCCAGAAAGGGGGGAGGCGGCCTTCGCCCCTTATCCTAGAGTCTCTCTCCCCCCCCCGCCGTGCCCCGCCCTAGGCGCCCCTCGGGGCCCCGCTTACCTGTGGTGAGGCGAGTGGACACTTCCCCGAAGGGCGAAGGCTCCATGCGCAGGTATTTCTGCGGGGACGAGGCGAAGGAGGCCGCGGAGGAAGAGGAGGCGGCGGCCGCCGAAGCGGACAAAGGGGCGCAGCGCCGCCGCTTCGGCGAGGCCGGGCTCAGGAGCGGGTCGAAATCCAGAGTCCTTTTTAGGGTGGCGCCGCAGGCCATGGCGGAGGTGGAGGAAGACGAGGACGAAGAGGCTGAGGGAGCGGAGCCGGCTGGGCCTTCGCCACCGAGAGAGAGAGCGAGCGAGAGAGCGGGGCCGGAAGGAGCTGACGAGACCGGGGGGGAAGGAGGGAACGGAGGAGAAGGGGGGGCGGAGGAGGCGCTTCAGGCGCTGCCTCGCCGCGTCAGGCTCGGGGTCGCCACTGCTACGCGCCTCCTGGGCTTTTCTGCTGCCTGCCGGCCGCCGGCTCCGCCTGCGTCTCCAGGGAGCGGCCCGGAGCTCTCGGCCCGGCTTGGCTGGACTCGTTGGCTCCGCCCGCGGAAAATCCTCCCCGGGCCGAATCCGGGAGGGTGTCTAGGCCGGTGGGAGCGGCACGACGGGAGGCTACCCGGCCTGAGGCCGCCGATGACGAGAGATAGCCGCGGCGGGAGCTGCCGTGCGCCTCTGTGACTCTTCCACACCAGCAATATGGCGTCAATAACAACGCCGCTGATTCAAAAAACCATCCCTCGCCGACGCGCCTGCGCGGCACGGGGGTGGCGCCCGCCGCAAAGGTTCAGGGGAGTTGTGGTTTTCTCAGGGTCACCTCCCGGCGTTTGAAGCAAGGGCGCAGGAGGGAAGCGGGGGACTACGTTTCCCGTCGTTCTTGGCGCTAAGGACATGACTTCCGGGTGGAATTTAAATCCCCGCAGAGAACCCTGTACCTCAGGAATGCGAGTGAAACGGGGTGAAGGAATGGAAGCGGTCTTCTTAATATGGGGAGTAGCAGGAAAGGAGCCGGGCAGCGGGGAAAGGAGCTTAGTTTGCCGAAATTATAAATGGCTGATAGTACTTAATTATAACATCAGCCATAATAACATCTGGTCCAGAAGAAAGGGCGTTTCGTTCAGCTATCTCTGAAACACTGAAGTAGATTGTGGGAAAATATGAATGAATGAAAGAACAAGAAAAAATCCCCGAAAGGAAGAAATTCGCATTTATAATACTCTTCTTGACTGTGCTCCAGCTAGGGGTGGGATGGGGAGAAAAAACTCCTGTCCAATGGCTTCACCGTTCTAGACAACACTTTGTATTAAAGGAAATAGCGTAAATCACACATACAGCTCTTAAAATGTTTGAATTTAAATGCCAATAGTGACTGAAATAAATTCAAATATCTGTGAAAACAAACATTTGATTCTCAAAAGCATTAATAATTGTACAGATAGAAAACCATAGTGTGCCTGTAAATTGATTTCTTTGAATGATGATAACAATACAGTATTATTTTTTTTAAGGCCAGCCAAGAGCAGCATATCCCCCCCCCCCCCCAGATACATCAATCTGTTTGGGGGCTATAGTGAGTGATTATAGAACCTACAGTCTTACTCTGGAAAAGATGATAAGGTAAAGGGACCCCTGACCATTAGGTCCAGTCGTGACCGACTCTGGGGTTGCGACGCTCATCTCGCTTTATTGGCCAAGGGAGCTGGCGTACAGCTTCCGGGTCATGTGGCCAGCATGACTAAGCTGCATCTGGCAAACCAGAGCAGTGCACGGAAATGCTGTTTATCTTCCCGCCAGAGCGGTACCTATTTATCTGCTTGCACTTTGAGGTGCTTTCGAACTGCTAGGTTGGCAGGAGCAGGGACCGAGCAACGGGAGCTCACCCCGTCACGGGGATTCAAACTACTGACCTTCTGATCAGCAAATCCTAGGCTCTGTGGTTTAACCCACAGTGTCACCTGCGTCCCGGAAAAGATGATAGCATGTAACAATTGATCACATTTTACAAAGGCTCTCTCAGTAATACGGCAAACCTGTAAAGTAGGCCAAAATTATTGTCCCCATATTGCAATTGAAAAGTGAATATATTTGATTTGAAGAGTCTATACCACTTTATGAGAGAGAGTGGGAAACTTCCCCATGGTCACGTAGTGAATTTAAGCTGGGGAAAACATTTTAAGTCAGGGACTTCCTGGTTCTTGCCCACCATTCTATTCAAGGAAAGAGCTATGGTTTTCTGAACTGGGATATAGAAAGGGCCACTTAATCTTCTCAAATCAAACTAACTACATAGGGTGCAAATGCAGTTGTATCATACCAGCCAGGCTGGAAGGCAGTGTGGCAAGCCTGGAGCTGGCACAGCAGTCGGGCTTGATGCTTTCAAGAGGTGGCCGTGGAGCAGACTCGAGATCCAGCAGATACTAGCTCAGTCCCCACCCCAGAATCAACATTTTTTTCCTCCCTCTCCCATGCCACTAGAACTCATAGAATTGTAGAGTTGGAAGGGATCCTGAGGATCATCTAGTCCAACCACCTGTAATGCAGGAATCTGTCCCATATGGGAACTGAACTTGCAACCTTCGCATTATCAGCACCACACTCTGACCAACTGAGCTATCAAACTAGCAGATTTTTATTTTATGGTGTAAGCACTGATTATTGGGGAAACAGTAAGTAGGTCATGATTAGGCTTGAGCCGCAAGGTCTAATACTCAACTAAATATTGCACCAATACTTGAGCAGCTGATTTTATTTCATCATTTAATGGCAAGAATACAGAAGATGAGCAATATGAACAACATGTTTAGAGATCAGGAAGCTTGGCCTTTGGCATCTAATGCCAGTGGAGGGAGCCCTGATGCCAGCAGATCCCCTTCCTAGCTTCCTGTATAAATATTAAATATCCGTACAGAGAGCACTGTCAAACAATGGCAGACAGTGATAATTAGATCTCCACATTACTGGAGTTTCCCACACCACTACCACAGAACTCCCAAGGGGAGGCAAAAGTCCAGATGGAAATGTGACATACACGAGCCATCTTCCTGCCAGTGTGCTGGCTAGGATTCTGCACAAAGAAGCAGAGCTACCAAGCACAAGCCTGTCTGAAGCAAAGAAGGTCTGGCTGTAGCTGATGAGTTCCAAGTATTGTTCACATGGGTTTGTTCTTCAATCAAATGAATTGTTAAGACATGTTCTAGCATCACATGTCCAGGTATCAGGTTCTGGCTACAGGCCAGGATTTGGCCATGCACTGACAAAGTGTAATTTCATTGGGGTGCTAACCACACTTTTTATTTAGGCATTTTTGTACTGCTTTATTTGTTTCCATGAAAGGCCATCATGAAAAGGAGCATAATAAAAACATAAAGCATAAGAATAGACAGCGTTGGTTGGCATCTGTTTCAGGAGGCAATGGAGGAGTGAGTCTTTGGGGGTGAGGTCAAGCATCATAATAACAGCCCCCCCCCTTTTAATAGGGCATGGGTTATTTAATGGCCAAAGGCCTGAGTATAGAGGAATGTTTTTGCCTGGCACCTAAAAACATGTAATTATGGTGCCAGGAGAGCCCTCTGGGGAGAGCATTCCACAGACAGGGAATTATGACAGAAAAGGTTCGTTCTTGTGTTCTCACCCTCTGAACCTCTCAGGGTGTGGGGACATAGAGAAGGGCCTTTGGTGAAAAGCACAGGGTCTGGGTTGGTTGATATGAGAAAAGGCAGTCCTTAAGGTATTGAGGTCCTGAGCCATGTAAGGCACATTTATAATGCACATGTGACCTCAAAGGAAAACTTACATTTTGGCGCCACAAGTAACTCCAATGTTATGTCTAAGATATTCTTTGTTGAAACAAAATCACGAGGTCGTGCTCACTTCGGCAGCACATATACAAAATCAGAGGTTGTCAATAACCATTAGGTATGCAGCCAACTCCCCATTTGCACACAGTTGAGGCATAAGTGACACCTGGAGCGGGTTTACGCTCATCCTGCTGAACGCAACCCCTGCACAAATGGGGAGTTGCCTGCAGTTAAACCATATTAGGCAATTTCTGCCTTTAAATTTGTATAATTTTCCAATTCTGTTTGCAAAGTATTTAGAACTAAAAGCTTCAACCTGATGGGGCTCTGGAAACTACCTATTCAAATTAATAATAATACGATTGGTGTCTGTTTAATTAATAAGCACACTATAGAGCTGCAACTACAATATAGAGCTGTAATGTTTGCAAAAATCTAGCAGTGATACTTGGAAAGCATAGTAGAATAGTGGTTGTGGACAATTATATTCCTTGTCAAAGTTCAACAAGATGCACTGGTATAAACAGCCTTCACAATTTTTTTCACATGGAAATCAGGCCTTTGGGAAGGATAAAAAGGACTTCAGCCTTATGCACACTTCTGAGAACAGATCCCACCAAATTCTTCTGAGTACACATGCACAGCATTGCACTGTAAAAGTGGGGGAAAGCTTTCAGATTCACTTATGGCCTTGTAAGAAGAAAGCTGTGTCCCTTTCCGTTATTATACATTAATCAGCTCTGCCTGCTCTCTAGACTAGAACAGACTTACCATTAAAATGAGACAACCGAAGGCAACCTTTACCATAACTCAGCATTTTAAAATATAACAGTGGCAAGGATAGAACATGGAGTTCTTGGTCTTTGTTCACACAGGTGCTTTGGGGAGAGACATTGAAAAATGACTTTAAATGCACAACATTGTGCTATTTAAAGCTGAGAATTAAAAACCAGTGAGCATTGCAGCATTTTTTCCATTGTTAATCTTGCCCGATGGAAGATGCTATGGATTGCTTTTTTGCTTTAGGTTCCTATCATGTGCCATTTAACCTGGCAGCAAGCCCCCATTGTACTTAGCAGAACTTACTTCTGAATAGACATGGGCAGGACTGCACTGTTAATGAATTTTATGTAGTGCTTTGAAAATGTGTCTGTGTCTGGACGCCTGTTATTTTTTTAGCCATACCAGTCTCTGAGGAAATCTATTTCCCAATTCTAAGCAAGCCAAGAAAGTGGATCAGCCACTCAGTCAGATGAACACTGATTTTACAAGCTTCCTAAAAATACTATCACCTTCAGAGCATTATCACAAGGCATGAAACACTCCTTCCCAAGTACTAAGTCCTAAATTCAGAAGACTCTTGTCTTCTGTGCTGTCATTTCCTCTGTCTGCCTCTCTTGCATAGAGCTTCGTTGACCCATCTGCTCCCATATTCCTTACCCCTTCTTATAACCCTTTTGCTTGACTAGATTTCCCCCTCCCAAATGTATCCCTCATGAAAGGAACACAACGTTTTCTCATCTTTACTCCTTTGTTGATCTGGCTTGTTGTCTAACCATAGTTGAGTCACTGCTCTTGGAGATATGGTGCCTCCCTGCTTGAGACTTCAGGGAGTACTATAAACACACAGTATATAATTCAAAGAGATGGGATGAGCAGACAATGCAGGCTCCTTTATGAGCAGGCTTAGTACTGCTTAAGATGCCTAAGGAAATCTTACTATTAAGAAAGGTTTGATGATGTGGCCTGAAAATGCTGTATGAAAGATCTCTTGAGAGTCAGTAGAGCCTTGGTATACAAATGTCAGGGAGGACAACAAAGAGAGGCTAAGACTATGTGGCTAGCTTTAGCAATCACTACTTCATAGCTATGTTTTGAGATATCAGCAAGTTACCTTCAGGAAAAATAAATATTGGTAAAGTTTGAGGTGTGAAGATTACTTTGTTGGTATTTTCAAAATAGGCATTGATTCAAACATTAAAATCAATACAAACTTATACCACTAATTCATTATGCAAGCTTTAGGTAAAGCATCAAATCTATTCAATTCAGAGGACATCCACTGAAATCAATGGACCTAACTTAGTCATGTTTATTTTTTATTTATTTTTATTTTTCTCTCCCTTCCCCCGGCATGTTTATTAATTACAGTGGGTCTACTCTGTGTAAAACATAGTTGAGTACCACCTATTTATTTTCTGTAAGCCATTCTTGTACCACTCAACTGTGACCAAGTAACAGAACCCAAGATGGGCCTTTGCAAATAAGAAATGGCTCTTTAGCAGCTCAGATTTCTATTGCCAACACTGCAAGAACATGCAGGTGCAAGTGTTTGGGTTGCATGTTCCCCCTTCTATCTTGCATGTAATAAAATGAAGCTTGTTGTTGCTGTTTTGGACAAACCACAGTTTCCAGTTATGAAGAAAAGAAACTGTAGCTTGTTCTAATCTCAGCTCAAATAAACCCGTTTTCAGCTGTGGTTTCAGATCCTGATTTGTTAACCAATGAAGAAAAACAAATCAGCTTCTCATATTCAGATATAGCACTGTGGTTTGTTTGTTTGTTTTTAAAAGTCATCAGAAGCCTTAAGCTTCCTTATCTTGAGAGGAGACTGTGCAAGTCTAAGATTTGCACTTGCTCATTCCTGTACTGTAATCCTAAACAATGCTTTATAATCAATGGCAACTGCATGGTGGATAAGGCTTTTAGTGGCAACTAACCAGATGGGACATGGGTGGCGCTGTGGGTTAAACCACAGAGCCTAGGACTTGCCAGTCAGAAGGTCGGTGGTTCAAATCCCTATGACGGGGTGAGCTCCCGTTGCTCGGTCCCTGCTCCTGCCAACCTAGCAGTTCGAAAGCACATCAAAGTGCAACTAGATAAATAGGGACCACTCCGGCGGGAAGGTAAACGGCATTTCCGTGTGCTGCTTTGGTTCGCCAGAAGCGGCTTAGTCATGCTGGCCACATGACTGTACGCTGGCTCCCTCGGCCAGTAACGCGAGATGAGCGCCGCAACCCCAGAGTCGGTCACGACTGGACCTAATGGTCAGGGGTCCCTTTACCTTTACTTTAACCAGATGGTTATATACTCTATTATCAGAAGCAACATGCCTCCGAATACCGGTTGCTGGCGTACGAGAATGGGAGAGGGCTATTGCCTGATTATGGTCTTCCCATAGGTGCTTGGTTGGCTACTGTGTGAAACAAGATCTGATCAGCAGGGCTCTTTTAATGTCTGGACCAAGCCGTTGCATTTAGGTAGGACAAAGTAGAAGAGCTACAAACAGGGACCAGGGTTCAAATCCCCACAGCCATGAAGCTCATTGGGTAACATTAGACGAGTTACAATCTCTCAGCCTAACCCGCCTCACAGGGTTGTTGTGAGAACAGTATGGAGAGGGAGAGAACAATGTACTCTACCATGAAGAAGTGTACTTTTCCTTGGAAGAAAGGTGGGATTTTAAAAAGTCACTATCTACAAATTAACTATTTCAATTTAATTATATTTTAATGTTCAACAGGACTATTCCAGAGTATGTGGTATGTAGTGAGAAACCTCAGACTATTCAGTATATACAGTATATTAAATGTTCCCTTACAGCATCCCTATACCAGGTAGATTTTATGTAAAAGTTAAAGGCAGAGGAGGAACTTACTAAACGCCAAGGATGTTTGTTTAAGATCCGAAGCAGAAATTTCCTCTGTGGGTCATTTATTTATGGGTAACTTATAACCTTTGCTTGATCATTTGTTTGTTAGAGATAACCATGCACATCCTGGATTCAGCTGGGAAATCTTTTCTACCTAGTAGGACTAAAGGGTCAAAATATGCTTTGTGAAATTCACCATGATTCCCCATTGCAAGTTGGAGGTACCCAAAGGTGAATTTGGCTTCAAGAGTCTGGTTTACAATAACATTGGCCATCATTGCACTTGCATGTTGCAGCTAGGGGTAAGGCCTAGCATCTGAACACCATGATCACCAGAGCCTTGACACCAACATCTTAAACCCAGTTCTGTGTGCCATCGAAAGAACTCAAGAGCCTGATGAATCTTAGGCCCAAAGTAGACAAGACACAGGATTCCATGCCTCTTTTCTGCGACGGACTTTTGCTCTGAAATGAAAAGCATCCTTGGAAGGCTGCAACCAGGAGTTGAAGAACAGATGGAGGAGTTACTTAACCCTCCGGCAACTTGTCCACCTGCGATTACCCTCAAGCTGCTTTTTTACCAACAGCAAAATGGTGGTGATTTTGAGTAGACAAATGGCAGGAAGGGATAGAGTTAAGCAGAAGCTGCAAGTCTTCCTCCTCCACCACTACTCTTCTTTCAAGTGCTACTTTTCATTTTTTTTAAAAAAAAGGTGGTAAGAGAGAGATAACTCTTTTCACAAATATTTTCGCTATTGCTTACAAAAATAGCTAGCTTTTGAACCTTGAAGCTCATAGGAACCCCAGGCATTAAACTTCCAAGAGTTTTCCCACATACCAACCATTCACTTCATGAAGCTTTGGTGAAGGGTGATAGCATACAGGTATAGCATCAGCTTTGCGTGCAGAAGGTCCTGAAGTCAAGGAGGGCAGAGAAAGAGTCCCCATATGAAGCCCTGGAGAACCACTGTCAGTCATCCTAGATGATACTGAGCTAGCTAGACCAATGATCTGACTGTTAAAAGTGGTTTCCTGTTTTTGTACATTCGAGAGGCTCTGGTGGCTTAAATGGCACAGAGATGGTAAAACAACTCATCTACCACCCAGGTAGATGTTTGGAGTAACCAAGAGGTTACAGGGGGAAAAACAGTCTCCTTTTCCTCTCTTCAGTCAAATATTGCTTATCTGTTTTGGTTATGGAAATTTGTTGGGTAGATCAAGCTACTCATCTGCCCTCCAGCAAAGCAGTCACAAAATGCTTCACACTTTTAATAAAGGATCTAGGTTCCTAAGGAAAAATGTTCACTGCATGTTATCTTTTTAAAAAAGAGCAGTAGTTATTTTCCAGGTGTGGGCACTTCAGTGAGGTAGTTTTGGGCAAACAAAGGAAAGGAAGGAATAGCTTCTCCCTTCCACCTCTGGCTACTTTCCATTTTAAGATGTTGGAAGAGACAAATCATCTCACATTCAGCTCTAAGCTGCATGCAAATGAATGCTGAGGAGGCAGTAGGAGACATTCATTCAGCTGAACTTTGTGATGGAAAGAGAGATCCACAGCTGGGAATGCCTCCCCATCATGTGGGTCAACCATCTGTGCTTGGCAGATAAGCCTCCCTGTGAAGAGGTTGTGCTTGGCTAATTGTGGAGAATGCACGGGAGATGCAGGAGGAGCGGGTGGCTCTTAAAGTTGCTTGCAGGGCAGAAAGTCTGGCGAAATGAGCGTAAAGGCTGGTTCTAATTTAAGAAAATTTCAGGCACGTGCGCTATGATGACCTTAAGCATACTTGGAACGTAACAGGGCAAATCTAGGGGTCATAGGATGAGCTCTAGTGTGCATCTGTCCGTGAGTCATTTGTTCCACTGTAGACAGAGGCAGCCTGTGCCATGGTAGGAGTAACACATGTATGCATTTTATCCATCCCATATTACTCTTGTATAAAAAGAGGCAGGAAGTTTTCTTGCGGCACTTCCCACACCTACCGGTATATTACATGCAAGCAGAAGAGAAGGGGGGGAAAGAACACCTGTTTTTATATAATGCACGTATGTGTTTACTGGGGAAGTAAACTTCATGAACATCTGAGTTCCCATAAATACCAAGAGCTTGGTATTTCTAGCATGGTGGCTATTGGTTAAACTACATGTTACACACAAATCTGTATGGTAGAGGTGGATGTCATTTTTAAAAAAAGAAAAGATCTATGGAGGTGGCAACTGAGAGCAGAGAAGTGATTGGGAGAAGGTATGCTTCATCCTCCCCCCCCTCCCAGCATTTTCCTGCTCCAGTTGCCCCCAAATGAGTTTTCTTTCTCCACCCTAGAGTTTCAGATATATGTTTGTAAGGGCTGAAGGGATAAAGCTGAGTTCAAGATTCACAAGTGAAAATTTAGCATAGAATTTATCAGACATTTCACATTTCACATCTGGAAAATACAATCCGCACAAGGTACAATGCTCCCCATTTTTAATGAGTTGAAGAAAATGAAAGAAGAGCTTGTGTTCACCAGGCAAGAAGAAATTTAGTTTTTAAGAGCTCAGAAACACCTTGTCAGACTCAAAAGAGTACTTCCTGGCTGATCTGCAATGAATCATCACTGTTTATAGGGCTCCAGCATGTGGTAAGCCCTGAGGCAATCTGGCTGGAAAGGATGTGAATGAGATAATTATGTTGCCTGTCTACTTGAGGAACACCTGCTTTTCAAAGGTATTTCTATTGTTGAAGAAAAGAATTTGCATGTGGGTATAGCAACACCACACATTTAAACTCTGTAAATTATAATTATGTGTCTAGCAGAACATTCTCAGCACTGAAACTGAGCCACACGTCCTAGGATTCTTTGGAGGAAAGGATAGACACTTTAAGCTAGTTTTAAAAATAAGCGTAGGTTGTAGGTCTTGCCATATAAAGAGTTCCCATATTTGATGTTCACTTGTTTCCCCAATTGTATATTTCTGCCTAGGATACAGTAGAAAAAAGAAAAAGAAAACAAAGTATTGTTTCTCATCATTTTGATGAATGGATATCATTCAGGTAAAAAAGGATGTGGAAACCCAGTTGCCTCACAGGTACTATTTACTTCATGTTAGAACATAAGAGCCTGCTGGATCAGGCCAAAGGCCCATCTAGTCCAGCTTCCTGTTTTCCCAGTGGCTAAGTGACTAGATGTACAATATGAATCAGTAAGGTGTCAATTACACCTTATATGTTTTCAGGTCCCTTTCTTGGGGACGGAAGTTGCATCACTGAGAAGCTTTCCTGACTCTACAGTGTAATCTGGCCTGCAAGGCTGTTTTTCCTATAGCCAAGCTTATCTGTCCTATGCCTGACATCATTTAGGACATCAGGTGTGGGGCAGGAAAAGCTGGGGCTCTCGGATGAAATGGGGAAAACAGCCATTGACAGCATTCATGCCTTTGTCCCGTCCTCTTTTAAAGCCAAGTTGGTGGCCATCACTGGCTCCTGTGAGAGCAAGTTCCATAGATTAACTACAGTGTGTGAGGGCCAGTGTGGTGTAGTGGTTAAGAGCGGTAGACTCGTAATCTGGTGAACCGGGTTCAATTCCCCGCTCCTCCACATGCTGCTGCTGGGTGACCTTGGGCCAGTCACACTTCTTTGAAGTCTCTCAGCCCCACTCACCTCACAGAGTGTTTGTGGTGGGGAAGGAAGGGGAAGGAGAATGTTAGCTGCTTTGAGACTCCTTCAGGTAGTGATAAAGTGGCATATCAAATCCAGACTCCTCTTCTTCTATGTGAAGAACTTTATTTTCTCTGTCTGGAATCTTCCAGTGTTCAAGTTCATTGAATAGCCTTGTATTATGATTGAGGATGAAAAAAACCTAACTTTATCCACATCCTCCAAGCCTCTGACATGTCCCTGCCGTAACTCACTTTTATTCTAAATTAAAACACCCCCAAAGTTGTTGCCTTTCTTCATAGGGGAGCTGCTCTAGCCTCTTGATCATTTTGTTTGACCTTTACCTTTTCCAATTCTACAATATCCTTTCTGAGATAGGTGACCAGAACAGTACATAAAAATGAACACACAGAGACACACAAAGACAGAACAGAGAGGTAGAACTTATTGCCCTTTCACAACAACTGCACACTGGATCAACGCCATCCTTGAGCTGTCTGCTAGGATCCCAAGGTCAGTCACTGTCAGTTCAGATCACACTAATGTGTGTGTGTGTGTGTGTGAGAGAGAGAGAGAGAGAGAGAGAGGTTTTTTTTTTTTTTTTTTGGTCCAATGTGCCTTAGTAGTGATCAGCAGGGGTGCTCACCTAACCTCTCATCACCGGCTTACTGGGATGGGGAGGGACAAGGCAGGAGGTCGGTCGGTGTGGTGCAAACACAATAGCAGAGCCATTTCACTGCTCCCATTGGTGCGTTTGCACCACACCATCCTCACTGCCATTTCACCCCTCCTAGCAAGGTGCAGTGACTGCAGTGGCAGAAGGTCAGATAAGCACTACTGACCACTACTGGTGTACACTTGCTGACGTTGAACAGCATCTGCCATTTTACTGCCCATTTATGCAGCCTGGAGAGAGATTTAATATTTTGTTGGAAGCCGCCCAAAGTGGCTGGGGAAACCCAGCCAGATGGGCGGGGTAACATCAACATCATCATCATCAACAACATATTATTATTATTATTATTATTATTATTAAGCTTTAACCACTTCTTATGTGTTTCAACCTCTCTGAACAACTGGGCTTAATCAGCAAACTTGGCTACATTACCACTCATTCCTAACTCCATATCATTTATGAATATGTTAAAAAGTACATGTCCCCAAACCAATCCTTGAAGGGCTCCACTTTCTTCATCTCCCAGTTGCAGCCCCCACCCCACCATGACACAAATCTATTCCAAACACTGGGGAAGTTTTGAAAGTAGTTTCTAATGCAGCATGATTCTATTATTATTATTTTTGATGCTATACAGAATTGGCTGTTGGAAGGGAGATAAAAAAGTCAAAGGCAGGGATGGCTCTGCGCATGCCATTAGGCCCACCCAAAGGCTCAGAACACGCCTTACAGTGGGCCTCCTTACAATGGCCAGTATGTTTTAAGATCAGGGTGCAGAAGGCTTTACTAACAAGAAATCTATGCGAATATGATTTTTTCCATGAATGCATTTTAAGGGAAGGCAAAATTATATTGTAATAAATGTCTTTCAAAGTATATTCTGGGCATGAAAATGACTGTGTCCTCCCTTATATCCATGTTCCTTTTGTGTGATTTTATGCCCAAAGCAATGAAGTGAAACTCCACATATTGCTGTTTCCACCTCTCCATCAATATATACTGCCCATGGAGAAAAGCAAGAAGTGAGCGAATTGCAGTAGGTTTGGCGGGGGTGGGGGGGGTAGGGGAGTGGGGATGAGGGAGGCTGACAGTAGTGATTAAAGAAACAAGTTTCTTACAAGCAGACATTCATGTTGCTAAAGGATGTTCATAAATTGTTTCCATGTAACTGAGCAAGTAGGAGACTCTGGAGACGGCGAGAAACAAGAATCCAGGCGATGCAGATATTGTCACTCACACCGCCAGCATCTTTGTGCTTAGTAATAGGGCTATTGGGATAAAATATAATGCACCATTATTGTTCCTGGCTAGCTGAAAGTATTTAGCAGAGCTAGAAGGAGCAGATCAGCATTTTATCAAGGGTACAAGCAGTACCTGCTAGGGTGAGGGGAGTGTTCAAATGCAAGGCACTGCAGCATGTTCTAATTGTAATGTCAAGACAAGTATACTTTTAGGCAATGGGAAAGTGGAACATTCTGTCCTCTTTTGTACATCGCAAATGTTCTTATCTGCAGCCTTGCAGGAGTATTAAAAAAAGAAGTAGTTTGTGATAAATACCATGCCCCTCTCCCCAACTCAAGAAACATTTTCTTCTGTTTGCAAGCGAATTAGCAGAACTACTTCCGCAACAGCTTATCATGACCAGTGGCCAAATTCTTTGTCAGGCAAAAGAAGATGAATGGCTGTTTGATGGCTAGTGAATGTCTCTTTATGAGAGGCGATTGTCACAAGATGGTTTCCTGATATGGAGGCCTCTCTGGAATGTTCTGAACACAGGAAGCTATTAGCTTTCAGAAGATCCCATGTCATGTTTATGGAAGGTCCATTTCTTGAACCAGACCATGATCCCAGAATGCTATGGGCTAAACACAGAGACCAGGCCATCTTGGAACATACAGTAGGCAGGTGTGGCGTGGTAGGGGATTATGGAAGGAAGGACATCAGTTTGCATATAGCTGTAAGCCTATGAAAAGCAGTCTTGAATCTAGGTTTTTATTTTGAAGAGTCTCAGGCCTCTCAGGACAACACCTCTGACTGAGGGAAGAGCTTTGTGTTTGGGAGAGAGAAAAGCAATGAATGGAAGCAGTAGCTTTGGAAAAGACCCCTTAGGGGCTGCCTCTCTGGGAGATCTGAGGTAGCCTGCAGGACAGTGGAATAGCTGCCTGTAGTAAACAGAAATTCTCAAGAATACAAACTGTGCCACATTAAAGATCTGCTCTGCATTGATGGGTAAATGTGTGTGTCCTTGTGTATCATTAAAGGATACTTTGTGGAGTGTATTGTTATGAGTTTGGGCAAGGGCATACCTAGGGACCCTCGCACCCTTGGCAAGGAGCTGTATCCGTGCCACCAAAAAAATTACTTTAACACAATAGCCACATTATTTGTCTAAAAATTACTGCTAAAATGAAATTAACTACTGTTGGTTTAGATGGGAATGCTTTAATTTCATCGATTAAATGCTCCAAGTAATTTAATGGTGCAAATAATAAAGTACATAACTCAGTTATGCACTATAAGCAGTAGATCAATGTACACTATATGCATAAATCAGTAATATCCTATAATACATTGACTTACCTTAACCCTGGATTACTAACCCTGACTAAAACTTACATTACTAACTCATCATATTCTTTTATGACCTTTTTTTAAATACTTATTTTCCTGTTCCTATTTATTTTGAAAAAATTACATGATCTACTTTGGCATAGTATGGAGATGCAGGATTAAAAGAAACATCTGGTCTAATGTGTTTAAACAGTATTTTATTACTTATAAATCTATGTGTATGAACAAGTTAAAATTTCACTTTTCTTGCTTTGACTGAAGCAAATTTGCTATGGCATCTACAATAATCTGTGAAACCACTTCATGTTTGATTGATAATAAGGCAAGGCAGGTCAATTTTTCTTGGTTCACAGTACAACAGAGATAATTCTTTATCAACTTGAGCTTACTAAAGCTGCGTTCGCAAGATGCCACAGTCATTGGTAAGGTTACATAAACTCGAAGTGCAGTCTTGATGTTTGGCTAAATTTCATCCAGAGAGTACTCTTATATACACTTGTTTGATGCAACTCAGTATTCTTCCCCATCTTTGAAGAAGGCAGAACAAAATGTGAAGTCTATTTGTCTGATCAAATCTTGTGCTCCAAAAGCTGTTCCATTGCTATAATTTCTGTGATCTGCCATGTCATGCAGTACTGAAAAAACACAATTTACTGACTTTCAAAAAGCACTAATTGCTCTCTGTTTGGATGACCACCTTGTATCACTGTGACCTTTTAAAGAAACTCCAAGTGTGTCCATTAAAACTCGCTATTTTCCAGTGGAACCACTGAAAAAAATTGAAGAGTTGTTGTACAGTTCCAAAAAAATTACAATCATTGCTCAAACATTTGCAGCCTGGTATCCAACAAGATTTAAACTGTGGGCAGCACAGGGTATGTATCTCACCAAATCATAAACCTGAGATAATCTTGCTTGTTTGCCATTGTATTTTCCAGCCATGCTGCTGCCATTATCATACGCTTGACTATGGCAGCCATTAATTTTCAAACTGTCTGCCTGCAGTTTTAATAAATTATCATTTGAAATGCCCTTTCCTGTTTTTTCATTTGTGTTTACAAAATCATAACCATATAACTTGGCTCATCTGCTCCATCTAAGCACTATTTGGGGTGCAGTTGAAGATGATAGAAAAATATTTTGCTGCTTTAATTTTCCCCAATATCTCTCATCCTTTGCTTCCCCTGCTATCAACTCAATCAACTCATTTTCATTTTTTTTTTTTGGGGGGGGGGAATAACACAGAACTTATTTACTTGCATTCACATAGGTCATGTGAGCTGCTAGCTGAGGGCTTATCAATTCCAAGGTACTGAGGAACAGTGCTTTCTTTTCTGGGGGGACGCAGGGAGACGCATACCCCTAAACATTTTGTGAATCTAAGTTTGGCCTCATTGAGGGGCAGCATTTCAATAGGAATAGGAAAATGAGAGTACCCCTAAACATTTTTTTTGGGGGGGGAGGGAAACATTGCTAAGGAATATACCAGGCTCCCATGAAATTTCCCTCCAATTGCCTCCATGAAGTACCAAGTTGTCTTGGGCACAAAAAATGATAACATTGACAGAAACTTTTAGAATGTTTTGCCATTTCATGTTTTGCCACTAGTCTAGCTGCCGCATTCTGGATTAATTGCAGTTTCCGGATCACCTTCAAAGGTAGCCCCACGTTGTAGTCTTGTAGTCCCAGAACATCTGGAGGGCCGAATTTGCCTATGCCTGCCTTAAACCTTGAAGAATTCTTAAATTGTGCTTTAGATTTTGATTACATAAGGCTGAAAGCCTGCATTCAATTGTGCCTGCTGGAATAATTTGATATGAAGGACTGAAGTTGTTTATATGTGGGGATTTCCTGTTTTGCTTGTTTTATTTTTCTGTTCGTTTTTGCTGGCAAGTGTTGGTTTGGGGGTAAAATATTTTGCGAGGTGTAGAAATCTTTAGTTTTATCCATGATGAAGCAGAGGAAGCTCTCTTATGCTGAGTCAGGTCCACAAGTCCATCAAGTAGTGCAATATTGTTTACATGCACTGGCAGTGGATCTCCAGGGTTCCAAATAGGTAACACTCCCAACCCTGAATGGGGACACCAGGGGAGGAATTAAAACGTCACACTGGAAATTGCTAGATTTTTTTGCTGAAGAGCTTTTCTTGTGGCAATGAGTTTTCCTTAAGCGAACTACAGTCATTTCTTCTGTAGATATTGTGTCAGCCTCTTTTTCTTTTATCTATATTTTTCTCTTCTCGCCCCCACATGTGTCTCACAGTATTTTTATCCATCTCCTGTAAATTCTTCTCCCTTCACATTCAGCTCATACTTATTCTCCTCACCACCACTATGCCAGTTTCTTTCCTCACTCCCTCCTACATTCACTTCTTTCTCCTACAACAGCTTTCCTCTTATTCCTTTTTCAATTCCGTGTCTGTTTGGTTTGTTGTTGCCAAATTCCATACATTTAAGAATCTTAGAGTTGGAAGGGACAATGACCATCATCTAGTCCAACCCCCTTCAATGCAGGGATCTTTCATCTAACCTGGGGCTCAAACCCACAACCCTGAGATTAAGAGAGTCTCATGCTCTACAGACTGAGCTATCCCTCACCTTTTATTTCGCTTTCTAGTTTCCTCCATCACCTCATCCAGCCATTTCCCCTCAGAGGAGGGACACACACAAAGTCAAACCTCGTTGTCCCCCAGCCACTGTTACTTAGCATGGGAGAAGTTGCTGGCGCTGGCATTGGTCTAGCTAAAGGGCTATGGAGTAGCGAGGGGGCAAGTGACAGGCAGCTGAGGAGGCCTTGAGCAAGATGTGGCACTGAGGCCCACCTGAAAGTGGACCAAGGACCACTGGAAGGCCACACTCTTTGAGAAACACTGTTCTAGACCAAAAGAATCATCAATGGCAAAAGTGAACAAGGAGTGGAGTCAGGGTCAAATTTTGCACAGCTAAGAAAGAAAGAAAGAAAGAAAGATTCATTTTTATTACAGAGTTCCTGCTTAATGTCTGGAAATGTTATCTCCTTGTATCACTTATGGTCAATCTGAAAAACTCCCCCAAAGTTTTGGCATTTCACCAATATTCTAATTCCTGGTTGTGTTCGTTAGCACTAAATAAAACTGGAGTAGGTTAAGTGTCTCAGTGAAGGCGCTTGTTGAGAAAGGAAGGTGGTGTCAAAAATGTTGACACGATTTTGTAAAAAGATGCCAGGCATTTAGCAGATTCTGTAATTGGTAGCTCTCTTAGGCTTACATGCAACAACCCGCACACAGAAAGAGGATACTTGCAAAACAGTAAAGACCTAATGGGAAAGAATTTTCAAACCACCTAATAATACCTTTTCTGTTTCCCTGAAATGACAGGCAGGAAGATTGCAGAACATGCCCTGCTATTGATTCAGCTTCTCCTGTGTTGTCAGACTTGATTATCTCAATTTCTCCCAAGGTTTGACTTGATGGAGAAGGAATTTGGCTCATTAATACACGTCTTTCGATCAGGCACTGCGGGGAGCAGGTGGAGAACAGCAAAATCAGCAACACCCAAATGCAGGAGAACTCTGTGTGGTTCTAGAACTAAAATCAAAAAGGTTTATCCATGGAGATGGAGTGCTACAGCTAATCCAGTGATGGACTATTTATTAATAAGTCTGGCTAAGGGAGGAAAAGTGAGGCTTTCCTTCCATCAGGCTTTGAGATAAAGTCAGGGCGGCACGCTGCAGCCTGTCCTTTCTGTGGGCTACACCCTTTATTTAAGCCAGTGACGCTGAAATGTCCTTCATCTCAGGTAAGCTGGGTGTGGCAGATAGAATACTGGCAAGCTTCCATTCACTGCAGCCTTTGAGCAGGGAGAGAACTATGAGTGATCTTGCCTTATTGACATGCCTCATCCTCATAGTCATCAGCAACCTCCCCTTTAATTTTTCAGGCCATCAGAACAGGATGAAATCAGGCAGGGGAAATTCACAATTCCTGAGGCCCTTCCTCCTATAAAGATAGATGTCCATGGTCCACTGGCTATAGTAATGAATGAAGAGTTTACACGCTGTATGAAAACAACATAAATGTCACTGTTCTCTCTTCTTGCAAGCATGCTGCCAAGTTAACGCCACAGATACTTCGTTGTCATCATGAGTGGTATAGTTGTAGACCAGTCCAGGTGTGTGAAAACCAGTCTATCCATCAGTCAACCTCCTTATTATGGTCAATCGTTAGTATTAAAGAGAAAACAAACTTTGCAGAAATATGTAAAATAATACCAAACCAAACAAAATGGAGAACCATGAAAATGAAATTAGTAGGGACTGTATTGTATCATAAAACACCAGGCATAGAAAACAAAATTATAACTCTGCCAAAATCAGTCCCTGGTGAGCTTTACATGCAGCAACACAATATTTAGCCACACTGGAAAATGTGGATGCATTCTGATTTAAAAAGAATTTTTTAAAAGCACGAAATACACCATATCGTCCTGAGAACCTCTGTGAAAAGAGCTCAGTAAAAATCTTACAAAATATCCCAATAAAAGGAGCAAAACATAAGAAAATGAGGTATCAGTTCTACTTTTCCAGATTCGTAGGGACGTGTGGGAAGAAGAGATGTCATAAGGCTCCCCCGCCAGTTTTCCTCAAATGCTGCAGTCAGTCTAGGCAATCGTGTGATTGATGCAGTACTAGTGCAATAACCTTGCATTCTCCTAAGATGTTGTCAAACATCTTTTCTAGGCACATTTGTATACATTTTCACGGTGCATGGCAGCTTAGATGGTCAGATCACTAATAATCAAATGGGACAGATTCTATAGAGCAAGGGAGATGATCATACTCGTAATATGGCTTATTAGAAACAGCCGAAGCTGCCTTAGACCAAGTCCACTGGTTCACCCAGCTCTGTAGTTGTGTACTCTTGACTGGCAGTGGTTTTCGACAGTTTCACGCAGGAGTCCTTTTTAGGCTTACCTGGAGATGCTAGCGATCAAACCCGAGACCTTTTGCATGTAAAGCATGCAATGCATTCTAATTGTAACCTCCTCCCTTTTCATATCCCCTTACCCCTTCTGCTGGTCCCTTTGGCTCAACTTGAAACCACCAACATTTGCTGTACGTTCTACAGGGCAGCTCAAGTCGGGGCGAGTATTGCGTAACCCATCGTTCTGCATTTTTGAGCCAGGTTATTATTTGATATCTGCTCAGCCACCAGATCTTGTCACACTGAGTTAGTAGATTTCCCCTCCTAACAAGGCAGAGGCAAGTCACAATGGCGGCAGATCCTTGCACGGAAAATGTGCCTTCCCTAATCATGTAGAAAGACGACGCTTCCACTTTTAACTGAAAAATGAGGGGTTCAGAACAGTGGCGTAGCGTGGGTTGTCAGCACCCGGGGCAAGGCAAATAATTTGCGCCCCCTAACCCGTGGATTTTAGCACTGATTTTAGCACTGCGAGTGCGAGCGCCCCCCCCCCCCAGATGTTGCGCCCGGTGCAGCCGGCCCCCCCTGCCCCCCACACTACGCCACTGGTTCAGAAGCCATGGGTGTAGCCAGGGGGATGAGAAGCAGGAGGGCAGCAGCCCCCACATCAAGTAAATCAAAAAAAAAAATTTAACTAACTGAGGTTCTTAGATCGTGAAGCTGAGGCTCCAATACTTTGGCCACCTCATGAGAAGAGAAGACTCACTGGAAAAGACCCTGATGTTGGGAAAGATGGAGGGCACAAGGAGAAGGGGACGACAGAGGACGAGATGGTTAGACAGTGTTCTCGAAGCTGCAAACATGAATCTGACCAAACTGCGGGTGGCAGTGGAAGACAGGAGTGCCTGGCGTGCTCTGGTCCATAGGGTCACGAAGAGTCGGACACGACTGAATGACTAAACAACAACAACAACAACAACTGAGGTTCTGACCCCCCCCAACATGAAGCCTTCCCCCCTCCCAACATAAAGCCTGGCTATGCCCATGGAAGACTTTCTTCTGAAGCTGCTTACCTCACCAGGTACTGCCCCTCTCTCCAAGCCCTTTTCTCCAGTCCAGCACTGGAGGAGGGAAGCTCCTGGTGCATGGGCAACTCCATGAGGAAGGGGGCAGGGCACCTGTTCCAGAACCGAGCTACCTGTGACGCGATTGGTCAGTTCCCAGAAGCCACGCCTATTGCTCAGTTGGGTTGCCAGTTGTTTCACTAGAATGTGCCACAACATCATCAAAGTGACCTCAGCAAGCATTTCAATTTCAAATATTCTGATCACTTCTACTCTTAGCTAAGTAATTTTGTTTATTTACCTGATTTACGGGGTGGCTGCCTCCCTGCCCTCGGGCCATGCCAATGCCCAGTGCTAGTGTATGTTGTGGGGCAGGCAAGCTGGCAGACTTAAGAAACTGCAGTGGGACGGCTCTGTACTCCTCACCTGTGTGTCTCATTTGTTTAAAAATATGTACCCTCTTACTTTATGGCTGGGATAAATCTGTGCTTAAAAATGTGGATCACCTGCCCTCTAGTTTGGCCTTGAGAATGCTCTGAAATGCAGTCTGATTCTGACGTTTGGTACCTTAGTTCAATAAAAAACCATTAAATCTCTCTCTGTGTGTGTGTGTTTGAGTGTGTGTGGATTCAGGTGGAAATGGGAAGAAAGCAAACTGTTAATATAACTTTCCTGACTGTAACCTTGTCCTTTATGCATTCTAGCTATTGAATGATTATTTATTCCTATGGTAAAACTCTTTAACACTGAAATACTGCTAGGCAGAAAATGGAATTGATGGTAGCTGTACAAAGAACTGCTTTGCACTGGCTCGTGAGTGGAGGTGGAGGCTTGGCTTAGGAGTCTGCACTACGTGAATGCAATGATCCGGCTTTTCAGTGTGAAAAATTGGGTAATTCGACAATGGAGCGAGTGGGAAGCTTCTGGCTAGGTCATTCTGACTTGCAATGACCCTTATCTTCCATGAGGGCAGTATGAGGAGAGGTGGAAAGATAATTAATACAGACCTGCTGAGGGTTTCTTTCTTTCATCCATTAATGCTTTGCAGCCTGCAGAGATGAAATGGCCCAGGTGTCTCTTGCCTGAGCCTTTGAGGGCACAGTTGATGTTCCAAATGAATGTTTAATTATCTGGATATAAATTTAATTGACATAAGCTTAAGCAGCCCTGATGTTGTGAAAAAGACTTAATAAAAATTAATCTCACAGCAGCCTCACTTGCTCACATGTTGCCTAAACAGTTACCTGGCTCAAAATGGTAATACAAACTTGTATGTTAAAATGAGCTGTTTAGAAAAGTGATGTTCTTTGGGGCCAGACTGCTAGTTACACGTTGCATTTTTTTTGGTCCCGGTTTATTTGTTATTGAAAAGATACCTTGGGGACTACCATAGAGAGTACCAAAAGAGAGACTGTATAATCCTTTCCTTTACTGCTAGTAGTCTGCTCAAAGTTATCCCTCAAGCTGTTTCTCCACTCCCTTGGCAAAAGACACGGAGACCACACAAGCTGCCTTCTGTTCATACACAAAATATGCCCTTTTGACAGGATTTGAAGAATTTGTAAGTGGAAAGAACTATTGGGGAAAGTGTTTCCAAGATATTTCCTTCTGCAGAGGAAATATTTGGGGTCATTAAGAGTCAAGATGGCTTCAGTACTGCTCTCCTATACTATTTCAAACATGTGGTTTATGTATGTGTTTTCCCCTTGTGCGCTCACGAACATTCATTTTATTTATGACCTTAGATGTCTTATAACAATTCCCCTCTCTGGGGCTATAATTTTATCTAAAATTGCCCCCCCCCCCAACAACCTGGTATCCACCCTTCCTTAGTATAAAACAAGAGAAATAGGCAAATGTAAGAGTTGGGTGTTGTAAGTGAATCTGATACTGTCAATCCACATGGGAATTGTGGCAATCTCTTTTGGATTGCTAACAGCCAAATGGGCTAGCAGGACCAGCGTAACTGGAACAGGAAATGTGACACGCAATCAGTGGCTTCAACTTCAAAGCTCTGTGCTAGTAGGTATCTTTTGTACAAGGTACTTCCTGTTTGGTATTAATGTTGGCTGGGGGAAGCACTCCGTGACACGTTGCTTCATCTCATAGCCTTATTCAATATTTAAATTAAAAACTTAGTTAGAACCAAACCTGGATTTCCTCTTTGTCAGCTTCAATATATTTTTACAAAAGTTGGGTGCCATCTCCACTCTTTGCTGAGCAATAGAAAGATCTTTCCAAAACTTATTGACTCCTCCTTGACTGGACAGTCAAGGAGGAGGAGGTAACAGTGGCAATGGTGAGGTGGTCCCAGGATTTTGGCCATTCAATAACCATGGCCCAATGGGAAAATTTATGGAAGATCAATTGGAAATTCACAAATTTTTACACAATTAGAGAGAACTTTCAAAAAATGCAACATCGATGGTATCTAACACCATGGAAACTTTCAAAAATGTATAAAAATGTGTCAAATAATTGTTGGAGATGCGAAGACTCAGGAACATTCTACCATATGTGGTGGATATGTAGGAAAATACAGGTATTCTGGGAGAATATCCATGCAAAAAATGCTAAAGATCTCTTTCAATAAAAAACCAGAGGCCTACCTCCTGGGAATAACAGATTTGGATATTCCACAAAAGAGGAAGGGTATCTTTTTATATGCGACGGCGGCAGCAAGAGTTTTGATCGCAGCAAAGTGGAAGAGTAATGAAATCCCCTCTATTCAAGATTGGATCCAAAAGCTGACAGAATATGCCAAATTAGATGGTTTATCAGAAAAAATAAAGAATAAATCAAAACAGGAATTTGTTTCAAAATGGGAGGTTTTCAAAGAATATCTGAAAAATAAATATAGTAGTTTAAATTCAGTTGCAGCATTCGAGTAACTTCAGTAATAGTTGCAAGGTAGATATAAGAAATTAGATTTATTAAGAATAAGTTTAATTGTGATAAAAATGTGTGTTGGCAATAAGTAATATGAATTTGAAATAAGGATTAGACGGGAGGTTGGGACACTGTCATTGCCTTAAGAAACACGGTTCATCCACCTATTTACACCTTCAGTCTGCATGGAGGGAGTCCAGAGCTTACAGCATGGTCATTTCAAGAGGGGCTTGTCCCCCACAGCAGTGCAGCCAGCCTTCAGCCAACCTGTCCAAGATGGATCCCTGTCTGTCTTCTTCCTTCTTTTTCTCAGAACACCCTGCTAAAAACTCTCTTTTCCTGTCACCTCACACCCAGTTACCCTGGCAACCTTCCAAACCCCAGTCTCTGTTCACACCTCAGCGGGGAGGACAGTTCTATTGCATTGCCAGTGACTCTCAGTGGCCCTGTCTTGTTTCTTAATGGCCCTAGCTTGGCCAGGTCACTTTGCTATGCTAGCTCAGGAATTCCTCTGTAGCTTATATCCTCCCTTCCCAAATAATCATAATCCTACCATTTATTAATTTCTAGGGTTTAGGGGTGGAGGTCTCATGCCCTCATCAGATGTGTGAGACTTGAAGTGTCACAAATTGCTTTGTTTTTGCTGCAATGGACTAGCATGACTGGCTACCTCTCTGAAAATTGTTTTAAAGCATATTTGCTGTCCCTGTCTTTGGCTATGAACACATTACCACTCTGGTTCCAGTGCTCTCGCACCACTGTTGACAGCATGTGCAAAGTGGTTCTTGAATAGGGCTTTGGGAAGGGGGCTGCTGGTTTAGGAAACAAATCAGGTAATGTGTACCAGGTTAAGACACCCATTCGGCTCCTTGGTGCATACAGCAAGTGGAAATGCAATTTGAAGTGTGTGTGTGTGTGTGTGTGTGTGAACCAACTTGCTGTGTTTTAAGCCGTGAATATGTAGATCAGGCTGTTCAAACCAGATCATATTTAAAAGGGAAACATCAATGTTTTTGCTTTTGTTCGCCCTGTTTATGAATACTGGCTGACAAAAACAGGAGAGGAAGCTAATGATGTTGTGTTCCTTTGTTCCTGAAATGTTTTGTGATCAACTGGGCAATAGGGTGGGGGAAGCTCGAGGGAACTAAACAAGCTGGTGAACTAAGCTTGAACTTTACGTGTGAAATCAAGAGAGAATCAACAGGTGTGCTAACAGTCTCCAAAGCCGTGTGCCAGCAGCTTGCCCTTTAAATGGCTGTGTTATCACATATACCCCATCTGCATAAAGCATCTGTGGCTGGACTGGTATAGTGTTTAGTGTGTTTGGGTCTGAAGAGTGGAAATCCCTCTGAAAATCCTCCACTCTGCCATAAATGTAAGTAAAGCAGCAGTTCTCCGTATGGACACAAGGGAAGTAAAGCCCCATTGAAGATGGTGAGACTTGCTTCTGAGTAAATATGCATAAGATTGAATTTGGGGGAGGGCCGTAACACAATGATGGAGCATGCACACAGAAGGTCCCCCTTTAAAGATCTCAGCATCTGCAGGTAGGGCTAGGAGAGTCTGCTACCTGAAATCCTGGCAAGCAGCTGCCACTCAATATAGACAATACTGAGCTAGATGGACCCACGGGTCTGACTTGAGAGCTTCCTATCTTTCACAGCTGCAATACTATGAACTCTAGGGGACGTGGGTGGCGCTGTGGTCTAAACCACTGAGCCTCTTGGGCTTGCCTATCAAAAGGTTGGCAGTTCGAATCCCCAGAACGGGGTGAGCTCCCCTTGTCCTGTCCCAGCTCCTGCCAGCCTAACAGTTTGAAAGCATACCAGTGCAAGTAGATAAATAGGTGGCAGGAAGGTAAACGGCATTTCCGTGCAGTCTGGTTTTCCTTCACGGTGTTCCGTTGCACCATAAGCGGTTTAGTCAGGCTGGCCACCTGACCCGGAAAGCTGTCTGTGGACAAACGCCGGCTCCCTTGGCCTGAAAGTGAGATGAGTGCTGCAACCCCATACAGTGTTAAGTACCTCAGGTTAAGTACCTAATTCGTTCCGGAGGTCCGTACTTAACCTGAAACTGTTCTTAACCTGAAGCACCACTTTAGCTAATGGGGCCTCCTGCTGCCACCACACCGCCAGAGCACGATTTCTGTTCTCATCCTGAAGGAAGTTCTTAACCTGAAACACTATTTCTGGATTAGTGGAGTCTGTAACCTGAAGCGTATGTAACCTGAAGCGTATGTAACCTGAGGTACCAGTTGCCTTTGACTGGACTTAACTCTCCAGGGGCCTTTTACCTTTTACTATGAACATTTACTAGGAGTAAGCTTTTACTTCAACGGAACTTCCTTCTAAATGTGCCTGGCATTGTGCGGTAAGTAACCTTGAGTTGCTCACTACTTCTCAGACTAACCAATTCACAGGACTACTGTGGGAATAAAATTGCCATTGGCTAACTAACCCCATGGACATAGACATGAGCTCATCCAAAGAAGGGTGGAATACAAATTTAAGTTTTCTTCTTTGACTGCTATTAATTTGCAGATTGTCTTGAAGATCCATGACCAGCTCTTGCATATCTTAATACTGATCAGTAGAATTTGGAATTTGGGTTTTACAGAAGACAAAGCACATTACTGATACTGCTACGTGATCCTGCTTTATCTGTAAGAGTTATCACTTTGACTTCTTCATGATATTATCCCAGTATCCTTTGTTCTAATCTCAGCTTTACACAGGCTCTTGGCAAAATGGCGAATGCTTTGTAAATCTTGATTGAAGTCAACTGGACTCTTCCCTCAGAGTTTTATATGCAATGTTCTTCTACGCTGCTTGAATATACAGTTTTGGCATCGTGCGCCGGGGGTGGGGAGGAGCATGAGAAGGCAAGTGAGCTCAGAGCCTTCTTTTTAAAAAAGAAAAAAGTGAAGAAAAGAAAAGAGAGAGAGAGGAAAGAAATATAGTATATTAATACACCAATTGTTAACAGTTAACAATTAAAAAAATTAACCTACTGCATTTTGTATAAATGAGTTCAATTCATTATACCTGTCCACGCAAAGTCAGTCTCTGTCTATAAGCAATTAGCTTTTAGTGGCAAGTGGTCTTCCATCCACTGAATAAATGGAGCTGTACATTTATTTTTCCAGTGCAGTGATATCAGCCTTTCGGCCATAGTAAGGGTATGGAGAACCCATTTACATTATCTAGTTGTCAAATTCCACGTAGTAGGTATATCGTTCAAAAGAAGAATATCCTCTGGAAATTTTAGCTTTTTCCACAGTGTCATATTTATATAATACACTATTTTCTCCCCAAACTTACTAAGTACAGGGCATTGTAAAACATGTGTTTTAAAGAAGCATTATCTGCATTACATCTCCAATAAAATCATGGGATAGTTCCCAGCTTGATGTGGAGACAATGGGGTTTAAACTTGGGATCTTTTGCATACAAAGCAGTTTCTCTGCTATCACAGCTGATGGTAAATAATTATGTAAGAATAACTGTTTGGAGGAATGTCAAGTGGGAATTAAAGCACAACATTCATTTGTTTTTGCTTCCACACTTATTACTTACTTACTTATTACAGAACATCCACTGTTCAAACAAGCAGTGCAAATGCAAAACACGATGCAGACTAGCATGAGTTTGGAATCTGATCACCCTTTCCCCTTCCAGCTCACTCACATGGCCAGTTAATCTATAACCCCATCTATTTCCTTTGGACATCCTAACTATTATAATTGTAAATATCTTTGACAAGATTGCTTGAGGCTTGTACTGTATTCTCATTAGGATTTTTAAAAAAATGCTTTGTGTTGCAACAGTGCGGTCAGAGAAAGAATAAAAAGTCCACGCCAACAAAAGTAAAAAAAAAAACCCTCTACACAGAATAAACACTTCAGTGCTCTCGCTTCTTTATCGTGCATGTAACCATGGTGATTGTTTTCTTTTCGAATTCTTCCTGAGTAAGTTCAGGGCTATCTTTTCATCTCATCCCATTTGACAAATTTGTTCCTGACACTGCCAGATTGTTTTGGCATGACCAGACTGGCCTGAAGAAGAAAAACAATGTAGTTGTGTGAGGACAGGAGTTGCTAATATGTATTATACCTGTTAAAATGTGGGAAGTACTTTCCTGTGGGGAGCTGGAGATTTGGTGATGTTCCCCTATTGATACATGGAAGAATTCAGACCTTGTGCCTTCAGGGCCAAGGAGTTACTTTGGCCTTTGTCCAGTTTCATCATCCCTCCACCTCCTCCCTCATTTTGTCCAGTCAGGATTATGATAAATTATGCTTTGGTTCCAGAATAGTCCATACCCCTTTATCCTGGTTTACTTTGGGGTATATCCTGGATTTGCAACCCTAAAGTCCTAAACACTGCACTGAAAACAGGCTTATCACCAGCAGGAAGTTGACAGGACCTGAGCAAAGCCCAGCCTTGATGCTTGCCCTGCTCCCACGCACCATTAAAATAATAATAATAATAATATGTACTGGATTGCTTAGTCTGGAAGCCTAGTCTAGATGACCCATATCACTCTACAGTTCTATGGTTTTAATTTTGCTTTTAATCAGGGTGAGGCAACCACCACAGGCTACAGAGGCGGAGGGTGAGGTGGGTAAGTGGCAGGGAGCTGTAGGAGAATGGATCTGGGCACTAGCTGACGTCTGCCCACAGACGCAGAGGAGGATTCTGGCCCATCAGGCAGCAAAGTGACTTAGGCTGCTTCTGCATTAGGAAGATTGTGGCAAATTTAAATGGTGGCTCGCCACCAAGCACTGTTGAAAGCACTGCAGTGGCCTGCAAAGGGGCATCCACGCTGGAGGAGACCCAATGTTGACATGTGCTTTCTCAGCATTTGTCAGGTCCTGGAGCTGAAGGGGTCGGTGGGTAGACTCCTCTGTACCTCTTTGTCCCTAAACCTTTCAACCAGTGGTGAAGGAAGGCTCTCCGGCACCCACTGCGGGGTGTTGAGGGGTGGGGCAAACCACCCAGCGATGCATGCATGGCGCCGATACAGTGGTACCTTGGGTTACATACGCTTCAGGTTACAGACTCCGCTAACCCAGAAATAGTACCTCGGGTTAAGAACTTTACTTCAGGATGAGAACAGAATTTGTGCTCCGGCGGTGTGGCGGCAGCAGGAGACCCCATTAGCTAAAGTGGTGCTTCAGGTTAAGAACAGTTTCAGGTTAAGGACAGACCTCCAGAACGAATTAAGTACTTAACCCGAGGTACCACTGTACAGATGGTGCTCGAGCGACACTGATACTGACGGCACGCATGCAGCGCTGATACGGACAGCACTCAAGCGGTGCCAATACGGATGGCGTATGCGCGGTGCCAATACAACCGGTGTATGCGTTGCGCCCATACAGATGGCGCTCAAGCAGTGCCCATAACAACGTCATGCACGTGCCCTTGACCACCCTACAGTAAGTGTAGCCCTCGGCCACTGCCATTTTGTCACCCCCCCTCAGGGTGACACCTGGGGCGGACAGCCCCCCGCCCCCTTCCTACGCCCCTGCTTTCAATCAATCCAATATAAGCAGTGGCATAGGCCTTGGCCTCTGCCACTAGGTGGTGGCACCAGCTCTGCAAAATCTTTGGCAGATAGTTTGCAACACCTACTTCCTGGTCCTTTTAGCTGTGGAGGCCAGGGACGAAAACAGGAGCTTTTGCATGCAAAAATTTAAAAAGCTAGCACAGAGTAGCTGTATTAAGGGTACAGTTTAGCATGAAGTGTAGAGTTTGGTCTGCTTAACCTTGTTCTTGTCACATGAACAGCCTTCTAATAAAGCAAACATTGAGCTCATGGCACCAGGATAGAAAGGGGATTAAAAAAATATTGGCAATGACATCACCTTGCCTAGCAGATGGCAGCTAGAAGGCAGCCAGAGGGGAGATTGGGTAATGGGGGGCACCTTGTCCGGGGTCCCCCCTCAAGCCTAGCAGTGCCTGTGTCTGCACCAGCAGACTGACTTGGCTTGGAAAATATTTGATTTGGGGAGCATTTCTGTACCATAACCTTTCAAGGGACAGTGTATTGCTTTCTTTAATTAAGTATTTCAATTAGAGAGAGATGAAGGTTCTGTTCCCGCTCCTGGATATATTAGCCTAAACTTTTTTTTTTAATTATGTGGACACATTTATTTTTGATGGCATGATAGAGTGTTAATTGAAAAGCACATCATTAGAGCTGATAAACCAGACATAGTGTTATTTTGGTATTAAAAGCCAGGTGCTGAGCTGACATCCCTGGAGATGGAGATTTTCTCTAGAAAACAGCTGCCCTATTGTCGCCCTGTAAATTCCAGGAATAGTCATTTCTCTTTATTCCTTCAGACACCTCTTGCAATCCATTCTGAAATACTAATTCTTATTCTTTATATTTCCTTCACCATTAAATCCTTGCCTTTATTCCTGTTTTTCTGAACAACTTGGCTCTCAGAAACAAGCTCCTCCCAGGAATAGTGTGTGTCTGTTAGCCAGAGGTAGACACCAACCTTAAAATTTGGTTTGTACCCCAATATGGTACTTTGGAAAACAGTCCCCTCTGTTCCTAAGTACTTCAGAGTCTGTCCAAGTCTGCTTTGGGAGAAATGAGGCTTAATTTTCTCTATTCAGTATGGGAATTAAACAAAATATTATAATCTGTTATACTTTGGTCAAAAGTGGATGAAATTTTCCAGAACAGGCACCAAGAGTTTAGCAATATAAACAATGATGATGATGATGATGATGATGATGATGATGGCTTAATAAGGCAGACTATGGCTAGGCTGATAAATAATACAATAAATAAACATCACTTGGGACAGCCTAAAGAGTTTGTGGGTGGGAGGGAGAGGGTGTGTCTGAGAGAGAGACACTAAGAATTTAACAATATAAGGCGTACTATGCCTGAATATAATTACTTGTGACAGACTAAATGAAATAGACTATATGGAACTTAAAGCAAATTCCTTGGTCCAGAACTATTCTAAGAGGAAAGGCGGTTGGGGTGGGGTGGATCCAATGACTCTAGTAAGAACAAACAAGCAGCGTAAGATTAAAAATACCAGAATGTTTCAAATAATGCTCCTGTTTCTCAGACAGCAAACTTGCACAAGAGCAAGAAAAAAAAGAGACCAAAGCTCTTTATTTACTTTAACAGCCCTCTCCAAAATGCACCAAGATTGAGGATTCGTAGGAAAATTTCCTGTGATTACAAGCTTGATCTGTCAGTCACACTCCTCGCCCTAGTGTTTGCTCACCACCCGCTGCTACCTAACCCCTCATCCCATTGTAACATTTCCCCCATTTAGTAAAATTAGAGAAATCAGTTTTGCTTTCAGGAGACATTGGTCTCTCTCTTTCTCTCTCTGATCATTCCTGGCAAATTTATTCTGAAGTGTATGTTTAACATAGCTGTGTGTTAACAAGGAACTCCCCCCCCCCAACCTGATAACTGTGTTTTTTGAATGGAACACCCCAGTTTCTTCAGCACAGGTACTTCTGGTCATTAGGTACAACCTTAAAATGTCCCTTCTAGGACAGGATACCTCCAACATGATGGAACAAGCACATACACACCAGGCCAGACAGCACTGCAAAGGTTGCTTTGTCTGCTGATAGAAACAGAACCATTGACATGGAATTTAAGTAAGGCTGCAACTTTTCAAACTTACCATATTTTTCGCTCTATAAGACGCACCAGACCATAAGATGCACCAAGTCTTTGGAGGAGGAAAACAAGAAAAAAATATTCTGACTCTCAGAAGCCAGAACAGCAAGAGGGATTGCTGTGCAGCAAATGCAGCGATCTCTCTTGTTGTTCTGGCTTCTGGGATAGCTGCGCAGCCTGCATTCGCTCCATAAGACACACACACACACATTTCCCCTTACTTTTTAGGAGGGAAAAAAGTGAGTCTTATAGAGCAAAAAATACGGTACTCTGTAATGAGTCACAAGAGGATGCTACAAGACTGTTGCAGAGAGGGGTGAGGGAAGCAATAGTACTTCCTTTATTTCCAGTGTGGTGATGAAACAATATCCCAGAAACAGTTTCTAAATCTACTTCTGCATTTTCCAGTAAGACTGTGTTATTTACAGTAAAGATAAAGAGCCGAAAACCTAAAGGTTCTGTGTTAAATATTGTGTGTGTCTGAATAAGAACAAAGTAGTACAGCCATCAAAAGAAAGGCTGTAAGAACAACAGCAAGGTTGACAGGCAATTGCATTAGGCCAGAGATTAATTCTTTACTTCATTAGGATACAGGAAACATAGGCTAAACTGGTCTTGCTCTTGATGGATGATGCCTCAGCTCCAAGAGTTCCATCCAATTAGCATTCAGTCAGTAATAATGTGTGTGAATGGGAAAGTGTAAGGCTTGCCTGGCTGAAGACAGAAGAACATGCATAATACATTTTAACTCTCCCAGTGCAGCAGGAGATGAAACAATGGTGACTTCTCCTGCCCCATTTCTGCTGTCTAGCCTCCTCTCTTACCTGCAGTAAGTGTTCAGGACTCCAGGTGGACACATAACACAGCAAGTATGGGATATAACAGTGGTGCCCAAACTTTTTTCAAAGAGGGCCAGATTTGAGGAAGTGAAGGGCCATGAGGGCCGACCAAAGGGCCAACCAAAGTTGTTGACCTTCTTTTAGGATTGAAGTTGTTGAGGGAATAAACTGCCATGGGGGCCGGATTAAACCAACCGGTGGGCCGGATTAGGCCCCCGAAATGGACTTTGGACATGGCTGGGATATAACATGGCCAGGGAAGGAAGGAGGGATCTTCCTCTATCTAGAGACTTAACAGCAGACTTTCCCCAGCTTTTGGCCTGGCAAGCCTGAAAAGCAGAGCTGGGGAAGCTCTGGCCCATAGGCCAATTGAGGCCCATGAGGCCATTTCCCCCAAGTCACACCCACCTGCTCATCAGCTGATATCTCTGGTGGGATGACATGGTTTAATTCTGCCTCAGCTGTCTGTCCTTGAGAAAGGACAGCACAGCCGAGGCAGCAGGATTTAATTTTCGCTCACCATCTGATAGCAAAGAAGAACTCCAGCTTCAACAGACTGTTTAAAGCAGGTTGTGCATTTCTTGTGAGCGGGTGGGTGGCATCAGCACTGGGGTTGGATTGAAGAGCTTTTCCGTGAAAAGTATGCAATGGGACCAGAGCACCGAGAATGTGGAACTGCCACTCAGATGCCACATTCAGGAAAACCACTTCCATTCAAGAGAACTCCGAAGTCCACCAGATGGAGCCAAATATGAAATAGTGGCTTAGAAAGAGGGGCGGAAACACACCCGGGATTGGGGAAGAGAACACTTTTGAGTGCATCCCCTCCCAAATAATTTGCTTTCAGTTCCAGAAATGAGCTCATAGTCCACTTCTGGTTTTACCTCAAATTTTCCTCCCCACCCCATTTCAGCAGCTTAATTTGAAAAAGAAGTGATTGTTCTTCTTAAATAGCTGAGAGTTGGAAATCCTGGGTGATCTGCTGCAAGTTACCTAGAGACCTATCAGTAGATCCCGATCTGCCTAATCCTGTTTTAATATATTGAGAACCAACTGCCCCTACACCCATACTCCACATCCAGCTCAAAGAATAAAATGAAATCCATTTAATTAAAAAGGTTCATGATTGTATTTTAGAATATTCTGAACAAAGGAGTCTTTGTTCACTGGCTTTGTTCTGTTTTATATGTTTGCTGTTAAATGCTTCAAATTCTCCCATTTAAAATCAGTGAAAGAGCAGGAGAATGGGTGATGTGTGGTCAGACTTGCTTGGTACTCTGCTGCCCACCCTCTAATTGTTAATATTAAACGCCTGCCTCTTTTCTGCACCTCTGCTAACCCCCATTACCCCATCTGCCTTGTTTTAAACTCAGCTCATCTGGCCATATCCACTATAATCAAAAGCAATAAAGCAGAAGTAGTAAAAGAATAGCCTGTGCCTGACCTCATCTAACTTACGAGGATAACCTATTAAAAACACCACGTTCCAGAAATTCAGACTTTGTCTTTTTGACACAGGTGGCCCTCAGCACTTTCCCAGCTTTTATGCCCACACTCTCTTTCACAATGGTCCTATACTTCGTGCCTTAAGCCTCGATTTACCAGGAGGGATGAAAACTTTTGCTTTTTTATAAGTTTATAACAAAAAACATTGTTTTTATATTTTGTTGGAAGCTGCCCAGAGTGGCTGGGATAACCCAGTCAAATGGGCATGGTGCAAATAGTCGTTGTCGTAGTAAATAGTAGTAGTAGTAGTAAAGGTAAAGGGACCTCTGACCATTAGGTCCAGCCACGGACGACTCTGGGGTTGCAGCACTCATCTTGCTCTACAGGCTGAGGGAGCCGGCGTTTGTCCGCAGACAGCTTCTGGGTCATGTGTCCAGCATGACTATGCCGCTTCTGGCGAAACCAGAGCAGCACACGGAAACGCCGTTTACATTCCCGCCAGAGCGGTACCTATTTATCTACTTGCACTTTGATGTGCTTTATTTAATATAGCACTTCATTGATTTATTTCTTTAATAATAATAATAATAATAATAATAATGTTTTAAAACATGTGCAAAGTGCCTCTCCATTGTGAAAGGAAGACATTTCTGATTTTAAAAATAGATGAAAAAATAGAATGTCTCTGAATGTGTAGAGTGTTCCTTCTGAAAACTCTCCCCCAACCCAGCAACTTATAGCATCTTGTAGGCAACAATGAAAATGCCACAGACATCCTCCAGGATTTGCACTCTCTTCTCTCGGCAGCTGAACTAGAGGATGCAACACTAGCTGGGTCAGTTCTCGTTGACAGGGCTGTCTCGGGAATTCATCTCCATGTTGATGTTGGCAGGGCTGGTTCAGAGAGATGTGAAGGTAACTGAGAACACAAGAAGAACCTCCCGAATGGCCCATCTGGTCCAGCATCCAGGAGCCAACCAGATGCCTCACAGGAGCCAACCAGATGCCTGTGGAAAACCAGCAAGCAGGATTCAAGCACAAGAGCCCTCTCCCCTCCTGTGGCTTCCAGAAACTGGTTCTTAGAAGCATTACTGTCTCCAACTGTGCAGGTAGAACATAACCTCTGCTAGCTCTCTCCAACATGACTTTGTCTAATCCTCTTTTAAAGCCTTCTGGTTTGGTGGCCATCCCTGCCCCCTGTAGGAGTCAGGTCCATAGTTTGACCATGTACTGCATGAAGAAGTACTTCATTTTATCTGCCCTGAATCTTCCAACATTCAGCTTCATTGGACCTCTAGGAATTCTAGTGTTACAAGAGAGTGAGAAAAACTTCTCTCTAGGCACCTTCTCCATGCCTTGCACAGTTCTATAAGCTAGGAGGTCCAATTCAACCTAGAACCCTTAGACACTGCATCAGAATAGGCAATACCCAAATTCTGCTAGCAAGTTACGATTAGACCCTGTTACACTGATTTTGGCATGGGGCAATCAAAGGTCACAAATGACTAAGAGAGACGTGTGTGTAAGAATAAGCAAAACATGCCTGGGAGATTCTACCAGCAAATCATACCTCTGTGCTACATGAAAAGGTCAGAAGCTGCCAGAGTTGCGGGAAACAATTCCTTTCTGACCTCGGTTGACTCGGGATTCTGCCAGACCAATCCTGTCATTGCAGATCTCCCCATCTAACAATAGGGAAATTTTAGAGTCCAGGTGGAAGCTCTCTATAAGGGCAGCAGCCTGCTTGCATTTGCCACTCCATTTTCAGTGTACAGTCCTCCTAGCTAGTCAGAGGTTTTCATGCCTGCCACCATCTCTTGTGATTTATATGAACCAGCTCTTTGCACGGAGAAAGCTATTTCAATACGCAGGTTGCCATTCAGTGGACTCGGGCTTAGCAGTGCCATCTTATGCAGAAGTGACCCTATTATGTTCTGCAGAACTACCTGCTACATAAATGTGTATGATTGCATCCTAAGTGTGTAAGAGCAGCTAAAACGCAAGGGCATTTGCCCTGAAAACTCCTTCCTTGCAATGGGTGTGGTGAGTGACAGAGGCACTAGCTGCTCCAGCATATTGGGAGGGGCCAACATGAGGTCACGTGATGTCATGAGGAGCCAGGGGGCTGAGCTGAACACCATCTGAAAAATTAGGGGGCCTGGCTCCCTCAAAAAACACATGGGGGGGAGGGGGAGGGGGGGAGCCAAAACTGCTTCTGTGCCTTTGGTGAGACAGTGATGTCATGACGTGATGTCATGAGGAGCCAGGGGGCTGAGCTGAACACCCTCTGAAAAATTAGGGGGCCTGGCTCCCTCAAAAAACACATGGGGGGGAGGGGGAGGGGGGGAGCCAAAACTGCTTCTGTGCCTTTGGTGAGACAGTGATGTCATGACGTGATGTCATGAGGAGCCAGGGGGCTGAGCTGAACACCCTCTGAAAAATTAGGGGGCCTGGCTCCCTCAAAAAATACATGGGGAGGGGGAGCCAAAACTGCTTCCGTGCCTTTGGTGAGACAGCTCAAATTCTCGCTCCCTGATTGTATTTATGATATCTATTTTGGAAAATGAGACTTATTTGGTCCGTAATAATAGTTCCATTTTTAATGTGGCACTGCTTTTAAATACACTCTCGGAGCACTCCTCCCCCTTTTTCTTTCTTGTGCTTTCTTTCTCAGCCCCCCAATTCTCTCCCCCAACCTGTCCCGTATTTTGCCCAACCAAAGGTGACAACCCTAACCCTAACCCATCCTCATCCTGACAAGCAGAATTCAACCATCACTGGAAGGAGGACATCACAGTCACTGCTCCCAACAAGTAACCACTGAGTAAAGTTCACTCAGTGAGGTTACCTTGAGTATATAGCTTATGTTTTGAAGAAAGACCTCTATATAAAGCCATTGTTTTTTCTCCCGGATCTTGCAGTAGTTCTTGTCTTTTAGATGGTAATAACTGAGGGAGGCGGGTGTCTGATAATCCCAGGACTATACTGAAGGAAGGCCGCAAACTTTGGTAACACCCACCATTATTTCTTTAAAAAGAAAATGAATTATTTTCTGTGACTGTTTTTAATTCGACCACTAGAGAGCAAACTTCTTCTTTCTATCAGGCTGTGATTTATACTCGAAAGGAGAAGATGGAGCACGCACTTGTGCAATACTTTCATGCTTGAAAAACTTTTTTAAAATAGAGAAATGTACATGTGGGTGACCTAGAAAAAAACAATTGTGTGTGTTTTTAAATTGGGTGGTTTAATTTTCGAAAGAAAGGAGAGCAAAGTAAACAAGTGTGCCTTTGCGTATAGTTTTCAGAATATGGAGGCACACTAGGTTCTGTTCTAACATTTCCTTATTCTAACCCCCCCCCCCAAAAAAAAACAGGTCATGTTTGTCAAGGTCCTCTCCCACATCTAGTGGTTCTCCGTGGAAAAATATCTGAAAATATTCAGTGATGCAGGTATATTTATAATGATTAGGGCCCAGACCTGCTTTATTTATGGCTGTAAATAGAGAACCTCAAGGACCTCTGAGTGGACAATTAGTATTGCCAGCAAGATTTTAACATGTTTGCCAGCCTTTGAAAACCCACAGTGATCAAACTGGAGTTTCACCTGTCTGATGCTCAAGTCCCTGTCTTGTGACTGTGTGTCATGCTGTTGGTACAGCTCTTTCATGTGACAAACGAGCTTGTATTGGGGGGGGGGGGGAGGTAGTTGTCAAGATCAGATATACAAATGGGGACTTTGGCATTTTCAACCGCTTCCTTGCTGATCTCCTTCCCAGCTCCTGTCCTGAAAGCAAACCTGTGCCAGTATTCTTTAATGACACATTTGAGAACAGAAGTTCATACCCTTTTTGAGAATAACTGGCAGCGGGGTTTACAGCGCGCAAAAGGCAATGAGTTTAATAGCATTAATTGCAACCGTCTATTACCTAACCTCTGGCGATCAATGCACCATGCATTTAAAGTGCGTCAACTTTCACGATCAGACAGCTAAGGACCTGAAGTGACACGCAACACAATCTCTGCTCAGAATTAAGTCCTCCTGACTTCAAAAGGACTGACTATAGTAAATGAGTTTAGGATTGTAGCTTCAAGGTACTTTAAATTCATATGGAATTAGTCCAAGAGTCGCCAGTGTGGCACTCAAAGGCACTCAACCTTTTCATCGTAGTTTGAAATACCATATTTTTCGCCCTATAAGACGCACTTTTCCCCCTCCAAAAATGAAGGGGAAATGTGTGTGCGTCTTATGGGGCGAATGCAGGCTCCTTGGCTTCAGCGATAGCAACGCGAAGCCTCCAAAGCCTGTGCTCTGGAGGCTTTGCGTTGCTTCCGCTGGAGCCAGGAGAGTCTGCTCTTTGAGGCTGGCAGTGGGGGAAAGCAGCGCTTCCCCCATCGTCAGCCCCAGAGGATGGGGGGCAGCAGGAAGGCGCGCGACGCCTTCCTGCTACCCTCCAACCCAGCTTTGAGGCTGGCGGGGGGGAAAGGAGCGCTTCCCCCATCGTCAGCCCCAGAGGATGGGGGGCAGCAGGAAGGCGCGTGACGCCTTCCCCCTACTCTCCAACCCTCCTGTTGGCTTTTGCAGGAGATGGGGGAATTCCCCCACTTCCCACAAAAGCAGGCAAAAGCTGCGCGCTCTTTAAAGGGGCTCCGTGGCTTCTGCTGGCTTTTCTAGGAGGTGGGGGAATTCCCCCACTCGCAGAAAAGCCCGCAAGAGCCGCGCACCCTTTGAAGAGCGCGCCCCTCTTGGGGGCTTTTCCCCAAGGAGGGAGAAGGGACTGACTGGAGTCCGTCCCTTCTCCCTCCTGTGGGCTTTTGCGGAAGATTGGGGAATTCCCCCACCTCCCGCAAAAGCAGGCAAAAGCCGCAGGCTCTTTAAAGGGGCTCCGCGGCTTCTGCTGGCTTTTCTAGGAGGTGGGGGAATTCTCGTAGAAAAGCCAGCAGGAGCCACAAACCCTTTGAAGAGCGCGCCGCTCTTGGGGGCTTTTCCCGAGGAGGGAGAAGGGACTGACTGGCCATTTCAGTCCCTTTTCCCTCCTGGTCGAAAAGCCCGTAGGAGTCGCGCAGGGCTCCTGTGGGCTTTTGGGGGAGGTGAGGGAATTCCGCCACCTCCCGCAAAAGCAGGGAGAAGGTCTTGGAGTAGCGCACAGGCTGCGTGCAGCCTGTCCGCTGCTCCCAGAGCTGCGGGGGGGAAATCATATTTTTTTCCTTGATTTCCCCCCCTGAAAACTAGGTGCGTCCTATGGGCCGGTGCGTCCAATAGGGCGAAAAATACGGTAAGTCTCTTTTTGCCAACAGAAGATGTAAGTGAGGCATGGGGGTGATTTCAGCATGTTGGAGTGTAGTGCCCACAACAGTTTCTCTGGCTGGCCAATGTGCCCACAGGTTCAAAAAACTTTGCATTCTGCATCAATCAGTTTATGCCCCCCATGTACAAGAGGGAAGTGTCAGCAGGCTTGAGGAACTCCAAGGGTTTGCATGTGTACAAAACAAAATTATATGTAATGGTGGATGCGCCCCCCAAACAGCCCAATGAGGACTAATATTTTCAGTGAGTACAGAGTGCTGGCTGACTGTTACAGGGTGGGGGTTAGGGAGTGGCATCATGGTCTAAATCATTGAGCCTCTTGGGCTTGCCGATTAGAAGGTTGGTGGTTCGAAGCCGCTCGACAGTACTGAGCTCCCGTTGCTCTGTCCCAGCTTCTTTCAACCTAGTAGTTCGAAAGCATGACAGTGCAAGTAGATAAATAGGTACCACTGTGGCGGGAAGGTAAACGGCATTTCCATGCGCTCTGGTTTCCATCATGGTGTTCTGTTGCGCCAGAAGGAGTTTAGTCATGCTGACCACATGACCCAGAAAGCTGTCTGTGGACAAACGCTGGCTCCCTCGGCCTGAAAGCAAGATGAGCGCCGCAACCCCATAGTCGCCTTTGACTGGACTTAACCATCCAGGGGTCCTTTACCTTTTACCTTTTTACCTTACAGGGTGGGACTGGGAAGGTGGGGGAGGGAAAATGGAATGGAGTCTCCTGGAAGAGGTTATGCTTGGCTGGCTGGAATACTGGAGCACACCACAGGCACCACTTGTTTACCTTGTTTTGCATTCAGGAAGGATTTTTTCATTATCATAATCTGGATTTGTCTGTGCATTTGCCAAAGAGGTTAGTGTTTTTCTTCCATCCTCTTCTGTCCCAGTACTGTAAACATAGCAAAAATATTAGCATTGGTAACAAATTTGGCTTCCCAGAGTGTCTTGATTCTCAGAGGAAACATCTTAAAGCATCTTGATACTCACTGGAAGTACCTGGATGAGCACCTGGAAGCCCCTGGAATCTTGTCTACAGCTCAACAGAGATTTGGGTTTGACATGGCACCTTTGTAATAGTGCCACTCATATTCTGCTCAAATACCAGCACTGCAATCAGACTAATTTATGAAAATCATGATCATTTTTGTGATTTATTCTGGGAACACAATAAAGATTTCCTTGGCACAACGTTGGGATGTTTGCTTTGGCACAGGCTAACGCACCCTGCTCTGAACAATATTGAACGCTAAATCATTTGGATGGATCAACATATCTGGAGTAATTGCGCCACACCACCATCTTCTCATTACCTGGCATTAAAAGAAGCAGCAAAACCCGAAATCTCCCCACAACACGGCATTGCCCATGTGTGCTTGCTAGGTCAAACTGCTGGGAAGTGCTCAGACAGACAAAGCTTAAAATAAAAAGAGTCACAAGGCAAAGTTAGTGGAACAGCACACGTTTCCGTAACAGCTGTGCAGCCAGCCCCTTTGTTCTGTGATTAATTGCACAGCCCAAACGGTGTCTGTGTAAATTCAGCCCAGGCAGCTGGCAAGCAGGTTGCAAACACCTCTGCATGCACTCTGGTCAACACAGTGAGCTCTCAATGTCTCGTTTCTCTGCTCAGCTGGCTCAGAAGAGATGTTGGTCTAAATGCTGACAGCAGCCAGAGGCCAAAGCCATAATTCAGGTATAGGGAAGGATGTGTACATTTCCCACTTTCCCGCTTAAGGAAGGTAGATTTCTGGGGTGGTGGTGATGGTGGTGGTGAGTATCCCCCCCCCCCCGAAAAGTGGGTGGTAGGACAAATAACTTTGGGAACCTCTTGTTTAGAAGATCCTTATGCTTCAGGGCTGTGTTTTTAGAATGATTTCCTAGGAGGAGACAGAAGCAAAAATATCAGACATTCGAAGGCAGCCCTGTTTAGGGAAGTTTTTAATATTTAATGCTGTATTGTTTTTAACACTCAATTGGGAGCTGCCCAGAGTAGCTGGGGAAACTCAGCCAGATGTGCGGGGTTTAATAATAAATTATTATTATTATTATTATTATTATTATTATTAAAGAAAAAGCCACGTCTGGCAGGCATTTGTGCATCTCTGATGGAAAGACTCTCATGCTCATGGACTGTTATATTCTGATGTAGTCCAACAGTGCCCCCTAGAGTCTCTGGGAGTTGGCACCTCCTGTGGTGAATCACAAATAGACAGGTAGCTTGGGTTTTGTTTTCAAATACACTGTCTCGTGTTGATCCCTTTTTATATACAGAAATACAGGAAGCTTCTAGCTTAATAATGTTGGCACTAACTGGAAGCGGCTCTGCAGAATTTCAGGCAGGTAGTCTTTCTATTGAGGGGGCATGGGGTGACCCACAAAATCATATAGGGGGCTGGATACAATCCATGGGCCACAGGACTGGCCCTTTTCTAAACTGCCTCCAAAGTGCTCAGATTCCACCTCCATAGGTGGGTTGTCCATTTACATGACCACCTGCCATCATTAAGAAACATTTACATCCTTTTGTCGAAGGCTGTGAATAGTGTTCCAGTCCACAAAACCTGTTGACGATACTCACACAAACACACACACTTATCTCAGCATTATTCCCTTACTAGTGCTATGAAGTGATTTTTTCGGCTTGCAGAAGTCCCAGGAGCTTTGAAATATATGTTTGCCCTGAGGCTAGAGTAGTAACCAGCCTGTATTTCAGATATTATACTCTGAGTCTTGGGAATGGTGTTCTTTTGCTCTGAGTCTCACAGGGAACAGATAACAATGCAAAATCTGCTTTGTTGGCTGAGACAACGTTCGCTTCAGCTTGTAAAGAAAATAAACCTTTTCACTGCTCTTTTATCCTTCTCTTTCATCGGGCTGCAAAATGCAGCAATTTTCTTAATTCCTCTCTCAGTTTCTCTGTCTGAAATTAGCTCCATAGCCCTTATCTCTGCTGAGGGCCATGAAGGTATGCTATTATACTAATCAGTTCCTTATCTATTTTCTTTCTTCCTCTGGTTTTCTTTCCAGAAAATGTGTCTACTGGGACACGTTTTGAAGTAAGGGGAAAGAAGATAAGTAAACCTATGGTCGTAAGGTGTCAGGGCTCTGAAGAGTGGCTCTGAAGATGGTGTGGCGGAGGCAGGGGACCAGGGGACCCAGGAGAGTAGGCAAGTGATTTATGGAGTGTCATGCCAACCACATGACAGGAGCACTGGGGGGCCTCCAGAGTCTGCCTCTCTCACCCCACTCAGCCACCCTACAGCTGGGGGGGGGGGCAGCGGGCGGACTGCTCGGGCAGCATGGAGAGACGCATGGCTCGGGTGCACTGCAGGCCCCGCGGTGAGTGCCGCCCAGCATTTTGTCACCCCCCTCAGTGGTGACACCTGGGGCGGCCTGCACCCACCACACCCCCTTCCTCCGCCCCTGCATTTCCCCCCCACAATAAAGATTAACCCCATTGTTGTTGAACAGTATGCCAAACACATCTGTGCTAATCTTCAGGATGCTTAACTACTTTTGAGTGTAGAGAAAATGGAGGTGACAGAAACCAGTATTATTGATATTTGTAGATTCAGTACACCCAACACATCTTGACTAGCCTAATTAATGTGTGAGCAAGGTTGACTCCAATCATGTTGAAGGGGTGGGGGCACTCGGGGTCAATAGCTTCCTTTTTACAAGCATCTGCAGAACTGTCAATTATGACCACAAAAACTTGTGAACTGACCAGACTTGAGCAAATTCTGATGAGTAAATGCTTAGGGTTGTGGTTTTTTTAAAAAAATCATATGTTGCTTTGGAACATATGGAATATAAGGGAATAAGGGATGTACATAACCATTTATTTGTATCACAGAGTTTTATACTTTAGTACTAGAAGACGCTTGGTGCATAGAACAAACCCAGATCCTCTTTGTTGCCACTGAATCCACAAGCAGCCTGAGTCAGACTTCACTACAAACCATGGGTTGCTGTAAGTGATACATGAAGTGGTCTCTTTTGAACCAATGGTAATCATGTGATTCTATTGTTTGCTACAGGAAAGTACATCTTAATCTCCAAGTATAGATTTATTTTACAGAAAGCATCCAGATAATTCTATAGTTGTTATGTTTTTATTCTTTGTGCCTCACATTTTAGAGGCTGCATGTTAAGAGTATGCTAGTTTTTCTAGCATGAAAAGCTAAGGGATATGATCTCCTCCTTAACAAAGCACACTTGCAAAGATTTCAGCATGTAGGTTATGAGATGGATTCTATTATCCACGCCCCCATCTATGATAATACTTTAATTGCCTCTTTACAAAAATCTCATTACATTTCCTTTTTCATGTAAAATATACCCATTGCTGTTAGTCAATATGAATATAGTTCTCTGCTTCAGCTGCAGTATCAATTTATTGCGGTGCAAAAGATTTTGATTAACCTGCAAATGATTTCCCCCCTTTTTTTGGCAGTGTCTGCTGGCTTTATCTAAAATTTGCAGAACCGCTGCAGGCAGCATTTGCCGCAAAGGAACGAATGCACTTTGCTCTTGCTATTATAATTTAATCTTTGAAAACATAATTATTTTTGCTTATTCAATCTTTCACAAAGCTACTCTGTACACATTCCAAAACAAGAGGAATGAGAGCTCTCTCTGTCTCTCTGGTGTTCACCCCCCACCCTCGTTCCAGCTTTCTACAAACATAGGAAAAGAAATAAGTTTGTTTCTGTTACATTACACACTTCAGCATTCTTCACTCTGCCTGTCATGGAAATTGCTCATGAGCTTACAGTGAACATCACAGAATTGGTGACAATAAAACGGCTCTGATAATAGGCAAGTGAGCTTTGTGCTCAACCAAAAGTTGACCCGTTAAAGTCAAGATGATGCTCCATCATCCACATTGCCAGAAGCATTAGTCTGTGTCCACACCGACTATGTAACTTGAGCCAGTCTGCTCTTGCAGTTAATGCCCACACTCACTTTCCAACCTTCTCACTGCTTCCACTTTTCTCTTGCCTCCTCTTGTTTTCGAGGTGCTATCAAGGTTTCTTTGCAACCCTTCATCCTTCTCTTATGAGGTCTGCCTCTCCCCTCCTCAGTTTTGAGTGTGCTTGTCCTTGGCACCCTGTCCAGTCTGCTTTGCCCACCCACGCTGCAAAGACAAGGTACCCTGGGATGTGCTTTGATGATGCATGTTCTGCTGTGCAGAACCTCCATACAGAAGTGTGCTGCTAGCTCAGTGCAAGAAGCCTCTGTGCAGACATACCATGCTGCAACTCAGTGGTAGAGAATCTAATCTGCATGCCGAAGGCTCCAGGCTCAACCCCCAGCATCTCCAGGTGGACCTCAGAAAGATTCCCTACCTGAAACCCTGGAAAACTGCTGCCAATCAGTATAGGCAATACCAAGCTAGGTGGACCTGTTAAGTTGTAGGTGAACATATCAGACGACACAGTGATTCTTCAAACAGCTCTTGTTTATTCACAGGCCAGAACAGAACTGAACTGAAGGGTTCAGCCAGCCTGCTTATATAGAGCTCCACTAGAATGCAACAGTAACCATTTTCTGTAACTATCCAATCACTGAACGTCACTTTCGATCCCTTATTTGCATATGTGGACCTGAACTATCTACAGTATCCCCCTGCTGGCCCAGGTGAGAACTTCAGTACATAACAGGACCAATGATCTGACTACACACACACACACACACACACACACGATAAAAACACATTTGAAGCACATTTCCCGCCTCAAATAATTCTGGGCAATGTAGTTTGCTAAGGGTTGCTAGGAAAAGTCCCTCAGTGAGGAGTGAACTACAGTGCCCAGAATTCTGTGAGGGAAATACTGTAACATGCTTTGAATGTGCTTTAAATGTATGCAGCCGTACACAGGCAGCTTCCTATGTTCCTATTTCTGCGAAGTATGATTTTCTGAAAGCATGTGTCGGTAGGCTTTGGGAGACAGGGGAGGGGTATGTACAAGCCACACAGCATGGGTGCATAACCTGTATAGAATGTTTCTGTCTGTCCACATGGCAAATTTAGGGAATTACCTTGTTGACTCCATATGGGCAAATAAAGGAGAGAAGAATGAGCCTGGTGACTGCAACAGTTTGGCACTGGTTTGGAGGTGACTCCAAATTTTGGGGTTCATAGTTAATGTTAAGTACAAACCCCATGTTTGATGTATCAATTGCTAAATTTGTGGGATGCTGCAAAACGTGGGGTTTTCGCTGCAAAAAAAAAAAAACAAAACCCTGCAAAACTTTGGCACAGGTTTGGAGGGTATCCCAGATTTGGGTGTTTGTAGTTAACTTTCCTAGCCTGTTGAGTTCTTTCGCTTTTGCGTTTCACAGCACAGAATGTTGAAGGATGACTCTTCCATCACCTCACAGCCTCAGTTCTCCATCAGTAAAAGTGAGAATAATAAGCAGTTACAAGACAGTTATGAAAAAAGGAAAGCGTTTTATGAACTAACAGCACAGTACTGTACATGCCTCAATAGTTAGCCCCACTGAGTTCAATGGTGTGTATAGGATTGCAGCCTAAATGTGTTATTCATAACTCATTCTACAGGGCAGTAGATTTTAGGGCTTCTTTGTCTTCGGTAAGGTAATTCGCAAATCATTCTGATCTAGAAGCCAAAGTCAAGGTACATTATAGGTCAATAGCACAGGTCTCCTCTAAGCGTTCCAGCTCTCTGAGCTTATTTTGCCTGACAATATGAGAAACCTTGGAGCAGGGGGAGAGGGGAAATTGCTGAAGTGAACTTTATTAGATACAGTGATGACCTTTGGAAATCCCTTCTTAGCTCTCTAAGGAATGGTCCCTGTTTTTCGCCTCTTTGTGTCAAGTTACAATAAAGCTGATGTATCCATGGCAAAGGAAAACCTGGCAGATTTACTCTGCTTAGTGTCTATGGAATTACTGTAACCATTTCAATGACGACTATATAGTTTATTTCATGGTTATTTAACAGCAGCCACACACTGGACTGACATCTTCATCAAGTTATCTTCTACAACCCCAAGATCTCATTAGTGGTCCGTTTAAGGTTACCAGATTTTTTTCAATGAATCCGGGGACACTTTTAAACTTCAATGGATTTTGTATGGGGACCGATTTGTAAATCCAGGGACTGTCCCCGGGAAATGGGGATGTCTGGTAACCTTAGGTCAGTCACTGTAAGTTCAGACCCCATGAGTGTATAGTAAAGGTAAAGGTACCCCTGCCCATACGGGCCAGTTGTGACCGACTCTGGGGTTGCGTGCTCATCTCGCTTAAGAGGCCGGGAGCCAGCGCTGTCCGAAGACACTTCCGGGTCACATGGCCAGCGTGACGAAGCTGCTCTGGCGAGCCAGCACCAGCGCAGCACATGGAAACGCTGTTTACCTTCCCGCTATAAAGTGGTACCTATTTATCTACTTGCACTTAGGGGTGCTTTCGAACTGCTAGGTGGGCAGGAGCTGGGACCAAGCAACAGGAGCTCACCCCGCCGCGGGGATTTGAACCGCCGACCATACGATCGGCAAGTCCTAGGCACTGAGGTTTTACCCACAGCACCACCCGCGTCCCCCCATGAGTGTATATGCAAAATTAAAAAATATATATGCCCCAACATGTATCACTTTACACTTATTATGAATGAATTTTATTTGGCATTTTATAACTCATTCACTCAATTTGGTGAGGTCCATTTGATGCTCTTCACAATCTCTTCTTGTTTTAATGACCCTGAATAATTTAGTATCACCAGCAAACCTGGCCACTCATTGCTCACTCCTAACTCTAGATCATTATGAACAAGTTAAAAAGCACAAGTTCTGATACCAATCCTTGAGATTTTTCTCCCTTTGGAGAACTGTTCATTTATTCCTACTCCTTGCTTTCTGCAACTTAACCTATTCCTGATCCACAAGAGGACTTCTCTTCTTATTCATCAACTGTTAAGCTCACTCAAGAGTCTTTGGTGAGTTACTTTGTTGAAAGCTTTTTGAAAGTCCAACTGGATCGCCTCTGTCTATGTTCTTGTTACATTCTCAAAGTGCTTGAAGAGGTTCATGAGACAGCACTTGCCTATGCAGAAGCCATGCTAGCTCTGCTTCAGTAAGGCTTGTCCTTCTATATGTTTGGTTATTTTATCTTTAACAATACTTTCTACCAGTTTTCCTGGGGCAGACATTAAGCTAAACTGGCCTATAATTCCCAAAGTCCTCTCTAGATCCTTTTTAAAGACGGGCTATTTTCTGGTGCTCAGTTATGGAGGCTGATCTGAGGGACGTTACATATTTTTGTTAGGAGACCAGCATTTTCACATTTGAATTGTCCACCATTATGCCAAGATCCCTTTTCTGGGTACTCACACCCCATCAGTATATATAAAGCTTGATTATTATTTATTATTTGCACCACTTTGCACTTACTTTCACACTGAATCTTATTTAACCTTTCCTTGTCCAATCACCCAGTTTGGAAAGAGCTTTTTTGAATTCTTCACAGTCTACTTTGAATTTTATCTGCCTGAACAGTTTGGTGTCATTTGCATTCCTGGCTGCCTCACTGCTCACTTCTGACCTCAGATCATTTATAAATATAGTAACACTAGTCCCACTTCCGACTTTCATCCATTGTGTCCATTTATGTCTGCCATCTTCCTATTATTTAAATAGTTGGTGTTCTGTAAGAGATCTTCTTCTTTATTGAGTACTAAGAACCTTTGGACAAAGGACTTTGTCCAAAAGGTTTTGGCAAGGCCGGCTAAATGTGAAATATAACTCCTACATAAATGCTTGTTGACCTTTTCAGAAAATGCTAGATTGACAAAGCAGAATGCCCCATGTTGATTGTTGTCAGAAAGTCATTTCCCTCTTGGCATGTAACAATTTCTACTTTCATTATTATTTCTACCAATTTGTCCTGGGACAAAACTTAGGCAGATGAGTTTTTAATTCCCTAGTTTCTGCCCCACCAACCCACTTAAAAATAAAATGAAATAAGTGTTATATTAATTGGGTTACCCTCCCATCCTGTCTTAAGAAGGCTGCTTTTAATGCGGCATGCTTTACTTAAAATGTTCAGCAACCTCTCATTTCATCTCTTCAAGCATTCTAGAGGCCCTGGTTACTTTTTAATTTGTAGTTTGAAAACTAGCTCTACAATTTCACCATTTCCCACATCTATTTGACATAGTTCCGCAGGCACCTTCCCAGGGGCAGGGAGTGGGAGATTGTTCAGATATGAATCTCTTTCTGACACTTTCTGCAGTGAGGGCTGATGCTAAGAATTCATTTAGCTGCTCTGTAAACTCCTTGCCCTTCTTTAGTATTCCTTTCACAGTTCAGGATTCTAGCAGTCGTAGCACCTCCCTGGACGATTTCCTGCTCCTGAGGTATTTAAATATTTGTTTGTAGGCCTTTAGCAATTTGCTCTCCTTATCACCATCTTGCATTTGTTTTGCCTGAATATGTTCTGCTTTTTTATTTTCCAAAACCTACACTTATTAAAGCACGGAAGGGGAACCTTAGATCTGGGGTCAAATGCAGCCCTCCGGACCTTTCTATCAGGTCCTTGGGATTCTTCCCAGGCCACAAATTTCCTGGGCCACACCTCTCACTAGCCTGGGCAATGGTTCCATAGTCCATATTCCCAAGAGAGAAGTGTCTGTTGGCGGGAGAAGAAACTGAGTAGATGCCATATTCCACTTCCTCCTCCAGTCTCCTCTTCCAAGGGAGGTTGCTTCAAGATGGCCTCTGGGACAAGCTTCCATTTCTTGATGGGAGGCTGCCAGAGAAGAGCTATTATCTTTGGATCTACTTCCTCCATTAGAGCCACCATGGGCAGAGGGAAGAGAAATGGTGGGAAGGGGGCCATGATACAGTGCCATAGCTATGGGGATGGAGGTGGGGCTAGCCAGGTTTTTGCCCTGGGAGAAGCCTCCAGAAGGAACCATTGAGGCTCCCAGCCTCTCTCTCTCTCTCTCTCTCTCTCTCTCTCTCTCTCTCTGTGTGTGTATGCAATGTGTGCCAAACTGGGTCTTTGATACCCCCTGATATGCCCAGCTTCGAATACATGCTAAGACGCAATGCTGACTGGTTGACCTTAGATAAGCTTTCAGTTCTCAAGTCTGGTTGATGGTGAAGATAAATGAGACTAGAAATGTACTTTGTAAACCTGGAAAGGTGTGTAGAAATTATTAGCTTTGAAGCCTTGTGACTGTTTTTAAATGTTTTCAGATTTTTTAAAAATGTATTGATTTGCTACATTGTTATTTACTGCCCTGGGCTACTTTGGGAGGGAGGATGGAATAGAAATTTAATAAATGAATAAATCCAAAATTTGCATTACTCCTGACATCTGGAGGCTCTGCCTTACTGCCTGCTTGAGGATATGGTTTTCTTTACCTTATTTCCCCACACATACACAAACGAGGATAAAAGTTTTCTTTAAATACCAAAGCCAACATTTGCAATTTAGGTATTTTTAGACTGGGTTGACATTTTCCTCCACCATTTACCTACTGCATCTTCCATGAGGCAAGTGATTAAAATCATGCATACAGTATGGATATTAAACCATGACATTCTAAGAGCCCATTTCTAATTGCCTGGATAAAGGCAGTAAACGAAGACATGCCTTTCCGTGGATCAATTTTTTACTTGGCCGATTCCCCTACACTTCTGTACTAATGAAATAAATAAGAACAAGGAAGCTGGATGAACAAAAGCAGAGACAGCAATCAATGTCTGAGTTGGAGGAGGGTGGGTTGCTGCCATCTCCACCCACCTCTGCAGCAGTATTTTGCAGCAGCACAACTGAGGACTCTTGTTTGTTTTAGCAGCAACGGCCTCCCACCCTACCCTAGGAGAGAAGCTGCCCTGATATGGAAAACGCCAGCACTTCAGGTGTGCCTTGTAGACACTGCAACATCAGAAGCAGACCAAAATGCTTGAACTTCAGTCCAAGGTCCTGGAAGAGTTGGGACCCCGCCATTCCCTCCTCTTCCCCAAATTATATATGATCAGTCGTTTAAGACAGCATCAGTCACCTGTTAACCAGTGACAAGTGGGGAATGAGTATCCCTGGGCAGACTCTGGAAACAGCTTCTCCCCTTCTTCTCAGCTAACAGGTGATGGTTGGCTTTGTTCAGGGTCAGAATTAGGACCGGGCACCTCTAGACAGTGGCCAGGATTCCACTGCTTCAGCATGGCCTGCAAATGGTCAGCTGGATAGAGTGTCCATTGTAATTCATAACCTCCAACCTTTCTCCAATGAAAGTAGGAATGTCCCATTCCATAATGATAATTTAACTATTTATACCCCACACATCTTACTGGGTTGCCCCAGCCACTCTGGGCAGCTTCCAACATATATAAAAACATAATAAAACATTAAACATTTAAAAAAGCTTCCTTATAGGATTGTCTTCAGACAGCTTGGGGGTTGGATAACTCCATACTCTCCAACATTTCTCCACTGAAAATAGGGACGTCTTAAGGAAAAGTGGGACATTCTGGGATCAAATCAGGGACGTCCCAGGAAAATAGGGATACTTGGAGGGTCTGTTAATTTCCCACAATGCATTGCAGCCGGCAGGAAGCAGGAACACAGTCAGGACCCTGGACAGGGCTGAAGGCTAAGAGATCAGCCGCTAAGCTCCAGAACTGCAGCTAGCAAATTTGCAGCTAAGACAGGACAACTTTACCTCAGCACTGGCCTGGTCAAGAGTCTCATCCTAAAAATTCCACATGACTCCCAGCTCCACGCACACAAGTGCTGCATTTGACCAGTTTAAATGGCTGGTTCCTTTTTATGCAGTCCTTTGCTTCTTCTAGGAGAGGATTGAAGAGTCTTTTTCAGCTTGAGGGCAGCAGTCCCTTCACGCCATACGTCAAGTGGTGGGCAGGGCAAAAGCAACACTGGGTGGAGCAATGTATGAAAACGTAACCTTTGTCCAGTTGACTATCCCTCTCTATCCTCCACCCAAGGTAGAAGAGGCATAATGCGAGTTCAAGGACACATTCCAGCTTCCACACTCAAGGAAGGTTGTAAAGCAGAACTAGATGGGAGATGTCGCTAGGGAGGAGGTGTAACCTGAGGAGAATCCCAGGGCCAGATAGAGAGGCATGGGGCCACATTTGGCCCCTTGGCCTAAGGCTCCTCACTCCTTTTCTAAGAGGATAGGTTTGGAGTAGGACAGAGGTTTTCAACCTTTTTGAGTCCACAGCTCCCTTGACCAACTACATTCCTTCTGCTGCACCCTGTGGGGCTCAGGAGCCCAGTTATGTCACCCCTTGCCTGCAGAGCTGGCAGCCTCTCACCCTTTTCAGACACTCTCTCTTGTGGAGCGTTCCCTCATTCTCCTCTCCCCTCTCCTTGGGAGTCCTCCGGGCAGCTGCTGCTGCTGCTGCCCCTACTCTCTGAGCTGCGTCACTCTGCCCCACAGGCACCTGGGAAGTGTTGAGAATTTCCATTCCACCTTAAGGAGCACACGTGTGCAACTGTTGCATGTCACATGTCTGTTTACATTCCAGCACAGTTTGCTGGGAACTTCCGTTGTGTGTATAGCTTTTCCCTTTCCCTGTCTCTCTGAGAAGATGAAGAGAGAGAGACGACATGTTTCTTTGTCCTGATTTATGATTAATAAATCTGTAGTTGCAGTATGCTTTCACAAGCCTCACGCCTATTCTGTGTGTCCAGTTCGATCTGCTGATAGTGTGTCCTGGCTTTGAAGCACGGGTTGCTGATTTATGTCAGAGCAGAGGCTGATGGGTCTACACAGCGGGATGGCTGGAAGGAGACGGCCCAGCTGGGGCTAGCCAGCTGGCTTTGCGGCCCTCTGCATGTCGACAGGAAGCACCCCCTGGCCAGCTCCAGAGGCACCATTCACCTGGGGAGCTTGTAGCCAAGGCTGCTGCAACAAACAGCTGCACAAACCTTTGGGAGGCAGAGACGCAAGAGGGCATCAGAGGGGGGAAGGAAGGAAAGAGAGACAGAGGCCAGTGCTGCCTGCGGCACTCCTGACCATCATTCCAGGCACACTGGTTGGAAACTACTGGAGTAGGGAATTTTCCTCAAGCTTTTCCTGCTTGGTGGAGGACTCCATCATTAGTGGCAGATCCCTGGGGTTCAATGGACAGGGCAGGATCTTTGGGTGGGGGTAGGAGAGGGGGGCCATTTGAGAAATTTTGAGGAATGAGCCCTTCTCGTTATCATAGTTCACACTGCACCATCACTCCACCTCTCAAGGCTGGGGCTGCAGCAGAAGAGACCTGAGGGTGAAAACAGTTCAATCAGCACCTTGTTTCCTTGGAATTAAACTTCATTGATTTCATCAGGAGGAGCTTGCACCCAGTTTGCAGCTACTTACCATCTCCCAAGGAACATTTCTGTTGAGGATAGAAATAAACAAGATGTTCTTTTAGCCTGTTCGCATTTGTTTTGTTTCTCTAGTGCATTTTGTAATCCTTTCCGTGAAAGACGCTTATATATAAGGAAAAATGGAACCAGAGCGGCTGGGTACTTTTGCAATATTGAATCTGGAACAGAACTGTCAAAAATATTGCCAGGAGAGCAGTATCACATCTTGCAGGGGTGGTAGAAGGACTCGTCACACAAGCATGAGAAATACTTTTCTACCTTCATATGGAAACTCTTCTAATTTGTGCGCTGTACAGAAGCTATTAAAATGCTCGTTCCTCCTCATTTTTGTTGTGTGTGTGTGTGAAACAAATTCCTTTTTCTACACGCAAAGCAAGCTTGTGGTGTTTTCAAAGGAATGAATGGGAAGGTAATTTTATTAAAGTTCAATAATATTTCTTTGTAGGTTACTGGTTTTGTTTATCATCATTATTGTTAGTAGTTATAATGGGATTTTAGTTGTATCTCAAAGCCTTAAATTACGCTGTAACTATATTGAGTTACGTAGAAACACAAAAACAGTAACAATTACTTCAGGCTTTTTCATAGTTATAACCTATTATATAACTTTTCATGTCAGCCCCTCAGACAACATCTTCCATCAAGCAGCGCAGTTAATTAAGCCCTCATCTGGTATGGGAAATAGTATATCTAAAATAGCACAATTCCCATATTACATAAAGTTATCAAGGGAGGATGCTTCCAAATGAGGGCTTAATTTGAAAATGTAAGGACTCAGCTACACAGCTGCAAAGAAAACATTTTAAATGTGTTGTTAAGTGCAATATACAAATGTGACATAGATGGTGACAGTGAGCTATGCAAATTTCAATGTATTTTTCAAAACTTTTTTTAAAAGCATTTTCACAGTCTTTTTTTTATATGTGTGTAGATTGCACCTGAGGGGTGAATTCAGATAAAATGAGATGTGTATGGAATGTGAGTTCGTATTTTGATGCCAATGATGTGTGGATGCTGCAAAAAGAAATTCATGAGGAGTAACAATCCCAAAATAAACAACCATTTGGAACCACTCAGAATGAAGCGTTGGTTTTGGATTTGGAAGGTGTCATTTTACACCTTTCTCACCCATAAAATGACTTGAAGGTTGTGCTCAAATCTCTGGCTCAGTTCAGATATACAGTGGTACCTCGGGTACTTAATTAAGTACTTAAGTACTTAATTCGTTCCAGAGGTCTGTTCTTAACCTGAAACTGTTCTTAACCTGAAGCACCACTTTAGCTCATGGGGCCTCCTGCTGCTGCCGCGTTGCTGGAGCACGATTTCTATTCTTATCCTGAAGCAAAGTTCTTAACCTGAAGCACTATTTCTGGGTTAGCGGAGTCTGTAACCTGAAGCATATGTAACCCGAGGTACCACTGTAACACCAAACTATAGTTTATGCTAACCATAGAATCATAGAATTGTAGAAGTGGTAGGGACCCCAACGGTTAGTCCACCCCCCTGTAATGTGGAAATCTCAACTAGATCATACATGACAGATGGCCATCCAACCTCTGCTTAAAAACAAGAGGTGTTCTACTGTTCTACTGTCAAACAGCTCTTACTGTCAGAAAGTTTTTCCTGGTGTTTAGTCAGAATCTCCTTTCCTGTCACTTGAATCCATTGATTTAGGATCTACCCTCCGGTGCAGGAGAAAACAAGCTTCCTCCATCTTCCATATGACAGCCCTTTAGCTTTTTGAAAATGACTATCATCTCTCCTCTCAGTCTTCAGATAGCTAAAGGACATAGTTAAGAGCATGCACCATGGTAGGAGCTTCCAAACAAACAATAGGAAAACCATGGTTTAGAGCTACTTTTCTACTTTAGTTTGCCATGTGGTTAGTATTCATCTTTATAAATTCATAACTTCACCTCTGTCTTCATGGTGCAGCAACCTCTTGAGGCATAATAGGAGTGACCACAGCTGCAGTTTTCACCAATGGCTTTTGAATTTGGGCGCAAGGGCAATCCACAGCACAACTTCTGGTTTGCATACCAGCTTCAGCCTTTGGTTTGCTGTCTTATTTTGGCAGCCACCAGCAAGCCACAGTTTATAAAGCCAGCATAGGCTTGGACATTTAAAGCACCCACACCATGGTTTGGTGTGCCAGCTGAATACAGCTAAAGTTATCTAGGAAGGCATGTAGCAGCAATTATACTGTTTCTTGTTCTCCCTTCTTTTAAGGAGGGAGAAGCCAAGGCCAGCCATTAAACGACCAGTTTCCTTTGAGAGAGACATGGACATTTATGGTGTCTATGCAGCTATGTTTGCTTAGGTAAAGATAAAGGGACCCCTGACCGTTAGGTCCAGTCGTGGACGACTCTAGGGTTGCGGCGCTCATCTTGCTTTATTGGCCGAGGGAGCCGGCGTACAGCTTCCAGGTCATGTGGCCAGCATGACTAAGCCGCTTCTGGCGAACCAGAGCAGCACACGGAAATGTCATTTACCTTCCCGCCAGAGCGGTACCTATTTATCTACTTGCACTTTGATGTGCTTTCGAACTGCTAGGTTGGCACGAGCAGGGACCGAGCAACGGGAGCTCACTCCGTCGCGGGGATTCGAACCGCCGACCTTCTGATCGACAAGTCGTGGGCTCTGTGGTTTAACCCACAGCGCCATCCACATCCCTTATGTTTGCTTACAAATGTACTAATTCTTTCAGTGATGTCCTTCTCCTTCCCCACCCGCTGCTCTTGCAAATATGAAATATTTGCTCATTCCATACCCAAAGCACAAGCTATCAGGGTGCATATTTGGGCAGCACTTCTTCAGCCATGAAGGACATGTTTGCAATGAACCTTCTTGAGTCATTTGGGTGCTTCAGTGCAGATAAATGTTTCATCTCAAAGAGCAGCTCATTTGATCTGCCCGGGAAAAAGTGTTTTGATGACGGAGTCATGAATAATATCTCTTCACAGTCGTATCTGCTCCCTTGGCTTCGTTTTTCTGAGGTGATTAACAGTTTTAGGAACTGAGAGAGAGTGAGGAAAAAAAGAGAAATCCCCAAAAGGCTGAATATTTTGTTTTCTCACTAACAAGTTTTCTTTCCTGTTAGAGACAGATAAGGTTTTCTTTGCATAAGAAATAAACTTGGCTATCTGCTTCTTAAAATCACCTGAATTTACCATGATCCTCTGCTACGATCAAAGGCATGGAGGTACTGGGGCTGAATGGAAGCTGACAAGGTAGACCATTTAGGACCCTGACGAAAACGGTACATCTGCATCATTTCAGTCTTTTAATAAGTTTTCAGACTGTTTATAAGTAATTTGCCTATGGCTTAAAATAGAATAAAGCAGGATAATTTGGGGGGGGGGGGGAAGAGCCTTAACCATTCCGAGTATCGTAAAACTACCAGCCTCCTGCGTCAGTAGTCTGAAGCATACTACGGTAATTATTTAGATTGCAAAGAATTGCTTCCCTGAAGAATTTCTGTAGTCCATGAAACCTTGTGTTTTTTCTGCTTCCAGTGAGATTGTAATCCCACTTCCTAAATTTGTTTGATGGGGCCCCTCTTGAGTCTCTCCCCCCCCCCCCACCGCCCAATTATCTTTGCAAAGAGACAGATAGTATCAATGTGTTATCAATCTACCGCAGGCCTGGTGCTTAGATACAGAGTGAGTGAGTCATCAGTGGGAGACGGGAGGATTCAGGTCAGTCCTGCTAAATTGTAAGAATGTGGCCATAACCTACAGAAAGAACTCTCTGCCCTACTTAGGGACTACAGTGGGAAGAACTGACAAAGTCTTGTAGATACCAATATTTTATTGCTGTGTTTGTTTAACCTCTTGAGCACTACGTAATAATGCATTGTTGTGCACTCCTTCCTTCTCTGAATGGCAGAATTTTTCAGAGACAGTGCTCTCTGGGTCTGGCTTCCTTTGGATCAGAGGGCACGGAGCACTGTTGTGATATTTGCTTTATTTACAAATATGTGGGTAGACCATAATGTTAGGCATGGGAAACCTCAACCCCAGGATGGAGATTGTGGTATCTCAGCGAGCATTTGAATTTTAAATATCCTGATTATTTCTACTTTTACTTAAGTGTTTTTATTTATTTACCGGTACTTGACTGGGAGGGGGCAACTGCCCCTCCCTGCCCCCCTGGCTACACCCATGGAAGAAACTAGCCCACTGTACACAGGCAAAACTCACATTCATTGCTCTGTCCACCTTTGACTCTGGCTCTGTCTACTGATGGCATGTGGGCCTCAGAAGGATGACCTTAACCATGGTAGAAAGGTTCTTCAGAATACTTTCCTTGATTAGTCTATTTCTTCTCTTTCCCTCAAGCCCTTATTCTTCTGTTAGATTCTTTTTTTAGTCCATTCCTGACTCGCACTCTTCCTCCAGTTCCCTTGTCCCCTGAGATTCCTGTACCTTAGTGTGTGGTGTTGTGGTTAGACTGTTGGATTAGCACTAGGTTCAACTTCTCACTCAACTATGAAGATCAGTGAGTGAGTATCTGCCAATTGTCCCTTTTGAAGTTTGAATCCGAACCACATTTCTCTTCCCCTTCCCTCACAGAAGGAGGCCTGCAAATTGTTTCAATCTTGAAGCAACTGAACTGTTAAGTTGTGGGTGAACATATCAGACGACACAGCGATTCTTCAAACAGCTCTTGTTTATTCACAGGCCAGGACAGAACTGAACTGAAGGGCTCAGTCAGCCTGCTTATATAGAGCTCCAGTACAATGTAACTGTAACAACTTTCTAAAACTATCCAATCACTGAACGTCACTTTCGATCCTTCATTTGCATAACTATCTACAGTATCCCCCTGCTGGCCCAGGGTGAGAACTTCAGTACATAACATGAACGTCACCACATCAGTTCAGCCAGCTTCAGAGGTTATATCACTACAAGCACAGTGCAACAGAGACAGATATTCCCATAAAAAGAAGAAAGCTAGGTAGGAATCAATGTTTATGCAAAATGTAGGGCATGTTCTCAAGCTTGCTCCGCTGAGGCATGTTTGAGAACTTCCCTGGATTATACACACGGCTGAGAAAATGTGTTTCCTTTTTGTCATACTCTGGTACTGAGGTAACATATAAAATAGATTAAAAAATTAAAAATTTGTCCAGTAGCACCTTAGAGACCAGCTAAGATTGTTCTGGGTATAAGCTTTCGTGTGCATGCACACTTCTTCAGTTAAGGTCTACTGGACAAATTTTTATTTATTTTATTTATTTTGACTGCGTCAGACCAACACGGCTACCTACCTGAATATAAAATAGATATTTTTTTAAAGTAACTGATTCAATAAAGCTCTCAAATTATTCTATTACTTTTATGCCCCCCCCTTGATGCATGACTTTATCTCATGTAAAATGGCATGAGTTTGACTATTTACTAATGTATTCAAATATATGCAATGAAAATGCATTTAGAGTGCAATTAGTGTGCCATTTCTGCCCATTTCAAATGCCAGTGTAATTAAGGTGCATAGACAATGTAATCTGTTAACTCTGTATAATTTCCTGTGCCTTTTTGGTTCGGTTTGCCCACCTGTGTGAAACTTTCAGTTACTATTATTACCAATCATTGGTTAATTGCAACATTCATTGCTCAAACCAGAGCCCCTGCAGACCAAATTTTAGTGCACGAAACTCAAGCTGTAAAATTAGTAAGTGCTTTTTGTTACATAAAAGTTCTCCGACTACGACTGATTGTTTATTAGAAGCATACTCTGCAAAGCACTTAGCAAAGGAGAACCACTGTTTTCAGTTTTAGGGCCCAGATGAGGTATATTTCTAAGATGTCATTTATACTTAGAAGAGCGCCTTGCCAATGCCAACCATCTCAGCCCCTACAATCAGGAGGTGAGGCTAGGTTGATGGTGCTGCCACTGGGAGTTACCGGTAGGCACAGTTCCATAATAGGGCCTTTTCAGGGGTGGCTCCCTGGTTGTGGAATGCCCTCCATAGTGAAATACACCTATCCCTATCATTACTCACTTTCAGATGGGATGTGAAAACATTCCTGGCTGCCCAGGCATTGGGTGGCCGAAAAATACTGCTGCTGGCAATCTCGAGATCAGTGGGTGGGAGTATATATTTAATTGTAACTGCTTTTAGATGTTTTTAATTGAATCGTTTAATCTGTTTTAGAATGTTCTTGCTTTGTGGTGGTTGTTTTTTAATTGTATAGCTGTTAGCTTCCCAGGGATTCTTGGGGAGGAAGGGTGGCATGTAAATTCAATCAATCATCAATCAATCAATCAATCAATCAGTGTAGAAAAGTTGTACAGCACAGGCTCCAAGATAACTCACCTCTTTAGTTCTAAAATAATTTAAAAAACATTACGGAGTGATACAGTAGCTGTTTAAAAACTTGCTTTTTGGCACTTGTAAGCATGTGGGAATATAGTCATATGGTTGGCATTGGCAGGATCTTTCTTTGCCATCCAGTGGACCAGCAGACGTCAAAATGGGCCCAGCAGATACTGCACAAAACAGGACTGAACTCCCCATGCATCAGCCGATGTGCAGGGAATTTTTTGTAGGATTTCTAGCTGACACTTGGGGAATCTTGCTTTCTGCAGCTGCATCTCCACCTGCCCCACACTTGGCGTCACATTTTATGTCAGATGTGGGGCAGGTGGGTGGAGTTTCTGAAAAAGGCCTCATAGACCAAATGGAGAATCCCGGTAGTTCATGTTTGGCCCTGAGGCAAGAGATTTCCCATCCCTGGACTAGATTATCCTTAGTTCTACTTGAGATGTCATTAGAGGAAGGCATTACATGCTCCTGCCTGCTGCTACTTTTAAAGCCGCCTCTTTTCAAAGGACACTCCTGCATTTAGGAAAAACAGAAATCTACTGGGATTTTGTGTGTCTGTGTGTGTGCAGATGGTAATAAGTGTGAGTTAGCATTTGTAAGCTGACAAGCACATATGGTTTTTACATATCAATTAAAGCCGTTGGCTAGTCATTTTAAATTTAATTACTGATTCATCCGTGTAGTTTCAAATAGGCATTTACACTCAGCCTGACAGAATTTTATAGGCAGGGCCAAGACTGAACCGTGTGCTTCCTTCACCACCAGTTGCAGTCAATAACATGTCCTTGGCATTGAACATCTGCACACGTCTCAGCAGCGTGTGGGCCGTTCATCCGGCCTATTCCTGATGCAAAAGGCAGACACGTAACATGTTTTGTGTGTATGAGAGAGTACAATGATGATTTCATTTTAAAGGGCTGTGAGCTGGTGGGCTGGGAATGACAGCCACCGTTTACGTCCACCAACGCAGGAAACACATGTCGATTCATGCATGTGTTCATCTGTCTGTCATGCTGTCTCATTGCAGTGTGATGTTCAAGGCAATGATGATTCTGCATACGGCCTTTTGCACTCCTTGAGTATTTCATAATATATTTCACGAACTTAAGGCAATTGGGAAACTGCTAACTGCATGCTACAAATGTTTCGCTGCCCCCACAACTGTTGAATCCCAAAGCATACAGAGTTCTATGTTAGCTGCAGGTAATCAGAGTTGCGTAGAATATGCTTAGGGAACCAACCTAACCAGTTAGTCATTATGACATCAATAAGATCCTGCTTGATCAGACAAAAGCTCCATCTCATTCAGCCACTTGCTTTCCTCAGTTGCAAATCAGGTGCCTTCGGGAACCCCATAAGGAAGACATGAAGGCAAAAGTCCTCTGCTTCTCAGCAACTGGTTTTCATAGAATCATAGAATTATACAACCCTGAGGATCATCTAGTCTAGACTTCCTCAAACTCGGCCCTCCAGACGTTTTGAGACTACAATTCCCATCATCCCTGACCATGGGATTTGTAGGCCAAAAACATCTGGAGTTTGAGGAAGCCTGATCTAGTCCAACTCCCTGCAATGCAGGAATATGCAGCCATCCCACAGGGGGGGTTGAACCTGCAACCTTGGCGTTATCAGCACCATACCCTAACCAACTTTTATAAGACAGAGATGGAGCCTCTCTCATAATTGGTCCAAAATCCAATCTGCCTCTCAGAGGCTAGTTTCTAGTGGTCTCAGATTCATCAGCAGATGAGGCTTCACTTGCAGGCTTGGTCTCATTGAATCCATCCAACCAAGTGACTAAAGATGGTCTTGCATTCCTTTAGATCATATTTTCTGGGAGGAACAGCTCTAAAACCTCTAAAACCTCATTGTAAGGTTTCAGCTTACAATGGTTTCTATCCAATGTTAATCACACTTGGAGTAGATTCAATGAATCAACACGCCTAACTTAGGTCCAGTAATTCGAATGGGCCTACTCTGGAGACAACCCTTGGATGCTGTACCGGCAGGTAAAATAGAACTAGTGAAGTCAGGTTGACTTTATTGATTTGATTTCTAAGTCGCAGTATGTGATTGCTGCATGGGAGGTGGTGTGGGGGAACAGCAGGAAGAAGGGAAAATAAGCCAAAATTGTCTCTTTTGCTTCTTCCAGCAAGAACTTCTGCTGGATCACAGCCCTTTCTGTGGAAGTGCAATTCTGAACCCATCTCTGAAAAGACAGGTGTAAATGATGAATTGTACACAAAGCTGGTGTGTTTGTTTTTTTAAAGAAAACAGTAGTCACAGAAAAACACAGCATATATTTTATATAACTTCAAATTGCTTATATAATTGTAGGTCTACTGCATGCAAATATATTTTAGGTTTCTAGGATTGACTAATTTGATTTAGGACTGCAGTGTTGTTTAGCAAATATATATATTGTGATCAACATGCCATTATTTGTATCTATTTAAAGATGAATACAACTGACAACTGACAGTTGTAGGGGGATAAAAGAAGCTAAGAAAGCTATAAGGCTCACACATGCTTTTTTGTTCCTTATAGCTGCAGAATTGAAATCAAATATATCTTATTTCCCAGCAGAGTATCATTTGGAGCCCACTGCTGTTTGAAATATTAAGACCCTTACCAGATTGGTGTTGCACATTATCTTTAGCAGTACATCCAAAGCGCCGATACCGTATAACGGACTCTCCATAATCCCCAAAGAAGATTTCTAAGCATATCTCCTTTATTCAGCCTTAACAACAGCACTGATAATGCTATGAAACATCTCTACTAAAACAATTCCTTGTGAACTTTGTAGGCATTCTTTTCTACTTCGCCTCTGAAACATTAAATACAAACTAATATCTGGAGCTGAGCAGGACCAGCGGGATCCATTCATTCCAAGCTGCTCCATCTTGAGAGCTCAGAGGACTCATATTCAAAGCCTGTTCAGTCTCCACATACAAGAATGTGAAGTCCTGTCCCTGAAATGTAGTGTGTATATTTGGTCCTTTTCCTTTACAAGTTGTTTGCAGGCCCGTGTAAAACCTGAATGTACACAACAGACACAACTGAAGCTGTATCCGTAACTAGTGAGGCCTCCTGCACTTGGTAAGGTGCAATGTTGCATGAGAAATCCTGCCCCATGTACTTCTGTACTTTTCCTTGTGACCCAGAATCCTGGGAACTGTAGATTGTGAAGGGTGTGAAGAATTGTTAGGAAACCCCAATTCCCCTCACAGAGCTGCATTTCCCAGATTTCCCTGAGAAGAGGGACTGACTGTTAAACCACTCTAGGAACTGTAGCACTGTAAAGGGAATAGGGGCCTAACATTGATCTCACCCAATACTCTCCAGATGTTTTGGATTATAACTTCCATCATCACAGACCATTGGCCATGCTGATGGGAGGTGTATTCAATAGCATCAGTTTGAGGGCATCAGGTTGGGGAAGGTTGCTCTAAATTGCTGTATTAAATAGTAAGTGTTGGGTATTGGTGATGTGAGTTTTGATGAGCAAGAGGACTGCCTCGTCTCACGCTTGCAGCATTTTGATGAACTCTAATCTAGCCATGTTTTCAAGTGGCATTTGCCGGCAAAATAATCTTTCCTGCTCCTCCCTTCTCCAGTGTCAGGTAGCAATGCCCACCCATTTTGTGTAACTATTGACCTTTTGGTTTTATTTCATTTAAAGACTTCCTCGAGGGCTGCGTACCCTCCTCCTCCTGTGCTGGAGGACACATCTAGGCATGTTTCCGACAGGAAGAGGCAGGGGGCACCTGCAGGATAGCTCCTTACGGCAAGCTGCTTTCCTCTGCATCATTCTGCCCCACCATTTATTATGTGCAGCAGACAGGGTACCGTGCTGCTATCATTATTGAAAATGGATATGGCTGGCATGATTTGACTGATCATGTGAAGATGCCCTGCAACCTGTGCCTAATTGCAGCCAGCACTTAGTGATTCTGCCCACAGTCACCCTCTGCATAAACAATGATCAATCCAGGTTTTTCTATGTGAGCATGCCGCTGTTCAAAGTGCAAGAGAAAAGCTGGAAACCCAAGGTCACTTCCTTTGCAGCTTGCCCAGTGCCCCCACCCCATGCTCTCTATCTCCATCCCTTTCCTTGGTAAGAAGGCTATATTTTTAGTATCACATGTATACATCAAAAAAGGGGCAGGTGCAACAAATAAAACAAATTGGTTTTCAGGGACAAAAATACACTTCATTTATTCTCTTGGTAATTGCATTTTTATTCCCTTATTAGTTTTCTGACTTGAAGTTTTAATGGATCCATTTTCCTGTTTTGGTCACTGCAGATGAATAGTTTTGGGGGAAATGATGTGAACCCAGCAGTAAGGTGGCTCATTCAGTTCCTACACTTAACTGGAAGAAATGTACCCACCAGCTATCAATTGGTTCTTTCATGTTTGCATATTAATCTCTCCACTTTCTACCTTAGCTTTGACAAAGGCTCTTCATCAGCGTAATCCTCACAAAATGGTGGTACCATCTGCCTAAGACTGTGTTTATCATTGTGCCAGTTCTTTACTTCCCTCAAAAAGATACTCTTTTCAGTAAAACTCAGTCAAATAGATATTGATTCTATTATATATTCTGAAGCAGATCTCAGTCTATTAAGGCATATTAACGTTTGGTATGCAAGGATCTGGCTTCCTATGTACAATGTGCAACGGAGCAGAATGACATATAGATTTTATTGGCATAGACATAAGATGTCTACATTATTCATGAGTATTGATGCCTCAGGTTACTCCAAATGAATGCCAGGAAAAAACAACAACAAAACGTGTTTGAAACAGGAGCATCTGCTGTTGCACTCCAACCTGTTCTTACAGTGACTAGAAGGCTGCCTTATGCGAGTACTATGGGCCTCATTAGTTTAAATCAAAAGATGATGGTATACGGTTGACTGTTAATGTTTTTTTTTATGGTGTATATTCATGTGTGCCTTTATTCAAAATTGGTATGCATGAAAAACAGAATACTCTAGTTGTAGGGTGCAGAGGAGGTCTTCATCTGGGGGATTCATAAGCCAGGATCCAGTCCTATACTTCTTCTACCATCAGCTACAAGCCTTGAAGAGTCAGCTCTGTGCTCCAGCACCACCACCTAGATGGCTCAGTGCAGTGCAAACACGATGGAGCCGCACCAATACTCTTATACCACTGAACCTGCATCACATGGAGCTCTGTGTCTCACCCCTCTTCCTCCTCTCAAGAACTGGCAGCGATGCTCAGCAGCACTGGGAAGGCAGGTGAGTGATGCTGCCTTGCCTGCCCTGTCTCTGAGCATAAGCTCAGTCCAGGAGTTTGTTGTCACATGAAAATTGACATTGGGTTTCCCCTCAAGCTTTCTTTAGTTCAGTAACCTAATTTAAAAGGGGTTTGTGGAGACTTTTGTTATTGCTATTGTTAAACTGCTTTGCAAACTGCTTAGGGTTGGGTTATTTTTAAAAGCGATGTATAAATTTTATTAAACAAACAAAAACAAATGGGTATCAGACCTTGCTGATATTCTGCAAATTGCCCAGAGATCTACAAGTAGATCCCAATCTGCTTTCTACCCACCCCTGGCCTATGCTGTTGGATACCCTAAGAGATATGGGTCACTGTTTAGAGCGATAGGCCTATGGAGACACAGCTCATTCAGCATCATGGTGGTGTGTTGAATTTAGAGCAGCCCTGGCGGGAGGTGAGGCTGTGTTGGTCTCTTAGAAAAGGATTCTCAGCACCCTACTCTGCTTGCCCTGAGCATAGGAATTCAAACCCTCTCCATTGGTTGCCAATGCCAATTTCATGCCCCATTGCAAAAGATCAGTTGTCGATTACTGCTGTTACTTTACATTGTTGCTCCCGCTATTATTCAGGGCTAAAACATTAAATTTAAGGCTTGGCAGGGCAGTGGTTTGAAGTCCTTGTTACATTCTGTTCCATCTGACATTTGATTTTGTTAATTGATATGCATGGAAGAGACAAATGAGCATTGAGCAAGTGAATTGGTGCTTATTATTAGCATGTCAAACTTTAGCTCATCCAGCCCTGTTGTTTCTGTCATTGAATTTCTTGCAGTTTGATGAGGCGGATTGATTTTCTTGAAATGAGAGATTTAATGAAGCTGGTCTTGACTGTGCCTCCTAACTAGTGAAGCACTCTGGCCAAATCAGGAAGATAAAATTGGTCCTCCACTTCATATTTAATAAATATATCCTTGTTGCTTGCTGAAACTTGGCACTATGGTGTTAAGGATCTCTCCATCAGTGTCCTAAGATTACGGTACAGCCCTGGCTGACTTTCCACACCAATAAGTGGTTTGTGTAACTGGTGTGTTCTAGCACATAGGTCACACTGCTGTCTAGTTAGACACTTAAGCATCATCTTAGAAACGAAGGTACAGATTGGTAATTGTGAAGGTTTCACTTCCCTCCAGATGAGGGAGAGTTTTTATGGGGGCACACTGAGTGGCCTTCCTTTTATTCTGCATTATCTCTTGTAAAAGCAGAATAGTTCTAGCTAATAATTTCATCTTGTATCCTTGAGGTACCTGTGTTGGTACTGAAAACAGCCTTTTCACAAATCACTTTGCTGAAGTCCCTTCAAGCTTATAAAGAATAAAGTGCAGCCTGGTGTCATGGTCACCTCCTGCTGATCCTTACTCAGATCAAAACAAGAGAATTTGGTATTGGAAAAATAACAATAATGACAAAAAAGACTTACACTGTCACCAGATAATCCCGTGGGCTTTTGCTTTAAGATTAGTTTTCAAGCAAAATGTTTCTTGCTGATCCTGCTAAGATGTGGGTGTTCATAATATACTGCTTCTCTTTCTCTTAATACCGTTCGAGTGTTCAGCCAACAAAACTGAAACCAAAACCATTTCAGGGACAAAGTGATAGAAAATTAACTCTCTGTTTTAACATAGATGTCGTGCCAGTGCTTTATTTTTAAATAAAAGGTACAAGAGATCTGGGCCCAGGGCCAGCCCAAGACATGTTGGCACCTGAGGTAAATCCCTCCACTGCCAGAGGAAAAGGGGTGAGTAAGAACAGCATTCAATCATAGAATCATAAGAGTTGGAAAGGACCCTGAATCCACCCCCCCTGGCAATGCAGGAATCCTGCCCACAAATGTCCCTGTGTAGGCTTGAACCATCAAGCTTCTGATTAACAGCCAGATGCACTGTCCCATTAGTTATGGTGTAGTGGTTAAGAGCAGTGGACTCGTAATCTGGTGAACCGGGTTCGCGTCTCCGCTCCTCCACATGCAGCTGCTGGGTGACCTTGGGCTAGTCACACTTCTCTGAAGTCTCTCAGCCACACTCACCTCAGAGTGTTTGTTGTGGGGGAGGAAGGGAAAGGAGGTTGCTAGCTGCTTTGAGACTCCTTAAAAGGTAAAGGGACCCCTGACCATTAGGTCCAGTCGTGGCCAACTCTGGGGTTGCAGCACTCATCTTGCTTTATTGGCCAAGGGAGCTGGCTTACAGCTTCTGGGTCATGTGGGAAGCATGACCAAGCCACTTCTGGCAAACCAGAGCAGTGCACGGAAATGCCATTTACCTTCCCGCCAGAGCGGTACCTATTTATCTACTTGCACTTTGATGTGCTTTCGAACTGCTAGGTTGGCAGGAGCAGGAACCGAGCAACAGGAGCTCACCCATTCGAACCGCAGACGTTCTGATCCGCAAGTCCTAGGCTCTATGGTTTAACCCACAGTGCCACCCACATCCCTTGGGTAGTGATAAAGCGGGATATCAAATCCAAACTCTTCTTCTTCATCATCATCAAAGTCCACCAACACCACGGTAGCCTTTATAGCATACATAACAACGCTTCATATTCCCTTAGCAGAGAAAGAGCAGGATGCATTGATTTACTTATTTTTCTGTCCTTGAAGTGGCAGCACTCGACTTCAACCAGGAACCAAAACTGAGGATCCTGTGAATAACCTATAGCCTTCCGCGTCTGACTTCTGTTGAAGCAACAGCTGCCTATTTATTCACAGCACATCTTGCCTGGGGGCCAGAAGGCACGGAGCCCTTGCTCAACATCTGTTGTCGTTTTGTTGCCTGACAGCTGGAGCATGGATGCTAGATGGCTGCGTTTTGCTAAGCTGATGCCGTTGTCTTCATTCCCAGACATTTTCAGGGCAGCCACAACGGACATGAGCTTTGGCAAAGCGTTTGGGTGCACCAAGTAGATGTTGGCCATAATGGTGTGAGCTTTAGGGTTAAGTGTCCTGATGGCAAGCTGCCCACTTGCACGGAGGACTGAATCCAACACACAATTCAGATGAAGCTAGGGCGTTTCTTTGTTATGCTATGAATGCTAATACCAGTCTGCAAGAAGAGCCTCAGGACTACTAGTACGGTACTTCATTTTGTTCTTCGTCGTGCATACTGGGGGCAAGGAACTTTTTTCAATCTGAGGGCCGCATTTGCTTGTGGGCAACTTTCCAGGGGCCGCCTGCTAGTGGGGTGACAGATGTGACTCTTATCCTTGTACAGGAGACAGCAATCTCACGAAACAGGCTTCTCTGTCTACAGCTCTCCATCCAGGCAAGCATTACAGTTCAAAGGCACACTCCCCTTTTTGGGTATGCCTTGTCTTTCTTGGTTTGTAAGGCAAACATTAATGCCTCTTTCTCTTGATATCAGCCACTTTGGGAGACAAGAATGGGCTGCAAAGCAGGAGAAAAACGCAATGGGTGGAGCTTAACTCAGAGCAGACCAGTTGAAATTAATGGGCCCAACCTAGTCATGTGCATTCATTTCCACGGGTCTTCTCTGAGTGATGCTTGCCTGTGTACCACCCATCAAATAAATCCCTGGGATAGCTTAGTCTGTAGAGCATGAGACTTAATTCCAGGGTTGTGGGTTCAAGCCTCACATTGGACAAAAAGATTCCTGCATTGTAGGGGGTTGGACTAGATGACCCTCATGGTCTCTTCCAGCTCTACAATTTATGATTCTATGAAATATTATTAATATTGTAGATGGGACTTGCTTGCCTAAAGCCATAGTGACTTCATGGCAGAAGCAAGATTCATGGATTTTCTAGCTCAGCCTCTTTGGCACTATGATACACCAGCTATACCAGCTCTGTGCCAACTGCATGTACCGCATGGGAATGGCTACCTGGGAGCCTCTCCTTCCAAAACACCTCATAACCATCCTCATGTTACATCACAAAGCAAGAAGCAGCTTTATGCTATGTAAACACCCAAATTTCTTTGCTGCCGTTTGCTTAAAGCATCCTGTTTCTCAATGCCAGCTAACCCACTCTGCTGGCTGATTATAATTTAGATAGGCAATCCTTTTCTGAAGTATAACTACGCAGAGAAACATCTGGCCTTGCATGAGCTTTGAAACCAGATACACACTTTTCACTGTTTCTTGTCACTCGGTCTAGGCTGGGCAAAATTAATAGCCAAAGACTTCTTTCATTTCCATTTCAAAGTTGCTATCTTCTTTGTTCAGAAAGTACATGCCAGCTTGACTACAAAGGTCACCCCCATGTTGGCAGAAACTGTTTTCTACTTTAAAAAAACAAGAACCAAGTCTAATATTTTTGCAAACAATGCAGGGGGGGGGAAACACCCCACCTTTAAGCACAGTAATAGGATTTGGATCTCACAGCCTTATCGAGTCCAGCCTGTTAGTGGAAAGCAGTGGCATTATTTATTGCATGCGCTCTAGGCTAGGTTCTTAATACTGTGGAAGTTCTGAAAGGCAATCTGACCTCTGCTTTATTTGTGGTAAATCAAGATGGCTGTGGATAACACAGGAAAGTGGATTAATCCAAATTGTTAGTTGCAGATCAGATGCATGATTCCCCATTATAGTGGAGGTGGAAACACAAAGCTTCACTTTAAGCAGAGCTGAATTTCTGGTTGAAGTGGAGAAAATGCAGAGCAACTCAGAAACAGAGTGGAATTTTTCTAATTGCACAGATACAGATACACCTCTACCAACAACTACACACAACACACAATGTGTGTTGAATGTGCTTTAAAGTTATAGTGTGTACACAGCTTGGAAAACATCAAAGGTAGGAGATTCCACAACTCCTCTAGACAACGTATTCTGTTGTCGATCTGCTCCTGTAGTTAAGACATTTATCCTGAAGTTAAAACTTAAAACTACCTTCCAGTAGTTTAAACCAACTCATTTTTTTGTCCTGTCGTCACGGAATCAAGCGAACTCTTTCTGACATTTGAAAATTGTCCATTTGCCCTTCTCTTGGTCTTTTCCTTCTCTCTTGGTTAAACAGGAGCCAAAATGAAATTGGGCAAAGTTATTAAAGTTGAATATTTATTCAAATTTCAAACATTCATATTGCTTTTCAAGTTCAATTTTGAGAGAGGCTTTTCAAAAACATGCCTCCCGCTGATGCATTTTCAGACAATGTGCTTTACACAAAGTTTGCAAAGTTTTCCACATTCTTGCAGCATCCTTCCACGCCCTCCACCTCTTCCATAACCCTTTACAGTCAGAACTTCCATACTTGGGAATTCATTCAACCGTTTGTTCAAATATTTGGAGAAGATAAATCCACATTGCTGCAGCAACGTTTAACTAACCAGAATTTATTGAAATCTCCTCCCTATTCATTTTGTGTATAGGTCAAACCTTTCAGCTTTATGTGGCATGCCCTTCTGTCCTAGTTTGCTAGCATCTTTCTTGAAATTGCTGCTCCAAATTGATACTGTGCATTTGTGAAATCGTGCATAATTATTTTGGGCTGGATTCAGCTCAGCAGTTCCACTAGTGTGAGGCAGTACAAGGCCACTCATTAATACAACAGGGCTCTGCCCCCACTTCTCCTCACCTTCAAATCAGTTCTGGGTGTGGGGAGAACCCCATGGACTGTACATGGGGGGGGGGGAGGCAGCGACAGGGGGAGGCCAAGCCATTGGGCAAGCAGCAATGCTTGCACTGATAGGACATTTGTTTTAGCTTGACGTTAGAACCCTCCCTCTAAATATAATTTAAAGATTCCCACCTCACTTTTCAGGAGAGAGAGAGCTCACACAAATTAATGAAATAAGACACCATCTTTACTGTCCTTTCAGCACCTATTCAATGCCTTTCTTTTTCAACAATCATTTTAGCTCTTGGCCCTTGGCACCTAACACACACACACACACACACACACACACACACGATGTTTCATGTGAAGCGATAGGTAAATGAAATAAATAATTGTGAACGGAGAAGCTATGACAGGAGGGAGTACATTATAATTCCCATACATGGAATACATTCCTAGATTAAGGAGGATGAGATGTTTTTCGCTAACTTCAGGGTGATGATTAATTTGACAATTCTCAATTTATGCGAAGCACAATACCCTGTTGCCACATGACTCTGTAATTATTGTTAGCTTGTATGCAGATTACAGTGGTACCTCGGGTTAAGAACTTAATTCATTCTGGAGGTCCATTCTTTTTTCCCCTTTTCCTTTTTTCGGAGGTCCATTCTTAACCTGAAACTGTTTTTAACCTGAAGCACCACTTTAGCTAATGGGGCCTCCTGCTGCCGCTGCTGCACGATTTCTGTTCTCATCCTGAAGCAAAGTTCTTAACCCGAGGTAATATTTCTGGGTTAGCAGAGTCTGTAACCTGAAGCGTATGTAACCCGAGGTACCACTGTATGGTAGGGACGTGGGTGGCACTGTGGTCTAAACCACAGAGCCAAGGGCTTGCCGATCAGAAGGTTGGCGGTTCAAATCCCCACGACGGGATGAGCTCCCGTAGTTTGGTCCCAGCTCCTGCCAACCTTGCAATTCGAAAGCACGCTAGTACAAGTAGATAAATAGATACTGCTATGGCGGGAAGGTAAACTGTGTTTCCATGTGCTGCTCTGGTTTGCCAGAAGCGGCTTAGTCATGCTGGCCACATGACTAGATCAGTTGTCTGCGGACAAACGCTGGCTCCCTCAGCCTATAGAGTTAGATGAGCACTGCAACCCCAGAGTCAGGGGTACTTTTACCTTTATGCAGATTATTACATAGACTTCCATGTTTATACAAAGTTTTGATATAAATTCTCCTATGGAAAAGGGCTATAATCCCCCCAAATGCATTTTTGCAATTCTGGCAATTTGCAGCCTTTCAAAAATTACTTTTTCTGTGCCTCTTTTTATAGTTTCCTTTTTGGATTTTAGTTGATGTGATTTAATATTTCTGTTGTGCTTTCTCAACAACAATGCTGAGCTCAGAGTGGCTCATAACCATAACAATAGCATTAAAAATGAGCAAGCATTTAAATATCCATTATCATATCAAAAACACTGTATAAGGCAAAAACAAACGGGCACTCAGCAAACAATACAATTCAATGCAGACTGATAATGATTCAGAAATGGCTGGTTTCCTCCTGGTAGCCTCCTCTTTTGTGATCCCAATCTCAGCCATCATTTTCTAACCTAGCATGGGAGTTTATTGATCTCTGGGTGTTATGTGTGAAGGCTTGGCCAGAACCTGCATTCTCTCAGCTGGAGCTTTTAGCAAAGCAAATTAGCTTATGCATAGATTTGAGGAAGCACAACACTATTGCTTCCTTGCATGGGGGAAGGAAGCACAAAGTGCCATAAATCTGTGCTGGGCATATTGTGAAGCAAAAAATGAGGGGGGGGGGGAGAGAGAGGAAAGCTCAGGCAGAGAGAAGATGAGAGACGAGTGGGATTTGGTTGTTTCAGTACAGTGATATAACCTAGATATTTTGAACATCCTTCCTGAGGTGAAAAGCTTTTTAAATGTGTGAGACAGTCATTTCCAGTTCACAATTATGAAAGCCTTTTGAACAGCAATGTGTTAGGAATAAAGGTGGCATTTCTTATTCACAAGATGAAAGGGGTTAATGACATTATAAAAGGAAGGAACGTCACCTGTATGTAAATACAATGTGTAGGCATAACTTCCCGGCCTTCAGATAACAGGATGAAATGGGGGGGGGGGCGGTGTATGTGGAGATCTTGCTGTGTGGCATAATGCCTTTGATCACGCAAGAGCTGTACTAAAATGAGAGGGGCTATCGCTGACTCTCTGGACATGGCGTCCTTCTGGTCTGGATGCATTCGCCCCGATCCCATATCTCTGCAGAATGGGAATGACGACTAAAGGGAAATGTATCAAACCAGCTTTATAGGGCCAAAACCATAGCTAAAATATCTAAGATAATTCAAGTACCCATGAGATACTTTTAAAGTTTGCACCTATGAGGCAAATAACTGCTGGGGGGTGCAGGAGTCTGATTTTAACTGAGAAAATGTTGTGGAAGAAAGAGTTAACCCCCTAATAGACCTGATTGCATTCATTCAAGGATGCTATTATTATTATTATTATTATTATTATTATTATTATTATTGAAATATCCCACATCATATCCATCTGGGTCCTTGGATGAATTGTTGTCACAAGTAACATGTTAAAAGATATGACAAATAAATTTATAATCTCATTTGATGCTTTGTCCTTAGACACAGATTTGAACCATGATTTCTTCCTTGGCTGGTTGATATTATGGCCAGGGTGTTCAATTTGGGCCTGTGAGGGCCTGTGGCTTCAAAATCCTGCTCAGCCATGAAGTTTATTTGATAGCCTTGGGCAGATTATGGTCTCCTTAACCCATCTCACAGGGTTGTTGTGTATATAAAACAGGATTATCTCATGCCTGCCACCCTGGGCTCCTTAGAGAAAGAGATAGGATGCAAACGGAATTAACAAATAATATTGCTTGCTTGGTGAAACTGATTGCAGGAATTGCAAATGAAATAGCGTTGCACTGTGAATGTTACGAGACCTTAGCTTTGGTTAGATTTTGCCCATAATCTGTTGCTTGCTACAGATCAAGCTTTGCATTTCCTGTGCCTGTAATTAGAATGAAATGGCACATTGCACTGAACATGCAGTTGAGTTAAGAATAGTCTTCTCCAGCTTTGCAACCTCAATTAAGGACACTTAGAAGCAACTTATTCCAGACCCAAAAGTGTTCTCAAGACATTTGTAAAAAGCCTTATGCATGGTTAAGACACTGAATGCCAAAATATCCCCCCTCCCCGCCTTAGATCAGCCTCTGGCTTGCTTGCCATTAATTTCAAGTGGGAATGGCAAAGTCAATAATTTGGTGGAATAATTGGTTGGTATCCAGTGACGTAGTACTGTTCACACAGGGATTTCCATTGCACAATGGACTTTTCTCTTCTCGGATCTGCTCTGGAGGGCTGGGAGAAACTCCAGAATAGATTTAGGGTCTGTATGGGGTGGGGGACAAAGGAGGAGAGGGAGATGAAGTTCCATTGCACAGCCAGAAGTCCTTGTGCTAAGGGAACTGCTTCGTTGGTTACCATTCACTGCAACTGAAACAGTGAACCTTGGCTGTAACAAGCACTGTTGTTAATAGCATAAGCTATGAGCTAGAATTCAATCGAATTCCACTTCCAACATGAACCTTCTGGGTGGCCTTTAAAGTGCTGATGCTGTATTGATTAGTTCCATTTACAAAATATTGATCCAATAAAAACTATTTTTATCTGCTCTTTGGTTTTTAACCAGGGCAAATCCTGCTCATAACAAACAAGTCTAATAAAATGGTCCTATCTATCTATCTATCTATCTGTCTGTCTATCTATCTATCTATCTATCATCTATCTATCTATCTATCTATCTATCATCTATCTATCTTTAACCAATTCTGTTATCATTCTTTCTTTACGCGTACATGGGTTGACCGTGGATGCAGGTTTATTTGTTCTAAGTTTTATGGGGAGATCAAGAGGAAGTTTCCACAGAAATCGGAATACTGAAGTGGTGATCTATTTTCCTTTCTATTGCTTTGAATATTGTCTCGTATTTGTCAAGAAATAGTCAATGCAAGGCTATAGCGGGGCTGGCAGAGGTAGGGCAAAAGAAAAGAAAAGAAAAAGGATGCTGCCGTCATTTTCTCAATAGCTTTAAAGGGCACTGGCTATATATTTTACCGGCTGACGTTATTATTAATTCATTCCTTCAGACATCTGTGCGCTAGAGCAACTGAGTACCGCAGATGATGTATAGTTGAAGCCACCCTCCTGTAATTATGCCTGAATAATCTAAATGCTGGATTACTGTAACATAATTATAGAGGGCTATTTTGACTATTAGCTCATTAAAAAGCTGTGATGCAAATTGGAATCTTCAAGAGTGTGCGAAAAGGATGACATACGTGTCTGCGGCGGGAGGGGAAATGTCAGCCTTCCTCAATGCTATCTTGCATTTCATTAAAGCGGAGGATGGATAGAGGCCATAAAGGGGCCTTGCCTCGTGTCAGAGCTTTCTTCAATGAAATTGCAGCGCATAGAACTGAGCCTGTCTAACACAGGCACACAGGGAGCTGCCTTATACGGAGTCAGGCCCTTGGTCCACCCAGCTCAATATTGTCTACACGGGCTGGCAGCAGCTTTCTAGGATATGAGACAGGGATGTCGCCCAGCCCTACCTGGAGATACCAGAAACTTGAACTCGGGACCTTCTGCATCCAAAGCAGATGCCCTACCACTGAGCTACAGCGCTTCCTTCAAGAATCATAGGCTTGCAGAGTTGGAAGGGACCCTGCGGGTCATTTAGTCCAACCCCCTGCAATACAGAGATCCTGCCCACAGCTATCCCTGGACGGGCTCGAACCACCAACCTTCTGGTTAACAGCCGGATGCACTGACCCATCATGCCACCTCCAGGTATGGGTTATATTTCTGCCAGAGCCATTTCCTTGTTGGGTGATCCCACACAGATTATTTTGTACGAAAAAGAGTGATTTCAACTCACGGCATGCCTTCTACCCAGCTTGCAGGGGGAAAGGGAGAGAGAGACACAGAGAGAATTAGAACCTTCATCTGTTACTTCATGCCCATCAATTGTGAAGCCCATCACTCTCATTGAACCAACATCCATAACCTGTCTGCAACTATTTTTCAATTCCTCAGGTGGGGTCTCAAGCCACTGTTTGAAAACCTAGTCGCTAGACCTAGTGGGAAGAATTTTTATATTTGATACTGAAAACTACTATCCTTACACTAGGGCCGACATAAAACTGAGGTTCTCATGGGAGCTAGTCTTATTGGAAGGTTTGCATGGAACTTTCCATTTAAGGTGCTGCCCTGTCTAGAGCTGCAATCCAAGCAGTATTTGCAGGCAAGACCTTTTCTGAATATGTAGCTGAAGTGTGTGTAATGACTGGTGCAATTTGTGCAAAGCCCATAACCTTCCCTTTTTTTGCGGGAAATTCCCTTATTCCAGTGCAGTTTCCCGCAGCTTCCCACGGCTATCCCAGATTGTTAGATATCCCGTAGACTGTCCCCGGGACAGGTGAGGCTGCTAATCCCTTATTTTCAAGGCTGCTGATCCCTTGTTTTCAAATCTGAAAGTTGACAGCTATGGCAAAGCCCCTGTTCCTATATCCATGATCTATTGGCACTAAAGAAGGAGGTAGTATTGATTCTCTTCAAAGAACCACTAGGTGGTGCATCCATACTAGAATACTGTACAGAGGAGAACAAGGACTATGGAAATAGACTAGTAAAATATGGGTAATTATGTGGCCTCTTTGCATTGGATCAACAGGAGGTGAAACTGGGAAGGCCTATATTCAGAGGCAACTAATACATCAAACCTCTTTCTACAAATGATCAAGCATTAAGGAGGTAAAGTTCAGAGGCTGTAAAAGAAAAGAAAAAACTAATACAACTCAATATATTTCCACGAACTCAAACATGTCCATGTGCTTGTGTGTGTGGAGGATTATAGCTTTAGTGTACATATTTGGTCAGGATGACTCTGATGGCAACTAAAAAGCAGGTTGTCATACTAAACCCCTCTTTCAGTCAGTCGTAAGTTTCCTAAAGCATTGCTAAAGATACCAGTATATTTGATGCTCCTCACCTGGTTCCAAATATTATGAGGTTAGGCCAGAAACAGATTTACTATAAGACTAGCTGGTGAAGGCTTGCTGCAGGTGGTGATGGGGGGGGGGATATTCTGCTACTCAGTCATTTCCTCTTTCAAATGTGTGCACCCATAAAGGGAAAGTGCAGTTTTCAAAGGAGAGCTTCAGAAACTGATGGGACAGTGAGTTTAAGGAATCTGGCCAACTCATGGTTTGTAGTTGATCTATTTTCTTAGATTTGCAGAGCAATCCACACAGAGGTTAGTCACACAGAGTTCAATTAGACTTGATCCCAGGAAAGTGTGTGTAAGCCTGCCACCGGAGAGTCCTAATCATGTTAACTCAGAAGTAGGTCCTATGGAATTCATTGGGGCTTACTCACAGGTAACAAATTGCTTTATTTGTCCACTTAGCAGTAACAGAGCAAAGCACTAGAGCTTCAGTTTGTTCACTGAACAACAAGATTGTAGGACTCTCAACAAAATCTTTTAAACCCTAAGGTTTTTACCCAGAATCTGACTTGACTGTGGTGAATGCCAGACGTACAACTTTTTTGTTGATGCTTGCTTCTTCATAACATAAGGGGAAATATAATAGATCTTGGCCAAATTGGTCAATAACCTCTTTTATACATTTCTCCTTGGGGTAGGCTTCAATTTTTCTCTATGGATGCTCAACAAACACAATCCAGATGATCGATTTTCACTCAGCACTGAAGGTATCCATACCTTCACCCTGTGCAAAGTGCTAAAGGGCTGTTCAGTTGTGCAGTTGGGAAGAAAAGTGCTGTAAGCATAAAGGCTTTTTTAAAATCTCCAGCTAGGATGCATACAGTATTTTCTCCCCCCAAAAAGGGAGATGTTATGCTCTGGAAGTAAACTCACCATGTCTTTGTCAAACAAGGCTTTACATCTACACTGCACATTTAAAGCTTTTCCTTACCCCAATGACTCCTGGGAACTTTAGTTTGTTCAGAGGGATGGGCATGATAGCTGTGTGAGGGGTGAACTACAATTCCTAGCATTCCTTTGGGGAAGCCATGTGCTTTGACTGCATGGTGCGGATGTGACCCAAGCCTGGGAGGAAACTGCTTTCGGTACTTAGTAGCAGACACTTGCTATGAACGGTGCTGATTGTGATAGTGCAAATCATCTTTGTATGTTTGCAGTGTTTTAACGTGTGGTTTCATTTTTAAAGTTTTGATTCCTTTGAAATGAATTATCACATTAAAACATTTTTGAAAAGAGTGGCAAGCCTAGAATCAAGAGTGGAGTTCCTGATAAGCACATCGGTTCACTGAGAGTGCTCTCACAGGTCTGGTGTAGAAGGAATTCAGGAGCCTTAGCACAGTTAAGGAGATACTCAGGCCATAGTGGTATTTGTCTCTGTAGTGAGCAGGGGTAGTTAACACAGAGCCCTCCTGAGATAGTTGGAGTCCATCAGGCCTAGCCAGTATGGCCAAGGCTCAAGGATGATGAGAGGGCACCATGTTGCTTACTCCTGGTGTACAGCATTAAGGTATGGCGGGGGACAAGGGGAAGAGAATGAAATTTCTGAATCAACCCAGCAGCCGGTTGCAATTCATTCTGTTTCTTTCCGAACAATATTGGAACACAATCCATGTTAACAGATCATTTGCTGTGGAGTGCATATGCGTCATACAATAATCTGGAAGGGTGACCAAGATAAATGATGTTATTTTAGTGTGTTCAAATAAACATTTATTTTTTGGATGTTGGATGCATCAGTAGGACTACGATGGATACTATCTTAGAAAATAACATCATTTATTATGAACCAGTGACATACTGCAGTGATATTCAGCCATTGGCAAAATAAACTAAAGAACAGAAGATCACAGTGTCTCACTATCTACAAGGTGGAGGGAAGCGCTGAGCTGGGGTGGAAATAAGCAGAGTGGAGTTTGAACTATGTGCCTCCAATAGGCCTGCACAAATTCCAATGATAAACCAAGCTGAATTCAAACCACCACCTATGTCTGCTGGCCCACCAGGTGCTTGATGACCTCTGGGCTTTTGCCATATCAAACAGATGGGGGGGGGGAGTAGGCTTATTGAGCCCCGAGACAGATCTTCCTTCATGGATTTGATGGGTTACAATTAGTGTAGGCCTGAAATACCCCATTAAATAAAACAACCATAGGGTGGGAGAAAACTTGCTGGGGGATTCTTCAGATGTCCTTGGAGGGGTTCCATTGAAACTACACTGAGATGCCTTCCCCCAGCTTTGCCACCTTTTATGCATCCTGTGACATTGGTTGCAACCTCGGCCTGCTCATCTAAGGTATATCTTGCTCCTTATTTAAATCAACAGGTTAGTAGGCTTTTCTCCTACTGCCAAAGGAACCAAGGGAACTACTGCCCTTCTATGAGCAGCACCTGGGATTTCTAACAGAATTCTCAGCACCCTCATCCATACTCAATTCCCAGATTTCTTTGGAAGAAGCTATAGCAGTCATTTTGGGGTATGCCTAGAGCAGGAGTAACCAACATGGTGCCCTCAACACTGTATAATTCCTGACCGTTGGCCATGCTGCCTAGGGCGTTGGAGTCCAACAATATCTAGAGAGCAGAAAGCTGACTACCTCTGCTCAAAGCTAGTCAAGGTTGCAACCCAGTTGTTATTATCTACAATGCTTGATGAGTCCAAGCTAATTTGTGGAATGATACACAATTATTCTTTTGGATTTATCAGTTTTTTTAATTTTATGATGCTGCCCTCTCTTCCAGCAAATCAACCAAAATGCATATTTTTTATTTAGAAATGCCCACACTGAGATTAACATAGTTAAATATTTTGTGAGGGTTTTTTTGTATGTGTTTTTTTTAAAGCTGATTAATGCAGAAATGGAAGAGAATGAACTTGTGTGAAACTGACACAATCTGGAAATAGAACGATTCTTCCATTTCTATTACTGTCTTTGGACAATTACCTCCAGTGTGGAAAGCCCTGATACTAGCTTTTTGGCAGGTCTAAACCAACTTGTCAAAAAGCACAGCGAGCCTGGAATCCTTCACACAGCCCATTTTCATAGTAGTCCCGCTGTGTTGTCATTGCACACAGTTACCACTGGAAGCCGTCTGAATCCACTCGTAACTCCCCACCCTCTTTGAAGTCATGCTGAAGTGAGGGCCGACGGAGGGGAGAAGGTTCCAATTTTTAGAAATGGTTATTAAAAACGGCCCTGCTGTTCCCTGGTTTTCCAATAAAACAGCAAGAACATTTGCCTCAGAAGAGTGCTGAGAAACTCAACTTGTTAATGTGGTCCAAGACTTCTGTTTGATACTCCTTTAAGTGAAAGTTGTGATGGAGGGGCTGTTTAAGGCCAGCACAGCGACTTTAAAGGACAAACAGAACGCCTCTTAGGGTGTTTATGTGTACATCTTCTACATGGAACAGCAAAATTGAGCAAGATCCCTTTTTCAGTGTTTCAGATCAATGACTGCAGCATGCTGTGAATCTTTTCTCTTTGATTTATTTTCATGGTTCCCCTTCCCTCATACAGAAGTCACTGCTATTCTATGTGATTCTGACACAGGAGAACATATCTAGCCAAAGGCACATAACAAGGCCCATAACTGCCTGGATAATAACATATGAATAGCCTTTCATTCCGTCTCCAGTATATTTGGAATGGCCTGACTGACCAAGGTTAAATTAAACACAAAATGAATGATAAATCTTTGACATCAATATATAATTTGAGTACCAGTATTTTATTAACAGCATTGTATGGAGCTATTTGAATGTGCAGTGTGCTATAGAAACTTCATTTTTTTAAAACAGCAACAACAACCCTCCACCATATTTTCCCACTGAAACGATAACTGCTGATGGTCATAAGGGTTAGTACACAGTCAATAATGTTATAAACATTCACAAGGATGTACTCTGTGGTGAAAAACCAAGTGAATTCAGTGGAACATATTTTAGTATGAGTGTAACTCTACTGTGTGGGTTTGTTTGTTTGACAATTAGGCTCCGCCCCCCTACTTGCCTCACTCACAAACCTCTGCCATTCCCCTATATTAACCCCCTAGAACTTTCCCTTCCCAACTCATGCAGCTACTAAGCTCACTTTACACATTATAAACTGCATTTCTGAAACTACTTGATCTACTCAAACCTTTGCCATTGTTTAAAACAGTCACTTCCACCCCTTTCAATGTTCCATCCTTTTCACTGTCCTCAAACTTCTCTCTCTTCCATTCTGTAACTACAGCTGCAGAATCAAGTGAGACAGATAAAGGGGGTGGAGCCCTCAAATATTCCATTACAGTGGTTCCTTGGGTTACATACACTTCAGGTTACAGACTCCGCTAACCCAGAAATAGTACCTCGGGTTAAGAACTTTGCTTCAGGATGAGAGCAGAAATCACATGGCGGGGGCGCAGTGGCAGCTGGAGGCCCCATTAGCTAAAGTGATGCTTCAGGTTAAGAACAGTTTCAGGTTAAGAACAGACCTCCGGAACGAATTAAGTACTTAACCCGAGGTACCACTGTACTTTACTTAAACCTCTACCATGCCTTACAACCACTGCTTTCTCCCTCTCAGTGGCCTTCCCTCCTCACTCTCATGCCATGGCCACTCTTGTGAAACCTGCTTTCTATTTTGCCCACCCTGACTTAATGCAAATCCAGGGTTGGAACAAGGCGCTACAAATCCTCCAACGGGGGCTGCATGATGACAGCCTTACTTTTTATTTATATAGGAAGAAATGCATATAATGTTTAATTCCTAACTGGTTTACATAAAGCAATATAAACCATTTATTTAGAATTGTATATAAAAATTAAACATGAAAAACAAGCTGGCATAAAATGTATCAAAGATAAATAAAACTAGCGGTAGAAAACAAATATACATACTAAAATTGCACGTCACATTACATCCTAAGCATGTTTACCCTGGATTAAGCCACACACTGAGTTCACTCAGACTTAGTCAGCATGCTTAAGGATTGCAGCACCAGTCTTGTGCTGGTGGGTGTCGTGTGCTGGTTGCTTGTGTCATGTTGCTCACTCTGTTCTGTGCTGGCTGAACAGCATGAGGAATGGAGTTGTAAGAGAAACCTTAGGCTGTGATAAAAAGAGAAGTGTCTGATCAATGTTGGGGGTGGTGGAAGGAAAGCTGGTACCCAACCTTTGTGCTCGGACTAATTGAAATCAATATGACTAGTCTCTGGTATTCAGAGGCCTTGAATTTACTCACGCTACCAAACATGGATCGCACTGAGAAAAGACTAATCACCCTTTCCTGCTGCACTCACCTTCTTTAAAATAATAATTAGAAACCCACAATCTTGTTTTGACTATTTCCCCCCTTCTGTGAGAATCCTGTGAATAAAACTTCATAAGATCAGATTCAGCCAGAAAAAGGGACACTTCTTGGTTTGAAATCACTTTTCCATTTCTGTTTCCAAAGAAAGGTGCTACCTGTGAGAATGAATATGCCTGATGACTTTAGCCTAGTGAACCATCTCAGAATATATAGTATTTAATACAAAATGGATGCCCATTTGAACAGGATAAGGCTGTAGCAGGCAACATTTTATAAATATCTTAGGAATATTTTTTTTAAAAAAAGAACCGTTCCAAATTGTTATTCACAAACAAACCTGCTCATTCAAGGAGGCCATCAACTGGTCTACATAAATTTGCTTTGTAACTCTTCTTAGTTTCTAACCAGAGTTATTGATATTTAAGGAAAGCCGTTCAGAACTGAGCTTTTTTTTGGGGGGGGGGAAGGATACTGAATACTTTGCCATACAGTGCATAGCTGAACTGTGGAATTTACTGCCTCAATGTGTAGTGATGGACAGCAACTTGGACAGCTTTGAAAGGGGTTTAGACAGTTCCATGAAGGGTAAGGCTGTCAGTGGCTATTAGTCACGATAGCTCTACCCAGGCTCCACGATCAGAGGCAGCATGCCTGTGGAAAAACAGCAGGAGTGGGCCATTGTGCTCATGTATAGCTTGTGGGCTTTCCATAGGCACCTGGTTCACCACTGTGAGAACAGAATGCTAGATTAGATAGCTCTTTGGTCTGATCCCACAGGGCTCCTCTTATGTTCTCCTGGGTTCATTCTTGTCTTCCTCTTTTACTTCATCCTCATGTACTGTAGCTCTGGCACTGCCTGCAGTGGAGGGTTGAGCAGTGGATCGTGGAGGAACACTTTAGGCCTTGTTGCAACATCTATAATGATGTAATGGCAGCATGGATGGGGTGCCAAACAGAGACATTAGAGCTCTGTTTTCTGAGCTGCCCAAGATGGAAATTGTAGTACAGTGGTACCTCGGGTTAAGAACTTAATTCGTTCCGGAGGTCCGTTCTTAACCTGAAACTGTTCTTAACCTGAAGCACCACTTTAGCTAATGGGGCCTCTTGCTGCTGCTGCGCCGCCGGAGCACGATTTCTGTTCTCATCCTGAAGCAAAGTTCTTAACCTGAGGTACTATTTCTGGGTTAGCAGAGTCTGTAACCTGAAGCATATGTAACCTGAAGCTCATGTAACCCAAGGTACCACTGTATTGCTGTTTTAAGATTTTAACTGAATAAGACTGTTCTCCTTGTACCTATGGTGGATCTACACAACTTGTGCCCAGGCCAAGCCAAACACAGTCCATCAGTCATGCATTGTGGCATGTCAATAGCTAGCTGCCTCCTTTGTTTTGGGTGTCTGGGCTGGGGGGGGGGCGGTTACTGAGTTTGCTGGCAGGCTGCCAAACCTGGCCAGTGGACTCTGAACCAGAGCCCTGTTAGATCAGACCAAAGGCTCTTCTCCTTCAACATCTTGCTTCCACAGTGGCCAACCGGATGCCTTTGGGAAGCCCATAGGTAGGACATGTAGACGATCACCCTCTCAATAGTGGTTCCCCAGCAACTGCTGCTGAACCCAAAGGTTGCGTGTTGTCACCATGAGTGGTAGCCATTGATGGAACTTAAGCTACAATCCTTTGCACACTTATCTGGGAATAGGTCCCATTGAATTTAATGTGCAGAAGGTTATGTTGCTAGTCAACATTAATTTGCCCAACCTCCTTCTAAGGGCATCACCACATTGTACTTGAGGAGATTTCACCCCTCCCAAATCCAAGAATCTGCTGATGTTCTCTGCTGATTCTTCAGAGAGGAGGGGGCGGTTTCTTCTCTCTACTTATTCCGCTTCAGCCTCACATCAAAGAGAGAGAGAGAGACTGAGTGTTAGAGAGAGATCGTGTGTATAGATAAGGTTGCTGCTAAGAGCAGCTGCAGACACTCAGTGCAGTTCAGCATTTTCGTTTAGACCTCATTTAGCTCTGTACATAGTTGTGTATTATAGTTGTAGATAGAATAAAAGAAGATATTCTACAGAGCTGCTCTCTGAGTCGTTTATGCTCAGCTATACTCTGCTGTACTCTGCTGTGCGACGACTGTCTTCTTGTTGGAGTAAATCCGGTGCTCACAATTCTAAGCTGTGAGTCCACAGCACTTTGACCTGTTCCTGTGCAGAAGGTGGTCTCTGGAAGTGCTACCCAGCTCGCCTAGCCCAGTCGGGGCTGAAGTGTATGAGTCCAGTTGGTGGCAGTGGCTCAAGGGCGATGCTGACAGTACTCTGCTCGTTGCATCACAAGTTATACAAGCTTGGCATAGGTAGTTGCTTTAGCAGCCTGCCCTTGGTTTTGTGAAGTGGATCCACTTGTGATTCTCCCTCATAACAACTGATGCTGGAAGCCCTGCTGGCTGAATAGCAGAGGCAGAGAAGAGGAGAAATCTGCAGCTCTCATGTAGCTTTATTCCAGAACACAGGAACACACCCTTTTCTTTGCCGAGAGCCAAGCAAACTCCCATCCATTTAAAACTGCACCTTTAGATGTATCAGACCTCTGCCTTCTCTCCCTGAGTACTAAAGATGTGAAACAGGAGAAGGAGAATCTCCTGTGACTGTACGAGAGGAGCTTGGAACGATTCTCGATTTGCCGTTTTTCTATGGTCTGGCTGTCAGTACAGTTTGTTTCTGTTTTTACAAAGACTTAGCAGACGCGAATCCAAAGGAGTGTGGGGAGAGATACAAGGCAGACGGCGATGCATCTCTGCCACGAGAGCCCCGAACCCCTCTTTTCTCTTGCCTAAATGTGCCCTGATGACAGCTCCTACGTGCGATAAAAGGGAAGGAACTGAGACATTGCACGTTTGTGTGTGTAGCGGAGGAGGGGAAATAACATTTGCTAAATGAAGACAACTGGCTGCCGACTCTGACTGAAATGGCTTCATTTGGAAGCGTAATATGCTCTGAGATGATTAAAAACGAGGGAGCTCTAATGATATGTGGAACCAATTCTTATTAATTCTGACCTGGCATGCCTTGTCTTGAGTGAAACCCTTACATTTCTGTAATGGCAATTGCCACCTTAATGATCACCATGCCCCTGAAACTCAGTACTAAATGCTACCAGAGTTCCAAGGGCTTCTTGGCAAATGATTCCCTTTGTATTACATGCTTTTACATCTTCATTTAGGCAGGCAATTCTCTCCTCTTTATCTGTACTTCATGGGCTTAATTCTTTTGGCAGCCATCCCTTCCTCCTCACCGAAAGACAATCAATATTACATTATCTTGTTAACTGCAGTGCCTCATACATGATGAGATATGTTGGATCAAGTTCCTGTGGGACTTGTTTTTTCCAGCCCTTCCTCCAATGAGTAAGGATATGAGAAGGTATGGCTGGACCATAGCCCAGACAAGATTATCATAGGGCTTTCACCTTCCTTTATGGGAGCTGATGTCTGTGAGAAATCCATATGCTGCCATTTGTGCTCGCAGCTGAGATTAATACACGATCAATGAGACAGGGAGAGAGAGAGAGGGAGAGAGAGAGAGAATGAATTTGTTTGGCCCACACAGAAATTTTTAATTCTCCATGTTTGATGCTTAGGACCATGCAGCATAAAATATATTGTAGGCCAGAGTTTTGTACAGGATATAATATTATGTCATGCAGTGAGGGGACAATCTTTCTAGATTTTGTGTGATGGAATAACAGACAATGCTTGTTTAAGAAGCACTTGCGGCCCACTGACTTTGCTGAGGCCTTGAAGGTAAGTCACCCACCACCTGCAAGAGAGGGAGGCCTGGGGCTGCTGTTGTTTTGGGGGACGGGTGCTGCTTGAAAGACTTGCTCTGCTTAATGGGGAAGGGGAAAGCCACCTGGTTTTCCCTCCATGCTCAGCCTATATATTTGGAAATGACACAAGATGTTACAGCTACACTGTAAATCCCTGATACCACTCTCGTCAAGGAAATTTACCTCGTAAAAGGCTACCTCAAAAAATGCTTGCTACTGTTTTGGGGGAAGTGCGGACTCTTCCATTTGTGCTTGCAGCCAAGATCTGCTATACAAGTAGGAAGAGAGAGAGAATTGCATTATTATGTAAATCTAACAAACATTAAAGACTGTGGATAACAAGACGTTTTCGTGAGCTCCATCATGTCTTTCTAGCAGTGAGATGGTTCTGGGGACAATGTTGCAATGATACAGAGCTGATATAGGGATTACGGTACCTTTGGAGGAAAGGTCAACAGAGACTAAGTGTGATATTCTACATTCAATATATTCAGTATACCCTGAGACTTGTTTCCCCTCCCTACCACACACAATCAGAACCTATTGCATATTGTTACAGATCTAGAGTTGATGAATGTTATAAATTAGTAAAATGGTAGAATACAGATGTTGTTTGGAGTATTGGAGGGAAGAGTCCAGGCCAGTGGAAAAAATACAGACTAAGCTTCCTTTCCAGGCCAGGGCCTCACCTGAACTAGAAAAAACCCCACAAGAAACACAAGGGCAAATGCGTGTTCCAGCTGAGGTGACGTCTCTCCCTCACAGAGCTACTCAAGGACCATCTTGCCCAGAGGGAATGGAGGGGAAGAACTAGCTTTCAAATAGCTTGCTGCTTTGTGCTTGGGGGTGGGGTGGGGTGGGGCTTAGTGTTTAACATTTTGATGTAAACCACTTTGTGAGGTTTGTCTGAAGAGTGGCATATAATACTAAATAGCAGGGCTTTTTAAAAGCCGGAACTCAATGGAACTCAGTTCCAGCACCTCTCAGGTGGGCACCATTACCAGTACAGTCATACCTTGGTTGTTGAACGCCTTTGTTGTCGAACAAATTGGCTCCCAAACGAATGAAACCCGGAAGTGAGTGCTCCGGTTTTTGAATGTTTTTTGGGAAGCCGAACGTCCAATGCGGCTTCCAATTGGCTGCAGGACCTTCCTGCAGCCAATTGGAAGCCACACTTTGGTTTCTGAATGTTTTGGATGTTGAACGGACTTCTGGAACGGAGTCCACTTGACTTTCAAGGTACGACTGTATAAGAGAACAAGAATTCGTGGTGAGTTCCAGCACCTCTTTTTCTAGAAAAATAGCACAGATAGATAGAGAATGAATTAAAGAGGAACAGGGAGATTAGTTTGACAATTCCAGAACAAAGCAGGGCCTTTTAAATATGCCTTTAACATCAAGTGTTGGGGTCAGGCTGTTCTTCCCTAGTTGGTGGCCTTGTGCTTAGATAGGTGTTGCAAATGGCCTCCTTCCTCTGGCTGGTGGCAGAGGTCCTAGCGCTCTTCCTTTCACTTCTGCAGTCTGAGGGCAGCTGCCATTTGGAGCTGAATGTTCTTTTTGGCAGGGAGCAGGGAAGCAAGTTCCTTGCAGCTGCTCCTTCTCTGCCCAACGGAGCGGGCCAGGCTGTTTTTCCGTCTGCCATAATGTTACCCTTGGGAGGCAGGGGACGTGACCTCTTCAACAGCCCTTGATCTCCTGGGTGAAAGCCGAAGTGTGCTTTCCTTCTGCTCTAACTGTCCCGGCACAGCACTTGGGAATATTCCTACAGTATAACTTTCAGATCAAAGATGTATGCAGCATGACAAAATAGATTTTTGAAATTAAAAGTCATAAATAAGATGGATTTCCAAGCAAGGGCTCTTGGTAGCCTCGGGCCTGCCAGCCATGATAATAGCTAGCCTTCATTTTATGGATTCATGTTGTTGCAGCAACGCTCTTGTCATTAGATGTGTGGTGCTACAATGCCGTTGTGCCTTAATGCATGACAATAGAATGATGATATCAGTCCCATAGTTCATATGCTATAGGTCTCTGGAGGTGGGATGACTGGCATATGTGAGACTGAGGAATGTATTTTCAGTTAATTCTTAAAGTTAAAAAAAAAAGTGCTTCCACCTGTAACTGGGTAGTGTATTCCCTGGAAAATGATGGGATGGGAACATAGCCGGCTAGTGACAGGCTACCCTACCCTACCCTATTGTTAGCTACCCTATTGTTATCTAAACCACCAAGCCTCTTGGGCTTGCCAATTGGAAGGTCAGCGGTTCAAATCCACTTGATGGGGTGAGCTCCCATTGCTCTGTCCCAGCTCCTGCCAACCTAGCAGTTCGAAAGCACACCAGTGCAAGTAGATAAATAAGTACTGCTGCGGTTGGAAGGTAAACGGCATTTCTGTGCACTCTGGTTTCCGTCATGGTTGTGCCAGAAGCAGCTTAGTCATGTTGGCCACATGACCCAGAAAGGTGTCTGTGGACAAACACCGGCTTCCTTGGCCTGAAAGCAAGGTGAGTGTCACATCCCATAGTCACCTTTGACTGAACTTAACCATCCAGGGGTCCTTTACTTTACCTTTACCCTTTATCTTAGATTTATTTATTTTTAGCAGTTTGCACATTTTCATTACTTTTAAAAATTAATCCACATATAAACTGCAGTTCCTATGGAGGGTCTTCCAATTTGGCAAGAACCTGCTTGGTTTTAACAGTATTATGTGCTCTCAAACCCTTCACTGATCCCTTTATTGCAAACAAGTTCTTCATTATCTTCATTCTCTGTGAGAACAACAACAAAAACACCACCTTTAGGTAGAGTTTTCTTTTTAAAAAAACTTTTTAAAAAAGTTTGAGAGTAGGTCAATGCAGTTTATGTTTGAGAGTTGCAAGGCCAATACAACTGAGCAGAATCAATTTTTCACTACATAAATAGGAGGAGGAGAAACATTTCTTATGCAAAAATAAAGCTCTCATCCTTGATTTCTAAATGCCCTAGGGAAAAATTATTATGCGGAAGAAAAGTAAACTCTGATTTACCAATTTGCACAAAAAAGGAGAACTCAAATAAATTCAAAAGCAACTCAAGAACTAATTCAAGGTGATAATTTCACACATCACATACCAGCCTGTAGAAGCAATTACCAGAAGATATCACAGCGGATGAGGATTTAATAAGATTAAAAATTAGGCCTTTAGTAGCTGACCAAAGTAGCTATTCACAGGGGATAGAAATCATTCTTTTTATAAGAACATAGGAAGAAGAAGTGCTTTTCTGAAATAGACTAAGCTCCAAACAATACATGCAGTGGTATAGCGTGGGTTGCCAGCCCCCAGGGCCCCATGGAGGGGGTGGAAGGGAGGGAAATGGATGGAGTATGCATGCACATCCAACTGCCTAATGGCGTCTGCATCACCCAGGAGATCATAGCCACAGACATAGGAAAAGAAGAGTCATTCTGTTGTCTGGAGAGGTCACTTCCTGGTTCGCTTGGAGAAGCCTTTTCAAACAAAGCCCAGTGATAGAAGCACATAGTTGTATTGAGGCAGCACTGGGTGCTGAAGTTTTGTGCCCCTAACCATTTTGTGCGCAGAGCAACTGCCCCTGTGTCCCTCCCATGCTATGCCACACTATACGTGCTATACATGCAAATACAAGTAACAAAAATCCAACCACTGCTATTTTTCAAGCACCTCCCTTCTCTGCTTGTTCTTCATACACCACCTCCTTCTTCTTCATTAAATGGAACACAGTAACTGGAGTTCTGAGATACGCCTTTGCATGTAATGTATAAAGGTAAAGGGTAAAGGGACCCCTGACAGTTAAGTCCAGTCGCAAACAACTCTGGGGTTGCGGTGCTCATCTCGCTTTACTAGCCAAGGGAGCCAACGTTTGTCCGCAGACAGTTTTTCCGGGTCATGTGGCCAGCATGACTAAGCTGCTTCTAGTGAAACTAGGGCAGCGCAAGGAAATGCCATTTACCTTTCCGCCGGAGAGGTAACTATTAATCTACTTGCACGTTTTGACCTTTTGATCAGCAAGCCCAAGGTTCAGTGGCTTAGACCACAGCGCCACCCTAACAAACATCTAGTCCAGTGACAGTCATCTCAATAGGTTCACAAGCAGCATGTGGATGCAACAGGCACCCCTTGTTTGTCTTCAGCTTGTCACAAAGGACAGGTTCAGGATTTCACCTCAGTGGTCAGTAAGAGGGGGAGGGGGGAAGTTGCCAGAAACAACACACTAGGCAATGTATTCATTAAGAGAAATGTACAAAAGTGCATACTAATTTTTGAATGGGATTTTTTTTTTTTTTTTAAAAAAGCAAACTGATTTGGAAATGGGGCAAACTGAATTTAAGATTAGAAAAATGAAAAGCTGAGAGGTTGAAATTAGCAGATTTGTCCATCCCTACTTTATTCATCTTGCTTTACTGGTTTTATGCATGCTTCTTTACAGTATCTGTTGAGGTGGCCTGGTGGAATCCTCCCTCAGAGAATCATAGAATTGTAGAGTTGGGAGGGATCCCTGAGGGTCATCTAGTCCAACCCTTGCAATGCAGGAATCTCAGCTCAAGCATCCATGGCAGATGACCATCCAACCTCTGCTTAGAAACCTCCAAAGAAGGAGAGCCCACAACCTCCCGAGGGAGTCCATTCCACTGTCAAACAGCTCTTGCCAGCAGAAAATTCTTCATATTGTTGGTCAGTATCTTCTTTCTTGTAATTTGAAGCCATTGCATTTGGGTCCTTCCTACCCCCGCCCCCCCAATAGAAGGAGAAAACAAGCTTGCTCCATCCTCCATGTGACAACCCTTTAGATATTTGAAGATGGCTATTATATCTCCTCTCAGTCTCCACTTTACTAAGCTAAACACACCCAATTCCCTCAACTGTTCTTCGTAAGGCTTTATTTCCAGACCCTTGATCATCTTGGTGTCTCTCCTCTGCACACATTCTAGCTTGTCAATATCCTTAAATTGTAGTGCCCAGAACTAGACACTGTATTCCAGGTGTGGTCTGACCAAGGCACCATAGAACAGGATTATTACTTCCCTTGACCTGGACACTATACTTCTGTTGATGCAGCCTAGAATATTATTAGCTGCTGCTGCTGCTGCTGCTGCTGCTGCTGCTTCTCCTTCTTCTTCTTCTTCTTCTTCTTCCTCCTCCTCCTCCTCCTCTTCCTCCTCCTCCTCCGCTGCTGCTGCTGCTGCTGCTGCTGCTGCATCACACTATTGACTCATGTTAAGCTTGTGGTCTATTCAGAACCCTAGGTCCTTTTCACATGTACTGCTGGCAAGCCAGGCGTCCCCCTCTGTTGATGCATTCACTGTAGGCCTTTGATACAACCAGTGCTTGAATAATATCAGTTTTTACTTTTTTGGTTTACTTTCTATATATGACCTTTGGAAGGTCTCAGTGATAATGCTACAGAAATAGAGAATTTATAGTCACAAAACATGCCAGGCATCCACAATATGCTTGCTTTAAGAGCAGATTTCCATTGAACTTGCAATAAAGGTTGATACGGTTCTTTGTTCCATTCTTTGCATGGTGTCAGAGAAACCAGTTTGGCACTATTTGTAATTTGTTTATACAGGATCCCTACAGGCCTTGGGAGTTATCCAACAAGCTTCAAGTTGGAAATCAGTGGGGGAGTCTCAAATGCACTCAGGCATGCTAGTGTTTTAGTTAGAGAAATAACCAGTTGAGAATTTTGCCCAGTTTTCTCTTTGTCAGCCATTTCCTCTTTTCTAATCAAAGGGTAATTAAACTTGTCCCAGTACAGGATTCTCCCATCATCTGGTCTACTTTGCTTGACTTCAGCACCTCCTGTTCCCCAAAGATCTTTTTACATTACAAACACAAAAAGTCGCATTACCTTCTGAGAGTCGGAATGTTTCCAGACCTGCAACCTGAGGTGTTTTAAAATGGAGGATAGGGTTTCAACCATTTATGCACAAAACATGTATGGCCTTCCCTTTGTGGGAGGCATGGTTGTAGCTGAAATCCTCTACTACATACGCAGCAATAACTTGTGATGGGTTTAGCCTCCTCACAAGGAACACATGGAAATTTTGTTACCACCTTGTGCTGAACAGTTAGGAGCTGGTGCTAAACATGTAGAGGTGTTTGTGTGAAAGAATGTACAATTGTGTATTGGAACACCTCAGCCATGATGTCCAGAAGCCATGGGGAGGTGTCTGGCAACATAGAAGTGGTAAGTGGGGAAAGGGTTAAGCACCTCCACCAGCCATCCCTCCAGTCTAGATTGCTCCCTCTCAAAGCTGCTTTTGCTTTTAAAAAAATGGCTATCATATTTGTATGTGACATACATACATCTAGGCCCTAAGAGCAAAACAATGAAAAAACATCCCTTCTTCCTTTGGCAGTATAAAAGTCACACCAACTCACTTTCCATTTTCAAGTTGACTTTAAACTTCAGCTTTTGGTAATAGCAATGCTAGCCACACCTGGTAGATTTGTTCCTTTTCATTAAGCTGCTGAAATCCCTGCTCCACCATTGACAGAGAGAAAGGTGTCAAAGACAAATAAACCATTTTATTACCTCTGCAAGAGATTGCATTGTCTGGCTTTCAAAATATCCCTCTGGGTTAATACAAGACAGTTTATACACTTAATTGGCAAACCATCCTAAGTGGCCACATGCAGAGTTTTCAATCATATTCTAATTGTTTCTCAAACCGGCAGGCGCACTTTGAGAACCAGTAAATGCAGAATGTTTAGGCTGTGCTGGGCTTCATCAGTTGACATACATGATACAGGCAAATTGCGTGAACGGTCTTTGAATCATACTTCCATAATCGCTCTGTGTGTGTATGTGTATGTGTGTGTGTAGGAATAATGGAATGATGCAACAAACTGAGGGGAATAGAGGGAATAGACACAATCAGTGGATCAATATTTCTGATCACCAAAACAGGCCAAGGTCCCATTTCATCTCAACTGATAGTCAACACCACCAATTTTCAACATCATGTTCTGTAAGTCTTTATGGTTTTTCAGTCATCCTCTGATAATGGATGAGATCTCTGGCTAATGTCATGCAGCAACAATCTTGTGTTTATGAAGTATGGTGTAACAAAGTGAGGGTCACATCCATCTGGGTTGTAGGCTGCTGCCATTCTGTTGACTTATGTGTTCAGCAGCCAGTATGATGTAGCAGGCAGAGTGTTGAACTTTGACCAGGGAGACCTGACTTCAAATCCATCAGCCATGAAGCTTGTTAAGTGATCAGTAAGCAGTCACCATTCCAGCCTAACTTATCTCAGGGGGTTGCTATGAGTCTAAAATGGAATAGCTGGATGTATGCCATGCTCAGCTCCTTGGAGGCAAGGCGTGATACAAATGTAGTCAATGTGCTGTGGTCCGAGATTGACAATTGCAATGCACTATATTATATTCTGCTAAGTTGGACTACTGCTGGGTTTTCTGGTTTTAATAATGTTGGATAAAGAATACACTGCTTGTTTCAACTGGTGCTTGTTGTATGCCTTGTATTTTGATGTAGTGTGTAAACTGCCTTGGGGAGAATTTTATTTTTGAAACGGGGCATAAAAATTATGAAACAAATAAGCATTTCAGAGGCGGATCTTTCTCTTAGTTCCTTTGCATAGGTTTGGTCCACAATTAATACCATATTGGCCTGAATATAAGCCTCACTTTCCCCCCCAAATTCTGACCGTGAAAAGTTAAAGTGTGGCTTAAATCCGCGACCTTACAAAAATGGGCTTTTACGATATCGCTGCTGAAACAGACATATGGTAAAACCGAACAAAAAAATGTTTTATTGCCGATTTGTGAGCTTGAGACTGTTTATTTGCCATTTACGGGTGTGAGTGTGTGCAGAATTGTAGCAACTGAATAGCAATTTGCAATTTTAGCAATTGTATGGTAACTTTTGCAGGCTTGCAAGATCAAAGGCTTAAATTGGCTCGGAGTTACAATTCTACCAACCGCAGTGATTTTTAGTCTGTAACCCAATTTTAAGGGAGCAGCTTATATTCCTGTATTGTCTTTTTCTCTCCCCCCCGCCCCGAATTTTAAAGGTGTAGCTTATTTGTGGGGACGGCTTATATTCAGGTCAGTATGGGACCAGTATTTCCCACTTGACAAAATCCCATTTGATGCAAGACTTTAGGGCTCTAAGAGGCTGTGATGACAACCTACCTATTTTACTGTATGATGACTATGATATTTATTTGACAGTGAAGGGCAAATATTTGACAGATTTAATGCTTAATGCTCTTGTGCTCTAGTAAGTAACATGTTTACACATGTCCAGAAAGAGGTGAGACCCATTGAACTCAATGGGTTATATCCACAGTTAGTTGACCATAGAGTAGACCTAAGTAAGTCATGTGCATTAATCTGAATGGCTGTACTCTGAGTACGGCTAATATTGGATAAGTGTGTATAGAATTACAGCCTAAGCCTCATTAAACTCTGTAGGATTTACTTCTGAGTAGACATGACAAGGATTGCACGGCACGCTGCTTATTCCGCTAAGAGGGGATACAAAAGATTAACCTGGAGGCATTTCATTTGTTTAAAAAGACAAAAATATATCTGTTCATACCAAAGTCTGAAATATATGAAGCCATTGTTTTCATAAGCATAACTATTCTGTTTAAAAAGTTTCCATTCCCTGGAAATTTGATGCTGGCTCATGAATAGGCAATTAAATATTTCCTCCTTCCAGGCTTCAAGAGGACTTTTTTCTTTTTTAAGATACCTTCTTATTTCTCAGGATGCTAAGCTTCTCTCAAGGAGATCATGCATTTTATCCTCAATGAAATAATGAACAATTTTTAAAATTATTATATAATTTTTCTTTTTGATGTACCGTAGTAAAAAGAGGCATGTAAGGCAGTATTTTTTAAATTAATACTCTATAACTCATGCGATCTCAGTAGAGGGTGTAACAGGCAGAGAATCCAAATGCCCTGAAATTGTCACCTTACCTTAAAGCAAAGAGCAGGATCTAGAGTTGATGGTTCCATCTGGAGAAAAAGAAAATCCCATTGATGAGCAGCTAGATGCCCAGCTAGATGAATGGATCTCACGGCAGGCTGCAGTCTATATAAAGCTCAAAGATGCTGTGGTGATTAGTGCAATAGAAATCCTGACAGATGGAGGGATCAATAAAACAGCAGCAGCATGCAGTATAAAAACAATTCAATTCAATAATATCTTATTGGTTTGGCAATCTGTACATGGGCTCTGTGCGCCTATGTGTTAGAGGAAGGCAGATGCCTCAGGTACTTATGTGGGAAAGACTTCTTTTAAAGAAAAACCTGAAAGCTCCAGCATTAAACGCTAGGTCACAAGGAGTTAACTTCATGCTTTTTGTATGTTGTTGGGCTCCAACTCCCACCAGCCCCAGCCAGCATGGCCAATGGCCAGTCTTCTCATAAGGTGGGGGGGGGAGATGCCATCCTCCCAGCAGCTCCAGTTCAAGTACTCAGAATAGATAAAATCCTGAAAAAAACATACCCTTTCTCGAGGAAGATATCTGGATCCTGCCCACCCAACAAATGAGCAATATTATTTGCCTTTGGTAAGGTAAGGGTAAATGGGACCCCTGACTATTAGGTCCAGTTGTGGCTGACTCTGGGGTTGCGGCGCTCATCTCACTTTACTGGCTGAGGGAGCCAGCGTACAGCATGTGGCCAGCATGACTAAGCCGCTTCTGGCAAAACCAGAGCAGCGCACAGAAATGCCGTTTACCTTCCCGCCAGAGCAGTACCTATTTATCTACTTGCACTTTGATGTGCTTTTGAACTGCTAGGTTGGCAGGAGCAGGGACCGAGCAACAGGAGCTCACCCCATCGCGGGGATTCAAACCGCCGACCTTCTGATCGGCCAGTCCCAAGCTCTGTGGTTTAACCCACAGCGCCACCCGTGTGCCTTTGGTAAACTGATTGTCAAAAAAGGCTCCCAAGAGTTTTAATTGGTGTTATCATGAGAGATGCCAGGACTCACGCCTGCCTACCATACATCCCCTTGACTGAGTCCGGATTTGACACCTTAAAAAAAATAAATCTTCTCCATTATCTCTCTGACTTTTGCAGCGTCTTCTTCTAAAGTGACTTGCGGCTTTTTCTATCATGTGGTTATCGTTATGGCACCAAGACCATCGGGGTGCACACCCAGTTAACAGTAAAGATCCTGTTCAACACTTCCAGCTATTTTGAGCCGAGAGATTGTGTGAATAGGGGGTGAAGCTATGTGCCTTATTTCACAACAGTCCCAGCTCCCCAAAAAGCACAGCATGGTAGGCAGTGTTGTGGGGCAGGGCAGGGCAGCTGTGAGTTCATGGCTGCACAAGAGCACAATGGCAGATCCAATCTGGGGCTCCTGCTGGTGTGCCTACACAGCTCCAGCCTCAAGGACCACCCTTCTCCTTCCTCGTATTGTCCTGATAAGAGTCAGGAATGCCACTGCTATGAGAGCAGCAGCCCCACGGCAGCACCCTGAATAAACCACAAACACTACCCCTGATGGGCCTTTCTTATTCCTCCAAAATATCCCAGCGATATATTTTCAGATTTCATGGTGGACTTGACACCCTTTATATGCATGCATGTGAACGCCCAGCCAGCCACACTCCCCAGTAGCAGCAGCGTCACCCCTAGTCTGAGTTGGCTGAAAACTCACAACTTAGGGTAGAATTAAAGATTGCAGGAAACATTGGGCTGCCACCAAAAATGGCAGCTCTATGACAAGACTTCTCTCCCCCCCCCCTCTGTAACATCTAGTACAATTTACCTTGTGTGTTGACATCATTTCTTTGTTCTCCTCATGGAAGGCATGAGGAAAAAGGACATGGTTAGAAGTGGCTTGCAGTTATAGAGAAAACAGCTAGTTTTGTTTGTTTGTTTTTTGGCGTGCGAGATGCAGGCTCTGGAGCCTGACACCAGTTTCCGCAGCAGATTTTGGTGTCAGCTGGAATGAAGTACTGGAGATTTCTGTTTCCATTATCCTAGCCATGAAAATAACACATCCACCTAAGCCTAGCTGGAAGGCATGTGATATGTGCTAGTGGAACTGAGCTGGAAGGATAGGCACATCATATTTTATATCCTCGTGAAGCCCCACAGAATAGTAGGAACATCTAAAGGAGGTGGTGCCTGAAGTTGGGGTGGGGCAGGGAGGGGGGCTCTCCTTCTTGGGCAGCACAAAAAGATGTATGTTCTCAGGGTAGGCATTAGTGGGTTCTGGCACAAAGGAAGTGTTGCAATCTCTTTCTCAGGAGTTTATTGCCACTAATAAAAAATGCGCAGATGTTTTTCTCTCCTCTGGAAGACAAGATAATCATGCCTTCATTTTCTCCCTCAATTTTCCATTTTGTCAGAGGGATTAGATATACCTGGAGGTCAGAATTAAAGTAGTTCTGATAGTTGGGAAAGTGATATGAAAGTGGTTGTTTTTTATGTATATTAACATGTTGTTTACTGAGTTTAAAAATGGAGTTTCCCAGAGTTCAAGATGTCACTTTCTCCTGCTTTCCTTCTTCGCCATCCTAGAAGGATTTTGCTGCTTACAAGCTTAGGCTTGAAGAAAGGAAACTTAAATCAATCAGTGTGATTAGTCACTTAAGTTTCAACGGCTGATTAAAATTTGCTCCTAGATTAATTGGCCAGGAAGAAAGCAAGCAGCTTCAACTTCCTGAATGGCCCTCCACTGCCTGGCAGAACAGATGCAGCAACCTCCAAATACCAAATGCGAATACATATAAACTTACAGGAAAAAACCTGTGCATGCTTACTCAGAAGTTAAGTCCCACGGTGCTCAGTGGGGTCTGCTCCCAAGTTACAGAGCAATTCATAGTGGGGAAATCTGCCAGGGGATAGGTTGTTTCAATTGCAAGTGCCCAGAGCAGCCAGTCTGGGCACAGCTTCTAGCATGCATGTTTATGTTGTCAATCACACACATGACCAATCAGGTATTCAGACTGCCACACCCATCCACTGGTGTCATTGTAAATAAACATATGCAGCAGTGGTGTACTTTAACAATATGGAGGTTGTCTCCAGTTCCCATCACACACACACACACCAACCACACCTTGGAACTAGGGAGAACAATGCAAATGGCTCTCTATTGCAGTGGTGGAAAAGAGGACATAGTGCAAGTAGGCAGAGAAGGAGAGCACAGGAGCAGAGATGCCCTCACCGATGGAGCTCCGCCCAGACAAGAAGTGGACAAATGAGGAGACCATCCAACAAACAAAGGCACAGCAGGAAGCAAAAGATCAACAAGATTGGGCATGCCTCAGGTACAGCAGCAGCACCCTACCCCAGTACCATGGACAGGGCCATGGGCAGCAGTAGCAGCGGGCTAGCCACTGCACTGAGCCCTAATTCCAGTTTCCTTGCCAGTCACCTGCATCAGCTCATGGAGGAGGGGACTGAGCTCAGCAACCTCCTCCATAAGGGAGGCCAGGTCACAGCACACATTGTCCATTGCCTGAAGGTCCTGCGCTTCCCAATGGCCTAGAGGAAAACAGTGGGTCCACTGAGACACTTCAGACCCCTTCCTGATAGCCTGTTTGCCATTCAGACCAGGATGGTGTGACGACAAATGGGGAAGTCCTCTTTTCCATGGACACCCTTGCAGGAGTGCCAGCTTGAATAAAATATTGGGATGGGGGCAGGTATGTCCCACCCTGCATCAATCACAAGATGTGGCTCTCACACACCATTTGAATCAGCTTGGGGTTGGGGGCTCAAATATTCTATTGGGTGGGTGGTGAAGGGACCTAGGTCCCTAGCAGTTGTCTCTTATGCACCCTTGGCTGGCAGCACCACTGAAACACCTGCACACCTCCTGCAAAGCTGAGACAAGAAATTGTCCAGCACTCCAGGACCTGATGGCAAGGCTTGATGGGGACTTCCAGAGCTGCTAGCAGGCATGGGTCACTTGTTGTGCTCAGTGACAGTGCATCATGGGACATGCTCATGGAGGACTGTTCTTGGCATTCCACCAATGGGTCTCTCTTCCTACTCCACAGGGCCTTGCCATACATGACCTCTCCTCACTCGGGACCTGCAACTCTATCCATTGCCTTTCATGCCACATCAGTACACACTGAATATCCCCACCAGCATATGTCTCAGAGGCCCTCACTCTGCCTGACATGGGGCGCATCCAGGCAAATGGAGGTTCCCCATTCCGGATCTCCTGGTCCATGTTCACAGGGAGCAGAGCCGTCCAAAATTATCTGACACTTTCAACCCTCCACACCAAAACAGACAAGTCCACTTTGCCTCAGAAATGTTAGTGCATTTAATGTAAATGTAATCAATGGATAAACAAGACATTTATCACTTTATCAATTAAAAGTCTTTAACTGGTTGATTGATCTAATATATCTGTGCTCACTTTATGGAAAGAGCTCAAAGTTGTAATCCAGATAACCATTAGTATTTTAATCCCATAACACTCATCTTTTATACTTTGTTCAATCTTCCCTCAGTTTGACTGCCATTTTGAAAATATTGTTTGTAAAGAGAATTAAGAGAGTTGCATCACGCAGCAGCATATGCTATTTTTCCGGGGGGGGGGGGGTGTCATTTAAAACCCAGTGCAATGGAGAGAAGAGAAATAAAGAGAGAAAGGCAGACATGAAGAGAGGACAAAAGGAAGGAAAATGAAGGAAGGAAGAAGAAAGCCAAGCATCTATTTCCTTTTTCCAGTGAAATTGTATGCAGGTACAATAATAGCTGCTGGCCCAAATGGTTTAGGGAATAGGGTTTATTTCACTCAAGGGGAACAGGGAAAGAAATCAAGGTAAACAAGATGCACAATTTCAGACAAAGCTATTAGGAAGAGGGGCACCGAGTCCATTGCAGTAGGCTGCCCTTCTCCTGGCAATAATCAGGAGTTTATTTGAAACAGCTCCTGTATCAGTCTTTTCCCTCAGGCTGGCAGCAGGCTGGCAATTAGGCCTTGGTAAATCTCCAGCCCCTCTCTGCCTAAATTGTAGCTATTACAGAGTCCTTGGCGGGATGCAGGCAGGCCTCCAATCTCTCAATCACTCCCCAAGCTTGGATGCTGAACTGCTTCAGGGGGCGTGTGCTCATTGGAAGTGGTGACTGAATAAGGCTCTGCCGTCTCCTTGACTGCCTCCCTCCTCATACATCTTCTCTGACTGATTTCCCCCACCCCTTTCGGGCCATGTCTAATTTTCCTCAGAGCACCCCTGATTTCTCCTCAGTTTCCTACAGCTGCTTTCCTCAGATGAAAGGGAGACCTTGCCTGAGAGAAGATGGGGGCAAAACGTACAAGGTTACAGATATGAGAAGTCTTATAGCATTTTGTCCTTGGAAAGAAAGCCTCAAGAAATGCTTGCACTGTTCAGGACAAGTGCTGCTCATACTCTAATGTTCTTTCTTTTTATTGCTTTTTTGGGGGAGGGCCTAGCATTTTACAGAGAAAAACAGGACATTAAATATTTCATACAAGAGAGTAGCTAACAAGTACAAACCAACATGAGAGCCAGTAATATTCACCTTTTCTTTCACAGATACAGCTTTCTATGTCACACATACTTGACCTCAAAGAACATGTCAGATCGAACCATTGATTTCTGGAAACCATCAGCGGTTTCTTTTATTTATAAAAGCAATGAAATCACACCAAATGACCTAAAACTCTTCTACATGTACATGTCCTTTAGCCTTTAGCACTCCTCCAGATGACTTATTTATTGAGAAGTCATTCTGTTTTGTTTGCACAAAACTTATGCAGAGGTTAGGCTATGTCCAGTCTTTACTGAGCATTTGTTCTGATTTGTTTGTGAGGAGATTATATAACCATGAACATTTATCCTGCTCTGCTTGTGAGATGTTTACACATCTTCCTGTTAATCATGTGTTCATGTCACACTTTTCGGTGCATTTCTCTGAGCCCCTTTTTATTGAGCACTCATCCTGATTTGTGCTTTGGGTGGGTATATATAATTGTGTTTTCTACAAGGCATTTGTGCCTGCAAAGGTTTTGGGTCTGTCATTCTGCTTTCTTTTTTCTTTTTTTGCAATAGGTGCATGCCCCATAGTTCCCTTCTAAAATCATGTAACTTTTCATACCACAAATCATAGAATCATAGTTAATTGTAGAGTTAGAAGGGACCCTGAGGATCATCTAGTTCAACCCCCTGCAATGCAGGAATAGGCAGCTGTTTCATACGGGGATCGAACCTGTAACCATGGTGTTATCAGAACCATGCTAGTTTTGCAGTTGTTGCTGGTGGTGGTTTTGTTGTGCTATGGTGCAAGAGTGACCCTTCAGGTGACAACAATGCAGTAGCATTCAGGCATAAGTATGGACCAATGGTATCAAATAGTATGGGAAACAGCCTTATTAGAAAAACTAACCAATAAACTGAAACTGACACGGGGACAAATAGAAGAAGACGCCTTCACCCCGGTTTGGTTCCCCTTTTTCACATACACAGCCCAACAAGACAACAACAAGAATCCCCCGACAGCATATGAATCAATATGGCTAACCTGATTCAAAAATACACACACACACCCTGCTCACACACACACACACACACAGATTCTCACTACAGCCAACCAAATACAACCAACCACCCTAAGCCACACCCAACCTCTCTCACCACCAAGGAAATACAGCAAGTGAATAGTAAGAAAACCCATACAAGTAATGCTGATACAACCCCTCACACACACACTAAGTAGAATAATAGAAGCATAACCACCCCACACCACCCCATCTGACACCCCCTCCCCTCTTCTCCCCTTTTCTTCTTCTTCCTAATTGTTTAAACCAATTCATAAACCAAGAACTCATACATTGACCACTAATAATGAAACATATGTTGTAGATATTTTTCTGCATTTATTATACTATTTTTGTGATATACATATGACATGAGAAAACTTGGTATACTTATTTGTATAACATTATTCTTGTTTATAAAACCCAATAAACACACACACACACACACACACACACAAACCCCAATTCAGTAGCATGAGCGAATAATCACATAACAACTATTGCAAAATACAGCCCCCTCCCCAAAGGTCCGGGGAGGCTGCCTGTCACTTTCTAAACCACAGAACATTTTTTAAAAAGTGGCTTTGTTGCCCCAGGGTGGCAGAGTCCTTTAATCCACTTTAATTGTGCAAACTGAAATTGCCATTATGCTCTTGAAACTCTCCCACAAAATACTGACAGTCTGGAGGTGACCTTATATACTATAATAATACAAAGTTCGGAAGCTGATTTTCCCAAAGCTCTAATGGCATAGAAGAATGTCTTCCCACCTTTTCCACCATCAGTCTTGCTTCTCGTACTCAATAGTGTTGCTCATAGTCTTGATACGGTATTGAGAGAGCCTAGTTGAACACCATAGAATCTCCCCCCTTTAAACCAGAATAAATCAAAGGATAAGAAAGGTGTGGGGATTATGACTCATAACTACAGCATTAAGCAAAGGCAGCTGTGTTGGTTCGTGAGGGAAGGGGAAACCCAAAATCCATAATAGGGCCAACCAAAATGTCACAAAATAGTGAACAAGCTTTCAGCTTCTCAGAAGTCTTGTTGCTAAGCAAAGCTAGCTTGATGTTAGAGCCATGAAGTTTGTATTGGTCTCAGTTGTAACACAGAGTGTGGGAAGAGGTAATCTAAGTACATGATCAACAACATCATTGGTGATGCATTGTGGGTAGTTTTTGTATAGAACTTTAGTGAAGTTTTCTCCAACCTGGTGGCTTCCAGATGTGTTGGAATACAACTCCCTTCATCCCAGACCATTGGGCATGTTGACTTGGGCTGATGGGAGTTGCAGTGCAAAATATGTAAAGGCTGCTGTACTGGGTATTATCTACAAGTAAATGTTTCTCATACTGAGAATTTATTTATTTTCTTAAATCTGTTTTTCCCCACTGTCATACAGACCTGTAGCATAGGTCCTCTGCTATGGAACAGCTTGGAGGCTTCTGGTTCTGTTGTGGTAAATCTTTCAGCATGTAGAATGATGGGGCCAAATAGATGAATTGGATGATAAATTCAAAATTTTTGCTGCAGAACGTAGCACTCTGAACTTGGACCTCATCGGCTATTTGATGGGCTTTAAAAGCTTGTACATCTGAGCCGGAAATGAAAACAGGAAAAATTATGACTCCTCCAAGCAAGCATCCAGACACTATTTTAATCAGCAGGCTCAGCATCAACACATCGACTGCATTTTTATTTCCCTTAGACATTTTACCCAAATGACAGTTGAATACCACCATAACATGTACAGACAGATGTCCAGACAGAGTGTGGTTTGTTGGTATGTGTGGGGGGAGGTAGGTTTTTAGGTCATGTTAGCCATGGTGATTCGTATGCTGTTAGCATTTAGGGATTTAAAGGTCAAAGCCACCTTTAAATAAATAGGCAGCCTAGGTACAGAACTGGTGCCATGCAATCTGAACTCCTAACTCCCACAGGCTTTCTAGAATCTAGATACCACATTCTGCACCAGTTGCCATTCCCGTTCCATTTTCAAGGCTAGACCCACTTTGAGCATGACTATTTTGCACATCCAGATTCAGAGGCACTCATCCTTGGAATGCTGGGTGCTGGATGGTGACAGTGAAGGAGAGTGATTTTCCTCATAGGAAGCACAGAAGCATCTGGCTGGCCACTCTGGAATACAGGGATGCTTGACTAGGTAGACCAGGGGTTGTCAAACTGGTCCCTACCACCCACTAGTGGGCGTTTCAGGATTCTAGGTGGGTGGTATGGGGTTCTACGGCACAAGCTGAATCCTCTTTCCATCGAGCACTGGTGGGCGGTAAGGAAAATTTACCATCAAGAAAGATGCATTAGTGGGTGGTAGGTATAAATAGGTTGACTACCCCTGAGGTAGACCTTTGGTTTTATCCAGCAGGGCTCTTCTAATACTGGGTAATTGGCATTATGCACTGCACAGGTGAGTCTACAGTGTTAGCTTTGGGCTGTAGTTGGTGGGGTGGTAGGGGTGGTGAATCAGGTGATGTGCAAGGTGTGTTCCTGACCAACAGCATCAGAGGTGTTATCGCCCAGGTGGAGAGATGCTTGCATGTTTGTAGTCTTCTGTTGTGATACAAGGTGCTCTGAACAAGAGCTATTACTTTGTATGCTTCTTATTCAGTGATAGAGAGAGAGTGTGTTTTGAATACAGCAATGGCATTCAAATTTCCATTAAGGTTAGCCAGCACTTTCCTGAGCTGCTTTTGGTTGTTGTTCAGAAAGGACAATGGACCACCTTGACACTCTTCGGCTTCCCGGAGTGTGAAATGCACTTGCTCACTGGAGGTTGTTAGACAACCTCGGTAGCATACAAAGTGGGAAAGACTTTGAGATGCAATTTCAGCTTTTAAAGCACAAAACATACTGTAATTATTCTTTCTTGTGATATAAACACTAAAATGTGAAGTTCTGCATTGTCATCTATTTCTCCACCAAAGCCAGGAAATAATTTTACCTCCTGTGATGGCAATATATGCGTAGGGGGGAGGATTATTAAAGGGGTTTTTTGGTATATTGCATCCTAATAGAATTGAAGATAACTGCAGTTCTGCAGTCCTATACATCACTGCCTCATTTCCCCAGTGGCACATTTTCCTTTGTTTCACATTTTAAAACCGAAGCATTCATTTGTTGGAATAGCTTGGCAAGAAGTGGCAGTCGCAGCGATGGAGAACTTTAATCATAAGGAATCAGCGATAAGCATCTGTGTGAGTTTGCCGGAGTGCTGGATCAGAATGTGGTTTGAAACCAAATGAAAGGCTTTGCGTCCTCCGAAAGGGGCATGCCCTTGAAAATAAAATGCTGTTATTTCCCAGGTGACATTGGCAGCAATCCTATACCCAACTTGCTTAGAAAGAAGCTATGCTGAATTCAGCGGCACTTGCCTTTGAGTGGACGTACACTAGATAGTTCTGTCTGTTCAGAATTTTAACTCTTGGAATCTGAAGTCCTTCAGGCTTTGTTTCAAGAAGTAAGACTTAAGTTTCATGGCAGTTTACCTGTTGCAGGGAGTTCCAAAGTGGAAATGGGTATTATGTGGCACCTGTAGTACTGCCAATGCTGCGGATCGAAGTGGTCAAGTGGGCACATGTGAGGTAAAGCAATCTTGCAGGTATCTAGTAGCACAGATATTCTTATCATCAATGAATTTGTCTAATCCCTCCTTTAAAGCTGTCCAAGTTCATGGCCTTTGTGGTAGCAAATTCCATAGTTCAACTATACAGTATGGTGTGTGAAGGAGCATTTTCTCTTGTTTGTACTGAACCATCCAACATTTAGCTTCCTTGGATGGCCCCAGGATCCTGTCATATTATCTGTCTTTTTTTCCTGCACCTCATGCATAATTTTAAGCATGCCTGGAGGAACAGGGAATGTGCCTCAAATCAATATTGCTTTATCTTGTATCTGTTTGGCTGTTTTGGATTGGGCTTCCCAAAAGATATAAGGATGAAGCTTATCTTATTTCTATCCCTGACTTCTTCTGTGCAATATTTCAATAATGAGAAGTTAGGACATTGGATACAATTGTAGGAAGCTCAGTGGTAGAAACTAATTCCGAGGATCACTGAGGTTTTGGAAACCTTCAACTTTGCTCATGGGAGCTTAGTGTGCACGTAAGCAGCTACATTACCAGTTACCTTCTGCATGTCTGAAAATCAAGGCTTGGTATGTTGAAAATGTAAATGCTAATTAGCGAGTTGAAATCTAAATGTTAATTAGTTATTGTTCTGTGCCCACGCAATTGTAATTCAATTATAACTTTACTTGAAAAATGATGCGTTTCAAATATAGCAAGGCACACATTTATCATCAACGTCTAAATCTACTCTTTGTGTCAAGGCTGACACTTGGGAATGAATCCATTATTTTTAATTATTGAAATATATTTCAAAAATGCATCATACGAAAGCTCAGCACTCACAGTGTTTTTAAATGTTCAGCAGGCAAGCCCAGGTTGTCACAGACACTACACTAATAGCAAATTTGTCATTGCATGAACCAGAAAGTCTGGATTTGTTTTGTTTTTTTCTGCCGAAAAAAGTCAGCTATAATTAATAGGCTACCCTCTTAAGCCCTTGGATAGATGAGGGAGTGACAAATGACTGTGTAGCAGAGTGAATTGCGAAGATACTGTTTAATGGGTCCCCCATGGGCTCAGATCATACAACTCTCCTATAAAAATGCCTTCTCTTAAATCTCCTAGCCTCATGAGACAGATTGATTCAGCTAGTCAAGAACCAGAATCAATGTGCTATGACTTAATGTTGCCAAATACTCCTAAACAACCCCAAATCAAAATGCAAAAAAGTTAGTGAAAGTTGGTGAAAGTTGATTCTGATGAAAGCTTTCAATGGACGTCACTGCAGCAAGGTAGCTCCCCAGAAGGTCATGTATCATTTCCTCACAAGTCCTTCAAAACTTGAACCACTTGGTTTTTCATTCCCTGCCCCACAAATTTCATTTGATAGAGAAAGAGAGAGTTGGAAGGACTTCAAATGATCATCTAATCCAACCTGCTCCCAGGAAACCACTTACTTCAGCACATTTGATAAGTGACCATATAGCCTCTGCTTAATAGAATCATACGGTTGGCAGGGACCAAATACCTAGTATATTAACTTGCTTTATATGGGGGGGGGGAGAGACCCTTCATAATGTGTGGCTGTAGTCAGAAACATCAGCCGTTCAGGCTTACCTTGCTTGATTTTTTTTATTATTATTATTTTTGTAAAGCTGTCACCTCATCCTAATCTAAGCTAAAAATGGAAAAAAGTAGGGTTGTATCATGACTAAATTATGCAAGAGACAGGCTTGAGTGATGAACTCCTGCAGTTTCTCGATTTCTGCTTGCGGAACGTGGTGTTGTCCAACTGATATTTTAAAACTAATCAGCACATAATAATTGGGAAAAACCTAACCCAATAGACATTTATTAAGCTCATATTTCAAAATTATTTTTTAAGTGCTTGCATGTTTGCCAACCTTTGGGTATCACTCTGCATGCTTCTACCCCCATCCATACCCATAACTCATTCTTGGGACACTGTTCTGACTGGTGAACCAATTATATTAGAGGTTTCTTTGCTGTGTACTATCTTTCACTTCTGTGTTTTATTTTCTTTGGCTTGGATCATTGATTTATTTTCACTGGACAGGGTTGTTTCGCTAAGGAAACACGAGCCAATGCATGCTCTGGATAAGGGCCTTGTAGATATTTTCGAAAGGGGTGTGTCTCCACTGGACAGCTCCCCTGCTACGTCAGCAACCATGCTACACATCTGCCTTTGGACAGCTGCCTGTTCTTGCTGATGAGACAGGGAATCTAAGGTGGAAATGGGGCACATCTGCAGACACTGGTGCTCATCCTCCTTGAAGGAGCTGCCAAATTGCTCACAGCCTTCTCCCTTTCCCTGCAGTCAATGGAGGCTTGTGGAAAAGAAGAGGAGAAACTGCAACTATTGGACATACTGAGTCCAGAGAAACTTGGAGAGGGAGAGATTGGACTGGGCAAAGAACATGACAATAGCATGGAGGAGATGAAGCTGTTATTCTGCAATAGCATCCAGGGCCTATGATTGGTAGTGAGCCATTGCATGGGCCCCAATCTGTGCCTGACGATGCTGACCTCAAGATGCAAGGCTTGTGCCAGACTCCATCCCTGAGCCATCAAACCCAGTCCCTGAGCTGACAGGCTCTGTCCCGGTCCCCTAACTTCCACCCAGAGCCACAGTAGTAATTTTGAGATCAAAAGCTGGCAACCCTAATTGCTGACCATGTAATACTTAGTGTGAGAAGGCAAAGGAAAAGCAGTTGGGAAAGGCCTTTGCAAAGGAGAGAACAACTGAAATGGTTAAGGTTCACATAAGCAAAATGTTTGTGAGATGAGGCAGATGGTCAGATTTCAGCTACCGGTAACTTGTTAGGGAAAGGATTGGCAATGTTTGGTCACAACTAGATGTCTGCAGAGAAGAAGGTGGAAAATAACAACAATTGAGATGCAAATCTTGCATCAAGAAAGATTTGAGAAAGCTTAAGATATACTGAGATATGTCTGACAGGCTGTAAATAAAGCCAGCTTGCCAGCTCTGGGTTCCAAGTGTGGTTTTATTTATGGCTATTGCAGTGAACAAATAAGAATTGAATTCCCAGGACATTTACCATGATTTACAAATGACAGATTAGGAAAGCATTCATTAGGGATTCTGTAGCAGACTTTTGGAGGAAAAGAAAGATCCCAGAGTATCATCTGGAGGAGGGTGGGGGTGGCAGGATTCTGTTTGTTATGGGGGTAGAATTGCCAGCTCCAGGGCCTCAATGTAGAGCTTTAATTTTCCTCTGAATATTGGAACTCAGTGCCATCTCTCACATTTTGTTCTTTTTCGGTGAGAGTGTCAGCGAGGCTCATGGCACAGGGAGAAAGAGAAGTGATTCTGGAATTGCTAATGCAATCAGAACATATATAAACTGCTAGGCACAGCAGTGTTGCATGAACCGATCAGTGCTTAGGGGAGGCATTGCCTTCTGCCAGGCATAAGGAAAAAAACACTCTTGGGATGCATGTATACAGCTAGACAGCAGTGATGCATTTGAGCACTTGTGCAATTTGGTAATGTATACGCCGTGATTCATGGTAAGTTAAGTGCACTGATGACATACAAGATTTCTAAGTCCTTGCCCTATAGTTGTCTTGCGTGTAACAAACCTCATTCGCTGCAATCCTGAGCTAGACATATTTATGTAAGATGTTTTATGATGAGATTGGTATAATAATGCGTCATCATTGGCCTATTAGATTCAGGAAGCTTTTCCATATTCACATTTTAATCTCACTTTTGCCTCTCAAAGTTACTGACAACAGAAGAGAGTATGACAGATGTGGAGGTTTTTTGCTCAAGAGTTAAGGAAACCCTTTCCCTGGTAATCTTAGTCAACAGAACTTTGCTTTCATACTCGGGATCAGGGATGGGAAACCAGTGACTCTCAATATGTTGTTGGACTCTGACACTGAGGGGGTGATAGGAGTTGTATAGTAGTAGTAGTAGTAGTAGTAGTAGTAGTAATATTTATACCCCGCCCATCTGACTGTGTTTTCTCAGCCACTCTGGGCAGCTTCCAACAAAATATTAAAATACAATAATCTGTTAAACATTAAAAGCTTCCCTAAACTGGGCTGCCTTCAGATATCTTCTAAAGGTCTGGTAGTTGTTTTTCTCTCTTTGACATCTGGTGGAAGGGCGTTCCACAGGGCAGGTGCCACTACCGAGAAGGCCCTCTGCCTGGTTCCCTGTAACTTGGCTTCTCTCAGTGAGGGAGCCACCAGAAGGCCCTCGGTGCTGGACCTCAGTGTCCAGGCAGAACGATGGGGGTAGAGACACTCCTTCAGGTATACTGGACCGAGGCCATTTAGGGCTTTAAAGGTCAGCACCAACACTTTGAATTGTGCTCGGAAACGTACTGGGAGCCAATGTAGGTCTTTCAAGACTGGTCTTACGTGGTCTCAGCGGCCACTCCCAGTCACCAGTCTACCTGCTGCATTCTGGATTATTTGTAGTTTCCGGATCACCTTCAAAGGTAGCCCCACATAGAGCGCATTGCAGTAGTCCAAGCAATAGATAACCAGAGCATGTACCACTCTGGCGAGACAGTCTGCGGACAGGTAGGGTCTCAGCCTGTGTACCAGATGGAGCTGATAAACAGTTGCCCTGGACACAGAATTGACCTGTGCCTCCATGGACAGCTGTGAGTCCAAAATGACTCCCAGGCTGTGCACCTGGTCCTTCAGGGGCACAGTTACCCTATTCAGGACCAGGAAGTCCTCCACACCTGCCCGCCTCCTGTCCCCCCAAAACAGTACTTCTGTCTTGTCAGGAATCAACCTCATCCTCCAACTGCCTTCAGACACTCACACAGAACCTTCACTTCCTTCACTGGTTCTGATTTGAAAGAGAGGTAGAGCTGGGTATCATCCGCATACTGATGAACATCCAGCCGAAATCCCCTGATGATCTCTCCCAGCGGCTGCATGTAGATGTTGAAAAGCATGGGGGAGAGGACATAACCCTGAGGCACCCCACAAGTGAGAGCCCAGGGGTCTGAACACTCATTCCCCACCACCACTTTCTGAACACGGCCCAGGAGGAAGGAACGGAACCACTGTAAAACAGTGCCCCCAGCTCCCAGCCCTTCTAGATGGTCCAGAAGGATGTTATGGTCAATGGTATCAAAAGCCACTGAGACATCCAGCAGAACTAGGAAACAGCTCTCACCTTTGTCCCTAGCCTGCCAGAGATCATCGGCCAGTGCGACCAAGGCAGTTTCAGTCCCATGATGAGGCCTGAATCCTTACTGGAAGGGATCCAAATGGTCTGCTTCTTCCAGGCGTGTTCAGCAACCACTCGCTCAGTCACCTTGCCCAAGAATGGAAGATTTGAGACTGGGAAATAGTTGGCCATATTGGCCGCATCTAAATATGTTTTTTTAAGAAGTGGTTTGATAACCGCCTCTTTCAGCGGGTCTGGGAAGGCTTCCTCACAGAGAGAAGCATTCACCACCCCACGAAGCCAATCGCCCAACCCTTCCCAGCTAGCTTTTATAAGCCAGGGGCAAGGATCAAGGAGACAGGTGGTTGGTTTCACTCGTCCAAGCAGTCTGTCCACAACCTCAGAGGTAACAGATTGGAATTGATCCCATGCAACTTGACTAGACAGGACTCTAGCACTCTCTTGCCCCAGCCCTGCTCGCACGGTAGAGTCTACCTCTTCCCAAATCTGAGCGACTTTATCTGCAAAAAAACTTTGCAAAATCATTGCAGGAGATCATGTGGCCCATACTGGGCCCCGATGGAGCAGGTGGTTCCATTAAATTGTGAACTACCTGAAAGAGTCTCCTGCTGCTGTTTACTGCAGATACAATAGAGGCGGTGAAGAAAGTCTTTTACTTAGTGATCACCAACATCCATAGAGGTGAACACCAGGTCTAAGGCATGTCCACGGCTATGAGTTGGGCCAGACTTATTCAGGGACAGCCCCTGGAGGACATGCTTTCCACGAAATCCTGAGCGGCCCCTTGTAAGGGGTGGATGTTAAAATCCCCTGGGATAACCAAACTAATTATCTCCAGGAGATCATCCGCCACGACCTGAAGCAGCTCGGGCAAGGAATCCTTGGTGCAGTGGGGAGGTCAGTACACCAAAAGGTATCCTGTACTGCCCCTATTGCCCAACTTCCAGAACATGCACTCAGAGAACTGGGTCTTCTCAATAGGACGCCTGGTGCAAACTAATGTCTTTCTAAAAATCACTGCAAGCCCCTCTCCCCGCCCACAAGGCCTGGGTTGCTGTGTGTAAGAGAAACCTGGTGGACAAGCAGCAGCAAGGACAGGCCCATCTGCTTCATCCAACCAAGCCTCTGTTACACATGCCAGGTCAAGTCCTCCATCCACGATCAAGTCATGGAGGGCAGTGGTCTTATGAATCATTGACTTGGCATTGCACAGCAGCACCTTCATGTGGGTATCCCTTGCTCATTCTAGTATCCGTCCGGTCAGGACCAGACCCGGAGGCAGGAATAGTCCTCAAAGAACGACGAAACCTGCCTCCTCGGTAATGACATGGTCTGGTCTTCATGTAACTCCTCCTCCTACCCGTGATCACTGAGATTGGTTGTCTCAGTGCATTCCCCCAGTGGAACATGCCCCAGCCATTTTGTTGGCTGGGACCCACTCCCAGGCGGCCCTGACACCTCCCCTTAAGAACAAAATAAAACCTATATAAAAACAAAAAACCCCAATAACAGATAAACCAAAAACCAATAAACCATAATAAACCATAAACCAAAAGTAAAAAATTACAAACATACCAAAATTAAACAAATTCCCAAACCCGACTAAACATTCATCCCACCCCCACACCAAAAAGAATTTTAAAAGGTGTTATGGCAAAATCTGGGTGCGAGGCTGCTCTGCCACCCAGCTCGTCGGACTAAGTCCGCGGGTCCCTGCGGAGGAAAATGAGTTCAGCCGGAGACAGGAGCAAACTGCAGAAGATCCATGTTTATTGCGCAATAAGGTTCAAGGCGAGATTGAACAGCGAGAAATGGGTGACATGAACTTTTGAAACTTCCCTCCATGTCCCAGAATACAGTGCAAAATACATCCCAGTTACATCATGAATACATTAAGAAGAGGTTGGGTTACACAGATTACATCATGAATATATTAAGAAGAGGTTGGGTTACACAGGATTAACATATGGAGGAGGGAGGGGGGAATATGCAGAGCTGGAGATATGCAGAGATAAGCACATCCTGAGTCCAGGTGATGAGAAGACAATGGTCCATGTATGCATAGTCTGCCACCTGGCACTGCCCAGAGGCAAGGCTTGGCAGAGTGATTTGACAGGATTAGGGTCTTAACACCTTGCTTGAGGGATTATGGAGGACAGGGAAGGTGTCATGGAGTTCTAGAGAAATTGAGCAAATTGGCAGTTGATTTTCTATCATTTATAGATTTTAGTCCCTTCTGTCATTGACAGTTGGAAATAAATGGATATGTTGTAGCGAAGAAGGAGGTGAAGAAGACATGCCCCCCCCCCTTCCGTATCAGTCCCCCATTCGGAGATAGATTTGCATTAAAGTTCTGTAAGAACTTGCAAATCTTTTCTCCGCACCCTAGATTTCGGTGATCTCGTACTCCCCTTCCCCCATTTGCCACATTTGTACATATTCTGGGAAGGTAGAAGAGGGCAGCGAAGGAGGGAGCAACACAGAGCAATACAATGTATGTGTGTTATATAGATATGCGCTAAATAATGACTTGGTATCAACCATAGCAGATGTGTGGGTTTATGCAAACCTGAAAGGGACTTGCAAGCTATGCCTCTTACGGTCATTTGCAAGTATAGCAGTGCAGATAGCTGGATATAGGATATTACTTAAAAAGAACATCTGTTGTATTTTGTTACTAAATTACTTGTGCCATTCTAGCTCTTGGGAGAAACATTTTTCTATAGTGGTGTATGCCTTACATTTAGCAGGAAGGTCCACTACTGACTGGAAAAAAAAAATCAGCTTGCTTTTTTAGCCCCACCGTTTTTGTGTTTTCAGGTGCAAGCTAGCTCTTCTGTGGTCTCACACCGGCATAGTGGTACAGTAACACATCCTGTTGAATCCCCTCAGGGCTTTCATTTAACCATGTCGCCTGTCACTCATCATAGCTGGCACAGGTTTTGGACATATCGTGAGGGAAATGTCTTTGCCTTGGCCATTCAATGGGGTTTTATTATTGCAGGCTCTGGTCTTGCACTCATGGAAAGTTGTTCGCTTGCTCTTAAGGACCAAAAGTTAGTTGCAGCCTGGATACACATGCCCAATTCTAACAGAGTCCAATTTGAATTTATCTTGCCCCATGGTTCTCAAGTTTTCAAAACCAATATGTTAAACAAAACCATTCTTAAATGGGGCACTTCTCCAAATGAGTCAATTTAACTCTATAAGGGACCATTCCTGCTACATCAAGGCATATACACGTTTCTTGTTATCAATAATAGTAATAATATGTTGGAGATGTAAGGAAAGTGAAGGGACCTTATTCCACATATGGTAGTCGTGTCCTCAAATAAATAAATAAAATTCGGGACGTGATCTACGCCCATTTTCATTTGGCATTCTAATCAAAACATCTCAAATAATAATAAAAGAGTGTTGCTTCAAAACTACCTGATAAAATATGGTTCCAAGATTAATACTTGGTTGTGGTTAGATTAATTTCACGGCTATACGGGAAACCCAAGATTAATAAATAAATACAGAATAATTGCTACTTAAAGACAGTACTGAATCTGCAAAAGATACAGGGAAGTCATAGAAGAGATTTGAAATAGTTTTCTGGAACAGAAAGAAAGAAATAGTAAAAGGTAATCTCTTTCCGGGAACTTCGGGTATAGAAAACATTAAATACATAAATAAATGGGTAGGGAAGGTTGGCACTCTGTAGAGTGCCAGGTGGGACATGGAAATATGATCATCAGTTGACTTAATCTAAAGATTGCCCGCTCTATCAGAAAGCATGTAATATATGAGAATCCTCCATGAAAACTTGGGGTGTAAGCCATATCCCTCTGTTGTTCATAGTTATGTACCCTACATTATACAGAAACAATTACACACAGAAATTTTGTCCCCCCTTTGTGGAGATAACACACTATCATAATAACACATAATACACAAAACATACAAATTATTAATTCTACACCATATCTTGAGGCAATAATGTGATCTTGAGACAATTCTTGCTGCTTTTACATGTATTTCCAAACTTGGGTACAAGGGCATTTCTTGCCTGCCTTTGAGTCAATGGGAGGAAGTTAGCAGCCCTTCCAAACGTCGCTGAAATGTTATAGCTTTCTAAGTAGTCAGTTTCTCAAGTCTTTTATAGGAAGAAATTGTTGTGGCCACTGTGAGGCCTTGGCTTAAAAAAAAAATCCTTTGAAATAGGCCTGCAAAGGGGTTGGGATCTGAAGACATAATTAGTTGTTTTTTGTTTTGTTTTAGGAGGAAGATAATAATCAAGAAGGGAGAGAATATTCTAAAATTTTCTTGGGAAGCTGTGAATACAAACTCATAGTTAAGCCTTTTATTCATTTAAATATTATAATCATTTACATTTAATTTCCTTCACTTAGTTTGGCTGTGGAAGAAACGAAGGGACAAAACCTTTGTTAATTTGAACACAATAGGCAAGTTATTAAACATTTTGCTTATGTGGGTCCGAATTCTCTTCAGTATCCTGTTTGAAAGGGACATTTTTATTTCCTGTGAAAATCTCTGTCAGGAATGCTGTTCCTATAATGCATAGGTATATAGTACTCACAAAACAAAACCAGATAAAAGACAAACTCAGTGGGAAAACTGTGAAAAGAATTTTGCATGTTAGATTGGGGAAACTACTGAGAGGAGCTCACAGTTGGAGTGCTTTGATATTTACCTGTCAAAAGAATTTGGCATGTTAAGATTTGAAACTTGGAAACCTCTTGACTTTTGATGGTCGAGTACTTAACCCTTTTGTCTTACGTAGCCCCTGGAGGAAAGGATACATTAAGGGTGATTTTCCTCAATGGTTCCAAGTTTTACATAAGGAAATTTGGATGAGTTTCTCCCTGCAGCCCACGCTCTCCCAAAAAAAAAAACTCCTCCTCCTCCCCCCCTTCCTCTCTCTCTCTCTCTCTCTTCTTTTTTTTTTAAGCTGACCTAACCTCTGTGAATGTGCAGAGTTCATATTTCAGCAAAAATTTTACACCATTGAAATGTTGCATCTTTTGGCTAAATTAGAATAAAGGAAGGGAAGGGTAAGGAGTAGATTTAAAAAAATAGGGTTAGATTTTAAAACAAACAAACAAACAAACAAGAAAAAAAAAAAAAACCTCAGCAATGCAAGTATTCACCAAAGCTAGCAGTTTTCTAAGGGATCATGTTTCCTTCAGCCCAAGCAAATGATTGCTTCCTTTATTTACAGGAAAGGGCTATCATTTTGTGTGATTTCCCTCTGGTCATTCGCGGAACAATGCCACGCCCTTATATATGGGGAAAATGGCCAGAGAGTCAGAATTCATAAGATCTTAATATTCTCATTCATTTCAGCATTACCATTTGCAGACAAATTTTCCTGCCCTTTATTTACAGGATGGTAAAGGCTGATTCTGCTTGATTATGAATTTGTATGTGCTTAAACTTTGAGTAGACTTTTAAGTCTGATGTTTGTAAATAGACAAAATGATAAACACTGTAATCACTTAAATGCCTGACCTCACCAGTTCTGCTTCAAAACATCACGGCTTTCACCTCTCACCTTTTAAAACTAAAGAGCAAAGCTAGGCTGGATTTCAACTCCATCACGACACTAGAATTTAAGAATTACCCTCCAATGCTTGCAGACACATGTCCTTCCACACAGCCACAAATTGGGAGAGTTGAAAGGGACCCTGGGGTCATCTAGTCCAACCCTCCAAAATATAGGGTTCATAGCAAGATTTGTACTACCAAAGAGACACACACATACTTATGTACACAGACACAACTGTTTGAAGAGACCACAAGCCATGCTCCTATCATGTACTAAGGAAGAGGAAAATAAAAGCACCCAACTTTATACAGAACCCTTTTAGCAGATCTTGAAGCTAGTTTGAGTGAAGATTGAAGTGAACGTTTTTCCTAAGATAGGGAGAGGATAGTTAAAACAGCCATAGATTTGATTTAAAAGGAATACAAAAGTGAACAATTTTTCTTAACTTGCAGAGGAATAGTAAGCCTAATCTATGCCCCCCCCCTTTGCAGTTTCCTTTAAAGGAAGCTTACTTGGGAGTAAATTTACCTGGCACAGAAGTAAGAAGAAAAAAAACCTGAAAGAGATAGAATGAGACAAGGGGGGGGGGCATTTTCTAAGAAAAGAGACCAGGAAGTCTTATAGAGACTGATATCAGGAGCCTTACAATAACTCTTCTGTCCAACCAAATCAAAGTTAAAATTGGACTCAGATATTTTCTTAGAAGGAACACCATACTTTCATAGGAATATGCTTAATCTAATACATACACTGCATTTTAGCTTGAGAGAGCAATTGTGCTCAACTAGGCTTTTGCAGCAGAAACATTAGGTTAACTTCACATTCCAAAATAGACTGGAACACAGGTGTACTCACAAACTCAAAAGTTACAACAAAACATAATTTACCATTAGACTTAAATCACCCTCCTCACTTAGGAAGGAGGTGGGGTAATCCTCTTTTCAGAACACAAGTAGCACATATACAGGATTTTACCACTTGGGAGGGAAACTCTCTTTTAGAGCCTCTCTCAAATAACAAACATTTGCACACTTCATTCTCATTTTTGTCTTGTTTAAGATTGATAAGGCCCAACATGGCTTTCTTAGATTTAAATTTTGGAGCAAGCTTGTAGTTTAAACTATGCAGCCTTAAGAAAGGCAGTCTGTCAGAGACAGAAGGAACAGACAACACACGTAACAGACAACATGTAACAGACAACATGTAAACATACATATTCTCATATATGAATTAACAGACAACACATATAACAGACAACATGTAAACATATATATTCTCATCCTTTAGTTGGTTATTGCAAGGAGTTGGGCCGCTTCCTTTGGCTTCATTAAGTAAAATTAGTAGGAAGGTCCCACATGGTTTTATGAGCCTCCTTGCCTCTTCAAACACACCACCAGTTAATCAAACTGGCAGGGCTCACAACGCGTGGTTGTCTGGGTACCCCTTTTTATATATGCATGCATTGCTGTTGTTGCTTTTTGTTGTTTTTCCTTTTTTTGGGGGGGGGTGTCTGGGATAGGGAGGGGAGAGAGGGGTTGATTAGGATTTGGGGTAACCTGTATAGGGGTTTATTTTGGGGTTTCTCCTGTTGCTTGGCAACTTCCTATGGGGGTTTTTTAACGAGCTCTAACTATTCTATTCCTTTTCCTTATCCTTACTTACTATTCCATAATCTGGGGTTCCTTTCCACTCTGCCCGCCCAATCCTCCTGGGCTGTCCTTCCTGGCAACCTCCTACCTATCGTCACAATCTCAGGAAAAGGGGCCCTACTGGACGCCCGCGCCGTGCGGTGCCAGATCGGGTGGTCCCTGGACAGAATTTCGAACCGAAAATCCCCCTTGCTTTTGGAAGCGGGCTCACGCATGATACGTGGCACCGACCAGTGTGGCTGGGATTGGGATAGAAAGCCAGACCACTTCCTGCCTCTTGTTAGGACGCTAGGGAAGATCGGAAAGAGAGCTCCAACCCCTTGCTTTCAACTGGGGATACCCGTTGCGGGGAGTCGTCTATCTTTCAAGTCGGGTCTCTCCGTCTTACGTTCGGGCTCCCAATTGGTGCGGCTGGCTGGAGTTTTAAGAAAAAGAAATAGAGCTCAGAACCCCCTTTCGGGTTGAGCAGCGGTCCACGGTCTCTCTCGCTAACCGGACCAAGAGAAAGGTGAGAAGAACGATAGAGAGGAGGGCAGAGAATTTGGTTGCCAGGAGACTTCCACCCCCTTCCCACCAGTGCACTTGATTTCCCTTATACTCACGCGTCTTCAATTATGATCCCTGGATTGATGAATAAGCCGGCTGGATCCCTCTTTGCTCCCCGGCTGAGCTCCTGGGGCTTTCGATTACCGCCTGGAAGATGGCCGGGGGTCCAAAGGATCTTCCCAGGCAAAATGGCCCGGAGCCGGCTGAAGATTTCGGGGCCCCCGGTCAGCAACACAGGAGAACCTCCAGCCCCACGTGGGGCGCCATCCTGTTATGGCAAAATCTGGGTGCGAGGCTGCTCTGCCACCCAGCTCGTCGGACTAAGTCCGCGGGTCCCTGCGGAGGAAAATGAGTTCAGCCGGAGACAGGAGCAAACTGCAGAAGATCCATGTTTATTGCGCAATAAGGTTCAAGGCGAGATTGAACAGCGAGAAATGGGTGACATGAACTTTTGAAACTTCCCTCCATGTCCCAGAATACAGTGCAAAATACATCCCAGTTACATCATGAATACATTAAGAAGAGGTTGGGTTACACAGATTACATCATGAATATATTAAGAAGAGGTTGGGTTACACAGGATTAACATATGGAGGAGGGAGGGGGGAATATGCAGAGCTGGAGATATGCAGAGATAAGCACATCCTGAGTCCAGGTGATGAGAAGACAATGGTCCATGTATGCATAGTCTGCCACCTGGCACTGCCCAGAGGCAAGGCTTGGCAGAGTGATTTGACAGGATTAGGGTCTTAACACCTTGCTTGAGGGATTATGGAGGACAGGGAAGGTGTCATGGAGTTCTAGAGAAATTGAGCAAATTGGCAGTTGATTTTCTATCATTTATAGATTTTAGTCCCTTCTGTCATTGACAGTTGGAAATAAATGGATATGTTGTAGCGAAGAAGGAGGTGAAGAAGACATGCCCCCCCCCCTTCCGTATCAAAGGTAAAAAAGAAAAACGTTTTAAAAAGAACTGTGTGCTGTTTTGAGTTCTCCTGGGTAGCAGCAGCAGCAACCATCCTTATGAGGCCTGTCAGGCCCCGCCCTGGCCAGGTGGTGAGTGGCAGGAATGGGGCCCAACAACATCTGGCAAAAGCTCACCAGGCTCCTCAACCCTCCTCCAGATCTAATATATGGAGGTGAAAAGATGGATTCCTTTATTTTGGAGTTTTATTTTTGCCTTCTGTTGGATTACAAAGGAGAAAACAGAACCCCCAGCTGGATCCATTTGTAAAATGGCGGACGCAGATCAGCGTCTCCTCTGCTGATTACAGAAGATAACCTGTCATCGATTTCCATGGGGCTTCCATGGACAAGGTCTTATGCCACCCACCTATATTTATTTATTTATCTATCTGTCTACCTATCTATCTACATATCATAGACTAGATTATCTTCAAGTTCCTTCTACCCCTAATATTGCATTACTCAGAAGTTCCTGAATGAGAATGATTGGTCCATGAGGCAACATTTCTGTTAGTTGCAGCAAGCAAAACTTGCCAACTCCAGACTTGACAAGCTGTGAGACCCAGATGAGAAATGCTCGCCTGCTTCAGTGAGGATAAATTTGCCGGTGTCTATAAAGCAGACCGGCACTGCCTGCTGTAAGATGCTATGTCAGTGGAAAATATTTCTCCTCAGTATTCCCACATGGTAGTGACAGGACTCGTCTTCCTCTCAGGAATGGTATATGGAGCAGTGTGCCTCTTTTTAAAATGAACACACACACACACACACACACACAGCATGAGAATATTCTTGAAAGACCAGAACTGGACTGGTTTGGGGGTGGGGTTCCTATACTAATTTCAAAAAGAAGCCTAAGCAGTCTTATGAGTGAAAATGAATCTGAAATAACAGTGGCCAAGGGAGGGAGAGGCTACTACAAGAGAAGGGGAAACAGGTTTTGGAGATGAATCAGTGAATTAATGCACAGACTTATAAGGCTGTATCTGACGAAGACATAAAATAGAAATAAATGGACTCCAAGATCTGCTGTGATGAAAGGGGTTTGGAAGAGGTCAATCTCTGACTGAGCCTGCCTCAGCCAAGGCTATACTGGCTGAAGTCCTTCATTGTGGCTCAGTCAGAGATCGTGTTAGTCCTCCATCCTGGCTCAGACAGGGCTCAGTTGGCTGAGCCAAGGCTGTGATAAGTCTTTAAAAGGGGGTATTTTAGGGTTGTGGTGGGGGTGGGACAGGGCAAGGGGAGGTTGAACCCAATTCCAAACTGCCTAACCTAGTAACCTGTAAGTTACACTGGCAAAACAGGTGGTGCAAGTCAAATTCTGTTTTAAAAGCTCGCTTTATCTCTGCCAGGCTCCTTGTTGTTTTGGGGGGTATGATGTAGTGCAGGCATAGGCAAACCCTCCAGATGTTTTGGGACTACAATTCCCATCATCCCTGACCACTGGTCCTGTTAGCTAGGGATCATGGGAGTTGTAGTCCCAAAACATCTGGAGGGCCGAGTTGGCCTATGCCTGATGTAGCGCAAGTGGTTCTGCATTGTGTTTGTTTGCTTCCACTATGCACTACACTTATTTGTAAAAGAAACACAGTTATTACAAAGATCTCATAGGTCTCTACTACTCCCTTCCCCCTCCAAAGGGAACTAAGGTACACGCTTCAGCATTGTCCTTGCGCTTCTTGCTACTCAGGAAAGTGAAGGAAGCTTAACAGCATTCTTACAGTGAGTCACACCGAACAGACTTGACTTGGGACATCCATCTGATCTTATTGGGTGATCTCCAAGGGATAAAGTTTTTTTTTTTTTAAAGAGCTACAAACATTTGTAAAACTGATTTTGCCTAATGACACAGAGAGATAATTACTGCTCTTTAATCAGGACAGTCTTCTGTTTAATTAGAATCAATTTAGCTAACACCAGATAATTAAGAAATGGCTGCTTAGGAAAGATGTCAGACTAGTATAAGATGCTGGGAACTGTTCTCTTTAATTTGGAAGTTAGCAAATAAAGGCACAGTTGCTTGGGATCTCTCCATGTTCCTGGCTTTAGAGTTTCACTGTTTAAACTATAATTGCCAGTGGAACAACTTGGGAAAGAAAGACTGCATTTGGAATGGAATCTATTGCATCAATGCTGTTCTCTCCCTCCCTCCCTCTCTCCCCCCTCCCTTTGTGTGTGTGGACTGCACTATGCTGAGTTTGTGATTCCTCACCCATCATGAATCTTGCAGGGAGATAAGCAGAGCATCAGCAGGCTCTGAGCATGAGTGATCTGTGTGTGGCTTGCTAGGATAACATCTAATCACAGAAAAGAGCTCCGTGTACTCTTACTCTATGGAGTTTTTATATCAAAATTTCCCCACATGTCTGAACACAGCCAGAAAATCCACTTTATCCCTGTGGACTATACTATCCATACATTAAAAGGAATACCCTGACTTTCCATCATAGTTTATATTCATTGTGAGGTGATAGATAGATAGATAGATAGATTGATAGATAGATAGATAGATATAGATATAGATAGATAGATAGATAGATAGTAGATAGATAGATGATAGATAGATAGACAGATAGATAGATACAGATACAGTGGTACCTCAGGTTACAGATGCTTCAGGTTATGCAATTTCGAGTTGCGCACCACACTGAACCCGGAAGTACCGAATTGTGACCCGCGCATGTGCAGATGCGGTGCTGCAGGTTGCGAACGTGCCTCCCACACGGATCACGTTCGCAGCCTGAGGTTCCACTGTATAGATATAGCTATAGATATAACATTCATATGAATATGAATGACTGACTTGACTGGCTCTGGCAGATTGAGCAGACAAGACTAATAGTGGATCCAATGGTCAAGAAGGACGTTTCTGCATGTGCTGTAGAGGGAAGTGAAGGGCAGATGGGGCTCATCAACATAGGCAGGTAGCCCATCAAGGAGAAGGAAAACTCTGACCCTAAACCTCTGCTGCCTTGTGGGACATCTTCAGAGTAAACTCTACACAAATCAGGAGGGGCGTCGGTTGATTGGTGCCTTGTACGCCTCCTTCCAGGCACCAAGCTGATGCCAAACGTATTGCTCTGCTTTCTTTTGGACCACATCAGCGAGACCAAGAGTGAGTCTTCTCATCTGGGTAGCCCAGGACCTCCATATATGCTGCCCAGGCTTGTGCCCCAGGAGATCAATTTCGTGCTGCTAATGCAGTGGTTTGAATTCACCCCCAGTGGCATACTCCACTGTTTCTCAAGACAAAGGGATGCCAACAACACACACACATCCCCAAGTCAATTAAAAATAAACACTGTTATTTACCTCAATTATTTACTCCATCCGTTGCATGGAACTCTGAAAGTATTCTCTTCATGCAGTCACAAAACCTAGTTTTCTAGGGAAAAAAGGCTTTGTTCTTCAGCATTACCTTAATTGTTAAATCTTCATTTTTCCAGATGGTCATGTCTTTAAAATGAAAAGACATGGCCTTTTTAGAGGCATTTTAGCTGTGATTCCTGCATTGCAGCAGGGTTGGACTGGGGTCCCTTCCAACTCTATGGTTCTACGAGAGTATGTAACAGATAGATGTTTATTTTGAATTGATAGTACTTTGCCCAAGCAGAGGTCTCTTTAGGGATTGATGCCTTGAACTCTGGATCAATAATGCTTTTCCATGCTCCTAGCAATGATGATGGTAGACTCACAGAATTGTAGCGTTGGAAGGGACCGCAAGGGTCATGTGGTCCCACCCCCTGCAATGCCTGAATCTTTTGCCCAACGTAGAACTCAAACCAACAGCCCTGAGATTAAGAGTCTTATGCTTTACCAAATGATGATGATTCTTTTTATGTGAATAATCTTCAAATGTGTGTTAGATTTTAAAAGTTAGTGCTCTTCAGTATCTGCTGGTGGGGGGCGGGGGGAAGAAACCACTCATTTTCTTCAATTTAATTTTCACAGTTACACTGACTCTGAAGTACTTTCTCTGGTCTAGGGCAGCACGTTCTGTTCTAGTGAAAAGGCTTCAGGGATGCAGGTAGAGGTAGTAATGGCTGCCAGAAATGAAGGTTTTATGATAAGTCAAGGGGGGTGTTTTTCTGTCATGCTATTAAGTAACTCTGTACCTTATTTTTCTGTCGGATCCATCATTACCTTGGGGAAATAGCTTTCACTTATGAGGCCCCACTGAGCCTTTTAGAACAGTTATCTCTTAAACTCTACAGCAAAAGATGCTGCTTTCTCCCTCAGTGAGCACATTATAATAATATACAGTGGTACCTCAGGTTGCAGACGCTTCAGGTTACAGACGCTTCAGGTTACAGACTCCGCTAACCCAGAAATAGTACCTCGGGTTAAGGACTTTGCTTCAGGATGAGAACAGAAATCGTGCTCCAGCAGCGTGGTGGCAGCGGGAGACCCCATTAGCTAAAGTGGTACCTCAGGTTAAGAACAATTTCAGGTTAAGAATGGACCTCCAGAACGAATTCAGTTCTTAACCCAAGGTACCACTGCAACTGCTATTTACATGCATCTTATATCGGAAGTGACTTATCTGGTATGTGTGTGCTGCAGTCTAACCCTGGGCATAGCTGGGGGGGCAGGGAGGCAGCTGCCCCCCCAAATCAAGTAAATAAATAAAAATACTTAACTAGCTGACCAACATAAGGTCTGCCCCCCGCAAGTAAATCCTGGCTGAACCCATACTAACCTGCAAGTAATATTTAGAAGTAATGGGTGTTACTTGAAAGATACAGAGATAAGGGAGCACTCACAAAATTATGCTGCTGTAGAAAAGGCTTAGTTGTGCCAGGGCTGCAGATGCACAGGGATGGCATTTGGCTCTCTACATATTGTTGGACTATCAGCTCCCAACTTCCCTGATTATTGGTCATGCTGATGGGAGTTGGAATCAAATATTTGAAGCCCCATAGGTTAGCCAGCCCTCCTATAGCATGATGGTAAATTAGCTTGAACTTTGGGTGACGTAGGACCATAAACCTAGTGTTGGATGGGAAGCGTCCTATGGCTGAGCATATTGTGTCAAAATCAAAGAAACCAATGACAGGACTCAATTGTTTTAAAAGGACACATTATTAAACCACATATTAAAGTTCTTAAAACTAAAGAAGAGCCTACTTGGCCCATCACATTCCTCTCAAAATTAAAGTGGTAGCATAACCTGTCAAGGACTGTTGCTTAAAATCAGATAACTTTCAGGCACTGAGCAGGACAGTATTCTGAAATGAATATGTGCCTTCATTTTTCAAACACAGACCAAAAAGAAAAGGAAAAGGAAAAAAAAACACACCACCACACACTCATCCTCAAGCGCCAGGAAGGTGTAGAACATGCTCCCACCAGGACTAAATTTAAAAGATGTGCTTGGCAGTGATGAACACATGCCTAGCATATGGATGCAGCTGACGGCAGAGTTCCTGGACTCCGTTCAAGAGAACACTCACATAGCAGATGAGCCGTGGCAAATTTAAAACTCTACGTCACATCCTTGCCACTAAGCCTTCATTTAGTCATCTGCGAATGCTGTTCAGTTGTCAGAATATGATATCTAGCTTGTTGCCGAGTGTAAGCTGAGATATTTCTGTTCAGGATCATCCATTCTGAACACGTAACGCTGCAAGAAGAACTCATCTTGCTCTTTTCCGCTTGACAGTCGCTGGCAAGTACAGCAAATAACATGGAATCCTATGACTCTGCTTGGAGGAGTCGCTGTCTAATAGACTTTGCCTGGCCTTCTGATACTTGGTCTCAACGGCACAGTGGGAAGGTGGGAAAGAGGCAGGATAGGGGCCCTTTCTCAGTACTTGCTTTTGCCAATGTGGTTCTATTAAGCAAAAGCAAAACACTCTTCCTGAAAAACACCGGAGAAGCCTAAGTACAGACACTTGTATGATCATATCCCAGGACACCTGGCTAGAAGAGGAGAGGGAGAAGCACAAAACAACCATTGTGAAAAATGTATTTCCCCTCCTTCTAAAGAGAGTAGCAATATTTTCCAAGCGGCAGTTGCGGTTATCAAGCAGTGCCCTCCTGGTCATTCAAATTTTCCATCTTATGTGGGCTTTCAAACCATGCTAACTTGGTTATCCAAAGCCCTCCTCTTTCTGGAATGCTTTTTCATCAGATTCAGGTGTCAACAGGAGGAAGATCTGCAGTGGTGTGGGTAACAGAGCATGAATGGGCCGTCTGAATCTGCTGTGAGCTTGAGAAGAGGCACAGCTACATTCGTGCCTATCCTTCCCTTGTTACCTTTGCCATCTGCCGAACTGTGCAGTCCAATTCTATGCAAGCTTACTCAGAAGTAAATCCCATGGATTACCGGTATGTATTCTAGTGAATGGGGCTTGCTCCCCAGTGAGAAGGGCTCTAGCTCAGCAATAGAGGAGCTAACACTTTGCATGCAAAAAAAAAAAATGTCTCTGATTCATCCCCTGGCATTTCTCGGCACAGCTGGGGAACATCTATGCCTGCAACCCTGATGGGCTGCTGTCACTCAATATTGGGTGGGCCAGACACGGCATAAGGCAGGTATCAGGGGCACAGAGTGTGAACTCCTGTCAAAGTCCCCTCCAACTCTACAATTCATAGAAGGACCACTTCTCTGATATCTTCCCTCACCCTCAATTTATAAGCCTATCAAAGCTGCAAGCTTTGTTTTATATATTTTGCTCTCCCCCCATCCCCACTAGTTGAGAAGAAGAAAAACATCGTGTATCTGCTCTGTGATGCTTCAAGACTGGAAGCCTTAAGCTGCCACTAATGACCTGGTTCAGATGACCACTCCAAGCTCCATTGCACAAACCACAGGTTTCCATATTCAGAAAACTGTGGTTTGTTGTTAACCACAATCTGAAGTTCCCATCTCGTCTCTTCAGGCCTGAAGCATGGAAATTGAGAACCAAACCTGCAAACCACGATTTGGAGGATTGCCTAAACATGATCAGAGCTTCCTGGTGAATATTTCCAGTGGGTTAAGTCTCTTAACGTATGCCCTAGCGATCAATCCATCTATCTATAGGCACACTATACTGTGGTAAAAAGTTGGAAAATGAGAAAATGCCATTTGCCTTTGAGAGAATTTTGATGAGCCATAGTCTTGAATTCTGATTGCTCAAAAGTCAGATATCCCACAAGTTATGCTAATTCCATAGGAAATACGGACTTATGTATTTCCTGTGGTGCATCACCATATCCTTTTCCATTGCTGATTTTAGAAATCAAATTAATTGGTGCCAATCTTTATGATATTTAAACACTTGCTGCATCTCGTAATCCAGATAATATTATGCAAGGTGGCAGAAGGAAGAGGCGAAAGCAAGAAATGTTTTAGATTGAATAATTTTCAGGCACATTTTCTTCAATATTAATATTTTTCTTTGTGATATTAAGAGGGCCAAATGAAACCTCAGGTACTAAGAGGATGTGTTGGGGGGGGGGAGCTCACATCAATAAGCAGATATACACCACAGGGTTGATTCTGTCTCTATAATAAACTAAATTTGGGTTTAGATATATATGATTGTGAAGTTCAGTTTAAGCCAGTAGTTTTACTGTTGGTAGTTTGCTTATTATTCTGCTTAATAAGTGCACAACCTATTCTGTTGCAAGAGATAATAAAACAAAACGAAGTTAAAATTATGTGTCTTACACACAGTATCAACATAATCCTGATGAACAACATTAGGCTTTAAGGTTGTAAACTGAAACGAGATGGGCATTATTCACAGATAATTTTGTATTATAGTTTAAGTTAAGTTTTCAGAGTTTAAGCCTTTCCCCAAAGCTATGCTTTTCTGAATTTGAAAATTTGCTTCCTAGTTCCAGATGTAAACAGGTGGGATGTGATTACTCAGCGGTAACGGAAATCTCAAAGTTACCTAGGGCTGGCCCTAGACCAAGTAGTGGCCCAACCTCTATTTGTTCAGTTTTTCAATACCCTTTCTCTCCTCCCTCCCTTCCTCTATATATATTATTTATTTTTGTCACGGAAGACCAAAAAGAATTGCACATGGATTTGATCACAACCTTTCTTATACACACTGCTGCCTGAACAGGCACACACGCTGTAATCTTTTTTTCTTACAAATAAAAACAAACAAACAAACAAACAAACAAACAAACAAACAAACAAGGAATGTTAATGCAACAGCAATGCAAGTCAGTTTTTCCAGCACTGTTTCTTTCAGGTGAAGAGGCAGCTGATAGAAAACCCTGAACCCAAGGACTCACTGGGGACATGCACCCCTAAATCTGGCCCTGAAGGTACATGCTCCCCCTCCTTCTTAAATATTCCTGGGCTACTTCTTTAAGTTGTTTGTTTGTTTTCTAAGACAAATAATGGTTCATTTCACATTAACATGAATTACCTGGGGGTCATGGCTGGAGTGTGGCCACCTCGACCACACTCCAATCTACAGTTCTGAAAAGTAATTTCCCCTGACATAGCACATTTTTCTATATTATTTGCACGAATGTATACATGTTAACACATACTTTGGTCTATTCATTTTTGCACACATTACTTGGGTTGCGAAATTTGGAGAAGTGTGCCTTCCAAAGGATTGCTGTGTTTCAGTTTGCATATTGTTTTGTATGCTGCAGATCAGAGAGGTTTGCCTTTAAATGCAAACAGAATCCATTTTCTCCCCCATTCCTAGATACCAGAAATTGCTGGACGCTGCGTAGCTCCCTCTCTGCAGGCAAGAGCCTCTCAGATGCAGTAACGGAAATCTCTTGAGTGGGAAAAGTAAGACGCAAATGACGTGATGCAGTGAGGCGAAGAAGACATGTGGCACGATTGGAGGCTTGTTTCTGTCTGGGCTGCCACCCAATAAACGCAGGCAGAGGCTCTCACTTGCAGGAAGAACGAGGCCTTTATTCAGGCAAGCAGACACAGCACTCCGGAGTCCCAACTCAAGAGTTCAGGAGCAGGGCAAGAAGTTCAGAAGAGGGTGAAAGCGATGAAGATGTCCCAACACATTTCCCTGCTGCTCCCACCAAGCAGATGCAGAATGGTGTGCTCAGTTGCAAGATTTTCTCGCCTTGTAGGAGCATCATGGTTTCAAGCATGCACTACATTGGGGTGGGTGGGTCTGTTCACATCTGCAAGCAGGGTGCCTGGTTCTAGGAGATGACACTGCACCCTCTTGTCCAAGCTCCTGTGCAGTCACTGCCAACCCAAGCCCAACAGCGCTGTGGGGCTCATGATTGCTTACTCTGAATAAATCCCAATGAGGAGAGGAGTGCAGAAAGAAGAAATGCCATGGTACACCCAAAAAGGTTCAGTCCTCTATTGTCTCCTGAAACAGATGGATGCCAACCGAATCCCAGTTACGTAGTTCAGTGGCCGTTAACGCCAAGTGTGTATACAAAGGCCGTTCTATATTATGGTTCTGGATCAAAATGACAAGTGCTTCACCCAACAGTCCAAGTGTCCCAAAAGATATAGTTCAACAGAACTGAAAAAAGAACTAGAAACAAAAAACCATAAGGACAGTCAGGAGAGGGCATAATTTCAAGAAGGGAAAGGCTGCTAACAGAGTGGAGAGAGGAGGGATGAGATTCTGTGACTCAGCTTTTCATGACCAAGTTTTATGAAACTGTACCTATCCATTTTTAATTAAAATAATTAAAATTTACAGGTACTTAAGAGCACTGCCTATGCCACATTTCAAAATTCAATATGTTTTTCCTAAATGTGGCCCGTTATTCCTTAGAGGTCTAATCAGGAACTCAATCGCCCTTGTTAATCACATCATCCCACTGCCATTTACTTGTGGAACTGAGCCATCATTTCCACAATTGCAGGATGTCCAAGGACAAAAGAAAACAAATTGCTTCAAAGAAAACGGAAAATGTCTTTCATTTCACATTATAGTTGCTGACATTTGGGGGGGGGGTAACAATATGAGGCACTTGAATTGCAGCTGCTAAGGTGATCCATTATTTTTATTCTATTGAGTGGAATTCCAAAAGAATGAAGTAAAAACTGAAGACATCCAGAGAGGATGTTATATAGCTCTTCCAGAATGTAATTGATTTCAAATGTGTATTTTCAAAATTACTTTTTAACCAATGCTTTAAAAAGAAGAAGAAAGAATTCTGTCCAGCTGCTGGGAGTCATTATTTTCTGACCTGTTTTTAATACCCCCATCTATCCCAATGGTTCCAGTATACAGCCTGGTCTGAAAGGACTGTTTGGAGCTCCCTTGAAGGAGTGTAGTAAATGCTGCTTATAGTCAAATGGTGTACAATGAGGGGTTGCTTTCACTATTGAAGCCTATATAGGTGCTATATCATTCCAGTGCCAAATTTACGTAAAAGCTAAATAAGCTATAGCTTAGGGCCCCACTCTCTTGGGGGCCCCCCAAAAAATTAAAGCGAAAAAACACTGGATGTACATTTCCATAATATAAGATAAAAAACAAATAAAATAAAACCTACATACAGCAACAGTGTTTTGTGTTGTAGCAACAGTGTTTTGTGTTGTGTTGTGTTGTGTAGGCTCCTATGATGTAAGTTAATGGGCCACGCCTGCTAGCCTGCTCCCAAAAATATCACTGGTTTGCTCAGTTCTATATATAGGGACATATATATTATGTCTATATATTAAGGGACGCGGGTGGCGCTGTGGGTTAAAGCCTCAGTGCCTAGGGCTTGCCTATTGAAAGGTCGGCGGTTCGAATCCCCGCGGCGGGGTGCACTCCCGCTGTTCGGTCCCAGCGCCTGCCAACCTAGCAGTTCGAAAGCACCCCTGGGTGCAAGTAGATAAATAGGGACCGCTTACTAGCGGGAAGGTAAACGGCGTTTCCGTGTGCGGCTCTGGCTCGCCAGAGCAGCGATGTCACGCTGGCCACGTGACCCGGAAGTGTCTTCGGACAGCGCTGGCCCTTGGCCTCTTTGAGTGAGATGGGCGCACAACCCTAGAGTCTGTCAAGACTGGCCCGTACGGGCAGGGGTACCTTTACCTTTACCTATATATAGGGTGCCTACATTCTGCATGGACTGGTTGCATGGCAACATGTGCAAATGGCTTTAGATACCTATTAGGTCCCTAAATTACCATAGAGCATATATTCAACACAAAAACAGCGACAATTTGTTGTTGGCAAAGGACAGCTAGGCATATAAAGGGCCCCATTACCTTCAGTAGCTTAGGGCCTCATAAACCTAAATCCAGCCCTGATTGCTTCTGCATCCTTTTGAGAGGGTCTGCTTGGGGAGGATAGTCATTATTGACCCAAGGAGTTAACTCCCCTCCCCCCTTCTTAAAGTGCAATCCCATATATTCTCAAAATCAGAAGTATGTATTCAATGGCTTGTACCCAACATTAGTCATACTCAGAGTAACCGACTGAAATTAATGACCATGACTAACTTGAATCCATTCATTTCACTGGGTCTACTTCAAGTAACACAAGTGTTTATAACCTTAATGTCCAGAAAATGCTGGGAATGAGAATGGGCTGTTTTACCTCCCTCTTCTATTTAATTGCTTCCCCCTTCCCTTTTCTAGCCTTGCATTATACAGGAAGCAAATGAATTGAAGTCAGTGGAGATAACAAGTGTAAAAGTAGTTTATTATAATTATAATTTTCCTCTGCTTTTAATTTTAATATAAAATAGCACTTTGATAATTGCATCACAAATTAAGGACAGTAGGTATTAAGAGATGCCTTGATACATCTAAATAGATATTCCAATATCTAATTAATTTTGGGAAACTTTCATTATTTAAACAAGCAAACTGATTTGCTAGAAAACAAAAGATTCAATTAAAAACTCAACCTTTAATAGTACCCTTAGAAGCCTTATTTCAATTATTTGACTCAGCCTGGGCTTTTTCTCCCCTAATCAAACTAACAATTACACAATGAAGGTCTATTATTTATTGAATGCGTGGGTCGGGAACAGATGTTATGAAGAGTTCAGAGAATCCTTAAATTTTGATTGTTTTATTATTTTACAAAAGCATAGGCAGTCTGGAGTTAGTAAGATATATAACTTTTCTGAAGTCTTGCTCAAGCCTCAGGTAGGGGGCTTATTTCCCCAAGCAATTGTTTCTTTTATATTTTCCTTTATGCATATATATATATTGATGTATAAATCCCACTCTATTGTATCGGTTATTTTCTCTCTCACACCCACTCTCTCCCTCTCCCACTTGGAAGTGAAAACCTTGAACTTTACATCACAGATAAGATCATAGTCAAAATCCAATAAAAAATGAGATACCTGAAATCTCAACTGTGTTTTTGATTTTTTAATATAATGCACAGCTCACTTAAATCCTGACCTTTACTGCAATATTCTTGGACATCCATCCCTTCGGGCTGGATTAACTATTAGATAACCTATGCTATATAGAGTGCTCAAAATATGGTTTCTTGCGCATGTAATCTAGTGCTAAAGTGAGGAGTATGCCCTTTTGGCAACATTGCAATCTCTTTCGGCATCTTCCACTGCTGTCATACTGATGCAAAACGTTGTAACTGCTCCAATCAGGCATGGCACTACTTAACACCGCCACAATTCCTGAAGTTATTAAACTCAGTCATGTGTACATTGCTTTGGCATGTATAACACTTCAGTGTGTGATCAGGGTATTTCCTGTCCACCCAACAACTGTTAACTGCAAAACTGTATCCATTGGCTTTACAGTCTTAAATGGGTTTAAGAGTTCCTGTTGGATCCCTGGTCCTTCTGCAAGGGTGCTAAGAGAACGGGGGGGGGGGGGGATTTTTTAGCCTTCTCCCCAACCTACCATTCTCTGTATTTTGGAGGAAAGCCGCAACACGTAAATCAATATGAAACCAATGCCAGTTTGCAATACTTTAGAAATGCCGTTGGAGGGGAGAAAAAAGGACAGCAGCAAAATATAAACCCAGGGCCATCTTTACCCAGGGGTGCAAGGGGTGTGGGGCACCTGGACCCAAATTCTTGGGGGAGCCAGGCGCCCACCGCTGAAGCCACCTAAGCTCTTAACTATTTACCTGTTTTGAAATAATAATTTTGATCAAGCTAGAAAAACAAAATACATATATACCTAGGTATTGCCGAAATGTATACCTACTGTTTCACTAAAGGACTTTTGACTTTGTGCGCTCATTTACTGTGCCAGCAGTGGTGCTTGTCATTCACAATGCCAGTGCTTGACTCAACGCCGGTGCTTGTCATTCACAACAGTTGTTGTTGTTTAGTCGTGTCCGACTCTTCGTGACCCCATGGACCAGAGCACGCCAGGCATTCCTGTCTTCCACTGCCTCCCGCAGTTTGGTTAGGCTCATGTTTGTAGCTTCGAGAACACTGTCCAACCATCTCATCCTCTGTCGTCCCCTTCTCCTTGTGCCCTCCATCTTTCCCAACATCAGGGTCTTTTCCAGGGAGTCTTCTCTTCTCATGAGGTGGCCAAAGTATTGGAGCCTCAGCTTCACGATCTGTCCTTCCAGTGAGCACTCAGGGCTAATTTCCTTAAGAATGGATAGGTTTAATCTTCTTGCAGTCCATGGGACTCTCAAGAGTCTCCTCCAGCACCATAATTCAAAAGCATCAATTATTTGGCGATCAGCCTTCTTTATGGTCCAGCTCTCACTTCCATACATCACAACTGGGACTTTATACGTTCACAACAGTGGCTCTTGTCAAACTTAACAACGGAGCATGTCATTCTCAACAGCGCCGTGCATGCGAAATTAACTCTCTTACATCTTATTATTTGGGGGCTAAACTAAATTTGGGGGCACTGGGTGGATCTTTGCCCCCCGGTGGCAGCTAAAGACTGTGCTAACCCAACAGTTAGCTAACCTATAGATCGTCCCAACAAGTTTCCAGGATGATGCTAAAGTGGCTCATATATTTAAGTCATATATGATGAGTGTAAAGATAAAAGAAAGCACTTATTCACACAGCACATAGTTATCTGTGGAACTTGCTTCACAGGAGACAGTGATGGCCATCAACTTAGATGGCTTTATTAGATTAGACAAATTGCTGCAGGAGGCTATCGATGACTATGAGCCATGGTGGCTATACTCTGCCTCCATAGTTTGAGGAAACAGTGCTTCTGAATAACAGTTGCTTAGCACTACAGAGTGAGAGTGTGGTCTTGCGCTTGGATCCTGCTTGTGGGTTTCCCACAGGCATCTTGTTGGCCACTGTGATGACAGGAAGCAGAACTAGATGGGCCATTGGCCTTATTCAACAGGCACTTACGTTCCAGGGTTCTAAGGAGCACTTATGAACCTGTATATGTGGGAGTCTTAGATGAATCCTGTTAATGGGCAATAGAATTCTAGGGAAAAATAACCATGATAAAATGCACATCCCAGCCAATCCCAAGTCTTGCATTCACATTAGTAATGGGCTTTAAAACCCTTCTGATTCAAGCTGCTTCACACAGAATCGTTAGATTGGGAGCTCAGTCTAGTACAACTCCCTGCTGATGCAAAACAAAAAACCAAAAACCCCACCACTACAACGTCCCTGCTTGGAAACCATCAATGAAGGGGATTCCACCACCTTCCCAGGCAGTCTGTTCCACTGTCAAAACAGCTCACATTGGGAGGATGCTTCCCCTAATGTTCAGTCTAAATCTGTTTCCTTCTCATTTGAACCAACTGGTTCTGGGTCAATCATCAGAAACAAGAGAAAATATAGTCCATCAACTACATGACACCATATATGTAAGCAATCTCTGCCTTCAAGTTCCAAAACCTTAACAATGGCTGCTGATTTACTGCCTGAACTGCAGGTCAGAGGCACTGAGCTGGGGTGCCAATATCAAAACTGCATCTCAGTACAACACAGTCGAACCTCCCACCCCACCCACAAAAAGGTGGCAGGTGGTATCTGGGTCTTAATCACAAGTAATGGGAGAAAATACCCCTGGCTTCAGTTAATTAATTTATTTAAAACATTTAAAGGTAAAGGTAAAGGTACCCCTGCCCGTACGGGCCAGTCGTGTCCGACTCTAGGGTTGCGCGCTCATCTCGCTCAAGAGGCCAGGCGCCAGCGCTGTCCGGAGACACTTCCGGGTCACGTGGCCAGTGTGACGAAGCTGCTCTGGCAAGCCAGCACCAGCGCAGCACACGGAAACGCCGTTTACCTTCCCGCTAGTAAGCGGTACCTATTTATCTACTTGCACTTAGGGGTGCTTTCGAACTGCTAGGTGGGCAGGATTAAAACATTTATGTTAATAAATAAGTTAATAAACTTAATTCTTCACATTTTGTGGAGATATGTAAAATAATGGTATCCTGCACGCCACAAAGAACACAATAAAATTGCACACTGCAGCAGGATTTGAGAAGGTTTGCTTGCCTGTCTATATATGGCTCTCTTCTCAGCTCAGGGAAAACACAGCATTTAAAGCAGGAGAAAGAGGCACCATTAAACATGGTTCTGCGTAAGATCCATAATCCGTTCATCTTACATTAAAGCTGATAAATTGTAAATTATGTACTATGTTTCTAATATAGCCCTAAACTGATCCAACAGCAAAGTTTTCAATACCAGAAAGCAATTAAAAGAAAGACAGCCTCACCAGGTGAATGCAAATTATTTGGTTACTAGAGACCTGATCAAATAAGACAATCTAATTAACTGGTGATCAAATTAAGCAGAAGACTCTCTGAGTGAGGTGTAATTAACTGGAATTGTCTGGAATATGTAGGGTGCAATCTACCATCCAATTCCTGTGAAAGCTCCATTGAAATGAATGGGATTTGATGTGAAATAGCATCTGACACGTTGCACACCTATTCCGTTTTTTGAAATATGCATTATATGAGAGATTAGGCCAGAGTCCTACATTTAGCAAGGACTGTAGGAAACGTCTTGATGTTTATTGGTCTTCATAAGCTCATCAGCCCAAGTGGCAAGAACAGAAAGGGGAATGTGAGGAGCTTCAAAAGGTTCACTCTGAACTGTGTGAATGGGCATTAAAATGGCAAGTGTAATTCAATTTAGCACATGTGAAATGATGCACACAGGGGCAAAAACAATCTAACTTATCGGATCTGAACTGGCAGGGACCAAGTGGGAAGCAGCTCTTGGGAGTCACAGCAGGCAGATAAATGGAAATGACGACCCAGAGTGCGACAGCCGTGAAAAAGGGAAATTGTTTTAGGGATCGTTAGGAAAGGGGTTGGAGATGAAAGTGTGATATCATAATGCAGTTATAAAAATCTATGGCATGAGCAACATTTGGAATACTGTGTTCAAGCTTTGGTCTCCTCAGCTCAAAAAGAATATTGTTGAGCTGGAAAAGGTTAAGAAAAGGGCATCCAAAATGATAATGAGGCTGCACTATTCCCCTATAAGGAAAAGTAAAGGTTACAGCGCTTGGGACTTTGATTCTTGATATGCATTTTTAGCCTGCCCTTCACCATGTGATTCTGGCTCAATTCAAGTAAACCATTAAATACATAAAACATTACTAGTCCGTATTAAAATTTTTTTTGAAAAAAAATATGTTTTTCAGGTTTATAGATTTCACTAATTTTACAATCATTTTAACATTTCAAAGCTTGACTTCCTTCCCCCTCTTTCTGCAGTTCCTTAAATTTATTTTTAATATCTTCTGCATATCCAAATTAACTTAATTTGCTCATGTATTATCTACGTTAAATAAAACTGCAGGTTATTACAATAATTCTGCCAATGTTCTTATCTGTTTACAATTTATCTGTAAATATTCAATAAGCCATTTCCAATCTTTCATAAAAAGTTTGTTATCTCGATTTCTTATTCTTCTGGTAAGTTTCACCATTTCTGCATATTCCGTAATGTTTTGCATCCATTCTTCCTTTGCTGGGACTTAAAGGTAAAGGTAAAGGTACCCCTGCCCGTAGGGGCCAGTCTTGACAGACTCTAGGGTTGTGCGCCCATCTCACTCAAGAGGCCAGGGGCCAGCGCTGTCCGCAGACACTTCCGGATCACGTGGCCAGCGTGACAAGCTGCATCTGGCAAGCCAGCGCAGCACACGGAACGCCATTTACCTTCCCGCTAGTAAGCGGTCCCTATTTATCTACTTGCACCCGGGAGTGCTTTCGAATTGCTAGGTTGGCAGGCGCTGGGACCGAACGACGGGAGCGTACCCCGCCGCGGGGATTCGAACCGCTGACCTTTCAATCGGCAAGCCCTAGGCGCTGAGGCTTTTACCCACAGTGCTAAATCAAACCAGAATCCGTCAGAAACGGCAATAATTCTACAGTGGGAGATATCTTCTGATCTTATTCTCTACCCCAAAGGCCTGTGGGGAAAAAGGGGCCTCTTGACCTAACATAAAGGGTATACAATGAAGAAGGCAGGCACACCTTGGACAGGGGAGCATTTCACAGCTTGAGGGCCGCCATAGAGAAAAATCTCTCACACTGCAGAAATTCACAGGATGGCAGAATTGCCAGCAGGGATTCCACTGCACATCGCAATGGGATGAAATACAGTGGTACCTTGGGTTAAGAACTTAATTTGTTCCAGAGGTCCGTTCTTAACCTGAAACCATTCTTAACCTGAAGCACCACTTTAGCTAATGGGGCCTCCTGCTGCCGCTGCGCTGCTGCACGATTTCTGTTCTCATCCTGAAGCAAAGTTCTTAATCCGGGGAACTATTTCTGGGTTAGCGGAGTCTGTAACCTGAAGCGTCTGTAACCCGAGGTACCACTGTATGTTAGTTTGGAAATGGATAAGGAGAGCATGTTTTGATAGAGAAAAATATTCCCTCTCAAAATACTAAAATCCAGGGATATCTAACAAAGCTGAATGTGGGAAGATTCAGCGAGTTCTCCATATACCAGTTGAACTATGGAATTTGCTACACAAGATACACTGATGGCCACCAATCTAGGAGATTCAAAAGGTATTTTTTATTTATTTCATAAAACCTATATACCACTTGACAGTAAATAAAATAAAATCCCCCCCACCTTGGGAGGACAAAACTATCGGCAAATACTAGTCATGATGGCAATGTATACATTTTCTCCGATATCTGTGGTGATATGTCTGCGTATCCCTATTGCTATAGAGAGGGCTATTGCACACATGTCCTGCTCGTGTGATTTCCTCTCCCATCTGGTTTACCACTGAGCGAACAGGATGAGGAACTAGACTACTTTTGGCTTTATCTAGGAAGGATCTTCTTATGCTCTTGATGCATCCTGATGATAGGTTGTGGGGTTTTTTTTGTATTTAGGAAGCAGCCTTCTTCCTACACATTTGCAGTTTAAGCAAAATACAGCCAACCACTGACAGATCTCTTCCTCCGCTACTTTTTATGGATGACAATTATTGCTGTTTCCTGCTTACCTGGAAAATGGAAATGAGGACACTTCATGACAATGTTACCTAGGAAAATATCCAAGTCCCTACCTTAAAAATATATTCCATTCTGTGGTTCTAAAATAGTGGCTGGGATATACTTCTAAAGTCTTTCCCTGCTTTAGCTGTTTTTAGTAAGTCTAACCCCAGGTGCAGTGGAAAGGTGTGGGATGTGGGATGCGTACACACCATAAATTTAAAGCACATTTTCTTCCCCCCAAAATCCTGGGTACCATATTTTGTTAAGGTTGTTGGGAATTGTAGCTCTTGGAAAGATAAGCTTGTGTTCCCAGGATTCTTTGAAGAAGTGATGTGTTTTTAATGTATATTGTATACTTAGCCCAAGGAAGCCTTCCAGGATCCATCACTAGCCCAGAAAAACCTTCATAAAGAGTTAACAAAATGTTTTTTAAAATGTGGTTTCAGGACAGCAGAAGGTTCATTCACAGTAGCTTTCCTGGAGAGAAACAATTGATAAGGTTTACAGTTTATCTACTGATAAAATTATATTTTATTTGAATTAATGTCTTCATTTTATTATCTACTGTGCCCTTGAAACTTTGCAGCATTTGCCTACTAGATCCTCAATCATATTGTAGTTTTTTTGGGAGTAAGTCCAGTTGAACCCAGTAGAACTTACTTCTTAATAGACATGCAGACGATTACACTGTTAGAAGATATAGGTTTAAAAATGCACATTGGCAGAAAGATGAAATACATTTTTATATGCAAAAATTCATTTATTTGAAAAAATTATAAACCACAATAAAAAGGCTTTCCAAGCGGAGTACAAGTAAAATTATAGATAAAACAATAAATTAAATTACAATAAAATGCATTAAACATAAGCACAAATGTATTCTATTCTGTTATGACATCCCTGCAATTTACCATGCTAATATAAAATTTCAGCAAGACCCTTCAATCTAAGGTTGTGACTCTAAGTACATTTATTTGAAAAATTTCCATTGAAAAGAGCATGAAATTACAGGATTGAATACATCTAAAGCTGCAATCTTATGCACATTTACAGTAAACCAAGCCAGTCCCACTTAGCAAAGTGGAACTTACCTCGGAATAAACATGTAGATAGTTGTGCAATTAGTGCATTTATATAGCTTTTTCCATTGTGCAGTAACTTCAAATACATCATTACATTAAACCTTACAACAGCTACCAGGATAGGCATGTAGTATGAGCCCTTTTCTAACACGGAAGGTTAACGCCAATGAATAAGATCTTGTCTTAACAGATAAGTTCATACCTAAGAACTGGACTCAAAAGGTTCCAGTACCCCATTTCAGTAGTCTGCAAGAGCTCATACCACAATAGACCAATTGTATCCAAGACACCATCACAATTTGTGCCTTTCATGAAGAGTCCAGTTTCCCACTTAGATGCATTTATAGTCTCCAGCTAATTATTTGACCACCTCAATGAGTTTCCCCCCAATATGCCATAATCATTATTTTCCTCATTTCCTGGAGGAAAAACGTGTTCAGTTTTCAGAGGTGTTTGAGACAGGGAGTTTTGCTTGCCTTTGTGTGGGAGAAATTACTGGCAGGAAATTAAGCTAAATGAATTAGTTTTGCCCTCTATAGAGAGGTCTGTAATGTTTCCCATCTCACTGCCTTGTCTCAATCCAGCTTTCTGTCAATGTCCACTCCTTTGTTCTCAGAAACCTTTATACTGGTTGACATTTAACTATTCCAGAGGACGATAGCTGTTGTGGCTACTGAAGGAGATAATAATTGAAAAGAGACGGATTTTTTGATAGCTGAAGATTATTTGTTGCCATTGCTTTAAGAGTACCAGCACAAAAACCTTTGATTACAGCTCCCAAATTCAATGGGGAATCTATGAAGAGATAGGATAAAGATGTCATATTGAACATTATCCACACTATTAAATGGATTCCTTATTTCACCAAAATGGCCAAAATCTCCCCCAGCAAGAATGGCACAGAATACCAGATATACAGTAGTTATTAAAATATATAGACTATTTTATCCTAAGGACTCAAGAGTACCTAATATCTATACTTAGTAATAGCTCTTCCTACTTCCTTCCAGAGGCATCTACATTTGTTCTACTGTCAGATGGAGAGACCACAAACACTTCAGAAATAAAACTCAGAATGCAAGTGTTGACAAAGTTAACATGACTACAAGTTATGAATGCCCTGCAGAGGTCAGTTAGCTGTTCATGTGGAACACCGCATTGCAATTAGTCAAAAAAGGATTCGTACTGGTGTGAAAGAATCATGCCAACAATGCAGTGCTCCATCCATACATGAATGGGTTTAGAAATTCTGGGGCAACCAGAGGCCTCATAACAGCCACAATGGGTGGGTCAGCTCAAAGACCTGATGAGATTTCGGATGCTGAGTAGAAGCTAACTGAGCAAAACTCAGAAGACAACCAGCACTTTTGTTATACAGTGGTACCTCGGGTTAAGTACTTAATTCGTTCTGGAGGTCCGTTCTTAACCTGAAGCACCACTTTAGCTAATGGGGCTTCCTGCTGCTGCCGCGCCGCCAGAGCACAATTTCTGTTCTCATCCTGAAGCGAAGTTCTTAACCCGAGGTACTATTTCTGGGTTAGCGGAGTCTGTAACCTGAAGCGTATGTAGCCTGAAGCGTATGTAACTCGAGGTACCACTGTATTCCAAAATGCTAAACAAAAGCCTATGGTTGCATTTTTATACAGTTACCACTTAACTCAAAGGCATTTACTCTGAGTGGGCATGTATAGGACTAAGCTATAAATCCAGAACCGTTAAAAACCAATACAGGATATGCAAGTGGAGAGACCCAGGTTTTGTTTTGACTTGTCTGCTGGCTGTTTATGTGCAATTCTTGCGAAGTGCTTCTCAGGGAGAAAACACTTGAGCAACACCTCCAGAGACACTGCAGATTAGATACCACTCCCTTGGCTGTCAATCCTCCTGCGTTATGGAAAAGCACAAGGTTCTTAAAGGCATTATTAGTGTGTTATCTGAAAATCGTGAGGACAGTTCAGCAGTCTGTTTTAGAAAAGGTGGTGGTTGCGAGGGTGCGAGTTTCTGAGATCAGTAAAGACCCAAAGCACATTTTCTGAAGACCTCCATAGATGGATGGGCTCAGGAGGCAATCCTCAAATACTTTCATATAGGGAGAAGGCGCTACCACCGTGTGTGCATGGGGGGGGGGGGGAACCTTCCAGTTTCGGGGTGGGGAGAAGGAAGAGAAGCAGGATCGGGGCTAGCGGCCTCCTCCTTCCTCGCCCCCACGTCTTCCCAGCGCCGCGTGCCGCTCGAACGCTGAGCAAGGCCTCATTGTGACGCCTCAATGGTTGCCCCTTTGCGAGCGCCTCCGCGCGGCGGGCTCGGCTGAGGGCAAAGGCCGCGGCGGGCGCTGCAGAAAATGGGGTTCTGCAAGGCCGAGGGCACGGGGAAGCTCGTCCTCCGGGTGGGCCTGTTCCTGACGCTGCTGGCCAGCGAGCCCGCGGGCGCCTTCAACGACACCATCTCGGTCGACGTGGCCTTGTCGGAGCCGCTGCTGCATCTGGAGGAATCGGGTGAGCGGCGAGCGGCTCATCCACGTCCGGAGCCTGTCGAGCACGCGGAGGGCGCCCTCTGGAGAGGCGCCCTTTCCCCCCAGCGAGAGCCTCCCTCGGCTCTGTTCGAAGCCCAGTCGGCGGCTGCGAAGGGCCGCCTTTGCACCTCCGCCGTCTTCATTGTGCAAACGGGCCTCTGGCTAACCTGCGCGAGGCAATTTTCCAGGCGAAAGCGCGCCCCTAAGGCAACAGCCCCGCGGCGAGGCTGCTGCTGCTTCTAGCTGCCTCCTCCGCCTCTCTTTTCCCCGGGCCAAGTTCCAGCCTCAGAGGCTGCCCGGCGCTTCCTTTTCGCTCGCTGCGCCGCCCGGCTGCTGCTCTTTGCAGGTCCCGGCAAGTTCCTTCCCATTTCCCCCCTTGAGAAGCTAGAACGATGTTAGGTCAAAGGGAAGGTGTTTCGCGTGTGGAGCCAGCTGTTTGCCAGGCTGAGGGAGAGTCGCGGGTTTTTTGTTTATTGAAAAGTCATTGCTTAATCATCCCTCACTGGGATGCGAGGGCCACGTGCCGTCTTTTATGTCACGAATTGGATGCGCTGTCAGTGAGATAGCGTTGTGCAAGGACTTGCTTTGAAGCCCCAAAGTGGACCATCCCTGCAAGACTGTGACAGTGTACATATTGCTCCTGGCCCATTCTGAGAACACGATGCACTAGATGGGCCATTGGCCTGATCCAGAAGGCTCTTATTACGTTTTTAACTATCCAATGATGATTGTTCATGTGTAAATTTTTTAACATAACTTTTTCCCCCACTAGATGTTAGGCTGCAGTTCTATACACACTTACCCGGAAGTCTGTGCCATTAAACATAATAGGATTTACTTCTGAGTAAACATGCATAGGCTTGTACAGTGGCACCTCGGTTTTAGACTATCTCCGTTGACAAACAGTTCAGTTTCAAATGCTGTAAACCTGGGAATAAATGCTTCAGTTTTCAAACACGCCTCAGAAGTCGAACATGCAATGTGGCTTCCGCAGTGTGCAAGATCCTGAAACCTAGCTGCCAGCTATTGAGTGTTAGTTTTTGAACGTTTCAGAACTTGAACGGACTTCTGGAATAAATTACGTTCGAAAACCGAGGTACCACTGTATTATTGTAACATAGTTTTGATTTAGCAAGCTGAAAAGTATGGCATCCTGCAGTATAATAATGATCTCTACTACATATTTACAATGTGATTCACCAGTCACTGAAATAAAGATAATGTTGTGCTTTTCAATTTCCCTACTGGACTATATTAAAAGAATAAATTATCATGTAGGGATGTACACCCTATTTCTCAAAATCAGTTAATATTTAAATAATGAGATGTGTCCAGCTTGATTTGTTTTAGTATAATTTATTGCTCCAGAAATCCTGGTTTCTTTCCCATTGCTCCACTGAATGAGAAAATGTTATGCTTCAGGTGAAAAGCACTGGGGAAGAATTTCATAACTACAGGTGGGTGAGAGTCACCTAATGAACCCTGTCAATGGAAGTCTTGCACAAGGGCTTCGGCTTGCACAGTGAGGCCTCCCCCCTTCTGCCCCGTCATTCTTCCTGCGCCTGCCAAAATTTGCACTGAGGGGGTTAGGAGAACCTCCAGAACATCATGGGGGGAAGGGATCTTTCCACCTCTCAAGCTGACATGCTTGTGCAGACAGAACATTTGCAATACCACAATGTTGAATTCCACCCTATATTTTCGTATACTTAACTTACTTCTGTAACCTGCTTTTTGTAACTTGGTATCTTTTTCAGAAGCAAATCTGACACAACCCAAGGAAGTAGAATTTGGAGAATGCACGGTTACATGTGGTAAGCAGAAAAGCAGATGGATAAAACATAGTATAATTGGGTGGGTTTTGGTTTTTAAAAAAACTTTTTAGGAACAATATACTAACATTAGCTGTTGAACCATTGTAATTTGCATGCCCTCGTTCACCTTCCATTGATTTCAGTTCTTGATAACTATAATTAACAAAAACAATCCAGTTGATTGTCATTATAAATTTAGGTCAGATCTGTTGTTTTATTAATTTCACAGCCTGCAGGCTCTTTTTTTAAAAAAAAAAACAGCTCCTTTTGTTTATTGGCTCATGGAGCTGCCTTCACCAGAGTAACAATTTTCTCTATTTGTGAACATCTGCGAAACGTTCAGAAGCTGAAAGACCTCCTGATGCATCTCACAGATGTCTTCCCACATACAAGATTTCCAGCCCTATAAAGCAAATGGCTTTTCTGCAATAGTGTATGCTGTATTCATCATACAGCTTATTAGTTGTGCTAAAGGTAGCTGAGGTCTCAAAAATGAGTGGAAAGAGTGATCTCCAATAGGATAACCATTTTCTAGTCAAATATGCCTGTGTTCATGCAGAGCAAATAAAAATAGGATCTCTTACAATGGCTCCGTTTCTCAGGTAGTTCGCAAGAGAAACAAATGTTCATAAACCTGATGGTTATGCCAGAAAGGAAATGTTTACTGCCCCCATCAGTGCAGCATATTTTTGTTATTTTGTGCCAGTAAACATTTTTTATATTATTCTTATGTTCTTTGCTCCAATTAATACTTTTTTTAGCACAGTTTGCGTCCCTTCCTTATTCAAAATTTGAAAAATTTGCAGAATGCTCTCCATTTTGGCAATGTTTCCATACTTTAAGTTACCCACTCCATATATTCACAGGGTTCTTTTAATTATAAATGTAACATTTAAAAAAGAAATATGAACAGTTGGTGTTATAATGAAAGAGTTGCATTCACTGATTGTGTCACTCTCATTTAGAGTGTTTTTTTTATTTTATTTTAAGGTAGCCACATCTATAATTTGGTCTATAGCAGAGAGGCTACTTTGCTGTCCATTCCCCCCAAATCTCAGCAAATCCATGTCTCTTTAATACTGCCCCTCCCCTGAAATGTGTAGAAGCCTCTGTTTCATTGCTTTTCCCAGGATATATTTATGGTAATTGTGCAAATTCACAGTATCCTTTTGATAATTGTTAGAATTCAGTGTTACACATGTGCTCCTAGCTTTTTCCACTTTCTTTTTAAAAAATATAAATGTTTTATACTATGCTGTTGTTTATATTTTATACAGTATCTTAAAGCACTTTGTACATGTTGTCTTGCTTTTCTTCATAACAATCTTGTCAGATAGATTTGTGCAATTCCCATTTTTACCTGATCAGGAAAGCAACATAATCAACTTGAATTACAACTCGTTCTCTCTGCTGAAATCCCAAAATCTGGGCTCATCCATACTGATGTCTAATTTGGATAATAAGCTTCCCGTACAACATTAATTATTCATTGTCCATGTGACATTCTCTACCAAATCCCACACCATACCAGGGATGCTTCAAAAAGGAGAAGATGTGAAATAATCCAGATTTATGGTAGGAAAAGTGGAGGAGAATATCCTAAAGACAACAGAGAATTAATGGAAGTACATTATCTACATTAAAGAACAGTATGAACGAGCCCTCCATTCAGCTCAACTTAACTTTTACCTTTTCTTATTCATTATTTCATCTTTTTTTTACTATGTAGCTGCAAGTTGAACCATTTTTAAATTATCTTCCAGCCATCAATTGTTCTAAATCCTTTTGGCTATGCTTTCTTTCTTCTCAATTTAGCACCTTAACTTAATTGAATTAACATACTGTAGTTCTTCATTCACTTCTCCGTTATTATTGATAAAGCTGTCAGATTAGATGTGGTCTAATGCCACTTAACTGCATGCCTCATTAAAGCCCCAACCCCGCCCCCAAAGGTTGACTTGTTAATACCATTTCACATCCAACCTTCATTGCAAATTACATTGCTAGTTTGAGGGAATTTGAATGAATATCTCAATGGCCATGTTCATTAAAGTCAGTAAACCCAAATGCCTTGTTTTTGATGGAGTGCTAAGCCAAGGATCATGTCTTGTATCTCTCCAGCACAAGTGAGGAGGAGCAAAGCTTGGGCATGGTAAGCCACAGTTAATGGCTTGTCATGATGTTCAGATGCGTCCAATGAGAAAATTGCCAGGATGGAGATAAAAATATCCAACTGGCCAGGCAATAAAAGGAGAAAAAGTAACCAAATGGTGAAACACCAAAGGAACTTGAGATCTTCTGAAACAACCTTCTTAGGACTTGAAATTTAAATTTAGCCTACACAAAGGTTGTTGCCCCTGGCCCATATTTGCTTCATGCATCCATGGTTTCACTGCATGAACACAGAATCTGGCATCTCATACAAGATCTAGCCACCTAGAAAATTGATCTAAATCTATTCCCTGCTCTCTACCCCCAAAGACAAAACCAGGAAAAAGGCTTACCCAGGGCTATTTTCTCACTTTGAATGCGCTTCTCTTATGGATTTGCATCTTGGTCGTGCAAGTGTATCTGAAAATATTTTGTAAATATATGACAACTCCAAATTTATTATTCAGGTAGTTGCAGTTAAGGCAACTTTCCTATTGCACTGGCGTAGCGTGGGGGGCACAAGGGCGGTTGCCTCAAGTGCAAAATTCTTAGGGGTGCAAAATTTCAACACCCGGTGCTGCCTTAATACAGCTGTACTCATCGCTGGGTTCCATTAAAAACGGCTTCTCCATCCAAACCAGGAAATGACCACTTCAGACAACAGTACAACTCTTCTTTTCTTATCTCTGCGAATACGATCTCCTGGGTGATATAAATACTGTTAGGTAGTTGAATGTGCATGCGTACTCCATCCGTTTCACTCTCACTCACCCCTGCTTTGCCACGGGCCTTGGCAACCCACACTACACCACTGCCCTGTGGTGTCAGTTACAGAGGATTTTCACAATTTGAGCTAAGAGGCAGAAAGTCCTCCCTAGTCAAATTCTAGCGCTCCTAGTCCCACCATGCTTTACTCCAAATCTGATGAAGCCATCTTTCTGCAATCACAATTCAATCCCTAGGATTGTACTGTTACCCAGAAGTTTGTATCTTCCTGTTTTCAAGGGAATTTGGATAGTGGAAGTAAAAGGAATCATGAACAGCTGGGAGATTGGAGTTGGGGTTAAGAGTGATTGGTGGCCCAATAAAAGGAGACTGTCAACTCTCTCTCTCTCTCTCTCTCTCTCTCTCTCTCTCTCTCACACACACACACAGTCTGTCCATTTGTCCATCCCTGTTTCAGGACTAAAAGAGAAGCTGTGTCCATTGTTTTCCTTTATTATAGGTATCTCCAGTATCACCCATTATACACCCATTATGTGAGTTTTTAAAAAATCTCTCTCCAAAACAAGAGAAATGTCTTTAATAAAAATGTCAGTTCATTGCTATATACACCTCTGTTTTCTTAACCTTTGAAATGAGAAATTCTCAGCAGCTTAGCATGATTCTCGTTTTGCAACATTTCCAGTAAGTGTTGTTCGTTCCGTCTGCCACTTGAGGTAATGTTACATGTCATATAAGAAATATTACAAAATATATCAGGTTTTCTAGGCATTTAGGGATGCAAAATACCTCACCACAAGGTTGTTGTTTTTTCATATGCATAGGTTGTATTCTGGTTAGGTCACAAAAGGTTTCTTTTCCATCTCCTCCATTCCTTATTCAATAAACAAAATATTTCTATAACGGCTGGCAATCTATTCTGTATTTACTGGGACTAAACATACTATTCTCTCCTCCCTCGCATGCCATGCCATTTGAATGAGCTGGGTACACAGTGTTTGGCAGAAGGAAAAAGAGAAAAGCAAAGAAACACAGCACTTGTGTTGAATATGTTTGTGTTTTTGAAAATAACATGAAGTTCCCAAGTGAAATGTTGATGTCTGAGATCTGCAATTCTTATCTAATCTTAATTACATATAGGTAGTTCTTTTCCCTGTAGGCTGCAACCCTCCACACACTCACTAGGAAGTAAGTGCTCTTTAATTCGGTGGGATTTCTTCCTGAATAAACCTGATAGGTGGAAGTTATGCAGTGCAATCTCTTTTATTATCATTAAAAAACTTGGATAATTTAAAACTGCTTAAAATGGAAGATATCATTAACATGTGGCTACAGTAACAATCAGAATTGAGCTTGCCTCAGAAAGCTTTGATTATGTTGATGAATCCACCAATTAAAGCTAGCACCAAGGTGAGATCAATGTGACATCAGATTTCCTTAATTTGCAAGAGTACTTACCCTCCTTCCTGAGAAGCCCAAATCCTGCAAGGTATTCAGCACTGTAATTTTCCATTGGTATCCATAAGAGTTAAGGATGCTCAGCACCTGATCGGAATGAGCTCATCAGAGCAAAAATGCTCCAGGCACCAGATGGTTGAGGCTTTGAAAGGCCAGGTTCACAGAGGCTGCAAGCTAGCGTTGATATTTAAATTTTAATTAACTTGTTTGTTTTTAGCAATGCATTAAAATGAAAGCGCATATAAAATTCAACTGAAAGGAGAAAGTTTTTACCTTGTGGAATGGATGGGTTACCATCATCTAAGTACACAATAGTCTCAGGCACAAATGGGTGGTATCTTCTAAATTTTGGTTATAAAGAAGACAACTGCTTTTCTGAAGGCCTTTGACAGGGACCAGGGTGTTTTGATTTTAGAAGGTGAACTTAAAGGAGTATCTGCCACAGAGAAAGAGAAAGAAACCAAAACGCAAACAGACATGTAATGCTACCTTTTTCATCTTGATCAAAGGTATTGGCATTCGAGAAGTTATATTAACCAATGGATGCCCTGGAGGTGAAACTAAGTGTATTGTTCGTGTTGAAGAGTGCAGAGGACCAGCAGATTGTGGATGTGAGTAATGATGTAATGGTACAGTTATTCCCAGTTAGCTTCTGTGAATATTCATGCATCATTTCCAAAATGCCATACATTTATTCTGAGGTGGTTTAAAAGTGACATGTCCTGTATTGCTTCTTAGTTAATAGCAGGTTTAAACTTAAAAGCCAGTAACATGCAATTTATAATAATTAAATGATAATTCCACTAACCACAGTCTGTTAGTGGAGTTGTTCCTAGTATTTTGAGGTGTACAATAATGTTTAAGTATTGGTACAAAGTGACTTTTAAAACTATGTTCTGCAGGGGGTAAACCAATTTCTGAAAGTCTTGCTAGTGTGAAGATACCGTGTATTTTTGTACCTCCAGAAAATCGATTTCAGTACATTTGGAAAATGTTGATTCCGGACCAGGTAAGTAATCTAGTTCCATCCTGTGCAATGTATACTGAACTGATTTTATTTCTAATGATTCCACATAAACTTAGGCTTCCTAGAGTGTATTTATTTGCGTATAATATTGTAGATTTATCGATGCTAGAATTTAACTAAGGTTTGAGGGTGTCAAAGATAATTTATTTGGAGGAAATAGCCAGAGCCTAGTGTGTTTTCAGGCATTGCAAGGGGTGTGATAGACCCACCGATAAGCTTCTTCCTGGGACATTGCTATTGGACATTGTAATCCTAGTCCAATCAACAAATGTTAATGAAGTCAGGCAAACTTTTTTTGTGAGGTGACCATCTTTAGCTATAAGGTGTTCAAAGGAAATGGGTGTTAGAAAGGGAATTTATGGAGTCTTCCTCTGAAGATAAACAGAGCTTAGTTTAGGGAAGGAGTTGGCAGTGATGTAATCAGGAAGCAAAGAGGGGCAGCTAAGCTGATACGTGCTCTGCAGAGCAGGGGAGGCTGCAGAGGAAGGATGCTGATGCTACTATGGAATAAGCTGGCATGTTTTAGAGTGCTGCTGCTGTGAGCCCCTTCATTGAAGCTTCAGGTTGTGTATATGTGTAAATAAACCATATATCATAAAGACACTGTAGCCTCCGTTGTGCCTCATTGCCAAAAGAAACACAAACCCTGGTTTAGTGCCAAGACCCCTGGAATCTTGTGCACCGTTCATTAGAGACTGAGGTGGCGTGGAACAATATTAATAGATACTGGAGCTCACCTTATGCCAGTGACTCTTGCATGACCACGTGCTCTTTTTTTTCTTCTACACTTGTATACCAAGGTACACATACATCCAAAAGACACATTGGTTTCTTTAATCTGGAGTTGTAGTATGCTACGAAATAACAGCAGCTCCTGAAAAGGGGAATGAGATGACAAGTCAGGGTCTAGAGCACTTGAATGCATGATTTAAAGCAAAGATAGGCAAATAAGTGTGTTGTGCATTTAGAGGAGAGCAGAAATGATTATGTTAAAACTGTAGAAAAGGCAAGCACAAGAGAAGATTGGGTGAGGAAAAGAAGTATGTGAGAGGTATGGCAAGTTCTATAGGTATAAGCTATTGCCACATAAGGAAATGGGAGGGAATAGAGTCCAAGCAAAATGAGAAAATGGTCCAAAATCTAAATTGCACATTTCCTGAAGTGGAGTGAGTAGCTTCTTGGAAAGTTAAGTAAAAGAGAGAAGAGACTGAGTTGGAGATATGAGATTATAGCACATGTATTGCCTCTCTCAAGGTGGGGTGTGTGGGTTCGGGTGCGCGCACTCTCAGCAGTCTGCCATAAATGAGGCCATTGTTGTCTTATTCACAAACCCAGGTATCAGTAGTGGGTGATGTGGTGTGGCAGCAGTGCTCACCTGACCTTCTGGCAGCTGAGTCACTCCTGCTTAGTAAGAGATCTCCAGAAGAGCAAACATGAACACACACAAACACAGTGACAGCATGACTGGCTCTCTTGCAATACGTGGCAAGTTACACCATATGCATCCATATACCACCAAAATTTGTCATCTAATTTAGAGGAGAAAATACATGATACACAAATGTGTATCAAAAGGTGTGTGGCAAACCTTAATTTTTACTTTGTTGTACTCCTCATCTAGGCAGCACTCTTTCCCTCCACCATCCTCGGTCCCATTCCCCAAGGAGCTGAAACTCTCCCAGTGTAACAAACACCTTTCCATATACCCACACTTCTATTGCACTTCTTCCTCCATGCTGGAAATGAATAAAATTGTCGTTCCTTAATCAAATTCTGAGCCTTAACTACTCCCAGCATAGAGAGCATGGAAGGGGAGAGGGCATGGCAAGTTACAAGAAAGCCATTGCTTTCATGCAATTCCTTCCTTAATTTAAAACAATATTGATGAAAGAGGCTTTCCATTTAATTGGTCCCACACAGATTTTGTGTTTTCCAGAGAAGAATTAACAATCGTCCAAAATTTATGGGTCACCTGACATTGCCTATCCACTGAAGAACTGAAGGGGAAAATAAAAAGTTGGCAATTTCAGATAGTTTATGGTTTAGGATATATCAGGAGGGATCACTGAAGCACCAGGAAAGAAAGAAAAGCGCCCCCCCCCAAATTGTCACATAGTACATTCTTCGTTATGAGATAATCCAACTTTGTCTTTTTTGTCACCTTTGAATTGATAGCAATCACTCATTCTTCCTAATGATTCAGCTATTCTGGAGGTACACAGAGATACCCACCCCGTTGCGTTTGAGTGCGATACAATAGAAAACGATGAATTGATTGCATCTGTAAAATATACAGTGTACACAACAGCTGGTAAGTTCACGGAAGTTCATAAATATTTAGTCAGACGTTGCTTGTGTTAAATTAATCTTTATGAGAAGATCTTCACTCTCCACTTGTAGTTTGCAAACTACAAATGGAGCAATCCGGTAAACATGTGATGTTTCTTGTACTCTGCAGGAAGTGGAGGCCGGAGGGAATAGTGTCTATGGCGCAGACTCCATTAAAATGACTGGGCAATGTGCTCACCGCCAGCACTTGATGCACTGCACCCATATCAAGCAGACTGTTTTGGAAAAGCAGTGTTTTAATTGAAAAACATATATGCTGATTTATTTTAAAACTTCCTTATCTGTTAATTTGTTACTGTACTGCATTAATCTGCATATCTTTTGTGCTTTCCCCCCTCACTGATTTCAAAAGACAGAAAGATCAGGCAATTTAACAGAAGCAGCTGTTGACACCTTGTTCAATTCTCCCCAGGCCCTCTGTTGTAATCTTTCAATGCCGCAGAGTAAGGATTTAACTGATGTACTTCTTGCAGCTGTCATCTTGAATTTTACCACTCAAAGTAGATATCAGTTCCAGAGCTTCAAAGAAGCCCATCAGCATGAGAATATCATAATTTCCCCCCATTTCTCCCACAAGAGTTCTCTTCCCTGTGCTATTGCAGTTAAAATACCCATGTCACTGGGTTGAGGCAGCAGTGGTTATAGGGGTTCCTGAAAAGGGGTTCTCTTAAAATGACATCTTATCAAGATGAAAATGATTGGTATGTGTGTCTGTTTGCCACATAGACATGGCTACGTGGAACAGAAATCTCCTTATGAGAACACACCCATAACTGAACTTTGTGAAATGGACAATGGCCTTCAGACTGGTAAACAAAAACTAAAAAGAATCACTACGGGATTAGATATATGTGATTGTATTGTTGCTAAAGGGATAACTTTTCTGTGGAAGCTACCCTATATGATGTCATTGTTGTTTTTATTCTGGTTTTAGGATTGTATTTTTTTAAAAAATACTGTTTACATTTGTAGGGCCTGTTCCATTTGCTGGTCTTTTGTTTACCCCTTATTTTCCCCTTATGTGTTTTTTTAAAGGAAATAGCTAAAATTCAGGGCGGCCCAACTTTCATACCAAGTGGGCTGAAAGAGTACATTGATATGGAACCTGCGGGCTGCACAAAACCTTCTCACGTGTGTGTGTGTGTGTGCGCTATGCAAAAATCACAATGTGGGAAAAACTATGAAGCCAGCCAATGCTTCTCTCGATTCCTGCAGCTCCTGTTAATTCTGCTGGCTCAGCTCTCCCCTGCCTCCTAGAGGAGGCAGCAGATCACAAGAGCAGGCTTCAGCAAAAATCACGATGCAGGAAAAACCGTGAAGCCAATGCCTCTACATAGCTCCATCCTTATTTCAGACTTATCAATTGTCTGAGCCAGTCGGTCTTTGCTTATCTTCTTGTTACTGAGTAACTCATGAATCCCAGAGACCAGTAAAAAGCATTATGTTTGGTCAGCTTCAAAATGCATTTAATCTGGGCTGCTGTGTCTTCATGGATAGAATGTGTTGAGCTGTGTCTGTGTCTCAACTGTTGAGCTGTGTCTGTAGGCTTCTTCTGATCCTTGCTCACATACTCCTGTCCTGAGCATTTGCATTGATGCGTCAGCTTGTGAAGCTAGTGCACATCCCTGATGGTGTGTGTCATTTTTCATGACACTTCAGTGGTGTTGCCTTTGGTACAGCCCCATCCTAAACATTGGTGTGTCTGCCAAAGCAACATGCATATGCATGCATATACACCCTTCAGTAATGATTGCTGAGAGCCATCGTCTCTTGAAATGAAGAGTTTGGAGGTGGAGAAGAAAACTGGATTATCAGAACAATCTGCTATCAGAACAGAGCTGCTTTGGGCTCTGTTCTGTTGCTAATGGTTCTTCATACCATTAGGACCCCTATAATGACATTAGCTTGGAAACTGAATCTAGGCTCAATTGTACACTCTGCAAATAGAATCTCCTTTCGGAGGAAAGAAGGCAGGAATTAATTCAAGTGATGACATCTTGCATTAAAAATCGAGGATTTCTTTTTTTTTAAAAAAAGGAACTATAGGAGGGATGGTACCACTTTATTCTCAGGTGGTGCGTAAATGATATAATGTTGTGCCTGGTGGGAAATTTTCCTATAAGAGATTACTGTATTTTTTGCTCTATAAGACTCACTTTTCTCCTCCTAAAAAGTAAGGGGAAATGTGTGTGCGTCTTATGGAGCGAATGCAGGCTGCGCAGCTATCCCAGAAGCCAGAACAGGAAGAGGGATCGCTGCTTTCACTGTAGAATATTTTTTTCCTTGTTTTCCTCCTCCAAAAACTAGGTGCATCCTGTGGTCTGGTGCGTCTTATAGAGCAAAAAATACGGTATAACTGTGTTCTTGCTCAAAACGTGTGTTGCAGCAGTTTTTAGTGTAGTTTTGGAGACAACAGGGAGATGAGTGGATAGGTGTGTCAAAAGAGCAGGAAGAATCTACATGAACAATTGCTCCAATTTCTAAGGGGTGTGTGTGTGTGTGTGTTAGGATAAAGCTGGTATAAACGAAGAGCTATCCATAAGGAGTATTTTGCACAGGATGATTCGTTTCTCATTAATGCTCTATTAATTCCTCATCATTGGTGAGGTTCTCTGTTTGGTTTTCAGCAGAGGCCTAGGCTCATAGGTCCTGGCTCTTCTCAGCAGAAATTGGAAACCCCTCCCTCCATGTCTTTTCAACTTCTTCTGGCTATTGCAAAGAAAATCACCGTAACTGTTAATGGTATTCTGCATCAGGCAACCTTTCTACTGCACGGTTGCTCTGTTCCATACTCCAGCCTATTTTGGGTCTTAGCTTACTTCTGACAAAGCGAGTGACATAAGGCAGTTTATTCATGTTTTCTGATAATAGTTCTGTGTGGGAGGGAGTGTGTTGTAAGTGAAGGGGATTATTCTCCTCCTCTTGCCATGGGAAGAGACAGCCAGACAAGATCCAGAGCGTGCCTCTTGTGCCATCACCCGTGTGAGCGAGTGAGTGTGTGTTGGCAACCACAGGGGAGGAGGTGGAGGCAGCAGCTGGCCAGTTTTCAGAAAGGACAGCTCACCCACATTAACGTGATATCCAGTTGGCTGTGCAGAGGCAATTTTTGTAGCGTAGCTTTCATTCAGGTCATTTCCTGTGCAGGCAGGGTCTATGGCATTGCAGCACATTGCCCTGGAAAGTGCAAGCAACTTACTCAGAATGATGCTCAAGAAATAACATGTTCTCAGTAAACTGCTCCAAGAAGATAGCAAGAGAAGGGCCAAAGCACATGTTAAATTAGCTACCTACCTGCATCTTTAAGTCTAGAGGGGCCAGGGGTGGCCCTCTTGGCCACCTCCTATTATTCCAGTTCACCTTTAGCCCCTTACACTTCCAGTTTGTGTGTGTGTCTCCCACACTTCCATGGCAACCTTATTCTTATGCAAGTCAGCACCTAGTTAAGGACAAAGGCTAATATAACCCCTCCTCCCCATGCTAGCAATCTGGTTTTTAAGAAACCTAAAAGCACAGATATAGAGAGAGAGCGAGAGGGAGCGTGCTATTGTAACATGTAGTTTGGCCCTAAGATCATCTTGCCTTTGAATAATGTGACACATCAAAATGTGTTTGGCAAGCCATATTGTTCTATATTTTCTGTTTTGAGCACATTGTTGTATTGCTGCCTTGTCTCATTTTCCTTGTAGGGCTGCAGCCGCCTCCTTTTCTATTCAGGATGGAGTTAACACACTAAAATTGAGCTTATATAGAAAACGTTGGTTTGTTTCCAGTAATGCAGTCTTTCCCATGCTATCCCTCCTCTAAAGATAAAAGAATTATAATGATTTTGGAACAAAGAGTCTGTCTTGGCATTCTGTTCCTTTTAACAGACCTGACGTCATTTGCACAAGGGGGGAGTTTACTTTGAACTGTGAGAATGCAGTATTGTGAACTAGGTAGTGTTGCAAACTAGGTCATCTTGCTTGCTGGATTATTCCACGGTATTTACAGTAGTGTTTAGAAGCAGGAATTCATTATGCTACATTCTGTACTAGCAGACATTTCCTGCCTCCTGCCAGAATCTCAAGCCTTTGGAGGCCTTAAGAAAAGGATTTAAGAGAATCTCTGTGTAATATTGTATGGTTATAAATCCTAGTTCAGAAACAGAAAGGATTGTGTTCTGCTAGCACACTCGATTGTTTGTAGCAGCTCAGAAAATATATACTACAGGTGAACACTATTTTATTTGATACCTTGGTGCAGAGGGGGGTATGCTCACAATGAATTTTAAAATTAAGTTTTATTTGTGAGCTGCATTTAAAATATTGAGTGGTAGGGTAAAAATCCACCAAACAAACAAACAGCATGTTCAGAAGAAGTTAAATGCAGCAACCTTTTGCCTAACTCACCTGGTTGCCAGACAGCAAGGAATTCCCTGCAAGTGGGTGAGGTTGTTCCATGCTACCTGCTGAATGAGCATTAAGCCTGATTTGTTTGCGGAGAGATTAGACAGGGCGTGCTATTTAACGAGCATTCATTCTGATCTGTTGGTGGGGAAGTTACACTACAGTTGCACCAAGCAAGTGTTGTCCCACAATTCCTGGCACATTTCCCTATCGCTTTCCTTTATTGCAAGGGGTCTGCTGAGGAGGGGGCTTGCAGGAGGCTGGCAGAGGGATAGGTCACCCTGTCTCTTCCTCTGCATTTCCATGCTGGTCCCAATGCAGGGGACAATGTATTCCTTCTCTGCCACCCTGTTCAGTCTTTGTGCTGGCCATGGTGGAAGGGAAGCCCCTTCCTCTGCAGCCTGCATGGAAACACAGTGCCACCCCTCCAGCGCTAGCTCACGTGGCAGAAGGCAATTCCCTGCCCCCCTCCCTGAAAGGAAATGCAGGATACTAGGGTTCTATCAGGCTAGTAACAAAAAAATAAAATAAGAGTGCACGGTAATAATATTTGTGGGCTTGTTTTCATGGTTATGGTGCAGCCGTCCTGGAGCTATCACTTAAAAATAAAAACAGAACAGCAATACATAAAAGCAAAGTAAGCTGTGCATAGGAAACTAGGTTGTCCTGAGAAGGCTAGAGTGCAACTGCTCACGCTTTCTGCATGCATGTAGTTAGGCGAGCATCAACCACAAGAAAGCTTTACCTGTGATTTTTTTAAAAAAAGGCCTTATTCTTTGCCACATTTCTTTCCACCCCATGGTGACCAACAGTGATATGTATGACAACACTGTGGTGCTGGTTTTTAATTCACCTTCCACCAAACCAGGGCAGCTCCACTAGTAGGTGAAAATAATCATCGCTAGGTATGATGTCTGAAAGCTTCCTTGGCTGATTTATCTGGTTTCAGGAACTAAGTCATCAGCTGGTGGATGCCACTTTTTCCAAGGGTTGCTTTGCTCAGAGGCATTATTTGGACCTACCCCTTTAAATCTTACTGTTTCAAACTGCGGCTGAATTTTATTACTTCTGATGATCAACATTTTATTTACATAAGCTATCCTAACCTTACACTCATTAGCATGTTATATAAGAGCATTTTAAAGGTCTACTGCAATATACTGTGTCTCTTTTGTAAATAGAAGTGATGTTCTAAGTTCTTGTGCTTATTTACTTGTTTAGTTCCTCCATATGTCGGTTCTTTAAAATTCCTGCTGCTGTGCTCTGAATCTTTCCTGGTGTCTTGCACTCTTTCAAACCGTGCACAGGGATGGTACATAGTAGTGACATAACAGTTTTGCTTAAGGTTATAGTGCATAATGATCTGCCTTGTGATGCCTGCCTTTTAAAAGGTGCACCTTTTGTACAATTTAGAATTGCTTTCTTATGTCACAGAAAAACTTAGTGGAGATTTCTATAAAACATAACAAAGCATATTTAAAAAGAACCCTTTTTTATTTTCATCCTTTTCAAAATTCTGTTTACCAACATTTCCATAATAACAGTTTTGCCTTTCTTTAGAGTTGGAAACAAGAAGGTTGAAGAAGCCAAATACAGATATAGTTTTGGTGTTTGTCCTCATAACTGGAGTTATTGTTTGTGTTGGCGTGGTCTTTGCAATAATCTTCATCATCCTTAATTGGTAGGTAAACAGTGTTAAACTGAAACAGACTTTGCAGTTGGGTAACAACGAACTGTCACATTATGGCTGCAACAAGCACCATACCTTTTAAAGCAAATTACATCACCCAAAGAATCCTGGGAGGTGTAGTTTGTTAAGGGATGCTGGGAATTGTAGTTCTGTGCAGGGCAAACCACTGTTCCCAGGATTCTTTGGGGGGAAGGTCATGTGCTTTCTGTTTATGGCATTTATGTTGCAGAAGCCAAGTTCAGTACTGGTCAGGAGATTGTATATGATGATGTAAGAACTCCAGAAGTTATATGCAGTACAGTACAAATATTTTGTGGAAAAGGAGGGTACTAGGGCAGACATACACTCTGGCAATGAGGCGTGAAAGCAGGCTTTCTAACTGTGCCAACTACAAGCATCTCCATACTTTAGGTGGGAAGACAAGAACAATCCACACATAGTTGCTTGTTGCGAAATGACATTCATAGAAAGAGCTGCCTCACTCAAGAATCTGTCTCCCAGAGCAATTGTTTGATGTAACTTTGTTTATAAGGCTGGCCAGGGGCTTCTAGATGCAGGTAAAGGTAAAGGGACCCCTGACCATTAGGTCCAGTCGTGACCAACTCTGGGGTTGTGGTGCTCATCTCGCTTTATTGGCCAACAGCTTCCGGGTCATGTGGCCAGCATGACTAAGCCGCTTCTGGTGAACCAGAGCAGCACATGGAAACGCCTTTTACCTTCCCGCTGCAGCGGTACCTATTTATCTACTTGCACTTTGACGTGCTTTCGAACTGCTAGGTTGGCAAGAGCAGGGACCGAGGAACGGGAGCTCACCCCATCACAGGGATTCGAACCGCCGACCTACCGATCAGCAAGTCCTAGGCTCTGTGGGTTAACCCACAGCGCCAACCACGTCCCTTCTAGATGCAGTTATGAATCTGGTTTAGCTGGTAACAAACAGTAAAGAATAGGTGAACCTGCAAAACTAGCAAAGGCATTACAAACAAAACAAAACCCTGAGGAGACCTTTAAAGGGGAAGAGGAACTGTTCCAGATACAGGAAGCATCATGGCAGATTGCAAGCAGAAAAATGGAAGAAATGAATAAAGGAAGCTGCTGGTGGGGAAATTGGCTCATGAGGCATGGAAAGGGTGAGAAGTAGAATAGGAGGAAACGAGAGAAGAGAGCATTAGAAGTGGAGAGGTCAAGAATTTAAATGCCAGTACTGTATCTAGAGTGACATTCGAAGAATGGTTGAAAAGCTTTCATTTTAATGTGATAAGGTTTGTGCTATAGTATGCTGTCTGTTTGGCTGAAGACAGAAAATAGCTTTTTTAGAGAGATAAAGGGGAAGGATGATGCTTTGCATGGCTCAGTCTTAGGTGGACCAATTGTCCGATCCAGGGCTTGTCCCCACTTCTTCTTGTCCTACTGCTTGCAACCCCTGCTCATCAAAAACCAATATTTAGTGCTCAGTCAGAGCAAACAGCTATTTAGGTTTTCTCCAGATTGATGTTTGCTCTGATTTAGCACTAAAAAGTGGGGTTTTCCTGGGACCCACGCATGGGACAAGTGTGGATGAGCCCTCGGTGTGAGGTAGCTTCATCTGTTCCATTGCTCATAATGGATACACTCCTCTGGTGAACAAGGTTTAGAGGTAGAACCGTTTTCTGACCAGAAGTCCAGAACAGGGCAGAAGAAAAGCTTGTGTACACCTTTGGAAGTGATGCATAGCTGTCAACTTTTCCCTTTTCTTGCGAGGAATCCTATTTGGAATAAGGGAATTTCCCTTTAAAAAAAAAGGGAAACGTTGACAGCTATGCCCTTAACCTTTATTCAAGACTTTTAAAAAAGTATTTTCTGTCTCGAGCCTGCTTTTTCAAAATGACACAAAGACAGGTGGCTTTTGTCTTATGATCTGGTTGCGGCTTATCTTGTAGGGCTGCTGTCAAAATGTTCTGGCAAACAAAAGTTTGGCGAAGCAGAGAGGAGCCAAGCTCAAGTTCATTGAGGACGTCATCGGGGCAGTTCACCGCAGTAGACCAGATGTCGCAACTAGACAACAATGCAGGAGAACCGGTTTCTACTTACCAGGAGTGGACTGGACCATCAAGAGGCAGCGAAGGAGGAGGGGGAGGGGGAGGAGGAGAAGGAGGAGATGCAGACAAGGGGAATTACTAGAAAAGAGAGATTATTTTATAAAAGGGAGAGATTAAAGTATGCTCGATATATTAAGAGTACCAGGTCTGAGAAGTGCTTTTTGCCGCTCTGATTAAGCTTGGTTGTGAACATTGAGACAGTAGTGGGAAACAGCATCAACCAGACTTAAGGACTGATTTCTGCTGTCAAGATTGGTCTGGTTCATCAGGAGCCTCTGCCTTTCTGTGCTGTTGAACAGCCAAAGTGAGATGTTTTCGCATACCCAAACTCGCACAATAAAATACATTGGCACTCCAGTTCTTAATATCTATGCTGGTGTATCTGTCTGTGACATAGTTCATGCTTTGTGAGATGGTGATAGTAGAATTAGGCTAGAGCCCCAAACCCTGATCCACACTGGTAGAGGGGGTTAAGATCCAGAAGACATCTCCACCTGCTGGTCTTGAAATTATGGCGCAAGCAATGCTCTGAGATGGGGTCTCTGTGTTGTGCCATACTGGCTGGGGTGGGTAGCAGGGTTTCAGAGGGCTCCACCATTTCTTACTGCCACCGTTGCTTCCTAGCCAGACTTAAGATCACTCTGTTATTGACTGATACTCCAATAAATTTCATGCTGGCACAGGTGCATGCAGACCATAATCAAGCACAGGTCTTTGCACCTTTTAAGCCCATTAAAATCAATGGGTCTAAATTTCATATATATTTACAATTTCCAGTTATACATTTTCCACAATAAAATATCCAATAAGATAGTACATTCATTGACTTCTCCTTTCATTGTTCTTTTAATTTTCCCATTATTACTTCATATTCTATTCCAACCATCTAATCCTGCTAACTTTTTCACTTGTTTACAGTTATCTTCCAGATACTCCACAAATATTTTCCATTCCTCTCTATGAACTCTATCTTGTTGTTCTCTTATTCTGCTTTAGACCTGCTAACTGCATACCCCATCCTTTTAAGATGCCATTCCGCCTTTGGGACCTCTCCCACCCTCCATTTTTGGGCTAACAAAATCCGAGCTGCTGTAGTTGAATACATATTTTTTCTGGCCCCTGGGAACGTCTGTCTGCGCTATTCCTAGAAGAAATGCCTCTGTTTTTTGGGAGGGGGGAATGTTCTTTTAAACAATTTTTTCATCTCATTCTAAATCATTTCCCAATAATCCTTAACTATTCTTCATGTCCACCACATATGATAAAACGTTCCTTCTGCTTTCCAACACATACTTAATTCAGATTTGTACATATTCGCTAATTCACTCGGCATTGGGTACCATCTATATATCATTTTCATGTAATTTCCCTTCACAATGGGTCTAAATTTCAGTTGGAATACAGCATTGACATTAGCAGCCTACACAAAGAACATTTCATATCATGTCACTTGTCCTGTCATCAACCTTCCTTTCCTGAAATGTTAAAACCTCAGGGAAGTCTGAGTACCATAACTTTAGTTACTGCAGAAGAGGGAGCAATGTTACACGTTTGCAAATTGAGACAAAAAGATTTGTGCTTGAAAATGACTGTGTAGGGGAAATAAACCTTGTATTCTCAATTCCCTTTAATAAATTCCCTTTTCTGGCAGCACATTTTTATAGATCAAGTTGAGCCCCATTTTGAATTCATGGCTGCAGAACTGTTAAATAGTAAAACTATATCACATATTTTCAGTTTTATAGAAAGCAAAACTTCCAGGGGGAGGGAGGGAGAGAATAGACTGTTGAAAGTAGCAACCGTTGACATTTAATGGGGACTCAGAGTAGCTGCAGCATTAACAGCTGTGCTGGAAATTTTATAAAAGAGTTTATGCCAAATACACAAAAGTATAGACAGAACTGGTTTTCAATAACCAGAAAGCTCATTATTAAACATTTGTTCATTTTTTAAAAAGGGAACTAATCGAAGGAAAAACACATAAGGTTTATTTCCAAAGTTCAGATATTTGTGCAGATGTTCTAATTGCACCCCCTGTGTCTCTTTAAAAGAGCTTATCAACATTTTTCATAATTGTATGTTTTTGGTTTCTTTTTAAAGAGAAAAAGAAAAGAAAAATGAACACTAACCATTACTTCCCCTAGAACTCTGCATTTAAAACTGGCAACTATTTGAATCACTGAGATGGGCAATGCTTTATTGTGTTATTGAGGAAAAGCATCCTAAAATCTAAAGAGAAAATGTAGATAAGAAAACAGCCCAGAATACAATGGTGGCAGCGCTGTCCGCTGCTCCATTAGTCAAGGCCAAAGCTTTTTATTTCACTTGCTGTTCAATGTCAATGCAATTTTCTATAATATTTTATCTTGTTAAATGTTTGTGGTTGAAGGAGAACTGTGCACTAAAAAAAATAATTTAAAATGGCAAATATACAAATTATGAATCCATTTTGTACAAATTTCCTGATATTAATAGGCTGCTGAACTTTGTATTTGCAAACTCTGACAAATGTACAGAAGGTCATCGTAACTTTTGAAAAGGGAAATGAAGGACGGGGGTGGGGTGGGGCTGATGGGGCTTGTAGCCCAAAATATCTAAAGGGCCCAAGATTGTAGAAGGGTGTTTTATGCCAATAAACACACACCTCCACAAAAAAATACTTTAATAGAAATAGCATTTGTTTCATTTTGCTTTTTAAGAACTGCTAACGATTCAAAAGCACAAAACACCCCTCATGTTCTTGTTGGGAAATCCCACAGTTTGTAAATGTGTGTATATGGATGATTATACACCACCTGATGGAAACACACATAGAACACACCTTATCACCTTATCTTTTTTCTTATTAAAATACTTATAAATATACTTCACCTATACAGATACCAGGGCAGGTAAAACATATGTGTTTTTTTTTCTTTAAACACACCATATATATGCTAGGCCAGGGATGCTTTACTGTTTTGATCCGATTCTGACGGAATAAAGCACTTGAACAATGAAGCCAGTGTGCTATGTCTATAGCATGCTACTATGGGAAAACCCCAGCTTAGCCATTCTCCATTTCCAGTGTCAATTAAACAATGATAATTACCAGGATCAGGGCCAGACATATCGTGAGGCAGGGTGAGGCTGCCATCCCAGCAGCTCATAAGGGAACCAATTAAGTTGTTGTTTGTTTGTTTATAATACAACAGGTGCTTGTGGGATTTTCACCTCACCTTGATCCAAGATGCTATTCATTTTGACCGAAGACGGGGCAACCTCAGGCAACAAAATATCTTGGGCTAGCCCAACTTCCCTTGGACCTTATTTGGATTGACATAATCTTACTGGGGCTGACAAGGTTATAAGGGCAACTGTGCAGACCTTGTGATCTGTATAACTGCCTTCCAGATAAGGATATAATCTTTCCTGTTGTGAATTACAGACCCCATCCGAACTTGCACATATCAGTGTAGATTCTTGATCATTCCCTGTTTCTTGGGAGGGAGGAAGTGGGACAATCTTTTTGAAATTTACATCTTGTCTGTATACGATCTGCTCTCTTTCTCAGGAAATTGAAGAAATATTAAAATATTTTTAAGTTCATAATGTATGAGCCAGTTTCACTAAAAGTGTGATCTAATGGCATAAGTGATGGAAATAATTTTTTTCCTTGACAGTTTTTATGCATTCCTAGCTTAAAATGAAATCTTAATGATGAATCCGAAAGATTTTCATTATATTTTATTACTTCATTTAGTCAAAGACATTTAACAAAATACTAAGGAATAAACCAGGGGAGGGGTGTACCCCTGTGGTGCCTTGCGCCATTGATTTCTTTCCAAAAAGACAGTTTTAAAAACCACATGCTCCATAAAATGAAGGAAAGTTACAGTTGAAAGCAGATCTCATTTTGTATTATTAGTGGTGATATTTTCTCCATTGTGATTAAGATTCAGGGAGCATTTCCTTTGTAAATCAAGGAATAGTTTCAGCTAAATGTTTAATGAAATTTGCAGTATTCTGTGTTGCCTGTGCAATTAATTAGTGCTATGAATAATAGGAAGTCTGAATCTCACTTACTTAAATATAAAATCTAGATATCCATAATAACTGACAATTGCTGCATTTGTTTTTCTGTAATAGTGAAACTGTAGACATATCTCTTCAGAAGTGAAGTCCTACTTATCCCCAGGTAAGTATATAAAGGACTGCAGGATAAGATTATGAAGACTAAAATCCACATACACTTGGAAGGGAGCCCCACTGAACACAGTAGGACTTATTTCTAAGTACTATTATTATTCATTTAATTTCTATACTGCTTTACATTTATCAGATAAAATATCCAAGCGGTTTACCACACATCAGAACATCAAATAAAACAATCCAGAATAAAAACATTACTGAAGAAAGTTGGATATAAAGTATGCATTCAAAGCAACATACTAAACAGGGAACTAAAATGTTATGAAAAAGATTTCAAAATAAAACATTAAACTGCAAAATGCACATTTAACACAGCAAAGTTAACAAAAATTCTTAATGTTTCAAAAGAAAGCATTACTAAAGGAAGCCAAATATGAAAAGCACATTTAAAATAGTATACAGTGGTACCTCAGGTTACATACGCTTCAGGTTACAGACTCCGCTAAGCCAGAAATAGTGCTTCAGGTTAAGAACTTTGCTTCAGGATGAGAACAGAAATCATGCTTCGGCGGCGTGACGACAGCAGGAGGCCCCATTAGCTAAAGTGCTCTTCAGGTTAAGAACAGTTTCAGGTTAAGAACGGACCTCCGGAACGAATTAAGTACTTAACCCGAGGTACCACTGTAATTAACAAGGGACTAAAATATTATCCTAAGCATAGAACATATCTGCTGCTGTTCTGCCAGTTGTGCAAGTTTCCAGTGCAATCCTATGCAAGGAGACCATTTTGGCTGTGAGTCCTGTTAAGACCTGCTCCCTGCCCTCCCGGACCAAGTGGAAAAAGTCCTGCAAGACAGGGAACATGTCTACCAGGACTCGCAGCCAAGATGGTCTCCTTGCATAGGATTGCACTGTAACATGTTGTATGATTGTTAGACAAGCAAACCACAGATATTCGGCAAACTGCTTTTCCATGGTGCTTAGTCGAATTAGTTGGTCTTGGAAGCAGTTGGAAAGCAATATGGATTATTCCCCTGGATCAGATTCTGTTTGTGATAGCTAAGAACTGCTAGCACATGATGGGTGTTCTGTCATGCAACCTAGAAATATATGCCTTGAGTTAATGATAACATTCATTTCCCATCTGTGGTAAGCAATGGCATTGAATCAGGTCAACTGAGAAACAATGAAAACAGTCTCTTGCAGCATGCAAGAAAAAAGCAAGTATTTTGATATATATGGTATTAGGTGTTTTTGTTTTCTGTTGCTGGTATGCATATCAGACAACCACTAGATCGATACCTTTGTCTGTGGAGAAACATAGTATCCAGATAAACTTGAATGCTGGGGGGAAATACACACACACACACACACACACACACAGTTTACAGTAGTGATATATTTCAAATGGTTTTGCCAAAACCTCTGGTATGAAAATGAATATTTCCCAACCCAGACCACAGAATCGTAAGTAGATACTGCTAAATTGTTGTCTATCAGAAAGTGTAAAGTTAAGCTGGTTATTCAACTTTCACACCTAAATTGCTTCATGCCTTTAATCTTAATGAAGACAGGAAATTAGAAGCACACTCCTTTTGAAATATGCTTCCCCTGCTGTTTGACCTTGCAAAAGGTGTGATCTAATCATTTCAGATTTTCATTTCCTTTTTCTTATTTCTAGAGTCTGGTTGGTTCAAGCTCCAATGTAGGAATTCACCCATCTCTCTCTCTCTCTCTCTCTCTCGCTCTCGCTCTCGCTCTCTTTCGCTTGCTCGCACACAAATGCCCAGGTCTCCTTATTACTCACACCCAGGGTTCATTCTTTTTAAAGTCTATGTTTTCCTCCTATCCACTTGTCAATTTGACATCCCTCTCAGTTCCCTCAGATACAATCAATTTGTGACTCATTTTGTTTTGTTTTTAAAAAGTGGAAAAGCCATGCAGAAGAAAATGGAAGATGTAGATGTAGATTTAGTAAGATGAAAGTATACCAGATAAAAGGTGAACGAAGCCCACATTTTTCAGCTGATATCTGTGACGAAGAAAATAGCTGTATCTTATTAGATAATCCCCCAGACGTGGGCCAAGCTGGATGTGGTACACAAGTAGAGTTTTCAGATGTGAACACTGATGCCTCTTTCCACTTGTAAATTCAGAATTACACACATACACATCTCATAGCCATATCACCATTGGTGGTGGTGGTGCCGCTGCTGCTGCTGCACCAAACTTGATGGGACGGGGGACAGGGAACGGGGTGGTCCAGAACCAGGTCTCAACAAGTTTGAGCAAGAAATAGCAAGTAGGCCTGGTTTGCCCAGTGTCTTGTGGGTGGCAGGCCTACTGCAAGGAGTCAGAGAACTCTGCATGCTTCAGGTTTCATATGCAGCACTAGTGTGTGAAGCCCATGTTTTGAAGTTCCAAATACGCATTATGAACCAGAGTTTCTGAGACACCACTTTGTAGCTCTAAATTATTGTTTTTATGTGATGTCTAAACCAGTCATGGGTTAAGTTAATGCCCCATACAATTTCTAGTACAGAGAGAGTACTACTACTAAATAAATGGTTAATTGGTAGCTGTAGTAAAAGGTAAAGGTAAAGGTACCCCTGCCCGTACGGGCCAGTCGGTTCCGACTCTAGGGTTGCGTGCTCATCTCGCTTAAGAGGCCGGGAGTCAGCGCTGTCCAGAGACACTTCCGGGTCACATGGCTGGCGTGACGAAGCTGCAGCTGGTGAGCCAGCACCAGCGCCGCACACAGAAATGCCGTTTACCTTCCCATTATAAAGCGGTACCTATTTATCTACTTGCACTTAGGGGTGCTTTCGAACTGCTAGGTGGGCAGGAGCTAGGACCGGACGACGGGAGCTCACCCTGTTGTGGGGATTCGAACCGTTGACCATGCGATCAGCGAGTCCTAGGCACTGTGGTTTTACCCACAGCGCCACCTGCGTCCCTTGGTAGCTTGGTAGCTGTAGTAGTAATCCTCAATTAAATAAGGTGTTTCACGTAAGAAATTGAAATTGTATTGGATTTAGCTACATTCAGTGATTCATGAATACAGGAAACCACGCTTGATACTTTAGCCTAAATCAAGAAGGAGACAGGGAGACGACTGAAATTGCTTCTTAAAAATGAACAAATTTATTATTTTTATTATTTATGTGCATATACTGTAATTCAAGAGAGCAATTAGCATCCCTTTGAAATCTTACCATGGAATAATACAGTTTCTGTGGAAATGGGATTGTAAGCATGATTTGTTGCTGCTAGCAAAAAGAATATAATCTGATTCTGTTTCCAAATGTATTTGCTTAAGAAGACAGTAGACAATACTAGCAGTGAAGCATTTATCTGTCTAGCTTAACTGGCTTAGGTGAGAGAGTTACTGCTTAGAAGCTCAGAGAGAAGGAAAGTTAATATCCTTGGTTTGGTCAGCTTGTAACTTTCCAGTTTTAACGTTTCTTCACAAATGCCACTTTCCCACAGGAACTACAAAAGGGAAAACAGAAAGGACGGTGCCTTCGTGATATCAACAGCTGCTATCCCAGTCCTCCTCTTCTTCTTACACTTAGTTGCATGATCACAATCCCTAGCACAAACTGATACACTATGGTGAATTCCATGCTGCTAAATTAAAATATTGCGTAGCAACCGACAGGTCTTCATCTCAGACAAACTGCTGATATGTGCTATGCTTTTCTTACCATTGGACATGACGAAGAGATTAGCCCTTGCCATTTTATCCTCTGCTCTTTGTTCCTACTCAGAACACTTAAGGAGAGAGTTGGATGAGAGGGTCTCCTGTTAAGCCTGCAGTGCAGACTGGGTATATACAATCCATCTGCAATCTTGCACACAGTTAGGCTTCTCAAATCCCACAAAGCCGGTGGAATTTAAACAGACTGTGAGGAACGCTATAGCCCTGTAATTCTACTTTGCAAGGCATAAGGCAATCCTCCTTTACCAAACAAGCCATATGCATCAGCATAACTGCTCCCTGCCTGCTTGCAAGGAAGGGGCAATGTCTACTCTGAATGGAGCTCTGAAAGGATGGAATTTTCCTCAAGCACATCATAAATATTTCCTTCGGTGTCTATGGTGAGGAAGCAAGGATTGGCCAGAAATACATCCCTGGAATACATTAAACAAATGGAATTCCTCTACTGGAACACACTACATACATTTAATGGAAACCTGTACTCTGAATTATATCTTGGTGCTCCAAAGCCTGAAGGAAGCTAAGTTTCTGCTTTTTTTAAAAAAAAGAGAAGCCAGAGTTCCTGAGTTTTGTAGAACTGCAACATCTGCAGCGCTGTTATGAAACAGGTTTAAAATTGGGCTGGGGAAATTCCCTTGTGATACACCAATGAGAAAACAGACCTAGATTTTAGAAGCTGGATGCCTAAAATTAGGATCCTAAGTGCCTAGTTACACACCTAAATAAGCAAAGTGATTTTTGAAAGTGCTGAGTTGCCTGTATCTCCTGGTTTGGGAGACGTTTGCCCCATAAACCTACCTTGCTGTAAGCACAGTACAGGAGAAGTATTTTATTCCCTTTCGTTTGCTGATAATCCTTTTTCTTCTTTCCATTTCTTGACTGCTTAGCAGCTTTTATGATAGAGTCGGAAGGGACCTTGAAAGTAATTTAGTCTAACCTTTTGCTCAATGCAAGATCTGCAATGCGGAGTGCAACAACTGCAGCCTCTCTGCCCAGCCTCTGTAGCCTTAAATACCTCTAGCAAAGGACAGCTCAGGTTTTTCTAGGCTTTAGACTCCCTGACACCATCCTGTAGATTCAGGCTAATCTGTTGAACTCATCATTGTTTATATATCTCTTCTTCCATCTCCTATACACATCCTCTTTGAATCTCAGCTCGTCAGAGAGCAATCTGTGCAGCCACACTGGCTTCTTTCAATATCTCCCATTTTTCCTCCCTCCCTCCCGTGTTTCCCTAACATAGGGATTTACTGCTTTCCTAAAGTGCCCCCTCCCCAAGTTATCTAACATTTATATTGAGATATGGAAGCTATGGATTGTGGTGAACACTGATGGATGTTTGCAATGAGAGTTGATGGTGCAGGAAGGAGCAAAAATGAACTGCCACGACCCCAAGCTATATAACACTCATGTTTTATATTTATATGGTTAAGAAACAGTCTGTCTAAAATTAAAGCCATTGGATCTGCCTTGAGCAAAATGCATGAGAATGAGCAGAAAGCTGACACATTTTCCTTCTGAGGGCCTGGCAACAGCTGCCACACAACCCTGGGTACTCTGCCAGGAATGCCAAGCACCACATTAGGACAAGGACATGTGCGTGGAGCACACTTCCGAGTAATCATACTTACAACACCCAGGGTATCCTTCTGCATATTCAAAACTGAACTCGCAGGATAACTGCACCTGTGAAACCTCCTAGGAAACAAGGATAGTTAGGTAAAAGGTAAACGACCCAGACGGTTAAGTCCAGTCAAAGGCGACTATGGGCTTGAGGCGCTCATCTCGCTTTCAGGCCGAGGGAGCTGGCATTTGTCCACAGACAGCTTTCCAGGTCATGTGGCCAGCCTGACTAAACCACTTCTGGTGTAATGGGACACTGTGACAGAAGCCAGAGCATATGGAAACACCATTTACCTTCCTACTACAGCAGTACCTGTTTATCTACTTGCACTGGTGTGCTTTCGAACTGCTAGGTAGGCAGGAGCTGGGACAGAGCAACGGGAGCTCACCACCGCTGCCCAGGTTTGTTTTTATTCCTTAAAGGGAGCCTTCTTAATCTAATAGCTTCTTTAATTTTGCTCATTAACCTGATCATGCTCATAACATAATGCTCTCCACTGTCATTCTCTTGGTCCTGGTGGTACCTTACCTGATCTAGGATACCTCAGGTTAAGAAATTTACCTCAGTATGAGAACAAGAATTCATGCGCCAGCGGCAAGGCAGCAGTGGGAGGCCCCATTAGCTAAAGTGGTACCTCAGGTTAAGAACAGTTTCAGGTTAAGAACAGACCTCCAGAATGAATTAAGTTCTTAACCCGAGGTACCACTGTATTAACATGCTGCTTATTTCAAAATGTTAGTTGATCGATACAAGTAAAGAGCTAATTTACTAAGGTCTTTAATATACTGATACAATGTAGAAGACATTGGGAGCTACAACGGAAGAAGAAAAATATCTTCTCCGGAAGATAATGTCCAACTTTATGACTGCATCGTAGATTGGTAAATACAATTGCTCTCATTGCGATGTTCTGTGTGAATTCATAAAGTATTTTACTACAGTTTATCTGATCACCGTCACAGAACATTCCTCTTGTAACTGCTTTCTTTTTACATAAACTAATCCTCGAAGTCTTCTGCTTTCTCCCCAAGCGCACGTCTCTGATGAATAGCTGTGAACCCTCCCACTTTGTCCTCTGGGTGGGAACAGATTCTTAAGTGGCTGCAGCTGTAGAAAGCGATTAAATATCACTGTCTCCCTGTAAGTAGCAGGTGGCAGGTGGCAGCCAAAGGTTGGGGTCAAAGGGCTCCATCCCATTTTAGCACTTGCATTGAGTAACAGGGCAGGGTGCAATGCATCAGTCCTCTTTTATCTTTTCTCCCTTCTCCCTATTGGAAATGGGGGGGGGTAAGGGTACAATTGTAAGGTACCTGCTGGGTTGAGAAGCATCTTTCTACATCTAACCTTCCCAGCAAAGAGTTTGATAAGAGAACAGGGTGCAGTATGCAACACAACAAGAAGAGGGGATCAAAAGACATTGGATACAGGAGGAAAACGGCTGCCGTGTTACCTCTCCATTCCCATTTCACAATTCTTATATTTTTGCTTTAGACATATAGACATAAAAATACATTGTGTCTGCACTATACTTTTAAAGCAGTATCATACCGCTTAAAAAAGTTACGGCTTCTTCCGAAGATTCCTGGAAACTGTAGTTTGTTAAGGGCACTGAGAGTTTTTAGGAGAGCCCTATTTCTCTCATAAATGCTACCGTTCCCAGAGTAGTCAACCTTTCTTCCCAGGGAGTTACAGAGACAACCATTTCCTTCATTTGCCAGCAGAGTAACTCAGAAACTGAAATGTGATATGCACATGTTGAAAAAGAACTATTGACTGTGCTATTTGAAACGGATCTATTTTTTCCAGCTCATATTTGGCCAAATGGTGCATGCCCTGTTGGATCACAAGCCGCTGAAACCATTGTTGAGTGCCCCAAAGAGATCTCAACAGATATGGATGCAACTACAAAACGATGATGGTGCCCATGAAATAGCAACAAGGCAGCCCTGGGGAAAGTGGGAAGAGATTTGTTCATGTGACAACAGAAGAAGAAGAAGAGGAGGAGGAGGAGGAGGAGGAGGAGCTTGGATTTGATATCCCGCCTTTCACTCCCTTTAAGGAGTCTCAAAGCGGCTAACATTCTCCTTTCCCTTCCTCCCCCACAACAAACACTCTGTGAGGTGAGTGGGGCTGAGAGACTTCAAAGAAGTGTGACTGGCCCATGGTCACCCAGCAGCTGCATGTGGAGGAGCGGAGAAGGTCTATCTCATCATGATTGACAACTGCTGTACCAGTCTTTGGGAGATCTCACACAGTCACAAAGGAGATAAAAGGCTACAATGGCCATTGCAAAAATAGTTGAAATAATAGACCACAAATTTGTAACAGAACAATGCTGCAGCATACCGACTCATTGGGAATTTCAGTGTCTGCCCTCAAATGTAAGCATGTGGGGGAATAGTGGGTGAGACTCAATGGGCTCCATCAGCAGAAGCCCCCTGCAAGGACTTCTGCTTGCTCAAAGGGGCTTCTCCCTCTCTCAACACTCTGCACCCCTGAAGTTGGCTTTCAGTGGGGGGGGGCGTGTCTGAAGAACCCCCAGAGCAGCACACGGGGGAGGAAAAGGGGTTGATTCCATTTGCCCAGCTCAAATGCTTGCACTGACAGAACGGTCAGAAGAGAACGGTGTTGAATTCCTCGTAGTATATATTAGAAGGACATAGGCGCCAACTCTTTTGGCCCCACCCCAATAATTTTTTGGAGGGCAGGCCCAGGCTGCAGAGGAGGCTGAGCATGGAGCGAAGCACAGCACAGCTTCAATGGCTGGCTCCTCCTTCTGCTGTGGAGAGGAAGGGGGTGGGGAAGCAGCCCTGGCCGGTGGCGGTGGCTGTAGCACAAGAGAGGAGGAGCCACTGGCCATTGATGCTGTGCTGCCGCCACATTCAACTCCACCCTGTGGCTCCTTCCAACATCCTGATGTTGCAACGGCACATGTGTGACGTCCCAAGGCCATGTGTGTCATTGCCCCGCCAAATCTTCTGCATATATTGGGGCCTCTATTCATGGATATGTGTTGGGATAGGGACTAAAGGGCTGTGTCTCATCATTATGTTGTAATTTGAAGAAAGAAATAAAATGTAAATAGTGAAGCAAAGCATCTTCTTCCTGTCTTTCCCAAAGCAATGGGAAAGCTGAATCAGCTGCCAAGATGGCTGAGAGAATTTGATTCAAATCTAGGAAAAGCAGGAATTAATCTGTATTTCCCTATCTTGGACCAATACAACACTCCCTCACAAGGTTGGGGGGGGGGGGTTGGCACAGGGATTTAAAAAAAGAGTAATTTGGGGAAGGGGAGATATTTTGTTTGCATGCCTTTCTACAAAAATGTGCAAGTCATACCTGCCTGCAGACACTCTCTCATAAAAAAACCAATTTCTTCCTCTTGTTCTTACCATCCAGCATCTTACAATTACAGCATATCTTCCATTAAATTTAATATAATCCATCAAGAGGCCTCACTGGGGATCTCCTTCATTCCAGATTTATTTGCTAATAGACTCATGACAGCCGATGATGGCTCTCCCTTTTCGTGCGATTATTAATTGCTAATGCAGTTTTATCACTGCAATCACAGAGTTGCCAAACACACATTCACTTCTTTTGAAAAGCTCCAGCCTAAATTATGGCTTCGTCGTCCAAGTTTCTGCGAGAATTCAGAGCACCAATATAATATATGGAAAATAATTGAAGGGCGTAAATTTTAGCATTGTGTCTCATCTTCTTGACTGACTCCTAGCTCCTCGTTGGAACCAATTCTCTTTTGAGCACTTATACTCTTGTTCTCTGTCTCAGATTTATGCAGAATGAGGCCAGTCTCTCTTGGAGCAAATTCTGTGGCCAGAGACAGGGAAGCATAAGATCAGACAAGTTGAATATGCCCAACTCTGAGGGAAAGATAAAGCCATGGGAGCCAGATACTTTGATTTCCCATCCCCCCTGATCCTAAATCTAAACACAGCTACCCCACAGGAAATCTATTCATTTCTATGGATTTTATTCCAACAGAAGTCTTTTAGCAAAGAAGTGTGTGAATTTCTGAGAGATCTATAAGGACTGTTGGAGCTTGTTTTTGTTTTTGTTTTGCTTTTTTGTGCAGTTGCCCCTGGGGAAACAACTGTCGGAATGTTGTGTGGGTGAGACAGCAGGTTTTCTGTCAAAGAGACTGTCCAATGTTCTTCTGAACCATGTGCAAAGAAGCCCTTCTCTCAGAATAGCTCATTCTGTATTTCTCCCATCCCATGTTGTGTTTTAACATCTTGAGGCATTTGTGTTGTGGTTCTCATTGCAATTTAATTGTTTTATAATAACACTTCATTTAACTGGATAATTGACCACATGCTTAACTTTAAGTACATAAGCAGCCCTACTGGGGATGTTAAGAACGGTCCTCCCGGCTCTTTTTTCACATTAATCAGCCCATACGTTTAGCTTTCTGTTCTTGTTCCCCGTGCCTTTGCACTAGTTTCAGATTGAAAGCACTCTTCTTGAACACCAACACGGGTTGTAAAATGGTATTCACACTTCCCTGTTCTCATCTCATTAGAAATACAATGTATACATCGAATAATGATATTGTCATGAATCTGGAGTGAGAGGAGTAGGCTATATACCCTTCTAATTCCTGGATCCAGCAAGTGTCAAAATCTAAGCAAGGATTCAGATTCATGGAATAGACAGGCTAGCTTCTTGGTGGGGTAATGGGCCATTCAAGTAACAAAATAAGTGGCTCTGTGTCAGAGTGGGGGCCTCTCCCTGAACTCGCTGGTAGTTAGAAAGACAAAGGCCAGAGTTGAGAGTCACTTATATGAGTGAGAAACTGGAAGCTGGAAGCAGTAGGCTAAGAAGCCAGAGAGGCAGAGCGATGCTTGATTTCTGTTGGAATCCAAGGCTATGGAAGAAACAAGACCCTCTTGGTCTATGTGTGGACACTGTCACACACCATTTTGAATCAATATGGTGAACCTTTCCAAAGCTAGGAATTATGACTCACCAACCTGCCTGGGCAGTAAGAGGTAGGAGCGGGCTCTGAGGGTACTTTCACACATACCCTTGCCTAGAGAAACACTCTACCTGGTCTATCTTTTGTATGTCAGTATCATACGGTACATTTATTTTATTTCCCTTCATTTCAGTTATTCTTTTCATGTCCATATTCTGTTCTGGGGGATCCCACACATTCATCTCCCGCCCTCCAAAATATCCTGGCGTGACATGCACAGCACTCTTGAGAGACATAAGCTAACAATATTTTATTCTATATATTATCTCTGGTAGTTGTCACCACCCAACTCCTTTCTTTTATATTCAGGCAACTATAGATTCTTCAACAGCTTCCTCAACCTAGTCTTTCTTGCTACATGCTGGTGGCTTTCCAGTTTACCACTGATGACGACGACGACAACAACAACAACTCTGCACATCTGGCTGGGTTTCTCCAGCCACTCTGGGAAGCTTACAGCATATATAAATACATGCTTGTTCTCCAGAGGCATAACCCAGAGGAAGAATGCATGATTATTAAATCTAAGTGTTTTGTTAATTTGATTTAAAGTTAGTCATTTTTATTTTAGAATTGTGTGATATTTCAGTGGTTTTAGTGTATGTCACTGTGATATTGCTGCTGCTGCTGCCATTAGTTGATGTTTTATACATACTCTTTTAAATTAACATACAAATATTTTTGGGGGGGGATGCCTTTAAGCCTTTGAAAATAATAATCATATAGAGTGGCTGGAGCAACCCATTCAGATGAACGGGGTATAAATAAGAAAATTATTATTATTTATTATAGTTTCCTAGTTACCAGTCTAATTCCTGGAGGTGGTAAATAGCGATTGGGTTCATTTTACTGTATAAAGATGTCCAGAACAGATATCAAAGATATGTTGTATACACAGGCCTGCAACCACCTGTGGTAGAAGTTGTTGCAAACAAGGTGTTTGTTTTGCTCACTGAACATCTCATTTCTAGCTCTGATTAAATATCCCTTTTCATTTATAGCCCTGTTCAGTATCCATTAAAGGCTCAGAAAGCAATGAGTGTATCGAACAAAGCAGTGAGGTCTATATTTTATGAGTGTCATTTGGCTTTCTGCCCCTTTCCTAGGCATGTGATAAGCTCACCTTCTAACCCTGCTTCTTATTCTGATTAAAATATTCAGCTTCTGTAGGGAAGCAGTGATTGTATTCAGAGTAACATGAATTGTACTCTTGCATATTGTATATGGTTTATGGCACTTGCTTCAATAGAAGTGGCAGTTGGTACACATAAACCCCTGGTGAATTCTAATTGCATTTTTTATTATTAATAGTATCGTGACCTTTATATTTAGCAGACTACTGGAGCTGCCATCATTTATTGTAACTTGCCAATTGCTGCCAGTTGTTGTTAGCATCCGTCTGTCTTGAGAAACAATGGAGTGCGCCTCTGGGGATGAAATCAAACTGGTGTGTTAGAAGCACTGAAGTGACGTCCCTGGGGTGCAAGCTTGGGCAGGTTGGTCCTGGGCTTCCCAGATGGCAAGACCCCCCTCTCGGCCTCGCTGATATGGTCCACAGCAAAGGTGAGCAATACATTTGGCACCAGCTTGGCTGCAAGAGTTGCCAGAAGGGGCTGTACAAGGCGTCATCCAATCGCTTTAGGGACTGCACTCCAGATTTGTGTAGGGTTCATTCCTTAGCCTTTTCTTCTACTGAGGATATCCCACAGGGCAGAGGAGGTTTAGGTTCAGAGTCTTTCTTCTCCTAGATGGGCTACCTTTCCAGGTTGACAAACCCCCCTGCTCCTCACTTACCTCTATGGTATGTGCAGAAACTGTCTTCTTGACCATTGGACCCAATGTTGGTCTCGTCTGCTCAATCTGCCAGAGCCTGCCATCACAGTAAGCCTAGCAGCTGCCATTTGATCCATTGTATCTCCACCAGAAGCTTGTAGAACTCTGAGTTCCATTTGGTGTACCCTAGGGCGGGAAACACTTTTCTGCCCAGGAGCTGCATTTCTTACTTGAGAAACCTTCGGGGGGGGGGGGTAGTATGTCAGTGGTGAGTGGGGCCAGATGAGACGGCAAAACAACAAATGTAAATGCTACTTTTGCACAGTGGGCTAGTTTCTACACACATTTGCAGACCTCTCTCATCTTTTATTCCGACAATCAAGAGGCATCATCAGAGTTCAAGGACACATTTCAGTCAAGCAAAAGCACCCAGGGTGTAAAACAGAGTCCACTCAGGTGGGTGACCTGGGGAGAGTTTCAGGGGCCAGGTAGAGAGGGTTGTATTTAGCCCCTCAGTCTGACGGTCCTCATTCCTGGTGTGTTCAATGAAAAAGAGGAAAAATAGGTGAGCTGGTTATGTGAGCCCTGTTCTGGCTTCTCTTGCATTATTAGAGCAGGGATGGGAATCAATGGTCATCCTGATGTTTTTGGATCACAACTCCTGCCATTCCTGACCACTGGCCATTCTGGCTGGGCTGATGGAGAGTCTAACCATATCTGGAGGGCCACATGTTTCTCACCCCTGCATTAAAGATTTGAGATTGTGGAAGGGAGAAAAATATTTGCCTATTAAATGAAAATGACACCATAATCACATCCCCATGCTCCAAATCTCAAAAGTGTGGGCAGAAGGACCATATCTCTCAGTTTAAGAGCCCTAAAGCATTTGCAGCTCAAATTTGTCACCCAGCAAAATTTCCTTTAGAATTGAAAGAACGGCAAAATCCCCCACGCTACGGGCACTGAACAGATTTGACAGAAGTAAATATATGGAAAGCAATGTCTACAGCCTCCCCCACAAACACATGTTGAGGAAAATCAGCCTACTTCTCAAATTGTAGATGGAAATAATAATAATAACAAACTCTGCTGTACTTCGTGCAAGCCAAGAGTCATCAACACGTGCCCATTTGCATTTGCTTTTCCTCAGAGACAATCTGTATCCTTTCCAAGCTGTATTTATGTGCAAGATGTGTCTTTCATTGTGGTATAACCTTAAAAGTTCAAATGTGACATCTACTCCCTGAGGTAGGACAGCTATGCCCAGAACGGAATCACGTAACTCATTTTCTCTTGCCATATGGTGATTCCCACCCCCTACGCCAGTCACCCCATGCTGACTGAATACTGGAGTAAAAGTCTCCATAGCCACACCATGAGTGACAATGTGTCTTGCTATGCTGGGGGCGGAGGGTTGTGCTCTGCATGTGTGTGGTGCAGCTTTTGTGGTGCTGTTGCTGCAATGGATGTGTTTTGATCCTATATCGATGGACTGAAATATTTTATATGGTTGTAAGCCTCCACGGCAGAGATGAAGGAATTTTCCCGCCCTTTCCCCCCTCATGGGGTACCTCCCAGGGGCTTCATAGAAGTGGTGGTTAGGCAAAAGAATAGAGGCAAAAGTTGCCAGGGCAGTGGGCGTGGCTTTTACTTTTTTGGACAATGGACACGTTTTGAATTTTGAGAGAGTGCTGAGGAGGCCAGTAAAAAAATTACCTACTATGAGGAGGGAGTGGGAATTGGATTATTTAAAATGGCTACCATGGAGTAAATGGCATAACACAAATTAAGAGAGACAGACACCCACGACAACCTTATGCTTGGCCGTGGCAAGTCAGCTGCGTCCTGCTGGAACTGATCTTGGGGATCACACAATACTGATTTTACTGGTGCTATCTAATAGCAACCAGAAACATTCCTCCGCACCAGGAAAAATACAGAACAACCCCACATTCACTCTAACCTCACAGAACACAGAAGGTACCTGCACATTTTGCCCTGTAACCTCCTTTCAAGAAGTGCTAGAGACTTTCTTTGTTTCTTTTTTAAATGAAATTTTAGAATCTAGGGCGAACACATTTGTCTCCACCAGTTTGGCACCCTCTGCTTTAGCAGTAGGCTACATTTCAGCCATGCAAAAGTCAGAACAAACCCCCTCCAAACCCCCCCCCCTTCCATCCAGGCAACCAAGAAACAGTATTACAGTTCAAGGGCAGATTCTAGTCAGGCAAACCCACCTGAGGAAGTTGTGGAGCAGAGCCAGTGAGGGGTGTGGCCTAGAGGGATGCAGCCTATGGAGTCCCCCAAGGGTGGCATAGACAGGCATGGCGGGCCACATTTGGGTCCCAGGCCTCAGGTCCCCCACCCTTGCTCTATGGGAAATCCTTTGATTCTTGTGCTTGAAGGATGGATTAAATAAATAAATATTTGTCATGATTTGAAGGAGCTTCGATGCTTTATTGTCATTGCTGAAGCTAAGCATGTTTGGGTCTAATAATAATAATAATAATACCCCACCCATCTGATTGGCTTGCCTAGGTGAGAGACTGCTTGGAACTTTTTATATATACACGGCCTTGAATTTTATGGAAAAAAGGCAAGACATAAATGTGAGGAAAATAATAGTTAAAAAATGATATCTGTGCTTTGCTGATGGCCAGCAAGGGCACTGGTTCCTGCGGGCCAAGGTACTATCCCTCCCATTTTTTTTTTTGAAAGGGCCAGGCCTCCTCAATGTTCAGAGGGGCCCCCGCACAATATCAGTCCCACACACACTATCAGTAACAAATTTGCTCTGGAATTCTTCATGTGTTTGATTTTAAACACTGCCATGCTGGGAGGGGGGCAATTAAATAATAATAATAATAATAATAAATTTGGATGTGGCAAAGAAAGTGTATGGGACCTGAAGCTCAGACATTTCCACATTGGATCATGTTTTTTTCCCCTGAAGGGGATCCAGCATAGGAAAGCTATGAAGACTATGAAGCAAACAGAGCAGTGAGTAAGCATGTTTCCTTTTGACAGGAAGATAAGGAAGTACAGTACAATAAGAAGGATTGCCAAATAGTGACTAATTTCTTGACAGGCATTTTCAAGTGACTTATTCTTTTATTTACTCCTCTTGCACCTCTACTTTTCTTCAAGGAGCGCAAGGTAACGTACATGCCCAGCCCCCTCTATTTTATCCTCACACAAACCCTGTGAGGTGGGTTAGGCTGAAAGATCATGACTGGCCTATGAGTTGGTGGCTGTGGGGGGATTTGAACCTACAACTCTTGAGTCCTAGCTCAGGCATAGAAATAAATGGATGTAAAAGTTGCAGCTGTTGATGGGCAAGCTGAAATCATTGCTTGATAAATGTAAATTTTGTAAGTCAATTCTTTTTAGTATCAGCTCATCCAGTTAGTATAGGAAATGGTGAAATAACTAAGGGTGCGGTCCTCTGCCCACTTACCTGGCCTTTGACAGTGGTCATGTTTTTGTGACCTACTTGAAATTGCAAACAAATGTGATGTCTGTCTCCTGTTTCCCCACACTCCATATTAATGGTTGGCTTAATTTTGCTTTAAAGTTGTATTACCTTTGCTCTTGTAACCTGCTTTATGATGAAGGACGGGTAAGAAATCTAATAAACAAATACTAAATACCTGTAAGTGTGCATAAGCTTGCAGCCTTAAAAGTTATAAGCACTATTTCTGGGCGAGGAGCTTGGAAACCTACCAGGTTAGAAATTAATACAGGGATCATTGCCTGGGAAGGTTATTGTGTCTTGTTGTGTTTGCATGCCCTAGTGGGTACGAACATTTGTGGTTTAGCCAGATCCAGTTATGAGATTATGCTGTTTTTTAAGCGGAGATTTTATATTCCTATTACCACTGTTGCTACAACATTTTGGTGGCACATTATAACGTGTAAAGATGCTGTGCAACCTTTATATTGTTTGTCTGGTTCTGAACAGCTGTTTGGGGAATTTTAGCAATATGTGGTTTTATACGGAGACTGTTTTGCTGGATGCTCAGCCATTATGGCTTTAGGCAGATGGAGTACTTCCTTTTGTTTCCCAGCCTAAGTTCCTATTTCCTCCTACACTAAAAGGTATCAGTTTGTCTCATCAATAATATGAAGGCAGGCCATTAAATTTCAAGAATAATTTGCATCAAGGCTTGCATGATAACAACAACAATAATGAGGACAATGTATTTAGCCGATACATGAGATATTCTGGGCTGCTTCTGCAACCCAAGTATCAGGAGAGGGCTCCCTTCAAATGATGCACTTTATCAAGAGAGAAAATCATAAACAGGGAAGCAGATGGAGGAGGAGGAGGAAAAAAAGCTTTGTGAGGCTGACCCATTAGCAACAGACAGAATTATGCCAAAGACAAAAGCTAGTGGTCAGTTTAACAGTTTTTTCTTGCAAAGGGTATTTCATACACACAGATGCCCCAGGGGGGCACTTCAGCTTCATATTTCAGTTATAAATATTTTGCTATTTTCTCATGCGCTACAGCGGTTCATTGTCTAAAAAAACAAAATAAAATCTCAGCCCTAGGGATAGACGACATATTTCCAAGGAATTTGCCCAATCATTTCACATTCAGCAGTAAGGAGCAAGTGTTAAGCAGAGGCCAGCTGATTTAGAGTCTAAGATTAGATACCACAAGCAACTATTTAAAAACCTCTCATAATCAGCAAGATTTGGACAGATTGTAAATGAGCAAGAACAGCGCATGAATGTGAAAGCTGCTCCCCCCCCCTTCCTTTTGCAGTAGAATCAGGGGTGTGTGTTCATATAGATATGGAGAAGGCTAAGGATCCTCGCCTGCTTGGTTGTTAGAGGAAGCTCTAGAAATCTCTGACATATGGTAATGGATAAAGGCCTTCCATCTGTGAAATGATGCTATTTAGTACCTTCAGCTTCCACTTAGAGGAACTCAAGCTTGAAGACTGAAAATTCTTGTCTGAATTAAGTATTGGACCAGCAACTTACCTCTGTGGCATCAGGTGCAGTCCCTGATCTGTGTACAGATGGCGAGGATGATGTGGCCTCTGATAATTCAAATTCAATATGCACCTGCCTGGTTTGAAGCTAGGCCTTCTAAGAGTGGGTGCTGCTCCTTTTTGTTTAGGTGCTTTCAAATGGTTTTCAGTGCTCTTTTCAGTAGGGTTGCTTATTTAAGTATAATTTTTAATATGTATGCTTTGAGCTGTATCTGCTTTAGCTGATGTGGTGAGCCACCTTGGGCCTTGCACTGGGAGAGAGGTGGGATGTCAAGAAATAAATATTAGATTCAGTGGGGCTTATTTTGAGGGGGACATGCTTTGGATTGGGCTGCCATTTTACTTTTCTTCCTCTCTTCTTGTCCTGAAGCCATTTGCCCCACTAATTTTTCTCCAGTGAAGCTAGTGCCTTGAAGGAGAATGGGCATGTTTCTCTGAGGCAGACCTTCATGTACCGTATTTCTTGTTGCATACATGACCACCACCCTCCCCGCTACTTTTCTTCCAGCAGGGTTTACCTTTTGCTATAGGAGCCCAGCTTTGGAGAAAAGAACTTGAGGGATGGATCCAAACACACATGACCCAACCATGCACCCCTCTGGTGATTTCATTCCTATCCACACATAGGAATGGAAAACCTGTGGTTGTCCAGATCCTGTTGGACCAGCAGTCCCACCATCCCTGACCATTGGCCATGCTTGCTGGGGCTGATGAGAGTTGGAGACCAACCACACATGGAGGGTCACTGTTTCTCCATCCCTGCCCACTTTATATCTGATTGTTGAAGTCCTGCACTTAAAGGCACTACCATCACATGTGGTTTGGCCCTTTGATTTGGGAGAGGATGCCTCTTCGCCACTTTGGATTTCCAGCAGCTAATTGTTTTGAGTTCGACTTGAAAATTATTGTGTATTAGATTACATGGCCTGAGTTGCAGAAATGTTGATTGCATTGCTTCTGTGGCTTCTGCTGCCGGTGATATGTTTGATAGGATTAGGGTGTTCATTTCCCTCTGCGTATTTCATTTGCAAAACACATTTGTTTTATGGATTAAGACAATTTTCTGCTCGCTTCCATTATTGCTAATGCAGATTCAGTAATGCTCTTCATCCCCACCCCAGCCCCTAAGATTAAAAATAAGTTGTGTTTCCAGAGTCCCCGTTTTTCTTTATGGAACTAGTAAGCAGAAAGTGTCTTTGATGGCTTTACAGCTTGTCTCTTCATGTGTCAGATGGCATTTTCATTTATTTTCAGATGACAGGGTGTTGTTTTTCTTCGGAATTATTTCCTTCATTTCGTCTGTCCTAGTATATCCTTGTAAGAATGTAGGAATTGTGCTGCATAGGAAGCTGCCTTCCTTCAGGTTCAAATCATAATCCATCTACTGCAGGTATGGGGGACCTCTGGTTCTCCAGATGGTGCTGAATTATAGTTCCCACCATCCCTGGCCATTAACCATGCAAACTGCAGCTGATCAGAGTTGTAGTTCCATAATATCTGGGTGGCCAAAGGTTCCCCACCAATGTTTTCTACTCTGCCTGGAAGTGGCTCTCCAAGGTCTCAGGCTAAAAGACTTTCATTTGCTACTTGTTCCTTTTAATAAGAGATGCGTGTTAAAACCTGAGACCTTCTGGATGCAAAGCACATGATCTACACTGAGCTATGCTCAGTTGTCTTATCATTTCCTCACCCCCCACCCCAATGCAGCATGACCAGTGCCATAAGTTGCCAACAAATGAACTTACATATACACGTGAATATTCAGTGCTGATGCCCACGTGGCAGATTGCCACAAGGGTTACTCCAGAATCCACAAGATCAAAGAGGGCAGAGTTGCATTTTTTGAATATTATGTATATTCTCCTATACAAAACACTCTCAGCCCAGAAATATGTGTGTAGTACATATGTCAGGAAAAAAATAGCTGGCTCACTATCTTCTTGCTTAACATTTTATTTGTGACATTTCCTGCATCTGCCATTGCACATTCTCTCTCACTTGGAAGATATAATGCAGCAAGCTTGTAAAATATCATTTCCTCATATGACTGGTCAGTGAATTTTAAAACTTTGCTTTAATATGGCGTTTTAGAATATTGCTTTAATTCATGCCAACATCAAGGCCCTATTCCATGGTAATATTTTGCCTTATAGGGTAGCTATTGAAGTGCTCAGACTATGCTACTTGCTCAAAGGCAGCCGTGTCAACTGATAATCTGATTTGTGGGCCAGTCCATTTCATAGGATTGTCCTCCAACGAATTACATGAATGACCTGTCCTGATTAAACATGTTAATGTGGCTCAGGAGGCACAATTTGCAAATCAAATACTAGGTGCTTGTTGGATAGATGTTGTAGCAAGCTTTCTTGCTACTGTATGTTGCTATCTTCCTTCATCATTTGCATTTAGTCCTAGATATCATGGGTATTCAGGAGACTCCACAAAAAAGGTAATTTGAAGAAGACCAACACTTTTCCACCAAAAACTTTGTATAAGCTGATAATGACTAACCAGAGCCATTAAGTCTCCACTGATTGCTGAGCAGAGCTCTCATGCAAGGACCTGGCTATGCTATTAAACTACAGCATATAGAACACAATTGGGGGTCCGCACAACCCACCAGGGAGTCTGTGGTGCCATTCACATAACAAAACTACCATAGAGATACTATTTGAAAAATAGGGGGTCTACTGTACTTAACTAATTGGGAACCCCTGAAGTATAGCGTACCACTTAAGTATTCTAAGCAGTGCATCTCTCCTGCTGCTGGCATGTGTCTCTATGGATTCAATGCATTTATTACTGTGTTGCAGTTTCCCCAAGTCAAGCAGGAGATGCTTATGGACTAGCTAGAGTTCTTGGCCAAAGAGACCTTTGCCTGATACTGCATTTTAGTGTCGAAAAGCCATTTGTTCTTATTTTGGGACATGTTTCTTCTATTGCTCTCGCTGAGGGATGGGGTGGGGGGGAGGCTTTTTCATGCACATTATAATTAACTTGCCTATATACATATCCTTCCATTTTCCAAGGTGGAGGAACCTTTGTAACTCAGTCAGTAGAGCATGAGACTCTTAAATCTCAGGGTTGTGGGTTTGAGCCCCATGTTGGACAAAAGATTTCTGCATTGGACTAGATGATCCTCACGGTCCCTGCCAACTCTACAATTATGTATTAACATACAAGTCTGAAAGTCAACAGTCAAAAAAACCATGGGGCTTTTCAAACCAAGTAAGGTTGCTGCAAACATTCCCAAGATGAATGGCACTAAAGTAGCAACAGGTTTCCAACCAGTTATCTCAGATCTGCAACAGCAGCAGCCCAAGATCGTGTTGTATTGCACAAGATTTTGTGTAATTAAGCCAATTGCACAGAGCAGGGAAGCAATATCAAGCTGGTTAGCAATTGAGTTGGAACTATGATGAGCTGTAATTATACTGGCTGGATAGAAAATAGCTAGCTGGCCTTTGCTTTGAATGGAGAATGTGATGAGTACCACTTAGACCAGATGGAAACACAATGGATGGCTCATCTTTGTGTCTTTCAGTTGGGAACCATGCACAATTAAGCCAAGTCTCTGTGCCTTTAAAATAAATGTGGAATAATGCTCAGATCCAGACTTAACATGAGGAGTAATTACCATTTTGACAATCCTAGCCATGTGAAAACTGTGTGCCTGCTTTGTAGATTTGTCTCAGTTTAGGGGAAGTTGAAATAGCTCTAGAAAAAATGAAAAGGGTTTACACATCCCTAAAACCAGGAGAAGGGCAGAAAGTCTAGCTTTGTTTTTCTTAATGATATTGTTATCTTGCCTCCATGATACCACAAGATACCCTAAAGAAATGCTGGTGGAATGAGAATTCAGAAATCTGGGCAGGTGTTTAAAAATCTGTGAGGTCTGAAAAATGTTATGGAAGTAGAAAAATTGGACATGAGATCTAAAAAGGAATCTCCTGGGGACACCACATGACAGTTTCATAGTTTCAGATTCAAATAATCATAATTTTACTTTGAATAAATAACAGTTTAATTACACTGAAGAAATAAAATATGGTATGGTAGTAATACATTGGTAATATTACAGAAGTACTATTCCGCTATAGGTAGTTTAATGGTAGAAGCTACTTTTAATGACAGTCTTACCAGTACACTTGTGTACAAAGTAATATACAAGTTGCCAACAGAAACATTGCAGCAGTTGCAAGGATGTTACCAGCTCAAACAAACATCTAACAATACAATATACTTCAAAGTGAAAAGTAATAATGTTAGATTTACAGACATTAAAAGAGATAGGCTCTCCACTCGGAAACAATAAAAATAAAAAGCTACAGAAATCCAATTTTGCAATTTCATATTATCACAAGGAAAGACTTTCCTTTCTCCGACATTGCATCCCTGGAACATTTTGAGATGTCACAGCAACTTAATTGTTCTATTCTACAAGTACAGACTTGATTATTATTATTATTTTAGGCCACTGCTTGTATAGCTGACATTTTAAATGTTTTTAATTTTATTTACATACATTCAACCCTATATCACCACAAGAAAGGATTTATTTATCATACAAGAGGCATTTTAATCAGTGCAAGAAAAAGAAATCCATAAGTGATTGCACGGCATTGAGGAGGTAATATACAAATATACATCAAGACTGCTGAGAATCTAATATGCACATAATACAAATGGTCTCTGGTACAGATATACACAACATTTAAAGTTAATAAATACATAGAACTGTTAAACCACAGAGCTACTCATTTCATGAGAGTGGGCATGTGAGTAGTGAAACAGTGTGAGGATAAGCTGCCAGGCTATTCCCAAGGGGATGTGAACAATTGAAAATGGCATTATCTGCAGCAAGGGTGGGAATCTATGACCCTTTCAAATACTGCTGTACAACAGATCCCATCATCTCTGACCACTGGGCATGATGGCCAGGACTGAAAGGACTCCAACAGCAGCTGGGAGGCTGTAGGTTCCTCATCCCTGATCTAAAGGAAGCTTTATTTTCAAAACAAGCTTTCCTCAATGACAAAAACTGCCTGTCCATGCTGCCTAAGAATAGGGCAATTGCTTTAGTGGCTCAGACTAGAACCCATGGAGTCTATTGCTCTGTCTCCAGCAGGAGACCAGCTAGATGTCTCTAGAAGTTACAAGCAGGGCTTAACAGGTGTTGCTCATCCCTGTTGCTTGTGCTGAGCATCTGATTGGCTGAGATTACCCATATTCAAAATTTATCTACTTAGGCCAGGTGGGAACCAGTGGCTCCAACAGATGTTGTTGGCCATGCTGGCTAGAGCCAATTCCTACCCTTGATTTAGGCAGTGGTGAGCTGTGAAAATTGCAGCCAGTGACCAAGACGAGCGGGGGTGTCATGCTCTGGGTATCTACTGAAGGCAGTTGAGGGAAGGGGTAGCTTGCACAGCAGCATGCAGGTGGCTGCTGGCGAATGGCCAGCAGTGCCAGGCACAGCTATGAGCCAATGTCATCAATGGCACTTACAGGGCACTTCTAACCATGTGGAGCTCCACCACATGGCTCAGCTGCCTCCACCAGACACACCATGCAAAAGCTACAGGGCTCCTTCCCCTCCTGGTTGCCATTCAGAGGTGGCACTCATCTACTGCTTTCTGGTTGTTGCTGAACTTAGGTATATATAAAGGCCGTTGCTCAATGAAACCTCTGTGCCAAGGGTCACAGGTATTGTATCTCCCCAAGTAGGATTAGGAAAAACACCACCATCACCTGCGATGATTCTTCATGTACATGAGTACTTCCAGACATAGACGTGGAGGCATGCATGTACAGAAGCACCCTGCACTGGAATAGAATCCTCTTTGCACAAGAGCTCTGTGTACCCCCTGGAATGTGCACAGAACTCTGACCATTCCATCGGCAATGCTTGCTTTTCTCAGCCTAGAAAGATACTTTAAAATATATATTTCCCCCCAAAAGGACATACTGGCCACAATATGCTTTAAGGGTCCCAGATAACAGTGATGCAGAATTGTTTTAAAAACACTCGCCATAATAAAAGGTGTCGCACCCGTCCCCAGAAGTCACAGAAGTGTCTATACATACTTTTAGTTCCATAGATAGAAATAATGACGTGTCGGTTGGGAGAGGGTGGCATTTGACTAGCTTGTTTCCTGGCACCCACTGGGAGGAATCAGAGTGGAGTTTATACCTTCCCTTGGCTGAATGAACTTTCCTTCCCTAAGCAGCTTCCCAGCCTTAAGAAATACTATTCTAAAACATGGCTTAAGTGCAGCTAATTTATGCAGCGTATCTAGCAGCAGTTGCATTTTTGCGCTCATTTTGTAGGGACATCACCATCAGCTCGGTTGAAAAATGTTGTTAGGACAATACACACAGCTAGAAGCACTTTTCTTTAAACTCACATATGGGAATGAAATATACTGATGAATACATACTATTTCACAGAATGTTGTTTCTTATTATATCAAGAAGCACCATGTTTAGTGCCAAGACAGCCCCTTTGTCCCGTAGTTTGTTTTTTTAATTACATAGAAGTTAAGATCTTGTACATAAACAGAAACCCATACAGTGTGCATTAAAACCACAAGAATAGTTTCAAAAATGGCTCTTAAAGTTATCTTTTTTCCCCCCTCCTCTGGGTTTTCTTTCCTCCCAAACTGTTTCAGATTGAAGATGTATTGTCAAAGGAAGAAAGTAGTTTCAAACTACAGCCCACCATAGACCCAGCACCTGCACACAGAAGAATTCCTACAGCACAGGAGTCTATTTTCTCTCCCCCTTCAGTATGTACACACAAGCAATTGAATGGGCTATGCTATTACGGGGGAGGGCCCTCACATTCTTTGACCAATCTGAAAGACAAGGTGCTGTATAGGGATATGGAAAGATAGCACAAGTCTCCAATGCCACAGAAAGGCCTGCCGCATGGGACTGCTTGAATGTACATGCTCCAGGGGAGGGGAAAATGAGGCTTATGCCCCAGAGAAACCTCTGATCATGTGCTGCATCCATGGTGGCCTGCACTGAGCTCAGAATATTCAGTAAACATCATCTGGAGGTACCCAAGTAGTTACCAGAATTATCTTTTCCTTTCCTTTCCTGTTTTTTTTAAATAGAGGACGATAAAAGTTTTCCACCGCTACTGAAAGTTACACACCCTGATCAAGTGTGCTATTTCAAGTGTGTGTGTGGGAAGTTTCAATGCACATATGGAGGATGAATGCTTGCAAGGACTTGCGAATTCGCTTCAGTGGAGGGGGCAGCTCTGCAAATGAAATAAGTAACAAATGCACAGCTGCCCTCTTGGCAGAAGTCGTGGCATATCCCTCTTGTGCATGTCTTGAAGCAAACCAGAAATAATCCAGTCCCTTTCGATTGCCAAGCTACACCTCTCAGGAACATGCGTAGAATAGAACAGATCTGTTCTACACCAAGTCCAGCATTTTGTACAGTATTTTGACATAGTTATGAACAAATAAGGTTTGCATTTTTATCTTTATCATCATCTTGCCTTTTAGCAACTTGCCTGGTAGTTTTGGCAAGCTGTTCCCCTGGATGGAATTGTTTTATTGCACAAGGCCCAGAAGCTCTTTCCAATATTTTGAATTACCATGCCTCCATTGAATTGAATTGCATTGACTGTTTTGATGAATTTGTTATTCTGGTTTGCTACTCTGTTTGATATTATAATGATTGCAATGCCTGTTGCTTTTTAATGCTACTGCGATTATTGTGAGCTGTTTTGAGCTCAACACTGTTGCTGGATAAGAATACAAACATCAAATCAAATAGAATTCGTTCTGTAGGTGACCACCTAACATACAATGCTGAACCAATGAACATGTTAAAACCTCCACTGCTGTGGCCCCTAGATTGTCCAGAAAGGACTGTGGCACTTCAGATTAAAAAGGTTGCCCACTCCATAGAGGTGGCAGAGCCATTTCTGGTGTAACACTTTTTATGACACTTCCATTTCTGGAAAAGAACTAGTGTGAGCAGTGGTAAAATGTCAAGCACTTCACCCAGGAATGATAGCTCTCTTCTTTGCTAGATCCCCTTTAGTCACAGAACTTAAAAGCAGCATGCCACAAACTCGTATCTCTCTCCCTGTTCTATAGTCCTGTGCTTCCTTCTTTCTGATAGATTGGGGCTTCCAAGAATCACTGAGCCACCGCAGGCTAGGAATTCCCTACTGTACAATGTTACTAAAGAACTCCCAAGCTGCGAGTGAGGAGGTGTTTCCTTGCTTTCATTGCTAGATGCTCCTGAAACTTGTTCTGGCACCTCCTTCTCCATCTTACATCAAAATCATACTGAGATCTAGAATAGGCAGGCTTTCCCCATATACTCCCCTTCCGAAAGGAGCCGTATTCTAGTAAGACTCTTCAGATGTGGAGCAGGGAGGAAGAGGACTGGAGATGGAGAAGTTTTTCATATCAGAACTGCTCTTTGATAACTTGCTCAGCTCCCAACCCTGAACAGGGTTGCCTTTCCTCTCTTGAGCTTCAAAGGATCAACTTGTATGGATTCTAAAAGCAAACGATTTGCCCTAGTCAGCTTCCAAACTCATGTTACTCGGGATCTTCAGTTCTCGGCAGGCTACATTCTAGCTACAGCTTTAGTTTCACTTTACATTCTGCAAGACGATGGCATTAAGTTTGCCTGTTCCCAGTTTTTAAATCTTTCAGTGTCCATTTTATCTACTGTTGACTGGCCCCCACAGCTCTTCGTGATCTGCCTTCACACAGATGTGTGACAGCACTAGATTCACACAATGCTGTCCATCTGGTGCTTGGAACGCAAGCTACAAGTTGCAGCCCAGCAACTGGAACCCCACACACAATCCTTGGTGCAAGATGCAAGGATCTAAAAAAGAAAACTGCCCACGTTTAGTCTGTCCCCCATACACGTAGGACCTGATCAAAAAGAGGGATCTTAATATAGCAGTCTGCTTCTTTGTTTGAGCTGCCTTTGCTGGATCAGAGTAACCTTCTTTTAGCAACAGGAGGCCAACTATCTTACTATAAATGTGATTTAAGGTTGCTACCTTTCAGATGGTTGGCATTTCAATTTTTGTCTCCTGCATTCTTAGTTCTGGCAAAAGAAGAAGAAGCTACAAATGTGGAGCATCCAATTTGAGAGGGTACTTAATTTTGTTGCAGTGGGGGCTTGATTCTGACACGAGTGGATGACTGTTTTAAATTTGCTTGCATTTGTTCACAGAGACACTCGGCTTCCTCCAATCATTCCTGTCATTATTGTGGCCGAATTCACATTAAGCCAGTCGAGTTTTTAAGCGCTACAGTATTTCTGCCATCTTAATCAGGCTGCCAGCTACATATATTAAAATACTTCTCTTCAGTTATCATATTGGGTTGTTGTTTTCAGTATGATTTTACAAGTGTGCTCAATAGATCCTGCAAGCTCATTGCTGATTGGTTGGAAGAACTCACTTTTAGAAACAGAATTCATGTGCAAAGAATGCAGTAAGGAGTACAGAGAAAACATTTGGTCACAGTTTCTTATCTTAGTAATATTAATGTAACCACGGTTATTTAGAATACGTACACGACACACACAGCTACATAGATATTAAATAATTATATATACACATTCATTTTTTAAATCTAATACTAACACTTTATCCTCTTGTTACTGAAGACTGATGTTTTGGCATTTCAGGTTTGAAATCTATTTAAACCTGGGACATAGGAATGAAACACATTTTCAAGTATACGTCACAGTGATTGAACTTTGTACATGGAACCGAACACATGTTGTCTTCGCAAATACAATGCCAGCAACAGACCAATGAAAAAGCAGTTGCCTATTGAAGACATCACTGCCTAATAACTTTCTTTTGGGTCATGTTGGCATTCACACAATTTCCAATAAAAAGCCAACAGTCTTATAGACAAAAGATGGCATTTTTTAAGGGGAGGGGAGACACACACACATCTTTTTCAGTCTGAGCTAGTGTATTTTTCCTTTTTCCCAAAAGTATTCTATGTTCCTTTGTTTCTGTTATTTCCATATTTACATGTTTGTTTGTTTGTTTGTTTGTTTGTTTGTTTGTTTTAAAAAACTTAATAGGGATTTCAAATGTGAGCAGAAGAAATGCAAAGCCTTTCCTTTTAAGTTCACTAAAAACCACTAAGAATGTAAAAATTTCAAAATACCTTATAGGAATTCTTCAAAATACAGGAAGTATTTTCATGGTGGGGAGTGGGGGTGGGGGTGGGGGGGTACATCACCACATACTTTACATTACATCCACACAAGTCTACCTAATCACTTTGGTTAGACAAATATCAGTAACATACAGCAAAACATCATACATCTCACAAGACATGGTACAAAATTTCTTACAATCCAGTACTGCCGCTTTGGGGGTGGGGGAGGATGAAAACCTACTTACAGACAATTAACATAGTTCACACTAGAAAAAAACAAAAACCTATGATTACAAAATTTACTTTTTTGTTCTAATTAAACTGTTGTATGTTTCAATTTTCAATAAGCTTCCTAAAGTGTGTATATCTTGCTCACTGATTAATGTGATATTTTTTTTGTATACTATAATAGCCATTATTAGTAAATTAGCATTTTGCCAATGGAAAAAAAATCTGTTTTTAAAAACTTCAGTTGACTTCTTATTTGTAGAACTCAGAAGAGGGGGCTACTGCTCAAGACTCATAAAAACAGTCACTTAGAAATGATAAACTTAAAAAAATGGTTACACTGGAGGAAACAAGCCACGAATTTCTCTTGCTTTCTCTTAATCTGTTCTCTTACGGTGTCGAGAGGTCTTTGTTTTACAGCGCCTCTGCAGTTGTGTCTGAGGAGACAGACATGGTCACTTTGGCAATCTTAACTGTGTTTTTAATACACCTTTCAGCAGCCTTGTGGACATTACCTGGGTTGTTAGCATGTCTGTGCTGGCAGTCAGACTCCAAGCTGTTATCAAGAGGCTGTGCAGTCCCATTGCAAGGTGGAAACATGCTCCTGAAAGCATGTCTCAGGTCCTTGCTCCTGAGAGCATAGATGATGGGATTCACGGTGGAGTTCAGCAGGCAGAGCATGCTGCAGAAGGCAAAGATAGTCTTCACGAGCTTGTTCATCTTCCCAAAGACATCATAGAGCATAATTGCAAGCAGAGGACCCCAGCAGATGATCAAAACCACAAGAATGAGGACCAAGGTTTTGGCCAACCTAATGTCCATACGTGTTTGTTCCGGCCTAGTAATCTGATGCACTTTACCATCCTCTGAAGTATGTATTATTATGCTCTTCTGAGTGCCGCGGTGAAGCATCCTAATAGCATGACTATGAGCCTTCCACAGTATGTACATATAGGCATACACAATAAAAAGCAAGAGTACAGTGGTGACCCCAATCCAGAACAACAGATAGTTCTCGTCTATTAGAGGAAATATATCTGAACAAACAGAATTGAGCATTTTGCAGTTCCAGCCCAGCAGAGGAAGGACAGCTATTACAATAGCTATGGTCCACATCACGCAGAATGCTACAACAGCCTTCGATCTGGTGACAATCCTTTTATAAGATAAGGGCCTGTGTATAGATATATACCTGTCTATTGCGGTGAGGAAAAGGCTGCCCACCGAGGCAGTGAACGAGGCTGTAACTCCACCCAGTTTGAACAGGAACACATTAGGGCTGTCTTTCCGATGGAAAACATGGAAGTCAACAAAACTGTAGACGAAGATTACACTGCCCAGGAGATCAGCTACGGCCAGGCTGCTGATGAAATGGTAGGAAGGCCTGCAGCGAAGGCTTCGGGACTGCAGGATGACAATCAAGACCAGAAGGTTTTCCAGAACAGTGAAGGTGCCCAGAGTAAGGGACAGTACTGCAATGGCCAGCTGCTGGCTAGGGTTCAGAATCATAAAGCACTCCATATCCATGAAGTTATCCCCACATTGTATATTCTCCTCATTATCCTTGAAGCTGGTCAAGGTCTTGTTGTAAAAATCTGTAAGGTTGATCTGATCCTGTGGGTGCCCACCCAGGATGGCATCTTCTCCTGCAGTCATTTTTGGTCGGAAATCGCCTCGGAAAGAAGACAGAGGGAATTTCTGTGGGTAGTATCCTAACTTGGAAGCCATGTCACTTTTGAAATCTTCGTACTGGATATCGCTGGAACCCATGTATAGAAGATCTGTCGTAATTGTTCTGAAGGTCGTATCTGCGAGGCCATCTAGGACTGACTTCATAACCCCAGGTGTCAGTTATGCAGGCTTGTGGGGGGGAAAGACAGGAAAAGGCAGCAATCCTAGTAGAGAGGGAAGAAAACCAAACTTAATTAGCTATATGCAAATTATGCAAACTATAGAAAAAGGGCAAAAATTATTGTAAACAGCTTAGCTGAGTAACATCCAACAATACTGCAAAGCTTATTCTACCTAATGGTGGATCTGTCTCATATTTTACATCAAGTGCACATTCATTCAGATGTAGAATGTCTAGACTGCTGGTTATGCAATGAAATGACTGAAGGTAGGGCACGCAGAAGTATTAGAGAATATATTAATTTTTATTAAATTATTATAGCTAGTTCTGCTGGATACATTTTCTAAATGGAACTTTGATGAGAGCCCCCTCAATTCCTTCATCCAAATCGATTAGACAGGGAAGTGGTATGCGAGCATGCACACCTCCAAAAATCTTGTCCAAATCCTTAAGCCACAACCAAATAAATTATCCAGCAAACCAGGACTAGGTATCTGCAAGCCGGATTGCAGAAGTGGTAACATCAGATCAAGGAGGATGTTAGCATTTTTATCCTTAAAATGCTTAGTGAATTAATCATAGCAGATCACGGAGAGTTCTGTTGCATCACAATGCTGGCCAAGTTGGAAAAGGCCCAAATCACAGGGAAGAGCTCTACTGTGCAGTGTTGGGCATACATGACGATGGTAGAGAAGTATTGGGTAGGCTCACTAATGAGTGATTAATTGTGTTCAATCACTTACTCCAGCTGCACCCTAGAATAAATGTGAATCACCTATGATTGCTCCTCAACTTTTGATACTATTGATAGCAATGTTCTGGTGCCTTATTTAGAATAGCTATAGCCCTCAAAGGACTTCAATGGTTCTATTTCCTTCTTTCCGGCAAAAATCCCCAGAGGGTAAACTTGGCACATGCTTGCTGGGCATCTTGGGAGACATTTGTTCATAGTTCCACAGGCGGGTAAACACTGACATGTATACTGTGCAATTTATAGCCATTGAATGAGATCATCCAGAACTTTGGAATGACATGTCACCAATACACTTGTTACAGCTGGGTCTCTACTATTCCACACATCCAAGACCAGTTAATCACATGAGGTCCAGCAGGCAGGGGTGGCCTGTCCTGTTACTGCTCTTGCTATTGCTCAGGTGCTCTAAGATGTTCTCACTCAGCCCAGCTCCAATATGGGGAATGAGCTGGGTGGGAGAAAACTATTCAGAAGTACCCCAAAACAGTGAAATGACACAAGGGAAGGGTTAGGTTTCACTCCCCTCTTCCACACATCCATATTTACATTAACAGTAGACCTTCTGCACCAGCTTTATAGCAAATGGAGCAGAACAAGATGATGGCAACAATGATTTAATCATTTTTTATCCCACCTTCTCTCCCAAAGGAGCCCAGGACAGTAAACAACAAAAGAGGAAAACAAAACAATTTTTTAAAGAAATAAATGAATGAATAAAAATTCTTAGCAGTCACATATTGTTATAGCTAATAATTTCACAGTTTCCAGAAACAGTCATCAAAATGCCTGGAAGGTTTAAAAATTCCTCCTGAATGTTAATCATGAGGATGACATATGTACCTCTAGGGGCATGGGTGGCAGAAATGTATTGGAAAAAATGGAGAACTATACTGAGAAGGCCCAGCTATGGGTCAGAACCAAGTGGGCAGTGCCCAGCAGTGGCATACCAACTGGGCCTCCCCTGGCAATCATAGGGCCTGAGATTCTTTATACTGAGGGAGGTACTTTTTGAGGTACTTGGCTCCCAAGGTGTTTAGGGCTTAGTAAGCTAGTACTAACACCTTGAATTGGGCTGGAAGCCTAGTCAAACCAACAAGGTACATTCTGATTTACCTTCAGCTTCCAGACCATCTCCAAGGGCAGCTCCATGTGCAAGTGCCTAACTGTAGTTCTGTCCTGGCGCCATTCTTAAAAGATCTAGTGAGAAAGGGTGTCTGTTCACAGAACATGACAAAGAAGACAGGCCAGCCAAGATGGCGGAGATCCTTCTTTGGATTTCATGACACCTTAATTTTTACTGGAAAACATCCATGGGGGACTCCATGTTTTATGAAAACAGTGTGGAAAGGGGTGGAGCTAACCACCATATCGTGTTCCCATGTAATCTGATGCTGCTATTAGTCCTGCAGCAGAACACATACACTTCATGGGGCAATTTAAATGGGGAAAGTAGTATCAGGGTAAGGCTAACCTCCCATTCCCTTTACTGCCTCTGCTTGCTCTCATTTGGGATTATCCCCTGGATGCGTTTAGGCAAAAATGAAAATGTTAGGAAATCCAATTACAAATGTCCTATGTCTTGTCAAATTTGAGAGGCAAGAATGTGGTCTTCTACTTTATTGTCCCAAGGTTTAGGAACTGTCACCCTGTTGATGTACTTGCGACTCTTCGCCTGCTTTTCGGGTGGAGGCAAGTAAGACTCATTTGTTCTAACAAGCATTTTTCATTGTATTGCGTTGTGGTTCTACTGTTTTAAATTGGTATTTTATGGTTGTTGTAAATGTCATTGTAATTTTAACTCTCATTTTTACTGTGGCTTTATTGATGTTTTATGTTTGGACTATGAGCTGCCTTCAGCAAATTGTTTAAGACAAGATAAAAAAAATTATAAATAAGTAAACATCAAAGCAACAAAACATGGATTAATATTATTTGGGGGGGGGGGACAGGGAGCTGAGAAGAACAGAAGCAAATTACTTGTGCTGAATTTCCAGATACAGTAATTTGCGATGCGCTCCATAGATCTGCCAGTAAACAAGATAGGGAATTTGCCTTTAATTGCCAAGAGTATATATAAAAATAGCTAATCCATTCAATGTCATGGGCTGGATGTACAGGAGTGGTGGGAGGCTCCAGCTGGGGTGATAGCCTGCAGCTTATTCGAATCAATATGTGGAAGTCTGGTAGTAGATACCCCTTAGTGTGTTTTTGCCTGTGTTCTTGGGTCACCTTTGCTCATTTCCTCAATCTTCCTTCTCCTTAACGTACACTTTCCTTGGATTCCTCTTTCTCTGTCAGTCCTTACTCTACCTACCAAAGTCTCTGGGCTTTCTTACACTTCATACAGCTAACTCCTTTCTCTGGATCCTGTGTAATATCTTAAGCCCAACAAAACTGGCAACTTCCCTTCCCTTTGCTGCAGTGCAAATTTTATGACAGGTATTTGTCAGGGTAAGGTATTATTTATTATTATTTATTACATTTGTATACCGCCCTACACCTGTCGATCTCAGGGCAGTTAGGAGTGGAAAAACCTTTACAGCCCAAGGGCAGCATTCCCTCAAGGGCAACGTTCTGGGGGCCACATGCCAGTGGAGGCGGGGAGAGGCAAAAGTGGGTGGGGCCTGAGCCAAAATGGTTGTGGAGCAAAGGTTGTGCTTCTTACCCTTTGCATGGTAGGCTACATTCCAGCTGTACAAAAATCAGACGTTTCTACACGCACCTCTTTAAATGTCCTCTAGGCAAGCAAGGAGCATTAACATAGTTCAAGGACACATAGCAACCATGCAAAAATAGTCAGGTCAGAGCCAGGAAGGGGTGTGGCCTGGAGAGAGGGGTGTGGCCTTAGAAGGAAACGGAGGAGGTGTGGCTTGTGGAGAATTTCGTGAGCCAGAAAGGCTACATTCCGCCTCCAGGCCCAATGCTCCCTAGCCCCCTAAGGAGGTTGTGGACTCTCCTTCCTTGGAGGTTTTTCAGCAGAGGTTGGCTGGCCGCCTGTCATGGGTGCTTTAGTTGAGATTCCTGCATTGCAGAGGGTTGGACTAGATGACCCTCGAGCTCCCTTCCAACTCTACGATTCTATAATTCTAAGGCATGGGAGAAAAAGATTGTGTGGGTCCTGTAGAGTATTGTCTTCCTGTATTAATAGTAATACAGGAAGGCAATACTCTACAGGGTCCTAAAGCAATATGGACATACATTTGGAAGATGCAAATGGAATAGTACCACCTCTCATTTTGACAGAAAGTTTTTTAAAAATCTATACAACATGACAGTGGACTCAATGGAGAATAAAGAAAAATCAGGGTAGAAAACAGTAAGTGTTGCTAATGATGAGCTGGGAAGTCCTGCATATGATTTAGTGCTGGCTCAGCAAATCTTGGTTCATAATTCAGTCTTCCAAAATATAGAGATGGAAGCGTCTCAGAAATACTGTTATAGATAGACTCTGCTAAGATGGACACTTCAGCTGGTTATCACTCTGTATTTTTATTATGCTGTTGTTAACTGCATTTTGTATTATTCCAATGGTTTGTATTTTAATTCAATTGATGAGAAAGCACTTTTTACAGCTTTGTTTCTTGAGAAGCTAGAATGTTCACAAACATGCCATGTCATCACAGGAGCTCAGCCAATTGGTGCTGGAGCTTTCATCACTACAAGAACAAAGTAACATTTATTTTTTTAAAAAAGCTCTGTACCATTGGTGTCCTTGCGTAAAGTGCCAGGGGCTTTTGATCCAGTAGAAGGTATCTTCTAATAGAGGAAGTGACGCCATTTTTTCCAATTCTGCTTCCTAGCAACAGCACTAGGCATGTCAATTGGATTCTACCCAAAATCTGCTTTTTATGACACAAAATCCTTATAATGTGAACGGAAGCAGAAATAAACCCTTTTTAAACCTAAGTAAACTTTTAAAAGAGCAGATTTAAAATATGTGAGACTGAATTTGGAATCAATGTAGCATTCATCCAGAAATGTTCGTGACAGATTATACAGGTGATCAAAATTAATTCCCTGACTGCTATAATTTATAGCCATTCTTGAAGCAAAATGTATCAATATTTCATGTAGTGCAGAAATGCTAGAAAACAAATAGTTTTCTGGTGACTTAAACTGCCACACATTTAAAAACAAAAAGCAAAAATAACCTCACTCATTTATAATACAGGCAGAGTGTTGTACATAATGTTTCAATTAACCATTAAAAAATTTATAGAAGTGACTTTACTTAAATATGTTTATTTCTATAACACAAGGGGTTGCTATTTAAATCATTCAGTAGCAGACAGTTGGGAAAGTGTTTTTTAAACATTATTCAATTTTTCATGAAGCCTAAGTATTCAGTGATAAAGCTGCAGTGAGTATGATTTGTTAGTCTACTCAGAATAAATACCCCTTTCTCCACCTTTGAAGCACAAGAGTGTGTGAGATCGTATGTTTATTGAAAACGCTAATAAGACACTCTTATGTTTTAACAAACGTTCAGCAAAGTACTACTCTGTATGCATATGCTTTGCCAGAACCATAGTTAATGGGATCATGAAAAGCAAATCCCACCCTGCATTTCAATTCCCCCCCACACCTGTGCATTTAGATTTTTACAGTAATTTCCAAGTTATTGTATTTGCAGACAGAAATTTATTTGCAAGTACCAGAGAGTTCATTAGAACAGAGTTTAGACTTTGGAGGATGCTGCTGACATTAATTTTGTTTTGTTTGCTGTTGGGACTATCATAATTGCAAATCACTAGCAATGTGTATAAATGCACCTATTAAAATAGGAGGGAAAGTTTATTAAAGCCGGATCAAAACAAATCATACAATGAATTTGGGGGTTTGTTATTAATATAAATTAGGTACATATGCCTTTAAACTATGATATGTGAAGAGTATAAGGCCAACCCATTACTGGTCTTGGAGATCCTTCAAAATACTTTAAAAAAAAATAATAATTTCTTAGTGCTTGCTTCATGCAAGCATACTCAAGTGCTAGTAGCGCTTCATCCTGTCTCAAACTTGATGACAACAAGAAGGGGGCATCAAGGGGAAACCTGGCATTTGTCACTTCAAACAAACAAACAACATGCATAGCCTTCAAATAATAAAATAAATATAAAATAAACAAAGGGGGTTAGATCCAGAAGTTCTCGTCTCTGAACAGAATACCCTTTTTCCAACAAAGAAAAGATACTTACACAATAAAAAGGGAAATGAAATCTAGCAGGCATTGTGTATCTCTTGCACAAGCCTACTCAGCGGTACAAGCTTCCACCATTTGCGCTGAACAATGCCTTTCACTATCTCTTGGGCAAAGGTTTGCAGAACAGCTTCAGCACCAGAATTTCTTCCGCTTGCACATTTCTGGATCCAGCCCAACCCTTACAAAATGGCAAGCCTTTGCTGTTGAGATGTGGAAGCTTATGTTGACAGCTTTTTTGAAAAAAAAGGATGCCTGAACTCTTAAGCATTTTGACCAGTACAGCATTAAAAAGTGCTCCAAACTCTAAAGCAGAGAGAGACAGAAAACTTAAAATGTGAGATTAGAAGAAATGAAAGATTTGGGGGTGGGGTGTGTGGAAAAGTGATAGTGTGATATGCAACTTTTAAAATATGTAACCGTCAGCATTCTTACTTCTATGTGTGGAGAGGCGAGTACAGTAGACGGACAGAACAGTGTGGATCTGATTCCCCCAAGAGACTTGTGAAGGACGTTTATCTCTAAAGGGGATGTATTGCAAGGAAAAGATGACATGGATCTTCAAAGAACTAAAATGTATGCAAAACAGAAATTTTCATGATTGCCTTAAACACCACAGTTGTTATCAATAGTAAGCTGCATGGCTGGCCAAATAGCATTGGCTGGGAGAGGCTCAGAGGTAGGTTAAGGCAGCACGACCAGTGCCACTGAAATGTGAAATACTGAAGTCCTCCCCTGGAGAGGCTAAAGGGTAGGTTAGGAAGCCTTGTATAGATCAATGTAAGGCTTCTTCCTGCATTCCTCACATCCTGCAAACTTTAAAACGTTGAAATGGATCTCTCCTGCACTTCACAAAATCAGCCCTCAAGTTAACTATCATGTGGTTGTGCAGGGAGATTCTCTTGGGTACTCTGTAAATAATTTGTGAACAGTTCAAATTTAATGATCTCTCGGGCCACTTCCCAATGCAGGGTGTAGTCGTCCTGGCCTATTCATTTGGCGATCAGGAACAGGCTGCAGATCCAGCCCTCCAGTTTTCCTTGTCGTCTCTCAAGTGCAGATTCCCTTCTTTCCACAGCCCTATTCAGATGGACAAATCTGCAAATGCAACATGCCAGCAGAGTATGGATGACTGTAGACTATGCTGTATTTATGTTTAGAGAACAACATTTACAGCTAACTTGATAAACGGAGGTGAAGAGTTGAAAATAGTTATCAAATGCCTATATTTACATGGTTGTTTAATGCACATGTATATTATCTAATTAATCTTTGACCTGCTATTAATTTATTAGTCTAATTACTTGGAAATTAGAAGACTGTATTAATCTGGGGGAGGTAGTTTCAGATGCACTGTGTTTACATTTAGATGAGGGAGGTGAGGAGTTTGTTCCTCCCTTTCTTTTTTAAAGCATCAGCACAACAACCAGGTCCAGGTTGCTGCTCTCTGTGAAAACGGGGGCTAGAATGCCCCATGGGAACAAGTCTAAATAATGACAAACTATAAAGTGCCTGAATTACTGACAGGCAGCTTTTGAAGGCACAGAAAAGCATCTTCATGAAAAGAAAACACCTGTAGCAGGTGTTGCTTTGTGTACCATATCTGCTGGATTTCTTTAGGGGCTGCCAACCATTTTGGTCTAGTGGTTACATTTTTTATTTTGAGACCACCATGGAGGGGGTGTGGCTTAACATAAAATTAGAGAGACAACCACCCCTGGTAATCTTATGCCCAACATGGGAAATCAGCTTTTTCCTGTGTGAGCTGACACAGAAGACAATTATATTGTAAACCGCCTGGTAATCATTGGATGATGGCCAGAATAGACATTTCATAAATAATATTAACTCAGTGTGAGTTCTCTTATCCAGGAGCAGCTTAGGTGTCTCTTATCATCCTGTAGTGGACGATAGCAATGTTTTATGGATGCGTTTTCCCCCTCTTTTATGATCTTATTTTCTAAATTATGCCAAAAAGGCTGAATAAATTAAATGAGTAAAATTGTGGTAGAATGTGTGGCTTAAAAGAATCACTCATATGGGCTCTCTGCCACCTAAAACTCAGTGTCACTACCTAAGAATATTGGGTTTTTTGCTCCAAGTTTTCCTATCATTACCTTTTAGTATTTAGTATATATTGGTGGCTTACCCACTTACCTGGGAGTAAGCCCCATTAAACTCAGTCGGACTTACTTTTGAGTGTGCACACATAAGATTGCACTCTTAAGTGCTTGGTCATGTCTTTCTTACCTTTTTCTGGTATGAACACCCACAGGCAATGGCATAATTCATCAGATGTATTATTTATATATGGTACCGTTATATATTATTTAGTGCGTTTTTGTTCTGCCCTTCATCCAAAGAGTTCAAGGCAGGATGCCTGTCCCTCAAAGATCTCCAGTGTTATTCTTCCGTAATCTAGTGTCAAGTCTTTCTTTTTCAAACAGAATCAAGCAGGAAAACTTTTCCTGAATATAGGCCTGCAACTGAAGATAACAATTCATGTATCTAAAGGGGATTGTACCCAACAAAAGTCTAAATAAGCTATAATAAAATTTGCCATGAGTCACTTTGCTGTTATAGACCTATAAAATCAACTAGATAATCTGGGGAAATTTTACTTATGGTACCTAACTCTACAAAGCATCACAGAATGGATATGGGCTTTTTCATGATTATCCCTGCAGTGACTCATAAGATTAAACACTTGTTATTACTTATTTTCTGCATTTCTTTTTCACATGGGGGAAGTATAGAGCATTTGGACACTCCCCCCCCCCCCGTGTGTGTTATGTGGGGGGGGGGGTGTGTGTGTGTACAAACTCATTCAAAATACTATGGTCTTATTTAAATCTCTTACAACTGCTTATTAGTAATCACCTCCTAAAGCCGGCCCGCAGACGGCCCAGGAATCAGTGTGTTTTTACATGAGTAGAATGTGTGCTTTTATTTAAAATGCATCTCTGGGTTATTGTGGGGCATAGGTATTTGTTCATTCCCCCCCCCCCAAAAAAAAAGATAGTCAGGCCCCCCCAAAAGGTTTGAGGGACAGTGGACCGGCCCCCTGCTGAAAAAGTCTGCTGACCCCTGGACCAGATGGTCCCTGTGGTCCCTTACAACTCCACAATTCTGTGGTTCTATGTATCAGCTCTGTGTAAGGATAGAACACTGGCCCTGAGGTTGTGCACTCTGATGCTCCCAGAGAGCATGGTTGGAGTTAATAGTGGGATTATGGGAATAGAAATGCCCACCCACACAAAGTTAATCAAAGTAAGACTGCTTAAGAATGCCCTAATATTAGTCACAAAACATCTGTTTATTATTATTGGGGGGGGGGACTATTTCAAAAAAAATAACATCAGTGACCCAGATGAAGTGTCAAGCTTCAGCTATTTGCTTTATCTCTGACTGAAAAAGAAGTTTGACTGACATTTTAAAAGTTGCTAACGTATTTGTTGTACAAATTTACTGAGCACCACAGTTGGTAGAAGTGAGTTCCACAGATTTTGTGCTGATGCAAACAAAAAAAATCTTCCAGGCAAAAATGAAGCATGCCCGTTTTTTTCAGCAAAAAGTAAATAAATTAAAAAAACCAAAAACAAACCACATTTGTAGAAGCTGCACTGAGACCATTACAAAAAAAACCCCTCTCTGCTATAGCTATACCCCATCTGCACTGTATATTTTAAAATAAAAAGGTGGGGTTTTGCTGGCTTTAAAACTGGTAAAAGGTATATTATTATTATTTAGTACATGTATATCAGGGACATCCAGCTCCCAAGAGACTGTGATCTACTCACAGAATAAAAAACTAGCAGTGATCTACCCTTTTGGAGGGGGGTTCAGGTCAAAATTGTTGAGCATTTTTTAGGGAGGAAGGTCAAAGTTGTTGACCTTTTTGGGGGGTTCATGTCAAAGTTGTTGATCAGGAAACAAATGGCCTCACAGTGAAAACTACGTCTTCTAGTGATCATGCGCAAATGGAGGATGGGCCAAGGGGGTGGGGCTGGATCCTCTTTTTCCCACGCAAAGGAAAAATCAACCACAATCGACCAACACCTCCCAGGGATCTACCAGTCAATCGTGGTCAACCAGTTGGACATCCCTGCTGTATATTCCTTATTGAGGATGCCTGCCGGAAGGAGAAAACAAGGTGCAAAGAGCCAGAAGACCATTATTGAGACTCACAATTCCTCTAAAACAAAGAATCGGCAGAGAGCCAACGCCATCTGCCCTGGCTCAGAAACAGAGCGGGTTGAGGAAACCGAGAAAACGGAGCAAATAGAACAAACAGTGAGTAACAACGTTGGGAGAACCTCACCCCCCCTTAAGGAGGATGTCAATGACCCGACCCCCCTCCTCCCAGAAAAAGCTAATCCGTCCAAGAGGGCAAGAGCAGGAGCAGGAGGGATTCCTCCCCCTCCTAACGCTGACCCACCCATGCCTCTAGAACAAGATATCAGAGGAGCCTGCTTTCAACAAGTTTGGGATACGCACCCCTACCAAGAGATTTGCATGTTGTCTGCAGAAACTATGGTTCTGGTTCTGGTTCTCACTACAATAGTTAACATTGAGAAACAATTGGATACTAGTTCCTCCCCTTTAAATGCCCAAGGGCTTAAAAGGATGATAAGAAATGACTCTGTTAACAACTCACCAACTCAAACTATGGATGAAGTGAGGTCCTGTCAAGTCTTGCAAACGAACCAGATAATGCTTAAGATTCACCGATACACTCATAGGTGGATGAACCGCAGACAAATTACTATGTCCTTGTCTCAGCTCCTGAATTACCATTACCGAAATGTAGATCTAGAAAATTTCCACTTCCTGCCGACCTTGAGAAACACCATGCGCCTATTTATGACCTTTAGGTCATCAACCCTCCCATCTCGACTCACTCATAGGATACCCTATGGTGGTTCCATTCTCTCCGCCCGGTGAGGGTATTTAAGGACGAAACTAGGAGGCAATTGGTCCCTTGCATAGAGTCAAAGCTAATGCGGATAAAGGAAACCAAGCTCAACACTAGAAATACTAATTGCCCGAAGGAAGAAAAGAATTTTGTAAGCCTAGAATTACAAGACCTGAAGAAGAGGCTAATGAGTATAAAGACTGAGATTTCTACCCAAAATATAAGGACAGTAGAGCCTAGAGCACAATATTTAAAGACGTCCAACAGCTTATTATTTATTATTATTATTATTATTATCTTGTAAGTCTTGATGGTGTACTTGTTGAGTTCCATGATGGAAGACAAGTGGGGTGTAAATGTACTAAATTATAATATTTTTAAAAACTCAAAACTTAAAGGACTGGGAGACAGTACAAAGCAATTAATTTTGTTGCCATCTAGTTCACACTGCTGTAAATCTGTTGGATGCAAGATTCAAAAGCAGAAATGTAAGTGATCATAGCACTATTTCTGCATTTGACTGGATTACAAAACAAGCAGCACGCTTGATGCTGGAAAGGGACTTTCAAATGTTGCAGACTGCAGAACATCTTCAAGTATTTGGCCAAGGAATGTCGTCTGAGATTCTGCCAAGCATAGTCGTCCCGCAACATGGCGGCAAGGCCTTTGTACAACACAGCCTCCCAAATCTCCTTGCTTCTTACCTACTTTAGGTTCCTCCATCTTCTTCTGCATTATGTTAAAGAAAATGATCTATGTTTGGAAATACTAACACTAAATCAAAAAATAAACAAAAATGTGAAAAGGTAGGAAACTTTTTGAAATTGGGCAAACCTTCAGTTTTCAGTAATTCATGATAAATATGATGACAGTTATGAAGAAACGGATATGGATAACGGTAGCTTAAAAAAAGACGCTGATCGAATTTCATGCAGTGGTCATTTAGTATTGTTTTCCCTCCCCTCCCCTACTTTTATGAAAATGAATGATTTATGTCTGCTTGATACTGTGAAGGACTGGAAAGAGACAAAATAATTTGCAGAATAAATAATAATTTGTTTTACTATAATACTGTTGGTTTATATTTTTCTTGGGTTTTTGCCTGTACCTCGTAAACTGACAAAATCAAAGAGATTCTAGCTTCCTTAGTGCTCATCAACTTGTAGCTACTTTTGTAACAAAAAATGTAAAGAATAAATTCAATTTGTAATCACTGTCTGAATTAACTGCACTTTTAATGTACCAGACATGATCATTCTATGGCAAACCAAGTTATACATGATGCATTTTATGTTCCTTAAGTAATGAAGTGACCTTTGATATGTAGTGCTTTAATGAAATATTCAATTTTTAAAGAAATTTCTGGAAAATGTGCTTTCTTCCAGAAAAAAGATCCCCCATGGTTTCAAAAATTCCAGATATTTTACATCTCTAATCAAGCTGTTGAAGGAAAAAAAGAGGGAAGATTCTTGAGCTAGCTTAAAGTAGGTTGACAGACGACTTTAAAAAGGGCACTTTTTAATTGAATTTTATAAAGAATACAGAGTATTTGAAGGTTTTTGAGGATATGTCTTCTCGTTTATTTATTTAGATCTAAGCTATATCCTATCTCAGGGGCTCAAGGGGGTTACAATATCTTGCAAATATTAAAAATGTAATATAAAAAGACACAAGACAAGTAATATGGAAAGGTGGTAATGATGGAAAGTTGAACCTTTGACCCAACTAAACATGCTTAAAGATTAGAGTTAAAGCTTGAGGGAAACCATAAACCACTGTATTTCATTCATGTATAATTATATTTAAGAAATGACCCTTTTTCTGGACAATAATGTTTGGAGTATGGATATGGATTTCATCAGACAGTACAAATGAGATGCTGGAGGCCTAAGGTAATGTTGCAGATGAAGTAGTGAATTGTTTTATGTAGGAGGAAAGGGAGAGCCAGCATGATGGATGGTGGCAGGGTTATGGACGGAAGAAGAGGCAAGAAACACATCATGAATTTTGGGAACAACAGCCATTTTCTACCAAAAGTAAAACTGAGGTAAAAAGTATTGACTACGTGCCTTATTTTAAGCATATACTTCAGAAGTCCATTTGTAGAATGGTTAACATATTTGATATAACGTATCAGCAAAACTATAATGAGTATCATTGATTTCCCAGCCAGATTTGACATGGAGAGAAGTATTTTCAATGTAATAGGTTTGCAGTGTACCAGTGGTTTTTCAAAGGGTGTGGTGTGTCGCACTGGTTTTGCAGGAGAGGGTGGCAAATGTAGTGGGAAGATTCAAAGGCAACCAAAATTATATTTGGGAATGAGTCATGTTCCTACAAAGCTATTGTTTTATACTTTCTGGATGTCCCGTGATCATATTATAAAGTGACTGTGTTCTGTGATATAAACCAAGCACTGCCGGGAGTTGTTTCTTGTTATTTTCCACTGCATTTCTGATCAATTAAAAATTCAGTTGTGGTGCGAGCAAATTTTCATTCTGAAACTGTGGCCTAGAGAAAAGTTTGAGAACCACTGCAGCATACTGTCAAATGATAAATGCAGATTGGTCTGATGAGAGGCGTGAAATGGAATCTGATGTAATAGCACCAAGAAAAAGCTGAGAAATAATTGTCAGTTTTCTCAAAGAAAGAGCTGATTTTGAAAGAGCACAAACTACTCATTAAGGAAATTGTTGGTGTTTTATGATTTTGGAGACAATCCAGAACTCAATCCACAATGGGAAGTTAAATTATTCATAGAATGATTAAATATACAAGTTTATATGTGAGACATGAATGGGCCATGAGGCAATACTGTAATGTAAAAGTTTCATAGACCCAATATCAACTCTGAAAAGGGTTTTGGGACAATATTTCAAGCCACATACCCTAGTGCAGGTCTGTCAAAGAGGCTGTTGCCACAGATGCCATCTTATCCAAACCTCTTCACCTCTTTTGCTTCTAGACTGGCAAGTGTAGGGACAGGTGCCACCTCTTTGGTAACTGGATTTAACCCAAGAACCTCCAGTTGCGGTCTTGTTTTTTTAGACTACAAGTAGTGATGAACGCAACTGCAAAGGCATTTTCTTAACATTAAACCGATGGAGGAAATCATTGATGCATTATCATGCTTGGTAAAACTCTGCTGTTAAGAAAGAAAGAAAACATACTCTCTGTCATCAGCTTAAGTGATGAACACTTCTCAAGATGATGTTTTATGCCTCTCTTCAAAGCTGAATTCAAGTTAAGTAGGTATTCAGATACATACCCTAAGGGAAACAAATAGCTGGTGAAACAGATACTTCCTAGCGTTTCAAGATATCACACCAGATTGTTGGGCCATGCAGCATACATTGAAAACATGCAGATGCTTCTGCTTATGTAAAAAGGAAGAATTATAGTGGATAATACTATTCAGAACAACAAAACGTGGGTGATGTCACATCTGCAAGCCTCAACTGCAAAGAAAATATATGTTTAATGTAAAAATGCATTTCCATATGCTAAAGGGAGTAGATTAACTCACTCTGCACACATATAAACAACAACTATTATGCCAGCTCACTTGAGCAATGGAAAGCTTACAGATATTGAGGTAGTTCTTGGTATCAGCAAATGAAAATTGTTAATGCTGAAGTGCAAACAATGAAGCTGAGAAATATCCAGTGTGTTTTAATACATGCCAGAAACACTTCATGTGGAATGTCTATCATATGTGAAATTCATACAAAAAAGCTTTCTGAAAAGAGGGGATACAGAAGTAGGGATGGGGTGACGGGGCTCCACTGAGATTATACTAATACGTTTAATTTGCTCTCCACACACCAAGTTGGACCCAGAGCTGCTCTTCTGCAAGTGGAAAAGCTCATTCTGTCCACATGAGGGACTGAGATCCAGAAGCAGGTTCCCCTGGATTGAGTGGAAGAGGGTTCTCTCTACCCCTGGGGCCCATGCCCTCACTCCCAAGCTGTTCTGCATGGGGAAATGCAGAGGGAAGATCTTTGCATCTGCAAATATCACCTTCTCCCCTTCTCTAGCTCATGGTGGATACAGTAGATCTAACCTATCTGCACACTATGTTAAAAACAGGCAGACGTGACTAAAAATAACGATTCCGTACTAATTTAACATAGTCATCAAGGGGAGAAAAGCTTTGCAAGCTTTCCTAAAATGCAGGTGTGAAAATTTACTCCAGCTGGGCTAAAATAAGATTTTTATAGTGTTACTTAATCAGCATCGTCTACCCAAGTCTTTCTAGTAAACATGACTAACTCAATACACATGATTGCTTCAGATAAGGTCATTTCTAGATCATGTAAAATATTACAGCTTTGGTACGGCCTTTTCCTCGTACATTTTCAGTGAATAAAATTGATATACAGAAGTACCTAATTTGTTCATTATCAACAGACCAGTCTGTGCTGGGGGGGGGGGCAGCCAGATATTCTTGCCCAGGGTCTTGGATGGCTAAGCTGGACCAGCTGCTTATTGTTTGAGGTTATAACTTTATTCTTCTAAGACTCCCACCCCAGGCCTCAGGCAAGCTCTGCAGGGGCCTGCCAAGAGATCAGATGCCAGAAGATCAGATGCAAAAGACAACAGGGTTCATGAACCTTTAATTGTTGCTTAAGAAAGGGGATTTAGGTAGAGTGCTGCACATTTGAAGTTTCCTACATAATCAATAAAGATAGAGATGTCTGGATCTCTACTATATCTGGTTGGCCTGCAATAGGGTAACATATTAGAAAAACATGGACCTGGTCCATTTGGGAATGTAGCACAATAAAGGCTACTTTTATTACATAGAAAGAAACAAAAGGCTATGCTACAATTTGTAACTGTATTCTTTTAACTCAAGAAAAAAGTTTACAAAATGTTCTTCCAGATTACAAACCTAGACTTGTAATCAGTTCCATAGACTTGATTCCCAAATAATTCCATGCAAATAGATGTGTTTAGCTTTTGGATTTTGGTAACAATATCACTTCACATATTTTATTCTATTGAGATCAAGCGTTCTTTGAAACACAACTATATACACACACAACTATAACCCCAAATGCACACTGAGAGAGCAATTCTGTTCTTGTCTACTTAGAAGCAAGTCCCCCTGAGTTCACTTGAGCTTACTCCCAGGTAAGTCATTATAGGACTGCAGTCTTACGATACAAGCCTAACTACGTCTACTCAGCTATGAGTTGCATTGAGTCCAGTGAAGGTTATTCCCAGGTGAGTATAGGACTGCAGCCTTAGCAAACTCTTAGTTCTAACATCAAATGTGCCAGCAGTATAAGAACAGAACAGCTTAAATTTTATCACAGCTTCTATTCAAATTTATTAACATAATATCATTTTGGGCCTGCTTTGGCACGCTTGCAAAACTGCTCTGAACTAGACGTTTAGTCCCCTACAAGTAAGAAAACAAGAGCAGCATTGTTGCAATTAAGGGCCCATTTCTCTCTGTCTTCTGTGTCCATTTGTACAGTTGCTTTAATCCTGGATGAGTCCCAGTGTTAGGATTGTTGGCAGCAGTTGACCGTACAATGCCTGAGTTTCAAAAAAGGTAAAATATTCAACTTTTCACAATGAATGCATAAGAATTTTTTTTGGGATGACTTTTGTGGGGGGGAGAATGCAACTCTGAAATATGAAGGAATTGCTCCAAATGGCATCCTTCTGAAAGTGAACGTTTTTGAAAACTAATAATATAGCCGCGAACAAAGGAGAGTCGGAAAAAGGCCCACACCTTAACAAGAGACAAAAATGAATTCTGAAGATGCTTTGAAGTATGATTGATTTGGTGGAGAAAATTCATAGAATCAGTTGCTTTGAAAAGGACATGAATCTTTTAGGGTATTATAAAAAATAAAAAAAAAGAAACCTTTCCCCATAAGAAATTAGTGAGAAGTGTGGGAGTGAGTGGATGAAATAGAATTGTACGGTTGAAGGGGGGGGGGGGGTTAACTCTAAAGTTCTTAGCTATTTTTTTTTTTTTTTAGAATTCATTTATATCACCCCTTTCCTTCATCAGTGAACCAGGTTTCCCATCCAGGCACTGACCAGATACAGACCTGCTTCACTTCAGAAAGGGTGACAGCCTTTAGACCATATCTATATATTATATGCTGTTTTATATGCTGTCTAGGATTTTGCTTCACTTTAATCTCTTGACTAAACTGCTTCAGTCACAAACAGAGACTAGTACTCAAAGTTTCAGTTATGAAAGCAGCACTGAAAATTTCTATTCAATCTCAGAATCTGAGCTTTCTTAATCAAAAGTACAGTATGTTTATATATGAAAGTAGGAAGAATTTGATTAGAAATTTGAATTCAGAAACACAACGGCAAAGTTTGCCCAGGACACATCATCCATTTAGCAAAGCATAAAAAAAAAAACTTGTAAGGATGTCCTTTATGCAATGGAACCAATGTAATTATTTAAAGAACAACAGCTAATAAAATCAAAGACATCACACTCCTGCAGTGCAATACTCTGCATTTTTATTTGAAATGGAATTTATTCCCAAGTAAACATGTTTAGGAGCGCAGGTGACAGCCAACGTTGGTCATACTCAAGAGCAGACCCACTGAAATCAATTAATGCACTTAAATTCCTTGATTCCATAGGTATAAACTGAGTATGATTAATGTTGGATATTACTCATGATCTTGGATTTTTTCCAGGTTTGTTATTTTTCCATTACTTTCCAATTTGAGGTGTTACAGGAGGTTGATGACGTATCTTAATAGAAAACATATCTTACATTCCTTGAAGACTTCTCTCTTTTTCAGTGCTCATTAGTTTTGAAATTAAATTATTGGTTTTATAAATTCAGCTCAAGATCATTTTATTCAGATAAGTTCTACATTTCATCCCAATATATTCTAAAAGGTGACTCTGTGTGTGTTTTTGCTGCAAAGCCAATTTTGAGTTAATGCAATTTTACATGTGCATATTTGGCTTAAGCTAATTAGACACTCCTGCTTTCTCTCTTATTGTAAATTTACACTTGCTGCATAACATGACCTATCACCATAATGACTGCTATTTCTTCTTCTTCTTACTGAGTAGAAGAGGCAACATCTCTGTAATTTCTATTATGTGCAGTCTGTGTAAAAATAAGCTCCGCTAATTGCTGCAGTGTTAACCATCTTATTACTTAAAATGCATTTTTTAAAAATGCTGCTCTGGCTGGGTTCTTTAGGCCAAACAACAACAGCAATAATACCAACAGACAGAGAGGTGCTTGTTCTTTAAGGCAAAGAAGAACAATAACACTGGAGGAACATACAGGAAGAGTGAGAACGACCCACCACCATATTTAAGCCTTTTAAATCATAATCATCATAATACAAATAAAACTTTGCATCATTATGGCTTAGCATGTATAAATAAACCTCCAAAGAGACCCCCCCCCAATCTGATTAATTGAATTTATTTTCCTAGATGTTTTCAAAGTAACCACACAATAGGCAACCAAGCCATATTGCATGCTGAAGGCATATTTTTTTCCTTAAAAGTAGAATTCATAGCATTCTTCAAAGCAAGATAATGGCAGTTATCATCTAATGTTGTTATATAGTTATATATATATGTATATTAGTAAAGTGATGTCAGAAATCATCATTTCATCCAAGGCTTGAGACATACCTCGCCCTGGAAGCTTTGCACTGTAGCTTGTACTTTTGATAGAAGCCCACCCAAAGAATAGTTTGTTTGTCAAAATACCTGATGCTTAACACCAAAGATTTAACCATTTCTTACTTGCTGTAGATAATTCTACTAGACTGGATGGTAGGGAGGAATCATCAAATATTTAGAGGCTATTGGATGCTCAGTGTTTTGTTTATACCTCACTGAGCATCTCTGCATCCAGGATAACCACCAGTGTACAAAAAAACAACAACATCCTATAGTTGCCTTTTCCTGCTGTTTAGAACCTTAACTGTTGGGAGTTGGGGCGGGAGGGAAGGGGAGAGGCGAGAGAAGAGATAATACAGGAAAAATCAATAAGAATGTCTTCCATTATTAATCACCAAAGGGTTAGGATTAAAGACGAAACCCTCTATGTCAGACAAAGTCCTATGGGAACCTAGAGGTTGACTGCTCTGAAAGGTTCTGTATGGAGGAGAATGAATGCATATTAGCCATAAAACTACCAGTCTTTAGCTTCTACAAAGCTGCCTCTTGTCAGATCTCACATCCCTCCATCCCCCTGTGCCCCCCCATCCCCGTTAAGATCATATCCATTAACAGAAGAAATGAACCTGGAGAAAATATATTTTCCATTCACTCAATCTTGCCTCATTACATAGTCACTCTGCCCTGATCTCTTCTGGATCAGATCAATTATACCTGTAACACGAAGGAAATAAGAGAGCAGTGCACCATTTGCCATATGCAAAGGACCTTTATTAACACAACACAGCATCTGCAAATTTCTGGTTGCTTTTAAGAATCCATTGATTTTGATTACGGCTCTTGTATCCAGCAATGGTGCTATCACACAATGGAACGGCAAATAAGACACGCCAAAATCTAGCAAAGCCACCTGAACACCGCTTTGCAGTTTTAACCTCAAATGGGTGAAGCGCAACAAAGTCTAGGCTGAGGTCTCAGGTTCAGTGTCCACAAATGACTCTCCTTTAAAGCACTAATTCATTCAATGACTGTTAATTGAGGTCACCTTCTGCCTTTTTATGCTCCTGTATAATTCCAGACTGGTTATTTTCTTTCCCTAACAAAGGACATTAGAGTGGACATTTATATTCTGGGGCCACAAATACAGAAATAAAAACTTTCCTGGTTCATCAGGTGCTGTGGATTTCATACAAGCCCCAATGAATTGTTATGATTTTCCGTTTCAGACCATTTTTTAAACAGATGCCTACACTGATCCTTTGTAGGAAAATTGCCCAGTTTGAGAGTGCAGAGCATTTATGCATCTGGTACTATACCTGAATTGCTGTAGGCGGCTCTCAAAAGATTCATAGTTACAACAATACAGATACTATACAAACAATAATTAGAAAGCGGTTGGGTGGGATATAGGTATATAAACATATGTGCTCTCGCTCGCTCGCTCGCTCTCTCGCACACACAGAGTGAGCTACCTATCTGTGACACATAAACTACTTGATCTTCCTAAAGTAAAGCTTTCCAAAAATCTATCCCCTGGGGAAACAGATCACGCATTAATTGGCATTTCGGAGAACGCTACTTGGCAGCAACTTCCACCGATTCGTCTGCTGATGACCGGGATCCAAAGGTGCAGTCCGGACAGAGGAATCAGTGGAGATTTTGCTCTGAGGACTGAACTCTCAAGGGCTTGCGTCTACCCAGAGGAACACCTTGAAACCTGCACCTTGAGGCGAGTCCAGCGAGGTCCTCGCCTTTCAAGGAGCTCGCCCCTGAAATTCGGAGCACCGCGCGACTCCACGCGCAACTATCCTGGGCGGACGGGTCTGAGTTCCAGGCGGGGTTCTCCATCCAGCCCTGCGCGCGCGGCGAAGCGGGCAGCAACACGGCGCCCCCCGCTCCCCCTGGCTGACCTATAGCCATTGCCCGCCCGGGTCTCCTTGCCCAAAGAGCAGCTGCCCGCCCCCCCCCCCGTCCTTACCTTTCCCCACGTTCACATGGCCCCGTCTCTCGCAGCTCCCTCGGCTGAGGGGAGGCGGCGCGGCGGGGGTGGTCCGGAGAGCGCGCGCTGGGTCTTCGCGCCTCGCGCTCCCTTCGCGGTGGAGGCGCGCTGCTGCTCCAAGGCTGACCCTCGGCGGGCAGCGAGCGGGGCGAGCTTTTCCGCCCGGCGGCACTGGCTGAGGGGAGGGGAGCGGAGGGCTGGACGGGGAGGGGTGGGGGATGAGAAGGCGGCGCGAAGGTAGGAGGAAGGGGAGAGGAGAGGGGAGCAGCTCCGCGTTCCTCTCGGCCCCTCAGGTCTGGCGCCGGCCTCGGTCTCCCGCGCCGCTCGCCATGTGCTTCTCTTCTGCGCTGCTCCTGGAGCTCTGAGAGGAAAAGGAACTGTGCCCAGCGCCCTCCCCGAAGCCCCGTCCTCCTCTTCCTCCTCCTCCTCCTCCTCGGCTGCTGCGGCTTGTTGCCCGACGTCTCCCCTCCTCAACAGCTTGCCTCGCCGCACACCCCTTCTTTCCCTCCTGGTCCCATTTATGAAGCTCAGTTGCCATCACGTGTTAATGTGCCTTTGTCCTGTCGCTGGCAGCAGCGGCAGCAGAAGCGCGGCAACAGTAACTAGCGCGGAGGGAGGGAGGGAGGCAGGCAAGGAGGGAGGGAGGGAGGGAAGGAAGGACGGCGTGGGGGGGTGGGGGACCAGGCAAGAGCGCCAAACTTCGCGAGTGCGACGCATGAGGCGGGCAGGGAGGCGCGCTGTGTTGCGCGCGCGCGTGGAGGGACGGCGGGGCGAGAAAACAGGGCTCTTTCCTGGGACTGCGCAGGGGGAGTGGGGGTCAGTGGAAAGGGGCCGTTTCTGGAGTGCTGAGGGGCACGCTGCTGTTCTTGCTAAGGGGCTGAAGTCCCCTGTGGGGCGAGGTGGCTGGCGAGGGCATTCGTGCCTCGGCTGCTCTCCTTGGAAAGCAAAGCGTGCGGCTCGTTTCGCCCGCGCTCCCACTCTCGGGAGGCCGTTTCGATGGCTGGCACCGGCGCAAAGATACCGGTTGCTGCCGCTGCGTGCGTTGGTTGGCGAAGGCGGAATGGACGGGGCCAAGGGGGCTTCGAAGGGGGGTCGGCGCAGTGGGGCGCCCCAGCGCAGCTCGTGGGGCGCGGGGCACAGCGGGCGGGCTGAGGCGGGAGAAATAGAGCCGCGCGGGACCGGGCTGCCCTCCGGCTCGAGACACCAAGGGCGCTGGAGGGGCGGAGAGTTGAAGGAAAGTTAAGCTGCGAGGGAGGCCTTTCACGAGAGACCTGCTTTATTTCAATCTTGAAAGGTGACCTGAGGCTCCTCGTGCCGAGGGCGAGACCTCTGCTCCGAGCCACCCGCAACAGCCTAGCAACGACTCCGGCCCCCTCCTCTCCTCTTTTGCCCAGCCGCTCTCCCCACCCACCCAGTGAGGGGCTTTGCATTATTCATACTAATTTGACTCCCCTCATCATCTCGGCAGGTTTCTCTTTGGAATTACAGATTATTATTATTTTTCTCTTCCAGCCCCTGCATAACACGGCTGGCTCCTCAGGGAGCGCGTTTTCCCGCCCTGCCCGGCCACCCCTCGAGGCGAGGTTATTCGCGGCCCTCTTGCCCACCCCATAAACAAACAAATCAGGCTCGGTAGGCTTTGTGACCCCACCATTGCTCAGTTTTCTGACTGGGATGATATGCCCGGGAGAGGACCCTGCTTCTTTCCTCTCCCAGCGCCTTCTGGGAGCGCACGAGCAGGCTGTTGCAGCAGCCGGAGCAAGGAGGGGCGCGGGAAAGGCGCGAAGGAAAGCCGCCGGGCGCAGCCGGCCTCTGCTGCTCTCCATGTGCGCAGATCTGGCTGCCCTTCTTCGCGAGGGGGCGAGAAGAGCGCAGAGTAGGTGGTGGTGTTTTTATGTTTGTCTCCGGCAGCGTCTCTCTCTCTCCCCCCCCCCACCTTCTCCACCCCCATTTCAGTGATCAATACTACAGCTATAACTGCAACGCATTTAGACTGAATCCTCCTCCCACACTCTGGCGCATATTCCAGTCCCGTATGATCTGTTATGCAGGGAATAGACTGGGAAGCACGTGACAGGCCGTATTTATATGGTGCTTCTAGAGTTCTCCGTGCAAAACATTTTGCAGGCAGATTTCAATAATTCTTTCCAATAACCTGGCAAGGCTGTATCATTTTTCTCATATTAGTGACAGCATTCGGTCCACACACTTCTTTAAGTGCCGCCTTAAAACATCTCTGTTTTCCCTGGCCTGCTGAGATTTTAATATGCAATGCAATTGGTATGCATGTTTTCTTGGAGGTAACTCCCACTGTGTTCAGTAGGGCTTATTCCCAAATAAGCCTCCTCCGTTGTCTTTCCTTACCTCCTCCTCCCTTCCTTCCATTTAGTTAAACAACACGCTGGCATTGTCATGGTTCATTCTGTTTTACACTGGGCAGCACCTTGCTTTCTCCAATGGCCTTAAGAAATAACAAAATCATATTATGTCAGAGGCACGTTTTGGAAGAAGACTTCCAGGTCTGCAGCTCAGGCTCTTTGTATTAGCATTATGCTGCACTAGCTCTTAATGTAATTTGCATTGTTGAAGGGAAGCTAGTGCGGACAACCAGTAGCCACTGGGAACCCAATGGAACCAACACAGAGCTTTTGAAATGAGGAACATAAATACATGGAATATTATAAATGCTGCAGTGCTTTTCTCATGCATGCCATTCTATAATCATGGCAATATTACACAATGGTTTAATGAGTAATAATGCTAAACAGTGCTAAATAAATATTGGATTTGTGGTCTGGTCGCGTGGATCTATCTGACCTATCATTAGAGTGCCTGGAATTGCTATGAAGGCACAAGGCAGTATTGGGGAATTCCAAGTCTGAGTAGCTCAGTTTGTTAGAGCATGGTGCTGATAATGCCAAAGTTGCAGGTTTGATTCCTGTATGGGACACTTGCATATCACTGCATTGCAGGGGGTTGGACTAGATGATCCTCAGGGTCCCTTCCAACTCTACAATATGATTCTATGTGTACAACATTTTCAGGGATGGGGAAGAGGCGGGTCCTCTCCGTCAGTTTCCTAAGGGCATTCTGCCCCTGGCAGATGTAGGTAAGCTTATCCTGTGCAACATTGTGCCAGGCTTTTCTGATAGTAAGGGTTGGTTGTCCAGGAAGTAGCAGCAGTGGAGACTAGTGCATTAGGGCAAATAAGGCATTGCCCCCAACAACCTCAGTCTGCCCTCTGCTAATCCCCACCTGCCTTCTTCCTTACAGCTACCAATCCTGGGAGCAGCTTTCTCCTCCTTAGTCTCAGTTTTGACTTTGTAGAGAGAATGATGAGGACAACACAATAATTAGTTGGCTCTGCCTGTCGTTTGCTCTGGCGCCACCTACTGTTCACCTCCCTGCCTTCCACCTTACCAGGCACCACTAGTGGCAAGTTGCACAGATGCCTAGATGAGTAATATACCAGGACAGACAAAGAAGAGAGAGCAGTTCTTCACACAGAGCATAGTTAAACTATGGAATTCACTCCCGCAGCAGTCAGGGATGGCCACCGACTTGGATGGCTTTAGACAAATTCATAGAGGTTGAGACTAACTGGCTCTACTCCATGGTCAGATATAGTATGCTTCTGAATACCTGTTGCTGGAAATTGCAGGAGCGGAAAGTGCTGTTGTGTGAGCTTCCCAAAGGCATCTGCCTGCCCACTGTGAACAGGATGCTGGACTACATGGGCCACTAGCCTGATCCAGTAAAACTATTGTTACATTCTTAATGGCAGCAGTGCTTGAAGCCACTGTTGTACCACTGTAAATATGCACATCACTGTGTCAGAGATATAAATGTGAGTTAGGATTCACCTTGCATTGAATGGAACTTCTGCCCTGAGACCTGCAGGTATCGGGTGGTATATAAATTTATTAAATAATGATAATGATAGGCAGCTTTCAATGGTACCCTAGACTATATCTAGCAATTTCTTTTTCACTGATAAATTTCAAGAAATGTGCCCCAGCAGCAGTAAATTTTGTGGAACGGCAAACAAAGAGAAAGATGGCTAAGTTTTTCCTTTTCCAATTGTGGATTCATATTATAAAATCATTATTATTAATCATTCATATTTATAACATTGAGGTCAAGGAGAATTTGGCACTTACTACAGCAGCCAGAAATGTATCCTTTTGCATGAAATGGTTGCCCTCTGAAAACAACTAGGTTCTCAAAGAAGAAAGAGACCAAAACTGCCTGTTCTGCCTCCCCCTCCCTTTTAATACATTAACACCTTTGAGATTGACAGCAATTCAGAACCAAGAAGACTAACTGAGCTGGAGACCTCCTAGCACTGACTCTGAGATGCTTGCTAAGTCTATTTGATCCTAGCTTTCTACATGTATTTCTTACCCACCAAGCCTCTTGCTGATGGTAATCCAATTATTAAAAGTGCAATGAAGAGAGAAGCATATTTATTTTAGAAATGGCTTCGCTACCTGGAGGAAGGAGGAGAGTTACCTCATTTGTGCCCAAGAAGAGTATCTGCTGTATATCTGAAAATTCAGTGAAGCTGCTGTGCAAACAATGCACAAACAAACAAACACCCTTCGTTTTACACTGCAGTAAATCATAACAGATTTCCTTGGTTTTTACGTTTCTTTTCCTAAAGGGACCAGTTTGTTTTCACCTGCGGGGTTTGTTGTTGTTGTTGTTGTTAATTTAATTTAAAACCCGTTAGGCTCTGCTTGCCTCACCAAAGGCCACCTTTCCCCCTTCCTAAGGTAAAACATGCTCTGTGTAAATGCCAGCAGACCAGAACCAGCCCACAGAATGCTCTAGGGTGCTTCTCTCCTTCGCTGGCCCACCCTCTTCCATGTTTACTGCTTGTTAAACAGGCTTAGCCTCAACTAGTAGAACAGATTCCAACAGCAGGATAATTATCTCCCCCCCCCCCACTAAATAACGATACATCAACAAACGGCTTTTCAATGCAGAAATCTATCATCTCAGCAGTTTCTCCCCCCTTAACAGCTGAATTTGTTTATTAGTTTAGCATAACGCAGTCACAGGAGATAATTCTAAAAGAGGCAAAGTATTACTGCTGTTAGCACATTGAAAGCATAAGTCAACTCCTAGGAGGCAAGGTCCCTTCGGTTCCCCCAATGAAACATTTGAGCACCGCACCCCTCAAGTTAACAGGCACTGCCATCCAAACGGTATGCATGTACCACATCATCTGCTCGATTGGCACCCCTGATTGAGAAAAAATAGTCCGTCTTAGGTAGGAAAGATTGAACCCTGTGGCCTGGGACAGCTTTGCATTGTCTCTTCCTCAACTGTTGAAACTTGGCCACTGAGTTCAAGCTCTACATTGGTAGCTGGTTTGTTTTCAGGAATCTGTGCAGCTGCCCTGCAGGGCTCTTAACACAGGCCTGCAGCAGTGTTTTTCCTAGGCTAAGAAAAGAGAAGAAGCTAGAAGCTTGGTTGTACCTAACCGGGGAAGTGCACAATGCCTGAATACAGTGCACTTTTGCAGCAGTGCAGATAGTTGTGCTGTTCCAACACCAGTCTGGGGGTTACTGTATGCCAGTACTCATTCACTTCATTTCAACACCAGTCCGGGGGTTACTATATGTCAGTACTCATGCAATGTAAGAGTTGTCATTGGTGCAGACACAACCCTTGTGGTTCTCATCACCAGACCCTTCCTTACCTGTATTGAGCATCCTGCGGATACTTCCTCAGAAGCAAATCATTCTTGATCTCAAGGAGATTAGTTTGCAAATAAATGTCCATAGGATTAGTGTTCAGTTGGTTTATTCCACTCATTTTTATTCAGGCTACCAACTTTTGTTTCTAAGACAAGTGAGTGCACATTGTCGCCATCAGTTAAAGTGTATGTCATATACTCTTAAAAGTTCCACTTCCCAGAGTATTCATGCTACTACTGATCCAGTGGTAGAAGCCATTGGGGAGTTATATAGAGAGAAACTAGCTGTCGTATACATGAAGAGATTCTTCCAAGTCAACTGAATGGAACAATGTTTTTTAGTGCTCCATTTGCCAGCAAACACAAGCTCTGCTGAATCTAGCCAGAGTTTGGACCCCGGGATTAATGTCCTTTGAAGGAAAGTTACTAGGAATACTTCGCTTCATTAAACAGTGAACAGTTAGCTTCTTCAGTATCTGGGCTGACAATTGCAACTGTCATGGCAACAGACAGCAAGAGACGGTGAGGTATGTGATGGTTCTAGGTAGTCTACTTTCCCCCTTCGTACATTTGCCCTGTAACACTTTTCTTCCTGGTACTGATTTCATGTGGAAATGTAGGCGAAAATGCCTTGCACCTCACTTCCAGACACCTTTTCATGACAGGTTGGTTTCCCCTCTAGCTCCTTCCCAAAGAAAATCCATTAGGCAGTTCTCCAGCACTTGCCCTCGCTCAAATGAACATAGTGAAGTAATGCCTTTGAGAACCTTCCCTGGGGATTGCAATAAGAAATATTCTCAACAAACTCTGCCCGATGGCATTGTGTTTTCCATGCTCACAATGCAGTGCTCAGAACCCCTTCTGAGAAACCGGTTGGGTCTACTGAGAATTTGCTACAATCCTAAGCATGCATGCTTGGAATCAGTGGGACTTCTGAATAAATATGCTTAGGATTGGAGGAGCTGCTTTTGTTTAATGCCTGAAAATCAGAAATAATCCTACCATACACTTTCTTCCTCCTAGTCTTTTGTCTCTTTAGAATCTGGACTCTTTGTTTCTTGTTCCTGCTTCAGTACTATATTCTTGGGTGTTATCTTGAACAGCGTTTTGCAATAGAAAGAGTTGGAACAAGCCGTTACCAAACAGATCTGTTGAGAGCTAACTCCGCTGTCATCCATTGTGCCAGAAGCACACCCGCAAAATGAAGAAGGAAAAAAGAGTGACCCCACGTTGCCCTGATGAATAATTTAATTGCCTAACTTAATTGCACAAAGAGCTGGACAATAAGGAACCATTTGCATTTTGTAAAGTGTTTTGAAGTGCTCCTTGCTGCCTTGCACAAGTTTAATTTTTGTTGAAAGTGCTCCATTAATTTGCTGAACCCTGAGATAAATACACAACCAGTGTTTCAGAGGGATTTTTTGTGCCATTCCAACCTACCCAATGCTCCTCAGATTGTGGGTGGGGAGGGATGTAGTTCAAGGTTGAAATCCACAAAGTACCTGCTATTCATATTCTTTTCAGCAGGGTTGGTACAAAAGCAGCACATACCGAGGTGGATTGCCTACATATCTAGTGGTTTGAGTACTGTTGCTGTCACAAAGGTGCCAATTAGGCTGGCGATTTTTGTAATGTGGATATCAGTTTATTAGGACAAAGGCTGAGACAGTAAACTCACAGGAAAAGGAATAGCTATCATATGTTAATGACTTCCTACCGCTACTGACCTGAAACAAATTAAAACCAGTGATGCGGGCATTAAAGCCTTTCTTTCCTATCATTAACTATACCCTGAAGCTATCCCGTCCCCCCAATATTCCTCTCTCCTGTCTTCTTTTTCTGCTTTGTCCTTCTAAATTGGACCTGAGTGACAGTGCACCAATTTAGCCGCAATTCTTGATAATTTGGGTTGTGCATTCATTGAAACCAAGATGAGTAAGACATGGAGTATAGTTAACTGATTTTTTTTTTAATCTATTCTTGGCAGAACTGTTAATAGGTAAGCTGATCCAATTGTGTTGGGAATAATCATCTGTCAATGTATTTATTGTATTTAGTTATTACTTTTTAAATGGGTGGCATTAGAGGTTATGAGCGGCTTGTTTTGTTTTTTGCTTTTGCTGTTTTGATGGCGAGGCTAATCCTTTCTTCTCTTCTTTTTACCGCTCTCCTCAAATGCCCCATTCTTTGACACAGGGGAAAGTATATCTGAAGGCAAGTGACAGACAGAGGAATTAGGATTGGTTCTTATAACAATGAAAAGGTTACTACTTGGAACATTTTTATCTGGAATATTTCAGAGGGTGCCTGATTCTGAGGGGGAAACTTTTGTCAAATTTTCTCTCTGAGGCAGTGCTGCCTCAGCTCCTCTTCATTCCCTCCATGTTCCATGAGTTTCAATATATATAGGGGAAAACAGTATTCAGTACAGTGGTACCTCAATTTAAGAACAGTCTGGTTTAAGAACGATTTAGTTTACGAACTCCGCAAAACCAGAAATAGTGTCTTGGTTTGAGAACTTTACCTTGGTCTAAGAACGGAATCCGAATGGTGGAAGGGCACTGGTGGCAGAAGGGCTCATTAGGGAAAGTGTGCCTTGGTTTCAGAATGTTTTCGGTTTAAGAACAGACTTCCGGAACGGATTAAGTTCGTAAACCGAGGTACCACTGTACAGGCAGCGACTGATTTACGCACGTTCAAGTGATGCACAACTGTGTGTGCACATTGCAGTGACGGGGAAGTGGGCAGGGCAGGCTTATGCATGCACTGCTAATGTACATGGAGGTCAGGAACGTAACCGCATGGCAAAGCAGTCACTGCCTGTATAAAGTCTGTGTTCAATGTTCATGAAAAACTGATTTTCTATACGTTTTCTATTTTGGAATCTGTGAGTGCGGTTGGTAGGGAGAGCCCCTACACTGTTCTTTTACGAGCCTTTTAAAGAACAGAAACTTCTGCACTGTGGCCAAAGCCAATTGAACTGCTTTTTAAGGTATCTTAAGTTGTATCTTAAATCGGACTATCGGTGTGACTCACCCTGGGGACTGTTCCAGGAGATTAAAAATTGCACAGGCTACTGGCTAGTCAGAGCTACTCCTTTAACAAAGCATGCAGTAGAGAACACTTTCTCTCCCATATTCCTTATGCACTAAGCAAACCAAAAAAAGGGACAATAAAATTAGGTCCCTTTTCACTAGATCACCATCAATTCAAACCTTGAGGAACAAAAAAATGACACAAGGTGCAAAATTGGTTATGAGGGAGAGAAAGGGACTCTGCTGCACCAAGAGTCAGGCCTTTGTGACCTCGGTGTGCGTGTGATGATTTCGGACCTAATTTGTGCATTCTCCTAACACAAAAGAAGTTCCTGCAGCTCCTAAGTGATCTTTCAATGCAGAGGGAACACCCTCATTAGTTTTTTTCACCTTCTCACCTGCCTTCATTAAGGCATACCCTTCACAATCCCAATTGAACAGCAGGGGACATTATGAGCTGACTGAGAAGCGTTTTTCCTCCCCTTTGTTAACATGTGTTTCTCCCCTCCATCACTGAACACCAGAGAAGAGTGCTGCGTGTAGATCATCTTTTCATAAAATTTGTACAGCAAAAAATCCCCCTCCCCCAGAATGTATCTAAACTGCGCCTCATGACTACATAAACATCAGTATCAAGAAATTTCCCAAATGGGTTTGGGGAGCTGTGAATTCTTCATTTTCTGAAGCAAACTTAAGACATGTTTATCAATTCAAAGGTATGGATATAGATCACCCAAAACCACACAAAAGGGAAAAAATGTATCCCGCAACTAAAACAACAACTCTAATGTAGCTTTATTTTGTTATAAATATGCACACACCATGGTTTCATTTCTGTTGGTTATTCTTCACATTTGCTTTCCTTGTTCTTTGTATGCATGAAGACAACCCTCAATACCAATTTCTCAGATGGAAATAATTTATATCTGTCTCTCTTCCACACACCTTAGCTGAGCTAGCACCTTGAATTGTTGCTGCATGGATGAAAATTACCTGGTTTATGGCAAATGCATGTGCCACAACGGCCTTAGTCCATTGTCAGGCTGCAAAACAATAAACTTGATTATGTTCACTATAATAGTTTTTAGTTATTTATGTTATTGTTGACATGATCGATTATGCCAATGAACAAATATGGACTGAGAACAGAATAACAGAGTGAAGCAGTTAGCAAGCAAAAGCCCCGGAAGTTAACAGGAAATAAGGCTTTATGAAGTGTGGCGGGGGGGGGGGCACACTCCAGTCCCTGCTAGAGGACCAAGGGTTCACCCCCTGCCTTCCAGGAAGAATATTATGGCAAGGGGAAGACCTGGCCAGAGAAGGAGCAGCTGCAGGAAATTTTTCTTTCTCTTTTGAAACCAAAACAACAACAACCAATTGCCCTGAGACTGCAAAGCAGAAGGGAGCTCCATCTATTAGCCTAAGGGCTATTGGCTTGTGTGTGAGAGAGTGTTTGTTTGGGGTGTTTTTGTTTTGTATTATTACAACCAATTACAAGTCACCTTGAGAATTATTTGATGGAAAGGCAGGTTATCAAAACAAAATAAGCAATATCATTTACTATTATTGCTGTTTGTTTTACAACCTAGCGTTCCAATTCCTTTTTTTTTTTTTTAATGCTGACATTAGAGGACACAAGTAAGAGCTATAACAAATATAAGGGATGGATGAACCCAAGAACAGATTTAGGGTGCATTTTGTGTGTGTGCAAATGCCAGCCAATGCAGAAAAACCATGAGCATGTTGACATCATGACAGACATCATCTTTAACCAGATGACAGGTCAGTGGCAGCTGCATATACCTTGTAACATCAAGTTTTGATCTTGGGCATGATTTGGCTCCTACAAATGGATACTGTACAGCAATAGTGGTCATCTTGCTAGGACCACAAGATTGAATTGGATGCGCTCTGCTATTTTTGATGATGCAGCTCTTAGGCATCTCACATCTGCTTGTTATCCTTACAGGTCACCTTGGTTACCAGACAATCTTTAAGGTATGAAACATTAAGGCAAGAGATGCTGGTAGAATTCTTTTTACAGAATGATGGCCTTGCTTATCTTTTATTTGCTTTAGGAGAGTATACAGACGAACGAAGAAGGTAATTTTGGCTTTGGCTATTAATCATGCAAAGAAATGGGCATGGAAAATATTTCAGTGCGTTTGAAGTCTGACTGAGGAGGACAGTTTGAAAACACCATTAGAATATTCCATTGCTCGATGCTTGATTATTCCTTTCTGCCTTCTTTTGTGGAGGAAAGAAAAACCAGAAGAGTTTTGCTGCCAAATGGTCCCCAAAACAGTTCTCAAAAATCAAAGGAGCCCTTTGTGTATCTTGGTCTGTCTCACGCCAAATCCTGATTCTATTTAGACCTGCTCCTCACAAGAATCATTCTTGGCCTTCATGGATGACTAAGGACAGAGGGATAAATTTGGGTCAGTGTTTCATAGGATGTTGGGAGATGCTTACTGCACTGAGAAGTATGTCAGTCAATCAGACAACTATAGCTGGAGGCAAGGGATCAATCTAATTACTGGTTGCTCTCTAACCTAGTTCCTAGGAAAGGTTATTGAGAGGACAATGGCTCCAGATTTGCTTCTTTCATTCCAGGCTCAGGCTCTTATAGGGAGTAGCTTGCTCAGTAAGGCAGAGCCACAACAATAGCCTCCAGGCAGCAGCTGTGCTGCCACTTACCAGGAGAAGGAGGGTGAGGAGCGAAGCATTGAAAAGGCACCTGATGGAGTGCCAAATCATAGAATCATAGAGTTGGAAGGGATCCTGTGGACCACCTGGTCTAATCCCCTGCAATGCAGGAATATGCAGCTATCCAATACGGGAATTGAACCTGTGACTTTTGAGGTTATCAGCACCATCCTCTAACCAATGGAGCTATCCAGGGTGCATCCGCACAGCCCCAGCCTTGCCAGCACTTTGCCTCTCTGCCTCCCAGTAAGACAAGAGGCTATTGCTGCAGCCCCACAACATCCCATTGACCTAGTGCAGGGAGAGGGACTTTTAAGGTGCTGTTGGAGTACAGTTGCCGTCACCCTTCCACACTGGCTAAGCTAACTGGAGCAGATGGGAGTCTGAGTCCAACAGCACCCTGCCCCTAATGGAGCAGTGCATGATGACGAACAAGGGAGGCCTACCCTTGATTTTGTACTAGAGCTTTTACCACTCTGTAGCTCACCAAGGGGTGCATCCCACCAATCACCTCTTGTGATTTGCCAGGTTTTTGACCATCTCCTTTTGCCTGCTTCAGTTAGATGGCAAAAAGAGGAGGTTTCTTTTGCCCTTTCTTTAATGGGCTGTGGGTTTAGTTTGGCTTGGTGGGCTGCAAGGTCACTGGAATTGCCATGAGTCTGCTTTTGCAGAGTGAGGTGCTGGGTGATTGCTATTTCCCCCCAGGATTCTTAGTTATCTCTAAAGTTATTGGTGTGTTAGGAAGGAATAAAGGTAGGAAAAGTGGGACCTGCAACAAAACATGCAATAGAGTCTTGCCTCTGAATAAAAATGTTACTCTTCAGGGTCCTAGCCAGCCAGCCATGCTTTCCTCCAGAATACTATAAACTATTAGTACGTGTGTGTGTGTGTGTGCGTCAATTTTATGGAACTCCTTCCAGTTGAAGTTAGACAGGCTCCCTCCCTACTGAACTTCTAGCACCTGTAGTTCGATTTTATCATTTTAACTTATTTTTATTTTTTGCATCTTTGGATTACTAGAGTTAAGTTGCATAAACATTGTTTAAACAAATAAATACAAATATAAATGATGTGTGAATAAATCCTTTGGGTTTACAGAAGAATGAGATTAACAATAATGGTATAGCACTCTGAAGTCCTTGAGTAGAAAGTACAGAAAAAAAGCAGGATATTTTGCTGCTGCTGCTTTTGTTATGATTCCGTTCAGTCTTCCAGTGTTGCTCTGTGAAGAATCATTGTCAAGGCCAAATTATATGAAGGTGCACTAGTCTAATAAGCACAGCTTGTCTGTACAACTGCATAGAAAATAGACCCCCCCTCTCCTCCTTCTCCTTCTCCCTGAAAAGGCTCTTTCCCCCCATTATGTCGGGGGGGGGACATGACCTTTCACAGTCAATCTTCAGCACTCTTCAACTGTGTACAATTACATTACAGGCTCAGTACATTTTTTTACTGCATGCAAATACACAATGGGGGTGAGGATTATATACAAAGAACCTCACTTGCTAATGCTTTCATAAAAACCTACTACTGTAATTTAAATTGTGACACTTTGGATGGGGAGGCTCTCAAAACAGTGGCACCGATGGTCCTGGAGTCACTGGTCATGTGGCAGGACAGGGTGACATTCTTTCTTTTGTAGGTACATGGGACTACATTATAGTGAGTCAGGCCATTGGTCTACGTAACTCGGTAGTGTCTCTCCTGATTGGCAGCTGTTCTCCAAGGTTGCAGACAGGAGTCTTTCGCAGCTCTGCCTGGAGATGCTGGGGACCTGGGACCAGATGCTTTACCAAAACACTTATTATTTTATTTTATGTTATTTTATTTTATATTTTTACTTTTGAAGTCTAGGTTTCTCTGTGTTTCTCAGGAGTAGGTCAGTGCTCTTTGAAAGCAAGATTTCTGCTCTCAACCTTCTGCTTGCTTAGGATAGCACCATCTAAGGCAGTCTTCTCTAATCTAGTGTGATGTTATCTATAAACTGACTGGCAGTGGCTTTCCAGGTCTCTTCCAGACCCACTTGTAGATGTTGGGAATGGAACCTGGGAACTTTCATATACATAGCAGATGTTTTGCCACTGGGCCATAGTCTGTTCTCCCAAGCAATAGTCCAAAACATCTGGAAAGTACCAAGTTGGTGAAGCCTGCTATAAGGTAAAATTTGGGGGGAATGTTATGCACATTCAAAAGTCATTGACACTCAGGGGTCCCAACTTGCCTTCTGGCTCATCCATGACTGTAAGTGCATTGCTTGAGCTAGATCAAGGGTGAGGAATCTTTTACAGCTCAAGGGCCACATTCCCTTCCAGGCAACCTTGCAGGGGCCATATGCCAGTGGTGGACAGAAGCAAAGGTGGGTGGAGCAACAAATGTTAATTTACACCTCCCCTACTTTCTCTGTGCCTCATCCAGGCAACCAAGAAGCATGATCAGAGTTCAAGAACAGATTCTAGCAGGGCAGAAACATTCAGTTGCCCACATAGCAAGGCTGGTACTCACTAGGTGTGGCCTGGAGGGAAGAGGTATGGCCTGGGGGTGGTCACGAAGACCAGAAAGATTCCTGGAAAAAGCACATTCACCCCCAGAGCTTGAGGTTCCTCATCCTTGGGTTAGGTGTTTGTAAGCAGCAAATGTGGCACAACTGTGGAGAAACTTCTGAGACTGAACGTGGTAATCCCTGCTTGACCTTAGTGTTCATTGAACAGCCTTGGGTGTCACTCATGCTGCCACCCTTATAATTGCTTGGCACAAGCAGAAACTGCCTAGACTAGTGCTCAAGGGGCAAAATCTGCAGTGCTACAGCCATGCCACGTACCATGTTTCTCTCGCACATCAAAAAGGCTTGTGATCATGTTAAGAGCTACTACCTATGCAGAGCTGCGGAGTGAAAAATTGTGCTGGGTGTGTGTCTGGTTGAGTGCTGCGTCGCAAATTTAGCTCAGTATTGTTATTTTCCTCTCCCTAGAGCCAGGAGAGCTACTGAGCCCTTAATGGGCCCAAGATAGAAAGGGAGAGACTGGCTTAACTCTGCCCTGATTAAATGTAGGGCAAGTGATGCAGACTTTGCTGCATGCCCAGCTTGATAGAAGCTACAAATGTAGTCTGCCTGTCTCCCTTCTGCCTTATAGTCTCATGGCCCCAAGAGAGATACCCAAGACTGGCTGCTACCACATCGACCTCTGTGCATGATGCACTCTGTCTCCTGTCTACCTTAAAAGATACTGACTCACAGAAACAAGAGGATGCACCTGCGCTTTATGGGCTGAATGTGTCCTGGCATTTCCAAAACACACATCCTCCTGCAGTCTCTGCTTGCACATTCTGCCTTGACTTGTCATCACTGTGTTGAAGCTTACAAGTAGATGTCTGCAGGAAACGGTACACAGTTGCATACAAGAAACCCACAAGAAGCATGGGAAGATTGAGCTGCCCCCTCGCATTCAAATGTGTAGCTAAACATGACACTGTCATCCCTATGATGTATCATGATGAATGCCCACACAGATCTTGCACTGTAGAGATCTCAGGAGGAAAGGAAGGATAAAAAACAAAGTAGGATGAGGTGGAGGGGGGCGGGTGGAGGTAAGGTAAGGGCAGAGCCATAGCTCAGTGGTAGAATATCTTCTTTGCATGCTGAAGGTCCCAAGTTCAATCCACAACAGCTCTAGGTAGGGCTGGGAATTGCATTTATTTATTTATTTATTTAGTTCATTAAATTTGAATGCTACTTTTCATCCGCAGATCTTAGGGCAGTTCACACCATAAAAATATGATAAAAAGCACAAAATGCAAAAAAAGAAAAGAAAAGAAAAAGGGCAGCTTCCGCTATTTCCAAGTAGGGGGGAACCCAGTGGCATTTTCAGCTGATGTGTGCATTGTGTTGAGGGAATGGATTTCTCTCTTGTGAAAGTAGAACACTGGTTTCAAGCCCAGCAGACCAGTGCTTTCAAAAGTTAATTAGAAAACTCTTACACTGGGGAGGGGAGATAAGCATACAGTGCGGAATTCAGTGTAGTGGCAATACTTCTGCTGGCCAAATGGACAGGGCTGGCCCAAGACATTTTGGCACCTGAGGAGAACAACAAAATGGCGGGGCCTCCCCTGCCAGCGAAGAAGGGGTGGTGAGTGGAGATGTACCTCAGGAACAAGGGGGAATAAAGACCTATATTTTATGGAGGAAAGCTCCATTAAACTAGCAGGTAACCTTGCACTGGCTTCAGAGAGAGCCTTGGGTTAATTGAATACAGGTACATTTAGAAATACCGCAGATCTTCACAGTTTCTCATTAGACCCTACTATCAGCAATTCAGATGATTCCACCCGGTTCATGGACCCACCTATCATTTTGACCCAACTCAAATTGATTGGGATAGCTGAAATACATACAACAACAAAAATCAAAGTTTGAGAGTAGCACAGATGCTGTAAAGATGGGTTGATCTGTCATGGAACAGCCCCGTATTCAGATCACGTTGCTGGTTGTGAAGGAGCCCCCATTACAGTTCAGTGCCCCCAAAAATGTAGGTCCGCCACTGTCGGCACCCACAGCACTTTCTCAACATTTCACCAGCCATGGAGGATGATAGCCTTAAAAAAACAACCCACACACGTATTTTAACTTTTGTAGGTTGTGCTGACACCAGAATGTACTCTCATTTTGTTTCTTTTGCCAAAATACTTAATCTAAACTGGCCAAGTTAACAAAGATTTTGTCCAGGATATGTATAGCAAAGTCAAGGTTGGAATAAAGAGCCCAATATACTCATTTTATGGAACTAATGCATAAATACAACATACTTGCCAGCAATAAAAACATATAAAGTGATGCAAGAGAATAAGTTTTCTTGTTTCTATTATGAGTAGGACACATAATAACAAGAAATTATGAAGTTTTCTAGCCATGAATGCCAAAAATGCTGGCCATACTTTATTTACACTATCTAATGTCACAGAAATAAGACTTTAAAAAGAAGAAGAAAAGGCATTTGGGTAGTGAGGGAGAACTGATTGGAACAAATTGAACATCTATCTGCAATGTTTACAGCACAAACTTATAAATGTCTACCAAAACGTAATTCCTGTTGAGTTGTAAGCAGATACAGAATTACAGCCTTAATGATTTGCAAAGCAGAAAAGGCAGTGGAAGCAAAAGGAAATAACCCCAAGCACATTCTTACAGCAATGGTTTGTGTCCATCTTCTGGGCCTATGGCACTAAAGGCTTTTAACACTCCTTGGACAGAGCACAAGAAAACAGATTTGGGTTAATCAGTATGCTAAGAATGCCATAGAGCAGAACAGAGCTTCAGTTATAATGGCCTCTGCTGGAGAGCGATTATCTGAGAGCACCTCTCTGTGGAGCATGTGCCAATCGTGCTCTGCAGAGCAGAATGACCACACATGCTAAAAGGCAGCAGGCAAGACAGGACCTTTGCTCGTTTCTGAGTGTTTAAGACCGACCGGCTCTGTATTAATCAGAAGGCAATGGGGCCTTATCATATGGTTCTGCATAGGGGCTCCATGTATTTTAATCAAATACTTAAAATATCTAATGAAAGGCAACACCAACAAAGGGATGTACTGAATAACTCAGCAGATCAATAATAAGAGGCCCACATGCTGATCTTAAAAATGTACAATGGGCCAAACATTCAGCATCACACAGGCCAATAATTTTGACCAACTAATGTATACTAAGATGCTTGCCACTGTGCATTTGAGGGGAGAAGCTGGCTGTTTTCAGAAGGATGTACAAGGCATGAAATAGTGTTTAGAGATCTGTGTATTTACCCATGAAAATGTAGTGCTATCAGTTAACAGAAGCTGCCCAGTTATTTTCTGCACACCTAGTTTTCTAGGGAATTATCAGAAGCCGGGAGGAAGCAGTTTTGTTGTTGTTGCAGATCCCTTCAGATCATCTCGCAGCTTTTATTTAGAAATCATTAGCATATCTTTATACCGAACTCTTTGTTTTGCCTTTTTCACTCTCCGCCTCCTAAAATTGCTTAAAAACCTTTGTGCTTCTTTGTATTATGTGACTTTGAGATAAATTAATTGCACAACCAGGAAAACAGTTGAGACATATAAATATAGGATATTTAAGGAGTTAAGCACCCCCATGAGCATGCAGATTCCGGAGCGTCTCAAGCAGAGAGGCAGAAGGGATCAAAAAGCACCAACGCCAAAGTGTATGTAAGACAAGGAGTCTGTTTAATGAAGCAGGAACAGTCACTCTAGGCTCCAAGCAGAGGTCTAGGTTCAGTAGGTTCAGTAACATATTTTGCTATATAAGCCAACCATTTTGTGGATGGATAAATTTTATAATGCAATCAGTATTCAGCAGCAGCCGCAAGAGCTTCATGGGACACTTCCGGACTGTCGTTTTTTTCAGGTGAGATTCAACTACGTAACGGCAAATTCAGGTTGTGTGGTTAAAGCTGATTTCTAGCTCTTGGGCAACCTACCCAAAGAACCAGGTTCTTTAGGATAAGGAATACATTGATTTGATGCAACGTCAAATAGCCTCTTCAATAAGCAAATCTGAATGAATGCTCAATGGAAAGGTTGTCTGGAAGCACCCACAGTTCTGATTCATATGGGTAATAAGATTACTGATGGGAGCAGGGAGAGAGATCTGGTAAAAATTGCATTGATTTTCTCCCATGCCCATCATTGTAACAAAGTTACACTGCCTGTTTTGCTCTGTATTTTCTCTGTGGATGTCATGACTTGAAAGCTCTACTTTTCCTTGTGAGAGCGAATTCAGTAGAATTTAACATCAACTCTGGGAAGAAGTCAGGTTTGGGTTGTTTTGGTTGTTTTTTGTCTGTTCTGATTCTTCTGACAGCTTCATTCCATGTTTATTAATTCTAGTATTATGAGACAAGGACAAAACATTTACTCCATGCTTTCTCCATGCTGTGTATAATTTGATATACTTTTATCATGTTGCCTTTTTCTCCAAACTTAAAAGCCTCAAATGCTACAATGATTCCTTGTAGGGAAGTTGCTGCATCCCTTGATCAGATCTTCATTGTGACTTTCCTGAACTTTTCCCAACTTTACAGTATCTTTTTTGCAGCGAGATGACCAGAACCAACCACAGTACTCCAAGTGTGGTCACACCACAGCTTTGTATAGCAGCATTATTATTTTGGCAGTTTTATTTTCAGTTCATTTCCTAATGATCCGTAGCATGGAATTTGCCTTTTTTACAGCAGCCACACACTGGGCCAACACTGTCATCAAACTTTTCACTATGGCCCCAAGTTCTCCCTCCTGCTATGAGTGAATATGCGAAATGAATATTTTTAATGCCCTGACATGCATCACTTTACCCTTGTTTACACTGAATTGCATTTGCCATTTTTTTACCGATTCACTCAGTTGGGAGAGGTCCTTTAAGATAAGAGCTCTTTGCAATCTTGTTTTGCTTTGTTTGGCTGACTCATTGCTCACCCCTAACGCTAGATGATTTATGAGCAAGTTAAAAAGCACAGATCCCAATAACTCTCCACATTCTACAACCCTCCACTGGGAGAACTGCCCATTTAGTCCTACTCTCTGCTTCCTGTCCCTTGACACATTCTTGATCCCAAGAAGACCTTTCCTCTTATTCCATGACTGTCAAACTTACTCAGGTAAGTTTGGTATTTTGTTGAAGGCTTTTGATGATGTCATGTGTGGAGCAGGTAAGGGCGAGTCTTGAAAGGAACAACTGAGAATTGAAAGTCAACTCCTAATTCTTCCTTTGCATGCTCCCACTGCACAAGGACTGATGGGTGGTGGGAACACACTTTATTCTATGAAGGGGAAGCAGCGTCTATTCAGTACAAACTGCTTCTTCCTCCCAAAGCTGCTCCTTGAACCTCTGAAAAACAGAGGTTCAAAGAGCAGCACGAGGCTGCTTGTAAAAGGCCTTTCAAAGACCCTGTGCTGCACTTTGAAGTCCTGGCAATTGGAACTTCAAAGCACACCTTTGCTGGATGCCATAGTGATGCCCAGTGATTGACAGGTTCATGGCCTTGTCCACCTTTCAAATTTGATCCAGCAGGGTGGGAAATAAAGATCCGGCCCTGCAACCAGAAAAGGCTCCTCACCCCTGCTCTATACCCTCATCCACATTTTTTTGTTTTTTATTAAAAAACAAACCACAACAACCTTGAATACTACAGGGCCTAGGACAAAACCTCCACCCTCTTAGACTAGGCATGCATAGAATTGCACTGCAAGTCTGCTTTTGGAGCCAGTCATAGGACAAGTATTTTATTTAGAGAAGTACAGAATATTGCTGGTGGTTTTCTGGAGCTTTATGCACCTTGATAATAAACATTATGGGAATTAGATAAAGGGTTTGCTATGAGAGCGGTTATTAAAAACAATAAAGACTGGGGAGAGGGGTGTTCCCTAGAAACAGGAAAATGTTCATTTGAAAGTCTTAGAGTTATTGGAACTATTTGTTTGGATTTTAAAACAGGAGCAGAACATGAAAGCTGCCTTTCATAGTCCTGCCTGAAACCCTGGAGAGCTGTTGCCAGTCAGTATAGAGAAGCTAGATGGTAACATGGACTGATTCTGCACAAGGTGGCATCCCATGTTCCTAATGTCACAAGCACACGGCTCTTGCAAGTAAGTATTACCTAGATGGAAACCAATTGCTTTCATTCTATTGACAGAAAGACAATTTTCCTTCCCATTAACTTCCAAAAAACCTAAAAGTACTTTGAATATCGTAAGCGACTTGAGTGAACAAACAGTACTAGGAATTGTGGAACACACAATATTCTAATTTTCAATTGCCTGGGTGTTTATGCCTAGAAACAAAAACAAACTCTTTGATAATGGTTCTTTCAGGAAAGCTGGAGAAGTGCAAAACAAAAACGGAACCTCATCTTAATAATTTGGCTAATCATAGAATCATAGAGTTGGAAGAGACCACAAGGGCCATCGAGTCCAACCCCCTGCCAAGCAGGAAACACCATCAGAGCACTCCTGACATATGGTTGTCAAGCCTCTGCTTAAAGACCTCCAAAGAAGGAGACTCCACCACACTCCTTGGCAGCAAATTCCACTGTCGAACAGCTCTTACTGTCAGGAAGTTCTTCCTAACGTTTAGGTGGAATCTTCTTTCTTGTAGTTTGGATCCATTGCTCCGTGTCCGCTTCTCTGGAGCAGCAGAAAACAACCTTTCTCCCTCCTCTATATGACATCCTTTTATATATTTGAACACTAATCTTTTCAGGGGCCGGAATTGTGTCCCTTCAGCTCCAGTCTGGCGTGCACCACAGCTTCCAAAGGGTTTGAAGTTCCTCATCTGAATCACCTTAGCCTTGTCTTGTTTGCTTCTCCACAGCCAACAGACTTTCCTGTTACTTCATCCTCCCTGGTTTTCTAGTCTTGTCCCTCTAGTCCACAAGTGAGGAGCCCATGCAACCTTCTCTAGGGGCTGTGTGCTAGCAGTGATTGGGGCCAGATGCAGACATGGGGGGCTGCCAACCTAAACATTTTGATTGGCTAAGCAAATGAGATTGGCAGAAGCATCTAGGATGCTGCGCAGCCAGTGAACAATGTATTAATAATGACTGTCAGCGCTAGGAGGAAGACTGGACTATGTATGGCCTTGGAGGTTTTGAGGGGCTCAGAATCGTAGGAGGATGTTGCGCCATGCTTTGCCCAACAGATGAACCTCCACTGCCCTGAGGATAAAAATTAAACCTGAAGGGAAGCATCTTTCGGGGAAGCATTTATGTTGTTGTGCATGGCTTATTATAGCATTATTATTATAATCACAATTCCTCTAAAACCAAGCACCAGTGGGGGAACAAAAAGACAAAACTGAAGGGTAATGGAAGTTCTGCATCCTCTGTAGAGAACAGGGAGAGGTTTCCTTGTATTAATAGGTTAATGAGGTCCAGCAATTGTCCATTATAATCAAGTTTCTCAAACAAACCAGAGAGATGATGTAATGGATGTTGGCCCCTGCATTTAGGTCATAGATTTCCTATAGTGTATAACTTCTGCAAAGAGCAAAACATTAGCTTAATTGTCTGCAGAGTATAACATTCCGGTGGCTCACTTGGGGCCTCATTGCCAGTGTGCTGCTAACACATATGGGGAGCTACTTGTTGCTCCAAGGACTAACAACCCAAATGTTTACACAATGCTTGGCAAGCTGACATATTTCTGTAGGGCAGTCAGCTAAAACTGCTCCATTTAACCAGAGTGAATAGGTTAAATTTCCAGCAGTGTGTATGTTGCGGGGAGTACATTTTGTATGGAAAGCTGGTTTACATTTATATTTAAGTAATCACCTCCATATAGGGGCAAGTTACTGGTCAGTCTCAGGAGTGCTTCCTCCTGGAATTTCTAGAGGACAGTTGCTTACAGTTCCTGAGAAGAGGCTCTGGAGCATGAGACAGATTATCTTTCCCTGCCCTCCCCCAGAGAGTTTGAAGCAATTTAAAGGAGAGATTGGTACTTGTGAAGTGTACACTCAATTCCACATTCGCCTTGGATAAATGGGGCCATTAGAAAAGTGTTTGCGTATGTGTGTACACCATGGGAAGCAGACAACGCTCTTTGAAAATGCTGTTTTGTCTCCAGCCTGTGTGCTTCCGCTGTATGGATTCAGTGCACAAATGACACAACTAGTGCAGCTGTAGATAGGTAGATAGATGATGATAGATATAGATAGATAGATGATAGATAGATAGATAGATAGATAGATAGATAGATAGATAGATAGATGATAGATAGATAGATAGATAGATGATAGATAGATGATAGTTATAGATAGATAGATAGATAGATAGATGATAGAAATATAGATGATAGATAGATAGATATAGATAGATAGATAGATAGATAGATAGATAGATAGATGATAGATAGATAGATAGATGATAGATAGATAGATAGATAGATAGATAGATAGATAGATAGAGATAGATAGATGATAGATAGATAGATAGATGATAGAGATAGATAGATAGATAGATAGATAGATAGATAGATAGATAGACAGATGATAGATAATAGATAGATAGATAGTGTTAAGTTGTGGGTGAACATATCAGATGACACAGCGATTCTTCAAACAGCTTGTCTTTATTCAGAGGCCAGAACAGAACTGAACTGAAGGGCTCAGTCAGCCTGCTTATATAGAGCTCCAGTACAACGTTACTGTAGCAACTTTCTAAAACTCCAATCACTGAACGTCACTTTCGATCCTTCATTTGCATAACTATCTACAGTATCCCCCTGCTGGCACAGGGTGATAACTTCAGTACATAACAGATAGATAGATAGATAGATAGATAGATGATAGATAGATAGATAGATGATAGATGATAGATAGATAGATAGATAGATAGATAGATGATAGATAGATAGATAGATGATAGATGATAGATAGATATTCTCCACAAAGAATCCAGAGATTAGGCCGATCAGTATTCCAGGGGAAACAGGCAGCCCCCAGCCTCAATTTTAAGTAGTCTGCCCCCCCAATTTCACAGGAGTACCTTTGCTTCATATCTTTCTGAGTTATTTTAAATTCAGAACAATTAAATTGTTTCAGAACAATTGGAAGGGGCAGTATTTGATTTGACAGAAATAAATTGATGGTTTAAAAACTTCTTTCTTTCTTTTTTTGGCTTAGGGAAAAGAAAATCGCCTCCCCCCCCCCTTCCACAGCTGTCTGAGAATAAATTGGTAGGCTTCTGCCATGTGCGTGTGTCGCACACTAAAGTAAAAAAGGAATTACTTGTCACTTGCTTTCCAGAACAGTAGCTAGCTGTATTAGCCTGTTGTAAATTAATGATCATTATCATATTCATTCTCCACACCTAAGACTAGCCCCAGCAAACCAAGCAGGGCTGACTTTCTGAGTAGGCCTGCATAGGATGGGGAATTTAATCCTAACTCAATGCAGGGTGGTCTTTATTCCAGATTAGTTAATCCAGAACACTTTTGTCTGTGCAGCTGCTGGCAAGTGGCCCCAGAAAGAGAGCATGTGGCCCTTTCAGGATGAAGAGATTGTTCACACCTGGATTAGACCTTCTGAACCAGCTCTATGCTTCATTCAACTCTGCCTCTACCATGCTGATTTATCGAGAGGCTAAAAGTCTTAACCAGGGCTCATTTTCTGATGTTGGTTTTTATAATGTATCCACATGTTAATTTAACTACTGCTTTACACTGAGTTTGGGCTAAAAAGGAGAAATAGTCATAATTCCCAAGAAAGAAAAGAAGAATTGATCAGAAGAATAATCTATTTGAAAAGAGAACATTGTCACTCTAATCTCATTATTATTGGGACAGCTGAGTTCCTTTCCTCCCCAGCCCCTAATGGAAAACTTCAGAAGTATGATCTCTTGGCAAAACATTGGCATACTTATCTCATGTACAGAGTCATAGCAAGTGCAAAGAAACAAACCATCTGCCTCTGCAGTTCCATCAATTGTATGTCACAAAAAAGCAACAACCCATTAACTATCCTTTGGATGATGTGTTGAGGAAATAAGCTGCTAGAATTTAAATGCAAGACCAGTTCAGTGGGAGTGCAGGAGGATCTTAACTCAAAATTAGATAATCTACAGTACCTGTTCTGTCCTCACCACCTAGGTATATACCAGTGACTGGTGTGCCTCAAATCTGCATCTACAATTGAAGTCTATCAAGCAAATGTACATATTGGACTGGTTGAATACCCTTTCCTTCCCCCACCTTCAGGACTGAACATAGCAGTGTTGCTAGTAAAAGCTGACAGGGCATGTATGTGTGGATTTCCTTCCAATTAACTATGCTTATGACTGCAGCCTGACTTTGAAAGGTTGGAAATCGTACTGTGTGGGGGATAGAATCGTTACGGCTTACTAAAATAATGATTCTTGCATAGGGATGAGCAACGATGTCAACTGTGGTTTCCCTCAGTTTCCAATTTTTTCAATCTTAAATTCAATTTTCCACATTAGTTTGTGATTTTCTTATACTAAAAAAGAGTCCTGATGAAAATTCACCAGCATATTAGGGCACATGTAGTATGCAATTTTCCTAAACAGATACATTTTTGCAAAGCATTTCCCCTTATTAAAGTGAATTTTGGCACATTGTTTTCCCGAAGTATGCATTTATGGGCACACTTTAGTATATGGACTTTTTGCACACATTAATCGGCTGGAGAACCACATTGCAAAAGTTAGAGAAGTGTAATGGTTGTGTTTTGATTTGCATTTTGTTTTGAAAAGGGCAAATTGAAAAGGGTAGGTTCACTTTTTAATGTGAACTGAAGGGGATTCTCCCACTGCCATCCATCAGTCTTGCATACCAAGGAAGGAGCTGTATCTAAGTGAAGAGTTGTTGCGTGGTTGTATTTTTAAATGGAAAAGGCCATCTTCTAAAATCAAGAAAAGATGTTCATGCCACTATTTTCCTCACTATGGAAAGGAAGAATTCTCTCATATAGTAATAGAATTTCAAATTTGGGAGGGTTTTAAAAGTCATCTAGTCCAACTCTCTGCTCAACATAGGATCTACTGTGCAGGATGCAACCACACCATGTCCAAGTGCTGCCCAGTATCTGTTTCAATACCTCCAGCAAAGGTATTTAAAATATATAATGTAAAACACACACACATTTTCATCTGACAATTGAGGAACATGGAGAGGGTGAATAGGGAGGGAAATGCACTAAGACTTACCCTGTACCACCATGAAGGTCAGTTCCCATTACTACCTCTGGCAAAACATATATTTTGGGTCTCCATATTACAATGTCATTACAATGAGGGTCATGTGAGCACTCCATCATGGGCTCATATCTCAAAAGGATGTACCATCACCCAGCGTTAGAGCTGGCCTAAAGCACTCAGTAATCTTAGCAGGAGGATGCAAAAAAGGTGAACACACAGCTGAGCCACAGACCCTGCCTTAGAGGACAATATCAGACCAAAGTCTATATCTAGTGTCACCCCCCCCCCAAAGCTGACTAGATGCCCCCAGGGCACTCACAAGTAGATTATGCAGGTGGTGGCCTTCCTCTGTGACATGCAAAGAGACAGTATTATGTAGTGGTTAGATAAATCCTGGCCCTTTCTTATCCATCAGCAGCTCTGTGTGAAGATCTGCTTCAAGTTGATCAAAGTAGATGAAAGGTAGACGTGTCTTCCTTACAAATGTGTAAAAACAAGGAGGTCATCCATGCATTTTGCAATAACATGTTTGCAATTTTTGAGTTCCAGTTGCAGGCAGCGTTGGCGTTTGCAGGGGAGTGTGAGCGAGAGCTCATTTCCTTTTTGGGGGCTCCTCACAAGACTCTGGTTTGGCCACCAGGAGAAGAGAATGCTGGACCAGGTGGGCCTTTGGTCTGACCCAGCAGGGCTCTGTGCTCTTGTGTTTGTCTTGGATCTACCATCAGACAGCTTTATTGGGCATCCCCGAGTACAAGAATCAGTGTCATTCTCTCTGCTTTCCCCACACTCTTCATGATTTTCAGTGGCCGTTTGAGCTTGAGAAAATGACACCATGTTGCAGAATCTCTTGAGCAGAAGCAATGTGCATTCTGGGTACTGCCGCAAAATATCACGACACTGTGGCCATGCCAGTTAGGCCTGATTGTTTCCTTTGGGGGTTGGTGGAAACATATAACGAAGGGGGCCAGGTGAATTAAAATTCATCTGTGTTTAAATAGCAATGCGTTGTCTTGCTTTCTATAAACAGCTCTCAGTGGGAACCAAGGGATTAGAACCCTTAATTTGAAGCACTCAGGACTTCCTGGATTAGCCCATTCCATTAACAGTCTTGGCCGTTCTGCCTTTGGCTGACTGAAGGTCTTTTGAAAACAGAAACCACCAGTAATTTTTTTCCACGGGGCTGGTGCCAAGGCCAATTGGTCTAAAATTTCTCCTCGCCCTGTACCACCCCTAAACATTTACATTTTCCTTGGCTCTGTTATTTTGCACGCCTCCTTTATAAAGGGAAGAAAAATACCAGTTTCGGAAACAAGAGCTCGCAGTAGTGTTAAAATCCAGCTGGGTGACCCGTTCTGAGCACATTCTGCTGATGCAGGCATGCTAATAACAGAGTTTTGCAAGGCAGCTGTGCCCTCTCCTGCCTCTTTGTGTCAGCTCCACAGCCACCAGCTTGCAGATTAGAGGAGCTAGGCAGAGTCCCATTTCCAACACATTTCGCATGAGAAGATTTCTACCTCTCTCAAAATATATTTGCCGGCTAAGAACAGAAGATGCTAACAAGGAAAGAAAATGTACTGGACAGTACTCCTTATGTGTTCCTGGATCTCCCAGTCACAAAAGTTGTGGTCTGAGTAGCATACCTATAATACCGTATTTTGCCATGCTCATTAAAAAAAGATTGACTCAGCAGGGTCTTCACTAAGGTCAGGAAGAATTAATTGAGAACTACAAGTGGTTTATGTAGTACAGTTACGTTCATGTGACTGAGTTAACACTTGAATCTGGAATCCCGGGGTTTGCATCACAGAATGCCCATGTATCTCAAGTACCGTATTTTTCGCTCTATAAGACGCTCTTTTTCCCTCCTAAAAAGTAAGGGGAAATGTTTGTGTGTCTTATGGAGTGAATGCAGGCTGCGCAGCTATTGCTGAAGCCAGAACAGCAAGAGGGATTGCTGCACAGCGATCCCTCTTGCTGTTCTGGCTTCTGGGATTCAGAATATTTTTTTTCTTGTTTTCCTCTTCCAAAAACTAGGTGTGTCTTATGGTCTGGTGCATCTTATAGAGCGAAAAATATGGTATATACCCCATTCACTTCACTAAACAGAGTGCCTACCACCACAGATCTATTTATGATAGCAGGGCTGCCCCCTCCATGAGGAAGGGAAGTAATGGAAAAGCCCTGGTGGGTAAGAGAGCATGAAGTGCACAACTGAGCCCCTATATCTGAAACAGATGCTGAATCCAGGTAATTTGCCTCCAACAACACAGCGAGACCCAAAAGAATTGGCATTATGAGCTGTAGAGCAGCTTTTAGGAAACTCTTGGATTTGGATGCAGAAGAGTCAGGGCCACCCTACCATTAGGCAGATGACTTGGGCAGCTGGTTTTGGGTGTCATGAAAGGGTAGCCATTTGTTAAGTTGTTTCATTTATTGCTGTGGTTTTTTTATGTCATGGAGAGGAAGAGGCATGTGTGGAATTGTCTACCTCAGAAGACAAAACAACTTGGCTGGCATTGGGTACTACGGACTCTGACAGCAGGGCGAAGGGCATCTGCTGATGCACCTCAGGCAGCAAAATGTCTTGGGCTGGCCTCGTAGGGAACCATGCTTTTGGTCCTTCATTCACAACAACTACTGGATGGCTGAAAGCAAGTCACCATCTCTCATCCAACCATATCATGCATGGCTATGTTGGTGATAAATTGGGGTGATCTGCATATATTTCACTGAGGTTTGCCACCAAGTGCACGTTCCACAGGGAGATTTCGTGCATCACAGTTGCTCAACAAGTTTACGCATATTTCCCCTCCAATATTTATTGAGCTTTTCACCATACATGGTCAAAAAGCAGTTTACAATACGGTCTTTTTTTAAAAGTACAGGTGAAATGTAAGTTCTATAAATAGGCCTAGTACAGCTTACTTAAGATATGATGTGCATGCTTTCAAACATCTGTTCATCAATTTAATATTTTACCTACAGGTGATAGATGAAGTGGCTCCTGGGAGGGAGGGAAGGTAGATTATATGTACACCGTGTCTATAGTTAAATCTGCAGATATCTATAGTAATCTGCCAAGAGCAGGAAACAAATCTAAATGAATAAAAAAGCCAGATCTATTAAGCAGTATCTTTAGTTTGTAAAAAATGAGAGTGAAATACAAAAGTTCAGAAGAAAATATCACTCCTAAAGGCCCTGGTAATGCCAACTCATCACTCTGTGTCTGAAGACCCAAACTCAGGTGGGGCGTGCAAGGAAAAGTCTTGCCAGTGATTGTCTGCTCCTGTATTCACTTTTCTGAGACTCAGGGCAAATGGATAGACAGATAATTACAAATATTGACTGGCAGAAAGGTGAACATCTAGATAACAGCACCTGAGGGGGGTTTAAATGGTCCCAAAATTGTTACAGGTTGCCTGAAGGCAACACACGAGGACAAAATGCACAATCAAAAGGAACTATTTTTATCCAAAGGCAATTTTTATTTCCTGCTATTACGCTCAAAAGCGGAGTATTTTGTTTTATTGTCTGCATCAAAGTAAGGCCCAAAGGGTGCCGAGAGATTGATGCTCCTTTGTATCAGACAGACTCTACACAAATACAAAAACGTTATATCTTAATGGTTTGTCTTTTTTATTGTATTCTTAACATAAATTACCTGCAATCTCAAGGATCCTGGACACACAAGGTTGTTTGTCCATGTTGCTCTTCAAGAAGGTAAAAGGTTCTGTACAAATGAAAGAAAAATGTTCTCTCTGCTTATATGTCCTGTTACCATGACAGATGGTAGATTTTGTCAACTTCTTGTGTTTTCTGATTGTTTACAGCTTCAGCAACATCCCAGTGACCTCCAAGCTATCATACTGTGCTTTGTGTCTTCAACCTAATCATGTTCAGAATTCAACCATCTACAAAGTTGTATATCAAACAATGACTGGGACATATCATATGTAAGTTCGCCGAACCACTGCATCTAGTTGACCTTATTTATTTATATGCACACCCCTGTATTACTGCACTGTAAAGGTCTTTATACTGAAGGTCTTCAGATTAATGACCTGCCGCATTTCCTTTCTTTCCTAACAGTAACCCATTGGGTTTTATCATTTCACATCAATTGCTTAATGAAGGACTGTATACAATTGAATAGTTTTGTGGAACCAGAAGAGCCACTGATAAGAACAGAATTATTAACCTAGATAAGTTTAATGATTTTCATAATTATTTTCTCTTTAATTGTCCCCTTTTATGAAATCTAACTAGTCAGATGGAATTTAATCATACAGCAAAAACTGCTGTTAATAATTTGTAATCTATCTTTAATAATGATACAAATCTATATGACTCAGTCTTCTCAGGGTGCTTGTGAAATGAATATCTGCAATACAGTGGTGCCTCAGGTTACAAACGCTTCGGGATACAAATGCTTCAGGTTACAGGCTCTGCTAACCCAGAAATAGTACCTCAGGTTAAGAACTTTACCTCAGGATGAGAACAGAAATCGCGCGGCGGCAGCAGGAGGCCCTATTAGCTAAAGTGGTACCTCAGGTTAAGAACAGTTTCAGGTTAAGAACGGACCTCCAGAACGAATTAAGTTCTTAACCTGAGGTACCACTGTACTCCTTTCTTTCTCACAAGCAAAAGAGAAAAATTAATTATGGGGCTAGCTAGTCTGTCTCCCCCCCACCTGCAGGCCTTAAAAAAAGATAAAATCCATCTGGGCCTGGGGATTTATTTTGTTTCATTAGCTACCTTTTTTTTTGTTTGCTTCATTTTATTTTTAGGTATTTATATCCCACTCTGCATTTAATGTCTTCAATCCTAGAGCAGGAAACAGAGGCAGGAGGCAGAACCAGAAGATCCCAGCCAGAAGCAGCTATCAAGAGTGTCCTGCCCACAGAGCCAATGATTTGGTGTCCCCAAAAGTTGTGATTTCTTTGAAGCATTCTGAATCTGAAATTTGATGCAGTGTGCGGATGTGGAAATTGCACGTTAGAAACAAACTTTATTTCAGAAATGTATCTATCAAAATTTACCTTAAAGGTATTATAAGAAAGGAAGGAAGGAACTGTTCTTTATCTTTTACTATTTGAATGTATAAAAACAAAAAAATTCAAGGGCCATTACAGCTTTTACATTCAATTGAAAGCTGTATAATGAAGACTTGTTCTTTTTGTGTGAAAGCTACCTTAGGAATTGATGCATCTTTAAACTAGGAACTGTATTGGAGAGGATGGGGTGGTTGGGTTTGCTTTTGAAGCCCATTGGCATTCTTTTGGATTCTCCATACAAACTGAACCATGAAAAATGTCTAGGAGTAACCACATGCAAAAAACCCTGCATAACTAGATGAATAGCTATACATATCAATTGTGCGTTATGGTAAGTGTCTTATGCAAGTTAACGTTTTGTATGCATAATATCCTCTTTGAAAACTGAGACCTCTAAACTAAGTGCCACCTCTCCCGTTGAATAATTCTGTAAGGGAGAAATGGAACCCACAAAAACAGAAAATTCATGTACAAGTCCTTGAAGGCGTTTCAGCATCTTCTAAAGTGGTCACGTACAAAGGAGCCAGGGAAGGGGGCAATACATTCGACATTTCTTTGCACTGATTTCTCATTTAGCCTTTGTGGGTTAGGGCAGCTACTTTGTACGGCTTACAAGACATATTTCTTCCGGTTGGCTCTTGGTTGAACTCTTTCTGTTGCTGCTAAATTTGATTATTAGGTTCTGCTGACATTTTTGTTTTCTTTGTATTTCATTTGATTGGTTGTAAATGGCTTGGAAGAGCTAGGGAAGAGCTAGGGGAGGTGGTATCTACACACTTTAATAAATAAATAAATAAAAGAATGCACCTTCCCTCCCACCCAATGCATTTGCAAAACCTTATTTTCACACAAAAACCTGTGCACTAGCTCCAGAAATTAGGAACCTAGGAAGCTGCCTTATCCTGACCATGGAGCCATCCAGCTCAGGATTGTCTACACTGACCAGAGCAGTGGCTCTCCGAGGTTTCCGACAGAGTCTTTCCCAACCCTGGAGATGCCAGGGATTGAATCTGATACCTTCTGCATGCAAAGCAGGTGCTCTGCTACTGAGCGATGGTCCTGTGGTTGCTTCCAATGCTGTTCTGAGTAACATTCTCAGCTGAGAGGTCACATGCGAGGAAACAATGGTCTGTTGCTTCTCACAGTAGACTCAACCAAGCTGGGTGATGCATCCATGGAAGAAGCTACATTGTTGGCTTCACTCATGTGATGACACAGGTTCAAAATGTACTGAGGGTGCATGGGATGGGATAAAAACACACCGCTTCCCTAAGTTTCTGAGAACAAGAGATCTTAAGGCAGGGGTGCATTCCGGATGTTGTTGAATTCCTACTCCCATCAGCACCAGCCAGTTTGGCCAATGATCAGGGATGATGGGAGTTGTAGGCCAGCAAAACCAGTAGGGCCATAGCACAGGTTCCCCTTAAGGGCTGGCTTGCATGTTGACAACCCATTGACCATAACATCAAGTGATGACCAACACATGTGCGAATTATTCATCACAGGTTAATCCCTACAGACTGAACCTTTTTATCATGTCTTAATTCAGAAGCAATGCTTTCTAGCAGTCAGGAATCAAGTGTAATTAAGTTGCACACAGTACATGAATGCATGAACCAAACCAAAGAGTAAAGCATCATTGCAATCATACACACCTCGGCAAACTGTTATTTACTCATTGTAGATATGAACTCATTACGTTCATGTGCACATAGTGGGTTTCCGATAAGAACTTCCTGCTGAAAATAGGACCTTTTCTGGCACTTCCTGTGTGGATATTTCACACACAAACACACACCCTTTCCTCCAGCACTGTAATTTCTCTGCCACCCCATAAAGCTTCTTTTGCTACATCTGTGACTCTCAGGCACAACACTGACCTTTCACTGTACATACCTTGGCTGACTTTGATTTAGAGTAACCTTTTGACGGTTTTCCTATCCCTCTGCTAGGAAAGGAGCAGAGCAGTGGAAGATGTGGTGGCATGAGGAATGACTTGCACTATCACTTCTGTTGCAGAGAAGTAGCTGGTTCAGGAAGAAATCCTTCTAGCAAGCTGTCCACAAAGAGATCAGCATTTATTTTCCTTTCAGTTCTTACTCCATATAAGGGATTTCCATTTTTACTTGCTAACTTTTTGGGATGGCATGTGGCAATGATTAGACTAGGAGAATGACTGTTTTCCTGGACTCCGGACAAGTTTGCAAATCAATAATGTATCTTGAAAGGTCACATCCAGAATTGCTCGTTTGTCTCATGGGTGATCAGCGGCTTGGCTAAACTTATACGATACCATTTCCATAAAAGTGGGTAGCAGCAATTTGAAGGAGACAGCAGAGGGCATTGATCATCTTGCAACTTGGGTAACTGAGTCAATATTATTTATATACTTACTTACTTACTATGTTTCTATATCACCTTTCTGCCAAAGCACTCAATGTGCTTCAAAGTTATGGCCTGCAATCTAGAATGCACAACACAAAAGGGAAGATAGGAAGGGCAGAAGAAAATAATACACTCTCCGGGGCATTCTGGGACAATACATGACGGAAGCCAAGAGCGGATGCTGAAATCAGCTCTGAAACTACTGCAACGGCTAAGAAAGTTAATCCACTCCCCAAAGAAGCATTGAACGGATAGGAACTGGTATGATTCTGAGTCATGAACAATAAACCTATTTGTATCCATTCACCACATAGCATAGCGCCTGCCCAATTTCAGGGAGACTGATTATAGGACACCATATGAGATGCAATTAAGAATGGCTGACATCTAATAAGCATCACGTTATTTTCAATTACAGGTGAACCTGAGTTTTGCCACCTATAGCATGGGAGTTTTGCACCCAAATATAAAGAAGTTTGCAGGTTTTATAGCATGGTCAGGGAACCTCTGGTCTGCTGTCCGAACGCAGCCCTCCAGGCCTCTTTGTCTGACCCTTGTGGCTCTCTTGGGATCACACATGCACCCTAACCACCCGGTTACTGGCCCAGCTCTCTCCTCCTTGTTTTAGAAATTAACTACTGAATGAAGGACAAGATGCGCATGAGGGACAAGAGGCACCCTTGGCTGACCTGATGCAAGTGTGGTTGGCAGCCTCCCTCTTTCTGCTGAGGGCAGCCCTCTGGGTCAGGACCTGCCAGCTGTTCCCAAAGGTGTTAGGCTTTGGGTCCACGTTCCATCAGGTTTTGTGTGCTCATTGTTCTGCTGCCCATTGTAATTCCTACAGAGCCCGCCCCCATGGTTCCGATACATGCTGGGCAGGATGATCTCTGGGCAGGGTTGAGAGAAAGAAAGAGGGATGAATGCAGCCCTTCCATGGGGGCAGCCCTGGACCAATTGGAGCAAGGACCATCTTTGGGCCTCCCGCAGCTTCAGATTTTGACAGCCTTGGTGGGTTGGTGTTGGCTTTCTTTATTGCAACTGCTGCCCATTCTACAACTTTGATGTACCATGTGTTTATTTATTTGATACCTGCAGTGCAGGGGGTTGGGCTAGATGACCATTGGGCTTCCCTTCCAACTCTAAAATTCTATGATTCCCCTAGAATTGCTTTCCCTGCCCCACCCCCCAATGAAAGGGGAAAACCCACAACAGATTTAGGGGGAGCATGGGGCACACACAGGCAAAGGAGAGGGAGGGAAAGTTCCATTACATAGCCAAAAATGCCTGTGCTTGTAAAACTGTTTAGTTGATTATAGTCCATTTAGCTTACGGAGTATATACTCATTTATATTTTATATTATTTTATTGTAGGCAGCTTCACTAACTTTTTCTTGTGAAGGGATTTATGAATATGCATTTTTTAAAGAAAATAAAAAATAAAATTAAAATTATGGTACACCTGCCCTGAATGTTGAAGGAATTCATTTCCAGGAGAGTGGCACTATGTTATTTCCTGAATACACCAAATAGTACTTACCAGCTTATAATGCAAGTTTTAAATAATGCAAAAGGGGTGAAATTCCACCATGATGTCTGTCTGGCCAGGACTTTTGAGATCCCAAACTCAAAAAATAGCTGAAATATTTGTATGTCTATAAGCAGTGCTATAGGTGCCGGAACTCACCATTAACACCTCCCTCGTTCTCTTAAATGGCAATGGCGCCCACTTGAGAGCTGCCAGAACTGAGTTCTGGTGAGTTCCAGGTGGGGAAAAAAAATACCTGTCTATAAGAAAAATATATACAATTGAGGGGGAAAGTATATCTTATTTCTATTGGGAATCAAAGCTAAAATTAATAAGCTATATTTAATAAACCTAATTTAATTAAAACATAAGTGCTCCCCATCTGGTGTTATTTGTACAAAGTTGGGGATAGACAGAGTGATTGTGCAATTAATCTGTGTTTCCATTACATTTTCTATCCACGACATGCTGGTCAACATATATTTTATATTAGATTTGTTACTTTCATTCTCAGCCTCTTTAATGTTTTAAGTTAACATTTAAACATCTGACAAACCTCATTGTGTGATAGAAAGAATATAATAATGGGTAATATGCATTCCAGAAATCTTTGCTGACACCTCCGAGACCCTTGCTCCGTTTACTTCAGCGGAGGGCATAGCTCAATGTATGCAAATAGAAACATGCATGGAGGTGTTAGCCCTCCATTAACGCTGCTAACAAAGGCTGCTCACTCAGATACTCCCTGTGCATAACATGAAACCTTTGATCAGGGTCAATGTATTTTTAAATCGATTAATCAGATAATTACTGTTCTGCCAGCCAGCTTGCTTGTAGCTGTGACTTGTTTCTCTTGGCCTGCCTTCTATCGAATCCTGCTTGCAAAGTGCAAAATATCTGAACAACAGCTATCAGCATTAGTATCTCATTAGGACTCTGCGAGCTATTTATCAGTGCAAATGCAAATGCAATCATTGCTTTAGTGTTCAGTGCCATTTGCCTGAAAGTTCTGGTAAATACAGATAAGGTGAGGTTTACTATGGTGCCTTTTTTTTTTTTGGTAGGCCTTTATGCATCCCAATTGAAAACTGTAACAGCCAGGCGCTTTCCAGGTGATCCAGAGGCAAAACCAGTTCCAAGCCTGTTGTCTCTGATTTGGAAACACCAAGTAACAGCTGTAACCAGCACAATTGAATAGAATAAGGCGCTGCCTGCTACTGCCGCACAAAATCAGCAGCAGCAGCAACGTGACACTGTTGCTGTATTGAAGTGCAATGCCTTATCTTGGTTCATTTTGCTATGAGTTGTCACCCTTTTTAGAAACTGGACAGCATAAGCTGTAAATGAACATAGCACATGTCAGCTTCTCCCAATAATACCAGCACTATATAAAAGGCGGTGACTGAGGACCTAAACTACTTCACAGTAGAAATGTGGACCACTGGGGTTGTAGATTGATTGGCAGCAAAGCCCAGCTCAAACCAGTTTGTGAGAGTGGCATTTCAGAACACAGGGTGTCACTTGTCTTCATTTTTCCCTCTGTGATGCCCTGTTCAGTTCCAAAAAGATGCTTTTAGATACCCTCCCTCTTAATTTATATCATGCCCTTTCCATAGCTGTCAACTTACAGATTTGAAAATAAGGGACCAGCAACCTCGAAAATAAGGGATCAGCAGCCAAAATAAGGGATTTTGCTTCGCTTATACAGAAATCGGGCACTGATGGAGCCATGCTGCTTTTGCTGTCACTGACTGTGTTTTGCAAGGGATTGGACTAGATGGTCCTAAGGGTCTACAACTCCGACCAAAGAAGAGGGGCAGACAAAACTGATGAACGACGTCGAGATGGCAAAGCTTACAGGCAGAATTAGAAACCAGGAAGAGGACCTCTTTAATAAAGAGTGGGGAAAGTTTCTAATTTAGTTGAAAAGCTATTGTAAAGAGTTACATACATTGGTAGGATTGACAGAAAACTTGTAGTAAAAATTTGAACTATGGATGGACAAATGATTTATAAAAATAGAGTTATGAAAGGGATGCAGAGGGGGAAATCACTACATTAAGATGCTGCACTGGTTGGAGGGTATGCTAAGCAGCACGTCGGGGCTGCCGTCGTCCTGCTGCGAGGAGTTCCATCGGCCCTTCCCCGCCCGAGTGCCACAGCCGCTGAAGTGCCGCCCTTCTGCGTCCCTCCCCATCCCCTCCTCTTCCTCCTCCCTCAGGCCGCCTCCTCAGCCGCCGCTGCCGCCTCCGGCTTCCTCTGACAGCTCGGCGGAAGTTTCGCAAGAGAGGGGCCGTCTGCCCGCCCACCGCCACCCATCTCTTCACAATGTGCCCCTGAGGGGGGAAAGGGAGAGCGCGCGCTCTCTTTTGTGGCGGAGGACCCCGAGCCGGGCAAGCATGAGACCCGGGAAATTTAAGGGACATCATCAATAAGGGACAGCAGCGGAACACAGCACTGGGATAAGGGAGTTTCCCGTCAAATAAGGGACGGTTGACAGCTATGGTCCTTTCCCCCACAAAGGAGCCTAGGGCAGCAAAGACTCAAATGATAAAAGAATTAAAACATCTAAAAAAATTTCCAATACAGGTGAAGGCTGAAAAAAATGAAGAGGGCTACTTAAAAGGCTTGTTGGAAGAGGAAGATATTCAGTGGGTACTGAAAAGAAAACAGAGATGACACCTGTCTGATAGTTAATGGGGGGAAATTCCAGAGGACAGGCGCCTTTAGAGGCCCTAAGCACTTGAAAGATTTTGGTGCCCCCATATATATCTAAATTGAAATATAAACAATAATAAACTAAAATATTTTCCCCCTTAAATGAAACAAATCCTACAGTTTTGTATGTAGCTAATTTATATTATTACTATATTATTACTGCTTTTTAATTATTAATTATTGTATGTGTATGTAATCTTTTTATTTATGATAGGATCTTTCTTTGTGGAACTTGGTTCAGCTGCATCGTATGGTCCATGGTAAATCCAACAATGGAAAATTTCTGTGGTGCACGCTTTCCCTTGATGCCCTAAGAACATGCTTATTTTGCTTATTTGTTAATCCAGCCCTGTACATAGGGAACCAACACCTTGGACTCAGCCGAGTAGCTAATTGGCCGCCAGTGTAATTCTTTCAGCACTGGTGTAATCCTGCCCCAGTGAGCCATCAAGCCAACACAACAAAGCTGCAGATCAATCAATCAATCATTTATTTGTATGCCACCTTTCCAAAGTTCTAACCATGTGCAAGGCGGCTTACAGCAGATAAAAAATTATAAAGCTACAAACATAACAAAACTAGTCATAAACAATGAACAAAACATCAAAAAGTACACAACCAAGTTGGAAATATTCCACATAAACCATAAGACATAAATCATAAGATCCAAAATAAAAGATATAAAAAATTAACAGCAGCAACAACAACAACACCCACCCTGAACACAAACCCCTAAACAACACCCCAGCCCCAGCTTTCAGATCAACTTCAAGGACAGCACCATATGCAGTAAAGGTAATGGGACCCCTGACCATTAAGTCCAGTCATGGACGACCCTAGGGTTGTGGTTCTCATCTTGCTTTACTGGCTGAGGGAGCCGGCGTTTTGTCCGCAGAAAGCTTCTGGGTCACGTAGCTAGCATGACTAAGCTGCTCCTGGTGAACCAGAGTTGCGCACGGAAATGCCGTTTACCTTCCCACTGGAGTGGTACCGATTTATCTACTTGCACTGTGCTGTGCTTTCGAACTGCTAGGTTGGCAGGAGCAGGGACCAAGCAACGGGAGCTCACCCTGATGCGGAGATTTGAACCACTGACCTTCTGATGAGCAAGGCCTAGGCTCAGTGGTTTAGACCACAGCGCCACCTGCATCCATATGGAGTACATTGCAGTAATCCAACCTGCAGGGTACCACGTCATGGACAGCAGTGCTCAGGCTACCTTGGTCCAGAAAGAGATGAACAATAAAAGAAGAAATGGAATAGAAAAACATAAAAAGATCAGCAAGGTAAAGCTGTTTCCATACCTGTCTGGCCCAATTCAGTACTGGATTCACTCTTCTAAGCTGTAAGCATCAAAAGTACAGGTTGCAGAGTGGTACAATTATTTACACAGAGATGCTGAGAGCCTCTTGTGGGAGATCAATCTGTTATAACGCTAAAGATCTTGTTTTGGCTTCAAGGCAATAAAATGGATCAGTGAAAGCACAAAGCTCGCTATTAGAAGCCGATTAGATCATCACCACTCCATAAAAACAGCAAGAGAGGAAGAGTCTGGCAAGAGGAGGGAGGGTGGCACATTAATGCAAAGAATACAAAATGTCAAAGTGCTAGGATTACTGAAATTAGGTTTGATAATTATACCACTTTAATTTATGGTTTGACTCAGATCTGGATGTCTTAGTGTGGCAAGATGACAGACTGAAGAAAGTGTTCACAAATGCCTGACTCACAATCAGTCAGCAGCACAATATATCTTCCAGTGTGATGTGTTTACAACAGAGGAGTTGTTATAAGGTGTCAACTCTGAGCTCAATATGTAGATAACAGCTAGTGGTCCCACACACACATGCACACACATCCCTCCATTCCTATGGAGCCAATTCAAGAAGGCTCAAGGGAATATCATGTTGGGTGCACATCCAAAGCAGATCTAAATGGTTTGGTTCCAGGTTATTTGAAGGGCTGCTTATACCCGTACATATCTGCCTGACCCTTACGACAGGCTTCAGAGGCCCTGCTTACAGGATGCCATCAATATATGTTAGATTGGCAGACACTAGAGAAAACAGGGCCTTTTCAATGGTGGGCCCATGGGAATACCTTACCAATACATTTAGTCCCTTTTAGTCAGCTTTTAAATGGGCCTCGGAATACTTGTTGTCTTGATCTGCTTTTAGTTGAGAAACTGAGCTTAGTATTTTAATTGTTGAAACTGTGGCTGACTGTGTATTAAATTGTTTTATTTGTTCTATCTGATCAGCTATGCTGGCCTGTAGGGCATTTTAGGCTTCTGGTCTAATTATAATGCATTATTTTAGTTGTATTTTACTTTTTGTATTATTTCTCAGAGCTGCATTGGGAGTGTTTGCCCTGAAACGAAGCACAGAAATATTGGAAATAATATCAACAACAAACATGCAATGTTTCCTTAGGAGTCAAAAATCTAATTTCAGGGTTGTTGTTTTTCCATTGGCAAGGTAATAGGATTAGAATTACAAAATCTTTTGTGTTTGCTGCAGATGTCCTAGTGCATAAATGGCATCTTTGTCCAAAGATCTGGTGTATAATTCAATCCTTTTAGTTAGTAAGGTATTTCAGAAGTGCATTTGGGATAGTTCTGCACCTCACTTAAGAGAATGCAGATGCAAGTATCTGAAGGAGGATTTAATTTTTCAGCAGTTAGTTTATACCATAATAAGGCATATCTTCACACACACACAAATGACTGGCAAGTTTATTCCACTATGAATACATTACATGGGTAATTTTAGAGGTGATTTAGCTAGGACCCCTCCTTGGGTACCACCCATTTTGGGCTCTACGTGAATAAAAAAAAGGAAAGAACCTAAATGGTCTATAATCTTAGCAACTAGAGAGACATGGTCTCTCATCAGTTTTGATTTGACCAAATGCTCACAATTAATTTTATGGGGTAATCCATATTTGAAGATAGGAGGCTGCCTTTTCTGTGGAAGGAATGGGTTGATTATAGGCTATATACACTGCTGATAGGTTCAGGTGAAAAATATTTGCTGTTTCCTATATTGCTGTTTAAATATCATTGAGAAACAGTGTGGTATAATGGACTAGGACCGGGGAGAGCAGCACTGAAGCTCACTGGGGAACCTTGGGCCAGCTACTCACTCTCAGTTTAACCTACCTCACAGGGTTGTTGTGAGGATAAAATGGGAAGGAGGAAAGCTATAGATGCCACACTGAGCTCCTTGGAGGAAATGGGGTATACAAATGTAATAAATAAATAAATTGCCAGCGAGTATTAAATGGCTCACTGGAAGGACAGATCGTGAAGCTGAGGCTCCAATACTTTGGCCACCTCATGAGAAGAGAAGACTCACTGGAAAAGACCCTGATGTTGGGAAAGATGGAGGGCACAAGGAGAAGGGGACAACAGAGGACGAGATGGTTAGACAGTATTCTCGAAGCTACAAACATGAATCTGACCAAACTGCGGGTGGCAGTGGAAGACAGGGGTGCCTGGCGTGCTCTGGTCCATGGGGTCATGAAGAGTCGGACACGACTGAACGACTAAACAAACAAACAAAAAATTAAATGGCTATATCTTCACTTACAGCACCTGTTGCTGTGTATTTATCGACCATCTGCTTTGAGTGCTTTGGCATCATCTAAACTGTTTGAAGGAATTATTTTATCTTTACAGAAAGCTAAATCCATGACCGCTGTTTATAAATACTTATTGGATCTTTGTAAAGCAGATGTTTGGGAACTTAGGGAGGGGTGGAGTAGGGAATTAGAATGTGCTATGCAATGAAAATTGTTTTAGAAGCTATATGGGACATTTCTTTAGATTTGAAATTGAAATTGATCCAGCAAAAAATTATGTTTTAGCTATACTGCACTTCACAATGTGTTTACAGGAAGACACTAAGACAGATAGATGCTGGAATTGTAATGCTGGAAATGTCTCATTGAAGCATACAATGTAGGCACGTCCAGTGATTTTTTGAGTCTGAAGTCGTTGTCTAGATCAATTTTGTATTGGTGTAATCCTTGATATTTTCAGATGTTCATGTAATAATAAACTACATTCCTTTAGCATGGCGATTAATGCCAGAAGAACAAAAATGGCTTTTGTGAGCCCTGGTGGTTGCTAAAAGACTTATTATTTGACCCTGGAAGGATAAACACTCAGCATCTGTTAACAATGGTTTGAGGACCTCATCACCCTTGCTGCATTTGAACATATTTTCTATAAAAATCAATCTCATGTGGATGCGTATTCTGAGGGGTGTGAGGAGTGTTAGGGGAGAGGGGGACACATCATGCTGTTTCTGGGGTAGTTTGTCCACCTTTGGTCCCCACCCTGCGCCCAGTCCTCACCAGTGGCTCCTAGCAGCTGTCGGCATGTGGCAGTGGCTACACCCCAGGAAATGGCTTCAACTGGTTGTCTAAACCAGGTGAGGTTGGCCAACTGGTCTCAAACCCTCAATGAGTTAGAGACTTCCCCTGCATGTGAAGAAAGGCTTTGGAGGACTTAGCGGACAAGACCAATAGTGGGTCCAACGGTCAAGAAGGTGGTTTCTTCACATGCTGTAGAGGGAAGTGAGGGGCAGATGGGGCTCATCAACCTGGGAAGGTAGTCCATCTAGGAGAAGGAAAGCTGACCCTCAACCTCCACGGCCTTGTGACTATACTCATTCGTGAGAAAGGCTTCAGGAGTAAATTGTGAGGAAAACCACTGCCCTCCAGAACATCTTCAGGAAAAGGAAAGGCTACACAAATCTGGATTGGAGTCCCCAGAACAGTTGGATGGTGTCTTGTAGGCCTTCTTCCAGCATCTCCTGCAGCCAAGGTGGTGCCAGATGTGTTGCTCTGCTTTCCATCAGTGATGCTGGGGGGGGGGCTTTTCTCCGGGGCAGACCAGGACCTCAGGCTTGCTCCCCAGAGAGGTCACTTTGGTGCTGCTAACACAGCAAAAACAATGTGGGAGGCAGCAGCTATGAATTACTGGTCTCTACAGTCACAGTAGGTGCTGTGATTCTCCAGCAGTTTGACTTCACCCACAGAGGTGCACTCCATTGTTTCTTGAGATAGACGGATGCAAACAGCAATAACCTACTTGGACATCTGGAGGACTTATATCTACTTATATCTACTGATGAACTTCAGATGGATGTACTGATGGTTATTGTATTCCTTAATGTGAGCTGACAGTGTTTGTTGATACTGGATTTTTCTTCTTCACTTTTTTCTTTTTTCTTCTTCATTAAATTTGCTATTAAAAAATAATGTTCAGTAGTTTCTCTCTGTAACAACATGAACTGCAAACTTATGTTTGCATCTTATATACAGTCCATAAGGTTGCGAGGGTATGATGCAGGACATAAGAAACTTTCAATATTTGACAGAAGAATCCAGTTGTGCTTGTTTTATAAAGAGCAGAGAAAGGAATTGCAGTAATGAGCAAACCAGTTGACCAAAAAATAGGGGGTGCATCAATATGGTATAGATTGCCCCAGCAATTTCCATGCACAATAAGAAAATTGGAATTTTATGTCCACTGAGTTCTGTTGGAGGTTATGAAACAAATGAGTTGCATGTCAGGTACTTTAGAAAGAAATCTGATGAAAAGCAAAGCCCTCAGCAAGAGCACACATCCGATTGTGTCAGATTTCACAACACAATGCTTATGTTGCTGAATAGGTTCACATCTCAAACTAGAAAACATTGCTATCTTACAAATGCCACCAAGGTTGAAAAACACTCAAAACCAAACACCAGCATGGAATCTTCTTTCTGCCCAAGCTTGAATGCAGGTCCCCCCCCCAAAGAGACAGGAAGGGTTACTGAGGGTTCATATGTTTTTCTTAGCATAAGCAGATGAAGATAAGCCTAAGCATGTCAACAGTTTTAAGTTGCCATAGCCACACTGCTAGTGGGTCTGGATAATAGTTTAATAAATAAGGGTGTGTTTGACTGTAATGAAAGAGTTACTTTTTGCAAAGTAGTAGGGCCAGAAAACATTGGGTAAAACAAAGCAATTTTGTGCAAAAGGGATTTCAAAAGCTCATCCATAGTAGTACTTAATTCTCTACTACCATATATGTCCACTTGCCAAGTTGTCTTTAAAAACAGCAAGAGTGGAATTGATTTTTCTAGTTAGAACAGACTGTCTATAGCTCTGTATCTCTATAACAACACAACAGATAACTTACAATGGAACGCAGTAACTTTTAAGGCCACATTCTGCCCACTCCATTTATGTGCAGTATGTTTATAGTCTTATGTACATGTTTTATTTGTTTGTTCATCTATTTATTTTGCATACACAATCATCATTTTTTAGAGAAAGAAAAGAAGTCACTGAGGGCCAAACATCTCTTACAGATGGATAATGTGCTGAAGTTTGTGTATGTGCATATATAGAGGCAAGGAGATGTTTAATGAATTCAGATCTGGCTGCCCTGGACTCCTTTGAGAGGAAGGATATAAATTTAATAAACTATATAAATGGATAGACAGACAGATTTAGGATACAAATGTAGTGAATAAATAAATAAAAGTTGTCTTCTGCTTTCTAAAAAATATATCAGCAGAAGGTAGCCTTTTGGTACTACCTGGAACCATCAAATCAATTAGAGTTTTTCATTCGCTTTAGTGAAATGTGAAGTGCAGTCTTGAGCTGCTGGCTGAAGGAAAGAACTCTATAGCCTTGCTGTCCATTAACTGCCTGTAAAACTTGAGCTTAGAGGAGGAGGAAGTGGTTTGACACATTTTCACTCATTTTTAGACAAAGCAACAGACATTGCTACATAGCGATAACTTTGAAAGTTCTGCTCTGCAGAATTTCCTGCTATTATTGTCACTTTTTATGGAAGGATAGTTTTGCACTTCTGGCCAAAGTAATATTGTTATTATTATTTTTTGTTTGGTTTACGCAGTAGCTTTTTGCCAGAATGATCTGAAAGAATTGATTGACTGCGTATGTATTAGATCACTTCATGCAGGACTGTTATACAGTACAGCCGCGCCAAAGTGGAAATGCAGAGCCCATCATGGTCAGCAAAACAATATTGAATGGCTTGTGCACAAGTGATAAATGACCAAGTTTCCCCATGTCTTCTAAAGTAATGTGTTGTATATTGATAGATTCTCTTCTAGATGCTTGAGAGAGATTCCTAAAGTACTTTCAAATAGCCCATACAAAGCAGGGTAAGAAAAATGGCAGAAAGGGCTAGGATGATCAAGGTGGCAAAGCTAGGAATGTTGGAGAACTCCAACAAAAAGAGAAAAAGGAGTGGAAATGTTCACTTATTCACCCCGTGTCCAGAATGGAAATCAATGCGGTGAACTGATACTCACCGTTGTTGCTGCTTTCAGTCTGCAAATGATGCATAATTGATTATGCTCCCCCTGTTTGCATTAAAAAGAATGGGGTAGAATGATGTAATGACAATGCGGTCACACAGGACCTTGGTCTGCAGGTCTCACTATTCTGCTAAGTCAAGCTATAATGCAAGCTATAATCTCCCTCCTGTTCTCTTCAAATGCAAAAAAGGGTATTAAGATGCCTACTTGGGAGACAAGAGCTACCTGAACAATTTGCTTTGCCACCCCATTGCTCAGCAAAGGTCAGAGTCACTCCCTCAAAAGACAGGTGAGAGAGCCTTTAAAAAGCAGGGCTGCCCTCTCTCACCCCCAGGGATCCAGACTGGACTTTCTAATCCCATTGGAAATCCGGCCATCCACGCTGCCTACTTGTGCTAATTTTTGTAATTAGGACAGGAGTAGTTAGGTTTTGGAGTCACTGGGCTCTTTCTGTTTTTAGTATTTCTGTCGGACCCAATTGCCCTCCTCCTTAGATACTCTTATTAAAGTTTTTTAACTGGAGTAGTGGAGTTTGTATGTATTTGCCAGTCTTGGGATTTGAGAATCCCCATGAGCCTGGAGCAGGGACTTCAGCAAGTAACTTGAATATGTGATGTTTGCTTTGATGGGAAATGGGCAGGGCTGTAAAATGAACCAAGTCACACATGGTGTAGTCGTGGAATTACAAAATGAGATCCTGGCATACTGAGCATGCCCAAGGAATTTGGTAAAGGTGACCAATCACATAAGGCTCCCTTTGTTTGGTATTGGCCAATCACACGATGCTCTCCATGAGACTCATTACATTCTCTGTTCAAGATGATAGTACGCATGCTCACACTGTTTGTAACTCTGGATCAATCAGGGGAAATGGGGTGAGGGAATCTCAGTATTTGGATTGGATAGGAATTGGATAGGAAATTTAAATGTAATGGAATTTGTGGAATGTGCTTTATCGATGTATAAAATGGAATTGGCACGGGGCCAGAGAATTTGAGAGAAATCCCTCCTGGTCCTTTCTGTACAGATAAGAAAATAAAATACTCAGGACTTCTTTTTCACTCATTGCCTCATGTGAGTTTTGGCTGTCTGTGAGACAGAGCAAGTTATTGCCTGCAACAATGGGAGCACTCAGCTATGCTGCCCCTCAACAAATAGAATAGCCATTTGATTGGTCCAAGTCAGATAAGTTACCTTGTAGTTTGCCAAACTGTTTCATTTTTTAGTGGCCTAGGGCCTGCCCTGAATTTGTCTCATTCACCCTCCAACTAGTTTGGTCCTCACTATAGTTTGTAAGGTGAGGTACCCAGGGATCACACAGTTAAATATGCTGACTGCGACTAGTGGACTTAAGGCATGTATTTCCCTACTCACAAAAATATAATGTAATATAGAAATATATATTTATTTTATATATAATATAAAATAGAAATGTCATTTGCTTCTAATTGGAGGGTGTCCATTTAAAATATGAAGTTTTGAAGCCCTATGCAGGGCTAGGCAGAGTGAGGCACCTGCCCCAGGCAACTGATTTTGGGTATCATTAAGTGATGGCAAATTCTTACCTATTTAATTTATTGTTGTTGCATTTTCATTTTTTACTGTTAGGGCCATGTGGGATGTTCTGCCTCAAGTGCCAAAAGCTGATCAGCCTTGGGTCCCATAAGACTGGGCAGGGGGTGGTGGAGAGGGGACAATTACTGCTCAGACTGCCCTGGTTCTACATTTCCTAAGACTGCCACTAGCTGCATTATTCCCTCAATCCTCTGTTAGGTGAGAAATGAACTGGTTTCCAGTTCTCACCCTACTTATACCTCCTGCTCTAGGCCTGTGTAGGGAGCGGTGTCAGGAATGTGAAGCTGCAGAGACTACCCATCTTTTTGCCTCTACAGCAGATCCTTTCTCTGGCTCTTCATTTCTCTAGCCAAAAAGCAACAATTAGAACAGCATTTGATAAATTGCTTTGTGTGGGCTCGGACAACTGCTCCACAATTTCCTAGATTGAAGTCAGTGATTGCAGTATTTTGTTTATCATAGTTTCCCCAGGATCCTATCAGAGCAACTATATTAAGTCCAGGGGTGCCTAGAAACCAGGATCTGGTTTGACTCTTCAGAGAGACATGTTTCTGTCTAAAACTCTTGTGAAGGACACAGTGATTGATACCGTTTCAGAATATAGCAGCTTCTGAAATGACCAGATGAATGTGGCTGAGAAGCATACAAGGAAATGGCTCCACAAACTCTACAAATCACAATTTTGTACAGGAAGGAAAATGTTATTATTCCTGAGGCTGCTATTCTTTGCTTTCAATTAAAACACTTTCTCCATTTTGTTTTCTGCCTGCTTCCTGCTACAGATATATATATATACATTTTATAACACTAAGCATATCCTTAGCATCAGCTTTGCATCTCATCATAAAAGTGGGGCACACAAACTTTATGAAAGCTGCGAATGAAAAAGTAGCACAATTCAAGATGTTAAGACTTGAGAATTTCCCTCACTGCAGAGATCCTGAATGTAGGAGCTGTGATTTGCACACATTTAGTGCCCCTCCAAACTGATCTGTTTTCTTTAGGGTACATGCTGCGGCTTATCATTAACTCAATAACAGTGCCTTAAAGCTGGTTTTAAATTGGACTATCCACACCTCATTCCACTTTATTAGTTGTTCTGGAATGCTTCTCCAATGTGATAGCATTATTGTCTTCTGGAGAAGCACTCTTGCACTCTGGTGCAACAAAAGTGGGAGAAAACAACAACTGGAACATTTGCGTTTTTATAAGTTCTGGGATTTCAGCAGGATGTTATGGGACATGCACTGATTGGAAATGAAGCAGTATGCCTGCATCAAAGCTTTTGCATGTTACAAAAGTGTTGAAAGCAGGAGCCACTGTGATACCACTGATAGCACAATAAAAAGGACACCTGGAAGGGTCTGTAGACAATAAAGCTGGAAATGCTGTCCTCTCAATAGCAAACTTACGCATGCTCATAAAGGAAATACTAGACTATGGTTAGCACCACCAGCACACTTAATATTCAAGAAGTCAAACAGCTGTATTTTGAGTTCCCATTTTTCTGTCACCAATCAAGGCGAAAATAAAATGAGTAGGTACTCTTTCATGTAATGCTATGCCAGATGGAACACCAGGTTTTCTCCCTTGAATTATGTTTCACAGAAACATCAGCAGCACTTCACAGAACAGCAGAGCCTCCTCTTTACAAAAAACAACAACTCATCCCTGAATCTAGAGAGTCAGTGTAGTGTAGAACAGGTGTGAGGAACACAAGGCCTGGGGAACAAATGCTGTCCTCCAGACATCTCTATCTAGCTCCTGGGACTGTCTCCAGGCTACACCTCTCACAGACCCTGTTGCAATCCCTTTTTGAACCTAGAATAGATGGAGTGAACTGTAAAAGCCCCTCTTATTTTCCTGGAGGGAAGTGGGGGAGAGAAGTGTGTGTGTGTGCGCGCGCGCGCACGAAAAGCTCTGGCTTTTGTCTGACTGGAATATAGCTTGCTGTGCAAAGGGAAGACGTTACATCCATTGTTCCACCTACCATTGGCAGGAAGCCCCAGAAAGGTTCTAAAAGGTTCCCTACCACTAGAACAAAGCATAGTAGAAATCAGACCAGTGGAGACTTTGGGCCTCCATCCATCCATCCATCCATCCATCTCCTTGAGAATTAGCAGCTGTTTCCCCCTCAGCTGCCAGCTCAGAAGCAAGAAGGGGGGAGTATCAATATGGGATGTTGGTAATCCACTTTGGCAGACTCATGGGGTGCTACCCCACCATCAGCCATGCTCTCTTCAATAACTCCCTTCAGTCATTCACTCTTGGGTCCTCACTGCCCCTGCTGCCCACCCACCCCATTCATTGGTTAGAAATGTCTGAAGCGGGGAGCCTGATATATGTGTGGGAGACTAGCAGCCAAACCTAACAAATGAGAAGGGGTTAAGACCACAGAACTGCATTGTTGATAGGCAGATACTCAGACCATATAAATACATTTGGTAGAGAGGACTCTGTGTGATGTCATTTCTTCTCTCCTGGAGAGGAAAGAGCATATAGCACTTCCTGTTCCTTTCTCTCCCCATCTCTTTTGACCAGTGTTGGATGCAGACATCCCTCTGCTTGTTCCAGCTTTATGCCTGAAGCTGGTTATATGGTAAATATAACTATTTTGCCTGCATAACTTTTTCTGCTACTGTTGCTGTGAACCAATGCAAGATTATAAAGTAAGTAAATGTTATTTTTAAACTTACTTTACAAGTCGTTGCCTTGTTCTTTATGAAGCGGGGTAAGAAAGGGGAGCCCACTTACTTCTTAGCTGGACTTGCTCAAAAGGAACCTAGTTTGCAGCCTAATTTTAATTTTACTGCCAAGGATGGGATTTTGAAACTTTCTTCAACCCACACACCTGGGAGCCTGGTGGGATAAATTGCAATTAATATACTCTCTGCAACCCACTGAAAGCCATTCCCACAGTATGGACATATGTAGAACCCTGATGGTGGAGCGTTCTGAACTGTGTAGGGAGCCTAGATGGCTCTACACCTCAGCCCTTCCTGACCAATGTAGGGCTGGCAGGGGGAGGACCAGCAAACATGGTGGCACTCCCCCTTCATATGATTATAATCTCATGAGGGGAAAACATCTGAAGGGAGCTAAAGCAGTCCTCCCATAAAATCAGTAACTGACCAGAGGGATAGAGCATTGCACTTGGACCAAGGAAACGCTCTAGTTGGCCTCGAGTCAGTCACAGTCTCCCAAGTCTAACCTTTGATATTATGATGGGTTGTGGTGAAGATAAAGTGTGTGGATGGTGAGAGGACAATGTATGGCATCCTGAGATCCCTGAACAAAGGACAGAACAACAATGTAATAACTAAATAAACCTACCCTTTAAAATGCATAAAGTGAAAGAGTGAGAAATAAAGGTTGCAGGAGGAGGAGGATGAAGATGAAGAAAACACAAAATATTACTCCAATTTTGTGCATCTAAGATATACTGTTCAGTGTTGCCTTTTGGGGAAACGCACTGGGCAACAACCATCAGGAAGTTCTCCTGTGCTCACCCCCCCCCCCAAATGAAATAAATGGGAGTTGCACACAAGTTTGGAAGCATCCTGCTGGATTGTGTCCAGCGTGTTAATATGTAAGTGATAAAAGCAAAGCAGATGTTTATAGTCCCAGTAAAAGAAATGTTGTTTCCAAGTTCATTGTCTTTGGTTTTGATATATGCTTAGTTATATTACATTCTGGAAGCAGCTCATTTCCATATAAAGTGTAGATACTTTCATTTTTACTATGCACTGTGCAGGGAGAGAGACTTTGATTTGTGTGCCTGAGGGTGGATCAAAGAAATGCATAATTTCCTTTAAGTCCCCACTGTCATGCACCATCAGTAAATTCCTGTATAGCTTCACAACATGGATATTGAGTTAGAAGAACTGCAGTCCTCCCCACCCTCTCCTCCCCTCAAAAAAAAAAAAAAAAAAAAAAAGATGTGAGAGAAAAATCAGTGTATAGACTGAGAGAAAACTTCATTAAGGAAGGTTATAGAATCAAAGAAAACATATAAAAAAGAGGCTAGTTCAAGCATTCCTGGAATTTTTACCCACTGTTGTAGCCTGGCAGGGCTTGCTATTTTCAATTACGGTTGTAAGTTACTATCAGAATTGCGAGAAATTGCATGAATCTTATATGTACTTCATCGCATGCACTTACTTCATGGTATCTGCACACAGGGAGAGGCTACCACTGCTCATGGTTCCACATACACATTTTTAAATAGGTGTGCATGTATCCTATGCAACAAGGATTAATGCAATGTACTTGGCTCCCTTATTTTATGGTGGCAGCATAGGAGAGCTGTTGCAGTACAGATCCTGCTGATATTACTATGTTGATGGTAGAGCACATTTCCCAATAGCAGATGGCATGGTGGAGCAGCAGCACTCACCTGACCTCTGGTCAGTCGCATTGCTGATTCTTACCAGGAGGCAGACAAGGGTCAAGGTGGCAGCGAGGTCAGCACATTGGAGACACATCAGCAGAGCCAACCCAGGGTTCTTGCTAGTGCAGGGATGTCCAACCAGTAGATCACGATCTACTGGTAGATCCTGGCTGATTTGGTAGATCGCGAGATCGTTATCATGTACAAAAAGTTACGGGGGAAAGCTCAATAACTCTGTGCAATCCACCCCACGCACGTTCCTCTTCCTTCCAATGACAATGGGTAGATTACTGCCACTTTTTTTTATACTGGGAGTAGATCACAGTCTCTTGGGAGTTGGACATACCTGCCCTAGTGCATTTGGACTGCATCAACCTCACTGCTGTCTCCTCCTCTACCTCCCAGTTGGCAGCAGCACCAGGTCAAATGAGCCCCACCATGCCACCAACTACTGATATTTCCCTCCCATGATTGGAGCAATGACGGCATGGAATAAGGGAAGAACTACATTGTGGGCTCCTTGTACGTGGCCCAGAGCTTGGATGAGGGGGAAGGAGGTGAGCTGTAGCAGCTTCTCTGCCGCTTTCATAACAAAAGAGCAAGGAGGAAAAGGGGAACTACTTCCATGCAGGAGATCTGTCTTGCGTGAAAGAGTCCTCACTAGACATTCATTCAATTCAGCAGCAGTGATAGCAAAGATTAGTTATCTCTCCCTGCCACCTCTAGAAGCTGTGTTTTGAGGCTTGATTTGATTAATCACACTTTCTTGCCACAAAGACAAGCATATGAACTGAATGTGTACCATTTGTCTCCTAGCATGAAGTGCAGCAGAAATCATGGCTGTATATTATTCTCCTTCTGAAGATCTGAATTAATTGGAAACCTACAAAGAAGGGAAGTGCACAAGCACACACAACTCATCAGCTTACGCCTGTGTAAAACAAACTCACAATGATCACAGTTTTTGACTAGCAAAGTATATATTTTGCTTTGGATAGATATGAAGATCTATGGAATCCTTCAGACCAAGGGCTGCTTCCTACTATTTTTATATTTTCCAAATCAGTCACTTGCATGACTAAGACAGATGTAACTTTAAACCTTAGGTAAAATAAACTGTGGTTTAAATGTGAATGTGCAATGTGCTGTTCTACACTGCTGAAATTGCAGGCTACACCCAGGGCATTAGTGGCATACAGGTAATGGTGGTAAGATGCACTTATTTACACCCTTCTTATATGGGAGTGGTGAACAGCAGCGCTTAACAAAAGATGCAATGTGAGAAGCACTCCTACTATCCAGCCCTAAATGCAGGGATAGAATTTGTACTTTTCCAAAATCCCCTGCAGGATAGGCTTGCCCAATCTGCAGTCTAAGGAGCCTGATTGAATTTTGGGTGATTGTCCACATAAAGTTTGTTTTCCCTATGCAATTGTAGAAGTTCATAATTTCTTAAGTTATAGTTTAATACAGTGACCCTAGTTTACTCCCCACACAGTGCCATGCCTCTTTATTTCTGATCTCCCAATGCAATAGATGCAGCTTCCACTCCTTCAAATTTTCCATGTGGACACCAAGGTAGAAGCGGAGATCTCAAAGTTTCCTTACAGCCTCCTCATTGGCAAGGCTGACATATGAGATGTGTTACTTACACTAGCGAATGAGTGCATTTATACTTTTCTTGGGAATCCATCACATATAAAAATTTTAAGTGCCTTCTATGGAAAAGTGAGAATCTCCTGATTCCTTGACATTCTTTCCACAGATTTATTATTCTATTAATGACTCCCCCGTTCTTCAATGTGTCTCTCTTCCTGGCAGATAATAGTCTTTTGCAGTGTTCTTTTCTCTCAGCTCGACTTTTGTCTTGTTTGCAGCTTGTTACTTGGACTCTGGCAGAATGTAGATACAAGAGGTTTCCCATAATCAGCTCAATAATTCCACTTCAAACCCAGTAATACTCCTGCTGCTGACAACTCATTATCCAGAAACCAGGGTAGGCTTGGCTTCTGCCTATTAGCTGTTCTGTGAACATGTCTTCCTTTCTTTCCTCCCACTCTCATCCTCCCTCCGTTTTATACCCAAAGTCCTTGTGCCAAATTTTCTCCTTGTTTGTGAAATCAATAGGTTGCACAGTTGTAGCTGAGGGCAAATTTCCTTCCCCCGTACCATTCATGCCCAAGGTTATGCAACAGAGTGGCACGGACACCCGTGAAGGGCCCTCAAATTACCTTTCTTGTGATGGCAGCAATGAAAAGAGAGTTTGCTTCTATGGAGACTGCCTCTCTCTTCCAGTCGTTCGTCCATAAATGGATAGAGCTGACACCCAGATGGAGCACCCCTTGCTGGCAGCACTTTTGCCTCCCTTTGGAGGCAACTCAAGCAATATCTTTTCCCTCTCCCTGCATTTGAGAAAACACTGGCATAAAAAAGGGAATGGACTTGCCAGAGGAGAGGTTAGAGGTGGAGTCACAGAGCATATTGGATCTGGAAACCAGACCCCTAGCTTAGCCACAATTCAACCCACAATTCATATTTAAAGGTGGACCTACCTAATTTTCACCTTCTGGCACAATATAGGAGCTGAAACATAGCAATTCTTTGAAAATTGTACTTTTCTGAATTTTTGCAAAGCAGTTATCCAGTCAAGTGAGGTGTATGAAAATGCATATACTGGAGTAAAGTGCCCATAAAAATGCATATACAGTGAAAATAGTATGCAAAACTGAATTATTTTAGGGGAAATTGCTTTGCAAAAAAATTGCCAAATGCCATACAAAACATGTGCATGAGGAAAAACCTGCACTGCAAACATGCAAACATGCCCTCTGTTCTCTGTTGGTGTTGCTAATAGTAGACCCATTTAGGGCAGGTGCTTATTTTTTTCTACTTTCTGTGGGCATTTTTATTGGCTGTGTTAAAGTATCAGGATGCTTGAATCTCATGTCAATGGTCCAATTTGTGAGAAATGCTTCATTGCCAGAATATGCTTACTTAGAAGTGCACAGATAACAAGGGGTAAAGTTAAGGCTCAGTTTCCTGTGTAATACCCTCAGTATTTCTATGATTTTCATGGATTTTCACTTTTTATTTGTTGAGAGCAAAAAAGGAAGGTACTATATTTTCAAGGAAATGGGAAATGCAAACATTCTGCTCCTATGAAGTTTGATGTTGAGTTTGGGTTTTTAAAAAATAGAATAGAAGTCTAGTAGAGTTATCATTGGCCAAGGTACACCCATTCACATTTTCTATCTTGCTTTGGTCCCTGGTAAAGCAAGGTTTGCAGGATTTCAAAGCACTGCAAGAAACCCCGAAACAAGAAACTATAAACAGAACTGGGTGTGGGATGTGGAGTGAGTACATACCTATGTCCAGCAGTCAAACTACTATCCTGTGTTGTCTCTGAAAAATGATTATCTGTACCTCAATAAGTTATTTTTAATGGGTTGTTGTTGTAGCTACCATATGTGAGTCAGCCCACCAGTCCATCTAACCGGTCTACTCTATGATTCTACTAGTTCTCAAAGCACAGTCCTTTCTGAGCACTGCTACATGAGAACTTTTAAACTGGGGATGTGAGGCATTGAGCTTGGGGCCTGAACTCTGTCAGCCACATGAGCTACAGACCCTCCCTATATTTACTAGTAGGCTGGTTTGGGGCATGCCTGTGAGAGTCTGCTGCCATCCATATTTGGTAACATAATTAAAATATAGCTCTCAAAGTTATTCTTCCAGTGTCTAGCATCTACAATATAGTTTTCTGAGCAGTGTACATATTTTTCAGATAAAGAAATAATTAAATGACATTAGAATATGATGCAAAAGTCAGACCTTTTGCACACCCAGAAAATCAGCTCTTCTTGCAGAACGCATTCATGCTGATAACAAACACGTTTCAATGAATTTCTTTTAATGCCGAAAATTAAGTAGAGATACTTTTCTTCACTCTGACTCAATAGAACTCCTGAAGGATGTCAGCCATTAAACCCTGTAATTAATAAACCATTCTGCTCTTTCTGTCTGTCTGTCTGTCTGTCTGTCTCTCAAAAGCCCCATATCAAGATGTCCACTTAAACTACAGCTATATTGTGCTATTATCTAAGTTAAGATTATTTTCATATTTCTTAGTAAATCATCTGGGCTAATGCAACAATGGAAACCTATTAAGCATATGGACTGTCATTCTGCATAGTAATTTGCACATAAATTCAGAACATTTCAGTAGGACCTATGGGCTCGTAACTGTATGCAGGATGGTAGCCATGGGTTCTTACTTAACCCCAATAAAGCAGATGGATCAACTGTAATTTAAAAAAAGACTTTATCACAGCCTGTCTTCTAAGGGAAATGTGCTTTAATGTTTTTGCTAGTTAAAATAGAAAAAACCCTCAAGAAGATTCTATTATTATTATTATTTAAAATATGCATATTTTGGTTTATCCAAAGTATCTGCTCACAAAAATCACAATAGAATACCAATAGATTAAAACTCGTAACAGTTACAGAACAACAGCAGCAACAACAAAACAGCAAAATAAACAATGATGAGAGCAGTACATACTAATCATACCTAAAGAAATATAATGGGTCTTTGGCTAGTGCCCAAATGCTAATAATGAAGGTGACAAGTGGACCTCTTTGGGGAGGGTGTTCTAACTCTCATACAGAAAATGCTTCTCTGATCATTACATTTCTCCTCCCCAAAGTATAGGCATGGCTATATGGCATACTTGGCCCTCTATCTGCAGGGCATCCAGTCCAGTCCAAATCCAGTTTAAAGATTAAGAACCATATGAAGGGAGAGCCAGGGTTGGAGGTTTGTGCTTCTATTTAAATTACAGCATTTATTTCTAAATCTACCTATTTCTCTATATTTCTAAATTAGCACATTTTATGCAAATCTGTAGCCTCTTCTTTTTGAGGAGTGATGCATTTCCTATTTTTTTGTAAGTGGCCACCCTGCCCAAGTGGAATGCCATGTCAGAAAAGGGTCAATGAAGATCTGAGATAATGATCTCCTCGTATACATAGAGCCCAGACCATTAGGGCAACCATACTGCTCAGTGCTCAGGACTGCAGCACCTTAAGGAACCCATCTGCAGGGTATCCTCTGATTTTTCTTATGCAAGGCAAGAAGCAATATCAAGGGAGGGAATTGCAGGAGACAAGCAAGATGGACCGTTTGACATAGCATTTAATGTGCTGATATATGTGTGTGTGGTCAATTCAGTCAGGAAAATGGACTATCAGCCTATGCAAGCTCCCTGAAACTGCACGAGGCTAAAGAAAGCAGAGGTGATAGAGGAGTGAGGCTGGTTGAGGGGGCAGGACAAGGAACAGACTCAGCAGATGGAAGAACAAGCCTGAAAAGCTTGGAAGCCAGAACATTGAAATTCTAGGCTGACCCCCAAGGGGTGTGTAAGGGATGGGGATTTAACTGAGAAGCTGCAAGCAGTAATGAGGATGAATTAAAGGAACTGTCGAAAAGGAAATGAAACGTAACAAACAGAAGTTCCACATAGTTTCAGGGGGCTGTAAAAGTCAGAAATAGGGGGAATGGTTGCTGGACTGCAAGACTGCAGAGAAATACCTCAGGGTAATCACTCATGGGAATGATAAAAGTAAAGATGAGTATTTAATGAAATGGCATGATTAAAAAGGCAAATGCACTTTGGGGCTGCAAACTATGCAACAGTCAGCCCTGTGTTTCTTAAGAGGAAATGAAGGGAGGGAGTTTCATCAGAGGCACTCAAGTGCTGGCATTCGCTTCCTCACTTTGCCCCCACGCAAGCCTGAACACCTTCAGATAAACAGCAAGGCTGATCCATTTACCCAGGCTGCGCCAGAGGAAAGTTGCTGAGTAGGAAGGGATTTGACTTGGATGGGGGTGGTGTTTTGTCACATTAATGACATGTTTATACTTTTCAGTCATGGTTAAGGTACCTTGAGGATAATATGAAAATGGAGAGAAACCACAATCACTTCTGAGGCATCGCTCATGAGGATAGAAGGAGGCAGAAACTTTCTGCAAATTGATTCTCCCACAGCCTTAAATTTATAGACCGACCTTCATCTGAGGATCACGGGGTGGTTTACAGTATAAAAACACAAAAAATATAACATAACAACAAACAAAACAATACCCCCTGCCACACATATAGACTGTTTAATTAGCCTAAGGCCTGGGTGAAGATTACTGTTTCTGCCAGATGCCTAAAGATATGTAATGAAGGCACTAGGAGAGCCTCCCTGGGGAAAACATTCCACTAATGGGGAGCCACCACAAAAAGGGCTCGCTCTTGAGTTGCCACTCTCCAGACCCCTTGTGGAGGGCCTGAGATGATGATTGCAGGGTCTGAGCTGGTTCATGTGAAAAGGCGGTTCCTGAGGCATTGTGGTCCTGAGACATTTAAGGCTTTATATGTCAAAAGCTATAATTTCAAGATTGATTGAAAACAACTCAATGTCGCAATAGTACATGCTGGTACATGCACCAAAGGACAGGGCTTGTCTTGGAAAAGGTTGTGCGGGGAGCACAACCTCAGTATAATGGTGAATCCTTCTGACTGTCTTTTCACACATGATCACTGAAGTTGTCCCTTGAGGGCATATGAGACTGCTCCCATGGATCAGATATTGTGGATCACTGTCTCTTTTCTTGTCAGGCAATTTCCCCGGAGGTGATAAGCCAATCATGCCTCTCTGGTATCATTTCTTGAACTGAATGTGTGGGCTCGCTCTTGAGGATCCATAATAGCTCTATCGATTCTGATTGCAAAGATGATACAACATGAGGTTTAAATGCAAGGTGTTAAAGCCCCAATTTTACTGCAGTATATACTGTAGAAAGATAAAGGGATGAAAGAAGCTGAAGTGAAAGGAGGAGTTCTTCAGAGAAAATGAGAGCTGAAGTCAATAGATTGTGAGGAGAGATTATAGGAAATAAGGCTGGTATTTCCAAAGGGCCTAAATGCTGAAATCCCACAGAATCACCTCCTTTACTTACTTTTGTGTGGGCTATGTAGAAACCTAAGATATTATATATACGCATTGAAAAGAATAGGGACAAGACGCGTAAGTTCCCCACACAGCTGCTAAGTACAATCTAAAATATGAACCTCAGCTTACTAACCAACTCCAATTTGCTTAACTATTTGAATTCTGATGTTGAGGTTGACCTTTGACTGCTCAAATTGTGACTACGGATTTAGATAGCATAAATCTATATTTCTTTATTTTCTGTGTTGCTCTGCCGTGAATTGTTTTTGAAATAAATATACTATAATGGTTTAAATAAGAATTACCAGTTGCCTTGTGTTATTTCTAAGTCCGTCTTATGCTTTATTGCAAGCATTAAAATGCTACCAGCATGTTTGCTATTAGCAGGGCCAGCCCATACACGAGACAGGATGAAGCAGCTGCCTCGGGCAGCAGAATCCAAGGGACACCTCCTCGGGCTTGCCCCATGCCCACCGCCAAAGAGGTGAGGACAAGTGATTGCAGTAGCTTCTGTCAAGAACAGTGGCGTAGCGTGGGTTGTCAGCACCCGGGGCAAGGCAAGTAATTTGCGCCCCCTAACCCATGGATTTGCGCCCCCTAACCCGTGGATTTGCGCCCCCTAATCCTAACTCCCAGATGTTGCACCCGGTGCGGCTGGCCCCCCCTGCAGCCCCCACGCTACGCCACTGGTCGAGAATTTGCAAGAGCCCTGCAAAATCACATGGAGGCTTCCAGAGGCCTGACACAACCTTCCCAAAACACTGGTTTGTTGGGGGCTTTGAGATGTGTGTAGATTGGGCAGAATCATGCCACCCTCCACTAGCAACCGCTTCTGGCTGTCCATGCACTGTTACAAACAGTTTTATAAACTACAAATGCATATATTTCAAAAGCTTTTTGTAACGAGTTGTAGTGGGTTACTGCTCAGCAGTGCAACCCCATGCATGTCACTAGAGCATAACAAGTGCCTGCTGGATCAGGCCAGGGCCCCACCTAATCTAGCATCCTCGTCTCACAGGAGGCAAGCAGATGCTTGTGGGGAAGCCTGCAAGCAAGATCTGAGCACAGCAGCACTCTCCCCTCCTGCAATTCCCAGCAACTGGTCTTCAGAAGCATACAGCCTCGGACACTGGTGATCCACTTAGACATGAGCGTATCTAGGTAACCATGTATAGCAGAGACAGGGAGCCTTTTTCTGCCCAAGGACGGCATTTCCTCTTGAGTTACATTGCCACATTCCAATGGTGGTTGGGACCAAAAGAGTCAAAGATGTAGGCCAGAGTAATGAATGGGTGGAGCAATGGATGTCATCCCTACCCTTGTACTGTATGCAGACCCTCCAAGTGTCCCTATTTTCCAGGGACAGTCCCAGATTTACAAAAGCCGTCCCAGTTTCTGATTTGATCCCGGAATATCCCGCTTTCACTTTGGACGTTCCTATTTTCATCAGAGAAATGTTGGAGGGTATGGAGTTACGCGACCCCCGAACCAAGGAGATAAGTAACTATACTTTAGAATACATCTGAAAGCAGCCCTGTATAGTTTTCTTTTTAATGTTTAATGTTTTATTATGTTTTTATATCAGTTGGAAGCTGCCCAGAGTGGCTGGGGCAACCTAGTCAGATGGGTGGGGTATAAATAATGTTCTTGTTGTTATTATTGTTGAATAGGACGGCCCCATTTTCACTGGAGAAATGCTGAAGGGTATGTTGTATGCTACATTTCAGCCTAGCAAAAATAAGAGTTTCTATGTACACTTCTATTTATCCAGACAGAGAAAGAAGATGTGTCATCACAGTTCAATACATTCAAGCTGGGCAAAAGTATCTGAGGACATGGAGCAGGGGCAGTGAGGGGTGTGGCCTGGGAGGAGTCATGACCTGGAGACAGCCCTAAGAACCTGAAACAGAGAGGTCTGGAGGGCTACATTCAACTCCAGGGTCTGAGACTCTCTACCCCTGTTGTATAGGATGGCAGTCCAAGAAATGCAAGCTCAAAGTTCCCTTGGGCATGCAGAATTTTTCAAGTAGATAGAGCTAATTTAAAGGAGAGGACTTGGCCCTACTCCTTTGCCCATTTCTGTCTGCACAGGAGCAAAGTCCTAGGGGCAGAGGGGTCTTCGCCCCCCCCCCAAAGCTGATGGACATTGCCATTCAAATGGTGTGCATGTCAATATTTTATTCAAATGTGAGAGAGTTTAGGATCCTGCCTGTGCAAAAAAATAGGACAATAGTACAAGACATTCTGAATAACTCCTGCAGAGGTATTGAGTGCTGATCATTTTATCTTGTATAAGCAGATATCCAAGAGGATCAGAAATGGCTTGCTTTTAATGTGACAGAACAAATACTAATAAAACATTTTATAATGATAGTTCAATCTAAAGAGCCATTATTATTATTTAATGGAATGGCCTGCAAGGAAGCATGATTGACCTAGGAGTAACATGTTGAAATAAAAATTGCTTGAGCTGTCTAAATGATGATAGATTTAAAAAACATCCCGGACCTATTAAAAATATATCAGAAAATGTATCAGAAAATGATGTGAGGCTGCCTACTGTTCCCTTTGCTCACGTCAGTGGCAGAATTCCCTTGCCTTTCTTTTCATAGATTCGACCTAGGTGACTCACCGTACAATCTTTCCAGCTTAATAAATGTTTCATTGGCAGCTTCCTCTCTCCCCGATGGAGCAAGACGTTTTGTATAGTGTAACAATCATAGCTGTGTCCAAAAGTGCATAATATTAGTGATTAATTTGCTATGGCAGTTGTTGATATTTTGATGAGGTATGCCTATCTTTCCCCCCATATAGCTCAGGGGAAACCCAAGTTTCCCCCTTGTAGCAACAGAAGCTGTGCGCAAAACTGATTGGCTAGACCCCGGTAATGTCAAAAACAATGGAGCTTTAAACAAGGAGAGGGAGATGGCTGTACTTTAAAAAGTAAAAACAACAACAACGAGGGGCTGAACCTCCTCTTTCTCTACTCACCAATCTCCACCACTGCCCCCAGATTAACCCTCTAGAGCTTTCCCCCCACTTTCTCCATTCAACTTGCTTTTCACCTTTCCAGCCCCATTTCTGATGCCATTTCTCTCTTCTGTTCTGCAGTCCCGCTTCACACCCATTTTCACCTTTGCCTCCCCTTCCTTCTGTGCAACCCTCCCTTGTGAACAAACCACCCCATGGTAACCTCCTGCATATTCTTCCGTCCACGCACTGCACCAACTAAGCTCCCTTTTCACCTTCCACACAGTTACAAAGCCACTCCCTCCTATTCTGCAGACCCTTTGATGCCCCCTTTTCATCATCACCCGATTTCCATGTCTCCCTCCTTTTTACAACCCCCTTTGCACTCCCATTTTACCTTCACCTTATTTCCCCCGCTCCTTACTTTTCTCAATTCTCCTTTCTACACAGATCACCTCCATTTCCACGCCTTCTCCTTTCTCCTATTTTGCAGCTCTTTTTGTGCACACACTTCATGGTGGTATATGTTACTGTAAAGAAAGCTTGTCAGTTTGTTTCATTAGGGAAGGTTAAATTCATTTGATGGATGTTGTACATATGTAGGTGTTTACTTGTTAATAAAATGCCTGCTCTAAATTACTATGTTGAATCTGGAACTTCATGTTGAAGAAAATGCATGGCACTATGAGCAAAATATATTGCCAGAAGGTACAGTGGTACCTCTGGTTACAAACTTAATGCATTCCGGAGGTCCGTTCTTAACCTGAAACTGTTATTAACATGAGGTACCACTTTAGCTAATGGGGCCTCGTGCCGCCAGCATGTGATTTCTGTTCTCACCCTGAGGTAAAGTTCTTAACCTGAGGTACTACTTCGGGTTAGCGGAGTCTGTAACCCGAAGTGCTTGTAGCCCAAGGTGTTTGTAACCCGAGGTACCACTGTACTGAGGAATCCTGAAGGGCTGCACATCCTTTATTTCTTCCAGCTGGAAGACGGAAAAGTTTGAATAAAGCAAGAAGGTAAAGACATTGAAAGGGTGTGAAAGAGCTGTTTTAAACAATGGGACAAGTTTGAGTAAAGTAGGGGTGGAGTAAAATTTAGAAGAAAATGGCAGTTTTGAACAACAGCAGAGGTTTGAGTAAAGCAAGGATGGAAGAACACTGAGAGGAAAATGGTGGCTGGAGACTACTGTTCTATAGAACTGACTCATAAGATGTACTAGAAGGCATGCAGCAGAATGTTTACTCATAGTAGGTCCCACTGTTTTCAGTGGGGCTTGCTCCCTGGTAATACAAAAACAGGCTGATTAGTACAAAAAGAAAGACACGTGGGTCAAAATATATACTCAGCACTACTCAGTGCCACTTCCGTCTCTCTTCCAAATTTCTCATCAGAACCCACATTTCTTCACCTTATGCCCATGCTTAATCCCCTCTCCATTCTTCAACCCCAACCAAAACAAACAATAAGTCTAGGCACTAAGACCCCAACAACATGATGAATAAATCTCATGGACAAGATTGCCCTACACTTCATTCACTGCTATCCCCCCTTTATTCTCTCTGTTCTCTTCACATTGTCAGCTGTTTGACTGTGGATGGAATTGGAGACCCATCTTTCATTCTTCCTTTTTTTGTTTAAGTTGTAAAAATGTTTACATCAATGTCTCTGTAATAAAAACTACAGCAGCTATCCAGTTTCCTTAACATGTTGCCTCAGTGAGTGACAGTTACCCTGAAAAATCAATAAATATATTTCTGCTTGTTCTCCCACCTGTCTTCTCCGTTTACTCTTGCCTTGAAGTCCCCAAGTGAAGAAAATGGAACGTGAACCGTCTTACCTCATGAACAATTTCCATATTGTTAACTGCCTGGTCTAGCTTTTGATGTAATGAAACTTGATTACCGAACACAGCTGCAGTAAAACTGGATACCACTGAGCCCAATGTCCATTTTGATGGTTCAATAAATCACTTGGTCCACCGTGGCTGCAAGTCTGTGAAATCCTGCCTGCTAATGGAGAGGAAAACTCTCCATAGCTGAAGCTGATATAACCCTGACACTTTCTGCTTTTAAATGCTCAGAGCCCTACACCCACACACACCCACACACCCACACACACACCATCTCTTCTTGAGATATTTGCAGCAAGCACCCTTGTCGGTAAAAGAAATATGATTAATTATTCATTGGGCACCTTAGGAGTAACTGACACATTAAAGACAGCTGTAAAGGAAAAGGCATTCACCACAAAGGGGGAGGCGTTGTTAAGTTTAGACATCATAAGACAGATAATCACAGCAAGAAAAAGAAAAAGAAATAGTGCTAACAGTTAATGGACAGGAGAGCAAGGGTTAGAAAGATAGCTACTCCTTTGTTTTAATATGTTTACATCTCTGTCACGTCACGACGTATTACTGAGAGCAAAGCTTTGGCAGAATTCCAACGCCAATTAGGTATGTGTATTTGCGACATATACAGATCCTACTTATTACTACATTGTGCATAAAAATGGGAAAGAATACTACTGTTCAGGGAATGAGGCTGTTGCAGTGCACCATATAGTCACACTCAGTGTATATACCAAGCACCAGAGTGGCATGCGTTTCACGCCCAGAGGGCTTACAGTGTAAAGCAACTGAACAGAAAAAATGGTGGCAGGAATTGTGAAGAAATATGGGAGTTTTTTGGAGGGGAGGAGAAGTGGCAGTAGTAGGAATTTTAAAAAATGAGACAGCAGTGATTCAGAAAGGTAAGAGTTTTTGATCCACAGTAAGGGAATTTGGCATTTCTGTAGAATGACTTGTGTCCCTAGACAGTGTGGGTGCACTTGGTAAATTCAGTCTGGTGCTGTCACTGGTATACCTGGACAGCTTCAATCTCCCTGCTTCCTCACCCCTCCCTCTCCCAGTAAGAAGCAGTGTCCTGGCTTCTTCCCACTGAGTGACCACCACCTCTTTCAAGTTCCTATCACCTTTCTGGAGCCACTCGTCTCAAGAAGTATCTGCCCACCCTCCTGTTCTTTCTCAAACTTCCTTATGGAAGTTTCTTTCTTTTTTCATTCACAATAAAAAAAATGGAGGGGGGGGATAAGTCTACAAAGAGAAAGTAAAAAGAAAAACAAAAGCCTTTAGCACTTGGTAGTCTGGAGAAGCTTAAACAAAGAGCAAAAATGCTGAGGCTGCAACTTGGACAAGACATCCCAATTATAGAGATCTGTAAAGTAGCAGAAGTGAAAAGAAAAGTATATAATGCAATGTGGCAGCAGAAAAGATTTTATTATCTTGCCTATGGAAGGAAAAGCACAGCAAAAATACGAGTGCTAGTCAGGATAGTCTCTTTTTTGGAAGGAAGGAGAACTTCGGGTGTGATGGTACTTTTGAGAATATAGATCTGAAAAGAGTCATGGTGGTGGTGGGGGAGGGTAGCAGATCTATATATTTTTTCAGACTTGCACAGACCCTTTGGATATTACCCAGATAAATGTGCTGGGTTGATTTCATCCCCTCTTCAATTTATAGCAAGTGAGCTTGTGCTGAGTTCATTTCTATACAACATCTAACACCTAGCTTTTTAGTTTCCAATGCTTCCAAAGGCAACTTGCAAAAAAGTCCTTTAACAGCATATCAAAAAAAGTATCACCAAAAACTTTTTAAAAATGCAAACAGCTAATTTGCCCCAAACACCTCTTAAATATCCAGGCTTTCACTACTTGCCAGTAGGTGAACATGGCTTGAACCAGGTGGGCCTCCCTCAAGAGGGTGTTCCATAATCATGGTGCCATGATTGAAAAGGTCCTGCCTTGGACGCCAACCTGCCTCACCTCCGAGGGTGGGGAAAGCACAAAGCAGAGTCTAAGATGTTGTCCAGAGCACACAAGTAGACACACGTGAGACAAGGTGGTCCTTCAGATAATTTAGGCCTTTAAAGGTTATTAACACCACTTTGTTGATTACATTTTCATTCCACCTTTCCCCCAGGGAGCTCAAGGTGGCATATATAGTTCTCCTCCTGCCAATTTTATCTTCACAACATCCCTGTGAAATAGGTTAGGCTGAAGGACTGGCCCAAGATCACCCACTGAGCTTCCTGGGGACCTGAACCCTGGTCTCCCAGGTCTTAGTCAAACCCTCTAACCACAACACCACACTGGCTCCTTTGAAATGGGCCTGGAAACAAATTTGTAACCAGCATGGAGAAAATAATGAGCTTCAATGCTCCATACAGTGAGCCCCAGTTAGACATTTAGGGCCATTTGATGTTTCTAAGCACTTTTCCACTTCAGTCTCATATGGAGAGCATTAAAAAGGTAAAGGTACCCCTGCCCGTACGGGCCAGTCTTGACAGACTCTAGGGTTGTGCGCCCATCTCAATCATAGAGGCCGAGGGCCAGCGCTGTCCGAAGACACTTCCGGGTCACGTGGCCAGCGTGACATCACTGCTCTGGCGAGCCAGAGCTGCACACGGAAACGCCGTTTACCTTCCCGCTAGTAAGCGGTCCCTATTTATCTACTTGCACCCGAGAGTGCTTTTGAACTGCTAGGTTGGCAGGCGCTGGGACCGAACGACGGGAGCGCACCCCGGCGCGGGGATTCGAACCGCCGACCTCTTGATCGGCAAGCCCTAGGCGCTGAGGCTTTTACCCACAGCGCCACCCGCGTCCCATTGGATGGAGAGCATTACAGTAGTCTAATCTGCAAGCTGCATTTGCCCGAATGGCTGCAGTCATGTCTTGCTTCTTCAGGAAAGGGCACAGCAGCCTAAGCTGGTCAGGCATCAGTAATATACCACTGAGGTTCAGGAACACTCCCAAGTTGTGAGTCTGACAGGGAGGGAGGGGAGTGCAATTCCATCCAGACCAAGCTGCATACCTACCTAGGTAGGTGAAGTGGCGAAATGAAGTTTTCTGGATCACAGAACAAAAGGGATATTGGGCAGGGTAGCTTGCTGGCAAGAGATTCACACACTGAAGTGCACAAAATGTCATATTTGGTCAAGATGCTTCCATAAGGTCAGGACAGGTGTGATCATACAACAGTGGCAAATCTTTTCCTAGTGGATGCATCTCGCTTCCTTTCAATGCCTCCCCTTTTTTGGCTCTTTCTATCTATGAATGCCATTAAATGGCATACGAAAGAATGTCTTTTATCATTATGCACACAGCATATCTGCTAACAAAAAATATTCCTTGTTTATCTGGAAATTGAAGGAAATTGCACTAGGCAAATGTGGATTTAATTGCTGTTTCTGGCAAAGAGAAGTTGAACCACGCTGCCTTCTGCCTCACAGACACAATTTTCCATTGAGTAATGTTAAGGTGTGGTATTAAATGCTTACAAGGAGTGGGAGCAAATTTTAATGCTTGAACAGTTGGGAGCTGGAGTTAGTTTACACACTGTAATTCATCAAAAGCTCTGACAGCATATTATCAAAGAGGGAGGACTTTTGTATTTTACAAGAACTTTTTAAAAATACAAGTGACCCAGGTACATTGTTTGATCAAATAATGACAGTTTAATTTACATTAATTTCAAAGCATGAGTTCAGAACAAAAAAAATACTCTGAAGCATTAAAGACATCCTTGTATAAAGTGTTTTCTTTAGAGCCATTTATAAATGGGCCTGTCAAACAAGATGCCCCTTACTGAAAGAATTTCGTGTCAGGTTGTGATTGAAGAGAAAATATTCCACAAATCATATATTCCACTTCCACGATGCACACTTGCACCAGAGTCAGAAACTGGTTATCATTTGACATATACAATGACAACCAAGGCTTAGTCCACACATCAGCCTCTAAAAGGAGGCACTACATGAACAAAAGCCTCCGGGCATCTGTAATGGATACTGGTCCTGACAGCTACTACAGGTACCCAGAGCTGGAAATTCTTTTTTTCAGCCCTCTCCTTGCCTCCACTCTGTTCACCATGACCCTGCTCATCATGTTGGAATAAGTTGGCCTCTTACTTCCCTGGTAGTACCTCATTTTTTCTTGAATATAGGAAGAAGGGAAGCAATCACCCTGAGATGGTTTGCAACCTTATTCACCAAACCTGGGGGGTGGGGGCGGGGAGAACAGGGAAGGAAAAGTGCCAGAACATGCTTCCCAATGAGAATGAATGAATGAATGAATGAATGAATAACACACTCCCATTTAGAATAGGGAGAAGTAGAGGACCACGTTAGGGTACCAAGAAAGGTGTCATGGGGTGCCATGGTACTTCCAGGCACCATGTCTCACTTTCCCCGAGGGTGGACTATGAACATAAGAAGAGCCTGCTGGGTCAGGCCGATGGCCCATTGAGTTCAATGTCCTGTTCTCATAGTGGCCAACTAAATGCTGGTGGGAAACCCACAAGTCGGACCTGGGCACAATAACCACACTCTCCTGTGGTTTCCAACAGCTGGTATTCAGAAGCAACACTGTCTTCAGCTAGCCCTCTGTCAACACTGACGAGATCAATGAAAAGGTAAAGCATGACTATGGCACATTTAGACAAATAGGCTGTCTTGTGAAGACTGAAGTGATATTTCTCTCTCTTTTTTTGCCTGAAGATTTACACCAGTGCTTAACGCCATAATAGTTTTAAAGAAGATGGAAAACTAGCTTGCCTAGAGGGAGGACATTAATTAAGCTGAGCTTAGCATTCCATAAATAGTTCTGTTAAATTCTATCATCTTACTTGCTCTCCACCCTCACCCCCCCCCCCCCCCGTTCATATGCAATTTGAACTTTGTACAATTCAAAGCCGTGCTGGGAACGTGCCAGAAATTTCCAGGTCACCACTTCGCATGGAATGCAGCAAGTTTGCTTCATCCTTGTGTTTAATAAGGAGGTAAAGTCCACAGACATTACAGTCCTGGTATTCTATGTTGCACTGACAGATATAGCTAGATAGGCAGATGAGTAGATATGTGTGTATGTTCTGCTATGTGAAATCTCTGAGGGTTACATCATTTTTATCAGATGTGCTCAGAAGACACAGGTGGCCACCACTTCCCCAAAGCTAACCAAGTCTGGGTCAGGTCAGTGCCAGGTGACTGACCACCTGGGAGCCATGTGTACACCACCTTGAGTTCCATAATGGAAGAAAGGGTGGATATGAATATAAGGAAAGAAGAAGAAGAAGAAGAAGAAGAAGAAGAAGAAGAAGAAGAAGAAGAAGAAGAAGAAGAAGACACAAATGTGGCAGTATTCCACCTGTACTTTGACCTTCCTTGGTCCAAATCTTATTTTCCTGTAAGCAGAAGCTCTTTTTTAAAAAAAGTTCTACAAAACTCTCCCCCCACCTTTGCTTTATATACTAAGCCCCATCTGTAGTATACATTGTTTCCCCCAAATAATCCTGGGAACTGCAGTTTATTTAGGGCCTGTGACCTCTATTCCCATCACAGAGCTACAATTCTCATAGTCATTTAACAGTCAACCCCCCTTCCCAGGGAACTCTTGACATTATAGCTTTGTGAGGGGAATAAAAAAGGTAAAGGTAAAGGAACCCTGACAGTTAAGTCCAGTTGTGGATGATTCTGGGGTTGTGGCACTCATCTCACTTTCCTGGCCGAGGGAGCCGGCATTTGTCCACAGACAGTTTTTATGGGTCATGTGGTCAGCATGACTAAGCCGCTTCTGGCAAAACCAGAGCAGCGCACAGAAACGCCGTTTACTTTCCTGCTGGAGCGGTACCTATTTATCTACTTGCACTTTGACGTGCTTTTGAACTGCTAGGTTGACAGGAGCTGGGACCGAGCAACAGGAGCTCACTCTGTTGTGGGGATTCGAACCACTGACCTTCTGATGGGCAAGCTCTAGGCTCGGTGGTTTAGACCACAGCGCCACCTGTGTCCCTTTGTGAAGGGAATAGGATGCCCCTAACAACTCTTGGCAGCTTTAACAAACTACAGTTCCCAGGATTCTTTGGGGGAAGCCATGATGGTTAAAGTGGTATAATAGTGAGGATGTGGCCTGTAATTCTCAAGAGGATGGGACCATTCTGTTTGAGTATTTATATGGCATTCTTTAAAAAAAAAACCCAGCACTGTAGAAACATTAAGATACGGCATGCAGTACGAGTCTGAAAAACCCACTGCCAAGATCTTGTCTTTTAAATTAACCAAGCTGAATGGAGGTCCGTCCCTGGAATGGTAGCTCTGCAAATTCTACCCTTTCGGCCTTGGAATTCTAACAAGTTCTCTTTATAGAGAATGTGAGTTACTTATCTTTAGTTATCTACAAAAAGAAGGAAAAAGTGGTCTCTGCACGATTGCATTCACAGTGGAGAAAAGCTGATTCCACTCCTAGCTCCTCTGTACCCATAATGTTTGTGGCTGGAGGATTGGACTCAGGCAGTGCTTTTTTTCTCTCATTTCCCTACACATATTGAAATGCTGCCCCTCAATGAGGCCAAACATAGATCCACAAAATGTTTAGGGGTATAGGTAGCCCTGTGTCTCCCCAGAAAAGAAAGCACTGGGCTCATGTGATGTACACCTAACATTTATTCAACTTTCCTGTCTGCTGGCAGTAACAGAACATTGATTTCAGACCCTCCAAGTGTCCCTATTTTCCAGGGACGTCCTCAATTTAGAGAAGCTGTCCCAGTTTCTGATTTGATCCCGGAATGTCCCACTTTTCCTTAGGATGTCCCTATTTTCATCGGAGAAATGTTGGAGGGTTTGTGATTTACATCACTTAAGTAGTCAGTCGTTCCACCCCACTCCACCTCTGCTGCACCAAAGGTCTTCTCTCAAATGACTGTGTAATAACCTCTGGGAGCACAAGGATGGGCCAGTTTAGATGTATTCTAAAACTCTAAAATTAAAGCATGAGCACTTTTTTGTTATAAAGTCTGTGTGCATTCATGGAATAAACTGCTTGAAAGAACCTCATTTGATGTGCTTGGGATATATTCCAGCTGAAATGTGAAAGCAAGTACCAAGGGACTGAGATGCCTGTGTTGCTGCCAGTTTTTTTTTTTTAAAAAAAACTTTTTCAGAACTATTATGGTTCACAAGTCAAGTCGATGGCAAAGGGTTGTCAAAGTTTCATCAGCTGAAAAAATAACAACAAACTTTTTTTATCTTGCAGAAAGACATTAGTAAGCAGTTTTGGCTGACTCTGATGTATGGGTTGTAGGGGGGAAAGGAGAAAAATGATTCTACCTTTGTCAGCATGCTAATTCTCTGTCTTTAATGTCATCTGATTCCAAAGTGGAATCTACAAATATTAATAGTTTGTACCTGTGAACCCAATGGTCTGTGGAGCACTGTGTGCACCTATAAGTCTTTTTCCATTCCATTTTACAATCCTCCATCCTTTATTCACTCATTTAAAAACAAAATAAGATAAGGAGCCCATATGATGGCATTGTCAAATAGTTGGATTTCAGTATTTCCATCCCCCCCCCCGATCTGATGTGATTTGTTTGCTATAAAATACAGCTCCGACAATAGCCTGCACAGTGTGGAAAGGCACAGTGCTATTTAGGCTTTTAAAGGACAGTTTCTGTTATTTTAATTTGTTTTAACTGTTTTTAATATTGAATTTTAAATTGTTGTTACCATTTTGGGACCTGCTGGCAATAGCACCACCACCACAACAACTAAAAACAACCACCACAATAATAATTGCAATGGAAAGTATTTCTGAGTAAACATATATAGGATTCCATAGTGAGTCTACGGGTGTAATTTGCTTCCTTGCTACCTTTCTAGTAGCCCTTATTTAAAATAATAATTTTAAAAAACCACCACAAATATAACAGAATTGATCATAAAATGAACAAATTTAGACAGGAAGCAGAGGCAATGAATATGCAGATCTTTTGCGCCAGCAAAGTTAAACAAAGGTAACGCAGGAGAGCATTTGAACAAGAAGGTTTCTGTCTATGTAAGAAGGCAACAGGAAAATCCCAGGGTGATGTTTCTGTCAGCACACGTTTTGTTGTACTGCAAACTGAAGTATTATAATCACTCTTGTGTTAGAATGTCATTATCCATGATTGAAATTGATGGTTTTGATGATGGCAACTGATGCATAGGTACACCAGTTCCTGGCTATACATCCAGATACTAAGCAGGTAAGATGCATGACAAATACTTGTTAAATCAAGAAGATAAGAGTTCAGCCATGCAGGCAAGCTTCTGGTCAGTCGGTTAAGCAGCATCACTGTACTGCAGTGTCTGTCTATATCCAAAGCTCCATTTATATCCATATACTTTATATAGACTTTTCTCCATTCTGCCGTAAGTGATTATTTGCAGACTTTATCATCTTTCAAGTTCTATAACCACAGTGAAGCAGGGATATCAAAAGCAGCAGAGGAATCTTAATATGATTTTAAAGAAGTATTTTATGCAGTAGCCACCCAAGTATGAAATATTCATCTCATTCTTTCCCAGTGTTTTTACCCGACCTTTTACAAGAATCCAGGGGACCTTGTGGCCGGGTGACAGGGCCAGGAACGCTAAGTGGGGAGATATTGCGCAAGAGCTTCTGCATTCTTCAGCAAGGCGTGCAGTACTGAAGATGAAAAATGTAAAGATGACACCAATTTAGGAAGTGGGGGATCAGGGATGTAGTGGAGAGGGAACAGAGGATCCCCCTCACCTCCTTAAGCTGGAACCAGAGTAATTGGGGGCATTGGGGCGGGGGGCTGGCAGCCTGAACCCCAGGACCTTTGCACTGGTCTTGAATATTCTGTCCATTACTCTCTTTAAAAACTTTAAAAAATAAATAAATACATACTAGGTTGCTGGGCAAAGCACAGTGCTGGTAAGGCCCCAGCCACCCACCATCTTAAATTTCCCAGAGGCAAATGTGTGCCATGGTTCTGTACCCATAAACGTTTAAGTACTTTGCACTGCCCCTGAGGATAATGGACAGAACTAAGTTGATCATGAGTAGATACAGTCATAATAAGGCTTTCAAGTTTGTTTGTTTGTTTGTTTGTTTGTTTGTTTGTTTGTTTGTGAACAATTAGCATAAACAAAGTCAGAGAATGAGTGAAATAATCAAGAGACTAGATATTTCTTTCCTTTTCTTTGACAGGGTTCTATCAAAGTTCACTGAGGAAGTTTTGGCTGAGTGCAACATATAAACGGTTCCAACTATTTCTACCTAATAGGGCAAAGAGAAGCCAAGACTGATTCACAACAAATGGATTTCTGGTATCTAAAATAAAGCTAGTTTCAATTTGAAGACAGACTCCTAATTTAATCGAAGTTCAGCAGAATGTAACAATGCTAGTGTTCCATTTCCTGAAACGCACTGGGTAATGGGAAGAGGGCAACCATCTCACTGTGTGGCTAAATGTCTGCTAACTAGATTGGAAATAAGTGCAAATGCCCCTGTTGTCCTCTAACCAGGCGTTTTGTTTACAGTTGCTATATAGCATGGGTAGGCAAACTAAGGCTTGGGGGCTGGATCCGGCCCAATTGTCTTGTAAATCCAGCCCGCGGACGGTCCAGGAATCAGTGTGTTTTTACATGAGTAGAATGTGTCCTTTTGTTTAAAATGCATCTCTGGGTTATTTGTGGGGCATAGGAATTCATTCATTGTTTTCCTCCAAAATATTGTCTGGCCCCCCACAAGGTCTGAGGGAGAGTGGACCGGCCCCCTGCTGAAAAAATTTGCTATCCCCTGCTATATAGTATGAAGTCATGCTAGCCGAAGCAGCAGCATTCAGACCCTTGAGTGGCCGTGAGGGGAAAGAACTGGAACAAAGAGGCCCATGAAGAACTGGGGTAAAAAGAAATATCTCTGTGAGTCGCCCACCACACTCCTCTGTCTGTTATGCATCAACCAATCAGACAAAAATAGTGCAGGAAGTGCCTTCCATAAGACCATACACAAACATATATCTGATTTAGACCTCCTATTGCTTATGAGCACTTTGCATCCCTCCCATTGAGAGCCAGTGTGGTGTAGTGGTTAAGAGCGGTAGTCTCGTAATCTGGTGAACTGGGTTCGCGTCTCCGCTCCTCCACATGCAGCTGCTGGGTGACCTTGGGCCAGTCACACTTCTTTGAAGTCTCTCAGCCCCACTCACCTCACAGAGTGTTTGTTGTGGGGGAGGAAGGGAAAGAAGAATGTTAGCCCCTTTGAGACTCCTGAAGGGGAGTGAAAGGCAGGATATCAAATCCAAACTCTTCTTCTTCTTCTTCCCATCAAACTACACACAGATGTTGGCATTTTCCCCCTCCATTTTCATTTTCTTGTAGACTTTGTGGCTTCAAATTTCAGCAGAAAAATGGTGGGGCTGAACTGTGTACGTATGTGTGCTTAACCCTTTCCCCTCTATCTAATGTGTGTGTGCTTAACCCTTTCCCTTCTACCTAATGTGGACAAAAGGGAAAGACTTAAGAAACTCCTTCCCCATAGCACACATTCACACCTAATCACACTGGAGACCGAAAAGCAGTCTCAATGGCTGTGAAAGTATGCTGCTGTTATCTGAGGGCCCCATGAGCACCCGTGTGTACCCCACTAGAGATCCCTGATTAAGACCCTGACACAGGCTGCATAACAGTATACGATACAGAACAGCAATTTCATATCTCTTCAGCTGATGTTGTTAACCCTTTAAAGCCCCCTCCCACTGCATAAAGAAACAAGCAATATTTTCAGTGTTTACACCATGAAACATATAGGCAGCATTTTCATCATCAGGCAGAGATAGTTTCTGTGATTGAATAGCATAATTTCAGGACCATCTGCCTAACTGCAACTGGCAGCAGCGTGTTAAAAAGTAACAAAAGACATTAGGAGGGAAGAAAGAAAAAGTTCTACAAAACTCTCCCCCATCCTTGCTTTATATGCTAAGCCCCCATCTGCAGAATACATTGAAAGCAGCATTGCGCCACTTAAAACAGGCATTGCTTCCCCTAAAGAATCCTGGAAGCTGTAATTTATACAGGAAGAAATACATGTTTACTTCTCACATATTTCATATTTTCTTTCTGCATTAATGTTTCAGCTGTTAATTACTATAGCACTTAACAGATCAGTTCATAAATAAAATTTAAAAAATGCAGTAGCTTTTTCCAACTCAGCAAAAGGTTTTTTAATTTTTCAATATGCAATCCACCCACCCTCTTCCCTCCTCTCTGTTAAGTTAGGTGATTTTTTAAAAACCCCAGTGTCCACAGTCTCACGAATCACATATCAAGCCTCTGGTATCATATGTTCAAGGTTTGAAGAACTAGCTGCATCTTCTTCAGCCTCTGATACTGCATGATTCCACTGTTTTCATCTGTTCAAAAAGCCCACCTGCTAACATATCTCATACCTGTTAACATTTCTTCCCACCATCCTCAACGGATGCCCAGTTTTTGTTGCTTTCTCACTAATGTCTGCAGCTGAAAGATTTCTCCCTTAGTGCCATTTCCCCTAAGCCATATTCCAGCATTCTTAAACTATACTGGGGGGGGGGGGAGGAATGGGAGACCATGTGCCCTCCCCCCCCCTTCATGACTTTATTCCATTCCCAAGTCTGAAATGGGGTTGCAATGTTCTTGCAATCACTCCCCATGATCAGGAAAGCTGCATGATCCGGGCTCCAGTTGTGAGGAAGGAGGTTGAAATTGCCTTCCGCAATTATACACCCCTCCTTCAGACTTTCCAGTGCAGTGCAAGAAGATTGGGAGTGAAGGTAGCAAAGCTGGCTTATGCAAGCCCACAACCCCTCCATGGATATAATTTAATCATACCTGAATAAAGCAATAGTGAGGGTTATTTCTGAGTAAACACACACAGGACTGGGCTAGAATGCAAATCAACAGATTATTCTCCAGAGAAATGTGGCCCCTGATGGAGAAAATATTCCCTGCCACTGTTTTGCTCCCTTGTACATTTGCAATCTCTTTTTTTCTTCCTTCCTCATCTGACTGATCTCCAGAGGTTTCCTCCTGCATTTCTCCAGGCGGTCAGATGATCAGTCCAGTACTTTACAGTGATATAAAAATGGTGGGCAAGAAAGCTGAATTTAATAGGCAGCTTAATATCTCTGAACTCACAATAACCTCTGGAAGAGAGCAAGCAAGCAGCATGATTGACTGCAACAATTATGCTTAGGGACCTCTCTTATTGCAAGAACCTTGCTATTAATTATTTTTATTAAAGTTCACTTTTTGCTCATTTGAATTCTTCCAATGAGCCTCGGTACATTTGGTCTCCTATAGCCTGATAAGATTAGATTATAGCATTGGGACAATACATAACTCCTTGTTTATATTTCCAGTATTCTGCATCGAGGCAATGCATCATCCAGTGAAATTGTTATTCCCTATGATGAATGACCATCTTTACACCATTATCCTCTAAGCATCATAGAGACATTCATTACTGCAACATTTTCAAAACTTTGTCTTCTGGATGTAATAAAGAGCTGTGATAAAAAAGATAAATACAATAGGGAAATGGCATAGTTAAGCGGAGATGGGTTGTTGTTTTTACAAGGCACGTATACCAAAGTCATAGGATACCAATGGTCAAGAAGGTGGTTTCTGCACATGCATGTAGAGGGAAGTGAGGGGCAGACAGGGCTCATGAACCTGAGACGGTAGCACATCCAGGAAAAAGAAAACTCTGATCCTAAATCTCTGCTGCCTTGCAGGATATCTCCAGGAGAAGAAAAGGCTAAGGAGTAAACCCTACACAAATCTGGAGTGGAGTCTCTAAAATGGTTGGATGGTGTCTTGTATGCCTCCTTCCGGCAATTGCTGCAGCCAAGCTGGTGCCAAATGTATTGCTCTGCTTTTCTTTGGACCACATCAGTGAGGCTGGGAGGGGCGGTCTTCTCATCTGGGCAGCCCAGGGCTTCCACACGCACTGCCAAGGCTCGTGCCCCGAGGAGGTAACTTTGGTGCTGCTAACACAGTGGTTTGACTTCACCCCCTGGTGGCACACTCCATTGTCTCTCAAGACAGATGGATGCCAACAACTTCCTGTTTCTGGCCTTCACTTCCAAACCATAGTGGGTGGGCCAGCATGGGCTATGGCATTGGGCTAGCAAGCACGGTCCTGCTCCTTACCTCACACATTGGGGGGATAATGAGTGAAAAGGGCTACATTCTCATTGGTTTCAATGTGACTAAGCTGGATTGAATTTAGACAACAGGTCTAAACTCCAGTGATTTTGAGGCACTGTTACAGCACTGTGGTCTTGTGTAGATGGAAGAGATACATCAGAAAGGGACTCAGGTTTTAATCCAGTTAAGAGCCTTCCCTAACTCATCACAGGTGTAGGCTGAGGGCAGACCATCCATTTAAAGCACACGTCTCCCCCAGAGAAACCTGCCAACTGTCATTTGTCCTTCACAGAGCTACAATTCCCTGCAATCTTGAGTCCCCAGGATTCTCCGAGGGAGGCCATGCATTTCAAATGTGCTTTAGATGTATGGTGTGTACACACTAAGTATAACTGTAGTTCTAGCACCATATAGTCTATAAAAGGAGGGTAAACGATGCATTTGGCATTGGACACCATACAACAGAAGTGGAAGATGAATGAGTAAAACAGGAAATGGATCACAGCCAATTTACAGTTCATTAAATGCAGCAGATCATGGCAAAACAACAAGACAAAGCTGGCAAGCTGGCATGAATCTCAGCAGCAAGCTGATTTGTAGAGGCTGGTGGAGTCCTTGCTTCCTTGGTTCACAGCAGTTCAGCAGCACATCATGCATCTTCAGTCTAAAAACAGCTTGACTAAGCTAAGCATCAACAACAGCAATTATTGCCCTACTTAATTTATGACAAAGCAAAAAAAAAAAAATCCTTCTTCCTGATACACCCCTCACAACGATACCTTATATTACTAGGGTGTGGTCATTTTAGGAGGTGGAACTTATTTTGGTGGAAAATTTCTTCAGTGAGGGATCTTAAAAAGATGTTTTTGGGTGTGTGGAATTCAAATCTGTTATTATTTTTGTGGTTGGACAACAGTTCGCTTGGTAAGTCTGTGTTTGATGAAGAAGCACATAAACTGCTTTCGGAAAACCAAAATAGTAATAATAATAATATTAATTTTACCTTCTGAAAATGTCAGGTAATGCTAAATAATAATAATAAATAAAAGTAATATTAATATGTAATATAACTGCAAGTTCTTGGCCACAGTTTTTAATTATTTCTATGCAATTTTACACACATTTTACTTACCAAGCAAAACTAAATTATTATATTAATTTAGCCAAAATACCTTTTGAATTTCCTAGTCATGTTACAACTTTTTAGTATCCCTCATTTTTGGAATCTGAAAGTTGCAGGATTCAACACACTCTAATGTATTACTGTCATCTCTAGCTTTGTGTTCCTTTCATGGAGAAAGAATAACCGTAGCCTCCTCACTCAGGCTGAAACCCTCAACACACCTACATGGGGAGTGACTCTAACTGAACTGAATGGAGTTTGTATAGTTCTGCAGTGTATTTTCCTTTTATGACATGGGGACTAGAGACAGGACCAGATGCAATCTAAAAATTAACAGGAGATTCCCTGGAAGTTGCAAAAACCTTGGGCCGGAGGTGCCAGCCTCATTCATGCCACCTACCTGAAACCCTAACCTGTCCCATTCTGATCCACAGTTTCTGCCCCTACCAGATAGTTGCTTGCCTTTGAGATGGCTATTTAAGTTGAGCCTTTGTTCCTTTGGTACATGTTGCACCTGAGTGTATCCAACCAAGCCACCAAGTTCAGGGATCTGTCAGGATCTACTGTGATGTGTGTGTGCAGCTACCCCATGTGGGGTAACATATCACTGAAGCACCTGCAGAGTCCTGGAAAGACTGTCAACCTAGACTGACCATCGGATCTTCTTGGAAAGAAAGGAGTATAAAAGATTTTTCCTGTTCTATGTGAGCTTTGCCTAAGCTCTGCTGCATTCCTGTATTCTTTGGCTGTCCTTTGGTCCTGACCTTCAGCTTGCTCCTCCATTCTCTCGCCTGCTTTGCCCTTGAGTCCTGACTTTGGCTTTTGACCAAGGCACCTGCTTCCTGGCTCACCAGGGACTTGCTCCTCCAGACCTAGATTTCTGGCCAGCCATGACCAGCTCCAGCACTCTGAGTACACTGAGGGCATTGCCTACTATCACCACCAGGCAAACCCACAGCCAGGAGTCTAGGTCAGGTGTTGATCCTCTTGGGCCCTGACAGCTTCTTCGGGGCTCTGGCAAGAGGCATGCTCACAATGCCAAACTTCCACTGACAACAGAGAATATTTTCCTACATATTCCAGAATGGTTACGTGATAAATTGATGCAGAGTTGGGTAATAGATGCTTCATAGAGCCAAGAAGCTTTCACTACAATGTTGGCTTGCAGCACTGCATCGTTTATTGATGTTTCTCAGCTCCAGTGCCATATTTCGACAGTAGAGTCTGTGATGAGCCTACGCCCCTGAAGAGCATCGCATGCCAATCATTATACGGATTTATGGAGTCAAAATGTCAGCCAACATCAATCAATGTATCATCCCGCCCCCGCCCCCCAAAAATCAACATTCTTAATAAAATAAATGTTGTTCTGACCAGGGAAAAATCGATAAAAGATTCCCAGTTTCTGTTCAAGTATAGCATAATAACTAGTTGACTGTGAGAGAACAGAACTGTAGGCTTTTTATTGTTCCAGCTGAGATCAGCTGTTCGCATTGGCTACATCTGAAGCAAAAGGAGAGGAAATGAATGATTTGGAGGGAAAAGCCTATAATAGGACTAATGATAACTTGCTACAGTTGAAAGTGAATTGATATTGCAACAGAATAATAATAAAAAGGAGGAAATAAAACAAGGATAAATATGCCTTTGCTAGCTGCACATATTTTACTTCACTTTCTTCTTCCTCCTTTGGCGTGGAGCTTTTGAAATAATTGGCTATTCAAAGCTGCGTTTCCAACTGGAGACCATATTAATTGTCACACAAAAGGTTCCTTAAAACTGCTCTATGAATGGATGAGCTACATGGGAAAACAAACCTGAAGACAATCAGTCACCAGCAAAAAAACAAAACAAAACTTCAGTTTTATCCAAGGGATCCAGCTGCATAAACAATATTTTTGGCACCAGCAACATCTATCTGTATCCTTGTTTACAGGAGTACTGCACTTTAAAAGTTCAGAATGGGCTTGTTGACACGTTACACTAAAGACAGGTACAAGTTGTATACACACACACACACACACACACACACACGGGTTCATGTGGAAGAGTGTACACTTTTTTATTTGCACAGCTTAGCTATTGTGTGCACAGATGCACAGACTGCATACTTGCTGAGCGTTACATGTTAACACCCCTAATATCAGAAAACCTGGGCTCAAATCCTTTGGTGCCCCTGGGCAAGGTGCTAGCCCTCATACATGCCTCATGATCAAACACAATGTAAAGGAAGTGTGTGGGGGGTGTTTGGGTATAATATAACAATACATGAAAAGATAGGCGGTGTCTTGCTTTACTACTTAGAAATGTGAGTGCTTACACATAGTACCTGTACAGTAGGACCACAACATACAAACATTTTACTTGTGTGAGTTTAGCTTTATGTGCTTGGCAAAATGAATAAATAAAAGGGAGTGGAAAGGGGGTGGGCATCCAGGAAAAAAGACTTTGGCAATCCCACCTGCCATTGCATCCGATGTGCACTGACCATACATGATTTAGTATAGTAAGTTGCTGTTAAGTTGCTGTCTACAGTACAGCAATAAATACAGCACTGTAAGAAACAATCGCTTTTGCATGTGTCACACATGATGTGTGTGAAAGAGACAGACATGTTGTTGTTGTTGTTGTTGTGGCTATGAGTGATAAAAAAATAACTCGAGGCAGACTAAAAGATAAAACAGAAGAGCTACACTAAACATACAGTAAACACAGTATAGCATTCACAGGCACGAGAGAGAGAGAGAGAGAGAGAGAGAGAGAGAGAGAGAGAAAGAGAGAGAGAAAGAAAGAAAGAAAGAAAGAAAGAAAGAAAGGGGGAGGTCCTGTTCATTTGGCGGTATACCCTTATTGGTATCTTCTGTTCTTCCATAGATGTTCATAGATGTTTTCCCTCTTTCCCCCTTACAACAATCCTGGGCACTGGCAGCAAGGCAAGTGGCACGCCAGCGGTGCCAGAGGTGTTGGCAGCAGCACTGGCCATTTGAGTTCACCCACAGTCTCAAATGCAACATCTTTATCACAGCAAGCGGGAGCAGTGATAATGATACTCAGAAGCAAGCCCCCCCCTGCCCCACCCACTGCCCTGCAGGCTGAGGTGAGCAGCCCATTCTTGCTCTAAGGGGGGCTCTCTTTGTAGACAAGGAGGCAGTTGGCAGTACTTTGCCACTGGCAGCTCCTTTAACAGAAGCTGCAGGGGAGGCCAGCTTATTAGATGCAAGGACAGAGACAGCAGCATCTGAAGCTGGGAACTGAGGAGGAGTGGGGACCGATTCCAAAACACTCCAAAACAAGTTAAAAATAAAGCAGGTCATTTTCCAAAATGCCAAACTGGAGTCCAAACCGAACATTGGCAGCTGCCCCCCCCCCCAGTCAATAAAAACACATAGCTAACTGAGGTTCTCCCACCCAACAAAAGGCCTGTCCCCCCTAACAAAAATCCTGGCTACGCCAATGGAACTGAATCTTTCTTGTTCAGTGGTGCATCCCCATAGTCCTTGCCAGTTCTTTTGACCTGCCATGACAGAGGCCAAGGAACTGGGAGGCAGGAGCTAGCTGGAGCAGTATGAATGGACCTGAGGTTACGGGCCACACTTTCCAAAGAAATAAGATGGATATCTAGTTGTATTCCCCACCAAATCGCCTATCTATCCCTATTGGTCTAGGTAGGACATCAAAGTATGGTGCAAAATGGCAGGGAAGAACTGCAAGCTACATTCTGAATGAGGATGACTCAGATAAAACTTTTGTTTTGACTCCTTTTCTGGATAATAAAAGAGGCTTTTTGTTTCATTGTCTTTTTCTTCTTTGGGGGATGATGATTTTCCTCACTCACTCACTCACTCACTCACTCACTCACTCACTTACTTAATTTTCCTGCCTGCCTGTCAGACTTCTCCATCTACCCTTCCTTCCTTCCTTCCTTCCTTCCTTCCTTCCTTCCTTCCTTCCTTCCTTCCAATATACGTATTATCTGATCATTTCCCCCATGTTCATTTACAAAAGCAGAAAATAACTACTAAACAGCACTGATAATTCCCTGAAAACAATGCTGCTCTCTGATTTGAAGTAGCACTTGGGCTCTTGGCATTCAAAACAACAAGACTAATTAGTTTCTTGAGTGGATTGTTCAGAGAAAAACAAGAGAAGTGGAAAAAAAGAGAACCGCACATGATTTGGTAGTGGAGGACAGGGGTAAAAGCATTCTCAAACACACAAATATAACTTCAGTTATGGGAATAGATTATGATCAGTGATGATAATGTTAAATATTTATATAGCATTGTGCATGAACAAAGCATTTTAGAATAACTTATGCCAAAAGCCATGGGTCCTTACCTTCAATAGCTTATCATTTAACGCTTCGATCCAGACTTGCTTTTCTACAGACAGAAGGCTCTTTGATCCACTGCAAGGAGGGGGAATCAGCCCAAATTTCCTTTCCCTGCAACTCTCCTCCCCACAATACCTCTCATACTGTTCCAGGCAGTTCCCCAAACCTCTGGAGCAGTTTTTGAGGGGAGGATGTAGGGCACTGCAGGGGGAAGGGAACTGGCAAAAATTGTCCCCTCCCTCAAATAAGTGGGAACATCCCATAAATGGAATTCCCTGGATCAAAGATTAAATACTGGCAGTTTTATGGCAGGTAATAAGCTTGAGCTCCCAGTGCTGACTGGAGACTTCTTCTGTTATTATTATTCCAGCAGCCATATTTAACTGAATTAGGATTTTATAGTTTCAAGTGGGTTTTTCTTTCCATTGTATTATATTTCTTGCAGACTGCCTGGAAAGAAGTGGCATAAACATTGTCCAAATAAATAAATAGAGATGGGGGAAGAGGAGGAAAGGGTAGAAAAGGGTAACTTAAATAAAAGCAAATGAACTTATGCATATTGGCTTTGCTGCAGTTGGAGGTGAGGACTAAAAAGAGAGGTCAGAAAAGGGGTGTGAGGGAGGGGGGGAAGCACTTTGTAGATGACCTGGAACAGAGTTCTAGGTATGGGGGCAGCAAGACGGAATAGGCAATTGAAGGCCAAACGAGCCGTGTGCTTAAATACATAGCAGGCAGCCAAATATATTGTTTCTGTAAGTAATTTCCAGGGCAGGGGAGCCTAATTCTCAATGTGATGCCAGTACAAGAGAAACGGGTGCTTATCTCTTTATTCCTTTACCAAGATCAAAATGGAGTTTTCCCACAGCAGGAGCCTAAAAACAAAAGGAGAGCAACAGCACAATGCCTTCCTTGTCCCTGCAATAAGTTAAAGAAAAGCAATTTATGTATCTGCCTGCTTGTTAAGCACATACAATTTGGTTTCCTATATATGTTTTTTTAATAGTTTTACTGATTTTGTCTGTTTTATTTTAATTACATACTTTATGTATACAATTTTCAATAGTTGGTTTTTTAATCTATAATTCTATTACGTACACCATCCAAAGAGTTTTATGATTAAACTAATCACTAATTAGTTTAAAACTAATTAATAGTTTGACTGACCCAGGAGGCTTGTCCGTGACTAAGTGTGGTAGAGCTGGAGAAGGGAAGCTCAGAGTAGAGATATCATGAGAAGCAAAAAGAAAATGGGAATCATTTACGGCCTTGGGGAGCTCTGAAGGAGGTTCAGGCAAGGAGTTTGCTCTCAACTTGGTAGAAGACCGTAAGCCAGCACAGCATTTTGAGGCAGGACATCCTGTGATCAGAGAAATGTGAGAGGCAGCAGAGCTTTGGATAGATGTGGAAGGGTGGAGGTGTGATAAGGGAAAGGTGAGCTAGAAGAAGGGTGTAGGAGTTAAGGAGGTCGTTGACTAGAGCATGAGACAGCATTTTAGCCAAGGGACTGAAGAGGAAGGAGCTGGTGGTACTGTGGTACTGTGCAGGTAGCATGTCTTGGCAATACAAGGAGAATAGAAAGGTGCCTTAGATCAGCTCCCATCTACCTTGGTATTGTTTACATTAACTGGCAGTGGCTGTCCAGAGTTTTGGGGAGGAACCTTTCTGGAGATGGAGACTGAGCTTGGAACCTTTTACATTGGATCATAAGAAGAGCTTGTTGGCTCAGTCCAATGGTCCATCTAGTCCAGCATTCTGTTCTCACAGTGGCCAACTAGATGCCTATGGGAAACCCACAAGCAGCACCCAAGCACAAGAGCCATCTCCTGTCCTATGATTTCTAGCAACTAGCATTCAAAGCTTGTGCTTTACCACCACCACGTATATGAATCAGTCCTAAGTCCTAAAGATGTATTTCCTGCAAAGGTTTTAGAAACACTTTCTATGATACTATTTATCTGTACCTAATATATTTTCTTCTGATCTACTGAGTTCGTCCTTGCATTTATGTTCTCTTTTTCTTTAAACTAACTAGCCCTGTTCTTCGGCATTAACTTCCTGATGTGTTTGATGTATTTACTTGGCTATAAAAGTTAAGGATCTGCCCCTGAGTTCGCAGCTGTGATTAATGTTATAGAGGGAGAAAAACTGTGCAACAAAGCACAAATCTTCTCAGAGCATTCATATACAGAAGATTCAAGGCAGGCAAAAGAAACAGTGCATAGAGGCAGAGATGACCATCAAGAGGGATGGCTTTAAAAGGGGGTTAGACCATCTCATGGAAGGTAAGTGTATCAATGACTACTAGCCACAATGGCTATGCTCTGCCTCCACTCTATGCCTCTGCATACCAGTTGCAGGGAACCGCAAGTAGGATAAGTGCTCTAGCACTCAGGGCCTGCTTACAGGATTCCCATAGGCACTTGGTTGGCCACTGTAAGTACAGGATACTGGACTTGATGGGCCTTTGGCCTGATCCAGCAGGGCTCCTGTGCTCCTAGATACTGAGAAGCAACCATGATGCTAACCCTGGAACCAAGGAGTCCAGATCCCATTGCCATCACTTGTCATTTCAATCGCCCAGCAAAAGAACCCCCGGAATGGTACATCATATCAGCTGAGGGGCTATTGGCTCCTCCCATGGGTTGATACATTGTGAAGGTGCTGTGTGGCCCTGTGGTTCATAGATTCACTATGAAAATTGCTGTATGATAATTTGTGAGAGTCACTCAATGTCTTTAAAACCTGGGGGGGGGGAGGGCAGTCCACACATTAAACCCAGGCTTGCCACCTGCTATACTAAAGGTAAAGGTAAAGGACCCCTGACAGTTAAGTCCAGCCGCAAACGACTCTGGGGTTGTGGCGCTCATCTCGCTTTACTGGCCGAGGGAGCCAACATTTGTCCACAGACAGTTGGGACCGAGCAACAGGAGCTGACTCTGTCGTGGGGATTCGACCTTCCAATGGGCAAGCCCTAGGCTCAGTGGTTTAGACCACAGCGCCACCCGCTTCCCAGCTATACTAAAGAGGCAGTGGCAAATATTGGCACATTAATATCTTTGATACAGAACTGTTTGTGACATTTGCTTCTTTAGGTGCCCATTACTTAGGTACAAACCTACAAAAAAACAACAACTACGTGGTATGTGAAGTGGTGCAGAACTTCTCCCTCAATATCTCAGGAATTCCTAGTGATCATTTTCTGCGAGATCAGAACAAATCTACCTGAGCTGCTGTTGCTCACTGCTTGCCACTTTGCGACATTCCCTGTGCTCATAACTGAGGTTCTCTTTCCTCCCCCTCTTCTTACTATGGGATTCCTGAATCCCCTCGCCGCTGTAAACACAATATAGCCAAACTTGTACAAGAACAAAAGTAGCAGGTTCATTATTTTGTATTCAACATATCGCATTGTAGCTTTCGTTGGCTTCAAGGCTGCATTTGCTTTCAGAAAGAGAGAGCACAGGACTTTACGCTGGGATTTCAAGGAAGGCTGCTCTTATAAATTAGTAAAATGGGTGAGTCATCCCAGTGTTGTGTTTGATGTTGCTACCAGCCAAGCATAACATTCTAGCATCTGTGCAGGGTACAGTATCCTCTTGTAGTCTGTACACCCGGAAACCTGGAGGTTGCGGAGAGGTGCCGCTGTTATAACACGGGTGAGTCAGACTGCCCTACTATATCTGATGGACCAAACAAAATGTGTGTGCGCAGGAGAAAGAAATCACCTCGAAAGGAATGCTGTGGGATTCCAATGATGTATTTAATTACCCTTGTGTGAATACATTTATTTTTAAGCAGCACTTGTCATTTTTACAGAAAGCATAGCCAAGGATTTTCAGAACACCAGGTTGCTTTAAAACCTGAACAAAAATCAGCCAGGCTGACTCTAGGGAATTCTATCTTAGAATCACAGAAGTGTAGAGTTGGAAGAGACCCCGAGGGTCATCTAGTCTAAACACCTGCAATGCAGTAATCTCAACACTCAGCCTCTCATTCAATCTGAGAGCATGCCTGCTTAGTTTTGCAAATGTGCTAGCAGTTTTATTGCTGTACCACTAGGTCATTTTATAGGGAACAGCCACTTGAATGAGAATGCTTCCACCTTTGGATTTTGAAACAGTGTTTTTGGTTCTGGCCGGAGTAGCAACTCAAATGCCAATCCTTTTATGCCAAAGCACACCTTTGTTTTGTTTTTAACAGGTCTGAGAGCCCATATTCAGAATCTCTTAGGTAGAATCTCCTGGTACGTGTTCCTTTCAAAATCATCTGCCCCAAGGGAGAAAGGGGTTAAAGTCTTTGGTCCTCCTTTGCAGGGTTCCCCATCTTGCTTTTCCACCAAATGGTTCATACTATGCTGTTGGCAGGCAACGCTGCTCATAGCTGCCTTTCATCACCACTCTCACCATGGGAGGAAAAAAGAAAACAAGCTAGTTGAGTTTTGGCTGGCAAGTAGCCATGTACATATTCCCAGCAATCCCACAAACCTGACTGGAAACCCACAATTTATGGCAACATAGGAAATACAAATGAGCACAGTGGGAAAAACCATGCAAATGTGGGTGCTGGTCATTTATTTAACACCATTATATCGTGCCCTTTTCCAAGACGTTCAAGGTGATGCATAGTAAATTGGGTTATTCTGAGAGATAGTGATCGGCTTAAAGTCACTCCATGAGCTTCATGGCTGACTAGGGGTTCAATCTCAGGCCTTGCTTGCTTGTCATAGTCCAACACGCTAACCACTACACCACCCTGGCCCTCACCAGCTGAGAATCACCAAGCATATCAACACACCTTGCAGATTTACAAGGTCTGCTCTAGAGCTAAATTAAAGCCTAACTCGATGTGATGGTGGCAGGACCATGCATTTAAACATGGCAGGTCTCAGTGCAGTTATACCACCACCTCACACACCCTCATTGCATTGGGACTAGGAGGAGAACACTACTTTACATTTGCATTTAACAAGTTTCAAGCTTCAGCAATAAACTGGCAACATTTCTCTTTGTGACAGCTGTTTGACAGCATTTGGAAACGGTTAAAAATGGAAAATTATCCTAGAGAGGAAACATGCCCTTTTCTTCATAATTCAAACCGAGACATGGAATGAATGAAATAACACAGTCATTACGTTCTGGGTGCTGAAGTGAAGATGCACTGTCGTTCACGCTTCCCCTTGATTTGATTATCTAGTACAATTTAGGCCTCGGATCAATTAAATTGTTCAGAAACTTGGTTCACTGCCTAAAATCTGTGCACTGTTTAATGATGTCTCTTCCTTTGGGGTTTTTTATCCTGAGGATAAATGAGGAGCCCAACCAGATGTTTAAACGTGGATCTACCCTAATCAGGTCCAAAAAGGAGGGTGAGGAGCAGGGTCCTGTTGTCTCCTTGCCCAAGGCTTAGCTCACCACAGCCCCTTTCCCCAAGCACCTTTTCCAGCAGGCTGAGCACACTTTTATTGTCAGAGCTCATTTGAAGAGAAAAACACCTGCAGGAACAGACAGCAGGCGGTAGTTGCAGGTTTGGAAATAGTTCTGCTTGGTTGGGGTAAGATCTGCGTTTAGACACGTGGATTTGCTGCATTTGATTTGTCTCTCACTTACCCTTAATATAAAAAAAGTCAGAAGACAGAAACAGCATTAAACAGTGCATATATTTTAGGCAGTGAACCAAATCTCTAAACAATTTAATTTATCAGAGGCCTAAATTGTACTAGAATATTAAATCAAGGGGAAGCATGAAAGCAGGGCATTTTCAGTTCAGCATCCAGGAGATAATAAGTGTGTTATTTCATTCATTCCATGTCTGAGTTATGAAGAGAAGGCCATGTTTTCTCTTTAGGATAAATGTTCTATTTTAAACCATTTCCAAATGCTGTCAAATAGCTGTCACAAAGAGATATGGTGCCAATTTCTCAACAAAGTTCGAAACTTGTTAAATTCAAATTGTAAAGTGGGGGTCTACTTATAGTCCCAGTCCAAGGGGGTGAAGCGTAGCTGTTTGGGGACCTGCCTATACAGAGAGGATAGCCAGACAAAGAAAGGGGAATGTAAAGGATTTAACCACGAGCAAAGGGACAATGACAGATAGTTGATGTTATGGAGACAGGGCCTCCTCAGTTGTGGCCCCAGAATTCTGGAACTCTGAATGGACCTTGTCCCTTCAGTTCTGGCATCTAGACAGGCCTTGAAGACCTCCTTCTTTACAGCTGCCTTTAATTGATACCACAAACAGCTTGTGTTTCCACAGCAGCCTCTCCTAAGAATCTGTACATTTATGTTACTATTTTTCTATTGTGCCTTGCCTCCCACTCCTCTAAATGTCACTTTAAAAAGCTGCTTACAATATTGAATAAATATTTCAGAATAAATACATATTCTAAACAAAGCCTGAAAAGGAATTTGGGTGGAATTCCCTTAAGAGATGCACTTCTGTTCAAGAAATAGGGAAGATTCTCACCACCACCATAGGACTAGGCGTGAAAAACACATTAGCACAAAGGCATAAGGAAGAAATCGCCCCATCTGTCTTACTGCCTTGTGGCACAACAATGCAGCCATACCAGCGACAGTGCAGCAGGCTGCTGAGCTGGACCCCAGTGAGGTCAGTTCATCAAAAATAAAATCACGCAAGACAAGAAGAGGCTGGAGAGAATAACCAGAGCATGGAGCTTACACAGCGGAGTTCCTTGCAACAATGTCCACGACTTAGGAGGTGGATATAATAAATGACCGAATGGGTTACACATAAAGGCGGAGGCGGACAAAACAGTATGAAAAAGGGCGATAAGCAGATATTTGCAACCATCAGGAAGGAGAGAAGCGGAGGCAGCTGCACAGACAGGCGGCCGGAAAAGATAAACGAATTGGGCTGGAAATATATACAATAATGATAACGACTGTGAAAGAGATTACATGGAGCTGCAATTAAATATCTTTGCTCTGCTGCTATTCCCTTTCACTCTGTCCCTTTTGTTGAGTATCGATTGGGAGAGGAGGGAAAACTAGCTTCAGCAGCAAAGAGTTGGGTGCTTGGATTGGATATTATGCAGTGCAGACTCATGAAAGGGCCAGGATATGTCCTCCGTCCCCTAAAGCCAGTGGCTGCAGGTAAATGGTCTTCTCTCACATCACAACAACCGAACCTTCCCTTGTGTTTGGCACCCTTTTCACTACAGTTAAAACAGACTGAAATATGAACCAAGAAACTTGCCTTTGCCTACTTGTTTCATTATTCCTTTTAATCTCTCTTGTAAACTGCTCTTTGGGCTGTTCCTCCTTTCCTCTCTGTGATTTATTTTATACCTTGATTCTGGAAACTCTCCCTGAGCAAGATGTACTTTGGAACACGGGAGTATGAACAAAACTGAGTTTTTTAAAATGTAGAAATTTTCTAACTTGGCCTTACGAAGGTCTGTAACAGGTCCTCAATGGGCAAAACATCAAGTTTAGCAAAGGCAGGATTTATTAATCATCTCTCGTATATTTATTAAAATAGTCACATATCCTAAGTTTAAGTTACAAACAAGTATCCTAAAAAAGCAATAAATAAAAACACAACAACAATGTGGAAACACATATGTTATTATGATCAAGGTTTACAGGCTTAATGCTACAAAGATCTGCTCTATAGTACTGAAGTCAATGGGATTTACACACACACCCTGCCCTGTAATCCTATATGATTGCAGCCTTAGTTTTCATTTGGACAATACATTATTTATTTGCAATATCCTGAGAAATTACAATTTTCTGACCATTTTCTTTTTCAGAGCCCTTCCGAACAAGAGCGCTTTTTAAAAAGGGTGTTTTCAGAATGCAGCTGCCTCTCACACTAGGAAGTCACTCTCACTTCTGTCTGGGTGTCAATTAATGGGAGCTACCCTGCTCATGTGATTCCAACGTCCAAATATCACGGGAATGTTATAGCACCTATGAAAAAGCAGCTCCCACACAATTGCACTAATTTATGAACAGCCCCTGTGAGATGCGGTAGGGCAGAAGTAGGGGACCATTGGTCCTCCATAGGCTGCTGAACTACAGTTGCTGCCAGCTCTATCTAACATGGCTCATGACCAGAGATGATGGGAATCTGAGAAAGTCATTTGTCTATGGCATTGAAAGAGAAAGATGGAGAGAGTTAGCTGGAGATTGAAAGCATCTCAGGCTGCGGCTCTCTCTGGAGATATGATGAGAGGCTGCGGGGGGGGGGGGGCAGAATTTGTTCGGTTCGCCATAGTCACACTTGCTGAACCTATTCGAAAACCAAAGCACAGCTCTCCTTTTAAATTCGAACTTCTCTGAATTCTACCATGCAGTTCACCAGCCTGCCGAATGCATAAAATATGCTTATATGAGTGAAGATAACATACAAAGATGAAGTCTATTAAAAAAATAGATACAAAAATGCATTTATTAGGAGAACTGCAGGAAAAGTCATAGAATTTATGCAGAAAGGGTTGTTGTTTTTTAAAAAAATAATTACTCATATATGTGGAAATTGGATGAACTGAAGATTGGAAAATGAGAAATTGAAGCCAAAGATTAGTTTCAATCTGCATTCACTGCAAGGTAGAACTTTAGGCATGAAGTACTTGAATCACCCTGACCTTTCCTGAAGGTAACCTAACATGGGTTCTCAAGCATATTGTACATCGGCTGTGTCTCTGGTTGCGTAGCAACTGTTCCTATTTGTCCCATGCTTAGGTCAGCACAGAGCCTCCTTTATATGATAGAGAATGTACATAAGTGCCAATATGCAACCTCCTGAGGTACTAACAATGCTTTTCATTTTCCTCAGGCAATATGGAGACTGAAGAGGGTAGGAGGTTTGAATGAGCAGGACACTGCAAAGCTAATGTGGGCCAACTTTCAGAATGGAAACGGAAAAAAACCCAGAATATTCCTCTGAGGACCACTTCACTTATTACATTTTAAAGCATTTTTAAAGCATGCACCAAAGATTCTGTAAATGTAAAGAGGGGATGTGGTCAAAAAATGAAGGGTAAATAAAAGATGTGCATTCATCACAAAGCCCAAAGCCCTGTTTTGCCTTGGTGACAAACCCAAACAGCAGACAAGGAAGGAAGCAGCCCTGGGGATTGTCTCTAAGACTGGACATTCATAAGTGCAATCCTATACTGTTGAAAAGATACTTATTGGGTTCAATGGGGTTTACGCCAAGGTAAACTGTATTCTGCTGTCATATGTTGTAATATCAGGAATGGCCAACATGGTGCCCTCAGATGTTTTTGGACTCAGCTCCCATCAGTCTCTGCTAGCTCAACTAATGTCATGGATGATGGAAGTTGGGAGTCCATCAACAAAAGTACTGACATAACTTGGGGGAGGTGAAATAAGAAGGGCTTGCTTTTATTACTAACACTTTTTTTATATAGTCCCTTATATACATATCACAAACTTTGACATCGGTGCACAAGTTGTTCTTTAAATTGAAATATCCTCTATGAATGGATTTTTTAAGGGAGATGAACCTCACACTATAGCCAAATGTGACGATTTTAGATAAGGACAGAGAAACCAACACTTATCCTCCTGTACTATGGAGATGTCTCTGGTGTTAATGCATCTGTGTGTGCAAGCAGTAGAGAAGGCTGTCTTTGCAGACATTTGGGAATCACACTAACTGGCTATTTGACGTAAGGAACAGCATGACACAATCCTCTTTTTCTGCCCTTCTGAACACCTGATCTGCACTCCCCCACTGATTTTCTGAATGAGGTCTGAGAACTACATAGGGTCAGTAACCACATGCAGAGTCCTCCAGCTAGTAAAGCGCACACAGAGAAGTCTGCACCTACGTACCTATAACCCTAACTGAATTGGGGCAAATATGTAGAACAGATAGCATCTATAAAAACTTTTATTAGCATTGTTATTGCTTTGAAGACCTTGCCCAAAATCCCTACATTAATTAAGCATTTCAGAAGTTACTGCCCAGAATTCAGGGCCTTGTTGAACTGAAAATATTGGGATTTAAGGTGATTTATTCCTATTGATTTCAATGAGAGAAACTCAGATTAAATCCTACTACTTGAGTGTTACTGCATTGTGGATCAGGCTGCTAATTGGTCAACCTTGAAAGGATGACATTCCAAATCAACCCCTGCTAGCAATTGAACACTCCAGGGTGCCTAATTATAACAAATGTGGTGTTTAGACCACTAAGCCATTTCCCTAGTGTTTTAATCAGCTGTTTTAAAGAACATGTTTTGTAGCCTACGAGATCACATGTCACATGAGATAAAGGCAAAACAGTCAACAATCCTCTCCTGAGTGGTTATTACTTGTGTTACAGGAAGCTGGATAATTTGATTATACACGTATCGAAAGTCATTTAGATAAGAAAGATAACAAATTGTGTCATCCAACAACACAGCCACGCCCATGACCCACGCACACACACCCCGAATCTAATTCCTTACTCTTATTCCTTTACTCTGCTTGTTACAGGGTCAATTCTAGGTAGCTTTGGCTCTTGGCAAAGTGCCTTCTTCATTTTCCACAATGCCCCTGAAGCATGCTTTGTCAGATGCAGTCAGGGAAATGAAAACCATCACTCACTATAGCTGCCCCTGGGGCACCAAGTTGCCAGGTGCTGATATCAGGCCTGGGATGGATTCAAATGACTGGATGCTACGTGGTAGCCAGTTAAAGCCACCACCTAGTGCCTGAAAATCATGGAGCAGATGGTCACCTGTGGCCTCAGATCACAGAATTAAGCCCACCATTGCCACTGCTCCATCTCCATAGATTACTGAGCAGTTGTTAGGGGTTGTAGCAAGACTGGGCTTCACCTCATGGCTGGAGGCTGTGGAAGGAAGGAAGGAATTTTCAGAAAGGGTTGTTCCAGTTTAGCATATCCTAATGACGCTGTGACAGCAATGAGTGGTGTGCGTGTTTTCTGCTTGCTACACCATTTGGTTAACTTATGATGTGTCTGACATTTTCTCACAGTTCAGAAGATGCTGTCTCTCGTTTGTAGCGTTGGAAGTTGATAGGAAGCCCTCGCTTCTTCGTTTAATAAGGCTTGTGGGTGGAGAAGGCAGTTTTATTCTGTAGCCAGTAAGAATGTGTGAGTTGTGAGGAAATGGCATTATGAACTTTTTATCAGAGGATAACACTGCAAATGACAGGCATGACCTCTCTTTCCTATTCAGGGGAGGCTAAAAAACAACAACCCCAAAGTGTTGTTTTGGTCTGATATTCTGTATTCCGCCCCCATCAAAACATATGTTGCATGAAGAAAATTTGTGGATACCTGCTAGTGACACATAGAGTCTCACATGCTAATGTTTGTAGTGGACAGTTTGCTGCTGAAAAGTGGTTGGCAGCATACCAAGCTGCAGTTCTTGAATCATGCTCCTGAGTCACAGCCATTTGGAGACACCCAGGAGTGTTGCCTAAAGCTTGCTGCAGTCACTGACGGATGACTTCATGCACAATCACAAATTATCCTTATTTAGACCATGGTTTCTAAAATTTTAGATACCCTGGGGCACAATTGTGTGCGTCCCCAAAATAATACTAGAGCCACATCATTCCTTCTATTTCTGACCTTCAGGCTGTGACCGTCATTGCGTATCTATCCAAAATGGGACCACCACCCAAAAGAGGGCCTTATCAGCAGGCTCAAGGGAATCTCAAAGTTTGCAGAAGCACAAACATTATTTTGGGAACAGCCCACTAAGGACTAAGTGTGTTCAGTGTCCACAGAATGCTGGTTGGCTGTTGTGGAGGAAATGGAAAACCGGGGGGGAGGGTTACCAGTGAAAGGGAGTTGCATGGGTGGCTGGATGAAAAATTAAACAGGAGCCCTCCACACTGCAAAATTATGCTAATATATTTTCTTTGTCAGATTCTAGAACAATGGTCAGGCACCGTCCTTACAACTGCAAGATGACCAAAGCCATTTAAAGTACTATTTTAGATTGTGAAAGGTGCAGAGATGAGACCCCCTATTCCCCTCACAGAGCTACAATTCCCGGAGTGGTTTAACAAACAATCCCTCTTCCCAGGGAATTCTGGGAACTGTAGCTCTGTGAGGGGGAAGCCTTAACAAATGACAGTCCCCAGGATGCTTTGGGGGAAGCCATTGGTATGATATTGCTTAAAATGTAGGGTGCAGATAAGGTCAGAGTTAATATTGCCACATACCTTTTCCCAGTTATGAGAATTTACTGGTAAGGCCCCATTTTCCGGCAATGGTGCTAATTTCAGGGATTCCCTATTCCCTGACTTGTACCTTGGTGCTGAGAGTTACTAGGAGACCCTTGTTCCCCTCACAGTTTATATGTGAGGAGCTCAGGTTTGGTTTTCGGCATATCTAGCCCCTTGTCTTTGAGCTGGCAGCCATTATCTCTGAGCTATGGAGTCCTCCCAGGCATACAACGTAACTGGTGTAGAAATCCTTTCATTTTGGATATCCATTTGAGCAGACACAAGGCAATATAGCTTCTCGGTCTAAATCCTCAGTTTAAAGCTGTGCTCAGCTTGAGCCCAATGCTGGAAAGGACGTTTGAATCAGGAGCCAATTTCATTTTCCTGCAAAATGCGAAAGAAATAGCTTGGGAAAATTGGTTGAGAGTCAAGCTTTTGCAATATACATGTGTGTGTGAATGAGAAAGGAGGAAGAGAGAGTGTGTATCGTGTAAAATCTGGAACCTTGGGTTCACAGATTATACTACAAATGAACTGCTTGTGGTTGAAATAAGCTTTTCTTTTCAAAGAATGGAGAGGTGGGGGAGGGGAAGAGAAGGAAGCTGCCTTTACCCATTACTTTTGATTTTCATCTGCTACCAATTCTTCTGCAACTCAGACCTGAATATTTAGGCAAAAAGCTAATTCTTTTTATTATTATTAAAATTAAGCCTTGCAGGCTCAGACCACTACAAATAATCAGATGAAAGACCACATTCCCCTACAATATTTCTTTTTTTCAGTGCAGAGTTAGTGTTCTCCACATCCCACCACTATCAAAGATGGTGCTAACAGGACTTGCCTTGGGCACAGAGAACAGCTGTCTTGATACGTCCCCTTAAGATGTAACCTTGGTTGATACACAGATGCACAATTATGCTAGTTCTTTAAGCTTTGAACAGGGTCCCCAGCACCACTATGTTTTTGTAGCCCCTTGATGAGAAATGATAGTACACTTTCTTATCTAGTGCATGCATTAAATAATCTTGTGACTATATGGGTATATGGGAGTTAGTTCTAAGTACAGCATGATCTTATTTCAAAATAGCATGCTTATTGAAAGGAAAAGCCTTCAAATGTTCCTTAAAAATGCTGTGCATATTATCATTCAGCATATCTACTGAGCAATGAACTATTAGCATAATTCAGTAGCAGTTTGAATGCAATTGATCATTCTCCTGATCTGTACAAAATAGCAGAGCAGGGCATATACAGGCCGAATGCAAATAATGGGATGTTCTGTGTTATTAGCAAATGGCAACTGCAGCTGGCAGTTTCTGCTGTGAGATCAGAATTAATGGGAAATTCTACTGGCATAAAGATAGAGAAAGCAAAGCCAATCTACCTGTTGAGAAAGTTGCACAGGACTCCCAGCGATCAAAGCAAAAACAAATTTCTCCAAAATTATCCACAAAATTCTCTGTTGTGATTTTTGATGTCAGATAGTCTCTGAAGCATTAACCACATTCTGGACCCCACAAGCCAAACCCTGCTCTGCTGGATTTAATAAGCCAGGAAGGGCAGAGGTCCAGAGTGTTGTTGCAAGATCCAATCTGAGGACAAGTACTCTTTGGTGAGAGAACCCCAGCAGAATCACCAAAACATGCAGGAAAGTTAAGCATGGAAATATAGGCTGTTAGACCTTTAAAACACACCCTTGTGAATTCCAAAACTTCCCTCTTCCCCCACACGCAATGGTGTTGCAAGGGGGGCAGTGTGCCCTGGGTGCCATGTCTGGAGGGGTGACAAGAAGGCAACCTGTGGGGTGCTCACCCCGCCACCCCTGGGCGCGGCAGCACGAGCAGCCACTGTGCCGCCACAGCTGCATGTGGAGGATCCTCCGTTCATGGCTGCAGCTGCGAGCAGAGGATCCCACCACCATTCGTAGGCATTCGAGAAGCAGCAAACTGCTACGTATAACGAATGCATGGTGTTGCACGCATGCTCTGTATGTAGCGATGCCGCACATGCACTGTACATAGCAGTTTGCCGTTGGCACTGCCCAAGCGCCATATGGACGGCAGTTGAATCCCTCTGTCACCGCTACAGCTGCAAGCAGAGGATCTCTCCACCGTCCGTACGGCGCTCGGGTGGTGCTGGCGGCAAACCGCTACGTACAACACATGCGTGGGGCCACACACATACACTGTACATAGCGATGCTGCACATGCGCCCTACATAGCAATGCCACGCATGCATCATACGTAGTGGCGCAACGCATGCACAGCCGGCCGTTTGCCCCACCCCGGGTGTCGGTTAGCCTTCGTTCGCCCCTGACCACACATTTGGTATGTTCAAATTTGTTTTACTTACAAACTGTTCAGAGGTCTGGTTCATGTGCTTTTCCATAGAGCATTCAGAAATGTAAAGTAAAACTTGGCTTAGTTGCATTGCTGAAAGTTCCTAAATTATTGGTATAGAAACTCAAGCGTGGCTTGTGAAAGCCACAGAATCTGAGCTTGGAGCAACACTCTCAGACCTCCTCAAATGCTGAGCTTCTCGGGTAGACTGAAGGGGAACAAAGGCTTGATTACCTAGTCCCCCTAGTCCCTCCCAAGATACTAAGCCTGGCATGACAGCTTACTCTATGGTTTTAACCCCTTCCTGCAGTAATTTGACTTAAGTATGCTGTTTATATGAGGCTGGTATCCCACACACAGGGCACATGGTTGGGCAGGTACAAGGAACAGGCAAAGCTAAGCAATGGGGAATTATAGTTTTCCCCACATTCCCCATTAAGCTTAGAGTACACATATTGTACCCTACTAGCACCAATGTAGTGTAGCAGCCAAGAGCCAGAGCTGTCAACCAGGAAATCTCCCTTCAATTATTAAAACACTAGATGGTATCAGAAATGCCACTATCTCTCAGTCACAGCTCCAACCTCTTCTCCAATGTGCAGCTAACATTACTGGCTATCCTTGCAAGGCCGCTTTACAGATTACAAAGATGCTGCATGTGAAACATATCCGATATTCTGAAATATCATATAGATGCTGGGTATTATTTTAAAAAATCATGGGAGCTCCTGGGGGAAAAAACAAGTTATCCATGGCTTAAATCCTATAGAAAGTGACAAATCTATGGCAAATGTATATAAACAATACACAATACTATTCTATTCCTCTCTAAAAGCTACACAAGTTCTATGTAGCTGTCAGAAAATGTGCCACCCAGGACAGGTAAGTATAGAGAGCTCATCATTCAAGACCTAACATACTTGTCAAAAGTATTATCCACCTGATGTTTCCATTCTTCTTTTGTCTGGAAAAGAAAATCCTCCCAATTGTCAAGCTGCATCCCTGCTTTATGAGGGCAGCGCAAACATATGCGTCTTCTTCCATCTCCACTGTGCCTGCGGCTGTCATTCTGACAGCGCAGTCAATCCAGCCACGTCCTAGAGAGATTTCCTGACATTCTTAAGTCATAGACGCATCTTCAAAGCTCACTGCATGCACAGTGGGAGTAATTTTCTCCCCTAAGAATTGCCAATCTTCATAATAATAAGGCAAGGAAAGGTTACACACAGTGAAAGGAAGATGTGGTTTTCTAGAATCCTTGCTTCAAAGGTGTCACTCAGAAGGAGTCATTTGTGGGCAGAACCATGACCATTACCACACACACACACACACACCTTGGCCATCAAGGAAATATCTCCATCCAAACCACCTTTGTAGAGAATATTTTGCTCCTTGCGACTGGCCAAAAACATTTTGCTGCCTGAGGCACAGGATAAAGGTACAGGTGTCTTACACTGGGGATCGACCAGCGTCCTCCGCTGCACTCGATGGCAGCAGGTGAGCTTAAGGGATTGCTGGGCAGGACATGTGGAACACACAGCCCTGTCCTTCAGTGCTTTCCTGCCATCACACAGCATATGCTACTTCAGGAAGGTGCCTCATCTTTCCTGGTTGTAGGACTGGCCCAGTTGCTCCTCATGCCCCAAGCAGTGAGTCAAAGAGGATGACCATTTTGGAGTCAGTTTCCAGAACACAGGAGGTTTAAGGAACTCCAGTAACCTCTTTCTGCCCCTCATCCACTTGTTTACAAATGTACAAGTTGCAAACATACGGTTATGGTGTGTTGTCAGCACAGCCACACCTCCTGTACTTGCAAGCCCACACCAGTCTGGAGTCCTGACCGAAAGAGTTTTCCTTTGAAGCAATAAAAATATCCAGATAATCTAAAACACTATGGGTTGAATCCATTGTAGCACCAAGTAACTTGTTAAGTTAGCACAAGGATTTGTGTTTGTGCAATGGAACTGCCCCCTCTCCTCTCCCGTGCCCCCCTCAAACTGTTTTGGGGGTTCCTCCAACCCTCTGGAGTAGATTTGGGTAGTGTGCTGGCTGCATGCATTGCGAGGAGGGGGGGAGTTCTGTTGCACAAGTGTAAATCCATGGAGTAATGGAAAAAGTGTATTAGGTACCACCCTACGTGCTTGGACACACTAGCAGATGGTGCAAGGGGTCAAAGTGTGTACTGAAAAAATTAAGCTGCCATGTAGGATGTTGTCACCGGTGCATTAAAGTCCCAGGCAGCAGCAATATAGGGGAACTGACATCATTCCTTGGACAGGAGCAAGTTCACTACATCTGGCCAGCATGAAGATTTCCTGAAGCATCACTACTGCACAGAAAGCACAGCCCTGTCCCTGATCATATAGAAGTACAATGGGGAGCAACACTGATGATGTTATCCCACAGTTGAAAATAAGACACTTCCTAATTATTTTGAAACCAGCCAAGAAAACCTAAAATGTTGAGCACAGAGCAAACTGGGCAGAAGACGACGTTACTACTCAGACTAGCTCTCTCAGCCTCTCTGGCCAAACAGGCCTAACAGATTGTAAAAGCTACTTTCTTCAGCTAACAGCCAATTTAATCAACTTAAATTGTTCCACCATGGAGACTCAGGGCTTCCAGGAAGAACACAGTGTCCCAAGCCTGTTTGCCTGGCCATTATAACAGCATGACACTTAGCCCCAAGTCATCTTTGACTGTTCAGTAGAACACATGGGAGAAATCCATCTGCTAAGCACACAGCTACTAGCCTCCAAAGGACTTTGTATATGGCAACACAAAGTTTATACTGATTTTTTTTTATTCAGAGGAAGCCAGTGAACATCCTGGAAGGTAGATGCCACAGAATCCTTGGCTCATAAAGCAGAGAAGCAGGTGGGCAGGCAAATCAGTTTCCATGAATCCTCTAGCATTAACCTCCTCAGTTTTGCCCAGTCTCAAGGAGGAGGAGCAGCTGTGCTATACAAAGATATCAACCAACAGGCAGGCTTAAAACAGAATATAATCTCGCTCAATGGCCTCTTCCGCAAATTGAATATTGGAAATGACAAAATGGAGTTCTATAGGAACTGAAAAGGAGTATTCTCCCTGCACCATCCACTGGGGATTTGTTAGCTTGATATAAGTGGAAGAGCAGCATGCATTGTTGGCCAGCCAGATGCCTATGTTGAGTCCACAAGTAGGATATGAATGCCAACAGCACTCTCCTCAATTGTGCTCCCCAGCGACTGAGATTCAGAGACAATGCTGCTTCCAACACTAGAGGTAGCCCTAACCTCCATAAATTTGTCAAACTCCATTTTAAAGCCATTCTAGTTGGTGGTCATCATTACATCTTGTTTCATGCTCCCCCACCCCACCCAATACCAGACAAGACAGGACAGGGATGACAGAGGAGGAGGAGGACCACAGAATTGAGGGTGAGCAGAGTTCGGGCAGTGGCAGAGAAGAGGGATCCACCAGATGTCTCTACCACCTGAGAATGAAGTTCCCAAGGTAGCTGAAAAGGCAGCTGTCTAATCAGTGGAGCAAGCAGAGATGGAGGGGGAAATGGGGTTGGACTTGGGTCCTGTCTCCAAGGACTCCCCACCTTCTGCAGAGCATGGGGAGGCAACTAATTTACAAATTCTGGAGTACAGGATATTATCTAATTTACTAATTTACATTGCCATTACAAGAAAACAAGGGAGGCATTCATGGAGCATTCCGGCACCTCTTTTTCTAGAAAAATAGTACAGTGGTACCTCGGGTTTCATACGCTTCAGGTTACAGACTCCACTAACCCAGAAATAGTACCTCGGGTTAAGAACTTTGCTTCAGGATGAGAACAGAAATCGTGCTCCAGCAGCGCCGCGGCAGCAGAAGGCCCCATTAGCTAAAGTGGTGCTTGAGGTTAAGAACAGTTTCAGGTTAAGAACAGACCTCCGGAACGAATTAAGTACTTAACCTGAGGTACCCTTGTACTGCCTAAGGATGCATGCTTATTGACTAAGCACATCCACCTTGGACCTGATGGCTTGCAAGGCCTCCAGATTTAATCAGCGACAACATTAAGCAAGAGTTGAACCAGTGTCATGCCCTAAGTTTCAGCCCAAGAGCAAAGGAGGTCCTTTCAGTTGTTCATTGTCAGAGCTATCCCCCCTCCCCAGCCTCCTTGCCTTTTTCCAGTTCAGCCCCTTTTTGTCCCAAAGACTTTCCCCTCCCCTCTGCTTCTAGTTGCTTCCTAAAGCTTCCTTCAGCCCTACTCATCCTTCCAAAGTGTCAGTAAATCTCAAGTTGTATTAATAGGTAGAGAGAAATAATCCAAACGTCTGTCAGAGCGGCTGACTTCGGCAATGACTCATCCACAGCCTCTTACGGGGGGGGGGGGGGGACAGGGTTGAAATTTAACTTTAATTGCTCATTGTAAAACAGTATCTTTTTAATGAGGATGTTTAATAGCTCACACTATGAAATAATTACCCAGGAAAGGGAAGGGGGCGAGGGAACCACCTGACGTCTGCACCCTGCTGCAGGCATTTATGTCAGAAATTCATGAATGTGTAGATGATGGTGACAACTAGCTGTTAAAGTGCAGGGATTCTGCACTCTGACCTCTTCACCTGCCCTCCAGTAAATAAACCATCTCCTAAGGGAAGAACTTTAATGTTTGCCCAAGCCAGCTGCTTCAAGAAGAAAAATCTGCCTGCCACCAATTTTCTCCTTTTATTTCCTCATAAATGCATAAACCTTATCCCTCCTATTGTCTCTGAGTCCAGAATATTCAATATTCAGTCCCTCTGGACTGGTTTAGAAAACTGCATTAAAAAAACAAGGAATTATGACACTGGGAAGGGAAGGTGATAACACAGCATTAGAATGAGAAGTGTATCAAGACATCAGGACGTTGGACTTTACCACTGTCATATTTTAAAACACTGAAAATATGTCCCTGTCTCTCTTATTGTTGCTGTAGATTGATTAGTTTTAATCTTTCTCTTTTTCTGAATCCTGCACAGTTGGAACCATGGTAACTACAGAAGGATCTCAATAAAACATGATCTCAATAAAAATCTGTGAAAGAGAAATTCTAAAAAAAATACATTTCTTGCAAAATATGTGGCATAGGGACCAGTATTCTGTAACACATTATAAACTTGTGAGGCTCCTCAAATAAAGCAGGGGGTAGTGTCATTATATTGTTTTGTCTCTAGGTGGCACTGGACTTAGTTGTATCTGGGTGGAGTCAAGAGTTTCCTCTTGCCATTATCTTCTTGTCCTCTAAGCTTTCTATGACAACATCCAAGCTGAAGTAGGAGGAGCTGGTGCATCAGCTAATGATCCAAATCTCTTAGGAGACACCAGGCTTGCTGCTGCTCTTCTTAGCTCAGACAACAACATAAAAGGGAAGGCAACAAAAATTGTTAGAGTAACAGAAAAGCTGATGTCTGCAGGGAGAATGGAAACACCAAGCTCAGCTATACTTAAAGGGAGACCAAAAAAATGAGGGGCGATCAAAGCATGCCAAAGTAATGAATGGCCCTAGGAAAAGTCAAGGGATGCCTTTCATTTAGCATGGCTCACCATGCAAGTAAAGGGGAGGCATTCGGTGGAATGGAAAAAGAACCCATCAAAACCAATGTTGTTTTATTTGTTCATGTGGATCATAATTCACTTCTGACACACCGATTTTGCTGGGAAAAAAGAAAAGCTCAACATCTGTCTCGGGCAGAATTTTTAAAAGTATTTGGACATAGCTGAAGAAATGAGATCACAAATATAGTGTGAGATTCCCCTTAAAGACCCTCAAAATCCCCATTACATACTCTTCATCGCTTTTCTTCTCCATGGTGCTCTTCATCTCCTGTTTGCTATAGGTACCAGACAGTGAAGAGCTCTTCCCCTACGTCAGGATGCTAGGTGTGTGCTGCTGAAGCTCAGTCAAGCAGCTAAGCTCACCACAGGAAACAGCTGTTTAGCAGAATTATCTAACACAAACACACACTCTATATACAGAGTTATCTAACACATACATTCACTTTATATACACACACTATTATCAGATATTACTAGTGGTCTTCACCTCTCTGAGCCCAGAGAGGGTTATTTGCTTACAAAGTCCTTTTGCCAAAGTTGACAAGCCAAGTCCTGAATTCAGTTGCTTGCAAAGTCCTGCAGCATTTCACAGTCATCCATCTTCTCCACAGTTCCAGTTATTCTTTCTAAACTGCTCCACACTCTCCCACACGGAATACTTTAACCTGAGCTCCTTTTCTATCCAATGTTACATGCTAATTCTGACCAGTAACAGCCATAGCTAGCAAACCAACTGCAAATGGGAAAGACACTCCATGCCACTGCAGATATTTGAGTCTCCAGTGACAAGGTGGAAACCAGAAGTATCTCTGGATTACAGACCTTTTACTTCAATGTGATTTTCAACCTGTTGCTCATCTCATTCCTGGACTTAAGAAACCAACAAGCCACAGCATACCCATCTTATCAGAAATCATGTTTAATTATGTTTAGGTATTAGAGAAGACTACGTTTTCCTTTCTTTTTTAGCCTTTCTTAAATATTTAATCCTGAGAATGCTTCTGTATGCTGATTTTATTCATTTTAATCTGTTTTGTGTTCTAATTTGTGTGTGCATTGTTTATTTTGAATTTGTAAATTGAAAGAGGGGATTAAAAAGTGTTTTTAATAAACAGAAGGAAAACTTCTGTGTTCCGATACAATGATAAGGGTGTTGCATTAATTGTGGAGAAGAGCACACTTCTATATAAATCAGAGCTCTTTTTTTTATAAGGGAAACAAGTGAATAGTGGAAAACTACAACACACATCCCTAAGAAGGAAAATGTATGATCTACACATCCATGTAACTGACATGATACAGTACATGTTTATTTTGCTCTCATTACCTGTAGACACATTTTCTTTTACGGATGTAGTTCTTCCCTGGCACCGCAGAAACAAAGACAGACCAGGCTGATGAAGGATGCAAAAAGAGCCTAACTCTATCCATCTTTCAGGTGTAATTTCTATAACCTGCTGCCTTAAAATCCTGCGTGCTCAGCAGGCTGCATCCTTGCTATCTTCCTTATTGCATCCTTTCATGGGGTTCTGAATAGCAACCAAAAATCAATCTGTCTTCCACCACTAGATGGCCCAGAAACGAGGATCACGTTTTGAATGAAATGGCAAGTTAATTGGGTTAATCAATCATATGGATTTAGTCTGAAAGATCTGTCATGACTCCACTGTAAAGCATATGGCAGTCACATGATGTTGTTGTTAATAAACCGAATTTTGCCTACCGCACTGTAGCAAATAAACCTACTTCACTCTGCACTAAACCAATCTTAAATTAGTGCTATGATTTCAGCTTTCTGTTGTGAAATTTGCAGTAATTATTGCATCTCCCTCAACTATTTCGACTGGGACATCCCATGTTTTTGTGTGACAGCAAGGCACCCAAAAATGTGCATTTTGGGGCACCACAATCTCACCCTGAAAAAAGCATTCTTTTCAAGGCTGCGGTCTCGCCCATGCCACGTGACTTATGCGGGAGTCAGCTCCAGAAGATGTGCATCCCAGTTTTTCATCTCAATGTGTTGGAGGGTGTGTTATTGGCGGTAGAACTTTGGCAACCCTGGCTTTTCTAATGGGCCTGAATCTGAACATGGAGGAAGTCTTCTTCTGTGTGGCATGCTTCACATATCAGTCTCCCAGTACAGCCACCTCAGTGAAGGCTGACCATTTGCTACATTAGAGGTGCATTTTGGCTGGAAACCATCTTAGAATGTTGTGAGGTGAGCAAATAGCCACCACTACCCTTGCCCTCCCTCTGAGCTCTGCATACATAGGAGAAGTTGGAAGCAGGCTGGGGTCTGTGGTTGTTGCCAGTTGGAAAAGTGGTCAGTCTTTCTATAGGCTTTGTGAACCAAATTACAGAGTTTATTCGTAAGAAAGGGTTGTAGTTCCGCAGTATAGCATCTGCTTTGCATTCAGAAGGTATCCCCCCAGGTACAGGGATTAAAAGAAAATCCACCATTTCACTTCTTACCACACCAAGGATTACCTTTATTGTCCTAGTGCAAAACAGTTTCTCCCACTGAATGGCAGAATCTGTTGAGGCACAGAAATGTTCCTTCTTCCACTTTTGGCTTGGCCAAAGCAATAATCAGAAGCAGATTCTCTACAGGGTAAGATGAAGCAGCACTGTAGGTGGGATACTCAGCCCTGTCAGAAACCCAGGTGTAAGGAAGGCAAACACATCTCCACTATGACAAATTGCCCACACTGCTGATAAGAAAAATAATTCAGAATGCCTTCACACAAGTGCCCAGGTTATCTCTTATAAACAGTTATTCCTTTATGGTAACTATGCGAGTGAAGCAAATGGGCTGTTAAAATATTGTATAGACTCCCAGAGAAAAATAATTGTAGACAAAAAACATTGATTGCATTCTAGAAGAACATTAATTAAAAAATGGTGTGTCCCCCTACTCTCATTTCTCAGAACTGCCTAAAGGAACCCTAAAACAATTGGAAAATATTACAATTATCTCACAGAGCACAAAAGAATAATGGGTTAAAAATGGAAGTCCTCCAGTTCTAGGATCATGGCAGTGGTCTTCTCTCTCTTTCCTGGTCAACACATTAAAAATGGGGGAGGGAATGGTTTTGTGTATGGCAACTACTGGGGGGGGGGGAATGGAGGAGAAAATGCACAGAAATCAACTTTGCTCAGCAGAGAATACCCTAAATCGGTTCCCTTTTCATTTTATTTTACAGGTCTGCTTACCTTATTCGGTAGACGGTGTTGTGGCCAGGCCGCGGCACAGGAAGGAGACCATCATCTCTTGCCCTTTACAGTAACACATACATTTAAACCAGTTAGAACGTAAACCATACATTCTAAACACAAACCAAAGATTGAAGCTTTCCTGCTCAATTGTTCGTAATTTAGTGAGGCAACTCTGTGTTACTCACCAATATTTTACAGCAGGCATAGGCAAACTCGGTCCTCCAGATGTTTTGAGACTACAATTCCCATCAACCCCAACCACTGGTCCTGTTAGCTAGGGATGATGGGAGTTGTAGTCCCAAAACATCTGGAGGGCCAAGTTTTATAGCATTTTATTCAGAATGGGACAGCTCCTGAGGCAAAGAGAGGGCAGGAAAAGCCATCAGGCTATTTGGGACTTTTCAGTCTTCAAGGCAGTGAATGTAGCAAGTGTATTGTATATATGTGTGAGTAATCAATACCCTTCTCTGTTGGCCACAATTTCAAATAAAAATGGCTGAAACATAGGCTGTGTTGATACACTATAACTTTAAAACACATTTGAATCACAATCCCTCCCCCTTCAAAGAATTCTGGGCACTGTAGTTTGTTAAGGGTTGCTGGGAATTGCACCTCTGAGAGGGGTAAACTACAGTGCTCAGAATTCTTTGAGTGAAAGAATATGTTTCAAATGTTTCTTAAAGATACAGAGTATGCTATAGATAAAGCTCTTAGCCTCATAGTGCTGTTTTCCCTTCTTATCTTAGGTAATGACTGTCATTCTGAAGATATTGGATATTGTATGTCAAACACTTCTTAAAAGCTTTTGTGACTCTCTTTGTGATAATAACAGCAACAGCAGGAACAAAAGTAGCATTAGCCACAACAGCACCAAAAATCTAGCTATGGTATCTGAAATGCACCCCCATTGTGTTTTGCTGTTATTTGTTTTATTTTTATTTTATTTTTACTGCTGAGTGCATTTTGTCTTCTTTGAGCCTGTTATTTATTTTATTTTATTTTTTACTGTCGAGTGTGTTCTGTTTTCTTTGAGACCAAAGGATGCTTGACCATTTCTGTTCTTTCTTTACAGAAACTCTTCTAAAGACTGCGGTATCGGTAAACATTCACAACAATGGCTCTGAATGTGTTATATAACAATGAGAGTGACAAGCGGCAATATTTCTGTAGGGGAGAACTGTGGATCATCCACTCCAGGCAGGAGTTGAGGATGTGAAGACAAAGTAAGAACCAAGAAGCTAAACAATGCATTTAAAATTAATGGCTGGCAGTAAACCAGCAATCAAAGAGTGGGTTGAGAAAAATTGGGATTATTCAGTAATGGCCAGGTATTTTCTAAGAGATTGTGAAAGCAGTTTGCCAACTTCTTGGCAAAATTGATATATTAAGATGTGGTTTCAAATAAGACTTACGGATTTACAATGTATTAACATTTGTGAAGGAGAACCAAATTTCTCCCACACAAATGCTTACACTGACCATCTTTTTGTCATATATCTCATATTGTAAGATGCTGGGAAAGACCTCCTTACTATCACATTTTAGCATTCCAACTTTTCTTGCACCTGCTGCTTCACAGTTCCATCTCCAGTTAATAAGAGTCATTTTTATTAATTTGCTTTGTTTGTATTCTGCCCTTCCTCTCAGGATTTGAGGATAGTATTTTACCATCACAACAACAATCCTAGGCTACCCACTGAAAAGGTTACTGGGCCTGGGGTGTTCCATCCCAAAATCTTATCACACCAAACCACACCACCTTTGGTTTCTATTATTGTTTTTTGGACTGTGCTTTGTTAAATATCACCAACCAAGCCCTGCCCAAGACATTTTGCTGCTTGAGGCGAAGCAGCAAATGAAACACACCCAAATCAAGGTATATTATTCAAGGCCAACCAAATATTTTTGGCACCTGAGCCAGAAACTCCTACAGACACTCACTTCCAGGCAATTTAAAAACATTAAGTTTTTCTAGTTTTCTGCCTCTCTCTCTGCAAATAGTAGGACCTGTCCCATCACCCACTTACAAATCATAGAGCCAGCAGAGCACTGCTCATCATCTATTCACCCTTTCCTTGCTTTTTGCTGTGAAACAAAACTGGAAACGAGGAAGACGACAATGCAGAAGTGAACTCCTAAAAGTTGTAGCAAAGACGGTATATAGAGCACTAGTTAGATGGAAGCACTAAGAGTTCCTTGAATCGCCCTTAGCTTATTTAGCAGAAATGTCTGCTAGCCATAGCAATAGCCGGCACAGTGTCTTCTACAAACAGGATAAGAACAGTGAAAAGTCACATTATGTCTTTCATGATTCTAAGGACATGCTCCATTCACTTTGCAAAAGACGCCAAATTGTCTCACTGCAGTCCTGTCAGCTTCCTGGCTGAGAATCATTCTGTGTGTTCAGGTACAATGTGGAACTCCTGATATTAAAACACCCTTGCAAAGGGAAAACTTCTTACTTTGGTATGCCTCAAAAAATTCTCAAAGTAATTTATGTGGTAGAATTAGGCAACAATTAAAACATAAGAAGCTACTTTTCAGGTATGTCAACACCACTTTCTGGGCCTAGTACACTGCACAACCACCTGCAATCGATGGACAAGAACTGCTGCTGATGTGCATAGATTAACTTAACCCAGTCTACCTGGTGGGTAAAAGGAGGAAGGGAGGGTAATGTACAAAACCTAGGAAGAAAAGCTAGCTACATATATATAACGCCACTCACAGACTGTGTCAAGAAAAACAAACATGCCAGAAAAGCAGCCTTTGTCCAATTTAATTGTCCCCCTGAAATTGCCTCCCATTTCAGGAGGCCCAAATTTCCCACACACTCTTCTAATTTTGAGGCAAAAGTTCTCACATGAGAACCTTCAGCTCAGCTCAGCTCCAGTTTTTGTGGGGGGTTTTGCGTGTGTAGGTCCCCAGGCCACCCCTCAAATAACTTCACACATAACACGTAATTTAGTTTTGGTTTTTGGGCACTATTTTGGCCACAACTTTATTAAAATACAAAATCAGTGAGTGGTTGTTTAGACATTGGTTATGACTATCTGTCCCCCCGCCTGGGACAGAACTGGCATCCCGAGGTCCGATCGGTAGCCAGTAGAAGAGAAAGTCAAACTGGGGGGTCACCTGAGCTAAGCGTCGGACCCACGCCGCTCTCCCCAGCAGCTCCCCGAAAGCTTGCCTGCCCGGTCCTATAACAAGGATTCCCATAACAGGGATTGGGCGGCCCTGGTCCCATAACAGGGATTCCCATAACAGGGATTGGGCGGCCCTAGGTCCCATAACAGGGATTCCCATAACAGGGATTGGGCGGCCCTGGTCCCATAACAGGGATTGGACGAAATCATGGCAAGCCCCAGGATTCCTTTAACGGAATTCCCTTCATCGCAATAGGAGGGGCAGGCACCGCCTGTTCAGCCCCCTCCACCACCAGCATATTATAACCAATGCCTAACCGCCACAAGAGCTCTAACGCTCGCCGCCAACCACTCACAAACCCAACCAGGAACCCAATTTAGTAGCCACCACATCCAGCCAAACATCATTCCCCAAATCGGAGAGGTGCACTATATCTGCCCGGTAAAGGGCCTCAGCCTTAAAATTAATGTCTGGGTGCGAAATCACCAAACCACCCAGCTCCAATACCTTCACGCAAACAGCAGAGTTAATGCGCTTCCTGGCCCTTTCAGCGGCCTCCGGGCGGGAACACCGCGCCAGGTTTGCCTCTGCAACCAGTGAGACCAAATTATTCTCACTGAAGGTAATAAGGCTGCCAATGCCTACAAATCCCTTTTGGATTGAGGTGTGCAAAGCAAGGCAATCAATAGTTGCCACATCATTTTTCCCCAGCTGCACCACTATGGCCATAGGGTGGGGAGGTCTGAGAGCAGCCGGTGACCAATCATCGGCATAAACTCTCCCCATGACATTCCGCGTCTGGAAAACCATGACACTTGCACGTGCTGTGGGAGGCCGAGACACGCTCCCCTTGCAGACTGCCTCGCTCTGCTGCCAGCCCAATGAACGATGCTGTGTCCCACTATCCAGACACGGACCAGCGTGGGATCTACAAGGGTTGAAACAACAAGCATTAGTACCAAACTCAGCATTTTGTTTCGCACATAACCCTTGAAAGCATACGATTTCCATCTCCCCAAATCCTTGATCCTGGTGGCTGAGAAGCCCCAATGAGCTGCCATAGTCGCTGTACCTATGCGAAAGGAATGAGGAGCGAAACCAGAGGCCGAGATCCCACAAGCAGAGATGGCCTTACGTATGACTTATGTGAACTGGTGTCGCGCCAAAGGGTGACCATTTTATTGCATGAGTAGGGGGCTGTCCTCAGGAGGTCTCAAGGCCAAGTACTTCCTTGCATCCTTGACCGGGAACGGGCCCACCTCCCCAGTCACTGGGAGGTGGACAACCTCCCCCCGACCCAGCTGGTCAGTTTGTGGAGTTGCGCACTACAAGTCTCAACTCCCAAAGGGAAACACATATATTCCGAAGGAGCAACCCACGAGAACCAGCAACTTCTAGAATCGAGCCAGCCCCCAGGGGAACGAAAAGTGCAGTCCTGTGAAGGCTGGAGCCTTTACCAACCTTCCGAGACCCTGCGCACGACACACTTTTAGAAGAGTCTCTGAAAAATTAAAGCTTTACTCCAGCAGGCATTGCAGCGGACTGAATTCTGATAGTTTTAACAGTGCATCCGATCTGCAGCAGGTGGGCGAATTATGCAGGTCCTGCTCAGAGAATGGAGGCAAGTTCCTCTGAATGGCCGAGGACTGCCAGCTAAACGATAAGAAATCAGTCCAGGCCTCCTCATAAGACCTGAAAGCAGAAGGGGAAATGTAAGCTACTCCTCCTCTTAATTATCAATTGTTGCCAAAGCGCCACAGGAGCTCCAGAAAATCCGGCTATAGCTGGGCGTCCAGAGCCCAGGATCTGAAGCTCTCCAACTGAAAACGGGATACAGTGACAGTGAGAACAATAGATGATCCCGTAATAAAACGAGCAGAAACACAATATTAAACCTTAAGCAGTGCAGCTGGAAAGCACATAAAAGGGGGGCGGAGACTGCCGAAGCATGAGGACCATTTTGCCAGGACCCTCACACTGCCTGGTTATCAGACCAAGACAGACCTGACGGTCCCTGTACTCCTCAGTCCAGATGTGCGCTGACACTACAATGGGGAAAACTCAAGAAAAGTTAGGTCACATGTGATTGCCTTGCCCTGCCAGGCTCAGAGCCACTGTACAGGAAGATGAAGGGACCCTGGGCCATGAGACCACCCGGCCAAGCAGGAATGGAAGGGGCAGCCTGGAACAACCACCCTGCATGCCAATTTTATTTTTTTTATTTTATTTTTTAAACTGACCTAGCAATGATAGAATCTGACAAAGCAACATTTGCTATCAGAGGAAGTATTACAAGAATAACGTCCTTCACAGCAAACAGCTTTTCCACAGGCAAGCAGAGGTATGAGCAACGGTATCCAGCTAGCCCCCAAATACGTTAAAGGGGCAGTGGAGCCACTGACCTATCCACTGGGCACACCCAGCTCCTCAGGAAATAAAAGGGGCGTACAGTAAGCCTTAGCAGAGGCTGATGTCACATGAACCAGCCAGTAAGATAATCCAAATAATGGTACCCCCAGTTAAACGAGTCTTGACTCGCAATGTTCAATCCAGAAAGACGCTAAAGGACTTGAGTGCTGCACAGCCTATAGCGCAACCCATTGGCATCACCTTATAAATGTAAGGACCATCCAATTAAAGCCCAACTACTTATAATCTAGAGGGTGGACTGGCAGCAGCCTAACAGCCAATTCAATATCGCATAATGTCAACCAGGCCCTCATCCAATTTGTTGGTAAGCTCAACTGCCTGATCCAAAGATGCATATTTCACGGAACAATTCCAGAGAGTCATTCACTGAGGTGCCTATGGGATGCGATAAATTATAAGGGGGATTATATGGGGCTTTCTTAGGGACGATCCCTAAAGGGGATAAATGAAAATAGGAATAGCAGGAGAATCAAGGGGATACCTCCATGCGTCCCAATGAAAGCTGCTTCCAACCTTCTTACTTGCTACCACAGGTAGCTCTCTGACTGGCTTAGAGTTGCTGTGTTCTGAGCCACTGGCTGAAAAGCCAGAGGAATCCCAAACCTTGGGAAAACCCTTCCCACAAGAACAAAACCACTGACCCATCTAGATAACCTTTTAGCCAGGCTTTCAAGGAAGATATTTTTATGGAAATATGGGTGAGAGGTATCGAGTTATTGCTTGCTAGTCGCCAGCCCCCACTTGGGCAGAATGCCCTGCCTTAAGTTGCCACCATGATGTGTAGATTTACAGGGCCAACGCCAGCCAGAAACCCTAAAAAGTCCCAACAAAGCTGCTGCCGGGCCAGCTTCCTGCATACAGCTTAAGGTTCTATTGCTCAGGGAATTTCCATTTGAAATGTGGAGCTGCGCAAGTGGTCCACATGTCCCCGTCCCTGCGATCCTAGCAAGCTGAGGGGATAATGGCAGCCCTGCATCTAACGTTCCCATAGTGAATTGCAACTTAAAGAATAGTGGGGTGGAAGGGACCCTGAGGATGATCTAGTCCACTCTCCCACAAAATAATAATAATAATAATGGTGATGATTATCTATTTGTACCCCGCCCATCTGGCTGGGCTTGCTCAGCCACTCTGGGCAGCTTCCAACAAAAGATTAAAATACAGTAATGCAGCAAACATTAAAGGTTTCCCTAAACAGGGCTGCCTTAGATGTCTTCTAAAAGTCTGGTAGTAGACATCTAATGGATTACCGGCACCATACGCTGACCAGCTGAGCTATCCAGGATGGTCCCTAGAGACCCAGGTTTGACATACCTGCAAGGAGGTGTAAGCATCATCCCTGCTCCCCTTTTCCCTGCTCCTGGATCGCCACCTCTGAAGACGCTTCCTTCTGGAAGAAGGCACCTAGGGCATCAGCAAGTCAACCTCTGCAGGAGAAGCAATCTCTGGAGGCATCTGCAAAGGCTCTGTCATAGTCTGCAAAAAACTAAATGTGAGGAACTGGTGAAACCAATGCTTTGTGCACCACATGGGGAAGCTATTCAGGCCGGAAACGCTGCCAGAGGCCAACAAATTCTAGGGCCAAGCAGGCCAAGCCCTAAGATCACCTGCTAGGCCAGACATAAATGTTTCCAATGAGTTAACAAACTCGAGGCAGCCCACCGCCTGTCCAGGTACCCCTGCTTGCCCTTTAGAGGGAAGCACGCCCTCAAGAAACCCGAACTTCTTTTTGGGAGCAATATCACAAGTGGGCCGAACTACCAAGCAACAGAATAGTCCAAAAGGAGCAGCTTGTTATGTTATGAGATAAGAATGGCTAAGTGGGGCATATGAACCCTGTCTCCCAGGTCCTAGTCCTGCGCTCTAGCCACTAAGCCACAATGGCTCGTCTCTAAAATGGCAGTTGCCGCTATAAGGGCAAACAAACTTGAAGAAAATAAACTTGTTCAGAAACAGCATAGTTAAAGAGCATACACAGAGTGCTCACTGGAGGCATGGAGAGCCTCTGGCTCCACTCTGTCTGCCTAAGATATACATTAGCCACAAGTGAGCCTGCAAACAGATAAATTCTTATAGAGAAAGTGAATCACATGCCACAGAGACTAACAATTGCTGTACTGCTAACTGTAGCAGGCTTAGGCTTGAATGATATGTGCAGGCCGAGAAGGCCGTGAAGGCCTCCCAGCTTCTGCTCTCTGCCTTTTTTGTCTCATTGCAATATTAAAGGAACTCAATATAGTGCTCCTGCCCAAGGCTAAATTAAAACTCGGCCAACAGCACTGCAATCACCCAAAATAAAGCCAACCTATGAGGATACTATAAACAAAAGTGATTCCAGGTAAGCTGGGAATTTACTGTACTGCTAACTGTAGCAGGCTTAGGCTTGAATGATATGTGCAGGCCGAGAAGGCCGTGAAGGCCTCCATGCTTCTGCTCTCTGCCTTTTTTGTCTCATTGCAATATTAAAGGAACTCAATATAGTGCTCCTGCCCAAGGCTAAATTAAAACTCGGCCAACAGCACTGCATGCAACCAAAATAAAGCCAACCTTTGGGGATACTATAAACGAAGTGATTCTAGCTAGGCTGAGAACAGCCCTGACTAGCCCCACAATTAAACAGGCAAAAATGGGGGAAACCTCTTTGCAAAAGAAAGCCCCTAATGGGGGCTCTCTCCCTATTGGGAAAGGCAAGCCCAGGAGGATTATGCACAGGCAGTGCTCACAGGTACAGGGAGAATCTTCCCACAGGGCAGGGAAAGGGGTGGGGTGGGAAATCAAACAGGAAAAAAGGGGAATTAAATTAATTAAGGGACTAGAGAGGGGAATTAAATTAATTAAGGGACTAGAGAGGATTAAAAAGAAGGGGGGAAATAAAGAAATGTAACCAGACAATGAGAAGATTGCTCCTGATCCGATGCACTCTGCAAAGAGAAAGAGAAACCAGAGTGCACCAATATTTAAAGACTATGGTCCCACCCACTCAATTTGCAACATACAATTTGCCCCAGCAACCCGGTTATCCAATCACAGATGCCAGGCAATAACTATTAACAGCCTGGCAACAAGAGGCCTGGCCCGGTGGCCCACACCGCAACACGTGCTCTCATTTATTGGAGAACACGCTTTGTGTGTGTTTTTTTGGGGGGCGTGTTTTCTAGGTCTCAGTTTCAGTTCAAGCAGGACGAACACTGAGGCCCAATAGGCTCAGCCAGCATTCTCTATGAACTGAAGGTGTGCCTTAGAACATGTGCCCATAATCCTTTGCATTCTAGGGTTTCATACTGGATGTGGAAATGATTCCCTGGAGGTACAACCACTGGAAACCCTTACACTGGATGCAGCAGCACAGATTTAATGAGAACACTCCTGTCAATAAGTCATTTGATATGCTCCAAACATTCAATCCCCAAATAAGGTTCCTGGAGCCCTTTGGAGCAGCAGCTTTCAATGCACTTTGCGCATTCTGTCAGGACAGGCTCACAGGGAAAGAACCTGTGTGCAGCCTCCTCTTCACACAATAGGATTATAACAAGCATGCCTGAGATTCTAAATTTAGTATATATGCCGTACGCATAGGGGATGAACTCATACAAGAGATGTGTTACAGATTTATGATGCACAGCTCATTAGGTTTTGCTGTCTTATTCCCCATGATTTTGGCAAAGACGGATTGCCATATGTGAATCGAAGGAACGGAAATCAGGCCAAGTTATTCCATGAAGGAGCAATACTTCCCAGGCAACATGGAACTAGGCAAACGTTTTAAATCAATGTGTGTTCAGATGATTTATATAGCATAATTTGATTTGATTATATTTAGTAAGCCCTCATCATGCAATATTTATTTAATCAAAGGAAAGGAAACAGAAATATACACAGTAATTGGAAGATTCATCACTAATCTAATGAGGGCTGATCTTATAATATTACTTCCACAGCTATTCTGGGGACAAGAGGACTCTTTGTTTTGTCATCCTGGCCCATGAGGATTGCCCACTTTGCAGAATTCGTGGTGAATGCATTCAAGAGGGATGGGAAGAAAATGAATGACTCTCTCTCCCAAGGTGCCATGATTATCCATCTTTCTGAAGACACAAGATCTATAATGCACAAGTGTTGGAGACAGGAACATATTTACAAGTTTATCTTGTGTGCAAAAATAATGATCCATTTTCTTGGGCATGATTTAGTATGCATCCCGAAAGAATGGAGATAAAATAAACACATTTAATTTACATTATATTTCCAGGTCTGGGTTGCGGCCATGTTTTGATCATGGAACTTCAGCAGGGCACACATGCCAATGTTTCAGAGGCATGTGATTATTCCTCAAAATAATCTATACATCTGGCCAGCCCACTGATTCGACACATTGAGTGACTACAGTAATGCATGTCATTACTTAAAGGGGAGGGGCCATAGAGTTTTGACAGCCACATCCCAGCCACTCTGCATCCCTGGCCAACTAAGGAAGGGCGATCTGGCCACAACAGAGTGTACCCTCTCTATCACCCTTCCTTTTCCTGTTTGAAATACTCACCACCAGATAAGAGAGTAATTATTTATCAGGCTGCTGCCCCTTCTCAGATAGACTCCAAAGTTCCCTGGGGTGTCTCTGAAGCCTCCTTATAGGTGGCATGATGACTAAAACTCTAGGTATGAGTGTTTTTAAAATAAGCTGAGGTCACACATAGGGTTTATGAATCAAAACTTTTTGCAGCAATTTGTGAAGTTAAAAAAAAAAATCCTCATGAGAATTCATCAGCATTTTAGTGTGCATTTCGCCCAATAAACATTTTTGCATGCAGTTTCGACTAATGTATGCATGTTAGCAATCAATTTCTCCTAATATAATGCATATCTGCATGCTATTTTCATTGACATCTTCACTCTTATGTACACTTCTCCCCAATACAGCCATTTTTGTAAACATTGTCTGTTGGGAGAACTGCACTGCAAAATTTGGTTAAGTGCAAAATTTGCAGGATGGCTGTGTTGGCTCACTGTGTTGTTTCAGAAAATGTGAATTTGATAGCTTAAAATTTAAATGCATACTGAATCAAATCTCTCCTCCATCCCTAGCCTCCACTGACCGAGGAAGCTCCAAAAAGTGTGAAAGTATTAAATATCTCTAAACTTTTCAGTGCTTGTTTTACATTCCTAATGAATGCAAGCATATTGATATATCTACCCAAGCTTTCACACTACAGATCAAAGAGCTTGTGTCTGGGATTTTCAGGTTGTGTTCCATCCATAAGATGTGGTGTCCAGCCATTATTGGACACAGTTGGGATATTTCTGCAAGAGGGCTTATTTCAGATCAATCTGCAGCAGACCTTTTAGAGTTCATTTCTACGAACTGACTGGCTTAGTCCTGCTTATTAGTAGGACTAATAGATGTGCCTAGGGGCACTGGAGAAGTGAATGCAGGGCTCAGATTCGATACCTTTGTGATATATTCTGGCATTCTGCCAGGTAAACTGAATTTAATAGCCCATGAAAGAGAGGGTATGTAATACAGTTCTACTGAATTAGCTGAGTAAATATATTGGCTACAGGCTACAGGGAAGCACGTCAACATCAATTATGTCGCATTCCTTTAACAGACAGACCCAAAAAAATTGAGAGGGTTTTGTTGTTGCTGTTAATTGTTTCAACTGCTAGCTAGCACACAGCACAAAGGACCCACAGAAGATTAGGAAGGAGCTAGATCTAGCTATTTTTTATTTTTAGAAAAACCTTTAAATGAAGAAGAAACATTTAACATTGTTTTAAAATATTATAAGTGTTCCTTGAGAATTTAATGGTGTTTTCCATGCTGCTGGAATTTTTAATGCTGTGTTGTATATTTTTGTGTGTGTGTGATTTATCATTGTATCTTAGGCTGCAATCCTAAAGTGGTTGTTTCCACCTTCTCTCTCACCAACAGAGTGGAAGCAAGGGCTGATTATCTTTCTTACACTGAGTTTGGTTAGGCTAGGAGAACGTGATTGGCCAAGTGAGTTGTCAAGGGACAGTGCTGCAGTATTTAATAGTTGCTTGTCTCTTTGTTTTTTATCAGAGAGCATTGGGAATCATAGAATTGTAGAGTTGGAAGGGATGATAAGGAGCATCTAGTCCAAACCCCTGCAATGCAGGAATATGCAGCTGTCCCATACAGGGATCGAACCTTCAACCTTGGCATGATGAGCACCATGCTCTAATGAATTGAGCTATGGAGTCATTGTAATATTTATTTACAAATGTACAAGTAGATCGCTTTGGAGCAGACTCCTGAAGTGCACAGCATGAGTGCTAAACATTAAGGGCTGCAGCAGGTCACCAAAGACAAACTGTATGCAAGTCTATTTCAGTTTAAGCCAACTCTAGCTAATAAACATTCTCTTATTTTTCTCTGGCCGCATGCCAATTCAAAGTACTCAAGCTGTCTGTCCCTCACCAGTTCTGTGATAGATGTCACATACCAATGGCAAAGCAGAGAGATTTTCATTCATCAAGGAATACTAATATTCTTTTATTAATTCTCTGAGTGCATCTATTAGTTTGTCTGATAAAACCATAGCAACAGGCTCATTCATGCTAATCAAAATACCCAAAGTCATAACAGGATTTGCCCACACATGCACACAACACTATTAATGAAACATATAGGTAGGCTGTTATAGAATCCAATTAGTCAGATCTTACTATCACACCAGCTATTGTCCAAACCATATCTCCAGCACGGGTTGCTAACCCATAGTCCATGGACTGTACCCATCCCCTCAGTGTTTTTACAGGGTCCTGGATTCCCCAAATGTGGCATTTTAAAAAAGGTTTATTTTAAAAATCACAATATTGTTTTACTGACCACTGCTGCAAGCCTTTGCTGTCATACTGCGATTTTTTGGATTCTCCTCCCCAAAATGTACCCTTTAAACAAACAATTGGTCATGCCCACTTTTACACTTTGACCACCCTTACTTTGTCATGCATCTCCTGGAGGACTGCCAATGCAGCCCTCAACCCAAAACAGGTCAGCCCCTCCTGCTCATTAGGTCTTTTAAAAAATGGTTTTCCTTCGCAAGAAATGCCTTGGTGCTCAAGGGAGGGGGGAGGGGAAAACTCCTGGTGCATAAACCTAGACGCATGTTGATGTAATCACCACACGTTCCTAAACGTAAGGCTTTTGTGCTAGTCATACCCTGTTGCCTGTAAGTATTAAAACAGCCCATTTCATGTTTGTAAATTACAACTTCAAAAAATAAATCAAACTCTTTTTGATTACTATTGATTTGTTTACCCAGATTTGTGCAGAGCCATCCTATACTTATACCAGAAGGGAGCTAACAACTTGAAAGCACATCAGCACTGGGCATTTTGCTGCCTGAGGTAGCATCCCACCCCTACTCCCAGCCCCCAATTCCTTCTATGAAAGGTAACCGGACTGGCAGCTAATTCTTACATCAGCACTGGCTTCCTCCATCACATCTGAGGGCAGCAGACTAGTATAAGGGGAACGTGGCAGAATGTGTGGCATACACTCTGCCTGTCCCCAGCATCTACCACCTGAAATGTCTGCCTAATGTTAGGGCTGGCCCTACTTGCCCAGAGTTAGCAAGTTAACAACCACACAGGGATGGGTCTCCACAGAATGAGGTGTGCGGTCTTGTATCTATGGTATAAGCCCGAGCATAATCCGGAGCGTAAAATGGAGAGTAACAAGTAGTAGAATCATAGAACTGTAGTTGGGAGGGACCATGAGGGTCATTTGATCCAACCCCCTGCAATGCCTGAATCTTTTGCCCATTATGGGGCTCAAACCCATGACCCTGAGATTAAGAGGCTCATGCTCTACCAACTGAGCAATGCTAAGGTCCATCCCTGAAGCTAGATGTACAAGAGGTGATTATGAGAAGATATAATTTGATAGGGTGCCCCACCAGTGGTGCAACTGGTATTCTGCCAGCTTAGTGGGTTTCTTGTAAAACATGCGGCCACTCAGCTGGCAGATATTCCATTTGGAATTATCCCTTTATTTTCCTGTGTTGTACTGAACATAACACAAAGTGAAAAATAAAACTTGGTTTGGGAAACAGAAGTCGTCTCCACATTTCATTTTCTAGCTGATTGAGTTTTGCAATGAGCATTAGTCAGAGCCATGGCTCAGTGACAGAGCACATGTTTTGCATGGAGAATATCTCTGGTTCACTCCTCAGCATCTCCAGGTCTGGTAGACTCCCTCTTTGAAATCTTGGAGAGTTGCTGCAACTCATTGTAGACAGTGCTGAGTGAGAAGGGCAAAACACAGCTTCCCCATCTCCATAATCAGCATTATGGATGCATAGGACAGGTTATATGCACAGTCAGCCGTGCTCTAATTGTACATAGCTGAAGGGGAAGACTTCCTATATAATGAAATGAAGAGTAATCCTCCTCCTCCTCCTCCTCCTCCTCCTCCTCCTCTTCCTCCTCATCTAAAGGGCTGGCCATTTGCAGTCCTTTAACGATACCCCAAAACATGCTGCCCGAAGCAGCCCACCTCACCCTGCCTGATGTTGCGGCCAGCCAACTTCATTTGTTGTTTCTTAAATTTTTGTTTCTTAATAAGTCGCAGGCTCATTGTTGTTTCCACACACCGAAGGCATGATAATGTTTACACAGGACGAGGTACCTGCTATTTCTATCACTGCATAAATTACGTGGAATAAAGATGTTCCTCTCACACCATTTCAAAGCACATGACAAATAGCTGGAAGAGCCCAGTAGCTGTGAATGAGAACCAGCAGTCCCATGAAAGGTTAGCTTTAGCAGGCACCTGGCAAGGTCTACCACTCCAACAGGCAGGGCCAGACCAGGACATTTTGTTGCCTGAGACAAAAGACAAAATGACAGCCCACAGAGACACAGTTGTATTTGAAGCTGACTGACAGCAGATTGGTGTTGAAATATACTTCAACTGGGTTATGAGGCAATGTCCCCCACCTTTCATGAGGGCAGAAGGCTAGCTTAGAGGCTGCCAAGTAAGGCCATATGGCATGAACAGCTTGGTCCTCCAACTTCCTGCCATTGCTCTCCACCTTCTAGCATCTGCCACCTGAAGGGCCGCTAGGGGCGCCTTGGAAGATGGCCGACAATACAATCTCTCCAGCTCGCACGAGGTAATTAGAGGCTGATTATGGGGAGTATATCAGTCTCCCTCATTTTCCCAGGGGATGGGAAAATGCTGCCTCACCCGTGGTTTGCCCATAAACCACCCCCGAGTTCGAAAGAAGGAGGGGGTGGGGGCACTGGGCAAAAAGCCCTTGTGCGAGTCCTGGAACTCCCGGACGCTACTTTCAGGAGCAAAACTGGCTGCGTTGCTTAAGAAGAAGAAAATTTGGAGAAGTAAACGCACATGCTTCAAGCGAGGTCAGGAGTGTGTTATCTGCTAAATAAATCTACCACTGAAAGGATGAAGCGATGGACAGAATGAACTGAGGACTACATCAAAGAAACACAACTATGCTAGTATGTGAAACGGAACGGAAAGTGGGGGGGGGGGACTTTCTGCTTTTCAATATGATTTACCTAACAACCTCCCCCCCCCCCTTAGAAGAACCGCCACAATGATTGACAGCGAGTTTGATGGAAAAATAAACTGTGTGGAAACAGAAAATGCTAATAAAAGGTTTTACTCTGTGGGAGATCTGGAAAGAATGGAGGCTTTCTTGTGCGTAGTTACAAAAGCGATCCGCCATTAAGGGGCAGACCTTGCTGCAAGATTTCCAGTCATAGGGAGGATGAGCCACTGTTTTGTTATCAGGTTGGATCGTAAATTTGAAAGGGTAACAAACCTTCTGGAAAGGCTGATTTATAGTGCATAAGGTCTGCGAAAATTAAGGAGCGGACGCTGAGACTGTATTTCATCAGAATTGACTAAAATGGCGACTGCCGCTTGAACGGACTCTTGGACCTTTGGATTTATGTGAGATGAATTATGGGAAAGCATTTCAAAGTTCACACAGAAATATAAACAAGGCTGTTTCTTTTACCTCGCTTGTGGAGACAACTCAGAGGTTATTAAGAAGAAAAAGGATAATGACAAGGAGATGAGAAGATGGGACTGTGAACATCAAAGCAGCAGAAATACAAGAAGATTGGACTCCTGCCGAACTCGAAGCATGGGTACCCCCCCACACACACAAACATTAAAATTCGGCTTAACATTTGGACTTTGTGATTTGAATTGATATAATTGGGAATATGATTGGATATGATTGGTTTGATAAATGGAATTTTAATAAAAAATATTTTTTAAAAAAATAGCATCTGCCACCTGAGGTGACTGCCTAATGAAAGGGGCAGCCCTGCCTACAGAGATCCCACTTCTGGTCCTCAGAGCCTCCTGACCCTGTTGCTTCTCCTCCTCCTTCCTGTTGCTGCCCTGTTTCCTTCTCTACAAGGGAGTGAGCCATAACAAGTGCAAGAAGAAGGAGAACGTAAGAAGAGCCTGCTGGCCAGTGACCCATCTAATCCAGCAATATGGTAGCCAATCAGATGCCAACGGGAAGTCACATGCAGGATCTGACTGCACTTGTGATTCCCAGCAATAGGCATTCAGAAGCATACCATCTCTGATACAGCCATTGTGGCTAGTAGTCATTGGTGGTAGCAGCTTCTCATTGACCTGACTTCTCCCTTCTGGGCTGCAGTGCATATTGTGCACCAAAGGAGAGGCAAGCAAATGGGCAAAGCCCCCAAAATCTCGAAAAACACTGGGCAGGAAACCATGATAAATAAGGTAGCTAGATATTTTTGCCATCTCTTGTCAAAGGAATCTCATTTGCCAGTGCAGAGTACACAAGCAAAATTAAATCAGTGTTTGTTATCAAAAAAGTCCTCATCTTTCACTGAGCAACCATTTTGCTGAGGCTTCCTGTTCCTCTGTTGCTCCGTAAAGCAGGCAACACATATTACAGTGCACACAGCGATGTTTTGAACAGCGTTAATAACTTTTCCTACCATGTAGTCCCTACACTTACAAGCCGGCTAAGCTTGCCAACTCATTTCTTTCGTAGCTGAATGCACAGAGCAGATATTAGTATGCACAACTGCATCTGGGTGCAGAAGTAAAATGCTTATGCCTTGGTATTAACTCCATTGCTCTAGGAACCACTAACTACCACCACTGAATATTAAACAGATTCTACAGTTAAACACACAGGCTCCATATAAGGCTGCAAAGGGTCAGGGTTTTGTTTTGTTCTGGGGTTGTTGTTTTTTGCCAGCAGAGCCCGTATTTTGATTTCCTGGTTCATGACCAGCACAGCCACCTTGCTAGCAACATTTGGCATGTGTTGTTTCCGATCTGGAGATGCTTGGCAGGAATCTCCTCTTATCATTCAACAAACAGATCTGTCTGACTTCTTGGAGCACTGTTGTTTTTAATGTTTATTTGGTCTTATTTGTTTTGGTTTTTTAAGGGTTCTGTTCCAACCTGCCCCAAAGATCTAGGGGCAAGATAATTCCATTATCTTACTTCAAACAACCCAGTCCTATGAAATGGTATTCTTTATTCTTTATTTTGTTTATTGCCTCTATATCCCTCCTTTTACTCCGAGGAGCTCAAGGTGCCAAACATGGTTCTCTCCGCTTCTCATTTAATCCCCACTACAACCCTGTGAGGTAGGTTAGGCTGAGAGGTAAGGAACTGGCCTAAGGTCACCCAGTGAGCTTCTCTGGCTGCATGGGGATTTGAACCCTGGTCTTCCAGATTCTACTCCAATGCTCTAACCACTGTACCACCCTGGCTCTCAGGCAATGAGAGGCATTCTTTAGGTTTAGAGGCACCATCCTTTGGAGTGACAGTTGCTGGGGAGCCACAACAGGAGAGGGCCATTGACTTCCCTTTTGGGCTTCCCAGAGGCTCACAGCTCACAATAGCATTTGCCTGAAGCTCTCAGAATAGCAGCCTAAGATGTGATACCACAGTGCAACCTCATCCAGTAGAAAAGGGGTGTTGATGTTTAGCATACACTTCACACAACAGTCATCATGGGCCCCTGACAACCTTTATAAATGACAAATATATATATATATAAATGCAGGGGGGAGGAAATATCCAACAGAACAAATTACAAAAGGGCAAGGCTTTCAGCTAGCACTAGCACACACAAAGATTGCATAAGAAGAACTGTCTTTTCAAACCTGGAAAGGCTTTTTAAAGCTACAGCAGCCCTTTAATAACAAAATAGAATTAGTCAAGTTGGGCAATGCTAGATGGCGCTCCCGCTTGCCAGGCATCCAATCTATAACATTAGCAACCATGGCTCAAACCAGTTTATCTGAAGCTTCAACTATTCTAATCCTAGGGAATATGATGGTCCAAGAGAAAACAAAATAAACATCAGAATAAATATAAATCCAAGGTTAGCAGTCTGATCTAAGATCCCCCCTTTCCCCTCCCATATTAGTGTGTGTTTCTCCCCTGCACATCCAATCCAACCTCCTCAGAGATTTTATGAAGAAAAATGCCATGACGCCGCACATGAAGGAAGCATTAAGGGCAACTATGTCACCTCATGAAACCAGTTCTAGACAGACCTAACCAGCTGAATCAGCTAAAGATCGCCTCTAGTTTAATCAATCTGCATGAAGCAGAATACAGTAGTCCATAAAACATGGACTAGAGGTCTAAATCTTTAGTTCAGCTTACTAGTCACTCCTAGCCTGTCCCTTACTTTCCTCATGAAGGAGGAGAAGACAGCAAGCTTTGCAGAGTGGGTGGGTATCAGAGTCAGATTTGAGTAGCTGGCCAGGCTGGAGCAGCCATCACCAGCCTGGTGCCATCCAGATGTTTTGGACTACAACTCCCATCAGACACAGCAGTTGAACATTTGATGAGCTGAAAACCATTAAACACCGCATTGCAGGAATGTGTGATTGCTGGCACCATCACAGTACCTCATTCTTACCGGTATGTGTCACTCTTTGTCCTTAGACAGACACATTTTTGGACCTCCTGGGAAATGAGTTGCTGCTTTCTCTTTCGCATTCCTGAGTCCCCCTTTAGTGAAGCTGTCCACAAACTGTGGGATGACAAAATGTTTTTCTGCAAAAAGGGTGTGATGAGACAGTCGCACCGCAGGCAGGCAGGCCAAAAATACTTGTCAGAGATTGCACACTGCAGTTGTTCCAGGTCCAGCTGATATTTTCAGGTCAGGAACCTGTAGCTGCACAAGAACTGACATATACAAGCAGGCTGCACCCACGCAGGCTGTTGCCAATGAAGATTGATGGAGAGCAACTTGAAACAAGCACCTTTAATGAAGCAATGAACTTTATCTCAACTGTGAATACAAATGCTGAAAAGCCATCAGTTCTCCTGCTGTTGTCTATCTCAGTCTAGCATGGAATAAGTGTTAAATCCCCTGCCCATGCTGCCAAGTTTTGAGGTATTCCCAAAACAAAGGTGACTGGCAAACAATGGTGTTGCATATATGTCAAACAGACTTTCCACAATCCAGCCACACCCCATTTCGTACAGACTCTGGATAAGCAATATACTGAATGAAGCACCCAATCGATTTATAATTTTATTTCAGCCCTGCATTTGCATAGTGACCTTGAACAAGCATGTTTGTTATAAAATGGAAATAGCATTAAACTACTTTTCCATGCTGGAAATGAGATAGCAATGAAATAATGAAATGTCAATTGGAAAAATGGGAGGCACTTTGAAAGTGCTTTATCAGGGGTTCCCCACCTTTTTTTGAATTATGAGCACATTTGGAAAATTAAGGAACTGTTGTGGGGCCCACAAAATACCCATTTCACAGAAGAAAATCTGACAGTTCTCAGGCACCCTTGAACCAAAGAAACACCCACCTCGATTAAAAAAGGTGGGGAGAGGATTAGCTGTAATGATGATGATGATGGTGCATATATTTTTATGATTTAGCAGTATATAAATATTTTTACAATTAATTAATTAATTAATTAATTAATTAATTAATTAACAGAAGCCATCCTGTTCTACAAGAAGTGCACATAATGTGCAGCATTTGGATCCTTAGCATGTGGCTTATTTAGGAGCATGGAAGGAGTAAACATGGCCCAGAGTGAAAGAAAGTTGCACTGGAATGAAATAACAATATGTGGCAGACATGCTCAAAGTCTCAGTGCTAAACTAAGAACTTATCTAAACAAACAGATGTGTGTTGTGTGCTGGGGGGGGGGCAGGGAGAATACCAGGACAAATGTGTATTTTCAGTGGACAATCTGCCATAGCTTGTAAAACCATTTAGAGCTTTTACTACATCCAGCAGTTTATAAATTTTGTTAAATAGTCTGTGCTACAGTTTCATTCAAGAATACCGTACAAAGATTATATTAGCTCCTACAGATAATACATTCCAATACAAGTGTGGCGTGTCTGGTGAGAGAGCCAGTGCATTGTAGTGGTTAGAGTGTCAGAATAGGTCTGGGAGACCAGACCATGAAACTCACTGGGTGACCTTGGGCTGCCTCCCAACCTAACCTACTTCACAGGGTTGTTGCAGGGAGGAAGAACTATGTACACCCCTTTGATCTTCTTCAAGGGAAAGGGTGGGATACAAATGCCACCAACAAACAATGGTTCATCAGCTATGCACAGGAAGCCCCTGGACTAAAGAGGTCCTCATTTTAGTGAGGAGAGCAAAGCTGTGCTGCAGAGGAGGGTGTACCAAAAAAGTCCGTTCCCTCTATGGAAATGAATGGGTAAGGATTTCTATGCAGATGAGTTTCAGGCACACATCACAGCATTTATGATCAGAACAGATTATTGGACCAGGCTGAGTGTCTGCTGTGCTAGCAGGGGATAAACTAATGGTCTTTGCTCATACAGTATCTGTTAGTACAATTAAAGTGCTTTTAGCTTTCTATAGAGCTACCTTCTGAATGGCACTTTCAAAACAACTTCTGTTTACATTTATAAAGAATGGAGAGTGTGGATTGTGCATATCTTTCCTTTTGTCCATTACACCACATTATTGGGTTGATTTTACATTCAGAAAGGCAAGTGATTTAGCTGGAGTTTGAAAGAAAGTCCATTTCGTAAGTTAAGTAAGTGAGAAAAAAATCAGGCACTCCCCGCCAATTTTTTGTTCTGTCAAACTCTTACAAACACATAAAGTAATTTTACTTTTATTACTATGTCCCTCAGAGTCTTTAACATATAGGGAAGAATGAGTTAATTCTTCCTAATTAGAAAAACAAAATCAACTTAATAGCTTAGAATACTTTCTCTAACCATTAGTGAAAGACTGAAGAGGAATAAAAGAGAAAGTTAGAGGGAGGGAGGGAATGTGAAAATGAAACACAAACCAATAGACTATTCCCAAGCTTATAAGTGCAATTCCATTTACGAAAAGCAACTCGGTGGCCAGAAAATAAACACATTCCCCTTGCTTCCAAAGAGAAATAAGGCTAAATCCACTATTGGAGAGTCAGCTGAACACATCCAATTTTCCATACAGAACCTCAGCTACCCTGTTATTTTTGAACTGAGCAGGAGTAGCATTGGTAAGGGGGCATGATGCTAAATGATCATTAGACAGTATGTCAATGTTTTTTTTAAAAAAATACAATAGCAGGCAGGCAATTTTGTTCGCACTGCAGCATTTGGGGACCCTTCAGGCATGATCCCATGGTCTCAACAAAAACTACATCCTCTGGCTTTCGAAGTTCACTTCCACTCCTATGCTAAATAGGGTTGCACCAACTTTGAAGACCCAAATTTGCAGTTTTGGTGTACTCTTTGATTCAGGTCTGAGTCTGAATGCCCAGTTTGCAGAGGAGGCCAAGACAACTTTTGCTCAGCTGAGACAAGTGCGCCAACTCTACGCATTCCTGTAAATGTTAAATCGGGGCACAGTGATGCATGCTTTAGGTACAGCTTGTTTGAATGACAGTAGCACATTCTATGTGGTGCTGTATGCATATATTTATGTTAAAAATATCTTAAATAGGAAGGTTTAAATCAAATGTGCCTTAAAATAAAAGGCACATTTAAAGTCCTCCCATATAATCTACCCATACTTACATTGTCCCTCACCCCACTCATAATTGTATCATGTCCAACCTTCAGTTTCAATATTTAAAAATCCAGCTAATTTATAGTTGGAAAGAATGTTGCCTCACATGAACAAATGGCTTCTTTGCCCAGCTTTATGTCGTTTTCTGGTGCCTTCCTGCTCCCTAGTAATAGCACATTCTTCCTCTTAATGTAAAGGTAGCAATGGATATTACCATAATGTAGTTTCCCTGCAGTAGGAAAATGTTTTTGCAGAATATATTAACATTAAAGGGCTCAAATCATTACCTTCTATACCATCTCTCTTTCTCCAGCAAGATAACTTTCTACAGCAACAGAGCACCAGCTGGAATAGGAAAATGCTGCAATGGGGCCTTTTCTGTTTAATCCCTTAATCTGCTGAACATCTTCAAACACCAGGACTTCCCTTTCAAGCCCAGCTGGAGAGTGGCATCTGTGCTGTGTGTGTGTATGTGTGTGTGTGTGTGTGTGTGTGTCCCCAGAGGAAAATCCATTAAGTTGTGAGTTCCTTCTTTCTGAGTCACTTGCTTTCACAGACATTTGTTAAAGGCTATGGCCCAAGCAGGCCCTAAAATAGAATTCCTTGCTTCACCTCCCTCTTAATTATAGCTCCATGGCCGCTCATGTAGAGACAGATGATAAAATGTGGACACTATAAAGAATTGACCTAAGTAGTCGATTCAACTCCCTAAATGTTTGCTTTATCTTCATCATACTCTCTAATCTAATCCATTAATTCTAATCCTAACCACTCTTATCTCTCTCTCTCAAGGCTCTCCATACCACTTGACAGACTGTACAGCCGTCCAAAGCAGCAGATGCAAGATTGTGATGGGGCAGCAGTGACAGCCACCACAGCTCCACACAGCTCTTCCTAAGTCTTCTGGCTCTTCCACTCTGTTGGAAGCCAGAGTTGTGTGTACCAATTTTGGCTTTAGGCACAGTTCCCGGAACGTTACCCCCACATAGGCTGAGAACTTACTGTGCTAAAATATGCTGAGCACAAACTTGTAAGAGTCTTTTTAAAAAGAGTTTAAAAATAACAAAATATATTAGGTAAAGGTAAAGGGACCCCTGACCTATAGGTCCAGTCACAGACGACTCTGGGGTTGCTGCGCTCATCTCACTTTACTGGCCGAGGAAGCCAGTGTACAGCTTCCAGGTCATGTGGCCAGAGCAGCGCACGGAAACGCCATTTACCTTCCTGCCAGAGCAGTACCTATTTATCTACTTGCACTTTGACGTGCTTTTGAACTGCTAGGTTGGCAGGAGCTGGGAGAGAGCAACGGGAGCTCACCCTGTCGTGGGGATTTGAACCGCCGATCTTCTGATCAACAAGCCCTAGGCTCAGTAGTTTAACCCACAGCGCCACCCGCATCCCAACAAAATATATTACTTCTAACCTAATGCCTTCAAGCTTCATTGTATTGAATGAGGGGATAGAGAGGGGCTCAGTCATGCAGAGATCTTATATTTGGGTCCCCTTGGAAAGCAGTGTCTGCAAGTCAAAAAGTTCTGATGAATCATAGAGCAAGAAGCAGTAGGTAGGAATGGATAGAAACAGACTTGGAAAGTGCCATCGTGACCCAGGACTTATCCTCAAGGGAGGAGGCCATGGATTCAGAGGACATCTTGGACATCTTGGACCAGGAGGAGAGTTGGGTCTCAGAACCAGTCTTTGATGTCCTTGGCATTTCTAGCACCAGAGGAGCCTATAATGCCTCTTTGACCTGAAGAGGTTGCACTGCCTTTGTCAGACCCCGAGGCCTCAGCAGAAACCTGCTCCTCATGCCACTCAAATAAATGGCTGAGCCCATTAAGAGAAGATAGTCCACTCATCAGGGATGTGCTTAGCTGCCCAGAGAAAGCTGCAGTCCTACTTAAGGTTCCAACTGGTTGTTGGAGCAGTATTCAAACCTGGTTTATTGGATGTCTAGTCTAAACTTCACTGGGAGCTGTCCAGAGTGCTACCTGCTTTGCTTGTTTGCCTCTCTGCCGACTTCACTTCTGTGATCCACTCTCTGCTTTGTTTGACAGACCTCACTGGAACGTGACCCTCCTAATTGGACCCGCACAGCTCATTCAGCCTTGCCCTGCTTGAACTTGACCTCCGAATCATGAATTGGGACTGGCGGTGCCTGACCTTCCATCCTTTGAATCTGTGTCCAGTGCGCGCACACCCGTCACTTGGGAATGACCCCTGTCCTGCACCTGCTGCCTGGGACAGAACAGTAAGTCATAGTTGGTTATCAGGAACCAGGAAACGTACAAGAAAAGCAAGTGAGTTCAAGGTCACAACCAGATAATTCAACCAAAGAAAAAACAGCAAGTGATGACAAACAGGAAAGTAGCACCATTTGGGAAGCTGGATAAGTTCTCATCGTGAGTTACTCAGACACAGATCAAGGGAGAGGAAGCACAAAGCCAGTAGGCTGAAACAGATTATAGTGTGAGGATACTTGTGCATACAAATCACTGGGCTTAAGGTTATCAGTGGCTGCAGCCTCACACAGTTCCTGAAGTCACCTTCATCAGCCACAGAGAAAAGATGGTGCATTCAAAAGTCACCCCACCACAACGACCCAAGATCTTGGGTTTCAGATTCAAGGTACGCATTGACACAGAGAACCTATGCATGCTAGTCAAGGATAAACAAAGAAACAAACAAACAATGCTATGCTATGCAATTGCCTGCCTACCATGCAGTGTTAAGAAACATCTGCAAATTAAGAGCTAGTCAATACTGCCAGAAGCAAAAAATTGTGAACTTAATGTCAATATAAGAAATCCAATCTCCAGAAATCAATAGTTATAAGTAATAAGATAAGGTTGGCTGTAGTAACTTTCAAGAAATTTGTCCAGTATCATAGCTTCATATAACAATAGCAGGTCAGCCACGAGAAAGAAAAAGGCCAATCTGAACTTTGTATCCATTTAATACAGTGGTCAAAACAACTCCAACAGAACACTCAAGTGCAAATCTATAATGGCAATGTGAGGAACACACTGCTCCGTGAAGATGAATGCTGTCACCTAAGATCACCTACAAGTTGAGCATATTTTAGCACAGCTGTCAGCAAAGAATAATGAGAACTTTCTAGGTTTTAAAAAAAAAGAAAGAATAAAGATACAAAAATATGTGGCTTTTATTTCATGCAAGCATGCAATGGATATATTTATTTATCATACTAGAATTTCCACCCTGTCTTCCTAATGCATAAAATAATTACTCAGGAAAGTGGAGGCTGGACCATTAGGGCAAGGGAGGCGCTGTCCCACCAAGCCCCCCCCCCCTGCCTATAGCCTTACTCACAATCAGTACAAGGGGTGACAATACCTGTCAGCTTCCTCCTCCTCAGACTCAGTGTTGCCATTGTAGAAGTCAGCAGAGACGAAGATGGAGACAGAAACAGAATTAGTTGGCTCTGTCGATTATTGGCTCTGGCGCCACCTACTGTTGGCCTCCTTGCCTTCTGCCCTACCAATGCTAAAGACAACTCATTAAAGCATAGACCTGTCCATCGAAATAAAGATCACTTCTTTACATCACCTCCTCTCTTTAACTCTGGGCATTTCCCCAGTCAACTTGAGTTTGTTTCCCAGAAAAGACAAGGTGAGGGGGAAAGATAATGTGCTTAAATTTTGAGGGAAACCCGAGGAACAAAACTACTGGTAAGATTAGGGATTCCCTGAACTGCCTCAATAGGCCTCATTAACAATGTGATCTGACTCAGGAATGTGAGGAGTACATACATTATTTGGGGTACATACAGATGCACACCTCTAATAAATGCTCAAGAGAATCGTCTATTGAATATGTTTGTCAGGTATATTTAAACACAGAATAATAGGATATGGTAAGAGAGTATCTGACCAGAAATTCTTTCTATGAATGCTTGAAATAATTTGATCTTTCTCTACACAGCCAGTGGATAGGTAGTGTAACCATGAAGTTTCCATTCTCCTACACTAATTTCCAAGCAAAACACTACAATGTTTTCCCAAAGTCACGTCTGTTCAGTGCTATTTTGATACCAAGTGCAGCACCCTGAAGTTAAGAATCTGGGAAAGTCTCAAGTCAGCTAGAGCAGGTTGGAAATAATAGTCTTATGCTGGAGTTCAGGGGGGGGGTTAACAGTTTTCTCAAGGACACCCTGCCCAGAGTCGTAGCCTCAATCAGCTTTGTTCAGCTCGGGATGCAACAATTCACTTTTTAAGAAAAAGTATATATATAAGAGAACTCAGGGTGTGGAAGGAAGCCTCCTCAATTTGTTACAAGCCAAGGAATTGCTGAAGACGTGAACTTTCACCTATGCTCAGAAGGGAGCTCAACTTTTTGGGGTTCCTTGAAAGCCCTAAAAAGGAAGGAGTGATCTCACCCACAGAACACTCTCTCCTGCTTCTCCTTCCAATGATTTTATTACAGAACTGGCTTCAGAAGGGGAACAGCACAGATTACCTTGATAACTTCTCTACAAAAGATCAGAGCACTGTACCTTCCAGCCAGTCCTATTATAGATAATACAGTTCAGGGACGAAAAGAGAGGGGGGGGATGAGAAGAAAAGCTTTTTAGCAGTGATCAGCCTTCACACAGTGAAAGCTTTACCAAGTCTTTTCATTTCCCACAAGAAACACCACAAGACCAAGGGCACAACAATGTGCTGTGGCCTTGCCTTGCTCCTGTAAAAGGCCAAGCCTGTGGTCGTTTATTAAGGTGACCTAAATGAAACCCAAAACTATTGTCACAGATTCCAAAGGAAACCTGGTGGCATTGCTAACAGCTTCAACAAAAGATGTAGCAGAATGAATGAAGAACCTGGAGCCCTCCTGCAGATGACACAGAACAAAAGGAGAAAGGGGTAAAGAAGACATGGGAGATTTTTTAAATAAAAAAAATAAAGAACACCATAAAGAGTGATCAGGATGAAGAGAAAAAATAAGTTGTTGTTTTTTTAAAAAAAAAAGGATGGAGAAGAGAGAAGAAAGCAATCAGCTCAACAGTAAATAGTGGTAATAATCTGAACAAAATAAACACTGGTTTTAATAGACTTTCAGAGGACACACACACTTCCTTTTGGGACAGCCACCTTAATATTTAATAGCTGTATAGGACAGTCAACTGTTCAAAGCAGTTCTCATGCGTTATCTAGTTGTAATCCTGACAACCACCATGCAAGGTATGGTGTTATCTGCCATTTTGGCAGATGAGAGAACCGAGGCTGAAATAGAGGCCACCTAGTAAGTTCACAACAGTAGTGAAATTCAATTAGAGGACTTCCTGATTAATAGTTCAGTCTGCAATCCTTTACTTCATTACCTGAGACTAAGCTCCACTGACTCAGTGGGACTTATTTTTTGAGAGCACATACAGGGATGGGCAAACTGGTCAATTTCTGATTCAGTTTCTCATTCAGCTTACTACATTTCAACATCAGTTGCAATTTTCTTTTAACATTTGTCATAGTTTTAGTGTGGATTTCTCTTAATATACATATTTTTGTGGTTTTCACCAATATAATGCATTTTAACGTTATTTTCACTAATATAGTGTTGTGAGTTTGGGGAGTTAGCTTGCATGATGCCCGTGTCCCTTCTGATTACTGAGTCTTGGATTAAAATCTAATGGAGGGTTCCATTGCTGAATGAGCTAGGCAACTTTCTCGGTGAATAAATGGTTTTGAGTCCTGTCATTTGTATAGCAAAGGATGTTGCTCTGTGCCAGAGAGCAAATAGGTGGACCCCCTTCCTCATCTGGTAGGTAGGGAGAAAGTCAAAAGCCAGAGTGTGTGTGAATTGGGCTAGAAGTAGGCACAAGGCAGAGTGCGAGTCATCCTTGATTTCTGTTTGAATCCAATGCTGTGACCAGCACAGGATTTAGGGCGGCGAGCATAGTTCCCCTGCACAGGGTGCAAAATATAAACAACCCTTTGAGACAAACTTTCCAAGATCGCTGTCTTTTGGCAAATAGGGAACACTGGAATGAGAAAATCTTTTAATTTACACACAGAGATTTTGAAAGCATCCTTCAGGTAAGAGCACATAAGGATTCTATGGAGAATTTTGTCCTTTAAGCACTCAAGTATACTAGCAGAGTAGCTGAAAGCGTTTCCTCCAGACCCACATCTTTGGCACCCTACATTTCTAAATGACAGCTCATTTATCTTTCTCTTTTTTAATGTACAGGATTGCCTTTAAGAGGTAATTTTAATTTATTCTGATCTTAGCCTGCTGGCTGTTCGTCACTTTCTAAGCCTTTTCTCTCTCAGAAGCCTGGGTGCACCTGCCTTCTCTTCCTTTCACTCTGATATATTGCTGCTGTATTGTTCCCATAGCTGTTGTCCTGAAGGGACAATTGTTCCTGTCATTCCACACCCCCACGCCCTCATCTTCAGGCTCTAGAATTAAATAAAGGGCCGTTTGGTGTAACCAAACACAAAGCCTATCTCCTTAAGTGAACTTTGTGGATAAATACAGGTTGCTATCACCTGGTTCTTGAGGTATCATTTTTCTCCCATCCAGGGCTGCCCCCCCCCCCAGAAAATAAGGTGTCGGTACTCACTGTACCACTCAAAGGCACACTCATCTCCCTCCTCAAAGAAGCACTCTAGTAGCCAGCTGAGGCGAAGTCCCCCACTCCTGCAGCATTTCCATTGGTGACATGGCCGCACAAGGAGATTGGCAGCAAGGCGGGAAGAGGGGAGGGAAACTGAGCCTGCGCAGCGGGGACAAGGCACTGGAAGCGCCTTCCTCACTCGACTTCTTTCCCTCAGTTCCCGCCCCTCCATTCTCAAAGCTCATTGGCTGCTGGCACCTTCCGCCTTTGCAAGCCATGCCTCCAGTGGCTTGCAGAGTTGCCAGTCACTGCCCCCCACCTGCTCACCCACTCCCCAACCAAGAAACCAGCCATAAGTCACCTTCCATATAACAAATTAGAGTGGGCATAGGAAATGGTTGGCTTGAGGAATGGCTGGGGTGGGGGGTTAATTTCTGGGAATGGCTGAGTAAACTGAGAAGGTGCCAGGGCTGGCAGCTGTGAGGAGTTTGGGTTTTTTTTTTTGTCACCAGCAATGCTAAGAAACTGGAGGAGATGGGAAGCAGAGAAAGGGATCTTGGAAACACTTCCAAGGTGCAGATGATTTAGCAGCTGCCAGTCACTGCTCTCCTGCTTTAAGGTGGCGCTGTTACTTGAAAAAAGGTACCAGTACTGCGTACCTGCGTGTACCACAAGAAAAAAAGCACTGCTCCCCTGTCAGATTAAACATCAGGAAAAAAGTCTGTCAGCTTTGGATCAAATCTTGAAAAGGGAATTAATGTAGACTGGATTTGAAGAATCCCTTTCCAGATATTTATAGCACAGGTATAAAAAGGTAAAGGTAAAGGACCCCTGACAGTTAAGTCCAGTCGCAAACGACTCTGGGGTTGCAGTGCTCATCTCGCTTTACTGGCCGAGGGAGCCGACGTTTGTCCACAGACAGTTTTTCTGGGTTATGTGGCCAGCATGACTAAGCCACTTCTCATGAAACTAGAGCAGTGCATGGAAATGCCAGTTACCTTCCTGCTGGAGCGGTACCTATTTATCAACTTGTGCTTTGACGTGCTTTCAAATTGCTAGGTTGGCAGGAGCTGGGACCAAGCAACGGGAGCTCACCCCGTCATGGGGATTCGAACTGCAGACGTTCCAATCGGCAAGCCCTAGGCTCAGTGGTTTACACCACAACACCACCCGCGTCCCATAGCACAGGTAAAACCTGTAAAACGCAAGCCAGTCATTCCATATCCACTCCACTAAACCATTTTACCATACTTAAGCTGCAATCCTATATACACTTGCACCTCACTGACCTGGGAGCAAGCCGCATTGCACACAACAGAACTTATTTTGGAGTAGACATGTATTGGATAGCACTATTGATAAATAAAAACTAATAAGGCTGGGTGGGTTTCTCCTGTCCTGCCTAACCCCCACCTCAAAACTTACTTCTGCCATCATCTGCACAAGTAGATGAAGTAGACTGAGGAATGTAACTTTCCTATAAGCAGAACTTTCAGCTGCTTCTGGCCTTTTATCACTTTGTTCTCCACACCTCTCTTTTATAAGCATCCATACTCACAAGACATTGCAGGCCATCTTCCCACAGTGGGTCAACAATCAGTGTCTCCTTTTACACGGTTGGCACCTCACCCTCACAATAGCCCCGGTGAACTTCCACAGTGGGGCGTCTTCTTTACCTTATACTTCGGCTTACCCATTAGCACAGGCTGCTGCCGAGACAAGTAATGCCGATGAGGTTTGTTAAAAATCCTTATTTCTGTTCGGAGTCCTTCTGTGCGGCCAGCACAAAGAACTTCCCAAAGAACCAGGCACGCTAATTTCCCCCTTGATTTTGCTTTTCTAACAAGCACATGCTCAGAGCCCTGCAGATCTTTCCCCCCTTCCTTTTCTATGAAAACCCTCTCCATTATAAAAACATTAGCAACTAACCCTTTTTCTCTCTGCCTTTCTCCTTCTCCTCCCCCTACCCTGGCGCTCTTTTATCTGCTTAAATATCCTTGACTGCAAGACATCTAGCACAGAATGTTCATCAATTTTTAATTCATTTAATCTCCTGGTAACGGTGTACTTATGAACTGAAGGGCCTCCGACAATGACATATATAGGAGCCTTAGAGACTAGCCTCTTTTGTTGGATTCAGGGATGAGGCGTTGTGGATACAAAAGACTCGGCTCCAATGAATAGTTATTAACAGGATAGCCCCTTTCAAAAGCAGGAGGACATTTTTTTCCCCTGAACTAGAATAAAACACATCTCTTTTCTTTTTAAGTGCATGTACCGAGCCAAGTTCAAGGTGTTGCTTTCTGTCCCTTAATGGTTTTGGGCCGCTTATTTGCAGGATCATCTTACCACATATGTGCCCACACCACAACTTGGAACTGTAGAACTGGCACTATTACAGGTACTACATAATACTTGTCCTGCACTCGGGAGAAATTGATATTTTGGTGTGGCAGTACCTTCACTTTGGAAATCCCTGTCTATTGACATCAGGGCAGGAGGAGAACTTTTTAATGTTTGACCTTTTACTATGTTTTTATATGTACTGTAAGCTGCCCAGAGTGGCTGAGGAAACGCAGCCAGATGGGCAGGGTATAAATAATAAAATTATTATCATTATTATTACTACTACTACTACTTTTGGGATTATCCATAGATGGTGTATATGAAATATATATGAAATAGATAGACCATAGAGTTGATTAGAGGGTATCCACACACAAAGTTAAAATGCACTTAATTTTAAATTGTACTGTCACATCTTAATCTTATTTAGAAAATGTATTCATTATTCTAGTGAGCTATGGCTGATGAAATAAAGCAACCATCTGGAGCTCAGTACTGCAAACGAAAGGCTGAAAAAGCTAAGGAGCAAGCAAAGTCAGAGGGGTTCTTCCTGAAATTCCTTTGTACACAGAAAGCAATTGACTAACAAGAATATGACTATACTCTTGTTGAAACTAGCACTGAGGGAGTTGAATGTGGTGCACCCCCTACAAATCATATAAACTCTAAGACATAAGTTTCACAGATTGGAGATATTTCTGAAAAACAGAATAAAAAGGGGGCGTCAAGAAAAGAGAGTACTGCAAAGTCTGCAAAAAAAAGGTGGTATTGTGCCTGATTTGAATTACAGTGACCTGGCTAACTGGTCTAACTATTGCAGTGAAAATTTGTGACAATATGGACCGCAGCAGGTTGTATCACATGATTTTTGCAAAGACTAAAAAACCCAAAAGATTTTCTCCTATACCATACAAGAGGAGACTTGAATTGCACTTATCTAAAGGTAAAACAATTGATGATATAAAGCAGCAGAAAATTAGGCAAGATTGGAGACCAATCTTGGAAGGTTTGAGTGCTTTGGTCAGAGTTCTAGGCATGCAAAACTTGGCATTCCATGGTACAGTGCTAGCAACTGAATATTTTTGAAGTTTGTAGAATATCTAGCCCTTTTCTATCCTATCATGAATGAACTTTTGTGCAGAGTTAAAGATCAAGATACAATGGCTGACTAGCTAGGAAAAAATAGTCCAAATGAGTTTATACTGCTATAAACAGAAAAAAGCACATCCAAACTCAGCCAAATACTACCCAGTTATTGTGGGCAGCACACCTGATGTTAGTAATACTGAACAAATGACAATGATTGTATGTTATGTTGATATAATCAAACCATCAGCCTGAGACTGAGGTTATCATTAGAGCACTTGACTTAGAGGAATGGGTGACAAAATTTGCAGAGGAAAAGGCATGTAGTGTAAGAAATTGATGTGCCTGAAACTGAAACTTTTAAACTTTAACATATAAACTTGATCTCACTCTGAGAGATTGAGATGCTACCTCAGTGGAAATAGAAGTTAGGATATCTGTCACCTGCCATTTTTGCACATCTACCTCCTAAGCTCTTTGACTGCTACCTTTACCTGGCAGATTTGTCAGCTGTCTGTCTGGAGATTTTTGTAGCCTGACTGCCTTGCTGGTGAACCTCTCCCTTTTAACATGTGCCATAGTAATTCGGGTTATTTTCTGTTCTCTCAGTGCAGCAATATCTAGTTCTGGAAGTGTTAATCCTTCCTTTTTCACAGGTCTACTTGGGCAGAGGTGTTAAAATTTAGTTAATAGAATCAAGCCGGCTCTTCCCCCCCTCCCCCCTCAGTCTTTTGTGTGCTTTTGAAAGATGTTAGGATAATCTCTCCTTTGATTCTTCCTCTGCCCCTTGGGGGTTTACTCCTGTTCTTTTTTGCCTTTATGACTATTCAGTTATCGCCTGATATGGCCTTGTTGTTGTTTTTTTAACTCCTACAGCAGCACTCCTCAAAGCTTTTGAGGCTCAAAAAGGTTGTCCTGTATTGATCATGGTGGCCCTCTTAAAATCAGTTAGGCAGCAAATATTACAGAAAATGTCGAAGCCGGAGTGGGGAGCCTGGTGCCCTCCAACTCCCAAGCCTGCATAGACAAGGGTCAGGAATGGGAGACATTGTAGTCCATCCACATCCCAAGGGCAGGGATGAGGTTCTGTTCCATTCACATTTAAAGGCAAATCTCCCTATTTTGTCCTTTCCGAAACAATATGAGAACCGAAACACAACAATCCTTTGAAAGTCATACTTCTCCAAATTCTGCAATGTGGTTCTTCAGCTAAGTAACTTACACAAAAATGCACACACAAAGGCAATGTGGGCATTAAAAAATACACACGTCCAAGAAAATAACACACAAAAATTCATCATATTACAGGAAAATTGTTTGCAAAAAATGTGCATGTTGGCCAAAATTGCGTACAAAACTGGTATATTCATAGGAATACTGGGAGATTTTCATTAGGACTTTAAAAAATAATAATTACCACAAAATTATCTGAAATGTGAAGAACTTAGACTCTAACCACTATACTGTAGCAATTTACAACTGTAATTTATTCCTCTTTATTCCCTAAGCATGAGTACTTAACTTCACAAAAAAGGATGCATCTCTTCTGGAATATTGTTTGATTTTTCAGGTTGGCAATTTGAGAAGCAGAAAGAATATATTGCACTGCAAAATAATTCTGGACTGTGATGGAGATAGAAGAAGAAATACAAACCAATTTCTGTACTGCTTCGGTTCTTTTGATAAAAATGATTTGTGACAGGAGACCCTTCTCCCTCACATCCCATTTGATGGGTTTCTTCAGGAAGAACACAAGCACAGAAGAACAAAGAAGTCATTGGCAGAAAAAAGACATTGATGTATCCATCATGAAAAGGAAAGCTTTTTTCTTCCAAATCAAATGTTATATCAAATTGTTGTACATAGCGTAATAAGCGAAAACTATTGGTATTACTATTTTAGTTCCTATAAAATTTGCTTCCTAGCAGGGTCACTTTGATGTATCTGCTGCTGGACCACTTCAGCAGGCACATGCAAAATGTAGGCTGTGAGCCTATAGCCACTTTCCTTGAAGTCCATGCATAACAGGTGGGGATGTAAGAAGGCATTAATTTTCATTCTGCCCTATATTTGTTGCATGCAGCCCTGTTTCCTTTCTACTGTAGTATACCCTCAGGAGGTGGGATATAACCTTTAATTTAGGTGCCCTGTTTATTCTGCATGCTTTGAGACATAGTAAATTATAAAAGCTCTTGCATTATATGGACACGCAACTTCAGAAATGACTGCCTCAAAAATCATCACTCTTCAGTGGTCCGAAGTTAACCTCACAATAGCTGGCAACTACTATTGGCTGAAATTCAGGGCATTGGCGGCCCTGAATCAACTGGTTATGCTAAGCCAAGCATCAGTAGGGCTCATTCAAAGGACGATTGACACTCCTTTATAATTATGCAAATTGTATTGCCTCCTTTCAAATCCTTGGTCTTTTGTTCCCAAGAAATAAATAAGAGGAAAGGGATATGTACACTTGAGTTTCCCCAAGTCTTAAGGTGGACTACAACATGCTGACATTGCTGGCACCATCTTCTTCATACACAGGGCTTTTCTTCAGACAGAACTCACCAGAACTGAGTTCTGGCACCTCTTTGGTGTGTTCCGGCAGCTCTTTGGGTCAGGGCTGTGCACTGGCGGGGGGCACCATGCCTGAGGCTGTGCGACGCAACGATCAAGTTGCCATGGTGATCATGTTGGTGCTGCGCTTGTGGCTGCGTGTCAGAGGTGGTGGAGGTCAGCAGCAGTGTTGCCGAAAATGGTGGTGGGAGTGATGAAGAGAAGGTGGGTGCTCAGCGAGTTCCACCACCTTTTTTTCTAAAAAAATAAACAAAAGTCCTGTCCATATATACCTGGCAGTAGAAACAAGTGTGAACATTCTTATTGTGCTTTCCAAATGTCTTTTGTGGTCAATGGGATCTTCGTGGTGCTAAGACATAATCAGATGCAAAATTTCCTCTCTTTGATTTACCTAACCAAAAAGGAGACTACTTTTCTTTGTTTCTTTTTTACATTGCCCTACAGACACCGACGATAGAGAAGTTATTTAAGCCATTGCAGATTCTGCTGCTGCTCTAAACTATATTTCTCAGCAAACTTGTTGTATATTAACAATCACATTACATCTTGGCTAGAGCAAAGGCTACCTTGTCACCTTCCAAAATTGTTTCAAAAATAAAGCAACACACATCAATGTGGCATTATTTTCACCACTCATGTACCATAAGTCTAAAAATAAGGTGAACAAACAGCTTTTAAGGACTATAGTTGGTACCGAATATACAAGGGGCAGTAGGAGACAGCCTCCTAATGTCCCCATTAATGGGTAGCATATTTTTTTCTAGTTTTGGCCTGCTTAGCTTGTGTGTACTGAGCCTCTCATAAGGAATTGCCAAACTGCAGGTATGGATCTCCATCAAAGCAATACAGTCTTGCCTTTCTGAATGACAGGTTCCTGGAGGGGAATGTCAGCTATCTGAATAATCAAAAGTGATGTTTCCACATTATTACGCCAACATGGAGCTGTGGTGGGCAGGTAATACAGTGGCCTCTCTATTGCAATAGCTAGAGATGCAAGGAGGCTTCTCTACAACCCTGTCCAAGCATTTGCCTGAACACATAAAGGCCTCAATGGAGATGGGGGAACAGGTATGGCACATAAAACCCACCCCCAGTATCCACAGGCTAGGGATGGACAAATCTGTCAGTTTCAGTTTCTCCGTTTCTCATTTTTACAAAGTTCAGCTCTTAAGATTTTTGCATCTGTTTGTGAATGTTCTTTAACATCCTCATGAAAATTCATCAGAAATTTTGTTGCAAAAATTCTCCTAAATAAACACATTTTTAATTGCCATTTCCTCTAATGGACACATTTTTGCAGGTAATTTATCCTAACATAGTATAGTTTGTATGCTACTTTCAATAACATATATGATTTAAGGCACACTTTCCCCTAATTTAGACATTTTTGTATACATTATCTAGTTGGAAAACTGCATTGTAAAATGTGGGAAGGTACAATTTCAAAGGACAGCTTGAGCTTTCTTTGGGGCGTTGTTTCCTGTATGGGAGTAAGAGTCTCTTTGAAGAAGAGGATGGACCAGGACCTCCATAGCTCAGGGGGGCACCTCTAACTAGCACCTTCTACTTCTGACGCCTCACAAAGCAGTGGAGTTGTTGGCATCCAGCTTTCAAGGATCCACCAGGTTTCAAGGGACTTGCAAATATTTAAAAGGACTGACATTGTTTTCTTCTTAGTGACCTCGATACACACTTTTGCCTTATTTTTAAGGCAAAAAAACAACACCTTTCAGCAGTCTCATAAGCATATTTGGAATCATCCCAAGTTACTGAGGGAAAAGCGGGGGAGAGATTTTCCATATTCCTGAAAAGTGCTCAGCTGAACTAACTGTACGTGCTGCAGGCTCTTTATACAAGTTTTAAAATTAAATGTCTAGCCCGACACACACACACACACCCCAAAGTCACAGTTCAACAGAGGCCAAATTCAAAGGAATATGCCAGAACCTTATGTTGGACTGTCACAATTGTCCATGAAAGCTACCCTGCAGTATCGAGGTGGGGGGACATGCCTAAAGGTTTATTAATCCCTGAAGCTCTATACCTGAAGGAGTAGCTCTTCCTAACTACTTCCACCACTGGCTTAAGAGCCGTTGAATGACTCCTCCTCCTGCAGTATTGTGGGTGACCACCAACTTTGCCAAGAGAGGCTCATTTAGTTTGTGCACAGAAAGCTGAATCCTTCTCAGAAAGGCCTATTTCACTGGAGCCAACACTTTATCTTATTTATTTCTTGGTTTTATTACCATTTATTCTATCTTCTAAGTATTTTATCCTTTTTATGGCAAGCCACTTTGGGAATCATCCTGGGCTATGAAGTTGGAGACACATTTACATTAAAAAATTAATGAAGAAACACTACTGCAGAATGAACACTCCCCACAGATTTTCTACTTGCAACAACCCTCCTCCACTCCCTCTCCACAGCATCTCTTCACTGCACACTGCTTCACCCACTCAGATTCCTGAAATTCCAGCACAGGCGATGGAGCCCTTCAGAAATGGGAAATGGAAAGATGGGCATATGTGGTGCCCTGCTGCTATGGTGTTGCCAACATCTGCTGGCCAGTATCCAGTTTCTTCAAATGGATTGGAAGTTAAGGGACCCACATCAGGAGTGCTTGTGAAGTAATGCTTGCTTTATTGGTTTTGAGAGAAATAAACTCAAAACTCTTTTTGTGGGGGGGGAGATATTGAATGATTTTTAAAAAAAAAAAACATAATAGCTCACCTACTCTGTAGGTTCAGTCACAAGTTAAGATAAATAATAATCTTTGGAAGGGAGAATAATGCCGAGAACCTACCCAGAGTACACTTCTAATCTTTTTTTACGTGGTTTTAAGTGGTATTTTGGTATTTGCTGACATTTTGCACATGATTGGATTTCCTGCACTGTAAACACCAACAGCAATTACCCAGACAAAACTGTGTACCCAAAATAATAACACTTCTGATCATTACTTCTTGTGACATCTTTTTTTTTTTTTTTTTTTACTATAACCACTTAATTCATTATCTGGCTGGTTGGCGGGGGACTCTTGTCAGATTGCCCACCCATTGTCCGACCTGTACATTTAGAACATTAAAAAAAAAAAAAACAGCTTTGCAGAAGGTTGCATCATTATTGCCTTTCCTTCATCCTCGAAGAAAACCTATTGTAAAGCAGTTTTCTCAGTTCTTAGTAATTTCTGTGCTTTCTGTTATTACACAACACAATGGTACAGCTCTTCCAAGGCTTATCACATTAAAATAGTCACATATTTTCATAACAAAAAGCAAGTGTGTTGCTCCCTCTCCGCACATATTCTTAAAACCTCAGTCTTTAATGTGAGCACTTATTAAAAACAACAAAAGCAAGCACTTTATCCATTTTCCCTTTTTCAACTAATGCCATAGAAGTCGCCACCACCTTAAATTGTACTCCTGTACCCTGGATCTGGTCGCTCCCCCAGAGTCCTTTGTTCCTAGCTGGTACATTGGAGAGGGAAAGGAAACAGACTTTGATTCCCTGACAACAGCTTTTTCACCTGGATACTTCCTGCTGTCTCGTGGCGGCTGCCCTTTGCTTCACTAGAGAGCTTTGACATCTCCTATGGTTACTCATCTGCTTCTCAATCTGGCTTTAGCCCTTTCCTTTCAACAGCACTTGCAAAGACTCTTTAGAGACCCAAAATGGCATAAACCAATATTTGGTCAGCAGGACTTGGAAATATTTTGCCTGTCTCTAACACAGAAGGGAGAAAATGGGTCAAGGACAGGGTTTTGTTTATTTATTTCCTAAAATTTATATACCGCTTGAGTGCAGTGCGGGGGGGGGGGACCTCACTGATTTACAAGAAAGATAAAACAATCCAGTTATCATGGGGTGGGGGGAGAACAACCATAATTTGAAACATACAGAAAGTTAAAACTACAACAGGATAGACTAAGAGGAATTGAAACTCATACAAACTTATTAAACATATGGCTTACCTGCTCAATAGAGGCTTCAAGCTCTGGTTGTCCTGCACCTCCGGCCTATTTGGCAGCAAGTCCTGCAGGCATATACAGTATGCCAGATTCAAAGCTCAACAGTCAGGAAACCCAGTCCAGGGGTCACTCCACATAAGCAAAGTCCAATGTCCAATGGTTAGTAAACACAGTCCCAGGTCAAACCCAAAGCACAGTCCCATAAAGGTTCCAGAGCGTCCAAGCTGAGGTCCATCAACATGGGTAGTTGAGCAGACACAGCACCTCACCTCTGCTTCCCTTTTGTACCTTGCATGTTGATTGCAGCATCTGGGTTTGACGAGGCAGGTGACCCTCACCTGTTCTGAGCCTGAGGAATCACACACTTCCTGCCAGAGCTAACGAGCCGCACCTAGGCTGTGCGCCCTTGCCTGGAGAGTGTACCACCTGCTGCTCCTTGCACCTTGGAGCTTGTCTTGTTTGTGGAGATGGGGGCCTCTCTGGCTCTGATGAGGGGTCCTGCCCTTCTGCACACTGACCCCCATCCCTCTGTCATCCTGTGTGTACTTCCACAACCCCAACCTCTCCTTTCCCATCTCAGGCTTGCCCCAGTGGGTCCCAGTCGCAGCTGCACCCCTCGCCGGGATCTTCTTCCTCCTCCCTGATGTCGTGCCAGCTCAGGACGCTGGTGGTATCTGGTCTGTGCTTACACATTTATGAGTTTGCTCATGCTCAAAAGCTCTCTCTCTTCTTTCTTTGATCCATGTTTTGGGTCCTGCCTCAAATTCTTGGACATTCCCATGCATGGCAAAGAAACCTATAATGCACAGGACCAGTAATTAAACTGAGGAAGGCAGTGTAAATCAGACAGGATAAAATAAAACTGTTTGTTTGTTTAACCTCCATCCATAGATCTCAGGGCAATTTGCAATATAAAAAACAAAAAGATACATAAGAAAAATAAGAACAAAACCAAATCAATAATTCCCCCTCCCACAACACATTAAAAAGGGTATCAAATGTTACTTCATGATAACTGAAATATCTGGGTGCTTTTTAAGGGCAGCCCCAGATAGAGTGTGATCTGTCCTAGAGATTACTGTGGTACAAATGATTAAAACAAGTTCCAACTTGGCCAGAAATAGTCACAACTGGTGCACCAGCCAAAGCTGGTAAACAACACTCCTAGTCCCCTACGCCCCCTGAGCTTCTAGATTAGGAGCAGTGGATCCAGGATCACTCCAAAGCTATATTCCCCATCTAGAACAGGCTATACTTCAGTCTAAACCCATATTTAAAAAAGTCTCCCCCACCAACAGACCTTCCATCTTGTCTGGAATTATATTCAAGTTGCTCAAGGCTGGGAAATATCATTAGTAAGCTGCCAATATCCTTTGCCTCATAATGGCAACAGGAAAGATTATATTAATAATATGGAATATTCAATCACCCAAGCAAGAAAGATTATAAATGAGGTTCCATAAGTGTTATTATCAGAATCCATCCTCCTCACGTTGGTACAGGGTAGTGCTTTGGGGAGGCAAATCCCCAGTGCTTCTAAATTAACCATTAAAGGCACTTCTTGACACGGCTGGAGTGGCATGAATAGGTTAGACAAGAATGATGGGAACAAGCACAAAGGGATCCCTAGCTTATGAAGCACCTCCATCTCAGTGACAAATCATCAAGATAAACAGCTGGCAGGTGAGTTAAACATCTGTGTGAATGTATCCATAGGGCAAGGAGGCCAGGGCAGTTAATCATCCTTGGCTTTTGATCTTACTCATCCCAGTTGTCCAAGATTTTCAACAGTTATGAAGTTAGAAAGCCTGCAGGGGTATCAGGGCTACCCAATGCATTGTACAGAGTGTCACATGTAGAACTAGGTCTCTGATGGATAGAAATCATGGGTGTGTGCTAGGTGCAATTAACTCCCGGTTCTCAGGGAACAAGATCATTCTCTTGAGACCAAGGTAATTCACCTGGAGAAACTGAGGAAGGCAAAGAGGTTTGTGGAAGAGTCCTTTCCAGTTTCAAATACTGGCATGCCACTCTCAGCATGACAGATTTTCTGCGGTTACTGACAAGGAGGGTCTTGGATAAGGGGGTGTCGTTCCAAAAAAGAAGGAAATTATCCCACAAAGGGGATCTATTCCTTGGGGGATAAACTTATGCCATCTCATGCCAAGGATATGTCTGTTAGGATATGGAGATCAAAGTAATCAGTTATAAAATCGTTAGAAGCCCAGAGAGATGGCCTTCTGATGGGTGTGTAGACCACATGGTAATATCTCTGTCTAGCTCAGAGTTAGTAGATGTCACACACCATCTAAATATGTGGGTAGATAGCACTGGGAAGGCACCAATGATGGGGGCGAGAATGTAGTCACACAGACCTAGAAGCAAAATTTAGTTGGCTGGGTAGGAAGTTGATGGCACATGGATGAGAAGTTGTTGGCAGGAGGAATTTGTTATGCACACAGGCATGTGTTGGGATAAAATGAGCTAAAGGAATGGACTTCAAGCTAAATGGAACCAGGCATTTTTCTTCCTCTCTCTTAAAACTGGGACCCACAACCACCCAATGAAGCCAAATGGTGGCAGATTCAGGACAGACAAAAGGAGGTACTTCATCACTCAGTGCATAATTAAAGCACAGAATTTGCTACCGCAAAATGTGGCAGGGGCATCAATTTAGATGGCTTTAGGGATTAGACAAATTGATGGAGGATGAAGCCCTCAATGGGCACTAGTCATATCTGCTACCTCCAGGATCAGAGACAGCCTATCTCTGAATTCTAGTTGCTGGGAAACAGCAGCAAGAGAAGGGCTCGTAGGCTTTGGTTTGATCTAGCACGACAGATCTTAAGCTCTTCATGGGAAGACTTGGCTGCATTTACATCATCTATTCTAATTGATGGCGTGCAGATAATGTGGTAGTGGGAAATTGCATTTTAAATTTCAGAAGTGTTTGAACAGGAAATCAAGTTGTTCTGTGGGAAACGTAGCAAACTGCTTGGCCGATAACAAAGAATAATTACTGACACGTGCAAATGTATTGTCTAAATTTAGATGCCTAATTACTAGCGTTGTTAAATTTCAACTTGCATGATGCACTGGATGTCCACGGGTGTTAGACCATATGGCTGAACAAAGTTCTTGTCTAAACATGTTCCATTTATTTATTTATTTATTTATTTATTTGCCTGTCTAAAAACATTGCAAAGAGCATCCAAGTCCAATCATCTGCATAATTATCATAATGTTGCCAGTTCGTGACTCACTCTGTTCCTTCCACTCGAGGCAGGACAGCAGCAACTTTGAAGTTTCAGCAATATAGAGAGATATACGATATAGCACATCCTATACGTCCCATACCCACCTCCAACATTCTTATTTTCAAAAAGCTTTTGTGTTGTTTGTGGAGCTTACATTTTCAAAATAAGAAGATTACGGAAGAGGAGAGAAGCCCTCCTTAACCACCCTACCACTGTTCCTCTGGAATGTATGGAAAGGACTTTCAAATAGTTGCTCAGAATCTGGACTCTGCTTTGCAATGCAGTCAAGCTCATAGTCATCTGCTAAAAATTAGTGAAAAATTGCTCTCTCTGGCAACTTCTGAGCACAGATGATACAAACGAAACTATCCTCAACTGGGTAACACTTTGTGGATGCTGTAGTCACATACAAGTAGGTTCATGCACACAACACAACCTAGAGGAAAATGTGTATCACCTATCATCATCCAAGGACACAACCAAACAGTTCAATGAGGCTTAGATGGTGCACATGTGCTTCCCAAAGTACAACTGTACTTGTGGTGCATGTGAAAGCTGTTTCTGTGTACTGATCTATTTCATTGGAAGAAGAGGAGGAGGAGGAGGAGGAGGAGGAGGAGGAGGAGGAGGAGGAGTTTGGATTTGATATCCCACTTTATCACTACCCTAAGGAGTCTCAAAGCGGCTAACATTCTCCTTTCCCTTCCTCCCCCACAACAAACACTCTGTGAGGTGAGTGAGGCTAAGAGACTTCAAAGTGTGACTAGCCCAAGGTCACCCAGCAGCTGCATGTGGAGGAGCGGAGACGCAAACCCGGTTCCCCAGATTATGAATCTACCGCTCTTAACCACTACACCACACTGGCTCTCAGTGGATTAGACCATATATGTTTCTATGTTGATGAAAATAATATTCTTAGTATGTGGTGGTACACAAGTGATGTTTTGTTTATGCGCAGTAGCTTAAATTAGGAAGAAAAGGAAATGTACTGTAAATGTAGCAAGAATTCAGGACTTATTGAATGTAAAATGCAATCCTTAGGTATCTATTATTGCGTGTAAATCTCTCGGTACACAGCAAATGCACATCAAATGTTCTTCAGCAGCCATGATTATTTCAGATAATGTAGAACAATTTCTCATTATTTATATTAAAGTGTTCAGATGACACAGCCTTCTCATTTTGCAAACATTAGGAAACCATTACGGAGATTGGATATTACATTTCCACTGTCTCTAAAAGCCCCTCTTTTCTTCTTACCATGAAAAGACCTCCAAAGCACAGTGTTTGCCGATGTGCAAATGCATTTCCCAGTTCCAGCACAATTGCTTTAGCAGAATTGATAAAGGACATTGTAATAAGAACAGCCTTGCTTTGTTCCTAATGTCCACCCCAAGAGAAAATATGTTTCTTCCTTATAATAAAGAATGAAAGCAAAAATACTGAAAACACATTTTCCATTCATATTCACTTGCCAAAACAGATCATTCGCAGCAAAAAAAAAAAACAGTGTGTCTGGCTGTTAACCAGAAGGTTGGTGGTTTGAGCCCATCCAGAGATGGCAGTGCATTCCCACACTGAAGGGGGTTGGACTAGATGACCCTCAGGATCCCTTCCAATTCTACAGTTCTGTTATTTCTGTGAGCTCCACATTAACCTGTTCATTCTGTTGCTGATGTCTTCAAAGCTTGATATTTTTTTTTAAAAAAGCATCATTTTATTAATTATCTACAGCACACCTACCAGAAAATTTCTATACAGTGTTACATACGCGTCGGGTTACAGACTCCACTAACCCAGAAATATTACCTTGGGTTAAGAACTTTGCTTCAGGTTGAGAACAGAAACCGTGCTCTGGCGGCATGGCGGCAGCGGGAGGCCCCATTAGCTAAAGTGGTGCTTCAGGTTAAGAACAGTTTCAGGTTAAGAACAGACCTCCAGAACGAATTAAGTTCTTAACCCGAGGTACCACTGTACCTTTGTGAGAAACCATTTTTTCTGTTACATTCACCACCTAGTGAACTGTTCAGAGTAAACAGACTTTGTACTTCATCCTGAAGAGAGCATGCAAACTACAAAAGCTGGGGAGCTGCGCTATTTAGAGGCACCTGCTAATCAGTACAAGGCCCAAGGGGTACAACCCAGCTTCTCTTCTGATACTCAGCTTACATGTGTGGATGCCTGTTTTGAGTGCACTCAGACACCAAACCTCTGTATCCAAAGGGAATGAGGGATACACAGCCCCTGGTGAGGAAACAAGCCTTCTGAGCTTCAGAACTGGCTTCAGAATCCAGGGCAGAGATGGGGCAACCCATAGCCCTCCAGATGTTGCTGGACTTCAACTCCCATCAGCTCTAGCCAGCAAGGTCAAATGGTTAGAGACGAGTGGAGTTGTAGTCTCACAACAACTAGATGGCTACAGGTTCCCCATGGAGAGAAACGGTGCTTAACTCCACCCAGCATATTTCCTTTTTCCAACCTGACTTCAGACATCACACCTCCAGCTAAGCTTTGTGGCATCTGCCCTTCAGTGTTGGTCTACGTACCACTTGTGCTTTCTTGCCCTCCTTGGAGGCCCAGGAGACCTAGCAAAGCAGGGAGTACAGCTCTGTTGGCAAGTGGACCACCATGTTCCACTCCAGGCAGCTCGGGCAGGATGCAAGGACTGCACCCACTTACAACTGAGCCATTGTTTCTCCACGGGACATGCTGTTCTCCTCCATCTTGGCTCCCTACTGCAAGGGTCACTTTGGCCACTGGAGAAGCGGCGAACCTTGGGGTCTCAAATTTCAGCAGCACCCTGTACAACATCAAAAGAGACTTTCCAGCAAATTGCTTGACGAGAACCCTAGACCTTTCCTCCACCATCACCCAGATCCATTGTCAATGCTGCGACACAGTTGTTGGTTGGTCAAGCTCTCACTTCATTCCTATTGTGGTCTTTTTCTGCATATATTTTGCACCACATACCTTCCTTCTCTCCTTTGTCCGAGTACTTATATCCAGAGTATGCACACTGATAATGCTGGAGTTGTGGAGTCGCTGCCAGTCAGGGTAGACAAGGCAATGGTCTGATCTGGTATAAGGCAATTTCCTATGTTCTTAATGGCATGAAATAAAATATTGCCCAACCGCCTCTTCAAAGCACACTTTCCTGCAGTGGGACATGCATATATGTATTCACAGAACCAAAAGCTAAATGCATATGCAAACAGAAGGGGGAGACCGGTGTGGCTGTGTCCAGAAGCTGCCTGAGGACACAAGAAAGGACAGGACACAACAGATGGAGGAGCAGCAGGTTCTCCTGTAATTGCTGTGCCGTGTCAGCACAAATCAAAGCACGCTTGCTTGCTGGCCATATAGACTACAGCCACCCTCTCAAGCACCTGTTCAGGCTAATTGACCATTATTGCATCGGTCTCATTCTGTGCTACAAGACCCTCATTCGACCACCATTCTTCCCAGGTCAGACATTAGTGATGAGAGTTCTGTTAACTACTATGTACTCATAGCAATCTAGCCAGAAGAGCAACCAACTGTGGTAAAGAACGGAACCAGTAGGAAGACAACTGAGTGATAACCTCTGGCCAACCTTCCTTTGTTAGGGAGATTACTTGCTAATGGTCCATGAAGGTTAGGTTGGTGCTTCTATTATAGTTTGGTTGATAGGTGGACAATTTATTCCTCGGCGTGAATGAGTTAGCCAGAGGACTAGGGTGTGTGTGTGTGTGTGTGTGTGAGAGAGAGAGAGAGAGAGAGAGAGAGAGAGAGATTGCTGGGAGTTAGTGAAGGCATTTTGGGTGCAGGATAGCTTTCTTTCAGGGGGAAGTTGTTGCAGGGGAGCAGAGCTGCTCCCTCTCCTTGTAGCAACATCTGTACAGTTGTCAATAATTTTCTTTATACAAAAATGCAACTAGTCTTCATTGTTTTCTCCCCCTAAGAAGAGCAAATCCAGGTCATGCTGCCCTTGGGCCATCTCAGTTCTGAGTGGGGAAATGCAATACGTAATTCATTCAGTTTGGACATAATGTTTCCATTGAATAGCATAGGACTGGGAATTATCTGGCTATCTGTTATCCTATTATCTGTGCATAGGCTCTACAGGCATCTGGGGGGGGGGGGTGGCAGAAGCAGGGAACTGGTCCCTGGATGTGTTGTTGAGTGGCAAAAGTAGTTCTCTGCCACCTCTATCCATTCATTCTAGGAAACCAGACATCTTTCCCTAGATCCACACACTTTCTTGCTGCTGTTTCTTACTTTCTTCATAACCCAATAATACCCCTTATAAGACAGTTTTCTGAAAAGGACGGACAGATACAACGAATGAACCTATCAAAACCACTCTGGAGTGATGCAGAAAAGGTAGCTCGCCCTGGCAGGGCACCAAACTTTGTCTGCAATATATATCTACCTTTTTAGTAGTCTTCCTTTTTAGGAAGGGTCATTTTGGCAGGGTCTTCCGAGGGCCAAAATAGAGTTGTAGCTGCTTGCTAAACACACGCTCACTGGTTGGCTATAAAACAGAGGTGGGTGTCTACTTTTATCCCTAAAACAGAGTGCAGAGGGATGGGAATGAAATTAGCCACCCTCTACTGCTTGAAGAGTCCCTACTTAGCTCATTTATGAGAGAGGAGCCAGGCTGAGGAGGGAAAAAAATTAAAGCAGTAGAGCTTTACGTGGTGGTGGGGAGTAGAGAGTTGTTTTGGTCCCTTCCCCTGTGCACTTCATTTAATGACAAAAGTAGACCAGACCACCCCAGCCGGCAGTGAGAAAGAAGCAGGCTGCTGGCAGAAGCCAAAGGTTGAGAGCCAGGCTTGATTTCTGTTTGATGCAAGACCTTCAGTGGTGTTAATGCTGTGAGCCCCTTGAGTTATATATATGTGTGTGTAAATAAACCATATATCATAAAGACACAACAGTCTCTGCTGTTCCTCATTCCAAGCAAACCAAACCCTGGACAAGTGTCTGGAACCGCTGGGATCTCATACCACTCAGAGATTGGGCTGGTGTGCAACAATATTAAATATTGCCTCTCTCACCCACTGCAAGAAATGTACCAAGTCCATGACAAGGCAGCATAAATTAAAGGACAAATTAAGTTGACAGAAGTTAAGCAGTCTAGAAAAACACTGCTATCATTTTAATTAGGGCTGTTCATTTTCTGCAGTATCATGCAAGCATATACTATCTGCCTCCTTGCTCAGCTTGAGGAGCTGGAGTCTGATGAACTAATTCTGTCTTCAGGCAAGAGCATCCAGTGCCTCCAAGGGGGGTGGTTGTTCTTCCTAGATAGTCTCCAGGCATGCTTCTCCATCTCACCTAAAGAGTATCCGGATGAAGGAAAAGAGCTCCTGTGACTTCAAACGGGGAGCAGAGGAAATTTCACCAGATTCACTTATCATGCAATGCCTGAGATGAAGCGCTTTCCCCCCGCTCCACCCCAGTAGTATTATGGGAATTACTCATTTGTGCTGAGAGCAAGCCAATACTATTTATTCGTTTTTGTAACCTTACCTTCCACCAGGCAGCACACACATTTCCTTCCCCTCTGCTTACTATTAACCTTACAACAGCCCTATGATAGACATTAGACTGTTGGGCTCAGGAAGAGGGACTAGCCCAAGGTCATACAGTGAGCCTCATGGTCAGGGATGGCAGAGAAAGTCATTTCAGTTTGCATTTAAAGGCAAACCTGCCTAATTTGCACTTTCTGAAACAACAGGTGAACCAGAACACAGCCATCCTTCAGAATTTGCACTTCTCTGAATTTTGTGGTAGAGCTCTTCAGCAAAGTCATGTGTACAAATATGCAAGTGCCTTTGGTAAAATGTGTGCATAAAAATGCATATTTGCATGAAAATAACGTACAAAAATGCATTATTTTGTAAAAATGAGTATTAGGCAAAATGGTATACAAACATGTACCTTGGAAGAAATTTGCTTCAAAGTGCTAATGAATCTTCATGAGGATTTTTAAAAAATCACTTTCTGATATAGACGATCTGAGCTTAAGATTGGAAAAGTAAGAAACTTGAGAGAAGCCAAAATCTTAGCCAGATTTTAGCCACTTAACCAATTAAGTGGGAATTTGAACCTGGGTCTTTCTGTTCCACCACACTGGTTCTCAGCCACTAGCAAAGGTCCTTGCAGGATGAGTGACGGTGTGCATTAGGTTTCAGCATGCCCCTTCAAGTGTCCCAAAGGATTGCAAACTGTTGCCCCATATATAAGTGACTTCATTCACCTTAGCAGCAGCTCACCATCAGAACAAGAAACTCCTCCTTGGTCCGGGAGGGTCATGAGAAGTGGAGCCAAGCATCTTTTGAAAGCAGCGTGAGACAACAATGGCTACTACTTTTTAATCTACTGGTTATTTTGGAGACAGGAACGAGGTCAGTATAAGGATCCAGTGCTAATCTTTGTACAGAACTAAATTATCAAATAGATAAATCTAAGCAAAAGTGCATAAACTATTTTAAAAAATTCTACAGAATGTCAAAAGAATAAAAAAACCAGACCCATGGGTGACCTTTATGGCTGGATTCCTGCCTCTCCACCAATACAGGCACAGCCTGAGAGTTTAATTAGACTCACCTCTCCATGTAAGGACTCAAAGTTCAGAGAAATCCTTTTTCTTTCACACTCACAGTGTGAAATGGCATGGGGTGGGGTGGGGGAGGCAGGGTCTGATAGAGAAACAAAATTAAACCTCTATTTGACTTTGTCCGTGCTTCCTTTAATATATTTTTTAGCCCGAAGCCTTTTTAAAAAAAAATATCTGCCTTCCAAAGACTCAGCCTATTTTATACCTTCCTTTGAAGATATTTAGGCTATGCCTCTTGAATGGCAAAGATCAATGGGCCATGAGGCTGTGATAAACTCAACTATATCGCGGGGGGGGGGGGACTTAGCACCCATCAAAACGCTCAAAAAGCAACGTTTAAATGGGTGGGAATATTTTTAAAACCAAATTCCTGTTGCAGCTTCCTACTCCCACTTTCTCTCTGGCAGGGGAGTCATTTCAACATGGTGTGCATTTGTGACTCTTCTTTCAAATTAGCTCTTAGGCTCAGCTATTATCCCTCTTCACTCCCCCCCCTCCCCAAATGTGTTACTCACATTTAGTATATTCATTTATATTCATTCACAGCCTTTCATCCAGCTCGGCACTCACAGAACAAAACATGTGTGCCTGATGAGCTTCTGGATTTTCCATATGGGTGGGTAGCTGACAGGGTCTGGGGGAAGCATCCAATGTGTCGAGTCCAGAGCAGCAGATTTATGACAGTGACGCATTTGAGAATAACATCCTGTGGCTACTGTTGTTTTAGTAAGCCTTGAAGGGTAATTACATTGGAAGACCATTGGAGGTGAGTATGCTGGCGAAGATCACTGCTGTGTCCTTGCCTCACAACAAGCAGGCAGATGTTTGTGTATTTTATCGAATGAGCAAGGCAGGCTGGCAGCTTAGCAATGCTCAGAGGTGGCTTCCTGGGCTGCTGCTTTGCAAAGCTTTTTTTCTCTTCTTTTTGCCAAGCGTTCCACTAAACATATGCTATGACACCTACACCTGGGCACAGGGTTAATGATACACACACATAGACACACCTTTAGCTCGTTTAATTAGGCCCCAGGCAAGTTGTTCTGAAGGATTTCTGCCTGCTTGTTTCCATCCTTCCAGAGTCACAGGCTGCCACTGAGCACGTGCAGAGTGCCTTTTCACCAACCAGAAAAAAATGTGTTTAAAGAAAGCAAGGAAAATACCTCCAAGCACAGTCAGAAGGGTATCATCATTTTTTTAACACAGAGAGAGAAAGCCACATTTTATAGAGAACAGGAAAACAACTGAAACAGTGAGCAAACAATTTTTTTCCTGGCTCCTCCTATTCTGAAAACTAACCGGGGGGGGGGGGGCGGAATCCCAGTAGGCCTGCAAAGTTCTGCCTGCTTGACAGCTCTTTCCTTGGTCTACTGAAGCCTTGTGCACTTGATATATTTGGATAACATTTCCATTAGGGCACCCTCTGCAGGTACTCAGTAGGGCTGTGGGATGGACTTGGCTAGGACCCAAAACAAATCAGATGAAGAAAGAGTCACCCCAAGTCCCTGAATGGAGCAAGTGTAGACAAGGAAGCAGACCTCACAGGGAAGTAGACCCCAAGAAGGAGGAGGAGGAGGAGGAGGAGTTTGGATTTGATATCCTGCTTTATCACTACCCTAAGGAGTCTCGAAGCGGCTAACATTCTCCTTTCCCTTCCTCCCCCACAACGAACACTCTGTGAGGCGAGTGGGGCTGAGAGACCTCAGAGAAGTGTGACTAGCCCAAGGTCACCCAGCAGCTGTATGTGGAGGAGCGGAGTCGCGAATCTGGTTCACTAGATTACGAGACTACCGCTCTTAACCACTACACCACACTGGTTTGCTTGCCTAGGAATGTGGGATGGTCATGGAAGGAATTGCAAGAGGGCTTTCCTGCCCCAGAACTAAAATGTTTCATCAGAGCTGCCAGGAAAGAAAATTCCTTGACTGAACAAGTAAAACATGGAGTGCACTTACTCTTTGCAGGAGAGCTTACCAGTGGACTGGTGTATTTAGAGTGTGCTGTAACACCTAATGCCTTATAAAAGCCAAGCATTTTCTGTGACTAGGACCATTTCTATAAGGGAGAGGGTGGCAATGGGGAAGAAGCAGGTCCTTCTGACATCCCCATAAGACTTGCTTCCCTGTCTACTTGTATCTTCCCTCCCTTCCTTCAGAGCTGCTTTTATAGAAGGCTCTGAGCCATTTTCAAAGTCATTCTCTGCAGCTGCATCGAACATCCTCTGTTTTCTATCAAAATCCTTGCCAGCAGCCCCCGTGGAATGGGATCCTGATCCTACATCCCTGGAGGTAGGAAACCTAGGATGCAGCAGGTTGGTCTCTAGGGTTCCTTCACCTGCAAACACCACACTGTTTGGTACAAATTGTTTCTGGCTTCTGCATGTGCGTAGCTGCTGGTGGACTGAGCTACATCCTCTGTTGGCAATGCTAATTCCCTCCCCAATTTTCCAAACCTTTCTAGAGGTGAACTAATAGTGCGAAACAACCCCCCCACACACACACTTCCTTGAGATGAAAATTGCATGATGAAAAGCATTTCATCAAGGAGATCATTAGCATGCGATCAAAAACTTCCGTGTTTTGATATCTCAAATTTATAATTGCATTTAGCACCTTGAAGCCACCTCCCTATGTAGCCTTCTGGCTGAGCTACTGAAATACAGCCTGCTAAGAAGCATGAAAAAGAAGAAACTCTGGTGACTTCCATGTGCAATACATTGCTCAGCCAAGCCATTCCAGCTTACAAACAGCATATTAAGCAGGGCTTTCCTGACACACCCACACCCCGAACTGCCCATCACAGATTAGATCCATTTCAATATCTGGTCTCCTGAGGTTGATACCAGGGGAAGTTCAAGACATGGGGAAAAGCAGCAGTAACACTGTAATTGATATTCAGCCTCAAGAATGAACCACAGAAGTGGGTGGTAGATGTGCGTAAGTAAAAAGCTTTGATCCCACAGAGGTCAGGCTGGGGTCAAACTAACAGCTCTGCACTTGAATCACCCATGCTCACCTCTGCCTTCCAAATATTTGATAGGCAGCAATGTATAAATTGCTCATCTTATGAGCAAGGTTGATCAGGACTGGCCCTAGCATTAGGTAGAGTGAGACAGAACTCACCACGAACACCTCCATTGTTCTCTTATAATGGCAATGAGAGGGGCAGGAACTGAGTTCCGGTGAGTTCTGGCTGAAAAAAAAGCCCTGCCCAAAGCAAAAACAAAAGCATTAATAGCTGGCATTAATTCTAGCTGCAAGTACATTCTAGCACATTTGGATGCAACTGTCAGGAAAACAGAATAAAGAGCAGAGATAGCCAGCACAAATGGGAAACAAAGTGCCAGGCAAGGAGGAATGTTAGCACACAGGGGTGTGCATAAGAAATTGTGGTCAGTTGTGCCTATTGGAGGGTGGAAACAGGAGATGAATTAATGCATCAGGAAGGGAGCGATGAGAAACAATTCTAAGGACCTCTGCAAAAATTAAACAATAGGTTTCTCCCCCAAAGAGGGGAGACAATGGAGGTTAATGGCATTGGGACTCAGCTAAATTGGTAAAGAAAAAGCATTGTATATGCGATATAACACTATGACACCAGATGGCGCTGTGGAGTCCCTTCTTTCCCTACCGGATCTCCCTGTATGAGGTTACAACATGTTTAACAGAATCGCTTCTTTGACATGTCTAGATCCAGCCTAGGTCAAAGTCTAGTACTGGGGAGAGAAGAGAACCAGGAGCAGAACCCAAGCCTCATCTTCAGTTTCACAGCTACCTGCTATGAGTTTACTTTCATACCCACCTAGGGTGTCTTGCTGGCTCATTGTTTTACTACTTTACTGGCTACAAGTATGTGTCAGCTTTGCTCTGTTGACTCTAATGTTTAAGCATTCTATTTCTAATAAACTCTTTAGATAATCTATTTCTGTTGTCTTCTGGTCTTGCCTGAATAAGCTGGCTCACCCCAATAAACTTAGAACTGTGTGGTAGCTGAAGGACTACCTGCAGTCAGGTGTTATAATTAAATTAAATTAAATTCATCTTCAGAGAAATTAGACATAGGTAGGTTTAATCTCCTTCACTGTTTTGGGGTGTCATGAGCAGGAGCTAATTGTTAGGCATTTCATTATTGCTGTATTTTAAATGCCAGGGAAGGGGAGAGGTGTTTGTGGGATTTTTTTTTCTGCCTCAGGTGCCAAAAGAACTTGGCCAGCCTTCTGAATGAAGCATCTTGGCTTTGATAGAGGCACAAGATCATTTGCTGCTTTGCCACCTCAGGGAGCAAATTGTCTGGGTCCAGCCCTGCTCCAGATTCCGTGCTTTCTGCCAGTGCTTTTGCATAGGTTTTACAAGAGGATTAAAACCATCTACTGGCAGCTTCTCAAACACCTCGTTATATATATGCTACAGCAATTTCAGCAATGCACAGATATGGAGGCAGGCAGGGAACTGTTGCCACCCCTGGAATCTGCTGCTCAGAATTTGATCTGATAAGTTTAGCATGGTTGAAAGAGGTTAAATAATTTGCCCTCCTTTCCTCCAGTCTTTAAGCAACCTTGTTTTGAGTGCAAAAGATAATTAAAATGCACTGAGGCCAGAGTTAATTTGCATTGGAATCACAGAATCACAGAATCATAGAATTGTAGGGTTGGAAATGACCCCAAGGGTCTTCTAGTCCTGCAATGCAGGAAGCTCAAGCTCAACTAAAACATCCACCACAGATGGCCATCCAACCTCTGCTTAAAAACCTCCAAGGAAGGAGAGCCCACAACCGCTCAAGGGAGACCGTTCCACTGTCAAATAGCTCTTACTGCCAAAAGGTTCTTCCTGGTGTTTAGTCAGAATCTCCTTTCTTATAACTTGAAGCCATTGGTTCAAGTCCTACTATCCAGAGCAGGAGAAAACAAGTTTGCTCCATCTTCCATGTGACAGCTCTTCAGATATTTGAAGATGGGCATCATGTCTCCTCTCAGTCTCCTCTTTCCCTGTTCCTACAACCTTTCCTCATAAGGCTTGGTTTCCCTTATGGTATCTTGTTGGAGTAGAGGCCTTAATGTGAACCCAGGATCTGCTGGTATTTCCCTCCTTCCCTGATTGCTGGCGCTGATGGTGGAAGAAGAGGTCCCATTACAAGGGTGAGAAACTCTGCAGGCCACGTGTCTGTAGTGGGCAGAGGCAGAGGAGCAACAGTTGTGAACGTGCTACATTCCAGCCAAGCAAAAAGACACTTCTGCAAACATACCTCTCCATCCACCAAGCATTCTCACAAGTCAAGGACCATCCCAGCCAGGCAAAATATCTCACAAGGAGCACATAGAGAAGGGCTCCTGGAGGGTATGTCCTGAGGAGAAGGTGTAACGTAGGGGCTAGAGAGAAGGGCCTGAGGCTCCCCACCTCTTGCCATACTACTTTGTATTTGCCTGCTGGATTAATGGTTGATTCTGACATTCAGGATTGAACATTCGTAGCTTCCATGTGGTCCCAACCTATGCTCCTCTGGCACAACATAGGACTGCAGAGACCCTGTGGGACCAGCAGGATCACATGGGAAAAGTCCAGTCCCGGCCATGAGGAAAAACAACAACAAAGAGCCTTGGGGCTTCTGTAGCAATGGATTTATTATAGCATAAAGCCTAGCATATAGCATAAAGCCTAGAGCCCCCTTCATCAGATACAATCTTGATATACACTGAAATAAACCCAAACAAGAATTCTCAACAACCTTGACCCACAAATCCCTTTTCTTTGCTTGCAGGCAAATCGGCCTCTTCAGATAATAACTACTCGCCTCTTGTCGTCAGCAGTGAATTCTGTGGAATGCAGATGAGTAAAGATATCTCCCGCATTTCAAAAGCATGCTTCAGACCACTGGCCTTCAAATGGCGGGCCAGGACCCACTTGTGGATTGTGGCCTGATCCAAGGTGGGTCACTACCACCATGCAGATATATGGTAGGAGATTGAGAAATGGGTCCCTTAATGCATGTTTTGGTTAAAAGTGGGTCCTGGGTCTGAAAAGGCTCAAGACAACTTAGAAGCAGGAAACTGACATTTCTTTCATATCTTCCCTCCCTCCCTCTCTCCTTCCCTCTCACTCTGTGTGGAGAATCTGACCCAGAATTCCAAGTTCAAATATTGAGGGCAAATCCCTAAGAGCATTGGACGACTCATTCTTGGGTGGGGGGCAGTAGAGAGGGAAAGATTAGAATAACCTGAATTTCTTAAGCCTTTTTAATATCATAGCTGTTTGGCTAGATGAAGGCCTTCAGATCATCTGAAGCTGAAAGGGAAGAAAAGGAAACTGCAAGATCAGATCTTTGGGGTTTTTAAAGCCAATTTGCAACTCTTATGGAATTAAAAAGATGCTGATGAGCTCAGTTCGACAAGGTCTATGTTGGGAACAGGGAAAGCCTAAGTGGAAGTGACAGGGCTGGGAATAAAGTGTGATGTCTTCACCACCACGCATTAAGCTTTCAGCTCACGCTCTTAAATCTTTTGCCTATAAATATTAAATAATTTATTGTTGTCTGGAGTTTCTGCTGTTTTTTTAAGGACATGCTTCTATATCAGAGATAAGGTCCATGCCTGAGCCCACACCCTCCTCCTCACACACACACACACCCCCAATCTTCTTTCAATGAGCAAGGAAAATGGCTTCATCCCAGATAGTGTCAGCACTATAAGACCTTTGCACATGCTCAGTTCCTTGGTGACTTGAAATGGATCTTTCATAATGCCATACTTGTCAGGTGACATGAAAAGCATTGCCTGTGGCATTTCACACGTTATAGTAATGGCTCAGTGCAGGAGCTTCAAATTTTGCCACAGTGGGCAAATGTTTGCATTGCTGCCTTACCACCTCTCTCCCTCTCTTGGGGGGGGGGGTGTCCCCTTTCGTGGCAGCAGTGGCACTTATTGGCTGCCTGTGATGTGTAACATCATTTTTTTAAAAAAAGTGCTGCCTGTTGCATTTACATCGGGCAGAAGTGGTTCCTAAACTATAAGTTGCCACTTAGCAGGTGAATGCCAGCGGCAGGGAACAAGAGCAGAAGAGTGGTGTGCTGTTGCACTCATGCTCCACTTGCATGCTTCTCACAGACATCCAGTTGACCACTGTAGGATATGGTATGCTGGACTAGATGGACCTTGGGTCTGACCCAACAGGGTGGTTCTTCTGTCCCAAACAGCAGCCACTTTAGCCCAGTGTAGCAAAAACATCCATCATCAGATTAAATAGAGGAGGCATAGTCAATGTGGTGGTGCTTTGCAGAAGACATTGAACTCCAACTCCCATCAACCCTAGAGCAGCATGGTTCATGGTCAGGAATGATGGGAAGTGCGGCCTAACAAATACCTGGAAGGCACCATATTGGTTACACCTGAAATAGGTTCTTTACCATAGAAGCACCTCAGGTGTTAATGTTTCAGGTGCCACGGGAGTCCCTGAGGTGTTTCCATAGCCAGTTGTTTACTTTATCCCTCTGACTTGGCGTGAAAAGAACAACAGATGATCTGCATGCTTCACCTGACAGAGAGATGCATTTGAACTGTATGCCAGCGAGGTCACTGTGCTGAGCTTGAGGCACTGGAGGAAGGGAGTCGAGAAACATCCAGTGCCCTGCCTTTGGTATAATGAGCCCCAGAATCATTACTCCGTGCCTGAAGCAGCCTCTCGTTTGCTAAAACACCCTCTTCTGAATGTTAAATACCAGCCTCGGTGCTCTGAGACTTGAAGACACAAAAACAAATCTTGATTTCTTAACCAACACATGCAACACAGCAGCACTTTTAAAAAAGTTTTCTTTTCCTTTTTCTTTTTGCACTCATCGGAATAATCACCGACTGGTTCATAGTCAACAGCATTTAATAAGTCACCGAAATGCTTAAATTAGAAAATGATGCTGCTTCATCTCTCAACAGGAAGCTTATTAGAGCTTGTGTTGATTTGTAGCATACAAAAACACAAGAAGTGGAAAGGGACTGGAGGCTTATACTTTATTCATATTAACCAGCCCACTCCCAGGGTGCTCGGCAGATAATGCCCTAACTGCAAAAGTGCCACGCAAGATGACACGCCGGAATCGTCAAACGTGAGGAGAAATTGACCCTGTGCTACAGCCCACTTTTGGCTTAATAGGAACAGCTGGTCAGTGAAGCGTTTGCTCAAAATTTAACAAGGCTTCAACACCAAGAGGCATCTGCCAATAAATCAAAAGGGAGAGCCCAGCTCAATGAGATTTAATTTAAATTCATATCTGAGGCTGACAGACGAGAGCTTCATTGCTCTTCCACAGGCCTCAGAAAAGAGTGGCATTGGCTCTGGAAAGGCATTTTGTCTTCTGTAAAGCAGCGCAACCATCTAGAGGGTTCAGAGCATGTATGATGAAGACTACTGAGAGAGTGGGAAAGAGAGAGATGGAAAGACCTAGTGCAAGAGGACTGGCCCTATCAAGACCATGGACACATTTGCCACAGCTGTGGTTGCACGAATAAACCACATCAAGTGGGACACAAAACAATATTTAGAGCTTTAACAGCAACTTGAGATACAGATGAGCTACCCAGTACTATGGTATCCTTCCCAGAAGGAAAGGAAATAATAGTTACTCCAATGCTGGATTAAAGTAATGGGAGGAACTCAGTGCTGAAGTACAGCTCAGGGTCTTGCCTTATCAAACCTATATACCTAATCTTGTCTTACCTATAGTCTCAGGTTCCTATAGTCATGTAGGGAGGACTAGCTTGGTTTTCATCCACACCAGAGCATTTTAGCACTGCTGAGGCACTGCCTTTCCATAATCAGCTGGACACGGAGTTAAAAAGGAGCTATGGAGAGATTTAAGAAAGCTATCATAAGCAGCAAAATCCTGTACTAGGAAGATCTTGCACACATATGCACAATGCAATGCAACACAATGCAATGCAACACAACACATACACATACACATACACAAATCTTTCTGCCTCAGGTCCAACATTCCCCATCCATGATTTCCTTCAAGCGGCCATGGATGAGAATTCAACAACACACAAAAGAGGCTTCCACCACTCCACAGTGTTTTACAACCTACTAGTTGGGAAACCAGTGAAACAGAAACACAATTGTATAATTGCACTAGATCGGAACCCCTTGTCTGGAGCATACTGAGCATAACAGTTAAGCTAGCCATACTTTTATAAACCACATTATTTGTTTATTTTGGTACCTTTATACCCCCCCCCTTTATTCTCTTATGGAAGAGGCCATACAGGACGTTCCCACATGGTCTCCCATCCATGCATTGGGCCTGACCCAGACCTGCTTAGCTTCAGCAGGCCAGCTGGTGTCATGTGCCCGTGGACCATGCCCAAGATGAGACCGTGAGCATAGATCTGTGCAGTGAATAAAGCCCCGCATCTGCTTATACAGTGGTACCTCGGGTTAAGTACTTAGTAATTCGTTCGGGAGGTCTGTTCTTAACCTGAAACTGTTCTTAACTTGAAGCACCACTTTAGATAATGGGGCCTCCTTCTGTTCTCATCCTGAAGCAAAGTTCTTAACCCTAGGTAATATTTCTGGGTTAGTGGAGTCTGTAACCTGAAGCGTATGCAACCTGAAGCATATGTAACCCAAGGTACCACTGTATACAGAATATGCTCCTGCCCTACCCAGAATATGCTCCAGCCATCATTCAGAATCAGTTTCAGAGCTAGATGAAGCAGAAAAGCACAGAGTGTTTTATTTCTCGGTGCAATGTTATGAAGGGAATAGCTGCACAAAGTTTTCCCTCCCATGCCCTCCTGGGCGGCGTAGGGTCCCAGATTTCAACAGGGTGAGCGACGGTGGCCGCAACATTAAATTAATCCATATTCACTGTTTCGGAGACTTCATTTTCAGCATGACCGCATTTGTTTGACTTCCTTGCCAAGATGCTCTTGGGCAAATCAAGTGTATTTGATAGTCCAAAGAACAGGGAAGCTCTCAATCTTCCGAGCCACTGAGCAGCAGACAGGGAGGGAAGGCTCACGTGGCACATTTCAAGGGATGCAGGTGTGATAAAAAGGAAGTGGGCTAAATTATTCTGCTCGACCAAGAGACAAAAACAGTTTAGCAGTGGTTTCATGCTTTGTGGAAATCTCTATGTATGGACAGGGGTTTTGAAAACGAAAAGGAAAGGAAGTCGTTTCTCAACTGCGCTTCTGCTCTGACAGACTCTAGCTCAGCTTCTGCCATCAACAAGTTTCGGTGGCATACTTGACAGTAGGTGAAGTTTGATGACTCATTGGACTGGCATTCAGCTCTGTGTTACATGGCAGGAGGGGAAAATTTAATTTGCTACTCGTGCGAACAAAAGCAGGCGACCCTTTGCCGGAAGGCCTCAGTTACCATCCGATGGGAAACAAGCACGCTGGGGGCCACTGTGCAATAAGGCAACCTGCCAATCAAAAAGCAAACAAGGAAAAATGACAATAAAGTTTATACCACAAGAAACCCGTGAAGGAAGGCTGCTCACAAGTCATACAAGATGGGTCTGTGGTGTCGGGGAACAAATTTGTTAAGAGTATGATGAATTTTGGCTGAAATCCTACAACCTGCTATTCTCACTACCTCTGCTATTTCAGCGAGTTCTTTTTATGTCTGTGTTAACTGACAGGTCTAGGTAACTAATTGTCTCACTGTGGCAATTGCTAGTAGTAACACAGGGAGTTGCCTTATGCAAAGCCAGACCATTGGTTTGTCTAGGTCAGCATTGTCTACCTAGACCAATGATTCTCAACTGGGGCAATATGCTCCACCCTGGTGGCAATTTAACAAATTTCAGAGGGCATTCAGAACTTGAAAGGGAGCAAATGGGGAGCATTTGGGATTTTGCGGAGCTGCTTTTCTCTGGAACATAGGCAGCTTCCTTGCACTGAGCCAGGCCATTGGTCATCCAGCTCAAAAGCGAAGCAATGTGTACAAAAATGCATATGCTAGCTTGAAGTATGCATAAAAATACATATGTAGAATGTGTATAATAGGAGACATTCACTCTAAATGCCGGTGAATTTTCATGAGGAGCTATTTATTTATTTATTTATTTATTTATTTAATGAATACTGATGTGGAAATGCAGAGGGCCTGAGACTGGCAAAACCAGACACTGAGAGAAACTGAATTTGACAGACTTGTCTATCCCTATTCACAGGTCACCTGAGGCCAGTATGAGGATTTCTTACAATTGATCTTTTCCTTGTTGAATGGTCGTGAATTGAAGACAGTCCTTCTTCCCCCCCACCCCCACCCCCAACAGAAAAAAACAACAACAGCTGCCATATGACTGGATTTGAGAGCAGCAACCAAAATAACACAGGGCTGATGGTGACACTTGATAGTGCAGTTTATTCTTAAGATGGAGGCATTTTTAGTTGTTTTTCCTCTGCATTTATTTTTGCATATGGAATGAGTCGTTTGATGCACTTGATAAAATCAAGGACAATTAAACTAAATTGAGCTTTAATTTCAGACTGAGCACATACTTTTGCGACTGAGCGTTCCCTACTGCAAGATCAGATATTGCTGATGAGCTGCGCACACCAAAATGTGGATGCCAGAAGAACAACACCAGGCGGGGGTGGGGAGAGAGAGAGAGAGAGAACATGAAGAAGGGCCTGAATTGTCCTGCCTTCCAAGGTGGACTTATATAATAATGCACCAATGAAGAAAAGAAAAAAACCCAAGTGGGTTTTTGTTTTGTTTTTATGATACAGAAGGTCAAATAGTCATTACGGCAACCACTTGGATTCTGATTAAAGTGCTAAGTGATCCAGCTGTCACCGAGTGCTATAAGGGCTGCGTTCTCCCAGCAACAGCTCATGGAGGAGCCATTCAACTTCAGGCTGCGTCAAAGCCTTCCAAATAAACAAAGCAAGTGAACACATTATTGAAAGCAGGCAGGGAAACACACCAAGCACACCTGCACCATGCATTTAAAGCACGGTCCTAGCACTTTAACTGTCTTGGCTCCCCACAAAGAATCCTGGGAGGTGTAGATGTTAGGAGACACACACACACCCATTCCCCTCACAGAACTAACACTCAGGCCCTCTTCCCAGGGAACTCTGGGAATTGCAGCTCCATGAGTGAAATAGGGGTCTCCTAGCAACTCTTGGAGCCCTTGACACCATTGAGGGAAGCTATGTATAATCGTGCTTTAAATGAATAGTGCCGATGAGGACACAGACATACTTACCTGGCTAATTTTTCAGTGGACCTTAATCCACCTGCGATCCCTTCCCTCGCCCTTTCTTCCGCTCCACCCCACCTCACCCTAGAGCTTTTATTCCCTCTCCAAGAGGGGTAAGCAAGCGTTTCTCTGTGAAGCTGACGGACAAAACATTCTTCCATACAAAAGCGCTGCAGTTTATATCAGATGTTCTGCCTTCATATTAACTCCAGCTGGCTGCCAGCTCTGAAGGCACTGCAGCTCTGGTGGCTTTTCACACAAGCCCTGATCCAATTGGCAGCACCATACCTGGGACTATCTGCATTTAGGTGTGTTTTGAACCTGTGATTACTTTTAAATCATTCTCTCCCCCTCCCCATGCTCTCTCTCTCTCTCTGCCTCTCTCTCTCTCTCTCTAACACACACACACACACACACACACACACACGACAAAAGTCTGGTTGGAAGAACAAAGCCTTTTTGGAGTGAACAGCTGAGAGAATTGCTTGCAAAATGTGCTATTTGAGAAAGGACAGTTTTGAGCTAATGGCTCTCTCCCTCTCAAAAAAAGAGGCTTTCAAGAACCAAATCATGGTAAAAATGGGCCGAACAATGGAACCTCTTTACCCTGGCATTAGCAGACATGAATCAGTCAAAGATCCATTACAGCACATAGACACAATATCAAACTTTTTTTTCCCCCAGAGGTTCTGGATCTATTAAAATAAAAAATCTGGAAGAGCTAAAAAGGCATCTGAGCCTATTGAGCCCTAGTGTATCATTTAATTAGAGACCACACCGAGCCAGGGAAAAAAAGGATTTCACATCCATCAAAACCGCCTGTTATCACAGGAAACCACAATGTCAGATGTTATACAGCTTAGAAAAATTAATAAATCAAACTCTTTTATTAAGTTGCTCTGCTCAGTTTATGAGCCATATATCTAACATTCCCTCTTACAGCACAATAGCTAGACGTTCGGAAGGTAATTATTCACATCATTTTTATCTACTCAAGAATAATTTAAGAGAGAAGGGGCGCAAGAGCAACTCACTAGTTTTGTAGAACAATTTGCCCACTATTAATGCCACAAAGGATTGGGACTCATTTTTTCCCTTTCTTTTTTTTTTTTAATCCACCATAAATATTTATTATTACTATTTACTGAATTTCTATGCCACCATTTTTCTCCAAGCAGCTGAAGGTGGCATACACTGTTCTCCTCCTCATTTAATTCCTACATCAACCCTATGATGTAGGTTAGGCTTCGAGGCAATGACTGGCCCAGGTCATCCAGTGAGCTTCACAGCTGAGTGGGAATTTGAACACTGGTCTCCCAGGTCTTAGTCCAATACCAACCACTAAACCACATAGGCACTCAGGCACAGAGCAAGAACGTCTTTGGTTTTCATAGGCATATCTTTATATATATATAAAATAGGGTCCAATCCTATATCTGAGGGGCTTCAGAATTTGGCAAATGCCCTGAAACACCCATGGAACACCACATTACCATCACAAGGCTTCATTTTTCTGAACTATGGAGAGATTTAAGAAAGATATAGTGGAGGAGAAGTCAATTGGTGCCTTCCAGAGCTTGATGGTCTCCAACTTCCATTAGCCCTAGCCAGCGTGATCAATGATCAAAGAAGATAGGAGATATAGTCCACTTAACTTTGCACTGTGTGAATAGGTAGTTTCTTTTGTCTGAACTGAATCTTCCAAAGATCAGCTTCATTGGAGTGCTAGTATTATGAGAAGGAGAAAATATTCTCTCTGCCTTCTTTCTCCTTACCATGCCTAATTTTATACACCTCTATCATGTCCTATATTAGTAACCTTTTCTCTAAACTATAAGGCTAAAAAGCCCCAAAGCCTTTCTTCATAGGGGAAATGTTGGTTGTATGTGTTTTCCTATTATTATTATTATTATTATTATTATTATTATTATACCCCACCCATCTGGCTAGGTTTCCCCAGCCACTCTGGGCAGCTTACAGTATATATAAAAACATAATAAAACGTCAGATATTTAAAAACTTCCCAATACAGGGCTGCCTTCAGAATACCCCACCTTGCCTTCCACCCTAAACACGTATTCTATAGGGCGGCCATTCTACATATATAGCAGCAGCACCTCTCTGCCCCAAGTATAACATTTCTATGTAAAAAGAAAATATGATACAAGTCAGGCGGTTAAGGTCTTGTCGGTGCACAGCAAGTGAAATGCTAATGTCATCAGCCTTTGGAGCATGAAAATGCAAAAATGTAACAAAGAAAGGAGTCTTCCTTTCTTTCAACTTTCATATACATATTTAGTCCAGGTACTACAGTGATCTCTGTATATACATATAAAAGGACAAGTTGTTATGATGAGTGTCAGAAGTGTGAATGAGCTCTAACACAGGTGCCACTTACAACTTTCAGGCATGGTTTTGAATGAAAAAACAGGAGCCCAAGTGCCAATTCAATAAGGAGTTCCTCTCTGTCCATCCTGTTGTCCCTCATAGGTAAAGAGGCACAAGTGCAGGACAGGGACTGAGTATATTTCTTAAATTTCTAAGCCACATACTCCATGACAGTTGCAATAGAAAATATACATGACCAGCACCATCCCCATAATATTCTCCTATCAATTCAAACAAACATTTCATATCAATTATCAGCACTCATTCACTTTATATTGCCACCCATCAATCATGATTCCCTGGTCAGCTTACAAAGATAATACTAAAAATATAATATAGAATTATTAAAATCAGAAAGGAAGTTATTTTTAGAAATATTAAAAGTCAGAAAGAAACAGCTAACATCTTCCCTTCCAGCAGAGGCAGTATAAACAGTTCATAGTCCAGATCTGAAACAAAATTAAAAATATATGAGCGAACAAATACATTTTCTCCTGGCACTGAAAAGACCAGAGAGACAGTGCTTGCTGAGCCTTTCTCGTGAGGCTGTTCCATAACCTGAAAAGGTCTGCTCTTTAGCCATCACTTGCCTCACGTCACTTGCCAATATACAAGCTGTCCATCATTATGAAGGTAGGAAAGAGGCAGCGCTAGCTCACCCCCTTTGCTAGAACTGTGTGATGGATCCCAGTAGTAAGGGGCCCTTAGGACAATGAACACAGGATCAACTGAGAGAGGATCGGGGAACCGCAGCGGCTAAAGAATGCAAATTCACCATGTTCTTAAGCCCCACCCTGAAGGAGCCCAGAGGTCACCAGGAAATGGGAGACTTCTCCTGGGATCAATTAAGATGCAGGACTTTGTGCCCTGTCAGTCTAGAACACAACTTGTCCTCATTCTTCATCTTTCCCATACAATGAAGGGCATTCACCTGCACAGGAATATGATATAGGAAAAACCAAACTGTACTGTTTCCCATTTAGAGCAGAGGTGGGAAAGATCAGGCTTAGGAGTAAAATGCAGCCCTCCAGGCCTCTCTCTACGGGCTTTGGGATGCTCTCCAGGCCATCACCCTTCTGCCCCAAGCACATTGTTCACCAGTCCTGCTGGGGAGTGTCAAAAAATAAGCCTCATGGGCAGTGCTTTTTTTCCTAGGAAAATAAGTGCCAGTAGTCACCCTGAGGTTGTTACAGTAAGTGCCATACTTTTTAACAACAAAAAAAGAAGTGCCGGTACTGTGTACCCTTTAAAAAACACAGTTTATGGGTTCCATTAAGCAGCTTCTTTCTTTAAGCCCTCTCTTAAGATAAAGTTGACCTGGCAACATCTCCCATCTTCTTGAGGAGCATTGTGGCTTGAGTCAGAATTTTCTGCATCAGGTCCAATAAAAGAAAGCACTACAAGCTTTAGGGCAGGAATGGGGCTGTTCTGGGGACCTCCCCATGTTGTTGGACTCAAACTCCCATCAGCCCCAGCTGGCATGCCCAATGGTCAGATTTGATAGGAGTTGGAGCCCAGCATCTGGGGGGCCACAGGTTCCCCAAACCGTTTGGATTGCCATACGTCCTCTTTTTCCAGGACACATCCTTCTTTTCCATGAGTAGAGTTGTCATAGCGATCCATAGTTAAAAGTAGAAGCCAGCGAACGTGCCCTTTTTTTTTGCTCTTCAAAATATGGCAACCCTAAAGTGCCTCCCTTAGAAGGAAATAATCTCTTTCTGCTCCAAGCCCCACTGACATGAATGGGAACTGTACAAAAACACAGCTTGAGCAGTTTCCATGCATTGCAATGGGGCTTGTGCAGGAGAAATGCCTGCAGGATGCTGCACAGCTTAAAGCATGAAAAGAATATTCCCTTTTGATCTTCACCCTACAATATTTTTGGACTCCTTCTTTCTGATCAAAAGAGCTGTAAGAAATCTGCCCTACCAAGAACTCAGTTTGCTCCATGGTCTCAGATGCTGTTGCTATCTCTCTATGCAAACACAAGCAAAATGTTTCCAGTCACCCAGAGACTGGCTTGATGGTCTCATCTGCAAACAGCAACTTACAAATATAGGCTGAATCAATGGCAAATGAAAATACTTTGCAAGGGAAAGTCTGATGGAAGAATCAACATCTGAATTAAGAGCTTTTCAAGTGTGTCAAAAGAAGAGACTATGAACATGAATAGAAATGGGTGGCAGAAAAGGAGACTTGGGAGCCATGGATAACTAGCAGCTCAGAGTACAGTGAAAGAGGGATTATTGCTTTGGGGTTTTCTTTTTCCTAAAGAACCAAGAGAGCAAAAATATAAGGCCAACTAGATATCACTGAAATTTGCAGCCATTGAGGCTGTCAAGATATTAAATTATACAGGACACACAGGCAAGGCTGGAATATAACCTTCTGCCAAAGATTTGTTTAAGAAACATCAAAGCAGCTAAATTTAATCACATTGAGCTTAGTCTGGTATTCTCTTTCATTTTCAGCAAGTTTAGAAAATTAATAATGTTATTGGCAAACATTTATTCATATCAGCCATGCTACAACGCTAGCCTGCTTACAGTTGGAGGCCTTTGCAAATGAATATTTTAGCCACTTTCTGCCCAATTTGGAATGAAGATGTGTGTGCTTCTGACAGATAAGAAACCAGCAGCAATGGGGGGGAAATTACACTTACGAAAGCACACACCAGGATCGCCACTGAAATCTCCCTTGAATCAAATCAATTTTTTCTTTATTTTTTTAAGTCTTTTCAAACTGCCACTATGCCATGGAGACCAAGTCTCAAAGTTCTGAGTACCCATCCAAATAATGTGTTGTACTAAATGACTTCCTCCATGGATCTAAGGAAATAAATTATAGAACTTCAATCACCCTTGACTACGACAGCAGCCTTTTCCCCAACATGTGAGGGTGGGGACCCAGCCCCTGGCAGTGGTGGACTTTGGTTATGTCCTAAGCAAGGACAAAAATTGCTTTTTAAATGAACCTCTCAGTAGGTACTTGTATAAATATAGGTGGTGGTGGTGATCAACATTTTGCACCCCCTTGGCTTGGTGCCCAGTGTAGGGGAATCTACACTGAGATTAGCTGCCCCTGGCCAGTCTCAGGTGGACTCTATCTTCCTCTGCCCTCCCTCTTTCAGTATCTGCACATCTCTCTTGCTCACTTTTCTTGTGCAGACCAGCCCTTTAACAAGGCAGATGCAGCACTCCGGGGTGGGGTGGGGCTTTCATCTGGACTCAGATTACAAAGCTCTGCCAATTGCTTCTCAGGCAACATGTTCTGCAGGACTATTAACCATAGTCCTGAACCAATATTTTGGTCCCTGTCCAAGTTCCTCACCGTCTTTTATCTCCCTCTGTTACACAACCGCAGGCCTACTGGGCTACATCTTGCTTGGCCCACCACTTCCTTTGATGGTGGACATCATACTGGATCAAAATACATTTCTCCTCTTCCTTTCATGATGTACCAAGTTTGCATAGCCTTGGCTGAAAGGAAAGGCAATGATACTGAAAGGAGCAAGAACATTTAAAAACTGTGATGGTGGTGCCCTAACCTTCTTTCAGTCACCAGCTGAACACCTTTGACTTAACACATGTTGTGCTGCATACGTATGGGGCTTGTTGCATTTCAAAATTATTCCAATGTTTTAAGCAATGGTATGGTACTAGTTTATTGGGTCAACTGTATGATTTTCCAAATAATTTACACCCTACTAATTATTACAGCACCTTGCGCACCCTAAACCTCCCAGGCAGCACCCCTAGGATAAACTACCCAGGCAAAGAATGAAGGGGGTTCGTTACCTACAGAGAGAGAGATACATCTGAGTGCTGTCCATTGTCTTGTGCTTGTAGAAAAGGGAGACATTTCAATAAAGACATAAAAGAGGCATGAGCATCAATAGATGCTATTTTACGTACTTGCAAATTAAGCTCCAAAGTTTAATATTGTTCTGCCACTGATTATTTTTGCAGAACACCAGCAGAGGCACACTCATTCATGTGAATAAGTACTAACTGCCTACAAAATTACCATTGATTTGAAAGAATTGATTTCTCTACACCAGCAACGCATTAAATCTTTTTTTTTTAAGGAATACATTTTCTGTGGAGCAGAAAGCAAAGTGTAAGTTGACTTAAAAAAAAGAAGATTCAATTCCTCAATTGTCTTCTGTTTGAATGGCCTCCCCACACACACACATTTATCTTATTTAATGGCTATTTTATTGTCATGTGTTTATTTTCTTGTGAGTGAAAATTTATTAGATTCACAGATTTGAAGACCAGAGGACCAACAAGGCAAAGACAATCCACATGCAGAAATAGGAGCTAGGTTGCTCTTTTTGGATTCCTACCCCCTGAAGAATAGCAGGAAGTGGGGCAATGCATGTGCATAGCCTTTGGGCTGGAGGTGCACCAAGGAGCTCTGATAATCTGCTTGGGCATGGGAGACATTTAACCCAGGTAGGTTCAACTCCTCTGCATCAGCTGCCATCTGAATTACCAGCATCAATCATTTAATTAATTAGCAGGCAAGAAATCCCTGTAAGCAACAATGTGTAAATTACGATGATGCTGTACATTAGGATCTCCACATTAGGGCCCATAAATCAAATACTGTTTATTTTTGTATTAACAGCCATTTATGTGCTGTCCCCAAACAGTGTTCTCTGGAAATAATAAAGGATATAATAAATAAAAAATGGAACAATAAAAGAAGTAAACGAATTATAGCTTAAACACTTGGCATTAAAAAAAAAAACACCAAACATCAGCAGAGGGTAAAACAGCATCATGAAAATTATACAGCGGACCTAAAATTGGATGAATTCAAAAAGTTCACCATTTAAAAGCCTGCATAAACAAAAAGGTATTCATCTGGTACCAAAAAGAACACAAAAAATCTGCCTCTCTGGTAGGGCATTCCATAATCTGACTGTTGCCTCTGAAGCCCTTTCCTCAGTAGTCTTGGGTACAGTGATGGTTCAATTAATAAAAAAAGCTTTCTGCTTTGCATGCTGTGTTAAGGGCTTTCGATGTTCACAGACACTCCAAAATGTCAGGAAATTGCAGCTAAAGGCCACACCATTAGCAGATGCATTATTTAGACCATATGGAGATAGCATGATATGGAATGCTGCCGCTTCACCACTACATTGGAGGTGGATGGCTGTCAGTGGCAGAAGAGTGGACCTATATGCCAGATTTGTCTGTACACTGAAACAGACACATGGAATCTATACAACTGAAGCTTTCTCCCCACCCCCCAATCGCTTAATATTTCTAAGAGGGTAAATTGAAAATCTGGAAAATTTACTCGGTTAAAACAAAAGCTGGTTAGAGCATTTCTAAGCAATACCAAGTCCCTTGCGATTAAGTCTTCTTGTGAAGTTCTGTAATCCATAATTGATTAAGCACCTATCCTTCACAGCAGCTGACACACTTGTCCAACGCGTAGCATGAGGAATCATGCACGGGTAATTAAAGGAGCAGAAAGCTTCCGCTTGCTGTGAAGATGGCAAATTTCTACTGCGCAATCGTTTAAAATGAATGCTAAGCAAGGCATTAACATTAATACAATGCCAAATGATGTGAAGCAACTCACCCATGTTGGAATTAAACAGAAACTAAAAATATTGACTCTTCAGAATATGGTCAAATTAGCCCAGTAGGGCATTGTGAGATGGTTATAACTTGCTCACGCAAGGCTGCAAAGGTGTGGCGGGAGAGAAAGATGGTGTCACATGTTGGAGGTAACAGTGATTTAGGGTCAGTGCAGACCCAACTTCCATTGCACTATAGCTCCTCTTCCATCACATCTAATGTGTGGACAGCAGACAAGCACATCCGGTATGGGAGGCAGTGCCACCTGCTCTCCCACCTGCTTTAATCAGTTGAATCCTCATGCGCATCACTGCCAATGATAGAAGCATCCCACTGTCTCACAGTAAATTGCATTTTATCACAGTGGCAGATCATTTTAGTGAGGGCTATTATGAATACACTCATCATTAGGAAAGATAGGGGTTGAGGTTTTAATTATGCACAATAGGCAAACTTAACCACTAGACTCTGTGACTAGAAAACTCAGTATAATTTCACTCCATAGGTTGAGACTGGAAATAAGGAGGAGTGATTACCTCCCTATTCCAAAATAGTATAGTTATGTTGGGTTTTTGAGCCCCTTGAGCATCTGCTACTGCCTCCTCCTCCTCCTACCCCCTAGACAAAAAAAGTTACCTTGGGGAAGACAGCAGGGTAGTTGTGGCAGGTGGTTCCATAGATGTAGTTGTACAGAGCATCTTTTTCTCACTGGGGATCTTAGGACTAGTCACATCCCACCTCAACGGGGGGGCGGGAATCTCCACACATCTGTGGGAACACCCACTGCTGTCTCCATTCCTTTCCCTGTCACCTTTCCCAAGGTAGCTTCTTCACAATCTACTGGCATATAAATCTGTAGTAGATACATCACAAAGAACACTGCCAAAAATAAATATAAATATTGCCACTGCAGAAGGCAGATTTGTCAAGAAACTATGTTTAAACCTTGTAGTGCATACTGTTGTTTGCACGCCAAGATGAACAAATGTCCAATCACCTAGACCAGGGATGGGGAAAGTGTAGCCCACTCTATGTTTTGGTCTTCAGCTCCCATCAGAAGGATATATTCATAAACCAGCCTGGTCAATGTTCAGGGATGATGGGAGTCCAACAACATCTGGACTCTGGAGGGTTACACTGGTTCCTTACCCATGAGCTAGGCTTTGCCCAGTAAATGCAACTCTCCAAGAAATAAATCAAAGGCAGCATAGAAAAAATCAAGACATTCAAGGGTACAGGAAGCTGTCAAAAGGGCAAATCATTAAAGGATATTCTTAACATTGAACTTTGCATCTTGTACGAAATTAAAGAGAAGGTATTTTAAGTCCATGTGATGGCTGATCTTATCTAACAGTCAGCTATGAATATCATTACCACATTTGGGTATTTGCAGACAGCCTCTGTGTCATGAAAGTACAACAGTTTATTAAATAAAAGACAGGCATCTCTCTACAAAGCTCAGGTAAAGCCGGAATGAAGAGTCCTGAGTCATTATTCTTTTTTTTTACATGGCTGTGGAGCTTAATGGCTTTGGAACTATGCACCTTGCCCTCCTCCCCATGAATTCAGATGCCAGAAATGTTTCTTCTTGTGTACTGCTTGACACACAGGCATTTAACAGGTCAGTTATCAACCTAGGGTGACAACCAAGGCATAAGAAAAATATTCTTTATTCTTCCCATTAACTCCCTTTTCAAATTACCCTATGATCACAGTACCTGATGAGCATTCACAATGTTACCTGAAAAAAAGACTCAAATTGTTAAGTATACTCTGCCCAATAAACCCTTAATTTTTTTAAAAAAAAACAACCAGCGCATATTAGTTAATGTCTATGGATTACACACTCTCTGTACTTAACATAGGAATAGGGCAGTTTTACCAATGTCTTTTTTTGAAACCAGACTTTTGCTTTACCAGTAAGATATATCCATCTATTTACATAAAGTACAGGCAACTTTAGGCACATTTCTGAGTCACATTTGTGAATGGTTATGGCTCATTTATAAAAAGCAATTATGGGGGCACCAATCTGAAATGGGAACTGTGAAGTAAGGAATGGGGGATATTACAAATAGTCATTGGCAACATGTTTTAGTTTTTTTAAAACAGAATGTATTGGATTATCCCCAGACAGGTAAATTGAGATTAAACAGGAGGAAATTTAGGATGGCATTTTTAGGCCAATGATGTTGTGTGGCTGCTGCAAAAAACTTTCATGTTTGAGAGCAGTAGCGATTCCAGAATAAAAGTAAGGGGAAATGTCTGTGTGTCTTATGGAGAGAATGTGTCGTCCCTGGAGCCGAATCGCCCGAGTGCAACGCCTGCCGTTGTCCCACCCTCCTGGTTTGGTGGCGGCCTCCCCTTTCCCCTGAAAGGTTTGGGAGTGGTGGGCAGCCTCTGCGATGTTGCCTCACGCTCCCAAGCTGCTCTCTTTGAGAGAGGCTTTTACCAACGGACTCCCCTTTCCCCTGATGGCTCTGGGGATGTTGACTGGAGGACGGCAAGAAGAGGCAGCTGCCGAAAGAGGGGAGGAAGAGGACCAAGAGGAGGGGGACGAAGAAGCGGGGCAAAGGGAGAGGAGGTAGGTTGCTGCGAGTGGAGAGTCATGGTAGAGGGCAAAGGAGAGGCAGCAGCGAAGGGGAGAAATTGCAGACGTCGCCTGAGGAGTTTGGGCGGATGGGACGGAGAGGAGGCGGCTGGAAAAGGCGCCTGTGCTACTTGGGGAGGGGGAGAAAAAAGTGGGGAGAAAGAAAGCCTTCCAAGCCTCCGCAGGAGAGCGATACTCGCAGAGGCTTAGGATGGAAGCTGCGCTCCACCAACCATATGGCTGGCAGGTGCGCAGCTTCCCTCCCAAGCCTCTGTGGGGATCGCTCTCCTCCCGAGGAGGCTGTGATTCAAAATATTTTTCTTCTTGTCTTCCTCCTCTAAAAACTAGGTGCGTCTTATGGTCAGGTGTGTCTTATGGAGCGAAAAATACAGCACCCATCTGGAAGCACCCAGTAGCATGAGGTAACAATTAAGGTGGAAAATACAGCTTATCCATCATGTGTATATGATCTATCCCAGGGACTATGTGGAATTTAATATTAGCATACCCTAAAGTTCCCAGCAGCCATTTTGATTAAGCAAAATCTAAAGATCTATATGCAAAAATACTGCTATAGTTCCTAGGTTTGCAGCACACGGTAGAAACAAAGAAAAATATTGTTTCCAAATCTCATTGGGAATGAAAGCATATGAATCTGAAGCAATGCTACAATTTCCCCAGGCTATTATTTTCCAAAAGATACTTGACTTCAGAGACCCAATACTTCAAAATTCCGCTCATATAGCCCACAGATATTCCAATCTTTTAGTAGTCCTCAACAGTTATCTAGACATCTCTTCATTTCATGCTTTTGCTTTCTATGCTGAAACATAATTTAACATTTTCTACTTACACACACACACACACACACAGAGAGAGAGAGAGAGAGAGAGAGAGAGAGAGAGAGAGAGAGATTGTGTTATGACTGTCTAACATAATTGAAATTGCCATAGGGTTATCCACTTGAATAGGCCTACAGGATAGATAAAATAAATAGGTATCTAGAGATATCTTGAATTCTCCTGAAGACAACATATGGATAATGCTCTCTTCACATTTCCTGTAACTGAACATGCAATTAGAAACACAGAACTTCCCTCCATGCTACAATTGTCATTTTGAATAAATCTGCCACATTTAAAAAGCAGATCTCATAGCATAGCCTCCCCTCACGTAGGCACACCTGAAAAATGTGTCTGGGATAAATTAAATAATCTAAATATGCTAATTCCTGAATAGTTTCTATAAATACGAATTTCTTTTGTAACTATAAGACATTTTAGAACAAGCCCGTTCTACACACTCAGAATATATTACCAACTTCAAATACAATATCCCAAAATGAACTGTGTTTCTCATAATTTTAATGTAGGTTTATTTTTCTCTGTGTGTTTATATAATATTTATATATTTGGGGGAAAATCTATATCCCACATTCATATAGAAAAATTCTGTATCCCATATTTTTAAGATTCCCTTTCCTACAGCACTTGACATATTTTCAGTGGATATAATTCTCCCTCTCTAGGATTCACTTTGCCACCCAAATGGGTGGTGGTGTCATCTAATCAGAGCTATTAGTTTCCTTCACTATTCTCTTGAAGGAAGGGGTGGGCTCATGTCCATGGGTCCCTTGCTTCTTTTTAACACAAGCCAGTTTTTCACAGACACTGCCTACAACTAGAGTTGAGTTAAAATAATGCTGCCTAGTAGGACACACACACAAAAAGAACTCCTGTTATAGGTGCCCAGGATGCCATCCCAAATCCCATTTCTGTGTATTATTGTTCTGAGTTGATCTCCTTATGTCATGTTCCATTTGGGGAAATGTTAACTTTCATACCTGCCTCCAGAAGTGCTATTTTTCTAGAAAAAGAGGTGCAGGAACTCACCATGAACGCCTCCCTTGTTTCTCTTAGAATGGAAATGGTGCCCACCTGAGAGGTGCCAGAACTGTGTTCCGGAAAGTTCTGGCTGGGGGGAGGGGTTTGAAGCCTTGCCTTCATAAATGGCACTTCATCTACCTCATATGCAGTGGAGGCTGGTCTAATGGAATTACAGTGGTGCCTTGCAAGACGAAAAGAATCCGTTCCGCGAGTCTCTTTGTCTTGCGGTTTTTTCGACTTGCGAAGCAAGCCCATTAGCGGATTAGCGCTATTAGCGCTATTGACAGTTTAAGGGCTATTAACGGCTATTAAAGGCTTAAGGGATTAGCGGTTTAGCTGCTAAAAGGCTTTTAGCAGCTTAGCGCTTCAGTAAAAGGGGTTGGGGAGCGGGGAAAAAACTCAAAAATTTTCGTCAATTTTCGTCTTGTGAAGCAAGCCCATAGAGAAATTCGTCTTGCGAAGCGCCTCTGAAAACGGAAAACCCTTTCGTCTTGCGGGTTTTCCGTCTTGCGAGGCATTCGTCTTGCGGGGCACCACTGTACTGGGGAATGCCACCCCCTACTGAAAATGAAATATTCTCCTCAAATCTCACAGTCACACCACCTCTCCTGCCCCACCCCCCATTGTATACTTCCATGAACTTACAGAGGCATTTCTGTCCATCTTATTGTCCTCTGGCCATTCAGCTCTATCTACCACTCCTAAGCCAAAAAGTACAACTATAGCAAGAAAAACCAGGTGACTGATCAGGTAGCCCAAGTCCTATCCATAGTTTCTTCCATGCTTTCCAGGCACAGTCCACACTTTTAAAGCCCAGTGCCTGAGTTTTAAGCAAACAGCAATTGAGAGAGAGAGATGGCCTGTGTATGTGTTGCAACAAATTCTGTATCAGCCATTCCCCTATACAGTGGTACATCAGGAGTATGTAAGCTGAAGCGCATGTAACCCAAGGTAACACTTTACAGTGGTACCTCAGCTTACATACTCTTCAGGTTACAGACTACGCTAACCCAGAAATAGTACCTTGGGTTAAGAACTTTGCTTCAGGATGAGAAGAGAAATTGTGCTCCGGCGGTGTGGCAGCAGCAGGAGGCCCCATTAGCTAAAGTGATGCTTCAGGTTAAGAACAGTTTCAGGTTAAGTACGGACCTCCGGAACAAATTAAGTACTTAACCCGAGGCACCACTGTATTCACTTATTAAAAGCTGCTGTAGCTGCTGGGTGGAATAGAGCAAGTAAGGTAGATCTGAGCCACATGCAGTTCCACAATATTTCCAGAAAGGGTGTGTGGATCTGCTTCCAGCAAGCCCCTCCCCTGGCAGGAAATTTATATTGAATGCATTGGAATGGAGAAAAATGCTGTTACACAATTATTTCTACTTAGGGTTGCCCGATTCCAAAGATGACACACATCTGTAGGTGGGGCAGGAGGGGGGTGAGGAAGAAAAATAGTAGTAATAATGCAGGTGCAGGTGTATTGAAATATTTAATAATGGTAACTAAAATTGAAAATGACATACCCTCCCAACATTTTGTGAGAAAAATTCAGAGCATCCCCCCCCCTCATCTCACATCTCCATGGGTCCCCCCCTCCCTGCTGCTAACCCCTTCCTTGCTCTCTCCTTCCCTCCCCTCTCTTACCTTTGCTGTCTTCGGCCTCCTGCTCACAAGATGGTGTGTCTCCAGAAGATGTGAGGCTAAATGGCCCCAGGAAGGTCGCCAGACACAACACAAAGCCTAGAGCGACCCCAGGAAGACTGTGTGAGGCCTGGCAGCCACCGGAAACAATTCAATGTCTAAGTGAGCCCTGGAAGGCCACACGAGGCCTCACCAGTGAGTCCTAGAGCGACCCTGGTACAAATAGTACAAAAAATAAAAACCCAGACATTTTGCAAAATATAAAAAATCCACCTGGATGATTTTACCTTTGAAAAAGAGGACATGTCCAGGTGTATGGCAATCCTATTTCTACCTTGCTCTAAAACAGAGTGCTTCAGCTCTGTGCCTGTCTGGATATGACTACACATCCTTTTCCAAACCTGGAAGATATTCCCCCAAATATCAGACATAATAGAGGTTGATTGTGATTAGTCTGATGTGATGAAGTCTGCACATAAGCAGACATTATCACTTCACATTTTCAGGACTGAGCCATGCATTGTAAATATGTTCTGATGTGCTCTGATGTGCCCTGGCTCAAATGAAACAATCGTTTTTGGTCTGTTGTTTGGGACTGCATAATCTTTTTAATTTAGGGGGGAAATATTTTGGATAATGAAAAGCTGGATTGATTTGGGAGGGGGTGAGGAAACTGCATGCAACCGGAAGCACATTTTCATCACATTTTAAACATTTATGTTTAGCTTTTTAGCAACAGATGTATAAACAATAAATGAATTCCAAAACGTACACATCATTTGGTACGACTTACCATAATTTGTAAATAAGAGGTATGGAGTCAATCTTGTCTGAAAATCATGACTGAGCCCTCTTACATGGAAGCTCTTTCCTGTCCTTAGATATGCAGAGAAGAATTTGATATTTATTTATTTATTAGTGATGTTGATGGTGTTTTAGAGGAGACAGTGGTACTCTGTGCATGTGTAATGGCCTGTGCTATTTTTACAGAAAAAGAGGTGCTGGAACTCACAATGAACACCTCCATTGTTCTCTTATAATGGCAATGATGCCCACCTGAGAATTGTCGGAACTCAGTTCTGGCAATTTCTGGTTCAAAAAAGCCCTTGGCACACTTTCCTAAATAAATGCTATTGTGATGAAAACAGAAAGGATAAAAATTGCAGCCCTACATCTTACCGGACACCACTGCTTGGTTGTGAAACAGGCAAATAAATCCAGAAGCCTCTTTGGGAATTACAGCTTATTTTCAGCTTATTTAGTTGTCTGTTCTGAATGAAATCGCTCCCTCTTCAGTATGGTTGACTCGTGGCTGATTGAAACATGCAGATTTGACTGGGTACAGCACTCACAATGGAGTCACATGCCAGGCTTGCTTTTCAGCATAGGAGCCGAACCAGTATAAAAAATGTATAGACAGGGTGGCTGCTCTCATAATAAAATAAAAATATAATATCTCCTGGGGCACAAAATGAGGTGAAAACCCTAATGAAGAGACTCTGCCTTTGAGTTTCTTCCCAGCCTTCTTCCCTTTCCAAGAGCCTTTACAGATGCATCCGGCTCTTCCTATCCTTCATAGGATTTCTCAATATAACTACCATTTCTCTCTCCTGTAGTCACAGAAAAGCTAACTGAAAAGTTTCATTGCCATCCTGCCAACCTCTATACATGACACTGATGACTGGTCATCACTAAGAATGGGCCTGTTGTTTTTTTGATCTTTTCCTTTAATCAGGCAACTTAATTTATTCCTCATTTTTGTCTAGGCAATTTTATCAGCTGGGATCTGTCAGCTCTCTTCAGCCTCTTTTCTGCAATCGTATCTGAAAATGAGCTCTGCCAATGCAAATTCCTTTTTGGAATATAGTCTGTGGCTACAGATTTGCTTGGTTCATTTTATCCATTTAAGCAGCCATTATTTCTACCATTATTCTTGCAGAGAATTGAATTATTTCATCTTACTGCTTGCTGTTCAGTTTTTCTAGATTATGTTGTACATGTACACAAATCAGCAGGCTTGAAAATGATTGGAATAAATTAAGTAATAACTTCATTTCAGAGAAAGTTCTGCCTTAAGATGGAACATAGTATAAATCAAGGGTGTATAACCTGCAGCCCACCATGCCTTGGGCTCTGGCACCCCCTTCTTGACCCCACCCTGCAGTGAAGCTTAACAAAAAAAAGTGCCCCCATTTGTAAATGAGACCTATTTCCCCCCTTAAACTGAACTACCATTATTTTAGATAACTGACTTCCCTCAAATATTTAAAATATATTTTGCAGCAGAATGTAATGACATTTTCCTGGAATGTCATTGAATGCAAATGTTCTGCATTACTTTATTTTTAAAAAACCAGCCCACTCAAGCTTCCTTTTATGTGGTCCAGTCAACTTTTCTGCTGCTGATGACTTCGGTCTCAGACAAATGGAGGCCTTGCACTGATTAAGGCAAGCTGGTCCAACTGAAATTGTGTTTAGGATTATTCTTTCATCTGTTTCTCATGGAAGCCTCTTGTTCTTTCATAGTTTCAGCTAAGTCAAGGCTTTCACCCTTTGGAAAGAAAATGTGAAGCATCTATTCAGCTCCCCCGACCCACAAATGCAAGGGTGAGAGCAAATTTAAAAGGCAAAATGCATTTGTACAAGTGAAATGGAAATCTCATTAATTCAATATAACCATTAATAATGTGAATGAGGACACAAGCAATGGGCATAATTTATGAAAATAATAAATACTGGTACGAAGCTATGGATCTAGAAGCATTTAAGTCATAACCAGCTGTTACAGCATGCTAGAATACTGAAAGACAGGATAAATATTAGTAATAGATATTTAAAATTTACACGTATTATTTGCAACATAGCTGAAAGGTTGCTATTACCATAAGTGTCCAAATGGCACTAGAAATCATGTTATGCTGTACCTGCACGACAGAGCTTTAAATCTAGGGCAAAACAATTTTATCCATTTAGAAACTTACATTTTATCCATGAGTGCAAAGTGATTGCATAGCTTTTCACATCTATTTATAAGGCTGATGGGAAACTACTGCTTAAGTGGCAGCTATCTTCTATAGGTGAACAGGAATATATGTAAGTAAAATAATTTTTGGTCAAATTTCAACTTCTCAAGAAGAATAAACTTATTTTATCTGTTCAGTGCCCAGAAAGATAAATGTAACATTTTAATAGACAGGTTTCAAAATGGCTACTGAACAAAGCATAAAATGCATTTTCATGTATAAAAACAGGGGAGGGAAATATTAAAACTTTTAAATATTTCCTAATATAAACACCATTTGGTTATCATTACATAACAAATAAAGTTTTCGCAGATCAGTAGCTAGCTGAATGCCTAAGTGACTTATACATATCAATAAGTATAAACAATCAAAATACTAAATGGCTTATTTTACAGTCAGCTTGTGAAATGCTATTACATTTGTTCCTAGATCTTAAACATGTAATAATTGCTCAAGGTCTAAATAATGTGGCTTCTCTGTAGTGATGGAATAACTAATAAATTTGCTATACATCAGCAAAAACCAGGAAAACTGTTTAATTCGTATATTTAAACTACAATCACTGGATGAGAATACTCATAACCAGCATTTGCCAATCTAGTGCCCCCCCATATATGTGAGACTAGCTGAGGGCGGGGGGGGGGGGCTGAAGTCAAAACCACTGAAGGCCACTAGGCTAGGGAAGAAGACTGCTCTTGTTTGGTACCTAACATGGCTCTTGCTTTAAAAATAGGAGGTCTGGGGGTTCCTAATGCTACTTTCAGCAACAAAACTTTACCCTTTTCTATTAAAAGTTTCTAAGAGGCCATTTCCCTGGAAGGGAAACCACACTTCACTTCTATTCATCACCTCAAGTATCTCCTGGAATTTCCCCCAACATTTTCTCCACAGAATTATTGCAGTGTCATTAACATGGTTAGCGTACACATCAACATGATGAACATCTTTTGACATAATCCATTTACAGCTGCTGTACAGAAATTAAGCTTTGCTTTTTCATATGGAGGATTGATTGTGCCTACCAAAGCATAAAACCTAAAATGTGATATTAAAAAGAGCATTAACAGATGAATGTGGTTCTTCGGACTAAACAAAAAACAAAACCCAATACCTATCCAAAAGGATTTACACAACTTGTGTTACTTCTTTAATATAAAAATGGGTTTTTTTCTAAAAAAAAAAAACCAAACCTGATAAACTTTTATTTTAAAGAGTACACTGCATGAACATTTGCCGCCGTTTGTCTTTAAACATGAACCTAAAAAACATAAGAGAACTATGCTAAATAAAACAAAGCAACAAATCTTAACTGGTTAGAGTCAACATCTTTGCAACACCACTTGGAAAAAGAAAAGGGCTACTTTGTCATGGCTTCACAGTTCCAGTTTACTAGTATAAAACGTTAGATTTGAAAGGTACCTATCAAACAAGGTGGCTTTCCATTGATTCTACACTTTTTTTTTCATCTAACCCTTTGGATTAAATCTGTTCTCAGTTTCCACAAAGCAATATTCAACTTGTCAAGTACAAAACAAATCTGAGTCCATGATGTTGCATTCCAAAAAAAATGCACATAAGTATTTACAGGATGTTTACAATAACTTTTTGCAAATGTCCCACACACATCGTTTGTAGAACTGTAAACAACACGGTATTCTCTCAGTCTTTAAATCATGGCCGTGGTCTTTTAGGAGGTGGCGGTGGCATGAGTTCAGTGTCAGGGTCCAGGTGGTGCTTGCGGGTCTGTCCTGCAGCTGCTGCTGCTGCTGCTGTACATTTTTCAATGAAGTCGAAAAGGATTTCCTTTGTCACTGGATGTCGTATGCTATTACACACAGCTGTCGGGGGTGCGGGAGAGAAACACAGTCAAATAACGATGTGATAATAACACACGTGAATAGTCATGTGATAAAGTCAACTTTTCCTAAGTTGAATATAGCTAGTCAATTTAGGGCATCCCCCCTAAGCAGTAAGCCATTGGCACGGTCCACACATAATACTAAGCCAGGATATCATGTGATTTAAACAAGCCTAAGGGAGTCCAGGAGTAGCACTCCTGTTCGCCTCTCAGCCAAGTGATTGTACAAACCAGAATTTGGCTTTCTGTTTTCTGATTCTGGTCATTATACATTAATCAGGATCTATCGTTTAAAAGAAACAGGCCAGCTTTATAACCCATATTTTGAAGCTGGCTTGTTTTGCAAATGACCTCTGTAGTAAGTTATAAACATTACATGTACAGTATGGAAGTACCGTAAAAGCAGAGTTGATCCAAATATTTCATGATAAACAGAAATGCCACAAAGCTGTCATATTATGGAGTGAATCACACTCCCTCAATTACACAGGGTTGTATCCAATGAAGTCATCCCACTTACACAACATAACTCCAGCCCATGAGTCTCCCAAATCTGCTCTGGAGGGTTGAAAGACTCCCAGAACAAATCTGGAGGGTGCACAAAGGGAGGGAGGAAGCAGGCGTTCCACTGCATAAAGTGAGGTCCTTGCACGAACAGGACAACTTTGTTGGATATGATCCATAAGACTGATTACTACATATATCACAGTATCTGTAATTCAAATTTCAGGCTGGCAAAAAGAACAGAACTTTGAGAAATGGGCAAATAATGCAATGCTGGTCTCCTGAGGAAGACCAAATTCTTCATTCCATTAGCAGCGGGCAATGTCCTCCCTGAGCCCTCATTTTGCTCCCCCACCATGTTGTTCTGTCAGGTGACACTGGTAGAGAGGAGCCAGTTCCAACATGGCAGCCAGTAAACTACCACCAGTGGTTCTGCCGCAATCAATCGCCAGTAGAAAACATTTTGGTGCATTGGAGGCTTTTCAGTCTGCTGATCCACCTCTGCCTGGAGCAATAACAGCAAAAAAGGCACAAAAGCCTACCCCCCCCCCCTTCTACCCTGGATGGCAGGGCCTCAGACATGGGCGAGGATCTTCCACTCTGCTCCACACCTCCCTATCGTCAGTCAGGTAGCCCTGCAGTATGATTTGCTATGGTAAACCACAAAAAGGTGAGATGAGGACTTGTGGTTGAACTCTGTATCTGCTTTATGAAAATGTAAACACAAAGGATATCATTCACCTAACAAAGAAGGGCTTCTGCTTGCGCAACAGGGCTTTCCCCTTTTCCCCTTGTGCCTCCTGAAATTGCCTCGAGAGTAGGGGTCATAAGAACTCCCAAATCAGTGACCTGAATCAAAATTTTAGGTCAGAATTAATTAATTGGAAGCATCCTTCTTATTAAAGAAATGGCATCTCTTCAGGTGTGAAATTGGCATAGCAAGAAAAAGAGTGCAACTACTTTTATGAATGAGTTGTGCCATTCTTATGGCTTTTGGCCCCAGCAATTACCAACTCTCTCACCTGTTTGTACAGTCATACCTCGTGTTGCGTTAGGTTCATGTTGCGTCTTTTCAGCTTGCAAACGCGGCAAATCTGGGAGGGTATACTTCCGGGTTTCGCCGCGTGTGCATGTACAGAAGCGTTCTGTGTGCTTCACACATGTGCAGAAGCGCTTTATCGTGCTGCGCGCATGCGCAGAAGCGGCACTCTAGTTACGGACTTTTCAGGATGCGAACGGCACCCCAGAACGGATCGAGTCCAAAACTAGAGGTACCACTGTATATGTGACACTGTATATGTGAGTAAATATCAGTGGGCTCTAGCCTGCAAAGGCTTATGTCACAATGGAATTGTTAGCCTTTTTTGATGCCAGAAGATACTTGCTGTTTTGGCTACAGCAGACTAACATGGCTACCCCACAGGAATTTTTCAGTAGTTTCAACAGTGTCTGAAATGTGCAGAGCTGAAATCCATTACTGAGGAGTTAATAAATTTGTGTCTAGTAGTTTGTCTGACACAAAGAATAATAGTTAAAATACCTATATCACACAAACTTGCATTAATTTTAAAATTCTTATATTTGCCTTGTGAATGAAAGCTGCTGCCTTGCACTTTTCATAATGTCCTTTTTTATCTGAAGGAGAATTAGAGTATGTCACAGTCTCATAAAGGACATACTCCCCCCACCCCTGCAGCCTTCATTTGTTTTATTCCCTATTGTTTGCATACTATTTTGGGATCTGAAAATTACAATTTCTCCTCCTAATTTAGTCTTCTTCCATCTGGTGAACAATGATTGCGCCATTTTGAATAGAACTGAAATTATCAAGGATTTTTGTTCCACAAGTTCAGCTTATATAGTACATTCATGTGCCAAGCTACCTTTTCTCTGTGTATCAATGGAACACAACACAACATTGTGAATATGCTTTGTCAGTCTACGCTAGACAAAAATTGTTATTTTAAAGCAGTCGCAATTCAGACTCAAGTTGTGAACTCAAATTTTAACCAGTGTCATTAAAACATTGATGCTATTAAAGCAATTTTGCTGAGTATAAAGTCCTTGAAAAGATGCCCTTACCGAAGCAGGGCAGACATAAAATGCTGAGATCCTGGACCAATTATTGCACTCACCCATTGCAGTGGTGTAGGCATTTGGAAAGCTTTTGTCTATCCGTTGTCTCATGAAGACCCAGCTATTGTTTTCAAACTTGCATTCTATAATCTTATTGTCATATTGTTTCAAGTCTTTTGTTACCTGTTTTATTAAATAAATAAATAAATAAAGTTTTACATTTGTCAAAGATGGGGGAAGTCAAACATTTCTTTCTTAAGTGAGGATACTCAAAACCACCAATGCACATTTCACATAGTTATGAAATTTTTTTCCTTGTACAACATACTATGGACATTGCCCCGTCCCACTGCCAGCAAAAGATGAAGGAGTTTTAGACAAGACCACGAAGTATCTATTTTTGGTTCCTGCTAGCAAATACACATAAGGGAAGAAACAGTAGTACTATCTAGATAACAAGGAAAAGACTGAACAGCAACTCCCCACCACATCTCATAGAATTGCAAAGTTGGAAGGGCCCCCATCAACCATCTATTCCACCCCCCTGCAATGCTGTTGAAATTGTTAAGAACTGCACCAGATTATGTGGTAGGGGCATATAAGAGTTCATCTGCTGCTCTGCCCTGAGAAAATGAAAAACTCCTGGATTCCGGAATGGGCACATGTATCTCTGCATCAACCACAGGCCCTCCAAAAGTCTCAGGAACATTCAGAGCACAGGGAAGAGACTGACCATTATTTGCCACCCAAATCCCCAAATTTATGTTGTTGCACCAGAAGATGAGACAGTAGGGCATATGAGAGATCATCTCCTGAGTAGATTTAATAGAAAAGTAGAGCTCAGCATACTGATGCCTTGTGCCCTGATGGTTGCTTCCAACAGCTTTATATGGATGTTAAATAGCACTGGGGACAGAATTGTGCCCTGTGGTACCCTGCCAAGATGTAGACATGCAGCCTTCCCAATGCTATTCTCTGGTAACCGTCATGCAGGTAGGAGTGGAGCCATCATAAAAGAGTACCTCCAACTTCCAAACCCATGAAGACAGTCCAGGAGGATGCCATGGTCCATGGTATCAAAAGCCACTGAGATATCCAGCAGCAGCAGCAGCAGCAGCAGCAGCAGCAGCAGCAGCAGCAGCAGGGTTGCACTCCCCCATCTCTCCCTCAAAGGAGTTCATTTGCCAGGGTGGTCAGGACTGATTTCATGCCAAACTCAGTCTACTGTGATAAGTTCACTAGGCATCAATTGTTAAGATTCCTGCTCCATGATTGCAGTCATGGGATTGTTGTCTATCACATGACGGTGTATGTTTTGACTCCACAGAGTGGGAAGTGACAGAGACAGGATGTTTATGTTACTGCGTTCCTTGAAGTGGGACTACAGTCCTTTGTTCTTTCTCTTTGCTATCTGATGAGAAAGAGGAAGGAGCTAAGTCAGAATGCTCCAAGTGTATCGTATGTAAATAAACGTAGATTAGCCAAATGCTGAGATACTGAGTTCTGTTACGCGAACTGCGCAAACTCTGCGGATCCCTGAGTGTGCCGGTGTCTGTTGGCATCGGTCGCTGTGATGTTCGGGCTGAAGAAAGCTTTTGAAGCTCCCAAACAAACGACCAAGAGGGAGAGAACATGCCAGTTGGGCATGTGTCTCTACCAGGGCCCTACACGAGTGCAGGACGAGCTCCTGACATCAATATCACTATGCCGGTGAACAATTTTGCCCTCGATGCCTAGTGAACCTATCACAGTAGGCTGGTTCCAGTGCCCGACTGACTGGGGCAGGTAGTACCAACTTTTAAACCACTCAAAAGAGCTCTGCTGGGTGGCTACTTGAGTATGTATGTGGACCTTTTTCTGCTTCCATCATCGCTATGTGATAGTTGTGGTTTTGCATTCTAATCACTGTTTGATTGGCTCTGAAGTTTTAAAGTTGTAGTTGCAGTGGTCATGAATTGTGCCAACAATAACTCTAAGGGGTTATAATGAAGGCACATGGGGGGCTACAGGCAGCAGGAGCGGGAGAGGAAGGGGAAGTTCTGTTGCACACATGGAACTCTGTGGTGTGAACTGAACTTCAGTGCTGGATACAACGCTAACTGTTTTAAGCTATAAATACTGCAGACTAGCAATGAGATAAGTGGATCAACCTGGCACTGAACCTTAGCAGTGTCAGTATGCCCCTGGTTTCAAAGCCTCAATGCATTATACTTCCTACCTTGTACCATTCTACCATCCCCCCCCCCCCCACTACTTTCTTTCTGCTCTGAAAATTCCCCTGGTATCTTTACATATCAAATGTCTGGAGTACTCCACAGGCTTTAAAAAAAACCAAACCATTCATTACTTGCCAACCAGAGACAGATATATTCCCCCAAAATATTTTACTATTAAATGATTCAGAGAATTGCTTGAGCTCACTAACTTCCTTTTTGTTTTGCGCACCATACTCTATGCATGTTATTAGCCACTGCAAAATTTCTGAGTAACTATGGCAACTCCACTTGTTGAGAACATTTCATTTTTCTTAACAAGAACTTTGTTATGATTGGGTCCATCGCCACTTGATGAAATCTTTGCTGTGCTGCAGTTTGAGAAAGGAAGAGTCTAGACTGAACAGTGTATTTCAGAAGTATTTTTCCTCACCAACAAACAACAATGAATATTTCAATTTCACTAGCATTCGTTTTGATCTGTATTAGCTATCAACACACAAGTAAATAGAGGATTTTGTCGCTGAATAATGTGAGCATTATTTTGTTCTGAAAGTGTGTTACAAACTTCCACATCATTTTTTGTAGGGTATATCTTATTATCGACTTCATTTCTGACCAAAATTGTACATGATGCACAATTGAGAGTCTGGTATAAAATGTTGCTTTTCTTCCCTTAGTTCTGCTGGCCAAGTTTCCTCCACCCCAAAGAACCAAAACAGTAATTTACTCAGCAGGTATTAGGATGGCTAAATTGATTTCTGAAAAAGGAAACTGTGGAACTTTATTTTTCTAGGAAAGGTGATACCATGAGAAGCGTTTGGCTTTTACACAGCCATGAAGTTACTACAAACCCAGTTTTGTAGAATCATTCTCATCTTGCTTGCTTGATTAACTCCCTGGTGTGTCTATCTTTCCTTCTCAGTAATCCTCCTTTGTACAGAACATTACACATTCCTCTATGTGTGAGGAAAGCATTTTTCAAACAGATGTTTCGCAACCATGGACTCAGCTAGCATAAAAGTCACACTCAGGAAAATACAACATCCTTTTCTAATCCACAGTGAATATGTTTAAACACAGGAAGAAACTTGAGGCTGTGTAATGACTTGGAAATGAATATTAACTGGCAGTGGCTGCCAAATAAATTTGGTATTTATATACATTTTTTCCTGTTGGAGCAGGAAAAGGTTGTTAGTGTACCACCTGCTTGATGGAGAAAGAAGGGGGTGAGGGAAGATATTCTGCAGCAGCCAAAGACTTTCACAAACTAGAACTCTCTGTAAGGCTTCGTTGTTGATCATTCTTGCAGTGTTCACAGGATGAGAATAGCAGAAAATTATGTGGTTGCTCTATTTGACTGTGACAATTAAGCAGTATTAACTATCTTATGTACTAACTTGCTTGGCCATTCATTAGCAATCTGGAAGACAAATCTTTCCAGAAAATGCTAACATCTGCCAGTGCAATGGCCTAAATCCATTTTCCCAACAGAAACTGCTGATCAGTTTAAAACAATAAAAAGTTCCCATAATTACTCTGAACATGGAAGGAGGGATGGGGAGGGCAAGAATAAACACTGGGCTAATTATACCCTGTATCATTTTAAGTGACTGCTATCTACCATATCACTCACTTATTTTGCAAGCAGTAAAAGCAAGCCAGGTGATAATAGGGTAACGGTATAATTCTATACATGCCAGTCTAAAGAAAGTCTCAGTTGAATTCAAATGGCTTACTAGTACCTAGTAAGCAGGTATAGGATTGAAGCGACTACTGCATGATAAACCTAGTGGGAAGACAAAGTGATGCATGGTCATTTGTACATCTTCAGAACCACTTCAACCTGCCCTTTTGCACAGGGAGGACAATTAGACCATTCCCACATGTCTAAGTTCTAGTGATTAAAATCTACCTGTATAGCAGGACACATTCAAACTGTGTGCTACTACACTGCTATATTTCCTCCCAAAAAACATGAAGCAGATTGGGTCTTCCATTTTGCTAAGGGTTCTTTCAGGTGCAGAAGAAATCTAAACAATTCTGTGAATTTATTTTCAAAGAACTGGATTTCCATTTACTTCATCCTGCAGTTATCTATTCAATGAGAGCAGAACGATCACTGTATGAGCTACTGATGGTCCTGCAGTGCTGATACACATCTAATGGAGCCAGAACTGATAAGGCTAGCAAACCTGCATTTCTGGGATAGCGTTACCATACTACAACTGGGAGGATTTGCCTCACAAACCCTCCTTAGTAGCACTGAATTGACATGCTCTTGTCCACTGAAAAGTACCTCACACAATGTTGAGGAGGACTAGGTTCACACAACAATAATCTCAATAATGCCATAGCTCCTAGTAACTAATGAAACACATACTTGGCAGGAAAAACTAAACAGACATACAACTCTTTAGCTTCTAACAGGCTTAAGGTAATAGCTAATGACAATCAAGTAAAATGTTGTCCTAAAATTTCCTAAAATTGTTCTTCAAATTGCCCCTGGCCTAAAAATTACAATTGTTCAATACTGACCATAAGACTACATAGCTACAAAAATTAAGAAGAGGATTTTCTTTGAAGCAAGGAGTACATAAGCAAAACTACCATCAATTTTAGTAAAAATTACCTCAGGTTCTGTGAAGAATCAGAGCCAGTGTGGTGTAGTGGTTAGAGTGTTGGACTGAGCCTGGGAGACCAGGGTTCCTATCTCCACTCAACCATAAGGCTCACCGGGTGACCTTGCTCCAGTTACTGTTTCTCAACCTTATCTACCTCATAATGTTTTCATGAGGAGGATAAGATAGGGAGGGGAAGACGCTATATGCCACATTCTGCTCCATAGAGGAAATGTATAAGTATGTGTTGTTTCAGAATGGCTGCAATTCACCCAAAGTTTAGCAGTTTTCTTCTTGTGTAGAGAACTTCACCTAGTTAACTGTCCACACTATTTCCTACAAGAGCAATGCATCTCTTACCATACCTTTTATACAAAAAGGGATCTAAAGTAGCTTATGCAATATGTTTCAGTTTAGGGGAACAAAAATTAATATTATAAAAGTGAAATAATTCTACCATGGTTAGGCCATGGTTTCGCTTAGCCTGGTTTCCTGACCAGGATTCATGGTTATATGCTCTCTTCTATCTAACCATGAGCACTTGTAATTTTAAAAGATATATAACTTAATTAGGAAAATTTGAAATAGGAAATCAAGATTATGGCTTTAGGACTGCAGCTTTAATGTATCAACCCAGTAGTAAGCAGGATGGATTTCTATCCTTTTCAAGAAAAAATCATCCACAAACAGAAGGAATAAGCAGAAGAATTAGTGTGGATTTCTACTACACAACTTTCTATGAAATTATAGTTCAAAGACATATTTTAAAAAGAAATTAAATCTCTTGCACTAACACAGGAACAGGTAAACTACTATATGATATGTCTGCAATCTACCAGGTATAGGGCAGTAAATAAATTCAATAAATAATATTCACTAATGAATCTCTTCACCTGCAAAACACCTGCCCTTTACTCTTATACAAGATCATTTTAGTCAACTAAATTGCTGCTTCTACTCACTATCATCCGTCTTTGTGATTTACTGAGGTCTTAGCCTACAGGCAACTTCATTAATTATTTTTTAAGGGTACACATGAACACATTACCAATGAACATGTCCAACTCATGCATTATATTCAGAATATGTCAAGGAAGAAGGACAGGTTTCCGTTTCCTCATGAGTATGCTTGATGTTTGCACTGTAGAATAGGTGAAATTCCCTTTGTAAAGTTTGTAGAATAACAATATATCTTTAAAAAGTCAGTCATCACACATCAGCAAACGATATGAATCATAGGCTGAAGCAGGGAATAATTAACACGAGTAGTTTGGCACTTATTCTTAACTTACTAACGTACCATAAAACAGTGAAATTCTAGGTATCTGAAATAGTACTTTTCCACTCTGCCTAGCTTCTAAACAGCTAGCTTTATTCAAGTTTTTAAAAATTTAAATGAGAATTTAACACTGGGAACAATTATGCTAATACTGCCAGAAAATGTGTTTGCTTTGTTAAATTGAGCTTCAAACGCATTTCAATTGAGCACACATTTGTGATTGCAAGTAAGGCCTATTCTTATATCCATTCAAAATGTTTACTTTATTACAGCTTATTACAAATATGCTGTCTAAAATGCAACAGCATGACTCTTCAATTTCTAGTCCATAATTTTATGATAATTGCGTGTAATAATATGCATGGGTCGACTTCTATGCCTAACAAAGCCCCAGATTTGTGTGATAGGAGCTCTGCTTTCCCCATAGCACAATATTCCCTATATAGGAACATTCTTCAATAAAAAGAGGAAGATTTAATCACATATTTTCAGTTTCCTTTATATTCTCTCATCTGGGTTGCGGCACGCCAAAAGAACAAATGTGATCTCAAAAGGCTAATTATGGTATATTTCCAATAGCCAATGTTGGCAACTGAGAAATATGTACTTTATTAAATACCTAGTCACATAAACGTTACTAGGAAACAGAACAGGAACAACTGCAGGCTTATTATTTCAAAATGATACCATCTGAAGGCATATATTTCATTCAGCCAAGATGCAAATTATATTTTATGAGTTGAATTTCCATTTCACTCTTGTATTTTAAAACGTTTTGCCATTTTTGCCTTTGGCTTGCGCATGAAGCCATGGCATTTTTTCCCCATCATTCTGAGAACATTTTCCCATATTATGCTCTTCAAACTAGAATATGAAAAGCAAAGCTGCTCATACATCAGAGGATCCACACAGGCAGGAGCTCTATGAGTGTCTTGAGTGCCAGTAGTCACTCAGGCACAGGGAGAGCCTGATCTTTCCCAAGAGAAAAACCCTACAGGTACAACGACTGCAGGGCACGGTTCCACAGCAGTTCAAGCCTCATTCACCACAAGGAGACTCACCATAAGAAGCCCTTCGGGTTTACTAGCAAGCTACATACATCAGAAGCTCCACACAGGCAATGGGGCAATGGGATAAAACAAGGAAGAGAAGAAACAACACTGCCTTGAGTGGTGAGGGAAAGCTTCTGCCACATATCACGACTTGCACCAGAGAAGCCACAAAGATGTCTGACACCATGAACTCCAAATTTTGGCTCACCTGATTCCTGCAGAAAAGACTTATTCTCTGTGGCTCCATGGCCAGAAACACAAATGCACTGCCTGCACCTGAGGACTAGCAGCTTGAAGCAGCAAATGCTTCACAGCAGGGTGGGAAACTTGTAGCCCTCCAGGTGTTGCTGGACTACAGCTCCCATCATCCCCGGCCACTGGCCACGCCGGCTGGGGTTGATGGGAGTTGGATTCTGACAGGGTCTGTGGGGCCACCTGTTCTCCCTCCCTCCCTGCACAGCCATGGACTTTAGCTACACGGTAGTTCTTGGAGATGGGAAGAAAAAAAAATGAGTGCGCAGATTTAATTCTAATAGACTTCCCAATATTTTCCTCAAGAGGCAAAAAATGGACAAAATATGTGCAGTTATATTTTTTGGGAGATGGGTGCTAGAAAATAGGGATTGCGTCTAAAGGGTGGGGACAGAAGCCCAAAGTGGGTGGGGCAATGGTTTAGAGTTATGTGCACAGACCAATATATATGTGGAGTTAGGATTTTTTGTCGCAATATGCTTCACTTTGCACTAGCATGGAACTGCATTTGCTATTTTGTTGCCTAGTCACCCAGTTTGGAGAAATTGATTTGGAACCCTTCACAATATCTCCCTGCAGACACAAATTTTTGCTTTTTAAAAAACCAGCCTAAATGATTTGGTGTGATCTGTAAACTTGGTCACTACAATGGACCAAATGGATTTTATATAGCATATGTAGTGCATTTGAAGGTGACTTTTATATAGCATTTTGAAACTGAGGCTTAAACTAAAATGCCTCCCATAGAAACCTGTATCAGCCCCCAAATGCAAGTTTGCAGCTCTACAAATCAGTAAGAACCGCAACATTCCAAGAAAGCAATAAAGCTCATGAATGTTTGAAAACATCCACCTGCTGAAGTACTGAAGAATATATACAGCCTAAAATGTTTTACAAATGTTACATTGATAATATATTGGAATATATTGGCTAAGAAAGTTTGGCAAATATTTTGTTAGAGATACAACTAAGCAATCTCAAGAGGAAGTGAAAGAGAAACAAAACAATTAGTAGTGAATATTATTGCAACTAAGGCAACAATACAGTGTTCACTGCTTCGAAATATGTTATCGATGGCAAAATTATTGCACTGAAAGAGTTTTACCAACACACACAGAGAGACAGTTCAGTTCTCTTACCTTAATTTGTGCAAAAGGAGTGTCTAAACTTCCAACATAAAGCAGTCCAACATTCTGCGGAAGAAGCCTAGAAAAGAAAATGCATTTTAAGAAATGTCTATTCAGCATTACATGCCTTGCTAAGAGCAGTAGAAATGACTATATACACGTAAGAAAAGCTGGTTTCTTAATAATACAGTACTCCTGTTGCTGAAAGCAAGTAAAGCAACAGTAAATTAATAAAACGTCCAAGACATTTTTAACAACAAGAACCTCAAAATAATGATGCATGCATACACATACACACACACTCAACACACTGGAAAAATGAACACACACACCCCTTCTCCCCTGCCCAAACTGTTCTGGGGGGTTGAGGAAGCCCCTGGAATACAACTGGGGGGCTACAGGGGAGGAGAGGTCCTGTTGCACAAGGCAGGTGTTGTCCACTGTCATCAGCCCATATGCTGATTCAGAATGCACAAGATGTTCTCTCTTATTTTGGTGAATATTCCTGCCTCATGAAGTCTCACAAGTTATCTAAAAATTAATACTATAGACCAGTGCAGCAAATGTCTGAAATTGTATAACTTTATCTGCATCATTAGTAACATTTGAGTTTCTTACCTGTATCTGTAAACATGCAGTACAATTACAATGCTAACATTGACATAGATACAGTATTATAGGTTTATTACAACCCAATCAATATTGGCTACTCAGCCTGAAAGCATTAATTCTTTATCCAGTTTCTAGCTACAAACAGAAATGTCTTTGCCAAAGCAAAAAACCATAAAAAGTCCATATCAACATATATATTTTTGGTCTAGTTAGAATAAGCTTGCCTCTGCAGATTGCAGAAGTACCATTTTAGCAATAAGTCATCTCTAAAACTTTGGATGCTTTATTTGTTTAGTCACTCTCATAGTAATACAGTCATTAGGACAGTTTAGAATATCTTCCCAAACATCCTACCCAGGGTAGGATGAAGAAAGGCTGTTTGGGAAAATGTTCTAAACTGTCCTAACGTAAGAAGTTGCATTTTTTTGGCAAAACAAGCACCAGGCATCACTTAAGTGCCATTTAAAGATCTATTATTTAAAATTACTTCACAAATTGAGTACTGTAAAGTGCAACAAGTCAGCAGTCGATGTTCTAATGATCAACATTTCAAGATAACTTAAGGTTTGATGGACTTCTGCAGAGGGCAGTATTTTCCTGAAAGGGCACATTTTGCTGAGCATGTTTTGTATGAGTGTTTTATTCAGCAATGCAAAGCATAATATTAGTTTTTTTTATGAAAAGTAAACACAAGGTTTACTTCTCAGTTACAATGGTTGCCTCTTCAGTTTAGGGCCATGTTCACAGGACATGAGCATGAACACTTGAGGTTGATAACAGTTCAAGTTTAAGGGAAATTGCAATATCATTGTTTATTATTGATAAACATAGGACAGGTGTTCATTGTTATTTATTTAGATGCACCCCTGGGGAATCGCAGGTTGTTAACAGGAAGCAAATGAGTATGTGTCATAATTAGGGTGGACATTGCCCAGATGTTTTCTGCAGTACTTTTTAAAATGGTTTAGTATCACCATTTGCAGTCATTTGAACATTTTCTATAAATATATGCCAGTTGGTTAAGCTTTTGGTCAAAGTTATTGTTTCATTTTTATTACAGTTTGTGAAATATGTGAAAAAGGATGCCTAGATAATGCTATAGCATGTCCTTACCCGCAACTGACAGATTTCCTATCGTGTGTTGAGCATTTTGTTCCGCCTATTTATAAATTATTCAAATAATTGATCTTCTCTTATTCCTTTGGGATATGATTGCGCAGTCTAATCGCCACTGCTGTTAGATTCGCCTCGCCCCCCAGTGAACTCTCAATTCTCTCTCTCCATTTCATCTCTTTGTAAAGTTGTTTTATCTAGTTGGGGATTGGGGATATGGAAACTATTCATGGGGTTTCCACAGTATTTAAAAGTGACTTTGGACTGACACATTTCAATTCCTTTCCCTCCTCTCTAGTTTACAAATGAGATAATAAAAAAATGCTTTTGAAAAACAGCATTTGAAATCTTCCGTATCCTTGTATATTTTAGAAGTATATTCTAATATCGTCCCTTACTCCTGTCTCCCATGACTCAATACTTGGCTACGTCCTCATAGCTTATATTACAGTGGTACCTCAGGTTACATACGCTTCAGGTTACAGACTCTGCTAACCCTGAAATAGTGCTTCAGGTTAAGAACTTTGCTTCAGGATGAGAACAGAAATCGTGCTCTAGTGGCGCGGCGGCAGCAGGAGGCCCCATTAGCTAAAGTGGTGCTTCGGGTTAAGAACAGTTTCAGGTTAAGTACAGACCTACGGAACAAATTAAGTACTTAACCCGAGGTACCACTGTATTCTAATCCAGACCTTTTTCCCTCCTCAGAGCAAGTGTATCAAGATAAATGTGTTTGTGCATATGCAGTCGAAAAAAGCTGTAGGCTTTGGCTACAGTATTGAAATAATAAGTTTTGCTATCTGCAGGTCTGCCTTTTGTGTAGGTAAAGTATTGTTGCAACATAATCCTCTGCACAACTTCTTCAAATGCTACCTTACCAAACGCCAGGCTTGTATATATCCACTTGGCAGCACACTCAGTGCATGTAACAATTGCCATGTTAATCGTTTGTTTTTAAGGCCTTGTTTTAACTTGCTGTTGCTGTCCCTATTGGAAGCATGCTATTTTTGTTATCCAAACTCTGGTCCACTTTCTCCACTAGCCTGGGCTACTCCAAATTTACAGAAAGTGTTACGATGTAATATGTGCCATTTTGGAACAGATTCTTAGGTAAGAGTATGGTATTCCAGCGCAGGGATTGAGAAAAAGACACATAAAATTTGAGAAGCTAGTGGAGGTGAAAATCCTATTAAAGCAAACAGAGTATTTATATTAGGGTTGTCATGCCACGCAAGGCCTTCCAGTTGCGCAACCAAACTTCCCCTCCCTCTCATCTCCCCATGCCCCCTTCCCCCAAATCTACTCCCAATTGGGCTGTGTGAGGCTGCTGCTGGGCAAAACCTTGAGGGCAACGTCTTGCCAAAATCGCGCAAGAACTTGCGAAGTGCGCAACTCCTGCCTGAAATGGGCACTGATGCTGGTGGCGGGATGGGCTGTGCAGATGGGAGAATGGTATAGGATTGTGACACCCCCTTCCCATTTCCTGTCTTAATAAGGCTTACTTGAGTTTTCAAATCTTGGACTAAGCAGCTTTTTATAAACTCATTTTGTTCCACATGCGATGACAAGGACTACACTTTGAATGTAGGGGTGCTTAAAGCATCTAGGAAACCTATCTCTTTCAATTCAGTTGGAAAAATATGGAATAAACTGCTATATTAGCATTACAACAAATATACTTCTAAGCTTACTATGCTTAACCATTATGCTTTCAATTAAGGATCAAAAGAGAACAATTAAAACTGAAATCCTACATTCACTAACCAGGAAGAAAGGCCCACTGAACTCAGTGGATCTATTTCCAAGTAGACACATACAGAATTACACTGTGAGATGCATGCAAAATAATTTCTCCAAATGTGTGTAAACAAATAAAATGCACCTATCAGATGGTGCCTGATAACTGACTGTTCAGTTTGGTACCATAATGACCTCATTGCACGTGATTGAGGATTTCTACTTAATTTAAATTATTCATGATCAAACTGTACTACAAAGAAATTGCCTTGTCTACCTCAGACATCACCCCAAAGAGCTAACTCACACTGGATGACAATAAACATTTTCCATCTTTATTTTTTTGCTTAAAAACTGGTCAATGAGATAATAATTCATATTTCACTTGGCCAATTAAGATTCCCTTCTCAATATTATCAGTGAGTATCACAAGTAATCAGCCTTTAGGGTATTCACAGTATTGTGCATTCCAATTTGTTTCACACCACTGGAGCAAAACAATTTGCATTCCTCATTGCAGAAAGACTCCAAGATGGCATTAATTCCCCTTTCCAGCTAAATGCTGGTCCAACCAGGTCATTTGCTCTGCTCTGGGATGCTATAAAAGCAGTAATTTGTGGCCTGTGTATTAATAATGTTATTAATACAAAACAAAAACAAAAACTTGGGAAATGGCAAACTCAGCTCAATTAACGAAATAATGCATTTAGAAAATAAGCATTAAAATACACAGGCAGTAAAAAGTCATACCCTAATCCATTGTGGAAATGTACATTTTTATCCTATTTTATCTATAATCTATCTATCACTGAATCATTAAATTATAGCATGAGCAATACAGATGGAAACCCATTTAAATCCATGGCACAGCCCACACCCCTACATTAACAAAAAGCTGTTTTCTTTAAAAATACAATGAAAAAGAAAAAAAGCGTTATTGAGTGGCTAGTCACTAAAAACATGCACTTTCAGAAATGTACAGGCTCTAACTAAATCTGATACGTTGTAGGAACTTGTTTAAAACTATAAGATGAGAAAGAAAAATGTCTTTTTATAAGCCCAATTTGGCACCAGATGTTAAAATCCTAAACTGCTAAGTATAAAATAAACCCTTTCCCCATCTGAGTTAGAACAAAAGGAAAGGCACTCTATACTTAAATTGTTGGCACCTCCATCTAAGAAGGTAAAGCATACCTTCCATACGGGGGGGGGGGGGAATCATTTTCCCAAAACTATCCAACATTAGTCCAGTATGTCTGAAAATTCCACATACTCAAGACTGATTGGTTGCATTCTTCACTGTCTCTTCTGCTTGATTATACACTGCAGTAGTGAACAAAAATGCTAACAGGTTGTTTACTGATGCAAGTTCAGTAGTCATCTATGAGGTAGTACTTCTGCCCTTCTCTTGAGGGGGGAGAGTTCTCCCTTTATCCACGCCTCAAGAGATAGATGACATGAACCTTTCTGCTCAGTTCCTACAGGATGTAAGACTGCATGGAATGACCACTCAAAAATCATCACTTGCAAGGAAGAAGTTGTTTTTCTTCTTTGAGTGAGAAGTCCACAACTGGAGCCTTAGATGCCAGATCCCGGGGTTGAGTTCCAAACACTAGTATGCGTAGGCACAGAACCACTTTATTATGCCTTTATCGTGGCAAAACTGGTTCCTGAGAATTCTGTAATATTTTGCAAAATATAAAGGTTTGCCGGGCTTGAACAGAAGCAGAAATTCTGCAGCAATAAATGATTATTTATCAACAATTACTGTTTGATAAGTTTTGTAAAAGAAAATTATTTCAAATAATTAAAACTAGCTGGTTACAACGTTAAACATTCACATTAAAAAGTGAAGTTATTCCAGTTCCTATATTACACATATATGTAGTTTAGCTCTAACAAAGACAAGCATATGATTTTTCACACTCATTAGAACCACTATGCAAGATCATTTGTATCCTTCTATGACAAACCTGCAGTTATTATGCTAGCTTATTCCTTCCACTGCCATTATTTTAAAGAAACTGACAGTTTCTTTCTTCCTTTCCCTAATTTGAATGAAATATCTACCACATAACTCTGCTTTTTCATCACATCAAGGTACACACCTGATTTTGGCAGAGCAGAATATAACTTTTCTACTTTTAAGACAAGCAAAAAAAGCTACTCAGGATATTGCAATTTTAGCAAACTTAAGAATCTGTGATCCCTATACACGACCTCCCCCAAAAGTTTATTAAACAAGAGCATTTTTTGCATAGCTCTAGAACAGAATGAGCAGATTCTTTGCTGCTCTAGCATATCAAATGTTAAAATGATGAGCCCCTCCACTCACACTTTCAAAGCACCTTCCCATAATTATTACAGAATGCTTATTTGTGCCCATCCATTGAAGCCGAGTGCATCTAGCCATCCTTTCCCAATCCTTCCTTGTGCCTTGGGAAGTCCAACTTAAAGCCACTGGCAGGGCTTGAAAAGAAATCCACAGAGCCTAATGCAATATCAGGACTAAATAAATAAATCACTATTCCATGATTGCCTTTCTACCCTCATCCTGAAGAAGAAGTGAGGAGCCTTTTTCACACTCCCTTGTAGGGGTCACACTCCCTTGTGGGGGTCACACTCCCTTGTGGTTGACCTTATGGCATGACAAAAGCAGGCAGGGCAAAGTTTGTGACTTTCGCCTTTTCTCTGCAAGCTTCTGTGTTTGCTGGGTGTGCCTCTACCTCCTCTTTAAGCTGTTGTGGGTTAAACCACAGAGCCTAGGAATTGCCGATCAGAAGGTCGGCGATTCAAATCCCCGCGACGGGGTGAGCTCCCGTTGCTCGGTCCCTGCTACTGCCAACCTAGCAGTTCGAAAGCACGTCAAAGTGCAAGTAGATAAATAGGTACCGCTCCGGCAGGAAGGTCAATGGCATTTCCGTGCACTGCTCTGGTTCTCCAGAAGCGGCTTAGTCATGCTGCCACATGACCCGGAAGCTGTACACCGGCTCCCTCGGCCAATAAAGCAAGATGAGTGCCGCAACCTCAGAGTCAGCCACGACTGGACCTAATGGTCATGGGTCCCTTTACCTTTATCCTCCAGATAGGCTTGTTTTTTTCCAGTGTAAGAGCTATGGTAGCTTTCCCTTTGTGAGCCTTGCTGTATTTGCTGGCATTGACGATGCAGCTACTCAAAAGTGGCTTTCTAAATTTGGGTCTGTTAACCTGGCACAAGGGAAAGCTTTGTAAGAGAAAACTTGCAGATGGGGTGGGGGACTGCTACAGCAACACATAAAATTCCATTGTTGCTTGGAATTAAGCATATGCTTCCTCAAGGCTAGAAATTATTTGGAACCTAGAAAGAGTCTGAAGAATTGCTAAAGAGGAATCTTGAAATAACTCTTGTCTCACCCAGCTTCCTCATCCGCAGCCCACTTGCCTGCAACACACCTAATAGTACACAGTCCACTTATATATAAAAATGAGGCTAAAAATAAGACGAATGGGAAGAGCTTACATACCCTTCTCCACCAACTCTTGTTATTTTTAGACGAAAATCCACCGAATTCAGACTGGGTGGCTTCCATTTCAAAATGTCATCACATCGTCCCGGCTTGTATTTCTTAAAAAAAAAAAAAAAAAAGAATAAAAATTAAAGGAACGTTGTTTTGTTTTTAAGCCAGCATTTGATAGCTTGTCAGATATTTCAGAATGGCCATGTCTGTACTGTAACATCCCAAAATTCATGCCTGGTGCTTTAACATGAAGCAGGAAGTAATCAGACCTACTAGAAGATGGCACCATGCTATATGGGATTTTACAAGCCTCTTCTGTAAAATATATGTTGCCCCTATGATTCTTCTTAATCTGCTAAGGGGGATATTTGGGGATCAGTGCACACAGTTGTCACATGGTCCAAACGGTCAGATGTACTAAATGAATTAATGAAATGGCTGAGTTGCCCTCGCCTTGCCAAACCCATTAAGTTACTATGCAAACCTGGTATAGCTAACGATGGTTTGTACCTTTATCCCAAAGCTGGTTTGTGATAAATGTAACACAATATGCAATTCAGAAAGGTAATAGGATAATAAAACACACAAATTATATCTTCTAAAGATAAGAATCAGCTTTCATAACATTGTGATTATTTCAAACTTTTGCATAAGTGTGTCAAGATAGGGATGGAAGTTTGAAATTCAACCAAGTCTAGAAAAAAACATTCATGTCATAAGGCAAGCTGAAATTGGGTGGGGAGAATAATTCTGCAAGCATTTTTGCCGTTTCAGGGAGGAGTCATGAAAGTGACTGGAATACTAAGCAGTGTATGCATAAATTTAAATTCAATTACGATATCAGAGGACACAATGTGAATTATTGCAGGAAGCCACAAGTCAGTGTTTCAACAGATCTGGCTCTAGCAACAGCTTCCTCAGTAACACCCACAGCAGTTTTGACAACAACCACCACCTTCCTGCATGGGAACATGAATACACCTATAACCAAACACACCAGAATGTAGGTTAATGGAACAGAATACTCTTGGAGGAGCTGCATGTGAACACAAAAAGAGCCCTGCTAAAGCAGACAAAAGGCCTACCTAGCCCAAAATCCTGTTCTCATAGTGGCAATCTATATGCATATGGGAATCCTGAAAGCAGGAAATATGCACAGCAATACTCTTCCCCAGTAACTGGTATTCAGTGACATATTGCCTCCAGGTCTGGAGTTGTCCACAGCTATCATGACTAGCAGCCACTGATAGCCATTCTCCATAAATTCAAACCCAATTCAAAGTGTTTAAATAGCTCAGCACTGCAATACCTCAAGGACCGCCTCTTTCCATATGAACCTACCTGGACCTTCAGACCATCTTCTGAGGCCCTTCTTTGTGTGCCTTCTCCTAGAGGTCTAGAGGGTGGCAACACGAGAATGGGCCTTCTCTGCAGTGGCCCCCCATCTGTGGAATGCTCTCCCCAGGGAAATTCACCTGGCGCCTTCATTATATACCTTTAGGCGCCAGGCAAAAATGTTCCTTTGTAACTAGGTCTTCAGTTGATTTGATTGACACCTTATGCCCTTTTAAAATGTGGGTTTTTTAGTGGGGGGTTATTAGGTTGTTTATATTTTGATTATGTATTTTGTGGTTTTATATTTTGATTTAGTTCTGTGAACTGCCCTGAGACCAGTGGGTATAGGGTGGTATATATATTCAATAAATAATAACAACAATAATAAATTTGTCTAAAACCATTTTAAAGCCATCCAACTTGGTGGTCATTATGTCATCTTATAGAAGTGAGCTTCTTAGTTTAACTGTGAGCTAGTTGTGTGAGGAAGGTTAATGAAGTGGTTTCAGTTACTCAATTTCTTTACTTTTTCTGTATCAAGTTTTATGCCCCATCTAAAAAAGAGTATCTGGAAAAGGTATGAAAAACAAGGAACTCAAATGAATGTCTACCTTACAACGAAAAATTTATTTAGAAAAAAGATGGCTGGGATTGGGAGAGGGGAAATCATGATATAGGCTTGCATGATTATAGAAGTGGGAAACAGATAAAGGAACTTATCTTCCTCTCTCATCATATTCAGACTCATTTCTCCCACGCAACAGAAACAACTAAGGAAGTGAACCAGAGTTTTCATAAGCAAATCCCACTGGCTGCAATCTCAAGGTCTGCATGGCTCTCAAAGTAAATGTTATGCAAGCTGCTACTTATACTTCCTCTCCATACAAAATATGGAAATCTGTAGGTAGAATCTTGAAGCAGTATTTGGCAGAGCACATTTATTTGACTGCAGCTGTCATTCTGGGCATGTTCTTGGTGAGTGGCTGAAATAGCCACAGGTTTTTCTTGCATTGGGTAAAAGCCTATGAACCTCCCCGCCACTTTTGCATTAAAAAAAAAATCAATTAACAGGTTAATATAGTATGCTATGCATGGAACATGCTCACGCCCCTAATTCTTTATAGCCCCCAGTACATCAGTGCTTTAGCCTGCTGCAACATGCCCCACCTCCAGCCAAGTTATTCAACAATTATGCAGAGTTACTAACATGTGTTATATCCAATTATGTCCTTCCACGGATGGAAGGCTGTTCAATGCAGTGGAAGCTTCAATCAGCAGGACAGACAATGAGGCTACTTTGGCAATTCCACGCACCCCGGTCTGCACCAGAGTTGGGGGATCCTTTGGAACAGCATAGAAGGTGGTGCAGGGGTCTGCTGGATCTACAACAGTCACTTCCCTCCCCATCTAACTGACATAAGTCTCTCTTGAATCATAGTACCTTATGTTAGTGGAGGGTCACCATTAGCTACAACCTAGTACGATCCAATGTATGACTTTATGGAAAAGCAGAGAGAATGTCATTTCCTTCCTACTGGTCTCTCTAGCCAACTAACAAAAAGTGCCTGGTGTTGTTTGGGAATTCTAGGAAACAAAAAACATAGTGCAGTTTTGAAATCAGAGGTTAAAGTCAGTGTTGTTGTGAAAGGTTCAGTCCATCATCTTGATTCAAAATGGTGCCATACATAACCAAACACAGACAAAACCTGCTCCTTGATCTCAGAACCACCATGTAAATTTGGTTGTGATATCTTACTAGGTGTCCAAATGCATAGAGAAGAGACAGAGAGAGAACCAACTTTCCAAAATATGTATTGGATGCAGCCATTTGTTCCCCCAGCAAACTAACAGCCAACATATTGTGATGTTCTTCCCTGGACTTCAACAGACCTTCTTCTTGAATTTAACTTGTTTGAGCATAGTCCTTTATTTCCATCTACTAAATATTGCCACCAACAAATGTCCGTATATTTAAAGCTATGGTTTTCCCAGTAGTGATGTATGGAAGTGAGAGCTGGACCATAAAGAAGGCTGATCGCTGAATAATTGATGCTTTTGAATTATGGTGCTGGAGGAGACTCTTGAGAGTCCCATGGACTGCAAGAAGATCAAACCTCTCCATTCTTAAGGAAATCAGCCCTGAGTGCTCACTGGAAGGACAGATCATGAGGGTGAGGCTCCAATACTTTGGTCGCCTCATGAGAAGAGAAGACTCCCTGGAAAAGACCCTGATGTTGGGAAAGATTAAGGGCACAAGGAGAAGGGGACGACAGAGGACGAGATGGTTGGACAGTGTTCTCGAAGCTACAAACATGAGTCTGGCCAAACTGCGGGAGGCAGTGGAAGACAGGAGTGCCTGGCATGCTCTGGTCCATGGGGTCACGAAGAGTCGGACACGACTGAACGACTAAACAACAACAAGTCTCAGTCCAGTTGAGTTTCTTCTGGGCTGTTGGGAAAGATTAAGGGCACAAGGAGAAGGGGACGACAGAGGACGAGATGGTTGGACAGTATTCTCAAAGCTACCAACTTCAGTTTGACCAAACTGTGGGAGGCACCATGGAGTCACGAAGAATCGGACATGATTAAACAGCAACAACAACAAATATTGCCAATCACAATATTCAAAGTCATTATTAAGAATGTATCCTAACAGGCATTACCCAATTTTCTGGCAAAAGCCTACCCAAACTCATTTACATGCAGTAGTTAAGTCTGCATTTTTGCCACCTGAACTACCATATTCCTCTGAGTCCTATTTAAACAGCTGTTAGGAGATTTTACATGCAACATGACATCAAGTAATTAAAACTGTTGCTTGAACATTATTACTGTAACATTACATTAGTTAACTTGTATGCCTGAGATTTCTAACCTTAAAAATTAAACACAGTTATTCAACTTATATAGTCCATGCAGAATTTCAGATAAAAAAAAGAAGTGTTCAACTTGACTGGGAGAGAGTGAAGGTTCTTATATTGGAGGTATGCTATCTCAGTGGAAGAATTCTGGTGCATTTTATAGGAGCTTATACACAACTCTGGGTAAGGCTGCCAGGATATGCTATCACAATTCCTGAATGAAAATTCACTTATTGCTTCTTTGTGGTTCTGCATTACAAGTGATGGATAAACTGTCTTCCACTTTCTTGAGCTTTCTGCTGAGGAGCGCTTAATAAGTTTCCAAGAACCCCCAGGATTCATCAAAGCAAAGTTTGAAAACCACTAATTTAACAGGCCCATTTGCTTTTAAAACTAACAAAACCACCCAAAGGTGATACCTGGGTGATAAAAGACATTATAGAATATGAAGATTCATTCTGACATTTTTAGATGTAAGGCTCTTTAATGACACAATTTCTGCCAAGAACTGCAGTTCCTCCATTCCCCCTTCATAATTACTAATAATTAAATGTTATGTTTTAAATTCTAAAAACTGTATTATTGTAGACATAGCAGTAGCTGAAAACTGTTGTCCAGACAATGCCAATCTTTAAAATGTTCACATTTTAAGTCAGAGTAAGCACATCCGACCAGAAATAATCATGGCTAATGAAGACAAGACTTCACCTCTGCTATGAAGGGATGAGTGTTTGCAGCTCAATCTGTACCTGCCTATCTTAGGGCCAGACACAAGACCATTCACGTTGTTTTAAATTACTTTTAAATGGCTATAAATACAAATTGTCAGAATGGAGGAATGGGCACTTTCCCCTAAAGTAATTAGTAGGTGGGTAGCGGTTTTTAGATTGGGACCACAATAAGGCAAGGGTTAAAGCCCCTCTACTTATCCCAATCTGGGACCCTGAGACTGCTATTTGTTAGGGGTGGAATCACGCATTCCCTCCATACCTAGAATTTACTGTTAAAAAGCCATCCATGCAATTTCAGTTCCCCAATCCTCCTATATACTTTTCCTATGCTAGCAACTGCACTGCCAGACATAACTTCATGTCAGTCTCATAGCTACCTGCAGGTTCTTTTTTGGCTTATCCATGTCTATGATATCAATGTCCTGCTTAAAAAAAAAACCTCACACACTACACGTCAATGTGAATGTTACTGATATAAAAGTAAAAGTATCCCTGGTGAAGGTAAAATTGTGTTGGAAGCCCTACAGTATGCTATGACAGGGTCAGCCAGCATAGTGTCCTCCAGAGGTTCTTGGACTACTGTGCCCATAATCCCTGACCAATAACCATTCAGACAGGGGGTGATGGGCGCTGTCACCCAACCACACCCAGAGATTGTCACATTGACAGCTCCTGAATGACTACAGGCTTTAGAAGAGAGCACAAACAATGTCTGCTGCCAAAAGGCCTATGAGGTTGCTGGGGATCCTTCCCTAGAGATCCTCTTCTGCTTTAGTTTTACCTTAATATAAGCTTTTTGCCCCAAAATTTTAGATCCTTTGTGGATCATTCCCTTGCCCCATGGCTTCTAAAGAAAATTGTGTGTTTACTTTTCCTCATCACCAGCTTCCCTGGAACTTATCCTAAAATAGCCAAAGTTTTATTACATAAACAGAGTTATTATGATGGAAAAACAACATGTTAAAAGGTGTTTTCTTCAACTGAGAACTATCCATTGCACCAGCAATCAAGGCTAGCCTTGAAACTAGCTTTAGCTTGGGTTCTAGAAGTCTGGGCAAAAGAAACCAGCCAAATATGGGCCCCACACTTTCTTCTTCTTCTTCCAAATAACGGCCCAAAGAGGTATTGATTTGGTGGTAACCACTTACCTCCAATGATGTTAGAACCCTGCTGACTTCTGCAATGCGTTTCCATATATCTCCATCTAAGATAAAGCATATTAAAGCTTTATACCTCTGGAAATATTTTTTTAGATTGGAAGAAGAATTCCACAACTAGAATAGCACTCCTGGGATTTGGAAATCCAGGAGATTAATCAAATCATTTGGGCTGAAAAATGTTTTGGACAAGCATTTACTCTACTTTATTATCTAAACAAAAATTTGCCCATACACCTACACTTATGGCAGCTAGTCTTAATCAGTAGCAATCTGCCTTGCATTGCCATTGTTCTTACCCTTAACTGTCCATGAGAGGAGAGAGGGAAATCACACACAAGATAAATTACTTCCTCTCAAAGGCTGAGCCATTACCATGATTACCTAATTTGCCCAACCTTCCAGAAAGACAAAAGCCAAACCTTCCATTCATTAGTCTCACTTGGTCAAGTCCCTTTGGCAAACAGCTTCTGGAGGGTGAAGATCCCCAGTATTATCTCCATCTACATTAAATGTACTTAGGCATTCAGCTGCAGATACCACAAATGAAAAAAATTCTCACAATTTAACAATAGTGCTGCCTACTGATATGCATTCCATCCATTCCCTAACTCCATGCTTCTAAACACAGGATCAAGTAAGTCCCCACACTTATGCACTTGGATCATCACAACCTGCAAATTTAAGCATAGGAGACTATGGTTTATTTCCCTTCCTTGATTGTTTTGATTGGAAGAAACATAGTTAAATAGTGGTGCAGGGTAATGTTACTTTGCAAGGGACTGCCATCTTCCACACATTTATGTACTAATAAGTCCTATTGAACCCAGTAAGACCTGCTTCCAAATTGCAGAGGATTGCACTGTAAATTATCTTTCAGCTCTGATGACCTTGGAGGTCGGCGGTTCGAATCCCTGTGATGGGGTGAGCTCCCGTTGCTCGGTCCCAGCTCCTGCCAACCTATCAGTTCAAAAGCATGCCAAAAAGTGCAAGTAGATTAATAGGTACCACTCCGGCAGGAAGGTAAACGGCGTTTCTGTACGCTGCTCTGGTTCACCAGAAGCGGCTTAGTCAGGCTGGCCACATAACCCGGAAAAACCGTCTGCAGACAAACACCAGCTCCCTCGGCCTGTAAAGCGAGATGAGTACCGCAACCCCAGAGTCCTCTGTGACTGGACTTAACTGTCAGGGGTCCTTTACCTTGACCTTTTAAAAATATTCATTTAGACTATAACTGCAAGAACAACATCCAGATGCTTATCTTAAAATGAAACGATCAATTCAATAATTTCTATTGCCCTCCCATACCTTTCCCTCTGGCTTCTAGTAGGTAGCCGTGTTGGTCTGATGCAGTCGAAATATAAATAATAATAATAATAATAATAATAATAATAATAATAATAATAATAAATGTCTAGTAGCACCTTATAGAGCAACTAAGTTTGATCTGGCATAAGCTTCAGTGTGCATGCACACTTCTCTGGCCGCACAGACACACCAGCACATTACAGGTTAGGAAGGTTAATCTGGAGGCCATCTTTGGGATCTCTCTGCAAGCCTGTGATTATATCTGTGAGATGGGATTCTGTAGAAAAAGATAATCCTTAAAGCTGTTGAAACAGTCTCTTGGTTAAGCAGTGCTTTTTTCTGGGGGCACGCAGGGGTACGCATACCCCTAAACATTTTGTGAATCTAAGTTTGGCCTCACTGAGGGGCAGTATTTCAATATGAGTAGGAAAATGAGAGTACCCCTAAACATTTTTTAGACTGTTGTTAAGTTAATGGTTCTAGTCATGTCTGATAAGTATCTTTTTGCATAGCTAAAGATCTGCACTTGTGTGACCATAGAAACTAAAGAGCTGGAGCTCTTTCAAGAAAGTGGGTTGAGGGAGGGAGGCCTTTCGCTGCCTGGAGGTTATATCATTCAGAGTGTTGAAGCTGTACAAAGCAGCAAGAAATTCAATTCTGAACTAGGCAGGGAAGAGACAGTAAAGGCTTGACATGCTTTCTGAGCTGAATCCACAGCTATGGCTTGGGGGTGGGGTCCTCTGAAATTAATGGGGAGCAAGATCTGTTAGAATGTTAAAGCCAAAGACCTTCCATCCTATGCTAAGCCTTTATATGTGTATAAATAAAATCATATAGCATGAAGATCCAAGGATCTGAAGTGATCTTCAGTGTAAGAAAATGAAAAATTATGTATGTAGTGGCACCCGCTGAAATCTCTTACACTGCTCAGAGATTAGGGTGCAAACAATTTTTTATATATACATTTCAGAGATCCAAGGTCTAAAAAAATTCAATTTAGTTTTGTAGTTCTTAATGAAAGGGATCACAAATATATGAATGTGCATTTTGCATCTCTCTTCCTCATATAAAGGAAGGAGGTACGCATTATTTACTGGGATCTTTTAGGAAGTTTACTATGTGTCACAGAGAGTGAAGTGATACATTTTAATGTATCTGTCTGTGAAAAACTGCTTCTGCTTGTGGCATATAGGGAAGCTAGTGGGTCTAGAGCAGGCATGGCCAAACTCTGCCCTCCAGCTGTTTTTGGACTACAACTTCCATCATCCCTAGCTAACAGGACCAGTGGTCAGGGATGATGGGAACTGTAGTTCAAAAACAGCTGGAGAACCAAGTTTGGCCATGCCTGGTCTAGAGACTTACGCATTGTAATCCTCATGGTAGATCGAGTCTGTACCATTTAGAATGTCAGACAGAGAAAAATGAACACATCAGATTTTAAAATAATGTCTATTGTTCCAGTAATTGCACAAAGCATGATTGAATTTCATCAGTTAGAGAGGATTATGCACCTTTATGTAAAAGGTTTTATTGGGTTTGCAGGGACTCCAAACTACAATGGCAAGCAAATAATAGTTAGAAAATTACAGTAGCTATTACAGCTTGGACTTGCAACGAAATATTGTCGTCTACAGTGCTTCTGTTCAGACTTCCAACCACTCCATTACAGTGCCTACAATGGTCAGTCAGCTTTCCATGCCCCTTGAGCCCACTAGTCCTCTATAAGCTTTTTTGGGCTCCCCACCACTACCTTCAAGGTTATGTGTCTAAATATCTTCTGTACGTCTACAAAGCCTAGACGTCCCCTCCCCAACCTGCTGATATCAGCCTCCTCTGTGTTGATGGCACTGACAGGCTACATAAGAAGTGACACAGAGAGAACAGAGTGCACTATTCACGTATATACTAGACTTGTCAATACTTTGAGATATTTCAATTGTTCCTTAGTCTTCAGGCAAAAAGCATGTGATCAACACATTTTTATTGTACATTATATTTGTAATTACAGCGGTTAAATGTCTGCTTCTTACGTGCCATAATTTAAACTCAGAGCTCAGGCCTCATTAAACATCTCATTTCAAAAGCCTACTAATAGCTTTTCTTGATATTCCACTGAGCATGACAAAAACATGACAAATTTTTCTCCATAGCTACCTTCATTTAAATATTATAATTAATCCCAATATTTATTTGATATGATAGGAGAGGGCTTTTTTGCTTTTTGTTTAATTGTCGCGGTCTAAACTCTGTTGTAGCATTCGAATAAAATCTGTATTAGTTGGTAGTAAGAATCGAAACCACAGATAATTAAATATTTATTTATACTTTTGGCTTTGATAACAATCTGACAAGTTTTGGCAATAAGTTAATAATGAATATGTGAAATATGGAGTGGATGGGAAATTGTATGTAAAGTAAGAAGATATTCTTTATTCTATTATGTTAGACAAAAAAATTCTTTCTTTTGGTTGATTTGTTTTATATTTTTGTATTAATGGATGATGAAGAATGTTTCTTTTGTTTATTTCAATTAAGCAAATAAAATTATATATATAAAAAGGAGAGTTCACAGCTGAAAACCTTCAGACTTAAAGCAGCTACAAAAATTATCAGTGTTCATTTTCTTAAGCTTCATGGTTTAGCCAGTGGTCCTCTATCCCATATGATCATTAAGACAAATGGCAGTAGGAACCGGAAGAAACTGTTCAGTAAGAGAAAGGCTAGAAAATAAGATGAGTGCCACCTTAATTCCAATGGCTAGTCTGATAGTCCTGCTGCTTTGAGATAAATAAAATAACCAGCAGGTAGGGTGAATGTGTTAGTATCATTAAAAACTGAGTAATTAAACTCCATTCTAATTTGATTTGCCAGTTTGCCAAGCACTCTTTCCCTGAGTTATGAATAAGGTTAAGATCCAACAATCCTGCAATGCTTCCCAATTTGGTCATTAATTGCATTAGTTAATCCCCAAAGATGAGGTGGGGGGATAAAGTTAAGAAGTTATGTTTCGGTTATAGAGTTGGTTAAAGTACATAACATGCTGACCCCTAGTAGCTAAAACCACTAGTGGAAAATAGCTGCATGATCTACTGCGAATTCAGTCACCGACATATTCTTTATCTTTCTGAAATATCAGCCTGCTCACATATGCAGGGCTCTGGCAGTAACTGTAGACTATCCTGCACGGCTGCCTGTGTGCTCGGTTGCACAGCTACAGCTATGAATGCTGCCACTTTATCTCATTGTAAAAATGAGCAATAAGTATTTTCAAGTTCACCACCTTCAGCATTAAGAAAGCCTTAAGAAAATGGCTCTGTGCGTTAGTTTCCCACTTTGCCTTAAAAGTGACTTTTTCAAGCCAGTATCATTTGACTGATATTTTACTTCTTTACTGTATTAAAACTCTAACCATGTATGTGTTTCAATAGCAGCACCCGAGTGCAGTCGTGAAATACAAATTAGTCATTCCAGCCCCATTAAACACAAAACCGCTCTAGGACCATCTCAAGTGATCTGAAAGCATACAAAGTACAAAACAACGACTCAACTGACAATTGCTTTGATGCAGAGATCAGAGCCACAGCCCACCAATTAGAAACCACTGTCTTTCCAGCATGTGTCCCTGGTTCAGAAAAGGGCAAGCTATTAAATCTGTATACTTTGTCCTACTGGTGGCACTATTCTCACCCAAATCACAGGAGGTGTTATTATATCTACCATTCCTTCTGCACCTCCACTTTGAACAACAATTTGTGGAAAGGAGAATAAGTGATGGATTGGTTGCAGGTCCTCCAAAATACTCATTTGAATCATCTGGCTTTCCTCCTCAATGCATGTCATCCTTGTGCCAATCTTCTTTAGTTAGTCAGTAGTCTTAACACTGTATAGTACTGGCAGAGTGATGCCACAGACAAAAATGGCAGGTAAAGAATAAAAGGCTCCCCACCTTTAATTACTTTTACTCAAGTAATAAGGAGATTGTCTTTTAGTCACTGCAGTCCATTCCTAATTTGAGTACAAAAGCATCACTGATTACTGGACTACCTTATTTATATATTATAAAAATATTAATAAAAACAAGACCTACGTAAACAATGATCATTGAGCACTGTGTGCTGCTCTCTTATGAAGAGCCCAAATTACGGTTAGATTTGCAGAAAACAAGGGACAAGCTGTTTTAATCACCAGAGGACCTTGTCCCCTGATAGCTTCATATTCTTAAAGCACTGTACAACTTAAGTTCGGATAATCTCACAGCGGAAACAAAACCATCCTTTCAAAAAGCATATTCTGGTGTATAATTATGCAATGATGAGTTTTAATTACATTAAATTCATATGCTGAGTTCTAGATTAAAATTGCAAAGGGTAAATTTAACCTTGGTTAATTCCACAGGAATAAATTGGTCTACAACAGGCAAAGAGTTAATATAGAGGGGAACACATGTAACATCCCACTTACACTGCTAAATCATTACATTCAGGAAGATACGGCAGCAAGATTTCTCTATAAACCGGGGGGGATCTATCTACTATAGTTCAGTGCTTGGAGCCTAAGATCAAAAAAAGCTCAGCTTCATTTAGTGACATCCATGCACTTTTAGGGTAATACAAGCAACAACAAAAAGGTCACTGCTATTTAAGGGTTTGCAGTCTAAATTTTAAAGTGAAGTGAAGACAGAAAAAGGTGTGAGGGGAAGGGTAATAAGGGAAGGATGAGAGGAAATGCAATTCAATGTAATAAAGTTTCATTTCAGTGGGGGGATGTGGGACACAAAGTTAGCGGCCAACGGCTTTGCAGTAAAGGGTTGTTTTTTTAAAAAAAAAGGGAATGGAGGACGTAATACACAGAAGGAAGCTTTGGGGGCAAGGACCAAAAAAACGAGAATTGGTAGAATTGTTTAAGAAATAAGATATGGAGCAGCTGAGGGCAGAATGTCTGACTGAGCAAAGGCCTCAAATATAGCTTTATATTCAGCATACCAGATTAAATTGTCCAGCGGCATCTGACAAAGAGAACTGAAGCTCAAACCAGCTGTTTCATGATTCCATCTCAAGGTCTACCTCTATGACAACAAAAATCTAACAAAGCAGTTCTCAACCTTCCCTCTTCCCACACACCACAGATCATCTGAGAATGGCTGGGGGTCTTCGTAGATCACTTAATGATTTTTGTTTTATGAATCAAAGCACATGCCTTACTAATACAGTAGAATCATTTATCATGTATAGGTTTCAGATACGAAAATCATGTACAGTGGTACCTCTGGATGTGAATGAAGAAGAAGAGGAGGAGTTTGGATTTGATATCCCGCCTTTCACTCCCTTTAAGGAGTCTCAAAGCGGCTAACATTCTCCTTTCCCTTCCTCCCCCACAACAAACACTCTGTGAGGTAAGTGGGGCTGAGAGACTTCAAAAAAGTGTGACTGGCCCAAGGTCACCCAGCAGCTGCATGTGGAGGAGCGGAGACGCGAACCCAGTTCCCCAGATTACGAGACTACCGCTGTTAACCACTACACCACACTGGCGTTCCGAAGCCCCGTCCGCATCCTGAAGCCAACGCAACCAGCGTGCGCATGTCACGATTCGTCGCTTCCGCGCATGCACGTGATGTCATTTTGAGTGTCTGCACATGCGTGAGTGGCAAAACCCGGACTGTATAAACTAACCCTTGGAGCCACCCTGCGGCTAGAGAGTAAAAGGGAGTGAGAAGTCCTAGTACTCCAAGCAAGAAAGACAGAGAGGTTAAAACAGGCATAGGCAAACGTGGCCCTCCAGATGTTTGGGGACTACAATTCCCATCATCCCTGACCACTGGTCCTGTTAGCTAGGGATCATGGGAGTTGTAGTCCCAAAACATCTGGAGGGCCAAGTTTGCCTATGCCTGGGTTAAAAGCTATTTCTTGCCTTGGGTAACCCAAGTGGACCTGAAGCAAAAAAGAGATTTTAAGCTCCTGCTTTGCTTGCTAGGCAAGGCTCTCTCGGCACATCAGCTCTGGAATCCTAAGGCTGATTTGTATGCCCAGAGCTGGCATACTGAGCAGGCCTTGCCCTGCAAGCAAGGTGTATCCCAATCATACCTGGTGCAAAAAGGGCTTTTGAGCTCTCCTCATTGTTTGGATTTAACTTGTGCAATTTTAACCGGCCTGCTTTCAACCTTGTATGGTTGAAATTGTGCAAGTTAAATGTAAGATGAGATCATACTATATTTCACAACCATAGTCTTGCCTTTCTAGAGCACCAGACGTGCCTGCTTCTGTGATCAAAGTGTTCTATAACCTTTTCATGGACTACCTGAATGGAGTTCACAGACCACAGTTTGAGAACCTCTCTAAGACATTCTATGGGTGCTTTTCTTCTGTTTCTTTCCTTTTAATGTGTGTTCCTCTGAGGGATGCTTTAAATGTAACTTTTACCAAGTAGCAGAATAATCAGCACCTGCCATGCTATAAAAAGATCAATTGCTGTGAGTGAAGTTGAATTAAAACTGCTGCGTAAGGTGGATGGCTGGGTCAAAATGGGCCTATTCTGTGAATTAAAATGTTGGCTATTGTCTGTATTCCAAATTATTCTGCCCTCTCTCTTTGATGTATACCAAATGATTTTAACGTTTAATTTCCTTTTGCCTTCCCCTTGCTCTGAGCAACCCTGTCAGACTCCAGTGAGTGTGCAATATGGGATAATTATGCTAACAAGATCTGTAAAATGTAATTACCTTTTCCCAGGACAACCTCTGTACTGACGTTCTAATAATGTACACTTACATAAAACTTAAAATGCAGCTGGAAGCTTTTAAACATAAGGGGCTGAGAAGTAATTCCAAATCAAGAAAAAAGGCGTCTCCAGCGTGACTCATGGCAGTAAAAGTTTACATTTTTGTTAATGCTCAAATGACCACTTGACAGAAATCCTGCTAACAATCACTGTGAGCAAACTGTAAGCAAAACAGCTATTTGAAAATGATCTGCATGCCTATATAAGATAGGAACACTCCCCCTTTGTTATCTGTTTTCATACACAGAAGAAATTGGTTTAGTTAAAAAGTCTTACTTTTCTTTTGCTACACCTGAATCTAGGTTAATAGTAGTAATAATTTATTATTTGTACCCCAGCCACTCTGGGCAGCTTCCAGCATATATAAAAACATAATGGTTATATTTCCAATTTTTTTCTGGGTTATTAAAATGTCTGGCCAAACAAAACTCTAATAGGTATTCAAACTGAATTATTTTGATATAATTCAAAGAAGTTATGGAAACCTACCTGAAGAGCTACAATAATTGCTACATGTTCATGTCAAAAAACGGATTGTGGATCTTCATGAACATCAACAGGTTTGGAAGAAATGAAGGGATTGGAAAGCAGCAGCTACTAGAGCTGTTTACCAGTCACGCCACAATAGTTGTACAAGTGTACAGGGTCAGGACAATGTCTGGTTTGTGATGCTGATATTTTGGATGTCCACAAGCAAAATTTGGATGTAAGAGTTTTCCTGATCTCTCTAGGACAATACTGTGTTTTAGTGAAAAGCTTACCATCAGGACCTTCAGAAAAGTCATTATGGGACAAACTGTAGGACCCACTGAACATTTCAAATAATTGGACCAAATAACCTAATAAAGGATAATGAACACTGTGGGATGGCTGAAATTAAATTAAATTAATCCTAAGGGTAGTGGTGAAGCAAAAAGGGGTAATATTATTGCATTCACATTTTTTAAAAAAACAACCAGTAATTTAATGTTGCTGATCCCTAATCTGAAATGTTATCATCTTGTCCTTTTCTTCTCTATTCCTTCTACAATACAGAAATGCTGAAAAGAAGCAACATAATTGTAAGTTTGTGACTTTTTTGTTTCTAGAGAGGAAAGAAAACTTTTAATAGGAAGGAGGAAAGAAAATCTTTACATGCCAGCATCAATAACCAATATGAAAGCATTATTTACAATATAGAGGATGCACTTATGACAGCAATTAGAATAATTTCTACATATAAGAATTACAAGAGCTGCCGGCAGATTCCTATCACATTTGTCATAATTACCTTTCTAGGAAAACTGTTTTCATATAAAGTGGCACCCATATAAATGTACCTAACTACTTCACCTCAAGGTGTCGTTTTAAAAAAAGACAGAGAAAATTAAGATTTTATAGTCTTTTACATCAATTTATTGATTACTTCACAAAACATTGTCTGGCAACTCAGTTTAAAGGCTTTCTTTTCTCTAACTCACAACTTTGCAATAAAGCAAAGATTTCAGTTGCATGTCTAGCTACCTGTTGTTTTTTTCTTAAGTTAAGCAAAAAGTACAATTTAATTTTAAAGGAAAAACAAAAGTACAATGCCTGGGTGTCAGAAGTATTCTGTAATATTCCACTGTATTAATTTTGCAGCGCAAAACACACAAAAAGGTTTGAGAAGAAATATTCCACCACCCACTATGCATGTCAGAGGACAAAACCCTTTGCAGGTTGAAGGCCTATCAACATTTGCAAGCAAATGTCATGGAAACGAAAGCTCTCTCCATGGTAACATCATCCCTGGAACAGCACCTAGCCACAACACCATCGAACATACTGTGACCTTGTCCTGGAGCATAACATGTTTTTTTTATTCTTCAAACTACTCACAATATTCAACGTGCCTGACAACTGTACAAATTTTATCCATTAAATTTCAAATATGCAAGTTTCAGTCTGAAGCTGAATATACACAAGAGGAAGCTGATGAGCTGTTATAAAAGACAGCTCAAGGTGTTGAAAACAAGGTGTTGACAAAAGTTATTTATCCTTGGTCCTTAAAGTATCAAAGCTTCGGTGCATGTTTCAGCTCGACTCATAAAGTATACCACCTCTTACAGAAGTGAAGCTCAGGGCTCTCTCTGTGGTGCAATACTATAGAGGTGTATTGAATATGGCAATGGGCACAAAATTCACTCCTGGGACTCTCAGTCCCAAACCCTCCCCCACTGTTTTAAGGCCAGGGTCTGGCTGCCATAGCTTTTAAATGTATGCTTGAAAGTATATGAACAAAGCTTGCTAAAATCTAAAAAATCAGAGAGATGATTCAACAGCATTTTCAGAGGTTGGCTTGAGGTGGGGGGCGGGGGGGGAGAGATCTCCAGCATTCATGTCCTTGCTACCATGACCAGAAAAGCCAGTGTTCTGCAAAATTATTATTATTTTGCAACCACAACTTCCTTCCAGGTTAAAAAAAACCTAATCTTTATCTTTAGTTTACATAATGTCTACATGTGACAGAATTCACATTTTGAAACTTGGAGTTGCCGCCGGACATCATTTCAATTTCTTTATACACATGGATCTAGCAAAGTGATTGTTCCAAAGTTATAAATATCACGGGGATGATGACTTGCTAGAGACTTGCATGTTGTCATCTACAACTTAATAAACTCTTACCTTTCAGGGCTTTTGAAACTACAGAGAACATTTGTTCAATATGTTTATTATCCTTCCTTCTTCGATAATAATAAAAATAACAATAATAAAACCTCAAGGCAGCTTGCACAAGAAATCCATATAGATGAACTAGCTCAATACGAAGATTAGAGCTCAGCTAATGATTTACTATAAATAATTTATGACAAGTTTAGCTCCCTTTCATTTGCAGAATATTCACAACCTGATCAGTCTGCCCAAACATGTTCTGAAATGTCTATGAATATTTTAGTTCTGAAATGATGGCAGGTTTTAAAAAGCCAAGTCTCTTGTGCTTTACATGACAAATCAACGAAACTGCACTGTATCGATTCTGGTCTGTAACTAGGTGCTCATGCACACACATGTAGAGGTGTACTCTAACCATGTCTGGTAAACACATGACGGGGAGCTGTGGGAATAAGCAAGCTAGCTCTGCCCCCTGCTTCCATTCTGTGCATAATGCCCACAAGTTGCAGGGCAATCTTCTCAAGTGGGGTTCTTCCTGCACCTGTAGAGGCTTCCTGCACATTTTAGAAACCCACCATCAATCAAAGCCTTAACCAGTCCACACACAAGGATCATTTTCTGCAAATTACTGTGCTGCTACAGAATAGACAAGTACGAACCAACTTATATAGGGAACCCATTGACCCATGTTTGCCTGCTTCTTCTAGCTTCCACCCAGAAAGACAAAACCATTGTCTACAGCCAAGTCCTACAATATAATCACATCTGTTCAGATCCTGCTCTGGAGGGTAGGACTCAAACCGATGGCTTGAATTTACAAGAAAGGAGATTCCAACTAAACATCAGGAGGATCTTTCTAACAGTAAGAGCTGCTTGACAGTGGAACTTGCTTCCTTGAAAGGTGATGGACTCTCCTTCCTTGGAGGTTTTTAAGCAGAGGCTGGATGATCATCTGTCATGCATGCTTTAGTTGAGATTCTTGCATTGCAGGGGGGTTGGACTAGATGACCCTTGGGTCTCTTCCAATTCTACAATTCTATAATTCTCTGATAAACCCCCCAGCAACCCAATTCCACTTGACCTCTTTCCTTTATTGTGGGATGTTCTTATCACTAGAAGCACTATAGCACAGAAAACTCAAAAAGTATTATCAGTGGCAGCAATAAAACATAAAATAGCATGTTTCTGGGAAACTAATGCCATCTGTAGACGTGCTGCTTCCTGAACAATGTTAAAAATGCTAACGATGTTCAAGTTTACAGTACCACTGAGAACCTTATTATAAAAGCAGAAAATATCTACCAAAGTTGTATGTCAAAAATGTCTCAAGTTATGGTACAAATATGCACCATGGGTGCTAATATTCAGTATATGGTGAGACATATAAGCTTGAATGTTTTCTCTTTATGTTTAAAATACATTTTTAGAAAAGAGTTATTGGCAGGACTTCAATTTGATAGAAAAACCACTGTGAGACCCTAGATTCTAGGGGAGTCCCTGCTCCACAGGAAATGAGTATAAGATTGACTGGTAGCACATTTGTATGTGTATTGGGAACATTTATAATATCCCAGTGCAATGTATAAGGTGCCTTACTCCCAACCAATAATAAAAATTGTCCCATTTATATTGTGTTTGCCTGTCTTCATTTTTTCTTTAAACAGCTCTTCATATAAAGGGGTCATACATATCTGCATAGGACATTAATCAATTGACACTGATTGCAGGCAGTGGGTATTACAGTGATATCAATATTAAATAATAATAATGCAAGGACATCTACTTCTAATAATGGTAAGTAAAGCCAAATCTTAGCTTTGCATGCACAGTTTCTAATTAACATTATTGAAAAATCTCTTGCCAGCTCACATAATAGTTTTCTTAAAAATCATAAAGAACTAAGAAACATAGAGCACCAATTATACCCTAGGAGGTGGTTTAGGGGAAATTGCTTCTGTGGTGTAGCACAAAACATAACCTTTTGGAGCCATATAATAGATTATTAACCGGTACAATCTGAAGTGCACTTTTACAATGCGGCACACTGATGAATTTGCCCTGCTTCATTTGGTATGATGTAAATAACTAATAGGTCATTATGGATTCCAGCTAGCTGAGACTGTTAAAGAGTATTATAAAATATTTGTGGCTTAAAGCTAACTTTATTCTTTTACTCCTTTAAATGTATTTAAAAGTGCTGTGAAAGATTTTCTACTCAAAAGTACAAAGAATTTGAAGGCATATTGAAATTTACTCACTTATTTCTGGATAATACAGCTAGTTTAATTTAATGAGATGTTGGTTAAAAAGAAAAATTAAGAAAATGCACCATTTTAAAGTTTGGGCTTTTAATGTATTTAAAAGAAATCCTAGATACTGAAACCCTAAAATAACCAAAGGTCAACAAATGTATTTTGAAACTCGTTCCCGATTAACAACAACAACGAAAAAAACTTTCGTTACAAAATGCACATTTCTAATTCATCTTTCTCTATATGGAGTCAGAAATCACTTTAGGAAAGCTTTATAAATGAAAATAAGCTGTCTTCCCTTTTCAGAGGAAGTCAATAATGCTTCTTTGCAGTAGGTAAATCAATTTTGCAGAGACTGCTTACTTAAATATCAAGTGGCCTCAAAAGCCCAAAAAGACATCCCACAGAAGGCTGTAATTTCCAAAGCAGCTAGCTTAAATAATTTTCCTTAAGAGTAAGCATTTTGAGTTTCTCTGACCAGTACCATTTAAAAAGAAGCAAAGATTTCTGAAGTATCGGTTTGAACAAAAAAAAGGTAACACTTGCAAAAGGGGCATGTGAATGTGAATTCATAAATCTGCAGTATTGCTTAGATTGAAAAATGCTCCAATAGTAAAAACTACCACTAAATTGGTACAATTTTCCCTATAAGAAAGATTGTAGATTTATAAATAAGTTTGCATTCTCATTGCAGACATAGGCATTTTAAATGTCTACTCTCTCCAAACAAGTGGCAGAGCAGAGAAAAGAGATGAGCAGAATAAAAGGAAAGGGTCTGAAAAAGAAAATAGAAGAAGAAATAGAAAGGAAGTAACCTCTCATTTTCTGTCCCCACAGTGCATTTTAATGTCAACTATGTGCACATTGCAGGCAGGATAGCACTTCCCTCTGCTATAATCAAGGCATTTGGCGTATTTTAAATGCTATCAGAAATATATCTGTACTCTGATAAGGCTATACAGTGGTACCTCTGGTTACAAACTTAATTCGTTCCGGAGGTCCGTTCTTAACCCGAAACCGTTCTTAACCTGAGGCATGCTTTCATTAATGGGGCCTCCCGCTGCCGCTGCCGCACGATTCCTGTTCTCATCCTGGGGCAAAGTTCACAACCCGAGGTAACTACTTCCGGGTTAGAGGAGTTTGTAACCCAAGGTACCACTGTGTAACAGTACTGGGATGTAGTTCAGGGGTCACATGTGGTTCTTTGACCAATCTAACTGTAGCTCTTGAGCCAACAAGGTTGTCTGTGGGTTTTGGAGTTCCTGACATCCTCCCTGGCACACAAGGCATCTCCTGCCCTCTGCAACTACTTGGGCTGCAGGTGCCACTGGGGCTACAGGGGAAGTCTCAGGAATTCAGCAGACAGAAAAGGTAATTTAAGAGGCAGGCAGTGTGGGGGGGGGGGGACTATACAGTGGAGAGGGACGAGGATGCTGAAGCAGCATGGGGTGGGGGAGAGAAGCAGCTGTCTAAAGATGTGGAAAGGAGCAGAACGTCACTGGCTGCTAAAGACTGCTGGGGTAGTATGAACACCATAGAAAGGGAAGAAACAAAAACAAGCCCAGGGAAGAGGAAAAAGGAGGAGTCTATCAAGGCCTGGAAAGTGGTAAGCAGTAGATCAGTGTTGCTCATGGTCACCGTGCAGGAGTGAGGCCCAGTTTATGGGGCCTTCCCCAATTCATCCACCACCCATGATCTGCAGGCCACACTTAGAAAGGGGGATTATTACTCTGCTCTCTACAAGGGCTTTTTAAAGGGCATTACAGGAGAGAATTAATCTGCACCTACCCTAGAACTTTCCCTTCCACCCATGGCATAAAGGAGGCGCTTGTCTCCCTCCTTCCAAGTTAAAAAAAACAAAACCCTTAATCTTTATTTGTAGCATTCAAAAAGGATCTTGTGTAACTATTTCTGTAGGAAATGAGCTGGACCCACCTCACCACCCTGCAGTAACATTTTCTAATTTGATGATGGAGTCTGCAGTGGCATCTAATCCTTTCTTCTATTCATGCAAGAGTCTTACGAAATGCCATTTATATACGTAAAGTAGCTTTAAGCATAATATTATCAAGATGTTAAAAGAAAAAAAGCAAGTATGAGGAAGGAAATAAAAATTTAAGCCAGAATGGAAGATATTGTATTCAATGTTAAAGGAGGCATAGCCCTGTAAAATGTATCATCACAATAAAGGAAGCAACTTGAAGTCCTACTATGATCAAATAACAAACAAAAAGTTTTATCGGAATACCTTCCTGGATCACAGTTAAGGAGAAATAATCTAACCATGTTAAAATTAAGCAGTCAACAAACCTCATTTTCTGCATTCATTAGAGTAGCTGGCCAACTGAAATCAGCTGATAATATTGTATATCAATCTAAAATCTAAAAATGAATTAATGTTTGACTACTGTGTAAAGGTTGTGCACATCTTGTGGCTCTCAAACTTTTGATGGTTGGCATCTGTGGCTCAAAAGGTCTGAGACTTTGGCCACAGTGGTCATCTATAGTTCACAAGATCATGTTGGCAATGTGGGCTCTTGTGTTTAGATGGACTTTGTACATGGGAAAGGATATAGACCAGAGAATAATACAACAGCACAAAACTACTCAATTTTCTATGGTGGATTTCATTCATATATATATATATATATATATATATATATATATATATATATATAATTTCCAAAGTTTTAAAGATTTGTACACTTGAAAAACAACATTTATACCTACAAGAATATCAAGAAATAGGATGAAAAAGATACACTAAAAGCCTTGTGTCTTCTAAAGTTTTAAACATCACATGATTAGCATTTGCAATCACTAATACATATTGATATAAAAAGATGGACAAGATGTTTCAAAACTGTCACTGAAAATCAAAGACAGATGCAGCATCTTGAAATATATATGTGGGATGGGGGGTTTCCAAAAGACTAATTTTTCATTGGTTATATAAACACAGTGACCTAATATGGGTTCACTAGCTGTTAAAACTTATGGAAAATAATATGAGATATCTGGCTTCTATTTTTGGGCTACAGAGGTCAGACTGAATGCCAACGGTGCTCCAACACTACAAAAGGCTGTACAGTTATCATAAATCCAGACTAGGCTAACTCAAGGTGTCATATAGTTAAAATACTCTCTATTATTATTCTAGCTATAGCTAACACATTTAAAAAAATGAAGCAGAAGGGCAGCTCCATGCTACTATCTACTGTACAGTGTCTACTACAATAGAGAATCAACATTTTTCTCTTACAAATGTTCTTTGCAGAAAAGTCCATGAGATAAAAGAAAGAAACTACTTACTATTAACTTGTATGGAAACTGGGGTTTAACACCAAAGCTAATGACATAAATGTCAATTTTTTTATTCATGTTCAACACAGGTTTATGGGTGATAAACATGTCCTGTATTTAGCCTATTCAAAGTCACCACACTTTGAGGAAAGGAAAGTAATATCAACAACAACAATCTTTATTACGGTCCAGAGACCCAATAATTTTGTTGGGAAAGGAAAGTAGTATTACTACTGCTTCCTTTTCATATTTGTTCCATATAATTACCCTTTCTGTTGCTTTTCTGTATATTTAACTGCCAAGTCAATACGTATGCCATTCTTTATCCCATTAACAAGAATGTCTTTTTGCAGGAGAATTTCCACAATTCAGAAATAAAATAGTAAGCAAGATTTGTACATTTTCATTCAGTGCCAGCTTTTATTTTATTCTTTAAGATAATTTACTCAAACACATTCAATCAAATATTGATAAAGATAGAAAAGTACAAGCAATGTGCTCAAATATTCATGGTCTTTGTATTAAGAAGTGCTTGCAGAAAACTAATAATTTGATAAATTTTTGTGAAGGTTTCAAGATAGACACAGGATACTGCATATCTAAGCCAACGGATTCTTCAGAAAGCCAAAAAGAATGGATTTTAGGGTCAAATAAATAAATATTTGCTTAAATATTTTTCTGGCAGTGAATGATGAAATTCTCAAGCACAAGTTGATGAAACCCCCCACCCCATATTGAAACCATTATACAGTGATTTAAAAAGTCAAAATCATGGCAACTTACTCCTACAGGCTGAAAAATTAGTCCGTCCACTTCATGACTGACTTCTCTAGCAAAATTTCCCTCAAGAAGCTGTAAAAAACATCAAAGAGTTATTTGGTTTTACAATAACAAGAATAGTAGCTATGCCAAAAACTAAGACATAGACATCTACATCAATGCAATAAAGCATTTACTGGAAAACACTGGTTTCCAGCATCTACTATTCGCTTCTCATTAAATAAACAAGCAGGTAAGTTCAGAAGATAAGCAGAACAATGAAAGCCATGAACTAATTCCTTTTTTTCTAAAGTTTGCACGCTGACGATTGCACTGCAAGAAGACATACGGCCAATTCAGACTCAACAATCCTCCATAGATAAAGTACATCTTATTAGACATTGAACAAGCCTTGCAACCAAGTGCCCTGACCTCACCTCCATGAGAGGCAGCCGCCAGTAGTCCTGCATGATTCCAAGGAAAATGCATAGGAACCATTTTACATATTAACTGTCCCTATATGGGTTGCATTATTTTCCCCTGATTTCACGTGCATGATTGATGTGTCCAGACATAATAGTAAACAATGATTTACTATTAATAACTTCTCCCAGCCATGCCACTCATAGCACACTAATGTGGCCAATGTGTTCTCCTTTCTATAAGTCATCTTGCTTTTGAATATCCTTCCCAACACCACAATTTTTTTTATTCCTGTTAGCTTGTGGAACTTGGAAGCTTTTATTTGTGAAGATTTTATTATGAAACCCACAAATATTTGGAGATAGAAGTATGTTGAGGTGAACATTTTGTTATTAGCGGTTTTATATGATGTCCTCAAAACAAGTCCCTGGAGACAAAAATTACTTCGCAGCAATCTGTGGGATGAACCTCTTAAAACCTAGCCCTCATGTGAACTGAAGAATATTTCCATTTAAAAAAAAAAAAAACACCATAGACTACTGATCTTATTCTGCAAAAGATGAAAGGTGAACACCCATGGCAATGCTAAAAAAATACACTAAAAACTAACTTACTTTCCTCAAAGATTTTGAAAAAATACTAAAATGGCCACACAAAGCATAATTGATTCAGTAGCTTGCTGATTTAAAGCATACATATACTACAAATACTTGCTGAATGAAATATAATTCACACTAAGGAATATGTCAGTTTGAACTACTGAACTACTCAAATGAGCAGACACTCTGTCTCCACCTATCTGAATTCTGAAAGTTTTATAGGGGATATACACATTTTCTAAAACTTTAACGATGGTAGATTGAAGACGATGAGGATGCTACTCAGTGCACTTGAAGATGGGAGGCAAAACTAATCTGGCATCTGGCAATAGATAATAAAATAATCCTTGCAAAATACATAAATGTGATAATATTTTTTGTTCCAGTGATTATGGTATGGTATTTTAAATTAATTAAATAAATAAATAAATAAATAAATAAATATAAAACAAAGATAAACCAAGCAATGATTATTGGGACATCTGGGATGAGCCATAGGATTTGGTTAGCTTCCCCACCCCAACAGACCATTTTGACAGGTGGCTGGGTCCACCCACATGTACATCTCCTGACATCACCATGATGTCAGGTGGACCAACTTCAGCTATCCCAGCCAAGTTTCCAATTTTGTTACAGGTAACTCTTTGGTATTCGGAGATGGCCTGAGCATTAGACACCATTTTCCTTATGCGTGTTGTCTCTCTCTCTCATATTCAGTTCCTTAATTTACCAGTGAGTTCTGAGCAGCAGAGATACAACGGCTGGAATACAGGTAGATGAAGACACCAAGCACAACCAAGTACAAGTAAGAGTTTTTCATACCTTAAAAGCAGGATAAAAATCTTAACTTCAAACAAAATAAACAAAGAACAGAAGCAATTTTAAAAAAGAAAACCCTGTTGTATTTCTCCAGTTAAGACAGACATAGAACGAAGCAACTGAAGCATTTCCAGCCTTTGTTAACAAATCAGAGTGAAAAACGGCTGCGTTCTCCGCTACTTTTTGTCAATTTTCTTGAGAGGGGAAAAAGCGAGATAGTACTCCTATTTCGACGACAAAACTGAAGCCCCTACCCCACGCTGCCCCCAGAGAGCTCCTTGCTGAGGTAAAATTTCAACTAGTGACTTGCAATGTAATTACTGTATCTGGCCAGTTTTTTCAACATACTAGGTCAGGCTGGCTGTTGGAGAGAAGGAAAGTTCACTGTACAAAACTCTAAAGATAGCACAATGTTATTATCAATAACTATAAATTGCAACATAATTGTGTGGTTTTTTCCTGAAAAAAAGGAAAACAGTATGAAACTGCTGCTCACTAATAGCATCAGCTCACTAATTACTATCCATGATTCATTAGAAGCATTCCAAACCTGATTAATGTCAGGTCAAGTTTAACATATGACGGGGTTTATTAGTAATGCTTTGCTATCCCACAGCTTGTCAGTCTTTCACAGCGAGCGCCATCTGTTACATGTAGAAATAAGTCAGAACACCGGTAACTCTGACTTACTGCTAGTCACTAATGTATGCTTTCAAAGTTGTCCAGGACACTTAAACTAATAACATTTGACAGCATTAGAAAGCATGTCTGACATATGTTTGCTTGCTTTAAAGGCTATTCCTACTACTGCATCTTCTTTCATATAAATTGCATATGATTTCATATAACAATCATGAGAAATGAAACATGCCTGATCTTACAAGCCTATGTTATTATTATTATTATTATTACTAACTATATATGAATCACACTCAGCATGTTCCAAGCAATTATAAAACATTGCATCAGAGCAGTGTTCAATATACAGATCTGGTTTTCATAATCAACAAATAATCCTAAACTGTAGACCTGGATTTCCAAAATGATGAAACTGCAAATCTAGGAGCATTCCCCACGGTCTCTTTAGTCAGTGCCCTGAGGCAAAATGGTCTCTGCCCAAATGCACCCCTCCCAGATGGACCCTGCAGCCTCTATATTTACATCTCAAAAAAGGTTCTTCCTCGTCCTTGATCTTAGAAAGGGGGGAGTTATCAACTGCTCAACTGCTCTTCAGAAACTTTCAAAATAATTATCTAACAGAGCAATCCTAAATTTATCTACTCATGAGGAAGTCTCACCAATTTTACAATAGGGTGTCCTCTCAGTTGGGTGTATACAGAATTGTAGCCTAAACAATTGCAGCCTAAAGAGAATGGACACCTTTTTATCACCTATTTTTTAAATGGCACATCAGTTGAAATCCAGGCAACAGAAGTCACATGTTACATTAAACCTGAGAGCAAAAGGGATTAAGAATACAGGTACCTTGTTATATTTAACGCCTTCAAGAAATTATCCCCCATACATGTAGTGAGAATATATTAAAGTTTAAACTGAGTGCGCAATCACATTATTAAATTCAGAGCGGTAATTCAGTGCCTTGGTGTGTTATTCTCTTAAAAGGTAAAATTCTTCCATTAATTTCCCCAAGATGGTTTCAAGTGCTACTCAAATAAGAAAACCAAACATGTTTTGAGATGATTTTGCTGTAAGATGTTGGAGAACACTTCAAAAGGAAGTGAGATACTTAGGGCATAAAGCACCATTTCAAAGAAAATATTTTTCGGAATTTCATTACTGTGTATTCCAAACATATCAGTCAGAATCAGACAATGGCTGCTTTTGCCCATTCACATTACAAGGACAAACAACAGTGAACCTTAGGCTCTTGCACTCTTCCCTCCTACTCTAGCACAGCTGCAAGGAAGAAGCTAGAAACTTCACTTCTGCTTCATATTAAATGCAACTTTTCATGACATCCAGACCCAGACAAACTGTGGTTAAATTATGGCTTGGCTGGAACCAGCAAAGATGTCCCAGTTTATGCTGGGCCTTACAGACCTTACTGTATTGCTGGAGGGATTCTCCTGTGGGTTTACTCATGTTTGGTTGTTGCTTGCATCAGTAGCTGGCAGGATAAGTTAGGAGTGAGACATGGGAGACTCCTCTGCTGCAGTAGGGACAAAACTGGTAAGCTGCCAAATACTTGCGGTGTGGTTCGTATAGCCTGGTTTCTTTGTGCCATTATGACTCTACCAGTAATGCCAACATTCAAAGCAAGTTTTGAAAATAACCCACCAATTTCATATACTGTTTAAAAGCAACAAGAAAAAGGTGCATCTTGGCAGTCTGGAGGTGGTAAACATGCTGGTTTGGAGTAAGAATGCAATAATAATAATAATAATAATAATAATAATAATAATAATAATAATAGCAGCTCTGTTCATCGCCTATCCTGTACTATTCCTGGGTACAAGTCCAGCTTTGTTGACTGCTTTTTCACTTCTTTAGTTGAGTATTGTAGTCTGAGGAATACATGATGTGAATTCTCAAGTTTGCGTTTCTGTCCAATGTCTCTGAGGAAATACAAATGCCGTTGTAAGGCTGGATGCAAACAATGGCTTTTGTGATATGCGCTGGGTAGAAGCTGGAAGCATGTAGGCATGTGTAGTGCTCAGCAAGGTTTCCATTTTCAGGTGGTGCTTGCCTGTCCATTATGTAGTTGCACAATAATGTCCACTAAATGAAGTAGTTCAGAGATTGGGAAACCTTTTCAGCCTGAGCTTCTAGGCAACCTTCCAGGGGTGGCAGGCCAGTGGGGGGCAAGGCCAGAAGCAAAGGTGAGCAAGAAACGCTAATTTACTTTCATAGTCCATCCAAGGAAACAAGAAACATTATCAAAGTTCAAGGGCACATTTTAGCCAGGCAAAAGCACTCGAGGAGAGTGCAAAGCAGGGCCAGTGAGGGATGTGGTATGGGGAGAAGCCAGACAGAGATGCCTAGAGGGCTGCATTCTGCCCTGAAGTCTGAGACTTCTGGTCTAGCTGGCGGTGGTGGGGTGAAACTTATCAAAATCCTGGTGGAACTTCTCAAATATCTCCTGTCCATATGCACAGATGATAAATAAGTTATCAATACAGTGGTACCTTGGGTTACATACGCTTCCGGTTACATATGCTTCAGGTTACAGACTCTGCTAACCCAGAAATAGTGCTTCAGGCTAAGAACTTTGCTTCAGGATGAGAACAGAAATCGTGCTCCGGCGGTGCGGCAGAAACAGGAGGCCCCATTAGCTAAAGTGGTGCTTCAGGTTAAGAACAGTTTCAGGTTAAGTACGGACCTCTGGAACGAATTAAGTACTTAACCCAAGGTACCACTGTATATCTTTAGCAGAGGAAACGCTTTTAGAGGCTGGAGGTGAGAATCATTGATCTAAGTCAGCCTCATGGCATTGGCATGCTGTGGAGCCATACAAGTACCAGGGTCAGTGGATACATTTTCTCTCCAAAGAAAATGTGCAAAATGCAAAGTGGCAGAGTTTGGCAATTAGATGTGCTAATCACCAAATGGAATGATATTCCTGATTGCCGTAGTTGTCATGTTTTGGTCCATTGCTGGATACTAAGGAGGAGACAAGGCTGCTGACAATGTAAGGCTGATCAGAAATTTCAGGACCACAGATAGCTCCCAAGTTAGCAACTTGCTCCAATGAAGATTGAGTGCAGACTGGTGCCTCTTAAGTTTCTGTTTCTAGGCTACTTCCTTCAGGCTCCATGCCCTTGTGGAGAACTTCAGCACCTTCAAGGGACAATCCTCTAGCAGCCCTCCTTTGTCCCACAGCCTCCCTCATGGTATGCTCCGCTATGCTGCTGGACTAGTGAACTGCAATGGGAGGCATCTGGTTCCTCACGCACCCATGGGGTCCAGAATCTGGCCCTGCAGCCTCTAGTGGTCCAGGAGCTTCTTCTGGGTATTCCTGTCTAACAGACTCAGGTACTTAGTAACCAAGTAAAAGAAATATGACCATTAAAAGCCTTAAAAAACTCTATTCAGATAAAATACAGGTCTTACAGATTCCAGCCCATTAAAAGAGGCCACAGATACCCAAAACACTTCAAATTAAAGGCCAGAAGTCTGGATATAGAGGGAAGTCCATGTTCCAAGTTTATTGCACAAGAGAGATAACTAAATCCCTATTTGATACCAAGCAGATAATTAGTTATTTTGCATAATAACTGATAATTTGACTCAATACATAAAAGAATAAAAAGTATGTTGGCTTGACAATATTGGGTTGGTGAAGACATATACTTGTCTGAGAATGCTTAGCATTCCTTCCCCTTATGGTTTTGTTCTATAGGCTACTTTTAAAATGAGACTGCATTTTAAATTGTATTTTAACCTGCATTTTAAATTGGTTGGGGGTTTTTTTGTTTTTGTTTTTTGCCATATTATGTTTTTACTGTAACTTTACTGGTGTTAGCCGCCCTGAGCCCAGCTCTGGCCAGGGAGGGCGGGGTATAAATAAAAATCATTATTATTATTATTACTACATTATCCTAAAGACAACCCTGCTTCCCTTTCCTTTTATCAGGTAACTACGATGTGTGTCGGTTTTGCTTATATTACTCATTAATGAACCTTAAATAAAAATATAGGAATCTATTTCCAGCCTAGGTTAGCATCAATGGAACTTAGAAAGAGAAAAAACTCTAGGTCACAGCAACCCTCTCCACTGCGGCAGAAGACAGGAAGGCCAGAGGACAGTTAGCCAGGCTGCCGGGGGAAGCAGCAGAGGATGGAAGATGCATTGTGTGCACTGTTCAAAGGAAGAATGGACCAGGAGTGTGGACAGCTGTTAGGACAGGAAACAGAAGAGTAAACGGGGGGGGGGGGGAGAGCAGCCATTAGAAGACAACTAGGAAGAAACAACAGAAGTGGGGGCAGTTCACTGTGATAAAAGACAACCATGTGTGGCTTGCCAACTTGGAAACATCCCTGCTCTAGCGTAGTTTATTTAGGCTTGGAAAGATTGCTGTTGGTGATGTTAATCATGATCCAATCAAAGCCATTTTTTCAACAGAAACTTGAAATCAAAACATTATTTTCGATGAAGCAGGAACTATGCAAAAGGGAAGGGTAGTGAAAGAAGGCATTAAAGGATAGAGCAATGGAAAGACTTAAAAGCATAGCAGAACAGTATTGATTTTAATCCTAGGTGCATATCTTCTAGTTTTCTTGAGAGCAACTGGACAAAATAAAGGAGTAAGAAAAGCAGAAATATTGAAAAAGGGAAGGCAGAGAGAGGAGAGAAAACAGGAGAAGATGACAAATAGGGCAAAAAACAAGAAGGAACAGATGGAGCTGGAAGAAGGGCAGGGAGAATAATAATGCCAATTCTGGCAGGAAACAGAGGGCTGATAGGTGAGGTGATTCAGTCCTTCCTGAAGGCATGGAAAATGAAAACAAAACTGAAAATCAAACAAAGAAAAGGGGTCACAGTTTTGGCAAAAAAAATATATCACCAGATGGTGTCAATTGTTTCTCCACCTAAATATGGAGCTTGGAAGCATCCAGCAAATACACACATTTCTCCACATCTCTTCTCATGTAATATTACTTCTATTCCCTATATGCTGCATTTTTCACTTTACACTGATGGATTGGAGTCCCCCAAAGTAGCCTTCCAACTTATATTAATTACAGTTAATTCAAAATGTATGAGACTGGAATTTCATCATTTAAAACCTCTCCCTACACTGTTAAGAGCTAGAGGACAGAACATTATTAAATATGGTACTATCTAAAGATAACAAAGACTTCAGAAAATGACAACTGTGCAAACATTAAACAAAGCAGGAAAAAAACAGGAGGTGTACAGTTTCAGAATGTATACTTGCCTCAGGGTTTGAAAAAAGTACCATGCTGTTTTATGGTTTACTCTTAGAGACAGAGTTTACACTTCAATTTGTCTCGTGCTAGGACCAGCTGTCATGTTTTAAACACAAAATATTCTTAGAAACAACACATCATTGCTATACTGTATTGTGGAATTTGAAAAAAGTTGCATAGGAAGACTTAAATGTCATTATTTAACTTTCTGCACTAACCTTTTGCTCACTGTGATCTACAGTAATCCTCCATGGGATCATACCCCTGTAGGGTGCACAAGGAGACAAACCATCATGTGCCTATACTAGAAAGTCTTAATAAGTCTTTACAGTTTTTCATATCATCATGATAGAGGGGAAATGTCAATAATACTCTTTCTCAAGGATAATACTGGCTTAAAGGTAAAGGGTAAAGGGACCCCTGACCATTAGGTCCAGTTGTGACCGACTCTGGGGTTGTGGTGCTCATCTAGCTTTACAGGCCAAGGGAGCCGGAGTACAGCTTCCGGGTCATGTGACCAGCATGACTAAGCCACTTCTGGCGAACCAGAGCAGCGCACGGAAACACTGTTTACCTTCCCACCAGAGCAGTACCTATTTATCTACTTGCACTTTGATGTGCTTTTGAACTGCCAGGTTGGCAGGAGCAGGGACCAAGCAATGGGAGCTCACCCTGTCACGGGGGTTCGAACCGCTGACCTTCTGATCAGCAAGTCCTAGGCTCTGTGGTTTAACCCACAGCGCCACCCGTGTCCCATAATAGTGGCTTAATAATGCTATAAAAATGTATACAAAGAAATGTGAACCTTAAGTCTACTCATGCATGGCTCACACATGTATGAACATCACATGATTTGACAGCTGAATATGTGAACAGATTCCTACGGAAAACATCAAATTTAAGGATATATTAAGTTCCATCTGCCATGCGTTGCTATGTGAAAGTTCACTCACATATGCAAGTTACCAAATCATGTCATAAAGGTGCACTTGTGAACTAGTTTTCAGTTATCTCGCTTACAATATATAAGAACAGCAACCTACATCCAGGGTAGGCATGTTTTAAGCTTGCAGGATTTACTTTGTATTATTTTGCTAAACCTGGCAATATCATTATAATTAAAGAATTCTGAGCCCAGTAAATTGATTTTGAGTACCAGAACTGAGGGGAGCCAAATCATCTAATGACAGCTCATACAGATATTAAGTAGCATTGGAGACAAAATGGTGCCCTGCAGCACCCAATAGCAAATGTGCGGAACACCTCCCCACCCTATCCTCTGGATTCAACCATCTGGACCCATGGGCAAAACAACACTGAAAGATCATGAAAGAGCAAGGCCATACGCCATCTGTGCTTGGCAACTCTTAAGCTTTCTGAAAATTTCAAGGTTTCAAGCAAGCCTTTACCTACAAAGACAGAATCTAAAGAACTCCCTCCCAACTGAGATCAATGCTTGACAAAGACCTTTATATTTCCATAGGCATTGTTTTTGTTTTCCTTATTAATTTTATCCACGGCATGCATTTTTTAATCTCGCTGTACACTGCTTGGAAACTTCATTGTTAAGTTGTATATAAACTCTTGAAATAATTAAAGATTGAGCTTCATTTCATATAATGGGAGTAGCCAAACAACAAGTCCCCCCCCCCCTTTCAGCGCTGCCAAAATGCTTATACTATGCATACAAGTGTCCAGGAAGCCCAGATTTTCTAGCTAGAGAAGATTACACCCTGGAAAATGTACAAGGAGAAGGGTATGACCAGGGGAGTAAGAATGGGAGGGAACAGGAATGTCATCTGATGAGAGACTTGAGGTGCAAAAAACCGAAGTGTTACAGAAGATGTGATGGGCAGGGTTTTTGAAGATTTGGCCCTGACAAGTCTAAAACGTCTGCAGTTTAATACAATTTAAATGATATTTGTGACCCCCAATGTTTGCATGAAACTCAACTTAGCAATAGTGGCTACCGCTGGCATTTCTTAGGATTACTTTATCCATAAATGTATCAATTTTCAAGTATTAATATTTTAGACTTTTAGAGAAAGCTTCACCAATTAGTTACCATAGTCAAAAAGAAGCGCCTGTCTTTCTCACACACACACCCCCGGTCACCCATTGCTAAAGTAACTCCTGACCACCAGGGAGGTATGTAATATTTTGGATAAACTGAAAGGCAAATGGCAAATTGCTTTTCTATGAGAATCACATAGGTGAGCTTTTTTGCAAAGTTTTCATTTGAATAAATTAATTACATTGTAGCTTAAATTATTCCAGTAGTAATATCAGAAGCAATAAATAATTACACATTATTAAATTACTTTATTATTGTTAAGCACACGTCCCCCCTTTGTTAATAAAATGATCTCATATCTCAAGTGCACCCTGAATTTATTTCATATATTAAAGACAAATATAATCCTCAGAATGGACTAATTATTTGATCCAAAATGAGTAGGTGGGTGCTTTCCACAGCCCTTTTGTTCTTATACAAAAATGAGTTGTGACATGCCCAAACTTGCATCATCTTTCTGCCACTGTATGAAGAAATATTTGATTTTGAAAGAAAGAAACTTTTGGGTGGCAGGAGTTGCAAACATTCCTCCCTTCTTCCTTTATCTATTTCACTTGACTGGCCTCTCTGGTCACTGTTATCAGTAGGAATTCAATCCAACTCTTTTCCTTTCATTCTGGAAGGACAGGTCATTCTCCCTTCTTTGAGTTCTAACATGTCACAAACACCTCCCTCTGTCCTCTTCTAATTTTTAAAAATACAGGCTAGGCAGAACTGAATTTCAGATCAATTCCAGCTCTCCTCATCCTGGGTCTATGAGAACTTGTTGACGACAGACACATAACATAATGTAGTTTTTCTTTATTTAAAGAAAAGAAAATATTTTGCTGACTTCCCTATGAGTTAAATGGTTTCTTTGAAGCAAATTCACTCATGGGAACCCATTCACTGATGAACACTTTATAAATCCTCTTAAAGGGAGTACATAGTAAGCATACAGTAATAGCACAGTAATCTGAAGTTGTAATAATAAATAGTAAGCAAGCTGACTCATACTTAGTCAGACCATTGGTCCAGCTAGCTCAGTATCGTCTACACTGATTGCAAGTAGCTCTCTAGGATTTCAGTATTGTCTACACTGATTGGAAGTGGCTCTCTAGGATTTCAGGCAGGAGTCTCTCCCAACCCTACATAAAGATGCTGTGGATTGAACCGGAGACTTTTTGGTTGCAAGGCTACTACTGAGCGATGGCCTTTCCCAAGAAACTTATACTCATTAAACAAAAACATGATATGAAGTAGCATTCCTTTAAGCCGAGTGGGGAAATTCAAGATGTTTACACTTTTTGGCTGGTGATTAAGTATCATTTTGGTGGAAAGGCAAAAGATCTGTTGGTACAATGTACCCTGATTAAGCAAGATTAAAATGCCTATTAGAATTACAGTTACGCTATGGGTTAAACCACAGAGCCTAGGACTTGCCGATCAGAAGGTCGGCGGTTCAAATCCCCACGATGGGGTGAGCTCCCATTGCTCGGTCCCTGCTTCTGCCAACTTAGGAGTCTGAAAGCAGGTTGAAGTGCAAGTAGATAAATAAGTACCGCTCCGGCGGGAAGGTAAACGGCGTTTCCGTGCGCTGCTCTGGTTCGCCAGAAGCGGCTTAGTCATGCTGGCCACATGACCCAGAAGCTGTACGCCGGCTCCCTCGGCCAATAAAGCAAGATGAACACCGCAACCCCAGAGTCGGCCACAACTGGACCTAATGGTCAAGGGTCCCTTTACCTTTACTTACTCTGTTGTTCTTATAATCATAATCTATACATGGGATTCAATTCTCTGACTGCAGTCCTCAAAATGGCTCCAGGCCACAAGGGAGAGGTATCCTTGAGGAAACCCTCAAGATTGCAGAGCAGTCCACAGAAATCAATGGAGAAATCCATTAATTTAAAGTAACTGGATGGGGCATCAAGTATGTCCTTCCACACTCTAAAACCCAATGAGAACTGAGCACAAACCCAACTGACTGTTGGGGAAGTTGAATGGAATGACTGGAATGTTGATAAGTAGCATTCTACACTGCAACATTTTGTTGTAGATATTCACTTGTCCCTTATCTTTTCCAATGCTCAAAGGTGAGTGATGGTCCTTATGTATACCAAATGGCACCGTCTACATGCAAGAGGGAGGCATCAGCAAGCTCAGGGATCTCCAAGGTTTGCAGCAGTACAATAAACCTTTGTAGGTGGGAACCTAAGAGGGGAACTGAAAGACAACCCAGTAAGTTCTGAGTATGCTCAGTGTCTATGGAATACTTACTGCTGGAGTGAGGGCAGGAAATCAGGAGGAGGAGAAATGGGAGTATCATTTAAAAGGGGAGCATGACTAGTTGGAACAATGAACAATAACACTCCATACTTTTAACTTTTTCTGGGGTCTCATTTGAATGTAATTAATGGAAGAAAATCATTTGTTACTACACAAAGAGCACAGATTGATAATATGATCTAATATAGTCCATTATAAGAACAGGGTTACACTTCAAGTATATTTGAAAGTCTAATGGCCACTGAGAAGCAATTTCCATATTGACATCTTGAGGTAGATGTAAACAATATTCACCACTGTTACTTAGCAAGGAGGAAAAACAAAAGACTAAAAAAGTAAGAATGAAAGAATATCTGATTATTTCAGTTAAAAGTACATGCAGCATTCAAATGCAGCAAGAGTTCATGCTTCCAGCAATGTGAAGATTTATTCCTTGTCTGATGACCTTTGTGGCATGCTGCAAAGCTCTTCTGTTCACTCAGGCATTTACCAATTGGAATGGTAGAGAAGAATCGTATGCCGGGGTTGATGAGCTTTGCCGAGTGACATTTTAGTTGAGGACATAATAGTATGTTATGTTTTATACATGAACTTACAAGTGTCAACAGAAAAGACATTTAAATAAAAAAAAAGTATATTACTGCAATGGACAACGTAAATGAGGACAGAAACAAATCACCAAGTATTCCAAAAGCTTTCTGTGTTGCTTTTTAGGTTAAGAGTGGACATTACAGTACATCCACATAGTCTACATCCCCATCAGTTCACCAGTTTACCAACAACATCTCACATTCCCAAAATGCAGTAACTAGAGCCTGAGCCCCAGCTTGCTCCACTCGCCAACCCCCAACACTCCCTCAGCTTAGCCCCCTAGGAACTTTCCCTTCCCCTGCAATGAATGACTAAGCTCCATTTTCCACCTTCCAAACTCTATTTCTGAAGCCACTTCTTTCTTCTATTCCGCAGTCCCACTTTACCTGCACACATCCCATTATTATTATTACCACCCCCCCCTTTCCTTCCTCCTTTTTTCAACTCTCACTTCACACGGACTATCTTCCACTTCCATGTTTCCTCCTCTTTCCTATTTTACAGCCCACTTTGCACACATGCCCCATGATGATGTATGTTGCTTTATCTTTGAGATGAACAGAATCTTAAGAACAAGCCTGTCAGTCAAATTGTTCAGTTGATGGATGTACATATATGGGTGCTTGCCTGTTAATAAGATACCCGTTCTAAATGAATACATTGAATCTGGAACTTCATGTTGAAGACAACAGATAGTATCAAGATTGAAATACATGATGTGAAGGATGAAGAAGATAGAATCATTTGTATATTCTATTCCAACACTGAGGCTCCAAGCACCGAGGGCCTTCTGGTGGTTCCCTCACTACAAGAAGTGAGGTTACAGGGAACCAGGCAGAGGGCCTTCTTGGTAGTGGCGCCTGCCCTATGGAACGCCCTCCCATCAGATGTCAAGGAAATAAGCAACTATCTTACTTTTAAAAAACATCTGAATGCAGCCCTGTTTAGGGGAGTTTTTAATGTTTAGTGCTGTATTATGTTTTTAATATTCTGTTGGGAGCTGCCCAGAGTGGCTGGGGAAACCCAGTCAGCTGGGCTGGGTATAAATACATTATTATTATCATCGCCATCATCATCATCATCATCATCATCATCATCATCATACCTCAGAGTTAAATTTAAAACTGGTAGCCTTCTCTACAAACTGAAAAGCAGCTCCTGAGGTTTGGGGGACCTGATTCAGAGGCCTTCTGAATCAGTAAAAATAGCAAAAAGCCTCCAAAATTTATGCTGTTTGTTGAGGCCCAGTGCATCCAACCCAGTGGAACGGCATATCTGTATTACTGTGCCTCCTACATATTATTTTTTACCCAACTATTTCCATATTTTAAAAAGGTCATTAAAAAGAGAATCTTGGGAATATGCCAGTCTAATGGATGGCAGGCCACATAAATGGGCACATGTAGCTGACCCTTGCTATAGTTAAATTCAAAACTACAGATAAATAAAAATATTTATTCCAGAAAGGCATTTATTCTGACCTTAAAAACTGAAAGCCTGTTGACAGCAGTGAAATGGTTGCTGGATATCTAGACTTTCAGTGCATTAGCATATCACCCCAAAATACTAAACTAATGTCCTTCAGAAACTAAAATTAATGTCACTGCCCTTTGGTTTGTTTTTGTTTTATTATGTATTTTGTGTTCTCTTTTGTATTTTTATGTTGTGAACCACCCTGAAATCTTCAGATGGAGGGAAGTATACAAATTTGATTAATAATAATGTCACTGTCCATTTAAACAGTTGTAAAAATATAAAAGAACAAATTGGATTTTGGAGGGGAAATCGGTTGACTAATTGTATGGACAAGCTTGTTCTATTTTTTTTGAAAATTATTGTTGGTATTTGTACATTAGAAATCACAAAGCCCTCAGCCACAGGCTCTCTCACTGCCCAGCTGATTAGAGGAGAGCTCAGATTGGAGCATTCTTCAGCTGTTCCATGCACTAATTAGCTTGGCTGAGAGAAGGGATACAACTGGATCTCAGCATTTCAGCACAGAGTGATGGGAGACAGGCCACGTTGGAAAGGTGGGTGGGTATTTGTGTGGTGAATGGGAAGGTTGTGTCTGTGAGGAAGGAAGTCAATACCCACCCATGCAGTAAATGCTATCTGAAATGGTCAACTACAAATCTAATTAAATTATGTTCATCACTGGCGTAACTTTGCTGAAATGTATGGCAAATCAAACACAGATTACTACAATCACTGGCAAACACTGTTTTAACCACTTATTGGTTTTACCTACAGTAGACAAGCTATTCATCCCCTTTGAACTCACTAAAGTCAGTAATAGCATCAAACATATTCTTCATACAAGTCTGTTTTTCAGAACTAGGTCCTCCCCTGTCCCCTAATATGCAACTTAATTTACAAAGCAGAGCCGACATGCTGCTTCTCAGCTTTGTTTCTCCTTATGTTTTATGATTTGGTTATTATCTTGGGCATTGCTTTTTCAACGGAAAACCAGGAAGGAAAAGGTTTCATAAATGAAATTATCCGCTAAACTTAACTCATTTTCCAGACAGAAATAGCCAAAACATACACCTTACTCCACTGGCAAAGCATAGTTTTCTTGGACACAATGTAAAACCAGAAGCAGCCCCACATGTGTCTGTCACTTCTGATTAACAGGTTCTCAAGCAGGCCTAACTGGTGAATTCTTATTATCTGCTTCTCACAAGCAGCTCAGGACCCAAGAGGAAATGCTCTCTAATGAAAGCACAATTTAAGCAACCATTACAAATGGCAGGCCACAATCTACCAAGACTTTGGCTTGCCCTTTAATTGATTGATTTGATTTACACTGCACACCTTCAATTTCCAAGAGTTCCCAGGGTGAGAACATCACTCTTGCTTCTCCTTTAAAAACAAAAACAAAAATCATCCACTTGAACGGTACTTTCTAAATGCAAAAGTTGATTGCCATGGCCCCTGACCCTGGAGTCTCACAGTGCTCTGAGGAAGACTTGAATAAGATGGTGATTCAGTCTACTATACCTTGACAGCCTTTACTATCTCCATCTGTTCCCTCCCATCAACTTTGAACTCAAAGGATAGGTCCCCAGAAGTCCATATCTTAGATCCATTCAAGAGCCAAAGGATACAGAATCAGGCAAGGCCCTTTAAGAAACACAGCCATCTCTTTCAAGAGAGTATGCCCTATTGGGAAGCACCCTTCCATTGTGGTTTCAGTTCCCTGTTAAGGCAAATTATCTTTGCAACAGGGCTCACTGGAGCTGTCCAGGGTTCTGTTTTATCCCTTGATTTTACCTGAATGACTTAACAGGACTGGACCTTCCATGACTTTACCTTACTGCAGGGCCGGGGGGGACGGACCTTTTTTGCTCCAATGGCCAGGTCTCTATCTGATCCTGCCCACAAGCCAACTTTAACAGGTGAGATGGGCAACCCAACAGCCAATAACTTTATGTCATTCTGATGACACACGATTGACAGGTATGTTCTCCCACCCACCTATCAAAATCCCTTGCATAAGGTTCCCAAGCTTGGGAACCACAGTTCAAAATGCATTGCCAGACCAATGCTTTGCAAACTGCTTCTCACTTATCTTTTCAACCTCTTTCAGAGGTTGAAAGAAGTAGCATGAGGTGGCTTCAAAGAGCCGTGCTGAACTGGAGAAGCAGTTTCCACTTAATTCCTCCTCCTTGAGCAAGGCATTCCTACAACCCATCTGCTGATTAGCAGTTGAGAGTATTTCTTGATCCAACAAAGGAACAATTGGAAGCCCGCTTTAAACTCCCAATTATTCCTTTGAAGAACTGCCCTGATCCACCCCACAGATCTATGACGTCAGGAGTGGGGCGTATGCATGTGCCTTCCCCAATAACGCTCCATATGCTAGATGAGGACGTGTTGCAGACCAGGTTTAGCCCATGGCCAAAGGTTCCCCACCCCTGAAGTTCACACTGACTGACTTCACCTGCACAGAAGAAACTCAGCTGGACTGGCCAGACTCATGTTTGTAGCTTCGAGAACACTGTCCAACCATCTCGTCCTCTGTCGTCCCCTTCTCCTTGTGCCCTCCATCTTTCCCAACATCAGGGTCTTTTCCAGGGAGTCTTCTCTTCTCATGAGGTGGCCAAAGTACTGGAGCCTCAGCTTCAGGATCTGTCTTTCCAGTGAGCACTCAGGGCTGATTTCCTTAAGAATGGATATGTTTGATCTTCTTGCAGTCCATGGGACTCTCAAGAGTCTCCTCCAGCACCATAATTCAAAAGCATCAATTCTTCAGCGATCAGCCTTCTTTATGGTCCAGCTCTCACTTCCACACATCACTACTGGGAAAACCATGGCTTTTACTATACGGACCTTTGTTGGCAAGGTGATGTCTCTGCTTTTTAAGATGCTGTCTAGGTTTGCCATCGCCTTTCTCCCAAGGAGCAGGCATCTTTTAATTTCATGACTACAGGCTGTCACCATCTGCAGTGATCATGGAGCCCAAGAAAGTAAAATCTCTCACTGCCTCCATTTCTTCCCCTTCTATTTGCCAGGAGGTGATGGGACTACTTCTCTGCAAACCTCAAGTCCCTGCAGAACAGGTGCTTGCACTGTAATGTAGTGGACTCTGCCAAAGCACCATATTCTCTATAAGGACATTCCCCGTAGGATAAATTTTGCTCATTTTTAGCTTTGGAGAAATGTCCATATGTCTGGACAGAGTCCAGAGCTAACCATTCCCCAAAACATCAGTGCCTGTCTTTACTTCTAGCTTTAGAATTGGGGAAATTTTAGTGAGAATGTAACTCTCCCATTCACTGAAAGCCAGAGAGGAAGGGAGGGAGGGAGGAGCTGTCCTCTAAATCACCTTCAAGCATATAGCCAGAGCCCATTCTCTGCAGGAATGTGATATTGCTACCATTCTTTGCTACCTGGGAGTTGCAGACCATCTGGTTAGAAAAGGGGGAAATAATCATGACCATATGAATTGGATATAGAAGAGGAAAGGGTATGAATCTCACAGCCACTATCTGTTGTTCTGTCAAAAGCCAACATGAGTCTCATCTGCCTCTACAATGAAAGACTACTTGGCAAACAATATATGCTACATGCTATTTACATCCTGCCTTCAGTGTACTGATGCTATTTCAAAATATTTTACAAATTCTTGACACACTTGAGGCCTCCTATTTATCAATATCTCAAAAGTACATCCCTGACACAGAACAGCACTAGGGCTAAAACTAGCACCTGCATTCAATAAATACCCTTCTAGTTATTCCTCCCTTTCAGTGGATTAGAATCTATGGAGTATAGAATCCACAGCAATAGGACTTTATAGGAATAGGAAGAGAGATTTGTCTCTCCTTTAAATGCAAGGAGAGCGGCCAGTCCACATTTACAAGCATGCAGTTCCTACTGAAGAACTCCCTTTCCCTCTTTCTCTGTTTTTCTAGTAGCATATTCCGTAATATCAAGGAAAAGCTGGTAGGCCAAATGCTTCTCTTCAGTTTGCCAGGAACCGATCAGGTGAAGGACATTCCTACCTAACCAGTCATGTTTTGCTTCCCCAAACTCATGGCAAACTGGGGGGGGGGAGGCCAATTTAAGAGTTTTTGAAGTGACTTTTCTTGAAGTGGCAGAGAAAGATTACAGAATTGTTCTGCTAATTTTTAAAATAAATGTTGTTTTCATACAGTGTGTGGTTATAGATGCTATATCAAGACATTAAACCTATATTAAAATGAGGGGGAAGCAATAGAGAATTATGAGAGACTGATTTTCAAAAAGAGTAGGTAATCACAAAGTCGTATTATTTACTTTTATATCTCCCTAACACTTCAGAGAACTTAAAGTACCATACACTAGGTTCCCAAGCAGTTTTTCATTCAGAGACTTAAAAGACTGTGACATAATTACCTTCAGATCCCATCTCTGTCTCTCAGTTACTTTGGCAGTCAAGCAGAAGGGGGGGGGAATGCAGTTCAGAGTGGTCTACTTCTAAGGCCTCTCCAGAATCACTGCCATTAAGGATTGTCACTTGTTTTAAGGGAAATCCTGACACCAACATGCCCCCAAAGCAGTACAGAATTCCCATGCAGCTAATAATTTCAAGTAGAATAATATTGTACATAGTTTCAACACCAAGGCTGACACTTCAATGAGGCGAGGTGAAGCAATTTGCCGTAGGCTGGAGATCTGACCTTAACACAGCACCCTCGCCCTCACTTCTAATATTGTACCCCTGTCGCTGTTATTGCATCATGGTGGGAGTGCAGGTGCGGCTGCAGGTGAGAGTGCAGCTGCGGTAGCAAGGCAGGCAGCAACACAGGCACAGCATCGGGGACAGGGAGGAGGACCAGATCAGAGAGGGGGCGGTATTTTGTCTACAGCAGAAAAACATAACAGGCTGCCCCATTCAAACACCCAAGGCCAGCAGAAGAAACAAACCACAAAATGTTTTAATGAAAAATTCACTCCAATAATTAACTAGAATGAAGAAGACAATATATTCTCCTCCTATGAATGATCCTCATTTCAAACACTCATATAGATGTCTCTACTCTTACCAATAAAGCAACGATATTACCTGCACCACTACATTGTAAGCACAGAGACAACCCTTTTTCTTTTTCATCAGCTTTCTTTAAGTATTTTTTTAAAACCTCCCCTAAAATGCACATGTATCAATAAAATAAAATAAAATAAAATAATGGATATAAAACAAAAAGAACTTAAGTTTGAAGGTATATTTTAAAATGCAATAATATCTTGAAAGAGATTAAAAACCATATGCAAAGAGAATGACTACTCAAAGGACATAGAGATAAATAATCAAAAACATGTTTACCTTTTTTGAAACGTGGATGTCAAAAAATGGTTTGTTACGAACACTAAAAGGTTCTTGTGCTTTGTCGATTTGTCCAGTCTTCATTTTTTCATGTCGTGGGAATATAATCTCTTTTTCAATACATGCCAGACGAATGTTAAAATCACACTCTCCAACTGGTTGTGCCTGCCAAAAGAAAATAGACAATTTATTAATGTTTGCACATTTATAAAAATCTAAGTGGCATGCACTAAAGTATCACTCAACAATGATCTACAACTAAACAGTATTTTAGTAATAAAATGATAAGCAAAGAAATAACAGGGAGGTATGCCATGTCACAACCCTTTTACTCAAATCAGCAGAGTGACTTTACAATTTTATCAATTCAAGAGGGCTATATCACACAGTCAGCTGCAGAAAAATATTCCAAAGAAACCATTAAGCTAAACTGTTACCCATTCTCTGCAAATCCTGCTTTTTATTTCTGCACCATACAGCACCACCTCTTGGTTATCCCCCCTTTTTCTGCTTCCTATAGGACTCACTAGACTCCCATCTTTCTGCTATCCCTCCACAGGTATCTATGAGCAATAGTCAACTAACTTGTTCCATCAGTGCAAGAATTTCCACATGTGCAACATAACTTTCCCCCCTCTCCCCCCCCATGCCCCCTTGAATCTGTTCTGGGGGTCCTCCCAATCTACCTGAGACTTGGGGAGGGTACAGGGCAAGGGGTTCCATTGCTGACAGAATGAGTCAGTTTCATCCACCCTATGCATTCCATATTGCTCATTTCTCTCTCCCTCTCTCCATCCCATAGCACTCTCCTCTTTGCGCCACTGCAGATTTTTATGCAATATTACCCACCTTTATATCTTTCCCTCCTACACAGGTTTACACACACACACACACACCCCACCACCAGTTACCTCCCTTTTCCTTATTTAAGTCTCTTTTTTTGGCTGATTCTGATCCCTATCAATGCTGTGTGTGACAGCAATAGCTGACAAGGCTTTCCCTCTCCCAGGAATTTAGAAACTGCAGGAGTATGACACACAGGTGGGTGGGCAGCATGGCTGGGTGGCTACAACAGACTGAAGAAATTAAGCCAACTCCACCACACACTTCTGAATCAGAAAAAGTGCAGTTGTACTGATAAAAGCAGTGTTCATTCCTTCCCTCCATTTCTGTGGGCCTTAGATGGTTCTTAAGGTTGGCCAGCAGTAGTCTGACTCGAGAGATAGAGGTAGAAAAAGCACAATGGCTACCATGGAGAAAACAGTTTCTACTCACACTGTTGATTCTCTAAATGTGTAAAAGGGATCCTGTTTATTCCCACTCACACACTTCTACCTATACCTACCAGGTATGTTTTAAACCTTTTTGCTCACGGCCACCACATATCTAAATGGCCTGCTAATGACAACACCTTGTTTTTACACACAAACAGCTGTGAGAGTTAGACATGACACAAGGCAGGTCAGACTCAACAGCAGTTAACCAACAGTTATACTTCATTATAAAATAACTATAAGAAGAAAAATGTCCATTTTCAAAAGGTTACTAAAATACGTTAAGTGTTTGTATTAACCAGGGTTCTGTTCCTCTAAATGACAGTTCCACTGTAACTGCTTCAGCTGACCTGCCAATTATCCTGAGCCATTCCTCCCAGCGGATTTGAGTACTGAGGATTTCCTGGATGTCACTTGCCTCCTGGAAACACAAGGAGTTTCTATGGAGCTTCTCATGCAGTCTTCACCCTGGCTGAGCTCCCTGCAGCCTTACCATAGACGCCCCCCACTCTTTGCTGACTACTGTCACTGCTTACAGCTCCTTCTGAAGCTTCACTGAAAGAAATGTCATGATTCTCTCAGCCCCTTCTTGAGCCTAAGATAGTGATATCAGCTCTTTAAGGCAGACGATTGCCAGTCTCTTTGATTGCCTCATTTATGGGAGTGAATCTGCTTGGAACAGGGTACCCCAAAGTGTTTCGTATTATGTTCAAGTACCATCTAAGTATTTCAGATCTAGAATCCCTGTCTCTTTTGTAAGTCCTGTTAATATCCAAGTATGAAAAGCAATTTCACAATTTTTCATGTTGAGACATTTTTGTGATTCAAGTGAAAGCAATCTAAATTCTACATACTCAGCATTTTCATTGAAAGGGTGTTGACATTTCAAACAGTAATAACATTCGCAACTTCCTGAAAAACATTCATCACCTTTCTAGCACTTTTCATCAAGGTATTGTTGCAGCAATCATAGTATTGGGATTGCTACCTTGCCTGGAATAGGTTTGGTTTAACGTTTTCCTAGCTTTTTGAAATAAGATTTAACAGGAATTAAGATACAAGTATATGTGCTATAGCTATATAGAAAAAGCAAGTGCTATATTTGGTCCCTAGAACTTTAAGTATTTTGAAGGTACTGAATTTTTCAATCCATCACACATATTTATGTGTTGCTAGTATGGTGGTTTTCAAAAGATAAAGTTTATTTATTCGAAATTGAATTGACACAAAAATTAAGAATGTCTCATACTCGCTTCTAGTCCTTCCTTCCCCAGCAATTTTGGGCACCTTTAGGCATGGTAGCATCAAAAACCACTCTTGACCCCTTGTATATTTGCCAGATTGCAAAAGTCTACTTCACATATCAAAATTTTGCACTGTGTGGAATCGGAAGGAATAGAGTTAACACATTCATATTTGAGATATAGTATAGCTGCTGGAGAAAGGAGTGTGCACATGTATATTCACACATAGGATTAAGTGACAAAACCAACTTGTAAGTAAAGTAATAATACCTTCTTTACAGACTTCCTGGAACAGCACAGCTGTTACCTTCTCCACTGTTGCTCCCATACCACACTACTGATACTGTCTACATAATCCACATGGTATCATGCAACAACACCTAATCACATGGGCAGAAAATGTCAAAGCTTTGCTGGTAGCAGTAGGAGAGTAAATGCAGAAAGATCAGTGGACCTTTTTCAAAAATTCACCCTTAGTATTCTTCTCATCCCTCCTTGCAACATAACCAAACACACCACTCTTTCAACACATGATATCTGTCATTCAACCTAACAGCTACATAGTGTGTCTAATGGTGGCTTTATACTAATAGAATGTAAGGTACTGCACATGATTTTCACTAATCCCTCCAACCGACTGCAGTCCATGTTTCTCCAAACACAGAGAGAGCTTCTGAGGGTTGAGGAGCCCCTGGAACAATATGAGAGGCTGATTACTCTTGGATGGTAAAAGATTGTACAACACTTAGATCAGATGTAAGCCTCTGCCTCCTGGTTCCACAGCTCTAAGGTCAGACATAAGTCTGTGCTGGCTCCTTGCTTGACATTTCAATCAACCATATGATTTGTCAGGTGAATGGCCTAACCCACCTATCAAAAATGGCCCGCAGAAGGTGGGCCAATTGTGGATCCAGCTCTCCATCTAAGGAAGGTTTCCCACCCTGGGGATATGCCAAAATCAGGTGCATCACCTTTCGTGGAAGCACTTTCAGCTAGTATGAAGGAGGAGTTTTGGATTTGATATCCCGCTTTATCACTACCCGAAGGAGTCTCAAAGCGGGTAACATTCTCCTTTCCCTTCCTCCCCCGCAACAAACACTCTGTGAGGTGAGTGGGGCTGAGAGACTTCAAAGAAGTATGACTAGCCCAAGGGCACCCAGCAGCTGCATGTGGAGGACTGGAGACGCGAACCCAGTTCACCAGATTACAAGTCTACCACTTTTAACCACTACACCACACTGGCTCTCATGAAGCTTCCATGTTTGCAAGAAGACCCATTACACTGCATTGGATTGTTTATACACAGCTAAATATGTTACTGTGTTTGCAATGAGAAATTTCAAAATGGGCAAGTTGCTTCCTAAACAGAGTCACTTTTTGCCCCTCAAGTGTTATACCTTGAATAAAATGAATAATTTACTAGGCAAAGTATACACCCACACATGTCCTTGCCTTAATTTACTTAGCTTAAGCAGAGCATATGCCACAACTTTCTTAACAAGTTTTATTATTCTGAAACCAAACTGTAACACAACAGGCTAAAATATCAGCTTTTGGCAGCATTACTAATGATAATTCAAAGCATGCATGGCTAACATCTGCATTTTCAAGTGTCATAATAAATCTAAACATCCTTAAAGAAGATGAAATATAATGTCTTGGAATGGAAGTAACATGGTAACGGCTTTGGAATTATCCATCTTTTCTCTTAAATGGTGTCTAGCTCCCAGTCCAGCATAACCAACAGATGACCAAGGTTCTACAATGCCAGAGCAAAGGCTTGCTTAAGATAGCTGCTGACTGCAGAATGCTGCTGCCAGACTAGCAACAAGGGCAGTTTTCTTTGAGGTTGTTGTTAAGACTGAATGCTGCCCTTCAGTCTTACCAGAAGTTGGACTTGAGGCTTTATGACACTTCTGTAAAATTACTATTAAAGGTAAAGGGACCCCTGACCATTAGGTCCAGTCGTGGCTGACTCTGGGGTTGCGGCACTCATCTTGCTTTATTGGCTGAGGGAGCCGGCGTACAGCTTCCAGGTCATGGGGCCAGCATGACTAAGCTACTTCTGGTGAACCAGAGCAGCACACGGAAACGCTGTTTACCTTCCCGCCAGAGCGGTACCTATTTATCTACTTGCACTTTGACGTGCTTTCAAACTGCTAGGTTGGCAGGAGCAGGGACCGAGCAACAGGAGCTCACCCTGTCGCTGGGATTCAAACCGCCAACCTTCTGATCGGCAAGTCCTAGGCTCTGTGGTTTAACCCACAGCACCACCCACGTCCCTTAAAATCACTATTACGGAATCCCAAAAACATCCTTAAGCATTCAAAGACCTTAGGAGGTAATTCTCTACTAAATCTCAAAAACACATATTTTTAATATTTCAAGTATCCTTTTTTTTAAAAAAAAATGCTCAAAACCATTGAGTAGCTTTTATATTTTTAAAAGCTAGTTTAACAAAAAAAAGTTGCAATGGAAAATCTATTTAGTATGTAAGGAGAGAACAAATAATTATCATGAATTATAGTTTTTTTCCATTTTAAAAGGATATATTTCAAAAACTAATATAAAAAGGAAAGTCCATGTACACGAAGTCTGCAAGCTGACCAGATTAGAGAACCAGTAAGAGGACAAACCTTATACTATGAATTGATTCAAAATCAATACATAAAGCCTCTAATATTATAGACTACATCTGATTAATTCCTATAAAGACTAATTTGTGAAATTCATAAATATTGTAAAGAAATAAAATGTGTTTCTTTAAACACAAATTTTAAAAGATTTTAAAAATACAAAACCAAGTACTCAATCCAAATAGAAATTATGCACATGACTACAAAGCTAAAACCCATTTCCCATTTAAGCTCAATTTAACCTACTTTAAAAATTATTAGAATCCTATTAAGAGCATCTTTAAACTTGACACAAAACCACAGTCAGTTCATAAATAATGCATGACACAGCAAAATAACTATTTGCTCTTAGTCAACTTGCTACATTAAATAGCAACTTTCAGGGAAATGAGAAACAAAATTGCATTATAACCCTACGTCTTTGAAGGAGAAAATTCTATGTACTGCACAATGGATATCGCAACCTCTTAAAAAACATCGAGAACCTGGATAGCACAGTGTCATCTGCCATGGAGTACTCATATGACAAAGTTATATGCAGGCCACTTCCCAAATGCTTTGGACTTCAGAACAGAATGCCTTATAGATTGTTGCTTTCCCTTTATAATACATGCAAGCAACAAATAGGAAAGGCTTGAGTCCTTGCTAACACGCTGGAGTGTGTGTTTGCTAGTCTTAAATTTTATTACTGTTCCATTACAAATGCAAATTGCCTCCACAATGTGTAGATTCTTGTGAGGAGTCTATGCATTCTAATATCAGCTGGGCTTTGGTGTAGTTACCATATTGATTCCAATCATTGCAAGCTATGACCAATCATTGCAAGCTAGGATCATCTTGGCAACACAAGCATCTGCCACAAGGAAATTTGGAAGAGCAAGTAAAAGGCTCTGTTCCTCTCTATAAAATCTCAGGTGATCTCAAGCTACCCTTTTAACTGGCATTTTTATATACTGCTTTTCCCTCCTCAGGGAGATAGGGAAAGCAGGTGTCTGGCTCAGTTGCTCCCTCTCCTGCCCCATTCCAAAGGAAGGCATAAAACAATCATTTTAGCTTGCCTACTCACAAAGTGCTTGGAAAAACTCTTTCAGTCAAAGATCTTTAATTTATTATTCCCACAAGCAGAGTGCAGTTTGAAGACAAACAATAGTAGATGAATGACATATATGTATAATGGGAATCTGGGGACAATTTAACCAACGCCAAGAACATTTTTTAAAAAAAAAAAAAATCTGCCAATTAAGCCATTCAGGACAGCAGAGATTTCCACAGAACAATGTCAATATTCACAAAGGAATAAAAGCAGAATGCATGCAGTTCATTCTGTAACAGTCATGTGCTCACTGTGATTTGGTAATAACTGACAGCATCTACCCAACATCGCATCCTTTTACTCTGTATAAATTAATGCAGACTATTTAATGTTCTCATGACTCTGGTGCTCCGCTGAAAGCCGGGGCAGGTTAGAATGTTCCTTCCCACTAGCTTGGACTCAGAGTGTTCTATCACTTGGAATCCAAGAAGCTTGCAACTAGTTTGATGCATCCAAAAAGGTATCAGGTGTCTTTGCCCCCAAAAAACTGTTGGGAGGGGACAGGGCCCCCTCAATGTTGAGGAGGTGGAGGAGGCCAAGCACAGAACAGTTTCAGTAGCTGGCTCCCCCTGAGATCGAGAGAGGAGGAGCAGCTGGCCATTGAAGCCTGTTTGCTTGGGTTTCCTTTATTTAATTGTTTTGAGGTTTATCTGTCTTATTTTGACGGTATAGTATTTGTTGGTTAAAGCAGAGTTCCGTGCCCAGCGGAAGGATGAGGAGTACGTGCTGCATACTCTTGGTTGCTTTATTTACAGTTCAAAGCAGTTATATTACAGAAAGACATCTTGCCTCTGCCGGAGCAGAAAAGCATCCTCTCTCCTCGACAGCTTGGAGAGAAAAAACACAGTGAAAAACAGGAAACCAGTGTACGTCACATCCAGTCTCCCTTTCCCGTGAGAAACTCCAACAGTACAGTACAGACTGTGGAATGTAAACACCTGTCTCGTGACAAGCCCTTTCGCTGCACAGTGAAGGAAAACAGAAACCAACATCCTCCCCCTTTCTGTGAACATCACTGGGCAGCGTGTTCGTACAATATCAGTACAAACCCAACTTCTGCACATAGGTACAGTGTTGATCCCTTGATACAATCTTGGATAATACATCAGCAGGAATTTTATTACCTGGCATATAGGACACCGTTACGAGTCCCTTCTGAATACATTCCCTAGCATGCTGCAATTTTAATTGCAAGTGCTTCGTGCTTTGCTTACAACCTTCAGACTTCAGCAAAGCCAAACATGCTTTGTTGTCCTGGTAAACCTGGATTGGACATTTGACAGGAATTTTCATATCTTTGCACAATTGTATCAACCATTCACAATCCTTAAGTGAATAAGACAGTGCATTCAGTTCAGCTTCACAAGTACTTAAGCTAACTGTTGTTTGCTTCTTGCATGACCAATCAAACAGACCCTGATTGTACATGTAGCAAACTCCAGACGTACTTTTCCTGTCTTCAGTGTCACTTCCAAAACTTGCATCTGCAAATATCTCAAGACCACCAGACTTCTGATTGTTAAATCTCAGTCTGTAATGCATAGTGCCTTTCAAATACCGCGCTATGCGTTTCAGAGCTTTCCAATCCTTGACACTAGGATTGTTGACTTGTCTGCTTAGCAAATTACAGCTAACAGCAATGTCTGGTCTTGAACATCTGGCAATGAAGTTTAGCTTGCCTAGCACACTTCTGTACAGTGTAGAGTCAGAAAATGCTTCTCCAGTGTCATCTACCTGATAACCTGTTGTCATCGGTGTGTCTACAGGGTTAGCATCCATCAGGTTTAGTTTGCTTAACACATCAGCAATTTTCCGTGACTGGTGTACTAGAATGTTACCATCTTGATCTCTTTCTATTTCCAGAGATAGGTAGTTGTTTACCTCACCAAGATCTTTCATGTCAAAGTGCTCTTTCAGTTGAGCTAGGGCGTTATTGTACATTGCGACATCCTTCCAAAAGAATAATAAATCATCAACATAAAACAAACAGTACAGTTTCTTTTGCCCCTCCTCTTTGACAAATACACATGGATCAGCTTTCCCTTGCTGAAAACCTAGAGAAAACAATACTTCAGTGAGTTTTGTGTGCCAACACCGTGCACTTTGTTTGAGACCATAAAGGGATTTCTTCAGAGCACAAACAAATCCCTGTTTTACCTGTACGCCATCAGGTGGAAGCATATAAAGTGATTCATCCAGAGATCCGTACAGAAAAGCTGTATTAATATCATGGTGACTAATGTGTAGATTTTCCTCTGCAGCTAGCTTGAGCATAAGCCTAATGCTTTCATACCTCACTGTGGGTGAGTAGGTCTCGTGATAGTCTTCACCTGGTACTTGTGCAAAACCTCTGGCTACCAATCTGGCTTTGTGTCTGACTATCTTGCCATTTTGATCAGTCTTCGCTTTGAAGACCCATTTGCTTCCAAGCAGTTTCATTCCTGGAACTACTGGAACTAGCTCCCATGTTTTGTTCCTTTCCAAGGAATCAAGCTCAGCCTTCATGGCATTTAACCATGGTTCAGCTTCCTTTGAATCCAAACCCTGGATTTCTTGGAAACTTGAAGGTTCAAATACCTTCTTGGAGCTTTTAACAGCTGTTACTGCTATCGTAGCAAATTCATCAGCAAATCTCTTTGGAGGTTTGCCTTTTGTGGCTCTCTGTGACCTACGAATTAGCCTTAAGTCTTCAACACTCTCCTCTTCCTTCTTAGGAGAAAAGCGACCTATTGTGAACAATGGTTCTTCCAATTCTTGATCAGAGCTTTCAGAGGGTCGCATAGAGGCTTTCGCACTCTTGAAATCCTCTGAATCACCCGATTCAGTTTCAGATTCAGACTCAGAACCTTCATCAGTGGGTGTGGGTTGTTGTGGTTGCTTCTGACTATCCTCAGTCTCATCACTGTCATCAGGATAACATTGGAAAATTCCCACATTCTCCCCCCACTTTGCATTGTATTCAACACTTCTCGTGAGCTTAATTGTCTTAGAGTCAGTCATCATTATTCTGTAAGACCCTTTCTGATAACCTAGAAAGATACCATGCAATCCACGCTTGTCTAACTTTGAATTTTGTGGTGAATGAACCCACATGTCAGAACCAAAAATTTTCATGTGTTTGATGTATGGCTTCTTGCCAAACATCTTCTCATAGGGGGTACAACCAATCGCTGAAGATAACCTGCGATTGTAACTGTAAACAAAACACGAGAGAGATTCGGCCCAATAACTCTCTGGAAGATTGGCATCATGCAGCAAGGTTTTTAACCCTTGAAGCAATGTCTGATTTGCCCGTTCCGCAAGTCCATTCTGCCATGGCGAGCGAGGACTAGACAAATCGTGTTGAATTCCTTTCTCAGTCAGAAAAGCTTCAAACTGCTGAGAAGTGAATTCTCCCCCGCGATCACTGAAAAGAGTCTTTATCTTCTTACCATGCACATTTTCCAACCAAGCACAGAATTCCTTGAACCTAGGAAAAGCCTCTGATTTCTGCTTGAGATTGTACACAAAAATATATCTAGAAAATGCGTCAATGAGAACCATGAAGTACCTATTTCCACCCAAAGAGGGCGCTAGTGGTCCAACCAAATCAGCATGAATAATCTGGTATGGTTCCGTAGCTTGCCTACTAGACACCTTACCTTTCGCAGCCATTTTCACCTTGTTTGCTGCGCATGCTTTGCACTTCATGTGGTACCTGCAGGGTCTAATAGTCATACCTTCAACCAAGGCAGGCATTTTAGATACTGCCTCAAAATGCAAATGACCAAATTTTCGATGAAAATCATGAATACATCCTGCATGCAAACTTTTGTTAGAACCTGCAATGCAACAAGTGTCATCCTGCACAACATCATCATAATACAAAACAAACAAACGATCAACATATTCAGCATGCAATTCATAGTCATTTTTCTTTGTGATGATGCACTTCTTGTTCTTGAAGGAAACGTCAATGTTCCGCTCATTCAGTTGTCCAACGCTGAGCAGATTATGTTTGGCGTCTGGCACGTAAAGGACATTCTGTATCGATAAGTCCAAACTGTGAAGAATAACAGTTCCGTAGCCTTTACTGGGAATAGTGTGGTCATCCGCCTGGTGAATCGCACCTTCCTGCGGTGTAAAAGACACAAAAAGTCTCTTATCGTTGCACATGTGGTGGGTCGCCGCCGAATCAACAACGAAGAAAGATCTAGACGTCTTCTGGACCTCTGCAACCTTTGGAGTGAAGCGTGAAACCATAGCCTTGTGCTGCGTTGTCCTAGACACCGGACCTTTGCCTTTGCCTCGGCCTTTTCCACGCGATGAGCTTTCGCTGCGCTGCTCTGTCTTGGCCCTGGGATATCTGCATTCCCTCTTCATATGGCCTAGACGTCCACACGAGTAGCATTTCACTGCCTTCAAAGCTTTGGCGCCATCTGGTGGTTCCACTGCACTATGGGATGACGTCTGTGAAGACTCCCCCTTGCCCATGCAGCTAGCACCCCGGCGATCTGCTTCATTTAATACCACGGCAGTAACAAAGTCCACTGTTAGCTGAGCTGTTGGCTGCACAGCAATCTGGGTTGCAACAGACTCCCAACCTGAACCCAAAGATTGTAGTATCATGAAAGAATACACAGCCTCTGGAAAGTTGAGTCCTCTCTGTTGCAGTTCATGTCTCAGATTTTGCATCTCCATCAGATGTAAACGCACATCTCCACCTTCAGCAAGAGCCATATTATGCAGCTTGTTAAAGTAAAACATAGTAGATCCAGCTTCTGTCCTTAAGTGAGCCTCTCTCAAAGAATCCCAAATTTCTCTGGCTGAGGTCTTATCACGCAATAGACAGAGCTCTTCTGGGGATACTATCAATGTAAGTGTTCCCCGTGCTTTGGAATCCTTAACTTTCCATGCATCTGTAACTGGAGCTGGGGGGGTTTCTGTAATGACCTCAAACAAACCCTCTTTCCGCAGAATTGCCTCTGCATACAAAACCCAGTCGGCATAATTTTTCTTGTTGAGCTTAGGAATCCCACAAGCATCCTGAAGGGCCATCATGACTCTGGCATTAGCCTTCAGCGTCATATATGCTGCTTTAAATCTTGCTGCGTCACTGCTGCACCTGCTTTATTCCAAAAGCGCACTTAAAAGTTACTTTCGATTTCCCCAGCATAGTAACTTGAGCCTGGGAGCCATTTTCCTATTCCCGGCAAAACGGCTTTAAAAGTTCAAAGTCCAGCCATAAAGCCATTAACTAGAAGCTGGCAGGCTGCCCGGAGCAGTAGCAACATACCTCATCAATCATGTTTATGCGCAGAGCAGATTCCAATCCGATCTGTCCCTCTGCATTCCGATCCTTTGCCGGCACTCCGATTCGACTTCTGGAGCCCATAACCACGTGTTGGTTAAAGCAGAGTTCCGTGCCCAGCGGAAGGATGAGGAGTACGTGCTGCATACTCTTGGTTGCTTTATTTACAGTTCAAAGCAGTTATATTACAGAAAGACATCTTGCCTCTGCCGGAGCAGAAAAGCATCCTCTCTCCTCGACAGCTTGGAGAGAAAAAACACAGTGAAAAACAGGAAACCAGTGTACGTCACATCCAGTCTCCCTTTCCCGTGAGAAACTCCAACAGTACAGTACAGACTGTGGAATGTAAACACCTGTCTCGTGACAAGCCCTTTCGCTGCACAGTGAAGGAAAACAGAAACCAACAGTATTCCCTGTTAAAACAATCAAAATGTTTTAATAAAAAATGTTGTTGTTTAAAAAAAGAACTTTTTGTCCTTAAGTGCTAGCTTACCACCAGTTTCTGATGTGGAAGTGCATTCGATTGCGTTGTCCCTCAGCTGCAAATACCTTCTACCAAATGTGTGGATGAATCATAAGGCCAGAAAGTTATTTGCTCATAAAAAGCTGCCTCAAGTTACAGAGGCAATTTACTAAGGAAGGCTGTAATTTTATTTGAAATTACAATGATTCCAGTGATGTTTTGATTATCGAGTGTTTTCTTATCTACTAATTCAACCCAGCAGATAAGTAGCCCCTGCATTTGCTCCCTCAACCCTGCACACCATGTGCAATGCGAGAAAAGCTGGTATGTCCACAAAAACACCACTGAGGAGGAGCAGCAGCACCTGAGCAGGCTATTCACCTGAAGCAAGTTTTCATTCACTATTGGTAAGGCAGCAAGTGAAAAAGTGTCATTCTGGACACAGAATGGACCTGACCCTGTATACGCCCTGAAAAAAAAATCCCACATAGTGGAAGCAAAACTGCTGGACATTTTAAAAGGAAGGATTCAAAGTAAAAGATAAGTTTTGAATGGGTCAGAATGTCTCTAAGGTACAACAGGACTCTTATTATGGCCTAAACTACTTATCAATTCCATCAATGTTTAAGTCAATTATGAAGTCAATCCTTAATTCTATTTCACACAATATTCTTTTTTTAAACCACATTTCTATCTAGGTGCTTGGATTTCAGATTTTGAAGGTCTTTTTGAGACTGAAGCAATATTTTAAAAAGCTTGAAATGATTATGGATGGGAACTTGGTAAATTAATTCCCCCCATATGGATTACATTATCAAGTCAGACTTTGATTTTTAAAGCCAGAATACACCAGATTAACTTGTCTGACCTCTTGTAAAGCACAAGGAATTACATTTCTTCCCATTATTTAATATGTAGCCCATCCAATTTGCATTTGACCAGAAGTTGTCTGAGAAAAATATATGTGATCAATCTGACCATTGAACTTTACTTTCTCTCTTGATGCATTTACAAACTCACACAAAGTAGTAATAGAAGTTGCTGTTCTTTTTTCCTCCCCAAGCTTTTACATGTTCCTTCCATTATTTACCTATAACAAAATAACACACTGATAGGAAAGACTCTCCCACAGAAGGATATTTAAAACTTTTAATTGTATTATCCATGCAGTAGCAAACAGAAGGTCACGTTGGCTTCTGTCAACAGCCAGGGAACCAAGGGCCACTGGGAAGGTGTAGCTCTTACCTCCCAAGAACACTATTTGTGGCAAGCGGAAGATTAGCTTGACCCCATTGGGGGACGTCAAAGGGAGCATCTCTAGTGAGTTTACTTCCCCCTTCCCTCTCAGAGACATTCTAGCCCATCATCAACTGCAAGATTAAAGACCTATGGAACACCTCAAGTACAGCACAGCAGTAACTGACCAGAATTGGAAACTACTGCCTATTAAAACTTTACCTCTTCGTTCTGGCTTTGCAAAGTCCCTTGTGAGTTATCCCTTCCACACAGTGTCTCATTGCTTCATTAGTAAACATTGTCCGGTGTCTTATTTTCATTTACGTACAGTTCCCATCAGCAGCAATGGTCCATTTCACACATAACTAGGAACACAGGAAAGCTGCCTTATCTCTACACTGATGGGCAGTGGCTCTCTCCAGGGTTTCTCCAATTTCTAAATCAACGATTATGGCTTGTTTGAACAAATTATAGATTACACAAACCAGGTTTTCCCCAAGTTTTAGACATTAAGGTATATAAATTAGATTAAAAACAGAAGCAGATTCTTCCGACTTCTTCCTCATGCCCACAATTGGATACAAGGCTCATGCACATAAGACTCATCACTGCTTGTGCATATAGTGCTAAATTAAGGTTTAGTTTGTGCACGAAACAGGATATTGTGCGCTTTTTTGCATGAGCCAGTTTGAAAGACTATTTTTTAAAATGGCATGAATATATAATGTATAAATAAAACAAAACTTTTAAAGCAACTGTTATAAACTCTACTTTTATAAGGATCTGGAAGCGGTACATTTCTCTTACTATTGACTGCACATAATTCAATGCAGCACAAATTAGTGCTAATCTTTATATTCTGATTTTGTATTTGGGTCTAAATTGGGAGTGGCAATCTGTTTTTATACCATTTTCGTAATGACCCATTGGGCCTCTTTCAAACATTTGGTGGAGCAGAATTTTAAAAAATAAATAAATAAGCAACAACTAGCACTTTTCCCCTGCGACAAGTCATCGCGTCCCATTGATTTTCATTGTTCAGTACCTAATAACTCTGAAAAAACTATGCTTCCTCTTGCCAAGTCAAACATTCCAGCTAAACTATTTTTGTAATTAGGCTTCTATAATTAGCATAAAGACAGTTTGTTAGCTTTTTTCATCTTTACAGCTTGGCTACTGTTAATGGCCTTTTGAAGATAAAGCCTTACTTCTGCTCCTGCTGATAACACATTGTCTGGAACTGTCCTTGAACTGGAAGCACAATGCTGCTTAGTAAATTCCCTTTTCAGATTCCCACTATATTCTAAGCAACCTAAAGTATTTTGACTTTCAAGCATTACTAATCTCAACCAGGGTTAATATAGTTCCTGGTGGCTGAAATCTACCCTATCAGCATAGGTGTTCCTTTCCTCCTAAAATAAGCACACTAACTTTTAGAATAGTCTACTTTGTTTGATGTATGTGTTCTGCTAAAGAAACTGCCTTTCAGTAAAGAAATAAACAACTCATTAATTTAAAAATTAATTTGTTGACCCAGAACAGTCATGTTAACGAAATCAGAGGAACAGAATGCAGGGCAATACATTGGGTCCAGTTCAGTTTCTTAAGCTATGATATGCGCACAAATGCTTGTGCCCACACACTCCATTTTTGAAGCACGTCTTCCCTCCTGCCTTCTTGGCAGACCCCAATTAAATGTTTCCCAATTTAATTAACCATCATTTCTCTTTGCATCCAAACTGGAAACCCATAGTTACAGCTATGGTGGTAAAAACAGGAACTGAAAACCGAGTCATTGGAGTTTGGCTCCCCACATTTATTGTTTTGTTTTGGTTGGTTGGTTGGTTTTTGTTTCAACCCACCCTTCACCCAAAGGTCCCAGGGCAGGTTACAAGCATTAAAATTTAATACACAGTATTAAAAACCATTGTAAACATCTTAAAATAACAGAGATAAGCGACTTCTCCTTCCTCTCCTTCCCCCATGCAGCCTTCCACCCAGCTTCAAATCTGCTTGGTGGTTCCCCAAATATGCTTGGAACATATTTGGAGGGTACATGGAAGGTTACAAGGAAGAGGAGGGGAAAAGGAAATCCTTTTGCAGAAGCAATATCAAATCCACCAGCAAACAAACACAACTGTTTCATATGAAGTTGGTTTCAGATCCTGTTGGTTTCAAACCTAGTAATTCTTGTTCCCAAGAACAAACTATGGTTAATTAACCATGGGGCACATAAGATACCCTACCATGTGACAGTGTGGACTGCAGAGAAAGCTCATTTCACAGCTTGCATTGCATCCTCTAGGATCCAGCCGGTGGAGTTATTTCTAGATGTTAATTGATTCCCACTGTGGGGGAAGGACATCTGGAGCATTTGAGGATCTGCTGTGATTAACTGGATTCATGCTTTGAGGATTAGGTTCCTCAGCTTTGGAGTAACCCTGACTCTGCAGTTATTGCAATTCCAGATGAAGCATCCAATGCCATAGCCAATGATGTGTTGTGTTTCAACTGATGCAGCCAGCTGCTGAGGACAACATGTTGCTGCTTAATGCACAACCACAAGTCCTCTTGACCCCTGTCCCTCCCTGGCTTATTAAATCTAGCAAAAGGGGTTTGACTGGTTGGATCCAGAATGTGCAATGTATGAGGGGGTAGTGCCACTGCAAAATAAACCCTTGGACCCTTGGACTGGAAAAGCTTCCAAGCAGTCACAAATATTTCCTTATTGAGTAAGGTGGTACAGAGAGTTGCAGTGGGGTAGCTGTCTTGACTGAGTTGACCTTGGTCACCCTGGCAAATGAGATTTACAGAGATCAAAGGGAGTATGACTTTATTCCTATTTCTGTCTCTCTGTGGTTTTCAACACCATTGATCATGGTATCCTCCTAGACTACTTCTATGAAATGGGAAGGGGGGGTGTATTCCAGTGGTTGCCTCTGCTGCGGCAAACCTTCCTTGTAGTTCTCCTTTCTGCTCCCTGAGAAGGGGAGATTTTACTAAAAGATTCCCCCCCAAGAATCCTGTAAGAAAAGCTCAGAAAAACTGAGTGAAGAAGACTCCAGGGAGCACACTCTTACCAAGTCACACACGAAAAATCCACAAATATATTCAGCATAGTCTCCATGCTGAACAATACTGCTGCCCATTACACATTTCGGTTTCACTTGACAGGTGTGATAGTAATTGACTTTAAGTATTCATTGCTGTCTAAAAAGACTACTGTTCTTCACCATATAGAGGTTTTTACTTGGTTTAAAGAAGTAGTTTATACATTTATACAAATGGTTATTAGAACTGGCTCTTCTTTACCCTAACTAAATGTTACAAAGCATGATATACTTACACTGAATTTAATTATGTCATATATCAAGTACCGAGGAACAACCTGGCCGTTTACCTTGTCAATAATCATTTCCTGAAAAAAAAGAAGCAAAATAACATCTTAATATTTTTGCAAAACTTGCAAGCAGTCCTTTAACTAGCTTTGCTTTACCATTAGGATCCCTCCCTCAGTTTTCCAGCATGGATTCATTTTTCATGAAATTTTCTTGCTGGGATTGGGGTTGACACTGCATAAAAGCCAAAAGCCATGTGGCAGCTGAGGTGTAGTGATGGGCAGAGCTGAGCAGGACAGACAGGTAAATTAAATGCATGCTGTATGCATGGGTAGTGCATCAGCAAAACCTGGATAATGCATGACACCACCAGGCACTTACAATAATATGAACACCAGATTGCTGGTTTTATATGGTTCGCTTTTGTTTGCAGCGCCAACGTAATGATAAAGCTCTTACTACTATGAAATCCAGAGTATTCCTATTAGCATATAGATAACAAACTCATGCAAACAAAACAGATGTTTGGGGTTTGGGACTGATAGTTCAAAGAGGAGATGTGTGCATCCAATCAAAGTCTGAATACACTTCAGGGCTGCTCCGTATTGTTCCAGAAATTAGTAGATGGCATGTTCCAAGTTGCAGAAATATTTTCTGTGAATGAAGAAATGGAACTTTTGCTTTAAAAATAACAAAAAAACTGACAGTAGACACTGTTTGGTCATCAACGAAACCACCCTAGAAAAATGGTAAATCTCATGTAGGGCATGTATTGGGGTGTAGCAGTGCATAAACTCTCTTTTTTCAGCATTGAGTTCTAGTGCTAGGGTCTTCACTATACAATTTAAGGGATATTAGCAACATCACTTCTGGTCTTTGTTCTGAAATTCTGATGTCCTTTCCTTGAGATATTGGTGTGGGCTAGCCCTTCAAGGAGAGCTTGTGGCAGAAAGAGAGATAGCTCTGGCTGAGAGCTTGTAACAGGACATTGCCATCTTGAAGGAAAGCTGTTGCTGGAAATTCATCCTCTTCTCCCTCAGCATTCAAGTCTGAGTAGTACTTTTCTCCTTGCAGCTTTCACACTAACATGAAATCAATAAGCAAGCACAACACCAGGAGCATTATTGAGCTCTGGGGCAACATTTGAGACCAGAAATGCATCTTTGGGGGTTTCTGTTATACAGTTGTGTTGCCATGGAAACTAAAAATGAGTATATTCACAATGGATGCTAGAGTTGCTGTGAGGAGTTTGATTATCTGGTGTAATGTTCACAACAAGTAATAGCTTTCGTTGTAAAGTGAAGACAGCATCTCTAATAAAGTGTGTCTTTTGTACCAAATTTACTTTGAAGACATTTGTTTTACACTTAATACAGTCAAAAATCATTGCGCAGGCCAATATTAAAAGAGTAAAAACAACCACGAGAAGAAAGGACACCAAGTCCAAGGGTGCTGTTGAGTCTTTCACATCACTGCTACAATATTAATTATAGATTTCAATTGCTTTTCCCATGGCAATGAATTTTATGTTTTCATTTTACGTCACATTCTAAATCCTTTGCTCCCTAGACTTGCAAGATGGAAACACTTGACTTTTGAAAGAAATCCACCTCACATTGTATTTAAATGGTTCCTGGAAAGACTGAGCAGTTCACCTGAAAGAAGATATATCCAGGATCTACTGGAATGACAGCTATAGCACAAAGGGCACAAACTGGATTAAAAATCCAAAAAGGCATTTCTCATCATTTTTCCATCACCCTAAATATGTAACTGCTCTAAGTGATGGAGGTTATTATGGATATAAAACAGTATATAGATACTCATTTAACTAAACTGAAGAGCAGCCTCAGATTTAAATCAACGGAACCAAAGGACCAGGGCCAATGACAGTGGTACCTCTGGTTATGAACGGGATCCGTTCTGGAGGCCCATTTGCAACATGAAAAGAACTCAACCCACAGCGGCGCATCTGCGCACATGCGGGTTGCGATTCACTGCGTCTGCGCACGCGCATGATGTCATTTTACGCTTCTGCGCTTGCGGCGAAACCCGGAAGTAACCCTTTCCGGTACTTCCGGGTGGGCGCGGGACGTAACCTGAAAGAACATAACATGAAGCGGACATAACATGAGGCATGACTGTATAATATTTCCCAAGGGAAAGTACATTCTAGAAGCACAGCTACACTGGAAATCACTTACCGCAAATTTTAAGCTTTCCACAAAATTATTTTTGTGGCATTAAAACAGCCAGGGCCACTAAGTAGGTTTTATCCTGTTAAGTTCAGGGAAATTCCAGTTTCCCAGTACAGAAGTCACGTTCTACATCCAGTGAAGAGTTTGAAGAATAGTGATGGAAAGTGCATACAAGGCTCACGTCTCACTCCTGCGTCTGAGTTTGCCTTGCTTTTTGCAGGCATTGTCTGTATGAACAAGTTCCCTACAGGGAACTTTCTCTCACAGCCAATCCAGCAGTCTTTGCAGCTCCCACCCATTGGGTGCTTTGCTTGCCCACTGCATAATCAGGAGCTCACTCTATGGCTCCCACTCTACCTGTGAGGCAGGTGGGCATGGTTTATGAGGGGGAAGTGTCTTTTGGACCAAATTTGAACCTGTCTTCCTTTAGCTCCTCACAGCTAATTTTATTTACATTGTGGCCATTTTGGGTAAATCTCTCTTTTGGGGTGAAACTGTTGTATGCAGCAGGATCACCAATGGCAGCACAGAAAGCTATTATGTGTGGTTGTCACTGACCCCTCCCCTCCTACATGTCGTCTACACATGCAGTGAGAAAGAAAAAGTGGTGAGGAAGACTGCAGTGCTGCTCCCCCAAAGTCTTGTTGCGGAAATAAAAGATCCTGCTCTCCTTATTCATCTCCAAATGCCAAAGTACTCAGCGGAAGAGTGGAGTATCATTTTACTCTGTGCAGAGCTCAGAAAGTTTCTGCCTTCTGCAAAGTCAGCCCAAAGTGACTTGAACAATATGGACTGTCACTACTGGCAATCTGGTGGGTACCTTCACAGAGCCCCAGCTGTAATTTTCTTCTGAAACCATAGAATGGGCAAATTCTAGAAATAATTGGACACTAGGCTTCCCTCACTGTTGCCACACTATCTTAAGCTACTGAAATGAAAGCAGCATGCATATGGTACAGAAAGACAGAGCTTCTTACCCCATCCATCAGAGTATTTTCTAAGTGTACACGTGGATCTTTACGAAATGGAAACTCCAGATTTGATACCTGAAACACTGAGTTATCTCTGTCAATCATATACACTTCATTCTTGCCATCAATCAACATCATATACCTGCAAAGAAAAATTAAAGACAATCAAAGCACTACTTACCCCAAAGCCAGCAGCAGTTTTTATTAACTTTACATCCTTTAAATCTAAAACAGTGCAATTACTACAGACAAGCTCCACCTTGTGACATGTTTGTTTGAAGTCATATAAGCAGCATTATTTCAGAAAAAAGAGTCCAGGATCCAAGTAATAACTCATGCTGGTTAAAGCCCCAAAAGGCTTTAAATTAGTTGTTCTAGGTCGGCAAGGAACAAAGTCCTGCATTTGACACAACCGTACAGAACACATACCACTGTAGCAAAACAGACCTCAAAGTGTATGATACCACTATCCCTTTATGAAAGCCAATATGCACTGAAAACTACATCATAAATCTTTATGCTACTAACTGAACTGCCTATGAGGTGCTGCAAAATTCCATCTGTCCATATTAGATAAATAACTGGAATTCCATACAGCTGTTTTTCATATTTCATACACAACATTCTAGGAAGGAAGAAAATGTTTGTGTAACACAGCAAACAAACAAAAAAATTCTATATATTTCAAAGCAGATTTGTCCAATTACTCGTGTACATTTCAGTTACTTTGAGTCCAATGAATAGTATAATTCTCATGCAATTAGTAACTATTGTAAAATGCCATCTTAAAAAGCAAATAAGTATAGGGCAAAATACAAATCAGCAGAAATGAGGCATTTAATTTTTATGGAAGGAAGGAAAAAATACAGGGGTGATACCAACACGTGTGGTAAAATTCTGAAGTTAACAATCCACATCCACATGTGCATTCAGCTTTTATATATTTTTTCCCTGACAGAACAAGTCTTTCATAAAGTGAAGTCCTTTGTTATAATGTTCTTTTGAAGATAAACTTTTATTTTGGTTCAAAGAGCTAGGACATCTGGAAACAAAGATAAAAGATGAATATGGCTATTTTAGTGACCAGGCTCCAAAAATCTGGATGATGTACAATTGATCCCTCTATGTCAGTGAATCCATATCTAGCTTGTAGCTTTCTAAAAAGAAAATATTTTAAAATCAAACCGTTTAATTTCCACTGTCTCTTCCTTTTACTTCTTTTATGGGCACTATAGAATAGCATAAGCTGAAATGCAGGAAAGGTAAAATATTCAGGCATCTCGATGCATTTGTTTAGCAGACAGAGCTTGTTTAGAGTTCCAAGATACAAGACATATAAAAAAAAATTCACATCCTCATGTTGAACAAATCTTCTTGATGCATACAAATTCAGCCCTGCTGTTTGAAAGGCGCTCCTAAGTGTCCAATATCTAAATAGAAGTTGCAAAGTTTATCATTCCATTCAGCTGTGTTTGTCAATAAAGCTGATTACACAAAAAGTTGACTTATTTTGCCAGTCCATTGACCCTAATAATGTTCACTTTGACTGGCGGCAGCAATGCAAGGTCTCAGACCCAAGTGTTTTCAATCCTGTTACTTGAGATCTTTTTAGCAGAAAGTATTAGGAACTGAACCTGGGACATTATGTGCATAGCTGTCCTCTACTCACTGGGTAACACAATAAAGCTCAGGTAAACTTTCTCTGGATTACTAGCAGAGAAGGCAAGCTACTGAAACTGTGCTCCTGGAAACTCCTTATCCCCGCCCAACAGTTTTGTTGCAGGCCTGTTCCTCGAACAATCTAGAACAGATTATTCTCATCACCAGGATGGCCACATATCTCAGTACCAAATACCTCAGCAGAGCCCACTCTGGATGGCTCCGTCAAAGCTACGTCATGTGCCCACTTATGGTGCTACAGCGCTTGACAGGAGGTCCCTTTTAAGTCTCAGCAGAAGAAAGTATGGTGCCACCACACATGCGTCACTGCAACCCAGAAGTGGCCGGGAAAGATAGTGGAGCGGGGTGGAGAGGGGATGGGGTCAGAAAGGGTCAGAAGGGGTTTATGCGTGCTCCGCCAATGCATGAGGATCAGGAACATAGCCTTCAGACTAAATGGTCGCTGCCTGTACTAGGGGTCCTACTCAATATGTACAACAGACACCCCCAGTTCTGTCTCCAGGAAGTAGGGTTGTCCTTAGGGAGTAAAACCTCAGATTTGCTCCAAATACAGTGGTACCTCCAGTTGCGAACAGGATCCGTTCCAGAGGTCTGTCCACATCCCGAGGAATTTGCAACCAGAGGCGCCGCTTCTGCGCATGCGCACAGTATGGTTTAGCGCTTCTGCACATGCGCGTGACACGGTTTAGCACTTCTGTGCATGTGGTGAAACCTGGAAAAATACTTCCGGGTTTGCAGCGTTCGCATCCTGAAAGATACGCAACTAGAGGTGTGCGTATCTAGAGGTACCACTGTACTGTCCTAATTTGGAGCCTTTACAGCTCTCTGGTGGAACTACAGATTAAGCAGCAGCAACAACAAAGTCATTTTTGCCATCGCATATTTGATCACCTCCTATTTCAGCCTTCACTAATGTAGTCAAGTTGCAGTCCAAACATCTGGAGAGATCAGATTGGCAAATGCTGCCGTATTTGCTTTCCTAGATGTCGTATTTAGTTCTTAGCTAATTGCTAATTTTACCTGGTATGCTTCCTAAATACAGCTTAAGACAAAAGCACTGACATCTCCCAGTTATATTTATCTCCTACCGTTATGGCATTCACTAAGTTAACACAAATATTTAACAGCTTCATTTAAGGATGAAGGTACTTTGTTTTCTTATTAGACACACCTTTGCCACATAACCAAAAAGTAAGAATATCGAAAAAATAAAGACCACCTCACCAATGCAGTCAGGAGAAATCTAATGAACCAGCCACATGCACCCTTTGTGCAAAACCTCACTGGGTATGCCCAACCTTTCCTCTATTCCTCACATTGCTTGAAGTCAACCTTTGCAAAGTTCAAAATCTTAAGAAAAATATTTAATTCCTGGTCAGTCCAATAAAACATGGCACCCACCCTATATGGGATCAACACTGCTCATACCTTGAGTCCATACAGTTATGCTCAATAAACTACAAGTATTTGGTGCTTCTTAAACTTAAATTTTCAAAGCTAATGTGTCTCCTCCCCCATCTCTCCCCAGGGAGAGTACAGCTACATATACTATCTAAATCTTACATTCCTAACATGTCAAGAAAGAAACTTACTGGCTGTTCAGCACTTATGATTAGGATTCTACCAGGGTAATGAAGTACTAGCCGGAAGCTTATTTGACTCTAGGAAAAAATATTGAGCATATATTCATATTCCCAAATCCCTTTGTGCAACCAAGTCAAATAAGCTACTATTGTTACTGAGGGTAAAATATATTCAAACCACTTTATGCATGACATGAACACTCGCCTATTTCATTTTATGCTATGCTCCCGTGTACGCCGTTATTCTTCAGTGTAACACTCAAATGCAGGCAAAATTTTACATATGCTGTTCGGTGTATGTCATATTTTGTTTGGATTATTAACAAAGCAGATCTACATAACAGCCAAATGAAACCAAAAATTGTCCAGACAGGTGCAATCTGAGAGCTCTGCATCTGCAGCAGAATTTATGAAGGAAACACACAAAAACATTTCCCAAAATAAGTCCCAACAATCTGCTCCCAGTATTTTGGGAACTAAGGAGCATAAGCAGAATTCAAGAATGGGGGAAAACATGGTAACTACAGTAAATATACAATATCCCATGTAGTTCTTTCAATGATAGCACAGGTCTATACAGTACAGAAACATTTTCTATGTCACTTGAAAGAAAACTCCAGTGACAGAAAATACAACAGTCAGGACACATAATTTCTCTCTGTTTTTTGGCTTCTTCAGCGAAACCTATCATTGCACACTACATCTTCAAATACTACAGTAATGCTCTGTTCAAGAGAAAGCATTAATTATATCTGATGCCAGTCAAAATAGTATCAGCTTTTCTAACTCCTCTAAGAGGAAAGCGGAGTTTCTTACTCATTTGGGAAAAGCCCAACATACTGAGAGATCCCAAGATAAGCTGTACTATGAAAAATATGTTATAAACTATTGTAATTACAGCTTTAAATGTGTTTTCTGCATTGTGCTCTGCCCTAAAAATATTTAATTATAAACCATTGATAGGGTATAATCCCATTGCTGCCTTGACTGACTGCTAAGGACATTCGCATTCTGTGCAGGCGTCCCCCCACTAACACACTGGTTATGCTCCAGGGCCTTGTACGCAAAAGTGAAATTGCAGAAGCCCCAATAAAAGGAAGGCAAATCTGTTTACTTATTTCACGGCAACCCACGTAAACGTGATCACACGTGAGTAAGATGTGTGTAAGGGGGGGGTGCCTGTAATGTCATCATAAAGGGTCCAGCGATTTTAAATGTGATGTCTGCAGAGGAACTCCTTTCCAACCTTTTCCTGTATGTCATTTACATACCAATTCCATTTATAGAAGAGACCATGCCTTAGTACTGGCACAATAGCACATTTTTTTTTAATATGCGGAAGGACCTAAATTCAATCCCAGTATCTGCTGTCAGAAAGATCAAGTAGGAGGTGATGGGAAAGATCTCTGCTTAACATGCTGGAGAGCTGCTTCCAGTCATGTTAGACCATACTAGGCTAGATGGACAAATAGCAGAGCTAGTCAGTTCACACCTAAGTGCTACTAATGGAATGCGTGGGGAAATGGTTGTAAAACTGCTGCACTGGTGGGTGCACTGTCACTTGTTTACTGCCTTCTGATAGATGTGAATGCAGAAAGGCGGTGATACCTCTGCTAAATACCCACAGCTAGATCAGTATTCCATCATTCTACACTAGTCTTTCAAACACAAGGCAATTATGTGATGATCCATCCTGCTTATTCCCAGGCACATGCCTGAGATTGAACGTTCTTCCGTCTGAGTACAGAGACACTTTGAAAGGTCAGGTAACAAGCTTCTCTAGGAGCTAAAATTTCATCTGCCACTTGTCTCCCAATATATCCGATATTAACAATGAGACCTTTACGTACAGATTTCATCTTAAGATGTAAGTAATTGTACTTCCAACTGTTGAAATTGGTGGTGGTGGTGGTTATGCACCTATTAGTTTATAAGCCTGCGGGAAGGGAATGTACTGTTTCGCCTCTGTACAGCACTTAGAAAACTTTGTGTACTTTAAAATATGGAGGAGGTGGGGGAGACAGCAGGAACTTGGAAGGGAAAGCAAAATTAGGACTTGCCAACAAAGTTAAATGTAGGTCATTGTTATGGCCACATATCCACACATGCCGCCCACAACTTGGTAGGTAAAGCAACATAGCCTTGGCTCTATGACAATGACTGTTCTGAAGGCCCTTAAGCAGCTGAAATACTCAGAACGCCATTCACCTCTGAAAGACTTTCCCCAGGATACTTTATTTTTAAAAATATCATGTTGCTGGTTTATTGATCCTGTGTCTCTCCTGCAGTTTAAGCCAAATGAACAATGCAACTATGATTTAGTCTATGAGATCACATAGCTTAAGTCGCAAATGCAATTAGATTTCAGCTGTGATCTGAAGCAACTTTTGGGAAGGAATTCAATTACACAGTTAGAGACTCAAGTATTTCAGTGCGTCCCAGGTGTTTAAACAACTTTAATACACTTTAACAATGCTGCCATATTACTATTTTAAATTGTAGGTTCCCTAGCCTTCCAGAGCAGATTCCCAGCACATCGAGGGAACTGAGGGGAAGAAGAGGAGGAAGACTACACGAGTAGAAGGTCATTCCACTTGTGCACCACTGGATGTCTCCCTACTCCAAACCCAAATCTAATCAGTTTGGCATCCCCAATGGCACCAATAGTACAAAATTACAAAAGGCACATGACTCTAGAAACCATTTTTAAAATACAGTGGTGCCTCGCAAGACGAAATTAATTCGTTCTGTGAGTTTTTTCGTTGTGCAAGTTTTTTCGTCTTGCGAAGCACCACTGCATTTAAACACTGACAACGGCGGGGAGGGGAGGGGAGAAGCAGGACAGCTGCCGCAGCCGGTACCTCAGACTCACCCACGCGTTGTGGCCACCGTGCGACACGGCTGCTGGAGGGCGGCGGGGCTCAGGAGCGCGACTCCAGGGAGAGAGAGGCGCTGGTGGCAAAGGCTCTCTGAGGGGAGCGCGCGAGGGGGGTGGGCAGCGGCGCGAGGCACCAACCATCAGCGGGAAGGTGGGAGGGAGCCGGAGGAGCGGGGAAGCGAGCGTGCGTGCATGCAGTGCGCGTCGCCATGACACGAGAGGCAGGGCCATTTCATCTAGCGAAGCAAGCCCTTAGGGCAATCCGTCTTGCGAAGCACCTCAGAAAACGAAAAACTCTTTCGTCTTGCGAGTTTTTCGTCTTGCGAGGCATTCGTCTTGCGGGGTACCACTGTATATAAAATTCATCCAGCTTCCAGTAAAGTTTTACTTCCTAAATGATGTCACCAGCATCCGTCCCTGTTCATTACAGGTATCCTATGTGCTTGGTCCATTTACTGCATCTCTACTTTCTGGTTACTGTAAACATGAGGATTTAGGAAATGATAACTTCAATTTGCCCTAGGTCAGACACAGGATGACCTCCAAACCATCCTAAATATCTTCACAGAAGCTTACAAAAAGCTTGGCCTATCACTCAACATCCAAAAAACCAAAGTGCTGCACCAACGAGTACAAAATAACCCCTCTGCAGCGCCACAAATCCAACTCAATGGTGTAACGTTGGAAAATTTCTATTACTTCTCCTACCTGGGCAGTTATCTTTCCACAAGGGCCGACATGAATGCCGAAATCCAGCATTGCCTGAGCTCCACGAGTGCGGCTTTCTCCCGATTGAAGTGCAGAGTGTTTGAGGACCAGCACATTCGCAGGGAAACCAAAATGTTTGTTTACAAAGCTATTGTACTACCAACCTTAGTGTATGCTTGTGAAACATGGACCACTTTAAACGCCATCTCCAACTCCTCGAAAGATTCCATCAACGGTGTCTCCGAAAAATTTTACACATCACTTGGGAAGACAGGTGAACTAATACCAGTGTGCTGGAAGAAGCAAAGATCACCAGTGTTGAAGCAATGATTCTTCAACATCAACTTTGCTGGACTAGTCATGTTGTGCAGATGCCTATTATTGTTTTCCAAAGCAACTACTCTATTCTGAACTTAAAAATGGAAAGCATAATGCTGGTAGTCAACAAAAGAGGCTTAAAGACTGTCTCAAGGCAAAGCTTTAAAAATGTAGCATAAACACCAACAATTGGGAAACACTTGCCTGCGAGCGCTCCAATTAGAGAACAGCCTTTACCAAAGGTTTCATGGGCTTTGAAGACATTCAAACTCAGAACGCAAGGGAGAAACATGCTAAGAGGAAGGCATGCTTGGCAAATCCACACTGTGATCAACTCCCACCTAGAAACCAATGTCCCCACTGTGGAAGGACATGTGGATCCAGAATTGGCCTCCACAGTCACTTACGGACTCATTGTTAAAACCGTGTTTATGGAAGACAATCCTACTCGGCTACAAGTAATCACCAAAGAAGAAGACTTTCTGGTTACTGTAAATGTAAGGATTTAGGAAATGGTAGCTTCACTTTGCCCTAGGTCAGGCACTGAACACACCTTCTTCAACCCACCCTCCAAGTCAGATGAATGAAAACAGAAAACAAGTGTATTGCTGTTTTTAAATCCCCAGAAATAGCTAGCCCAATCTCTTTCATCTTTGGGGAAAGAAATTATTTAATAAAGGACAGACTCCAAAAAAGTGTGTTACTTCTTTTGCATATCACAAAGAACATTGGGCTCATGTTCCTCAAACAGCAAACCCTCCATGCCTGCAATGAAGACTTTCAAAAGCAGTTTGTGAAGTGGCACAACAAAAGAAAAGTCAAATATTCCCCTGGGTATATCAAAGCCCTTTGGCAAGCCCAAAATAGTTCATTGGTTTCTAATAAACAGTCAAGTTAGCTGAATTTGTCAATAGGTGGTAGGATCCCTGGAAATAAATCTGTCATCTTGGAAGGATAAAAATCAGTCATGATTTACTGCCATCTACTGATGCTATTAAAATAAAGCTCAACATTCAGGTGATGTATACCTACTGCCAAAAAAGTTTAAAAAAAACAACTGCATGTTGTTGTTTTTAAAAAAAGATAATGAAATATAGCAAATGACTACTTACAACTGTAAGTTCTATTTGTCAACAGAATGTCCTTTTTTGGGTTGGGGAGGATTCTATTCCCTCTATTCTCCCTCAAACTGGGTAGTCAGTGCAGCATCAGGGCTGGTTCACCCTCAGAGGTTGATGGATCCAATGGGCTTTCAAATGGGCTTTCCAGCTGATATGACTGTCGAAGACCTAGCTGACCTCTGGAACATCCAAATGGCATGGGCCATTGAAACAATCATCCCAGAGCAGCCTTCTCCCACTTTGTGGAGCCTGCTTGACTCCCTAGTATACTTCGGATCTTATGGCAAAGAAACAAGCTGGGAGACAGCTCAAATGTGAGTGGAGGAAAACTCTGGTCAAATGCTTTCAAACACTTGTGAAGGCTCATAATCAAGCCTACCTAGTGGCAGTGAAGGCAGCAGAGGGCATACTTTGCTGCCTCTATTGCATCCTCATTGTGCTGTCCAGCAGAGCTTTTCTGGATAGTATGGGGCCTCTTACATCATGGCCTGAAGGAGGTGGCAGAACTGACAATAGCTCACTGTGACTTATTTGCAGAGCATTTGGAAGATAAAATTGCTTGCTTCCACTGGGATCTTGACTCCACGTTACAGCAGATGAATCTCAATGGGTGTCCAGAGCACTGTCGAGTCCTGTTGTGTTGGATGAGTTTCAGTTAGTAAGGATCCATCAGCTTCAGATGATGGCCCAGTTGCACCCCTATCAGGACAGGGATAGCCTAACTTCTGTCATCTATGCTCTAGTAACCTCTAGGTTATACTTTGGGCAGTATACTTTGTAATACTTTGGGCAGCCTCTGAAGATTGTTTGGTGCAGAATTTGGCAACCAGGTTGCTCACCAGGGCAAGACAATTTGAGCATATTACACCGATTCTGGTCCAACTGCACTGGATGACAATTAGTTTCCAGGCCCAAATACAAGCACTATGTCCTTTTAAATATGTTTGTGGGAGCAGGTTTTGAGTTTTTTAAAATGTATTTTGTGTTCTAATTTTGCTTTTTTATGTTGTGAACCACCCTGTGATTTTCAGATGAAGGGCAATATATAAATTTGATGATGATGTACCTGATGGCCCCCAGGTAGTAAAGGGAGCTAATTCCCCCAAAATCACAAGCTATGGTACATAGAAGAGTTTGGATTTGATATCCCGCTTTATCACTACCCTAAGGAGTCTCAAAGCGGCTAACAATCTCCTTTCCCTTCCTCCCCCACAACAAACACTCTGTGAGGTGAGTGGGGCTGAGAGACTTCACAGAAGTGTGACTGGCCCAAGGTTACCCAGCAGCTGCATGTGGAGGAGCGGGGAAGTGAACCCAGTTCACCAGATTACAAGTCTACTGCTCCTAACCACTGCCCCACACTGGCTCTCCATAAACATACCCATAAACATTGCGGTACTTTTATGTTTCTTAATTGAGGACATTGTTTCCCAAACTTGGGTCGCCAGCTGTTTTCAGAGTACAATTCCCATCTTCCCTGAGCACTTGTCTTGCTAGCTTAGGAACGATGGGAGCTGTAGTCCAAATACAGCTGGAGACCCAAGTTTGCGAAGCACTGATCTAGGAGGATGGCTTTCACTTGGCTTCTCTTCCACTTAAGGGTTGGATGGTTCTTGAATACTAAGCTTAGTATCCCTTTCTCAATGTTCTACAATATGAAATTAAATAGTCGTCTACACTTATGCAACTTGAACATTGCGTACAAACAAGAATCCCATTTATCTTGATCTAATTAGAGTACTCTAAGACAAAAGGACTACAAGATTATTATTCACAACACAAACAAGATAATTAGCATTTTGATGTACTGTATCTTTGTAAATAATCGAATGAGCATGTACAGCACATTATTGTATTGGTTATTCCATTTTCAGACTGGCTGATTAACAGTGCTGCTCATAAGCCTCAAGGAACTCTTACAACAATCCATAAAAAGGTAATAATTCAATTCCATCCAATTCCAAAAAGTATGTACCACTTCATGTGGGACAAAATCAAAAATGATTATTTTTTAGTAAATGTTTGTTCTTTATAACTAAGCATTTACTCCACAGCAGGATACTCAAATGAACTTGGAATCAGCAGTAACCATCTGGGCAGCTTACATGAAATGCAGTACATAAAATAAAGGCTATGCATAAATGCAATCCAAACTTCAAACTTCCTTTCTCCTTCAGTATAAAGACCTCCAGGGGAAAAGAAAGTATTGGTTTGTTTTAAGTACTAAATGTAAAAAGCGCTACATAATTATGAACAGACTTTAACAAAACTAACTTTTGCAGCTGAAACATCTATTCAAGTGATCTAAAAGCTTGGTTCCTCCCCACCACCACCCCAAAGATCTCCAAAACCCATCAGATATGTACATTTAAGCCAGAGACAAAGAATCTGGATCAAACCTATGAAACTTTTTGGACTGTCCCATCAGTCCTCAAGTTCTGGCCCTCCTCAGGGACCTCCACTGTCTTTTTTTGATGGTGTTCAAACAGGCCCGGGAAAGTGTCTTCAAACAGCACTAAACATACATCAGAGATGCTTCTTGATTTCCTCCAATGCTTGTCCAATATTTGTTGGCCTGAAAGTAGGCAGGGCACTGAAAGCTCAATCAGTTTCAATATATTTTATGGGAAGCAATTCATAAACAGAATAATAAATAAACAAACTGGAAGAGATCAGGAAGCACTGGATATAACAAGAAACATTAGAGGAGATCCACAAGTTTTGGAAGTGTCCAATGTTTCCTGAGCATTGGTCAAGCACTCCAAGGCCTGATGATGGTGAGAGCTTTCAGTAGTGACAGAAGAAAAGAGAAACACAAAACAACCACTCATCAAGTGTTCTGTGCCACTTGGGTTTCCTGCCTTTTCTGGTCAACAACTTCCATTGTTCTTGGAAACCTTCACTAGAGATGAGAGTTGTTTTATGGAGGGTTTGGACACCATCACAATCGGTGCTCTGCCCACCTCTTGCTTCCAAAGTTCCTAGTCAGAACCTGAAAGCGACTTAATAAATTGGAGATAAATTTAAGCATCTTCACCAGTGTCACTTAAATAATAATAATCATTAAATCTTGGTGAGCTGCGTAGGATTTCTTATGACTGTCAGTCCCATCTAAAAGTGTGAGGGGGTTTGATTTATGATGATTCGTACATTTAAAAAGTATCATTTAATCATGGTGAGCTGCATAGTCTTGCTAATGCCACAACTCAAGCAATTTAAAAACATCTGAATACTGGCGGTGAGAGGGGGGAAGATTACCTTCCATACCACAAGTTTAGTATACTTATTATTAATTATCATTTCATTTTGATGAAAATTAAAATCTTGACCCTGTCCACTTTTGGCATGGGTCCCTGGAAGGTATGCCTGAGTAAACAGCACATTAAAACTAAATAGGGGCAGTAGAATACATCAAAAAAATTCTGAATAAGAAACTATTTCAAAGCCAAGAAAAGTCAGGATCATTTTAGTTCCAAAATGAACCTGCTTACTCTAATGTGAAAGCAAGGAAAAATTAGAAGCCTCCCCAGTTGTCTTTGTGTGGTCTTAAGCCAACACATCCACTGGTTAGCTATCTAGTGCCAGTTATGTCAAAGAGTCCTGTAAGTGTACTTAAAAGCAGGGAAGCTCACTGGTTCAGATCAGATGATACCACTCGGATTGCATAATCTCAAGATGTCTTGCTTAAATCTGCTTGCTTTCCTCTTTCCTCCCCATGCCTTTCCAAGTTTTGTATTGTGACCGTAAGAATGTGAGTTTGCCTTATCTTTCCTTCTCTGTAAGGGACTTAAGATTTTAAAGGGGATTTTTAGGGGATTTATTACTAAACACACACACACACACACAGTCTAACATGCACAGGCAGTATTGTCAGGGATGCCAGAAATAGGAACTGCCTGGTATTTCTACAGTTCTGCCTGATCTGCCATACCCTATTACCAATCTGCTTTGTGCTACCTTGCAATCACCACCTTCGTTAAAATATTATAACCAGTTACCTTCCAAGCCACACAGAAGCACTACACCCTCAGGGATGCAGTTACAATATGAATCTACAGAAACCAAATTTCATCAACAGCATGGATAAGAAAAGACTTCTCTTACCTAATGTGCTCCAATATTCATTTTATTCCAAGAAACAAATACTATCTTATTCACTGAGTTTACTAATCTATGAAAATCCTATGTGTTTGGCAAAACTGTGCAAGCAATGTGATTTCCTATTTAAGTGTTTATATACAAAATGAATACACAAAAGTTGCAAAGATTTGATTTGAACAATTGGTTTCAAACTGTGGCTGTAAGGAAAGACAGACTGAGGTTGCCTAGTCACATTCAGAACAATTTTTGAATACTGCTGTTTTTTACATGGCAGCTAGCATGCACTGGTTATTAAAATATAATAGCCATTTCCCATAACAGTTTATGTTGAATGTTTTATTGAAAACAATTCCCTCAACCTAAAGAATACTCATCTGTCTATCTCTCAGAATCATTTCAAAAAATTACATGTGTTATCTCAAAAACAAAATTATCGCATTTGCCTAAAAAAAACCCATCAGTTAACGGTTTTTATTGGCTAACAAATTTTCTAATCATAAAATTTAGAACTGCATTTTTCACTATTGCTATCTATTTCATAAACAACTCAAAACCTTTTGTAATATTCTCAGTAGTTGTTTGAGTCTCCCAAAGATGGGTGTCTCATTACCTCCCCACACTATTCCAGTCTGAGCATTCACCTCCACTCATTAGAACAAACATCTGCTACAAACATTATTAATGAGATACGTATCTAGGGATTGAAGCGAACCATTAACCACCTGGCCTAATTATACTTTTCATTACAAAAGCCAATCGCAGCAGCAAGTATAGAACCCGCCTCACCATATTGTGATAATTATCTTATTCATACAATTTCAATTTCAATAACCTCATCCTTCCAAATTGGGTACATTTGTAAAACCATACTTCCCTTAGCTACTCCTAACCTATAATATTATACCCCATATCAGGACCACAAGAATAATTTGTGTAATAGAAAAAAATTAGTTTGCCTTTTAGATCTCTTTCTCATGAATATATTAGCATAAAAACATTTCAGAGACAGCAGCAGCTTAATAAAAATCTATTTCAGTAAATTCATTATACAATTCATTTCATGGAACGTTTAGAGGCAAAGTTTTAAAACCTAAATTGTTCAGACATTGAAATTGTATCAGAGTAAGTTCTTTTCCCCTGAGCTCCGTGCCAGAAAACAAGAGGATATACGCAGATGAATTAAACATAAATATGTAAGCACAGTGTGATTAAAGCATGTTTGTATATTTTAGCTAAGTGCAGCATGTATTCTGCAAGAATGAATATATTCATAGTTATAAAGGAATTGCCTTCTCCAACTCAAAGATTTCCAGTATGTGTGAAAGCACAAGTCCCACATCCCTGATATTTATTTATTAATTTAAAACATTTGTGTACCACCCTTAATCTTATTTGGATTTCAGGACGATGTTTCTAGATTAACGTTTGTGACTACTACTGCAAATCTTCAAACCCAGTAGGGAAGGAAACAGATCTGTAAGTCAAAGTACTATTCTGTGTGTGCTTTGGTGTGCTGGGCTTTTTGTCGTCATCATCATCATCATCATTATTATTAGAAATGTGTAAACAAAGCAGACACACAGCCTATAGAATTATTAAGAAGGGATTCCACAGTTTAGCATCTTTACTCAAGGTGAAAAGTTGTGCATGGTGTTTTGAGACAGGTGTAGCAGAAATGAAAGCTGATCATCAAAGCCAGGTAAGTTTTTCCCAGTAACAGAGAAGACAATACGTAGTAACTCCAGGAGCTAGCCATGAGTAGATATTACATGCCAAAAAATAATGCAGGATGTCAATGTGTGCTACTGCATTTCACTTTCCAGTTCTCCATATTACCATGAGGAATAATGGGGAGATGGATGGTGTGCACTGTTTTCTAGCGTCGTTGTGAATACAAAAGTATAGACTCTTTAAGTCCTGGTGTACTTGGTTCTTCTCTGACTATGCTAGTAAGTGGCATTAACATGAGCTGGCCAGAAAAACCGGTCCTTTGTTTTTGGTAGTCTTAAAAACCACAATGATGTATGTGGTCTTTAAGATTACCAAAAATATTGTGTGCCAATAACCATATTCAGTGGTAAACAGGAAGTCTGCATGGCAGCAATCAATTCACGTTGTCAGAAAATGCAGTCTCAGTTTTCCCCCATCACCCAGCATATGCAAAGCTTCTAGTTTTTAGGAACATGGATGAAAGTCTTGGTAGGAGCACACAGTAACCAAAGGTGACTTAACCAAAGGAGCACACAGTAACCAAAGGTGACTTAACTATCGCCAACAACTCCAGCCAACAAGATCTAGTTAAAAATCATTATTTACTAAGAACAAATTCAGAGAAAGCTCACATGACTACCAGGTGGTCCAGCAAGTCTATTTGTGGCTTAAGAGTGGCAAAAAAAGAGAGCACACTTGTTGTGCTGTTGCATGTCTATGTATTTTCATACACTAGAAACTCTCAAATAAACTAGCGTACAGTACGTACATACATTTCTTAACCTTTCTAATAGAAAAATTGTGCATTAGTTTGTACCCAAAGTCAAAGGAAACCCAGCCTAGGAGGCAATGCTGACTGTCTGAAAGAGCAAACTTTGGGTATACAGAGTAGGCAATAACAAATGACAGGGACATATGGCAAATGCAGCAGGTAAAAACAAGGCAACAGAGTTTTGAAGAAGACCACGTCTTCCTCAGTGTAACACAGCAGGAGAGTGGAAGAAACCCATAATTCATTACAGTATTGTAAAGATTTAAGTAGTTAACACCCAAGGTCAGCACAAGAATAGAACTGAGAGCCGGTGGGAGGGTATGCACAGATTTTTTTAATGTACAGGATGAGTCCTTTAAAAGAGGCCCTGTGGATACAGAGTACACATGTTCCACGGAGCCTCTTTTAAAAGACTCACCCTGTATAAGCAAGTGTAAGCAAACAGTATACTGTCTCCTTGCACAAACTATAAGTACCATTAAAGAATCCCAACAAAAGCCAAAGCATATAAATTAAAATAGCTTTTTTAATTACAAGTTTGCTAATATTTCTTTCTGCTTCTCATTTGGTAGGCGTTTGTTCAATCAGTTATAAACTCTTATACATAATATGTATTATGAATATATATACTGCAAAACATTGCAAAATCAGTTAAAACAATAAGTTAAAACTATGGGAAGATCAGTTGGGTTGGGTCTCCTGCAGAATGAGCAAGCTGAAAGTCATCCTAATGAAGTTTTAGCAGCAGTAACAATTATTAACAATGCTTTCTAATTCACTAAGATGTAAGGCTGTGCAGCAAAAAAAGCACACCCCATTAAAAAAAAATCACACACAAGGACATGCATCACACATATCAAAAAGGTGGCATGTCAGAACAATTCATAATTTGTGTTTGGAACACTAATTTATAAAGAAATTTCAACTTACCGAGTTCCATCTGCTTTCCAGCTTACTTTGTATGGCTTCTGCTCTAAGAGTTTGATATTTTGCTCATCCATAGAAACAGGTTGTGCCCCGGGGAATCCAGTTCTAAAGTTTGGGGAAAGAATCCTTATTAATATCTTGCAGCATCACTCTACAATCAGCCTTCCTGCAATAGTGGCTTTCAAACAGGAATCACTTTTTTTTTGGAAGATGGAAGTGCTTGCAAAATGTTTCCGTCTTGTGGCCAAAATGGCTGCTTTAGGATTTAGTATACTAGCTGTAGCTAATATCCACCCATTAAATCTTTCAGAGCAATTGGATACTGGGCTCCCCCATCTGGGACAACAGCTTTTGAAAGGGTCTTGTGAGTTTCTGAAGCAAATTCAAAAATATTAATGAGGTAGTAAAATTGGTATATGCTCAAAAGGCGATACCCAACTAAGTCAAACTCAGTGTACACCCACCAGTCCATTGATTTCAATGGTTCTACTCTGAGTATGACTAACATCACCCTAAAACAGTGGTTCCCAATTGGTATCTGTGGTAGTTTTTTTCATGCAACTTCTGATACCATTTCAATTCAGTGAAGGTTTAGATGAAGATTTCTATTTCCATATCTTGCAATCAGCATCTTTTAATTAAGCACTTCAAAAAGGAGGTAACAATTATCTAAAGATGCCATGTACTGAAATATTTCACTTTTATCTTTTTAAGAAACCTAGTATTGTTAGAGGTATAGCAGACATACCTATTTCTAGTTTACAGTATACAAACTATTATTTTTTTTCCAAATATGTGTTTCCATACCCTTTCCAGCCACAAAACTGCTGGCATTTGCGTTGTATCTCTCCTAACTTTGGTTGAGTTGTTACTTGGGTTACATGCTTAACTGATATTCCTTCCAAGAACACAGCACCCTAAAAATAAACACACAGAACAAAAGAGTTAGAATACAACAAACAACAGCCTGAAAATCTGATGATATGGTTATCCAGATTTCAGCATTGAGTGGGATCAAATTCACATTTGAAGTAAGATTTAAGAAATTAGATTACATTGCCATTTTTTGTCCAGCACCACATTTCTGCTGATGCGATTTTAAATTTTACATGGATGATGTAATCCAAAGTTAGTCACGTCCATTGATTTCAATGTGTCTGCACTAAGTTTGTCTTAGATTCAACCTCTGATCTCTACCAAACATTCCCAAGTACCGTAGTTTTCCATGTATAAGACAAGGGGGTTTTTTATGTTAAAATAATGTTTTAAAATTGAGGCCGTCTTATACATGGATAGTGCTGAGTTGGGACTAGGGATTGGTTGCTGCCGTGAGCAGGAGACTTTCAGCGACGGTAGTGTGGGTGATTCATTGCTGCAGCAAGGGTTTTTGTTGACTGGCCGCTGCTGCGGCGATATGGAGGGTGATTTGCAGCTGCCGTCTGCAAGCAGTGAGACAACTGGTAGCTTCTTTGTTGCGTGCAATAGGAAGTGTTGGTCCAGCGGGTGAGTTAATTTTGTCCCCCAAAATAGGGGGCGTCTTATACCCGGGTGTGCGTTATACACGGAAAAATACAGTAACTTCTGGATGTAGATATTGCATAATTGATTTAAATGTGCCAACTGATTAATAGCAAAATGAATATATCTTCATATTATGCTCTGTTTAACAAGGATAACAAACCGACTAGGTTCCCCTGAAGCAGTGCCGTGTGTGTGTGTGTGTGTGTGTGTGTGTGTGTTTGTATCATTTTTACTGTGCCCTTCCTCAAGGCAGCTCAAGGTGTACCATAGGGTGCACCTTGGTGTTTTTTTCACGAAACACCACCGCTGTAGCCCAACAGCAATTTACTCAAGGTCACCCACTGAGCTCCATGGCTGTGCACATCATATGAACCCAGGTGTCCCTGATCCAATCAAGGCATCAACAAGTGTACCATTGTGAATGGGCTGAAGCACCTCACAAGCACCTATCTACAAGGCTTTCACCCACCCTGCATCTCCTAAAAAATAAAAAAGCACAATAAATCCATATCAGGAAAGCAAGCACAGGACCCGGGCAATATCTAAAATTGATTTTCTTTCTGACGCTGCTCAGAAACCATATCATGCTTCATGTGACCTTTCTGAACAAATGTATACTATTTATTCTGCCATGCCTATCTTATAAAGCTGTTTGTACAAAGGAAGTTCAGAACAGGAAAAGACCTTTTCAACCAAAGATACCCATATTTTGCACACTCCAAAGCCACGCTATCTTCTCTTATCTCTACATCTGCAAGCTCAGCTATGCTATGCACAGTTAAGCTTCAAAACACACAAGATTTCACATTAGACAAACATGCTTCTCAGTTTTTGCTTTCATAGGGATTGAACAGCAAAAAAAGTATTCTAAGCCTAATTTGTCTGTTATCAACTAGCACACAGAAGTGTGTTTTGCAATCAGAATTCAACTATTTTGCCCTTACAGAATTCAAACATCAGCCAGTGAAACTGCTACGGTTTCGTTATCATGCATTAACAACTCTTGAGAACTGACCAACCCAACAGTGCTGAAAGTCTAGGGAAGCAATGGAAAAGCTTCCCTGTAGCTGGCTGGAAATACAGGAAATGATATGCAAGGTATTACATCCTGGAATGTTTCCGATAAATATTTTCTCTGTACATTTTGTGAAGTTCAAAATTTATCAGACTATTCATTTGTTCAGATAGCCCTTAATCTTTAGGCTTTGTGTGGGGAACTGTTGAACCTCCTTCTTACTTTGGGTCAAACCTGACCCATTGCCAGTCTTAGAAACTCAGATATATAAGTTAGGCGCCAAATGGCTCCTTAACCCAGGGTTACAGTCATCAAAACAGTTAACATTTGGGGCCCAGACGGCTTGAAAGTCATGTTTTTCTATATGACTTTTTCATATTCATATTCATTTTTTATTCTGATTGTGCAGGTAAAATATAACTGACAGATTTCTACAGAATGTGTTGCTAGTGAGTGAAAACAGGCAAGGTCCAATGATCTCAAGGCATGCACCTCCAGATAGCGGAGATATCAGGTGCTATCCTGGCACCCAGGCATCTTCACATGGTCCTAAGTGGCCAGTAGCCAGGTGTAAAATGTGCCTGGCAAATTTTAAATGTGGCCCATAGCACATTTCCAACTGGCCAGCCGCCTTCTTCTCGGCTGTTTGTCCGAGAGATGGCTCTATTGCTCCCCCAGTCACCTGCCTGCTTTCAATTAAGCAGGGGATGGGTGTGTGAACAGATGTTTGGATTGGATAAGTGTTTGTGAATGGACATAAGGATAAACTGTGTGTGTGTGTGTGTGTGTGTGTGTGTGTGTGTGAAATGAGAGGTGTATGTGTGTGAACAGACAAACAGATGGGGTGAGGCATGTATGTGCAAGAGGTATGAGTGATGAACAGTGCTGAATGGCTCTGGCCTTGCCCACTGCCAACCGTGGCTCTGCCCACCACTGGCATGCAGTGCCAAAAACATTACACCTGAGGGAATGCGGCCCCTTAGCAAGAAAAAGGTTCCCCGCTCTTACATTCGGCTAATGGTAGCTTTTTAGTGACCTCACCAAGCGAAATGCTAAAGGATACCTGACAAGCTCTTCTCCTCATAGTTCTCCCTTCCTATAGTTCAGTCAGATACAGTGCTGCCTCCTCCTCTATTCAGCTACTGGCAAAGCTAAAGCTTTCAATAGAATTCTTCTTCCCTACACTCCTTGACAAAGAGAGCGCATCCAAAGCTGTAAAACTGAATTATATGAATATGCATATTAACCAAACTATTCTACTCCCTCGAATCGCTTCATCTTTGAATTCTGCTTCAATTATTAATATGCTTATTCGCACAATTTAGCTTTATGGTTTTTTTCAAATGACTAGGTGATAAAACGAGGGACAGTCGTGGAGCTGCATCTCTTTCTCTACTGTGGTTTTGAATTAACAGATGAGAATTTAGTTGGAATAAAAGAGGATGCAGCCTAATGTGTTGATGGCAGATCACACTTTCCTGAAGAAGGGCTAATGGAGGGAAACTACCATTGCCACAACCATTCTAGTTATGCTAATGGAGGTTTGGCCTATGCCAGAGAAACTTTTAATTTAAAAAAAAAAATAATGCAGACATCTGTAGTATAGCATCACTTTCAAAATTCTGGGTGTTAAAAAACTCCTTCCACTGAGTATGAACCACTGCTAAGCCCCACCTCTTAGTAGCCCTTCAGAACCAATGGCCCTGCAGTCAGGAAAAGGAAAGCCGCAGGGGAGGCAAGAGACACACAGTCCTCAACATCATCTGCACCTGCTGCTTCACCAGCTGGCCAAAAGTCAGATGTTTAAGATTATAAACCTCACTATTATTTTCCAATATGCCAAGAATAGCAAAACAAGCAGATAAAATATATAGAATGTGAAACCCTATCCAATCAAATACCAAAACACAGTCCATTTGCTGCAATCACATCATGCAAAGAAAGTTTGTGTTTAGCTAAACCATTAGTCACAGAAATCTATTTTTAAAAGTTCACATAACTGCTTGCCATGTCAACTAAAATAGATAAGGTTACGTACAATCTGTTTACTAATTTAAGCATTCAGAATTTCAATTTTGCGGCTAGCTGAAAAGCATCACAGTTGTGAATTTCCACCCATTAATTAAAAGTCCCACGGCTCTACACTTTGAAAGAAAAACTATTCACAGAAAAGCCATTAAGTTACCAGTTATGAATTTACATGACTCTAACTCCCTAGGGAAACACAATTCCAAACTTTTATACCCCAAATTTAGAAAACAAAAAGGTTTCCATCATCTTCTGTATCCAGGTTCCTTGTGCTGGAACTATTCTTCCCTTACACCCCAGAGTTATCCAACACAAAAATAGAGTGCTAATTCTGTAGCAAAATTTTTAGGTTCCAGAGCATTTCAAAATTAAGCAACTACTTCTACTCTAAGGAAATTGCATAGGATACTAGATTCAAATAGCTATCAATGTTTGTATTGGTTTATTATGGAATTCAGGGCCTTTTGAATGAAGTTCTGGTGGTTGGTGTAAAGAAAAGAAAGCATTGAACAGTAGGATGGAAACACAGGACTACCAACCAAAGTAGAAAAGGAACAATTTCAAAGCCCTTTTGCCTGCTTTCCAGAATTTTATCACACTTGCTGCCTTCAACCCTCCCGACCCGACACGCTGGGACCTGAAAGTCTTGCATGCGCCCAGAGGTACTTAACTTTCCTTCTGTCAACATTAGAATTCATCCCACCCCCACCCCATGCATTTTAGAAGTTGCCTAAAAGAAGAATGTGTGGCTAAATCCAAAACATTAGTGTCTGCAACCCAAACATCTTGTTTGTCCATTTCCCCAGCCCATTCTGTTTGCACTCTATGCAGAGTCTTCTACTTCTTTACATTTCAGGAGCAACTCTGTTGTCCTAGTATAGCAAATAACACGAAAACAGGTTCCTAAATCTCTGCAATTCCAAAGAAGTGTATCAGACTCTGATCAGCACAAGAGAGTAACTTTGTTTTAGCTAACTTCAAATACAGCTAAGGTCTCTTGGGACAACATTACCAGCTTTAAGTGTTCTTTTCTTCTTTTGCCTGAAAATGAAGTTGATGACCCAGCTTCTGATTCGGGGGTTCTTGGTTTGCAGTTATCATCCTCATCCTCTTCTTCATCTTCTTCAAAGCACCACTCTGGCAAAGGGGGAGGGGTCGGCGCCTCCACTCCATCGCCATATCGACGGAAGAGTTCTTTCAAATAATCACCTTTATAAATACCAGGTGGTCTGGCTTGGGCAAAAATAGCCACAGCTGCTTCAATGCTGCAACAAAGCAGAAATTGTCAGGGAATTATTTCAGCACGTTAAATGCTTCATTTCTGCAACCCCAATCATTATGATCGCCAACAAGGTATCACCATAGTTCACCATCAAATTTAATCAATATTCTGCTCAGGTTAAGTAAGCATATAATTAAGTATTCAGAAAGAGCCTCAAACACAAGAGTGCATTCCTTATGATGACAAAATGACAGCCCTGCTGCAAAATGAAGAAAGAATGCAAGGAATCTTCCCAACTAAGCCTGACTGAAATGCCACAGCAAGGCTCAGTGCTGCCCACCCATTTCTGCAGGGTAGATTCAGAACGTCTCCAAACCTATGACAAGCCTCAGCCTACAGGACTGTAACTCAGAACACTCTATGGTCCACAGGGCATATATTGTTATTGTAATGCTGAACAGGAGTTTTTGTGGCCAAACCCTGGGGTCCTGGCAATACCTTACTGAGCCTATGAGAGTCCACAGACATATATTCACTGAATATCAAGGCAATTCAGAGGACATTCCCCATAGAACAGCACCTGGCGAAAGTGCATATTTCAGTATCTTGCTGATACGCCAAGAGAGCAAAAAAGTGGCAAGAGGAACAGTGGATACTAGCTACTTTCAACGTCTGCATCTTAGGCGAAATACCCAGTTTTCCTCAATACTGCACTTTTCCCCTGAAAATGCAGGAAATGACAAATAATAGGCATTTGGCAGCCCTATCATGTATTAAGAAACAGCCTGGTACTTTCATGGAGAAAAACTGCCTTGGGGGAGATCAAGCTGATTGCTAAAGGAGAGTCTGAAGTAGACTCCCACTGTTTAACTGGAGAGTTCTCCCATCTGGACAACCTTTCCATAAACTAGCTCTAAAACTCATTTCAGAAGTCACTATGTATCTACAGCTTTTCTACTTCATATGCTAAAGGGATGATGTGGATGGACTATTCTACAAGGAACACATTTTTCCACCAGTAAATAATGTCTGCTAGCTTTAAAGAACAATGCAGCAAAGGGGACTTTTCTAATGGTAATGAACCCACTCTATATAATTGTCACATTAAGGAAATTCTCCTAATAGTCTCTCCCTGCTCCCCATTTTTAGTAAACTGTATTTTAAATCTGCTGCATTAGCCCACAATGGTTTGCCTTTGGCAAGATGAACAAGCGTAATTACTAGTTAACTATTTGCCAGAGGAAAGCTATCTAACATGATGTGCTAAGACCTTTCCTCAAACACACACAACACACAAAAGTATATTCCTGGGATAATGTGCGTCCATAATGAGTTGTATCCAGCAAAGACACAATGAGTAGACCCAATGAAATGAATGGATTTAAGTTCGTATTGACTTATGTCTAGAGATTTCAATGAGTATAACTTCATTGGGAATACAACTTAATGCGCTGCTGATAATATCAACCTGCTGGTGGAATAATGCTGTTTGGGTTTTTGCCAGCACTTATTCCAGAAATATATGGCTCACCTATACTATGTAGAAAAGCTACACTATTTTTCTGGTTATTGTTTCTCGAAGTACATTTAATACAGTATTGTGATTAAAAGTATATATCGCAAGTCATTTCAAGAAAAAATACCTAGGCAGTTCACAAAACAGTAATTAACTGGTTGTAATTATATTACTTACATTTCTATATATATTTATATCTGAGTAAACATATCTATTTATTCCAATTCATTTTAATCAGCCATTTTAAATAATCAGACCTCCTGATTCAAATGCTTCCATTTCATCTGTCTTGTTAGCTATTGAAGGTAGAGCACCACTGCTTGCATCTATTACATCTAAAAAGAGTATGTGCTTAAAGATGCTTTCAACACCCAAAATCCCACAGTAAGGGTCAAGACAAACATCATCCTTTTAAACTTCAGAGCAAGCCATTTGGCAACAAAGTCAATAATGAAAAAGGACAGTGGGCAAAAAGCAGTGGGTCACAACCACCTTCAGGATTCATGAAGTAACAGAGAGGAAGAAGAGGAGCCTGCTAGATCAGGCCAAGGGCCCCTCTAATCCAGCATCCTGTTCTCATAATGGCCGATCAGATGCCTATGGGAAACCAGCAAGCAGGATTTGTGCCCACTCCTGTGTTTCCAGCAACTGGTATTCAGAAGCATTGCTGCCTCCAACAGTGGAGGGAGACCACAGCCATCATGGCTAGTAGCCTTTAATAGCCCTCTCCTCCATGAATTTGTCTAATCCTTTTTTAAAGCCATCCCAGTTTGGGGCTATCACTGCCTCCTGTGGCAGAGAGTTCCACAGTTTTAACTATGCACTGAGTAAAGAAGTATCTTTTTTTTAATCTGCCCTGAATTTCCCAACACGCAGCTCCAAGGATAACTACAAAAATGCAAAGTCTGTAACATACATTATCACTAATCATTCAGTAAGTTACACATTGTGGTATGTAGACTTGCCAAATCGATTTAGGAATAACAATTGCACAGTCAGATGGCGTATGAAGTTTGCTGTCACTGGATTTGTTGGCGAAGTTTGTAAACACCAACATTCCTTGTCAAACTTACGCCCTATTCAGAAACTTTGTAAACTGTAAAGTATCGTGTAAAAGCATGGAAAGGATACATACATGTTTTTAGCAATTAAATGTATGAGAACATTTACATGATTTTGGAAGAGTGAAATTATTCCTGCTCTTAATATTCTAGTGAAAGACCTCTCTTTTCAGCAAGACATTGGGCTAAAAGCTCCTGTGTTAAAATAAAGGTATTTGTATGCATGTTTTTAGGGGGGAAGGATTGGATTTTGTTGCCAAGTGCAAAGACCTGGTATTATTTAGCTTTTTTATGTTTCTGGTTTAAAGGCACTGTTATTAATGTGACACCTTAAAAACCTGTCACTGCACAAATAATACTAGGACAACTTATGAGGACAGCCACAGAAAAACAATTTTCTGATAAACAGAAGAATCTTTCCACAGCTGCAAAACAAACATACCCAAGGGCTAAAAGATAAAGCTAGAAAATTAAAACTAGAAACATGGTATACATAAAATCCACTGAAACTTTTCATCAAAGCAAATCAACAGCAGACTAGGTAACTTTAAGACCATAGAATCAGAACAGAGTATCTTAAGAGAAGATACAATCCAGTTCAACAAGATGTGTATAGGAAAGATCACGATTCAAAGAGGAGCTAAAGGATGCAATGGTGTTCACAGGATCAAAATGTTTTAAAACTAAGGGTTGTATGTGAGCAGCATTCTGCACGCACACACACACACACACACACACACACACACACAGTGGCACTTTTCCTTCCTCTCTTCTCCCCATGTGCCCCCCAAATTTGCTCCAAAGGGTCCCCAACCCCCAGTCTGTTGAATGAGCAAAAAAGAAGTGTTGGATGCAATCCTGACACTGCCCTGTAGCCTGCCTCAAGGGTCAATTGTATCAGTTTTCCACCTTCAGGCAAAGGGAAGAGATGGAGAATGAATTGTTTATTTCCAATTTAATTAATATGACTGGCAGTTTGTCAGTAGCCACCAGGCAGTTCTTCTTTCTGCTAGAACTACACCTTTGTGGGTGAGAAAAAACTTGTTTGTATGTGTTTTGATCCAACTGGAAAGAGGGCCAAGCAGGGAACACAAAAGGAGCAGCAACCAGAGGTGCATAAAACCCAGCTGCCTGCATTATAGGAGGGGAGCACAGTAGAGCAGCTCTGAAAACTATCCACCTTGATTTGCGCATTTCATTGCAGAAAAAAGGGGGATGTATCAATATAATTCTTAAACAATTAAATAAAAAACGGAAACTATGTTTCTTGTTATGATGCAAAACGGCCTCAGAAGTCATAATACTAGATTGAAATGCACATAAGTTGTAGGTAATATTATCATGTAACCAAACCAGACCAAACTGGTTGTTAAAGTTACACACACTCAACTCACAAGGATTCCTCCAGGAGTCTTGCTAGGTGCCTACTGAATGCCAGTAGCAGGACTCTCGCATCTGCTGGTATTGCTTTATGACATAAAAGGGCCAAAATCTCACACTTACTTAGAAAACCTGTAACATCCAAGTTATTATCAGCGGGGACTTTGTAATCATATCAGCTCCTAATTTCAAGACACATTTTCCTGGAGGCAGAGGCAGGGGGAGGGTGGATAGGGTGGTAGTAGTAGTAGAAGTAATTATTATTATTATTATTATTATTATTATTATTTATACCATGCCCATCTGGCTGGGTTTCCCCAGTCACACTCTCGGCGGCTCCCAACAAAACACTAAAACAGAATAAAACTTCAAACATTAAAAACTTCCTTCTTAAGTTGCGGTCAACTAACTCCTCCCTGGCAATACTACGATCTATCAACTACTATTCCACATTTGCCACATTAATGAAAGAGATATTGGAAAACAGCATCTAATCTAACAGCATCAGCATTCCTGAAACTTGTATGCTAAAAGATAAGGGTGCTATAATAGATTAAGCTACAAATTACAGCAACCAGCCCACCCATAAAACAATGAAATGTTTACAGACAATCCATTTTTAAATTTTAAGAAAGCATAAAGTTACCTCCAGTCCAACTTCTCAACCAGAAAGGCACAGATAAGAAAACCAGTACGATTGAAACCATGTGTACAATGAACACCTAAAAAACAAAAATTAATTGCAGTTACAGAGACTATTTTAAAGCACCAATATTTCTTTTCCGGCACAGTCAGACCTCAAATAGGTTCTCCCTTCAGGGTGGGGTCAGTTGACTGCTACATTTCCCTCCCCCTGCCACATATTTGGAACAGCAACTCTGTGCTGGAAGAAAGCAGAGCGGAAGCTGGATTAGGTAGGCTATAAATGCTTCCATGAGTAAACAAGCATTTCATTTCTTTACGTTCTACTTTCAGCCAGGGGCTGAAGGCAGAAGTGCAACCTATTCCTCCTGAATTCAGTTTTCCCAAGAAGGATGGCTTTGAGCTTCCTTGATGCAAGCACCAGGCCCTACATTATTCTGAAGATGCTTTTCTTTCCTTCACACCAAAGATGACGATCTTTCATTTTTCAGGAAAAGTGAGAGAGAGAACTTTGAACTCTGCTCTCATTTGCTACAAGGCACTTGTGGTTCGAGGACCCCCAACCCCCGTGAGGCATAAATAAACACACAAGGACGCGTGGTATAAGGTTTATGGGCAAGGAAAAGGCCACAACTTTATTGGTTACTGCAATGAAAAGGTATTGGCTTAGGCATTGGATGACCACAGCAGAGGGGTTGAATCATCAGTAGAGTAGATGGAGCCAGTTGATGCCTATCCAACTATAGGCTCACCCCTGATGTCACCGGGGGTCGTGCCATGGCCTCCAGCCAAGCAGGCATCGGACAGGATACACGACCGCCAGATTCCTTTAACGGAATACCCAAATCGAAGGCGTAGGCGATGGCCACACCTAGCCTTCCCACACAGCATAACACCCCAATCCAATGCCTAACCTACCCACCAATACCACAAAAGTTGTGACGGTTGCTACGAGGTAGGCGAAAAAACCCATAGGCCTAATGCCAACAGGAAAAACTCCTACCAGGCCCCCAGACAACCGGGCGACCAACCTAAGGTCCATAGCAAGGCCAGAAGAAAACTTAAACCCTGAGCTAGAGGGAGTGGAGGGTGGGTGACTCGCGGAGCGGTGACGTGGAAAGAGGCCGAGGAGGGGGCCGGCGCCAGCATATATCTGAAGTCCAGGCACGCCCCCTCTACGGGCGGCTCCAGGTGGGAGCCGCCTCCTGGGCGTGCGGCGCCGGCCAGGTGAGCCGGAAGGAGCAGGGGCTCCTGCCCCTGCGTGGGCGGGGTTGGAGCTCCCGTCCACAACCACTCCCCTCCCCTCTGGGGAGGAGAGTCTCTGCCAAGGTCACAGTGCCCAATCCCAACCCATTAGGCCTTCCAAACTGTTTTACTCAAACTTCCTCAAATTACCCTGGCCACAGCAGTTATATCCAGCTACGTCTTTTTCTCTGTCCTTTGCCATTCTCCTCCCTGTTCCACTATAATGTGCAAAGAGAACAAGCACCCACAGCAGTGCTATGATCTGTAACTGGACACATTTTAAGCAGTATTTCGAACCACAGTTTTTCCAGAATCCAACATTCTTCTTCTGTTTCAAAATATTATGCAAATCAATGTGCCTGAGCTAAAAGGAAGACTGCTTTTGAACATTACAGAATGTCAGGTTTTTTGTCTTCCTTTGAATTACCTCCATCAAAAGATTCCCATTCTTATAACATGAATTCTGATAAAATCTCATTACTAATACTCATCCATATCAGTAGCCTGCACGGAAGCAGCTTAACATCAATTACTGTACTGATTAACAGGTGCAAGTATTCCATTTCTCCGACACAAATATTTGTAGGAACCAAAGAAAGGACTATAAAGAATTTAGCGACCCAAAACCTGGCGGTGTGGGGAGGGGAAGGGAGATCACATCTCTTTACTTGCTATCAAACAAACAGACAAAGATTCTTCACTTAGTGTTACTGACTAGAATATCAGGGCAGGCAAAGAAGTAACATATCCAATCAACACATGATTATCTTATGGGATTCACAAGATGTAATGTCAGTCACCGGCTTAGATGGCTTTAAGTGGGCATCAGGAAAGTTCATAGAGTACAGATGGGGTCGAAAGATACTATCTATGAGAAGTTAAACAGAACCTCATGGTTCAGAGACAACACGCCTCTGAATACCAGTGACTGGGAGAAAGGCTTCATGTCCCATTTGAAGGCTTCTCATAGGCACATCTCATACATAGGTATGAGATGCTGAACGGGGGGGGAGTCCTTGGTCTGATCCAACAGGGCTCTCCCTGTGTTTTAGGGAACCTTCAACAATAGCTTGCATTTTAAGACCACATTGCACTTTGTTATTACAACAAAGGTCAACGATCAGCAATCAGCTACAAGAAAATTCCTGAAGTATTAGATTTATTACTTAAGTTATTATATCTGCAGTATGGTTTTTTTAATACAAAACCGCTTAAGAATATTATTCCTGTGGCAATATCTCCATCTAGTGGCCAATTTAAAAATATATTAAAACTACAAAGTTATTGATTATAACCAGCTTGTTTTTTTTAATCTTGAGTCTAAATTAAAATACAAGTGTCAGATTTAGATGTCTTTGTTTGTATTAGTTTTGTTATTCAAGACAATAACTAATTAAAGCAAACAGTTATGTCTTTTACAGTTCCTACTTAATACTCAGTATTTCAGAAATGAAAGATTTGCTGGCTTATTTCCGTTTTTTTCTTCATATTACTCAGGGCCTGTATGGTCTGACATTTACTTATCCAATTGTATTTCCTTTAATGTAAATACATTAATCCAGCTCTTCAGTTTCCCCCACTTCCACCAAGTCTCTCTATAAAGGCAAGCAAAAACCCAACTAGTTTAGTTAATTCACCTCAGAAGGAAAGAACTAGATGGTTTCAGCAAGTACTTTTTAACAATGTTCCTTTTTAAATTAGACAGGCACCTATAATGATGTTTGGTCATCTGCTGAAAACATTTTTAGAGACTTAATTATTTCACCATTGGTGCTTTGGTCCATCAGGGAAAAAGGCGGGGTATAATAAAATAAGGTCTAATGCATAGAACAAATGGAATAGTGTCATGATGATATTTAAAATTCTCCAGCACTTCTCAATTATACTTGACTCTACCTGCAGAAGTATCACCTATTTTCCCTTAGCAATGTTTGCAGAAAACCTACCAGATGTGAAGTTTTTAATATGCTAATATTCAAGAAAAAGAAGTAAAAATATTAAGGCAAAATGTAACTTAATGTCAGCCTTGTGAACCATCTCAAAAATATGTCTTGATTTATGCAGCATAAAATAAACAATGTGAAGCACTATTTGTTCCCTGTATCCTAACATCAAAAGTTTACAGCCCATCACTGAAAATTACATTTAAAACAAGTATCTGTTATGAACTGTTTTAGAACCAGGTAACAATACCCAGTTTCACTGCAAATTGCTTATCCAGTAGCAAGGCCTTTCTGCACTATAACTGAATGTGCAATTTTAGCCACTGTGTGCTGCAGAAATAACAGTGCAATATCCCAACATGAACACATAATAGATATGAGCCCAATAAAGTACTTTGCTCTATGGGTAATTTTAAAAACATGCTTGTTGTATATTTCTGAATTTGTTTTTTGTGGATTTTGTTTTGTTATATACTAACAGAAACCTACACCAATAACTAACAGAAACACATACACCAATAAAACAAACAAACACACCATTTTGAACAAACAGAAAGCTTCTAAGAAAACTGCTTTTCTTCCTCCAAGAAATGATGTTCCTATCAACCCCAACTTAATCTCTGTAATAGAACTATGTAATGTATCACTTGTCTGCTCATCTGGGGAGAGTAACAACTACCACGAACAGGCATTTGGGTAGCAAACTTCTCCTTCTAACAGAGGAAAATGTACACACACTATACCCCAGTTCTGTGTTTAAAACAGAACTATGCCACAGAGGCTACACACATGCCATCTCCCCATTTTAGATCATTAAGAAACCACTAATCATTTAAACACAAGAAGGCTGCCTTGTACCAGGTCAGATTATCTGTCCACTTGCTCAGTACCAATTTATCTGACAATCAGCAGTTCTAGAGTGCCTTAACACAAAGGTCCTTGGTGCTAATATCATAATGACATTATACAAATCTATGGTACAACCACACTTGGAATACTGCGTACAGTTGTAATCACCTCACCTACAAAAAGCATATTGTGGAGCTGCAAAGGCAGCCAAAATGATCAAGGGGGTGAGGAAAGATTACATCAGGTGGGGCTTTTAGTTCAAGGAAAGGCAAGTAAAAGGAGACATGGCAGAGATGTAGAAAAGCATGCATGGGGTGGGGGAAAGTGGGCAGAGAAAATTGTTCTCCCTCTCGCATAAGACTAAGAACACAGGAACATTCAATGAAGCCAAATGCTTAATGTTTCAGGACAGACAAAAGAAAGTACTTCTTCAAACAAAGCATAGTTAAATTGTGGAATTTACTCCCTCAAGGAACAGTGATAGCCACCAATTTGGATGCTTTTAAAAGGTGTTTAAGGACAAGGCTACTAGCCACAAGCGTTGTGTTCTACCTCCACTGTCTGAGACTGCATTTTCAATAGGCCTACTCTGAGTAAAACTTAGCCAAATACCACCCACAGACGCCACAACTGAGAGCAGATAAGGACATTCTCTTTCCACTTCTGATCAATTCAGTGCTGCTGTCTCAAGAGGAAAGACTTAAAGAAGTGGATGGGCACTTGTAAGCTGTCTAATCCAACCTCCTGCTCAGTACAGAAAGCCAGAACTAGAGCATCTGCAACAGATGGCTGTTCAGCCTCCCCTTAAAGCTCCTACCTCTAGGAAATCGGTTCCACTGCTGGACTGATTTTGTTGTCGATATGTTTCTCCTAATGCTCAGTTGAAATGTGCCCTCCTACAGTTTGTGCCCCTACCCACTGAGACTGTATACACTTATAATTTCCTGTGAAGAACTTGGAATACTATGTAACAAATAATGTATTTCATTAATTTTACTCACGCCTCTGAAACTGGCAATTAGGGTGGGGGATTAAAAATGAGCCTATGCTTTATGCCAGTGGTTCCCAATTAGCTAAGTACTGCGGACTTGGTGTTGAACCAAAGGTGGAGTGCTCCGAAAGCCCTGCTTATGCCATATTGGTAGTCAAGGTGACCCCATCCTTGATTGTTAGTAGCTGTAGCACTGAGCTCATACACAGCTCACTTTGATATCCACTAATTGGCCAGCCTGGATATAGTACAGTGGTACCTCAGGTTAAGAGCTTAATTTGTTCTGGAGGTCCGTTCTTAACCCAAGGTACCACTTTAGCTAATGGGGCCTCCCGCTGCCACAGCGCGATTTCTGTTCTCATCCTGAAGCAAAGTTCTTAACCCGAGGTACTATTTCTGGGTTAGTGGAGTCTGTAACCTGAAGTGTCTGTAACCCGAGGTACCACTGTACTCTTATTTGTGGGCTTGGGAGGTTGGGCACAGAGCCCAGAAAGCGGACACATCTGTAATGTTTGGGGTATCAGCCACCTATTTCCATGTGATGTATGCTACTCTGTTGTATAAAGAATGTATGCACATTTGCTTGAGTGTGGACAGTCCAACATCGGACGCGCCATCTCCTTGCTGTGGAGTCCCACAGAAGACTTTGAGATGGGGCAAGGGGAAGTGGCAGGTTGCTGTTGCTAACTCTATTCCTTTCTCTTTAATAAAATACTAGAACTGATCACTTTGGCGTTTTAGGCTTCTTCCTTGGTTCTTCTGCAAAATTCGAATGTCTGTGAGCCCTCCGGCTCTACAGGTCACAACACCAAGCCATAGATCCCCTACTTTTGCAAATGTTGATATCACTATGGTAGTTTTTTAGTATGTGAATGGTGCCATGAACCCCCTGGGTGGGTTCTGCAGACAACCACAAGTTTGGAACCACTGCTTTATACAATGCCTATGCTTTATAGAGACTACCAAGTAATGTAGCCAAGAGGGCTAACACTACACTGTAGAAATTAATTAGGTAAACTTCAAAACTAGATATACCCAACTAGACATTCAGGCCTGTACATACATTACCAGTAATAACAACTATATTTTTCTCAAAGTGTGGGATTCACCCAGGTTTTACTCAGAGCAGACCCACTGAAATTAATGAGCATGATTGTTAGGCCCATTAATTTCAATAGGTTTTCTCTGAGTAAAACATAGTTGACTAACACCTATTTTATTCTGTCCCAGTTGTGTGATGCTGGCCAGATTAATTTACTGCCTTTAAAGGAAGGTGGGTCTTTTACCTGGAACATAACATAGGTGTACTAAATAACTCGCCCGCCCCATAAGTACTACTGACCACGCTACTACCACGGGAAATGCTCACTCCCAAATAAAACTGGTATATGGTGCGGAAAGGATTGGAAGGGTGTTGTGTGAAAAGAGAGATAAACAAGGCAGAAGAATGGCAAAAACAGAAATATTAAACACGTACCTATAAGTTCTGTTGGGTTCTTATTACTAAAATGTTCACATATACGAATGAATGTTTCTGTGTTATCAGCTGTGGGGCATTCACCATGCCTGGCAAAACAAAACAGTCAAAGTTATAGAAACACTCCTCTTGTGTAAAAGCAAATACTTGTGAATTCAATCAACTTACCCTTTACACTGAAGTTTTATATATGTGATCCCATCCTTCTCTATATCACTCCTGTCATAGAACCTAGTGGTATTTGTCAAGTCTATCAGCAGACCCATCTTAACCTGGAAATAATAAAACCAGTGTTTAAGGCACACACAGTTCTTCCAAGGACTAACTGCCCCCCCCCCGCTGCCGCCGCCAAAAAAGAACTTATTAACCACTCCACACTGTCTCAACCCTTCTCCAACTCCTTAATGCTGCTGTTGATAAAAGTGCTTTTAGCAGTCTCCACCACCACAGCATATTGTGTGATAGAGAAGCTCATCCCAAAAACAGTCTCCTAAGTTTGTGCGCATATTGTTATTTTTTTTACTTTTGCCTCAAAAGTTAGTTTATTTACCTTCTGTTTGTTATCTTCAGCATGCATATCCTCTGCACATCTAACATACCTTGCCTCACTCCTCTCAAACTAGCAATTCTTTTGGTTAAAAAATGTAGACATCCACTTTGAGTGTAGACAGTAGTAAAGTGGATTTATAGCCCCAGGCTACCAGACAACAATAATAATAAAAAGGAGAGTACCAAGAAACAATTGCATAGCCAAATCTAAATGTGAATTTGAGGCTACATATACGCCTGGCGTGCTCTGGTCCACGGGGTCACGAAGAGTCGGACACGACTAAACGACTAAACAACAACAACATATGCTATGGAAGCATGCTGGGCACTTTTCCTCTGATGTGCTGTTGCACATATGCTTACAGAGTTTATACAGTTAATGTATGTTTCACCAGTGCAAAAGGATAGTGATTCTGTAGAGAAACTGGCTTATTTCTATCTATACATCTTCCCTCCGCAATTGTGATTTCCCACTAGCACTGTCCCCAAATAGCCATTATGTACAATCTTCTATTATTATACTTATCAAAGGGAAGGGGGAATCAAATGTTTATGCAGTGAAGGAAACACTTCTTTGGTTTTATTCTTTACCTTAAGACTTTTCAAGTAGTTTGATAACATACTGGGGTGGAAACGATACTCTTCAGCAACTTGATCATCATATTTTGGTCCCAACATTGTCTTCAGGGGCAAAAACTTCCCTGTGTGGCAACAAAATCAAAAAATCTTACATCTTTACAGCACACCTATGGAGTCATATAAACATGTGCGACCGTAGGCCTGAATCTTTGTTAAAATGCTTTCATGAGAACTGTAGAGGAGTTTGCAAGATTTCGTTTCGGTTTAAAACTAACAAAAACAAACCAAATTGAAACCCTGGCAGCACCGCCATATCCAGAACGATGAGTAAATGCTTTCATACACCTGTGGGACTCCCAAGTCCTACGTAAACGGGGAAGCTGCGTGAACCTGATCTGTGCCTGGACGGGGAGCCCATGTAACCTGCGCACCTGCGTCTGTCCAGGGGAGACTGACAATTATCTCTTTGGACTGGAGGAGCGTGAATAAACCTGAGGATCTGTCTCCGCGAAGGCCGTCTCTCTCATGGCAAGGATAACAAGGCACCAAGCGGGGCACAAGTCCTCCTCTACCCGCCTGCAACCCACCGATCGCACCGGCGCGCCGGGAGGACAGGCGCAAGTGTCCAGAGGCCGGGAGAAGCACGGCTGCTGCGCGCGAAAGCGACGCCTGTCCCGCCCTGCCGTCACCTCACCGGCCACCCCGATCTCCGCTCACCTGCCACGGGCTGCCCGCGCCTCGGGCAGCTCAGCCACCGCGGCGGGATCTTGTTGAAAGACATGGCGGCCCCGAGGCCGGAAGACTCACGCAGCCGCCTCGCTTCTCCGGGAGGCAGGACTCCCTGACAGCTCCCCCTCCCGCGCCAGTAGCGGCGCCGGCGGCAGCAGCAGCAGTCCCAGCCACTTCGCACGGAAGCCGCCAGACCACAATGCACCGCGGCCGAGAGCGGCCGGTTCCGCTTCCGGGATCCATCGAGCTTGCGGCTTGCTCTGGCCACTCTAGGAAGAAAGGAGGGGGTGTCCCGTCCTCTCTGTGGCAGCGCGGTTGTCAAAGCGGAGACGCCGCCCTTCTTCCCATAGAAGTACGAAACATGCAGAGGAATACCTCAGGCTTGAAGGAGCGGAGAGTCATTATTACTGTAATGCGGTGGGTTTTCAAGTAAAATATGGTTTCTGCAAGCAAGGGGTTTTAATTTAATAAAGTTTATACTGTACTGTACTGTAAAATACATATAGAGTGGGATTTAACGTAGCTCACCCAAACCCCGCAGAGAGGATTGGGGAGGCGGCGGAAAAAGGGAGGTCCCGTTGCGCCATATGTTATTTTAATAAAGGTAAAGGTACCCCTGCCCGTACGGGCCAGTCTTGACAGACTCTAGGGTTGTGCGCCCATCTCACTCAAGAGGCCGGGGGCCAGCGCTGTCCGCAGACACTTCCGGGTCACGTGGCCAGCGTGACACACGGAAACGCCGTTTACCTTCCCGCTAGTAAGCGGTCCCTATTTATCTACTTGCACCCGAGAGTGCTTTCGAACTGCTAGGTTGGCAGGCGCTGGGACCGAACAGCGGGAGCGCACCCCGCGGCGGGGATTCGAACCGCCGACCTTTCGATCGGCAAGCCCTAGGCGCTGAGGCTTTAACCCACAGCGCCACCCGCGTCCCTTGTTATTTTAATAGACTAAGTTAAATTTGCACGCAACTACTGGATCCCGTCCAGCTTTGCTGGAAGGCGATGCGTCTTAACATCGTCTCGCTCCTCACACCAAAAATGGGCGCCCTATCCAATATTAGACTGCTTCTTGTGGCAATGCAATTGTGTTAACAGGACACGTTTAAGATGTAAGTTGCGTTTTAAAAAATAATAAATAAAGCCCACAAAGAAGACCTGAGTTTGAAAGTAAATCGTAGACTTTTCCGTTGTCTCCTGTGTGCAGCTTTCACTTTTACTGTTTTAGGAAGCCTGGAGGGCAGAGAAACAGTCTATAGGCTTTTGCAAGAGACTCAAATTACTTTTGAGCCATCAAAAGCATTGGGGAAACCCCTTCTGAAGACCAAGAAAGGGCCAGGCTAAAAATAAAAATAAAAACAGAGTTACCATGTGTCCCCTTTTTCTAAGACACATCCTCGTTTTCAGACAATTTGAGACAAATTGCATTTATGTGCTTAGCAAAGTGCTCTCGGTGGGATCTGCTCAGGAGCAGGTGCTGGGGCAGTGCCTCAAAACCATCTTCCAAGCACTGGCATTTACTGCCACTTGCCTGGGCGGTGCAGTGGCGAGACAAGGTGGTGGTGAGGTCAGGGGTGCACCTGTAGAGCCCATCCAGCACTCTCACCCATGTGCTTATGCAGCCTTATGCACCATTCAGGTAAACAGTGACCACACCATGGTCAGGATGGTGACATTGTGATGCCACTCCTATGTGGGTTAGTCCTAAGGGGGGTGGGGGGTGGCTTCCACCAGCTGAATGGCAGCCACCCAAACTCAATGTTATATTGTGGGAGAGAACAGGCATTGTAAGGGCTAAAACTGATACCACTTTGAAAAAACTACCAATTATCCATTATGAATACATAAAAAAACAAATACAACCCCACGGAAATTCAGACACAACGTCCTTGTTCCACACTGATACTTCAACTTCAAATTAGCCATCATCCTCCAATCATAAGGAAGCTTTATAAAATCATGGAACCACTAAAAATTAAGCATAATCTCGGGCGGGGGGCCAAAGCGGGTGTCTCCTGTGTCTTCATAACTGTTTAGTTTTAACTTTTTATGTTTGCTACCCTGGACTCCTTTGGGAGGAAGGGCAGGATAGGAATTTAAAACAATAAGTGTGTCTTTAATTTTAACTACTGCCAATATAGTTCATTAGCTGGATCAGGGTTCACATTGTTTTGGAGTCAAGTCTACGTGCACACAAAACAAAACAAAAATACCCTGATCCTTAATGTTTGATTTAAATGCAGCCTTCAGTCAGTAGGTGGCGCAAAGATTTCACATACTCACACAACATTAATTGCAAATCTTCATCTCATTGGTGTATGAATAAAGCACAATCCATGAACACGTAATATATTAAAAACACGAAGGAAAGAAACAATTGTCAAATGATTCATCAGCAGATTTCAAAATGCTGTATCAGGTTTCAGCCTCCAACACCAAATGCCTTTGTAAAGAAATGTCTTTAGATAGCAACAAAAAGTCAGTACAGTAATGAGGGGGACAACTGTATCTACATAATGTAAGAAGAAACATGATTTGAACTGAAGCCTTAAGGGAAAATTCCCTGAACATCAGACTTATAAGGCAACAGGAAAAGTTAAAATAATTATTAGCATTCTGTGGGGGTTTAATAATAATTTTAAAAGGACTTTAACTATTAATATTAAGCTATACAAATAAAATGCTCTAGAGGAGGTTATTGAAAGAGCAAACATTGTGTCTGTACTATTTATGTTGACTCTAAAACTCAGCCTTCAAGAAGATAAACAATGGAACTATTGCTTTCAGAAATGTGACCTACTTTCCAGACCTTGTTGACACTAGAAGATAGCTGCCTGACCTTGAAACAGTTGGCATTGGCAACGGGCCCAACCATTGCTTCCCTAAACACAGTTCAGCTGTCCAAGGAACTAAGTGTAAAGCATGCTCATGTCTATTCTAGAAATTACGGCTGAGGCCTATGATCCCAGTGGTTCTGTTTTGAACATAATGTGCTCAGCTGCATTAGCTGCCAGCCCAAAGTAAATGTGACTGCTATGTGGGAATAAAGAAGGCCTCACGTACGAATACTGAGGGAGGGCAGCACAATGTGACACATACATATACATACACACACACACACACACACACACACACCCCTACCTATATTTCAATCCACATGTCTCCATTCCTTAGGAATACATTCAGGATTGGCCCAAGCTATTTTGCTGCCAGATGCTGATGTTTCAGCCTGCTAGCAACAGCTATTTACCTCAGGTTCCTCAAAGAAGCCACCCCAGGCCTTCCAAAGCTTTGCCAAGCCTGTGGCAAAGACTTGGCCATGTTATAATTGTGAGAGGCCTTTATAATCTATGGTTGGCTGCTGCTTCGTATGGTGCCACAGTTGCTGTCCAATCTCTCTGGATTCTTGACAGTTATGGAGTGCCTGTCAAGCATCTTGCACTTCTTGATTTCTGTTTTGTTTGAAATACATGTTTCACAGCCCAGCAGTGTGAGCCTGAGGGCTCGGACAGCTGTCATGGTACAGTTATTCTAGCAGGACAGGAGGAGCTCATTGCTCATTGCACTATGCCTCCCAATCCCATTCCCTGAGACAATACATTGTGACTAATGGTAGGGTAGGCAGAGATCTGGTTTTAGAGCAACGGAGTGTGTTATTACCAGATTTGCTAGTGCACCGCTGCACACATGTATGCACATCCTACAAGTGTTTGGTCCAAAAGTCTAATTTTGAGGAATTAGCAATACTGTTCTTGGGATCTTTACTGGAAACGTTTGTAGACAGACAGAATTTCAATGACTTTGATAACTTTGCTTAATTTAGGGGTTTGATGCAGACCAATCTTAGCTTCCTTGAGCCAGAGAGTAATAAGGTAAAGGACCCATGGATGGTTAAGTCGAGTCAAAGTCGACTATGGGGTTGCGACACTCATCTCACAGGCCGAGGAAGGCGGTGTTTGTCCACAGAGAGCCTTCCAGGTCATGTGTCCAGCATGACTAAACTGCTTCTGGCACAATGCAACACTGTGATGGAAGCCAGAGCACATGGAAACACTGTTTACCTTCCCGCCGCAGCGATACCTATTTATCTACTTCCACTGGCATGCTTTCAAACTGCTAGGTTGGCAGGAGCTGGGACAGAGCAAGAAGAGCTCATCCTGTCATGGAGATTCAAACTGCTGACCTTCTGATCAGCAAGCCCAAGAGGCTCAGTCGTTTAGACCACAGCGGCACCCACGTCCCAGTGCCAGTAATGAACACACCTTAGCTGCAGTTATAATACGGTAATTTTTCATAAGTAAATGCTTAAAGGTGACAGTATGCAAATCTAAAATAATTCATTAGCAGCTGCAGAAAAACACAGAAAAGGATGGGTTTAATATTCCAAACACAGGCAAGCTCACCCACGCCTTGCCTGGACCATTTACTTAATTGTTATTGCGGTGATAGAGAAGCGAGACTAAAAGTAGCAAATTGCCTAATAAGGAACCATGAGACAAAGTCTTTAAAGACCCAGATTTGCTGTGCAGAAAGTAAAAGAAACAGGAAGGTGAAAAGGTTATATGCAAAGTAGTAGTTCCCCTGTCTCTGGAGAGCCTGATTAGTGTGGAACTGGGGGAAATAGTCATACCTCTGGTTGTGAACATGATCTGTGCAGGAGGCATATTCACAACCCGCAGTGTTTGTAGCCTGAAGCGCTGCGTCTGCACATGCACATGGTGTCATTTTGCGCTTCTGTGCATGTGCGAGCACAGAAACCCAGAAGTAACCCGTTCTGGTACTTCCGGGTTTGGCACGGTCCGCAACCCGAAAATGCGCAACCAGCAGCGTTTGTAACCCAAGGTATGACTGTACAGAAGAGAGGCAATTAGAAGAGCTGGAACACCAATTTTAGTGGCCCTGCAATAAGAGAGAATAAGGGAATCAGCTTGGTTTCTTCACTTTTAAGGGATCCACAGAGACTGAATTAGAACTAAACCAATTGTGACTTCATTATGGGTCTTCAGTGGGCTCCAGTGTGCCTGTAAACAATTGAGGACAATGCCTGCCACTTCCCTTTACCGTGAGAACAGTCTCCTGGATCTGAGAGGTCCATCTTGTCCAGCATTCTGTTTTCACACTTGCCAACCAGAGGCCTATGGGAAGCTCACAAGCAGGACATGAGCAGAACTGTATTCTGCTCCCTTGTATCCCAGAGAAACTTATACAGTGGTACCTCAGGTTACATATGCTTCCGGTTACATATGCTTCAGGTTACAGACTCCGCTAACCCAGAAATAGTACCTCGGGTTAAGAACTTTGCTTCAGGATGAGAACAGAAATCGGGCTCCGACGGCGCGGCAGCAGCAGGAGGCCCCATTAGCTAAAGTGGTGCTTCAGGTTAAGAACGGTTTCAGCTTAAGAACGGACCTCCGGAACGAATTAAGTACTTAACCCGAGGTACCACTGTATTCAGATGCCTATTATATTGCAGACAGTTCATACATCACCACCATTACTAGTAGCTACCAATAGCCTTGTCGTTATAAATTTATCTAACCCAGGAATCACCAACCTTTTTGGACTAGTGGAGAAGCATGGCAGACAACAAAATCAGGAAAACCATCATCCCCACCCCCATAGCCTTATGCTTACCGTAGGAAGTCCGCTATGTCCTGCTGGTCCTGATAATGCAGATCACACACATGCAGACATACAGACAGATGCTGTTGCTGTCTAATAACAGGGGAAATACACAAGGTATCCTCACCACTCTTACTTTGCAGAAATTGCTTAGAAAGCACAGACAACTCACAACTTATGAGGATTTAACTTATGCACATTCGGCTTTAACAATCTGCTGCGTGAAGAAGCGCTTGTTTTATCTGTTCTGCATCTTCCGAAGTTCAGTTTTATTAGATGGCCCCAGGTTCTAATACTATGAGAAAGGACCAATCCGCTTTCTCCTCACCATACACAATCTTCTATATTTGTCAATGCCCCTGTCCCTCACAATTTTTCTAGACTAAAAAGCACCCAAATGTTGTAACCTTGTTTTAATCACTCTGAACAATTCACTGTCATTAGCAAATTGGCCACCTCATTTCTCATCCTAACTCTACATCATTTAAGAACATGTTAAAAACTACAAGTCCCAGTAAACCTACTTCTTTCATCTCTCCATTGTGAGAACTGTCAATTTAGCCTTACTCTCTGTTTCCTGTTCTTTAATCAGTAACTGATCCGTAAGATGACCTGTCCCCTTCCTTCTTAATGACCACCAAACTTACTCAGAAGTGTTTGGTAATATGACTGTATGAAAAGTTTTGGGGAAGTCTAAGCACACTGTGTATACCGCACTACCCTATTTACATACTTACTGACACTCTTAAATATCTGTAAAGGGTTGTCAGACTTACCGTTACAGAAACCATACTGGTTCTTCTGGCTTTGTTCTTAAAGAACCATGCTTGATCATGTTATCTTTAATAACTCTTTCCATCAGTTTTCTCAAAACAGAAGCTAACCTGCCTGTAATTTCCCAGATCCTGCTCCAGATCCCTTTCCTTACAGATGTTACATTATCCGCTTTCCAGTCCTCAGGCACAAAAGCAGATCTTAGGGATAAGTTACATATTTTTGTCAGAAGATCAGCAATTTCACATTTCAGTTCTTTAAGAAATCTTGAGTGGATGCCATTTATACCAGGTGCTTTTGAGACATACAAAATAAAGGGGCAGATGTCTTCAGCAGTTTTTCCACTGTGCAAACAGAAGACAGGAATAAACGCTTCGAGGCAAGGTTAGGAAAATTAAGAGGCAGCTGTGAGAACAAGACTACAGGCGCCACACTAAAAGGAGAAATTTGTGGAGGAGTATACACTCTGGCAAGAAAGGATCAAGTGAAAATCCCCAACTCCTCTCTAAATCCCTGGGCCCAGCTCAAGAAAGTGAGAGGGAAGTGTGCTGATGAACAACTTAAGTGGACAAATGGAGCTTCCACAGTCTATCATGCATCACCTTACTAGTCTGAGGACTGTACAGACTATTGGAACTGAATTGTGGTCCCAATTGTCTCAAGGTGAGAAAAACATTCAAGATGTCTGCTTCAGCATTCTGTACTTAAGATGAAATTTTCTTTCAATGTACATTAAGCCTGCAACTTTACGCACGTTTAACTTGCACACATTCAGCTTTATGCACTTGGTTAAAATATATATAAAAGGGGATGGGCGTTGAGAAAAAAAAGACTTTGGCAATTCCACCCACCATTGCATCCGATGTGTTTTGGTTATACACAATTTTGGCTTTAGGTGCGAACCCCAGGATGTAATCCCTGTGTAAATTGTTGGCTTACTGTATTGTTTATTTCCCTTGCTTTTTTCCCTATTTGTCACAAGCCATGTAGAAGTACTAATGGGATTACACTGCTTTTGATAGCATAATGTACAAACATTACAAGAAAATGAAAGAAAAACTCTGCTACAATAGTGCATAAAAGAATAAGGAAGTAAATAGTTTCTGGCTGGGGGAGTGTGTGAGGAAAATTGCCCATGAGAAGGGAGCAAGTTTACAACATGCCTTTCCATACTGCTTAATTTTGTCTCATCTTAGGACTCAAAATAAGCTATCTCATAAATGTACATTGAATAGTTAAATGTCCTAACTAAGTATGTGCCACTGTCTCACTCATTCCCAAATCAGGAATTTCCAAAACAGAAGCAAATTAAGGCTCCTGGAGTGTCTGCGTGATCTTGCTTCCATTCAAAACTGAAACTGGGTCAAATATTTCCTTTTCCTTCCCCTCCCCCCCCCTTCCTGCTGCATATTTCCTAATGAAAAAAACCAGCAGGATATACCCCCCCCCCCCAGCAAAGCTGGTTTCCGGATAATCCATTTTCTGCTGCTCTATCACATATATTCTGTGAGGCCAATAGAGCTTCTTTCTTCGGCTGACGCATGAATGTTGCAACCGGGACTTTTCCCAGTACTACGTAAATGCCAGCAATAATCCACAAGCTTTGCAGTTTCACTTCTGTCTGAACACAAAGAGGAAAACCCAGCCCTTGAGCATACTTGGATATTCTGTCCCATCTTGCTCAGTTTAAGGTTCTGATAAATATCTACACGGAAATACTTTTCCAATGAAATGCAATTTACTAAGGCAACCTCCCATAAAAATCTACATTTGCTACGGTTAAGATTTCAGCTTGGCATTATTTAAAAAAAGAAATCCTAAATTGTTTTATTTCTGTCTTTGAGCTTCAAGAAGCAGATCCCGAAGATAATAAAATAATGTCCATACTTTCCTCTAGGGAGGGAATATCTGCATCACAATGTGGTGTTATAAGAAAAATACTGCTCCCTTTCCCTTATGGGGTATCTAAGAGCCCATACAGAGTCCTTAAGTAGGTTTTCTGTCGGTAGGAGAAAATAACAGAGGCCAACCAGAGAATATTGAGAAGCTAAGCAGCTAGTAAGCTTGATCTTTATTAAACTGTTGCAACAGGGTCCCCCGCTCACCCCACACAGGGAGGAAGGAGAGGAACCTAGAAGAAATGTGTGCAAGCTGTTATATAGACATTTGAAAATTGCCTCTGTAGCAGGAAAACCCCCCCCCCCATCATTCAGTTTGTACAAACTTCACACACACACACACACTACATACGCTACACTTCTGTTATAAAGTCATAGAAAATCAACCATACATCGGATTTGCACTGTTCCACTTTTATTTTACTCCATGAAGGAAAGACTACAAAATGGGGAAGGTTTGATACAGGGCGCCATAATCCCTTCACCATACCAGCACATCCACAGGAGCCCTGCCCAGTTGCTATGCCAACCCTGATGATCCCAGACAGAAGACAATCAAGATCACAAAGAACTTGCATATGGGAGTGGATTCAGCATTATCAGATTTCCCTCAGGGGGCAGGAAACTGCGACTACCTTTTGTCTTCAGAAAATGACTCATGGGGAGGGGGAGAAGGGAACCAGCCAGGTGACAGGACACTCAGGTTACCACCACAACTCCTCCCTCAACCCCTCCTTTCTGTAATGTATGCATGATGTTTCTGGGGGTGGGCTTGACCTAGAGGATGGGAATTTCAAAAGTTTTTATAAGGTCTTGCACACCATTTTCTGGGTCTTTTCCTCTCTCCTGCGAGTGAGGGGAACACCCTGCTGCAGCAGTTCAATAAAGGCCAAGCCTACAGGCTGCTGATTTGCTCCAATTTACTCTGGTTGGTGTCTTTACTTTTTGTCCAAGGGAGCCCTCGGATTTTTCCAGTAACACCTCCCCTGTAGCTCAAGCCCACCCCCCAAAACATCATACATACATCACTGAAGGGGCAGTCTACAACAGAAAATCTGTCTGCCAAGATAGCTGATAATGGTCACTGATCACTTTTACCTGGGCATCCTGGCCATTCTTTTGTGATGGTAAACACTTAGTTCCTGAATCCAGGTCACAGGCTCACACTATTCATAAGATACACCCTTAAGACGGAATATGTGAACAAAGAGACAATGGGGAGGGTTTTCCCATTTCCTTCCTATGAACATATGATTTATATATATGAGACCTTAGAATTCCTGTAACAGTGTAAATAACAAGCGAGTTGACAAAAATGTTTGAAAGCTTCCAGAGCAAAAAGTGTTTTTCTACTCCAGAATCTCTCATTTTGCTAATCTCTCATTTCAAACAAACACTTATAGATACGATTCCAAAACCAGCCTTGTTAAACCAAACAAAATGCTACAAAATAGCATGCAGGCTTTCCATTCTCCATCCACCTTCAGGCTGGGTGGATAATAAACAAAACAGAGCAGGGAAAAAAACATTGGCTGTTGCTGCAGCCATGAATGAGGCCTGCAGCCTTAAGATGAAATGAGGGAAAGAGACAGCAGACATTTAAATGAGGCACTATTAATAAGGCAGTCTTGTCGGTTTCAGGTTGCACCAGGGGATGCTGCGAAAAATAAACAGGCTATGGTTGAATACCCGGTAATTCTTTTTTTTAACCCACCACGCCACCTAAAACGAATCTCCATCTTTGCTGATATACAAACTCTGTTTTTCCGCATTCATATATACTTAGAAGAATCAACTTTGTACTATCAACCTAATCCTTCCTTCCTTTGCTGTTACTTGGGGAAAAACAAGAGCCAAATTATCAGCACAGAATAATAGAAGTAGCTTTAACCAGGCAGTTTTGCGGGGCGGGGGGTGGGGTTTCCCCTAGGATGTCATGTGTATTTCATACCAATTACATCACCCCTTTCTCTATATCACCTGAGGCTGAGTCATTTAGTGTTCTTGCATATAATCCTCAAGAGCAAGCCTAGGCAGCAGCTGCTTAATTTTCTTCTAACAGCCTTTAATTTATAGCAGACAACCCCCTTATCGGTATACTTTCAAAGTGCTCAACATATGTAATTTAGGGTTGCAACATGTTTCTGATTGTCAAATATTTAAATTGCATCAGTCTCTTATTACTTCATGTAACAGGGAAAAAATATATTCTGTTAAAGGATGCAGTCATATTTAGCACTTGGCAAAATTACAGCTATATATATATCAAGGACTTCAGCTTGTAAAATCTGTTCCCCAAATTAAAGGTTCAGAGAAACAGACAGTTCTAGCGTCAAAGACATTCCATGCAAACAGCAACAAGGAGGGGAAGGACAAGGGAGAGAATGTGAATGAGATAATTACTGGAACCGTTTTAAGGAAATACTGTAATGTAAAATCAGAGAGATTACGATATTTTATAGTAGCAAAAAAAAACCCACTATGAAAAGCCAATGAAGTCATCTAAACAAGGAATAACACTTGAATTCCTTTTTTCCTCTGTGGACCTCTAAGTACACACAGGCTTACCTTATTTTTTCCTTATAATCACCATGTGAAAGAGTGGCTGCAGAATCATCACTCAGCAAATTTTGTAGTAAGAGTGTGGTGGGGGGATGTGAACCAAAGCCTCCTTAGTTGAAGTCCAGCGTTCTGTCTATCAACCCAAAGCAGCATAATTCTGAAAGCATTATGTCAAAGAGAAATGAGGCAAGAAATGCAATTGGGGTGTAAATGCTTTTGATGTCTTGGGGGGGGGACATACTGAAGGGGCTTCTGGAGCACCTTGGGGAGCTCCAAAAAAAGAAAGAGGATTAGGGTGCAATCCATTATAACAAAACCATGTGATCTTGGAGTCATACCTATGACATTCTCCTTTCAAATCAGAAAGTCTCAAAAGGAAGTTATTTTTTTCAAAATCAGTAGGCAAAAGCAGCAACAAAAAACCCTGCAGGTACAGGAAAAAAGAATATATATTTATGCCATATCTGAAATGAAAATAAGCTGAGAGGTGATATGGATACACAAATCATTGCCTCAAACGTCACTGAGGGCTTCCTCACCTTTACAGTATTACATACTTCATTATCACAATTTTATCAGGATAATTTTAAAAAAGGTATGTACTAGAGGCAATAGATTGTACCCAATGACATCCTTCTGCTCAAATAATGGAATTTGCCCTTCGCTCTCCCCGATTACTTCCAAAATTTACTCTGGTTTGGGGATCTTCTTGAGCAGATTTGGAGGTATGCAGGGAAATGAGAGGATATTCTCACAGGGGCACTGGATACAACCCATTCTTTCATATACCTTAAACCAGTGAGAATAATATTTATAAATCTAAGTACAAGAGGGCCTTGAGTTCATAACTCACTGACAGGCAGCAAAGAGATGCAAATAAAACAAGAAAAAGCACACTTTTTAATCTACTGGATTATAGTAATTGCAACCAAGTTGTTGACTTAATTAAACACTCCTGAAAAGGCCTTAAGGGTAAATACTCTCTCACACATATGACACTTTAAATTTGTTTTAAAATCCACTTAATTATTTGCTGTGAGAATTAACTGAGAAAAAGCAACTTGTCCTAAAATGAAAAGCCTTTCCCTAAAATACACTATTCACCCTGTGTTCTTTGGATGAAGGGTAGTATACAAATTAAATAAATAAAACTATAAATATGCTATAGTATAAAAATGAATCCTCCATCACAGGAAGACATCAGGATTATTAACTACTGCCTTGTGTTGTGAACCTGGTCTGAATATACAATGAAATGAATAGGTTTCAATGGAGGATAAAGATTGTGTATTTCCAGCTTCTAGGATTGCAGTCCAAAGTGTTGTATTGTATTATATTATTATACAGTACTCCTCTCAGGGCTGGGGGAAAAATTCATGTCATTTTTGCTTATATGCACTAGAAATCTAATGCTAGCACTTTCAAATATGAAACATTTTCCTTTGCATAACTTCAACCTAGAATTTCAAACATCCCCCCCCCCCCCCGTGCTGGTGCTGAAAGAAAATGTTACATCTTATTATACCAACTGACAAGGACTTTGATATTTAACTCTTCAGCAAAGTTATCCAAAGTCATTCAATATTAAATAGGCCTTTTTATTATTATAGGCAGAACTACTGCCTCAGTCTATGTTGCATTCAAGTTATTTTAATTTCAGCAACTCCAGTGGTGATTAAAACCAAATAGTAATTATTATTGTAGTTGCATTCCATTGCAACATTATTTCAAGCCTTTTAAAACCCCAAACCCAACAGAGTGGGATTAATGATACCAACAGTGCAGCCCAAATCTTATCTATTTGTGAGTAGCACCAGGGAGCTTTAACAAGTGTCAGTGATGAGCAACACAGAATTGTTATTTGCTCCATTGGTATTGTTTTGCAGGCAATAGTAAGTCATTGTTTCACGCTTTAATGAGTTTACATTATAGTGTCATAAAAGTGCATAGGTCTGTCCATAAAAATCGTATCACTTTCTATAGTTGACAATACAGTTTGTAGGGTTGTGCTACAGAAGTCAGAATTTACAAGTTTCAGTTACTAGAGCATTATTATGTCATTTTAAAAATATGATCCAGAATTGAAAATTCTGAGTGTATGGTTTCAAATGTGCTTGATGTGGCGAGAGGCCAAAGCTCTGAAAGAGCATACGCCTTGTATGTAAGGTCCCAGTTTCTACCACTGACATTCTCATTGAAAAGCCTATCAGATAGAAGGCTTGGGAAATATCCCTACTAGAGGGCAGATGTTAATCAGGGGAAACCACTGCCAGGGTTCATTAACCGGTGCCATTACTTGTGAATATTTGAAGTTACCTTATAATGACACTGCGTCAGGGTAATTACAATTATGGTCAGGGACATTTTATGACGTTTACATCCTACTCTTCTTCCATGGAATTCTAAGCAGTACTGTATATATAATCTAAGCTCTGAGCAGATCCAGACTTGCTTATCTTCAGCACATTTCCTGCATCATGTGCCCTCATTCCTTGCCCTGGGAATGTGGCCTTGCCAAATCATTTTATGGGCGAGGCCAGGTTTGAGCCTGGGAATTCCAAGTTCACTGCAACACACTAGCTCTTGGTTTCACATTACCGTATTTCCCACAGTAGCTTTAAATCCAAGAAGCATACTGTAGCTTGGTTGGCTCAGAGTTAAAACTTGAGCCAAAAAACTTATATGAAACAGATAAAATTACAGCAGGCCTACAACTTATGCAGGGGTTACATATGCAGAGTCAATAGTGGGTGAGATTGACAAAGTAATTTTCCCAGAGCCCCGCCCCCTTTTAATTTTTTTAAAGTTTTGTCACATGCACACAAGTTAAATGTTCACAAGTTGTGGGCTTACTGTCTGCCAGAGTAAGTGGCTGGGAATTGCCACCTCAAGTTAGAAGCTGAATGTTAATCTCTAGTTTGTTATAAAAACCAACACTGCTGATAATCTATTTTGAGTATTTTATTAAATAGAAGCACAAGTTTGTGAATTATACTCAAGTTAAGTGCAAGATAGTGAATACTTGTAATAAACGTCTGTGTCTTACGCAGCACAATGTCTCTCAGCCAGCGAATGTATTAGCCACCTTGTCCTTCCAGAACTACGACTACATTCCATTTAACTGTATCCGCATAAGCAATTGCAGCCATAAAATTTCAGATACAGTAGACAAAGTGTTTTGCATGTTTATTTGGAAAATTCAAAATGGGACTTTCTACCTAGTAAGCATCTTCAGGATTGCAGCCTCAGGCAGAAAGCTTAGGAATCCCTTACTTAGGAAGGACTTACTCCTGAGTAATTATATAGAGGATCAATCGGTAAGAGTCCATTCTATGGCTTTTTATAGCAATTTAAGGGACACTAAGAAAATCTGTTCAACAAAGCCACATAAGCATGTATTGGAAAGGCGATTTGTGTCAAGAGTTTGTTGCAAGAGGAGAAGAAAGTATTTATTACGTGGCACAATTGATTCTGCACAGTTTCGAACAAAAGCTTGGTTAAAAAGCTATGCAATTGTCCTGAGATCAACAGAGAAAAAGGCCAGGGCGGGTTTTGACGGGGAAGCCACCAGCGCCGAGGAGAGAGCTGCTGTCCGGAAACCAGCTTACTTCGTTTCAGCGCCGGGCACCAAGCGAGCCCGGCGAGGCCTATTTGCAGAGCCCCTCGAGTTTCTCCAGCGCCCCCTTCATGTCCCGGATGCGCCGAGCCAAGGCGGGCACCGGCTGCATCGCCTTGTCCAGCTCCTCGCAGCGCGCCATCAGGGTGTACATGGAGCGGATGCTGGTGTCCACCGCCTCGCCCAGGCTCTCCACGCCGTCGCGGTACGTCTGGATGCAGCCCACGCTCAGCGCCGTCAGGGCCTGCAGGGCGCCGTGCACGCTGCGCAGCAGCTCGTCCACCTGCGCCGCCGCCTGCACGGCCAGAGCCGCCAGGTCCTGCAGCGCCGCGGGGTCCACGGCGGGGATGAGGCAGCCGGAGCCCGGCGCGGCGCTGCGCCGCATCTGCTGCTCGAAGTCGCGGGCCACGAAGTGCGTGAGGCGCCCGTCCCAGCGCACGGGGCCCTCGCGCTCCAGGCCGCTCGGTGGCTCCTCCGACAGGCTACCCGCGCCGCCGCCCCGCGGGGAAACTCCCGCCGCCGCCACCTCAGCCATTGCCCGGCGCGCTACTCGGAACTGCCGGAGGGATCAACCGCCCCCTCTCTCAGAAAGGAGGCGGGCCTTGGCCTCCATCCGCGTTTCGGATTAGCCGGCGCGCAGGCGGGGGAGGCGTGGCTTCCGCGATTTGTCGCGCTTGATTGGCGGCTGCCGCCTCACAGCGCAACCCTGCGCTTGTTTACTCAGAAGTGAATCCCACTGACTTCAATGGGGCTTACTCTCCAATGAAGGGTGGGTGGTCTGCACTGCTAAGAGGGCTGGCAGTGGGGAGGTGAAGCACCCTCTCCTCATTTCGCTCATCGCTAAGCGAGAAGCTGAGGAAGCAACGGCTCGTTCTAGAAAGGGGGCGTGACCTCCTGCACAGTATTTGTGTCCGTCTTCATTGGGGAAAGTAGGGAGGCTCTCACAGGACATGCTCGGGGCTGATTGGGCGTCGGCGACGGAAAGGCGGGCTCCCATACAAGCTTTCCGTTCTGATAGGCAGGCAGCGGGAAGGGGGCGCGGCCTTCTCGAGTAACAACAGTGGGGCGTTGTGGCGACTTCTCTTCACTCCCCCGCCATGTTCTCCTAGCAGCGGAGCTGATCGCCTAACCAGCGCAGCTACTTAAAATCCCGAGCGGACGCTCCGCACTCGCACCCCTTTGCGCCCCAGCTCTTTTTTCCCCTTGCCCACCAACTCAACTTTTTTTTTTTAAACCACCACCGCGCTCCGGCGCAAAATCCTACTCCTTTCCGACCATGGTGACTACTACGGCGCCTCCACCGTTTCTAGCCCGGATCTCGGCCGGTACCGAGGACCCCCGGCGGTTCCCTGCATCCCTGTTCCAGCGCCTCATACGGGCCGACTGCAGCGGGGAAAGCCACCAGCCCAACTGCTGCCCGGTGGGACCAGGAGGCAGCGCGCGGCCGGCGCTGAAGAGAGTGCGGCGGCGAAGAGCCAAGATACGGTCCGCTCCCTCCGGCCTCCTGCAGAGCCGCTACCAGCACTACCAGCAACATCGTGCCGGCTTGACGCGAAGGAACACCGCGCAGGGGACGTGTAACCCCTACGAAGTCCCCGTCCCCTCCTCAGAGCCAGGGCTAGAAACGGTTCCGAGCGCAGAACCGCCGGCACCTTCGCCGAGAACAGCCCCCGTCAGTATCGGTAAACCCCTCAGGAAAGAGGTAAATAATATTAAGCGCGGTTGGTGGGGGGCGGGGCGATGGGGGCTACTGCTGGTAGGCGAAAAAAAGAAGCCAGCCTCAGCTGGAGAGGGACGCGCCTGCGCAGTTTCCGTTTGACTGTTGCGGGGGGGGGAGTGTGAGGAAGTTTCCGTTACGTCTGTTGTCTTTAGTGGGAGAGGGCGAAGTGAGATTCCTCGGAGGCTGATAGGTTGAAGGAATCCACCAATCGGATTGGCGGCTGCGCCCCAGCAACAGCCCGATTTAGCCCGTTGTCCGTGGCTATTGACGGGTGGGGGGGGGGAGGAGAGAGAGACGTGACGCCGCCGCCGTGCCCAATGGACGAAGGGGCTGGGGCGGGGTTTGCATCGTGGAAGAGGATGCGGGCTCTTAAGACTCGCCTTCTCAGTGAACTGATTGGGGGAGGCGGGGGAGCCGCATTCGCCTGGAACGCCTACCCTGTGTGCGCAGCCGTACTGGGCGAGGAGCCAGTGTTGACGTCAAGTTGACTGGTAGTTCTTCCTGCATAATCAAGATTGAGAGGGTTTTAAAAAAAATCCTTCCGTCTTCTTTAGAGTTATAGACGTTACCCAATCGGGATAGTTTTTCATTTTGTGGGAGAACTTTGAAGTACAGTATAGTTATGGGATCAAAGAGTCGCTTTTTCTGGAGCAAACTCCCCCAAATCCCTTTAAATTTAAGCAGCATTGCTCCATATTGCTGTTGTTGTTTAGTCGTTCAGTCGTGTCCGACTCTTCGTGACCCCATGGACCAGAGCACGCCAGGCACTCCTGTCTTCCACTGCCACCCGCAGTTTGGTCAGATTCATGCTTGTAGCTTCGAGGACACTGTCTAACCATCTCGTCCTCTGTCGTCCCCTTCTCTTTGTGCCCTCCATCTTTCCCAACATCAGGGTCTTTTCCAGTGAGTCTTCTCTTCTCATGAGGTGGCCAAAGTATTGGAGCCTCAGCTTCAGGACCTGTCCTTCCAGTGAGCACTCAGGGCTGATTTCCTTAAGAATGGATGCATTTGATCTTCTTGCAGTCCATGGGACTCTCAAGAGTCTCCTCCAGCACCATAATTCAAAAGCGTCAATTCTTCGGCGATCAGCCTTCTTTATGGTCCAGCTCTCACTTCCATACATCACTACTGGGAAAACCATAGCTTTTACTATACGGACCTTTGTTGGCAAGGTGATGTCTCTACTTTTTAATGCTCCATATTAACGGAGCTCAAAACTTTAAAAAAAAAAAAAAATCTGCTGATTGTATGTTTACTGTATTTTGTGTGTTGTTTACTGAAATTTGAATTATACAGCCCCATAGAAAATAGTACAATCCTGTGCATACTTAACTCCTGGTGCCTTCAACTAGAATCACTCCCTAGTTAGTTTGCCTCCAGATTATCCGTAGTTTGTGGAAGGGATTCGAGCACATACCAGAAATTTAGGTTTGCACAATTAAACTGGTTAATTAGATCTGTCACATTGGTGCAACAAATTCACAAGCTGATTTTTGTGTTTGGGATCTAGCAGTAGGGAAATGCACTGAAAAGTGTACATGATGTACAACCACTGCACAAGCAAGTCAGTATGATTTCAGAACAGTGCTCATCGTAATCTCTCAGCAGACAGATTAGAATGAATGCTAAGTAAACGGGGCATCTGGGAGAATTACATGTTCGTTGCATCTGCATGTTTCTATGTCAGGTATTTCGATTTTACAGAATCATTTAACACAATAAAGAGTGAATGTGAAGGACAAGTAACTTTGAAACAATAACTGTGAATGTATTTAAATATATTTATGAAATTCTCTTTTATCTTTGCAGTTGTTCAGAAACAGAATGGGAAAGTCCGAGAAGGTTACCATTCCTTACAGTCAACCTATTCACAGTATACACCTTTGCGACCAATCAAAGATTAACAGACCAAGGAACAAATGTAATATACCACTAAACAAGATTCCACCTTCAAAAAAAAGTGAAAATAACTTTTGGCAACAATCTGTGTCACCTGAACTCATTAAAAAGCAGGAGAAAAAGCCTCTGAAAAATGCAGAAAATGTGAAATCAAAGAAACCTGTTTTTCTGACTGAAGCTAACCAAAAAGAAAACTATGCTGGGGCAAAGTTTAGTGACCCTCCTTCACCCAGTGTCCTTCCAAAGCCTCCCAGTCATTGGGTAGGAAGCCCTGTTGAATATTCTGACCAAAACAGGAAGATGATGGCAGTCCATCTAAAAACTCTCTTAAAAGTTCAAGCGTAGCTTATGGATATTTACAGAGAGCATACCAGTAATTTGAAAACTGCCTTGTTGCAACATGAAGTGCGAAAGACTGTCAAGTCTTAAATTCGCAAACTTTTACTCTATTTTTTATGGTTGTGTAAATAGTGTATATCATGTAATGTGTATATTCATATTTTGAAGTACATTTTAGTTTTGTTATGAAAGGATGAATTTTACACTGCCCACGTGGTAAGTGGTTTTTGTATATAATAACGGACACCTTCTAATGTGTGCTTGACACATGGAAAGACCGGACAACGTTTGCACAAGGTGCTGAGATTCTGAAAGAAGAACTCATCTCAATGTTCAGATGGAAATGTGAAAACATTGCTAATGCACTACTGAAAAGTTTTACAATTTGGCACAATGCTTCATTGGATAAGAAGCGCTCATAAAATCATGAGCTTGAAACAGTATATGGAGTTCAATTTCTCATTGGAAATATAAATTTTTGATTAGATTAATTAGCCCAGAAACTTAGCTCTGTTGATTCTCTTAATAGAGAATAGCAGAGCAAACTGCCAGAAATAATTGGCTATTTTTAAAAAAGAACTTAAATAAAACAATTTGGCCTCCCCTTACTTGGTTGTCATTCTTTTGAGTTGCTCTGTCTAAACAGTAATGCTGCAACACGTACTAAATGTTGCTGTGCTTTGTCAGTGGTAGGACATTTTTTTATTCTAGCTTAAGATCTTCCTTACACCCTGGTCTTGCAATTACTTAAGCACCAACACAAAGTTCTCCACAATCCTTCCCAGTGATACTGGCATTTGCCTTGGAAAATATGTGGTAATTATTTTCAGTTATAGGAAACATAGGTAGGCAACTCTAAAATTTCATAACAGTTTTAAGAAGTCTTCTGCAGACTACTATGAAGTATTCATTGCTGAGATTCCATATTGCTAGGTGTATACAAGTACATTAAAAAACTATAAAGAAGCAAAACACAAAATGCTACTCGCAACCCTGAAGCAAAATACCCAAGAATGGAGGTAGAACAGTGGCTTTTGTTAAATATGTGCAAAGAATGGGGCATTACTTATTGTGACTCAGGATTAGCCCATTTTTGGGGGTATGACATAAGCCCTATTCCAGATGACATACTATCGCCAGAAAGGAAACATTTGAAATTAAGCCATATTTGGTCCTTGTACAAAAGACAATTTGAATATTTTCAAAAGTTGATTCATTTAATTTATTAAATGCCCCAAATAAGGCTTTTGTGGCATATTTCAATCATAGCAAAGCATACTTCACTTTACCCTGTGGCATTCTGACCTTCAGCAATAATGTATCACAGTTCAAAGTTTCTCTTCACAGTAAGAGCATAGCTATAATAACACTAGAAACAGTGCCACCTTGTATTTATTTAGTTTGTACCTTGGTTCATCTGTAAAATCACTGTCTTCCAGGTCTTCAGGTGAGAACTATGTTCTCACCTGTGGATACAGCAGTCGGGTAAAACTGCAAATTGTGTCTTTTTATTACAGTTGGGTGATTATCCAATTTAGCCATGCTCAGAGTGGACCTATTTAAATCAATTGGCAAGTACATTAATTTCAGTGGGACTAATCTGAGTACGGGACGCGGGTGGTGCTGTGCGTAAAACCTCAGCGCCTAGGACTTGCCAATCGTATGGTCGGCGGTTCGAATCCCCACGACGGGGTGAGCTCCCGTCGTTCGGTCCCAGCTCCTGCCCACCTAGCAGTTCGAAAGCACCCTTAAGTGCAAGTAGATAAATAGGCACCGCTTTAAAGCGGGAAGGTAAATGGCGTTTCCGTGTGCTGCGCTGGCTTGCCAGAGCAGCTTCGTCACACTGGCCACGTGACCTGGAAGTGTCTCCGGACAGCGCTGGCCCCCGGCCTCTTAAGTGAGATGGGCGCACAACCCTAGAGTCGGACACGACTGGCCCGTACGGGTAGGGGTACCTTTACCTTTAATCTGAGTATGAGTAACACTGGACAGAGCCCATCAATTATATTTACTTTCTCATAAATATTACAGGTTGCATCCAACTGTGTCACTCAGGCAATGATAAGGCTTCCATCAGCAGAATGGGAAGAGAAGCAATTTTCAGCGATTCCCACTCACTGCCAAAGCTCACTTTCTACTGGAATCTCTGGAAGTCTCCCAGCCCTCTGGGATATAAGATGGTTGCAGACGGGGAATACACCAAAAATTGCTTTCCTTGTTCTGCTGATGGAAGCCTTTATCAGCTGAGATAAAGCTGAGATCATGTCACCATATGATACAGCCCTGTACATTTGTATTGGAGACCAAGATAGTATTTACATTTCCTTGATACTGTGTTATATTAGTTAATCATAGTTCCAAGGAATGCCCAAGCTAAGGAAACAAGTGAAATCACAGTAAAACGCCTGTTCAGAGAAAAACAGCTCATACATCTTCCAGTATCTTTAAGTTGTCCAAAGTAGTATCCAGTACTGAAATGGAACCCATGATAGACTGCAACATTAATACCATACTACACAACCAGCTGTCTGCTCAAGATAAAACTTGAAGGTTGCCAAAATCTGCTGTTTTGGGGAATGTTGATGTACACACCAAGAGGCTGGTTCTTTAGGCCTCTCTCTTCTATGACATCTAAGGGTTTATGAAAAACATAACGAAGGCCTGTAGCACATACTCTAAACAATGTTTTTCATCAAGTTCAGATACAGTTCTAATTGGGAATGTTGTAGGGACAGTGCTTTTTATGGTCAGATGGTTGTCTTCTCAAAGTACAAATCCCCAATCTTTTAGGCTGGATTATCTTCAGAGTCTCCAACCAGATTCCAGAGCTCTCTAATGGTGCGGTTTTCCCCACTGATCTTCTTACAAAAGAAGAAATTACAGTTTACCACAGCCCCTTCTACTAAACATTGGGTGCTTCCATGTTACAGTCCTTTAGCACTGCTTTTCCACAATGGTATTCCCACAAGGCACTTAAAATATATAGCTTCATTCCCCACATTAAAAACCTAACAATGCCCATCCCTTAGGCGAGACCTCATGTTTCTTTACAAAATATGTTTTACTTCAGTCTTCAATTGTTCCTTATTTAGTAGCATTCTTTTTGCCCAACCCCCACCCCACCCCGTGCTTAAAAAAAACAAACACTAGCTCTTGTCAATCTACACTGGGCTAGTACTGTGGATATATAAGCAAAACACGCACACAAACACGCATTGCCAGAAACTGGGTCTAAAAAAAGAGCACTGGAATGCTGCTGGCTGACAACTTTTGAATTCTTTGTAAAAACAACAAAAGATGTTGAATCCAGACATTCTGGTGTCGATGGCAGCAGCTTGCAGCAGTGTGGAGACAAATCATTTTATAGAGCTGAATTTGCATGGGAAGAAAGATCTCCAAGAGGAGCTGCTGCCATTTCAGGAGCAGCTTATTGCCTCCTAGGCTTCTTGTCTACTGTATCCCATCTCCACATTATTCTTTTTCCAGTTGGCATACAGCAAATATTCCATTGCATTTCTAACTGTATGCCCTTCTCTGCTTGTTTGCCGTTCCTAGTGTGTCTTCAAAACAAAAAGGAATGTAAATAAGAGGGAGACATGTTCATAGTAAGTCTCCTGCTGAGATGTCCAAAAAGTTTGGAGCACCCTCTAGTGGATTTTTGTTGCCTTTGCCAGCTATACTGTACTACAATAAGCTTCAGATCAAAAGACATTGTTTTGGCAGACAACTCTTAGCTTTAATAAATAGGGATCAGCAACAATCTCTTTTAAATTCAGCTTTATTCAAAACAATTATGCAGGCAAAATTCCAAGTCTCAGAACAATCTTTAAACAAGAACAACTGCAAATGATAAGATTAGCATTCTGTTCTATGTCCCAGTTAAACTGCATACCGTAACAATCAATTTCAATCCATGCTTCTGCAAAGTGATTTGACTTGCATGAATTAGTCGCATAGGGCATGACAAGTTAAAAGAGCAGACACTGAACCATATGCTCTAGTACATAATTTTTAGGTTGTAATTTTTTTAAGGTTAAAAATTGTCTCTTCTTTGTCTTAACAGGTTATATACCATGTTTACTGAAAAGTGTGTTTTGGTCACCGAAGAAAAGGTCAGATAAAAGTTTGCTGCATATTATGCATGTTTTTACAGGAGTAAATTCTATTTTGTTCAGTGTATCTTAATCCTAAAAAAAAAGGTAAAGGATCCCTGACAGTTAAGGCTAGTCGCAAACGACTCTGGGGTTGCGGCGCTCATCTCACTTTACTGGCTGAGGGAGCTGGCATTTGTCCACAGACAGTTTTTCTGGGTCATGTGGCCAGCATGACTAAGCTGCTTCATGTAGCCAGCATGACTAACACCGTGTACCTTCCCACTGGAGCGGTACCTATCTATCTACTTGCACTTTGACGTGCTTTCAAACTGCTAGTTTGGCAGGAGCTGGGACAGAACAATGGGAGCTCACCCCGTCGCAGGGATTCGAACTGCCGACCTTCTGATCAGCAGGCCCTAGGCTCTGTGGTTTAGACCACAGCGCCACCCGCGTCCCTTAACACAAACATATACCAGAACCATTGTAATTAGGATTTTAGGACTGGCATAGAAAACTAGATCCAGAGGCGTCCTGACTTCTGCAAGCAGGATTTCTTTCTGACTTAGCTCAAGATCCTTATGCAAGAGATCTGAAATCTAGAGATAGCTATTCTTTCATTTACACACAGTCATGCACAATCTCCTGTAGAAAGTCAGTCTTCCACTAGCTCATTTACCACTGTTAATGGAATGGCATCAGTGCAATAATTTCTTCCACAAGTGTGTCTCTGGATCCAATCCATAGAGAAGTAAATGATAGACCAGAGTGCCCCCTGGATCTGATGCCAGCATCCCTTTAGAGGGTGTGTGTGTGTGTGTGTGTGAAGACTGGGCCAGTGTATGGCTCAGCGACATTCTCAGGAAATTAAAGTGGAAGGTGCTTTGCCTGGCACTTTTCTTATCATTGTTGGACTGCTCAATGCAAAGCTACATTCGCTCTCAACAGATTTTATAAGCAGCTTTGACATATATCTAAACTGAAAAACCATGATGGTAAATTATTTTTGTTTGAAAAAAAGCATAACGTATATCCCATATTTTTTATTTTAAAAATGTATTGCTCTTATTCAAAGTCCCAGAGATTAATGTAAATAAAAATGCCGGACAGAAAGTTCACTTGCGAGCTGTTGGTGAATACCAGACCATCTTCCTGGTATCTTTTATGCAGCATTGGTAAATGGGGAAGAAAAAACACCTGAAGGTGGCCAGCATAAGAGAAAAAACTGTGGAAAATAATGGTACTTACATTTCAAACTGGATACAAAAACAAGAGAGAAAGGTATGCTAGCACTGAAAGCTATGAAATTAAGTAGCATGTAAGAGCCAATGGGGGAAACATCTCACGAAGAACATTCAGAACTATCAAAAATTTCCATTTTCTGCCACACAACATACTATCTGAGAGGTGTTGGGATTACTAGCCATCCATCTTATTAAGAACATTCAGAACATTTCCACTCCCTTCTGTACAACATAAGTCATTTGAGAGAGTTTATAAGCCATCCATAGGCTCATAAAACTAGCTGAGATGTACGGTATTTCAGTTGGCAGCCCTTGCGGTAAGTAATGGGAAGGGATGGCAGAGGGCACTTATAGGAACACCTCCCATCAAGAAATGAGATTCAGCACGAGACTTCTACAAGGGACCACACTTTTCCAAAAGCAACCCTTGAAATTCACAAAAAGGGTATGAAAGCGACAGATATCTTCTCAGAGGAATACGTGCAAGATTCCGTTCAGCTGCCATAGGTATCAATAGCAGAATCCTCCATGAATTTATCTCTTTAAAGCTTTCTGAGCTAGTAGCCATCAGTAGTGGCATAGTGTTCATGGCTCAGTGGTAGAAAAGGTATTTTGCATGCAAAAGCTTCCAGGTTCCATCTCTAGGCTGAAGAATCTTGGGGAACAGACCTAGGAAGACTTCCTCCAGGACCTCGGAAACTTGGTGACATACAGACTAAACTAGATTGTCCAATGGGCTCCCTAGCTTAAGGAAGCTTGACTTGTTCATTTGTAACACATCTTCTGTTATGTAATTCAGTAAGTTATAGACATTTACATGTCTTGCTTTATTTCTTTTCCAGGTTTAGGATGACTCTTTTGAGTGAAGTAGGAAAGCCAGAACTGCACAATATTCCAAACGTCAGCATGTAATGGATGTATATAGTTGTACCTTGGATCCCTAATCCCTTGGTACATGTCCGTTTTGGCTCCCAAATACTGCAAACCCGGGAGTCTTCCAGTGTGTGAACACTCTTTGGAACCCGAACAACTGACTGGGCTTCTGCAGCTTCTGATTGGCTGCAGGAGCTTCCTGCAGCCAATTGGAAGCTGTACCTCGGTTTCCGAACGTTTTGGAAGTTGAATGGACTTCTGGAACAGATTCCGTTCTACTTCCGAGGTACCACTGTAAGGGCATTAAGATGATTATATACCGTATTTTTCGCTCTATAAGACGCACCTAGTTTTTGGAGGAGGGAAACAAGAAAAAAATATTCTGAATCCCAGAAGCCAGAATAGCAAGAGGGATCACTGCGCAGCGAAAGCAGCAATCCCTCTCACTGTTCTGGCTTCTGGGAAAACTGCACAACCTGCATTCGCTCCATAAGACGCACACACATTTCCCCTTACTTTTCAGGAGGGGAAAAGTGAGTCTTACAGAGCAAAAAATACGGTACATCCTGGGGAGGTCATTTTGGTGCTGAACAGGTTTTTGCTGTTCAATCTCTTTCAAAAAGTTCTTAACGCTGAACTTACCATTTTGCTACTGTATACTTAAGTGAGCTTAACCTTCTACCAAGACTATAAGAACTAGTTTTTGCTAATTAATAACTTATCTACAAACTTTACAGAACAAGCTGTACCTGCAACAGAAGGTTGCTGGGTAGAGTACTCCTGTTCAGGTTCTTGCCAGTTAGCAATGTACTCTTCCTTCCAGCCCTTCTCTCCTAGTTTTCCATTCTTCCCCTTGTTGGATATTCTGTGTGAGAGAATAATTTGTTCCAGAAACAGAAAAATTTCAAGCAGCAGAAGGCTGAGATTGTTTTGTCTATGAAGGACACACACCGTGTAACAGGAAGAACTGATAACAATGGTTCTGTGAAACTTCTTGTAACTTGTTCAGTCTCTTGCTTGCGCCTTGTGGTGAGATCAGTGAGTGATCCTTGAACTCTTGTTGAACTCTAAGCATGCCTTGACCACAGCAGTGGTAAACATCTGTATATATTTGCTACCAGTATGCTTTTATGCCTGTCAAGTAAACCTCTACACTTGACTAAATCTTTATGACATCCATGAGCACTTATTGCCTACCGTGTGTACCTTTAAACCTGAAGATGCTTCCAAGGAAGGAGCTGCGTTGAGATGTAACAGCCAAGTATGGATACACACACAGCAAAAGTGATGCTGGACCCATTCCTTCTAAATCATCCATCAGAGGTTGATGGATTGATCCAACACCTCTCACACATTCTATGGTCACTAACTGTGCTCAGTCCTCACTGTGGTTTTTTGAGGGGTCCTCCCTTAGTCTCCTACCCAAATCTTATTTAATACATCCACAAATCTTAGCATTTCCCAGACTATGTTTCCCTCTTGTTTCTTGCAGATTCTTTTTTTTTAATGCTCCAAACAATAAAAGATCTACATATGTAGTAAACTGAAAACAGAGACAGCTACAGTTAATCTTTCTTCTGTGTGTTCTGACCACTGCATGCAAGGACAAATGTGTGCATTTTACAAAAAATGAGGGAAAGCAAATAAATACATACATACATACATACATACACTCACTCTACAGTCTGAACTGCAGCAGTAGCCCAGCATCTTACTATCTTATTCCCTATGTGCAGATCTACAATAAAACTGGGATCTCATGTCTTCTCAGTGGTGTGACATGCCTGGGATCATACAGGAGAAGCCCATGCTGCAACTCTTCCCCACAATAGCCTCAACCCTCAAACATTGTGCCCTCCTGTATGGTTCTGAACTTCTCATCCAACCTGGCACTGTGAGGAGCAGCAGTGTGGAAGCAGGTTCCTGCAATGTGGAACAAAACTAAAAACCCTATCCTAGATAAATTGTGTTGCTTTGGGCAAGTCACTCTTCCCCTATGCGAAACACTCTGCTATGCTGGTGTGCACAGTTGTTATGAAGTGTGTGTGTGTGTGTGTGTGTGTGTTTGTTTGTTTGAAAAAGGGAATGACAAGGAACTTCATGTGTTTTATTGAAAATAATATCTTAAGTTATGAAATAACAATAATGCTATTTCCAACACAAAATTGTATAATTGCTCATGAAGTGAAACGTGGTTTTACTGCCACCACAGTTACTTAATACAATGTTTGTACCATGTAACAGACATCACAGCTAGTACTATACACTTAAACACAAATTATAGGTTCCCAAACGTTACTACACAATGCAAATGTAACATATTATAAAATACAAAATATTTTCAGAATACCTTCTGTTACTTGGGTTAGACAAGCCAATAATTATTTTATACTCAATAGTTTCAGGGGCTCAGAACTTTAAAATGTTTGAAGAAGGTGTCTTCTACATTAATCTCATAATACAATGACAGTTCGAAAATAGATAATGTAGCAAGATTCTTACACTACAAATATTACTGTTTTAAGGGTTTCACAAAAATGTTTTGACTACACATGAAAAGCATGTGCTTAACAACTTATATTACAGTATTACAAAATGACTTTATATAACCAATTATCACTTTTTAAATTTCCATTACATATTATTAGACTGCTTTCTACTAAGCATTGGTCACAATCCAGTGACTGACAGTGTGATAATCATCCACTTTGCAAATGCTGAGAGACCACTGTACAGGATCAAAGGCTGTATCTTACACATACAGCAGAATGTTTTCATAGAGTGAACTGTACCAATTCCGGTTTGTAGATAAATCACATTTTGAATGTTCCCTTCTGTTAAACACTCCCTACCAATAGAAGGTAAGTACAACAGGGAGTAGATTGTAGCCAAACTATTTCCCTGATACGACTTTCTATTTTCATTGCCTTTGGGAATAAAAAAACCAGGGAGAGCATTCAAAAGTGGTATTGCCCATATGACGCAGTACAATCTAATCCAGCCCTTTACTTATACCTCATTCTGCTGCACATTCAGACCAGACTGAAATGCATTCCATCCCAACACACTGCCAAATCTGCATGCACAGCCTGTACGCTAGTGAAGGAAAGGAAAGGCTATCTGGGTACTCATTCCCCCTCTTGCCTATCATCTATTTGACAAGAAAATTGAGTTCCAAAAGCTTTAATGTGCTTGCAGATCTATAGATTGGGATTTCGATAGAAGTTAATTAAGATCAGTTAGCACTTCTCTTTCAACATGCAGCCCCAAATGGAAATAAATTGCTAGGCTTTTAAATATAAATTATATTTGAAAAAAACATAAACTCAGAAGGATGTGAGATTCCAACTACCCTATGTTATACAAAATTTCCCATACTAGCCTGCTAATGTACTTCTCTAATCTGAAACAATTAGACCACCTGAATTTGAAATGGCATTTCAAACTCAACACACACATTATAATGCCTCCCTCAGCACCCCCACCCTCAAAAAAAGACCCTAATTACCCAAAGAACATACAAGAACAGTAGACTCAGGTTTCAACTGGTTATTCTTGGTATGACAATAAAGCAGGCAGAAAAATAATGCCAAAGAAAACAGCAAAATGAAGTAAAACAACCTGTAGCTTCATCTAATTCATGTCACGTTAAAACCAATAGCAAAAGGCTACTTGTTGAGCAGCGCTGCCTTTTTCCAGGTGTAGATATGCAGTACAAGCCTTGCTTGCACTACAATATCTACAAAAGCATTATACGAGAGCTAAGGAGGGCATGGCTGAATGGCTCTGCCTCTATCCCCACATTAAACAGGAGGAAACCTCTCATACAGCTTCTATCCAGCACAATGTTAAACCGACATTAGGTTCTGCCAACTGAAAGAACATGGAGCAAAAGGCAATTACAGTTCTGATAAGGAAAGCTGATTGGTCTTTCAGCAGCTGAGGTTACATCACTGCCAGGACTAACGACAGCTTGCATGGATGCAGGGAGCTTAACTTGGGCACAGGATTGCCTACTATTGGGTTCCAAGTCCAGGGAAATAGAATCTAGACTAGGTAAATGTTTCTTTAAAAATTAAAAATAAAATCTTAAAAGGAGTTCTGCACACTGAAGCAGGGACTGAAAGGGCACATAGCAAGATCTCTCATTTATCAGTTACCTTACATATCATATAAGCTTTGGACAATTTCTGTTCTCCTTATTTTGTGCTCATAAAAAACGGTGTTAAAGAAATAGAGGCATTAATCTTCTTCAGATACTGACTGGTTGCTGTTTCTCTGATAGAAGCTCCTAGAGTGTGAGCGAGAACTGGAATTAGTATGTTTCCGAGGGGATTTCGACAGGGATCTGGTAGCTGAGCCGGAACGTTTTGGATGTGATCGTGACTTTGTTCTCGAACCGGAACGTCTTCGATGGGAACTGGATGGTGACTTTTCAACGTATTTGGAACTTCTGTGGGGTGACTTGGATCGTGACCTTCCCCTAGAACTAGAATTTCTCTGCGGGGTGATGGATCGTCTGGGCGAGCTGGAATGCCTTGGAAGAGATTTTGAGCGAGACTTAGATTGGCTGTAAGAATGTCGTCTACGCCTTGACCTGAAAATCATCCAAAGCTCCATTAGAAGCGATATTTGATCTTCCCCTGCTTTTTAAGGAGCATTGTAACCCAAACAGTTTGCTTAATTTGTTTGAGGTACTGTTTGTTTGTTTTTGTAACGGTATTGTATGCCAAAAGTACCCCAAAACCTTAAAAGGAAAATTTAAAGAGTAGTTTTGAGGATTCCCATGGTTTATGCTTCTATTCTATTCTATTCTATTCTTTCAGACTGGAATAACAAGCTATTAAAAATTATCTACGCATTGTTACTATCTCAGACAAAATCTACTTTGTCTCAAAACTTTTCAAACCTGGTGCAACAAGAATGAGCTCACTAGGAGTCAGTCAGCAAGATGATTTTAATACTTAGATTTTAATCCAACATTTCAAATGCAGTGCCAGAATTTTGAAGCTATACTACCTGCCTGCCTGAGAATAGCCAGCCACACAGCACAATTCTATGCATTTCTACTCAGCTGTAAGCCCCACTGCATTCAATGGGATTTATTACCAGATAAACAAGTACAGTATTATCTGTACAGTATTAGTGTTCAAATTATTTACAAAGGAGCCAGGATGACTGAACCTTTGCAGGACCAGCTCAAATTTATCTTATCCTCACTGGTTACCATCACTGTTGTTCACAAACATTCTCCTGGAACATAACATACACAGTCATTAGTATGCAATTGAATTTTTGTCTCATGATCCTCAGACTTACTCTTTAAAACTATCAGAATGTCTCCTGCTCCAGCCCCATGAAGAACTTCTGCTACGTGTCCTCCTTCGGCTACGGCTTCTTGACCTTCTATAGTCCATTGGAGAACACTGGCGGCGCTCTTTCGATTTCATCTGACCTGGTGCTAGAATTTAAAGCAGAACTGGAAGATCGCAAGAAAACTGCAGCTTCTTACATACTGAGCACGCATGCAATTTTAAAAACTAGAGTTTATAAGCTTGTGCCTGTTTTATTTTTCAATCTTAAGAGATATGAAAGGCAACTATCTTAAAGAAATGCTTTGCAGAATAAGTAAGTGACAAGGTGGTGTTCACTTACTTTTGCGATCACCTTGTGCAAACTGTATTTCAATTTGCCGGCCACATACCCACTTTCTATTGAGGTTATAAAGAGCATCTTCTGCATCACGAACATCTTCAAACATGACTGTCTGTTAAGGACGCTTTAAACATGCACAAAGCAAAAAATTGTATCATGTAACATAGACCAAATTACTCCAGATACTTTAAAAAGCAAGAGTTATTTTGATATGCCACTTAAGCTGAGAGCTGCTTCATACTTTATATTGCCACTCAAATACAGCAGAACTCCAGCAGTGTGTTTGGTTGTATATACATATATGTATGGAAGGAGGACACACAACCACAGGCATGCTGGAAAACTAGGATTGGCCAAAACTCCCCGGCCAGGGTACAATGCATATTTCAAAACAGTGTTGACTCCAGAGAATGGCAAGCTCAGGCATCTGTCAGGGCCCACTGCCCTAGTCATGTTGTCATCCCCGCTTTGTTTTGCAAGCCCCATCTTTCTCAAGGGAACCCAGTAAGTGTCAAGGCCCACAAAATTCTGCAAGATGTGCATCTTTCTTTCACACTTTGTATGTGTATCACAGCAAGTACCAGTCAGTATACCTGGATTGCCACAAAAAGTATGAGGCAGCTCAATGACATGCAGAAACAAAGTAATAATAAATGCCTTTAAAATATAGGTGCCCTTATTCAGAAACTCATGTGTACACTGAAATGCACATGAAATTCCCACACACAGTGGTTTCCCCTCCATTTGAATGTCATGTCTGTGGGCACACAGAGTTGTTTCTCTACAGATCTGAATAACAAAGGGATGGCAGGAAGGGACTCGCTGTGTATTTTGGAGTCCCTAAATCTGTAATGCATAACTGAACTAAAGCAAGAATATGTAAGGTGTGCACCTTATTTGAAGGTCCTTAAACTTGACGCATTAATAGGAAATATTACCTAGATGTGGAAAATAATATTATCTAGATGTGTACTCCTAACCATATCTACTGAGGAAGTCCTACTGAAGTCAATGTGGCTTACTCTCAGGTAAGCAGCCTCAGTTCATTACTTCTGTTCTGATTTACTGCAGACATTGTTCATATCTATAAACAGCTGACTTGTTTTTCCTCCTCCTTTACTCCCAATATTTAAAACAAATAGCTGTAAATGCCACAAAAATATGTCACCAGATCATCTAAATTACTGATATGTTTCAGTATTCCAATGAAATCTATTCTGTTAAGAAAATGACTCATGGAAAAGCGAACAAATATTTGCATACAGTTCTCTTGTACCAATTTAAGGAAGCAATATTTTAAACTAAAACAGTTATAAACAAACAAATTCTTGACTGCAACGTAAGAGCTTGAGCGATAAGATACAAAAGGAAACTTTGGCAGTTACCTCCACGTCACTTGATCTTGACCTTTACTCTTTAGGGCTTGCTAGATGGACTTGACAAGGGCCGGAGAACCAACCAAATCAGACTTGGCTTTGACTTTGGAACTTGAGCAAATGTCGGAAAGCCGAAGCCTTAACTTGGTGTTGTGGCTTTGTCTTTTCCTTGAAAAAGGACTTCCCCTCTTCCAGTTTTCTTTTTATCTTTTTCCACCCTCCCTCTTTATTCCTTGAAGCTTGAACTTTAAGGTGTCTTTTGGCTTGCCTGCTTGGACTCTATCTAACCAGGTTCATTCAAACTTTGGGGTGCTTGCCAGCCACTGTGGACTGCTTTACATTTTCTGAGACAAAGAAATAAATACATTAAGTTAGGACGCAATAACAACAATGCACCTCAATAAAAAATACAGTGACATAAAGGATATTGTATATAAGCAAATCCTCTTGGGCGTCTTGTGTAGAAGTCAAGCGGAATGTATACGTCTACTACAGGGCCATACCGACCAAATTCACGACGCAAATCCTCAGGCCTGAAGTGTTTTAGAAATAAGGCAAAAAGAATGAGTGTTTCTTTATCATTGTACCTGCTTTAGCAATACCTAGCTGCAGCAGACTCATCTTGTGTATTAAGACTATTAAAGACACACTTTCAATAATTCTATCAGTATTGGGAATCATAGCCATAAATTTTGAACATATATAATTATTGAAACTAAAACGAGCTAGGAACTTATTAGAATGTTTAGGGTTCACTTAAATGTATTTTTCCTGGTATTGTGATTACTCTAATGGCGATTTGCAGAAATGGGGCAGACACAAAAATGAATGCCAACAATCCTGCAACTGAAAATTCTCCAAAGGCACAATTCTCTTTCTGGAACCCCTGCTTTTTTTGTCAGACTACAATATCGCTCAGAAGATCAAACACCAGTTGAAGCACACTGTACTGAAGCACACTGTACTGAGATAAACAGGTCAACAACTTGATTGAATATAATGCCACTATTTTTTCAGCATGGGACTGGGGCACCAGAAAATGAGTTTTCAGTTTAAAACAAATATACTAAAGATTCAGACATGGGGGGGAAATCATGAAAGAGCACACAGAATGGAGAAGATGAATTCAGATATATTTTCCCTCACATAAGACAAACATCCTCACATAGGCAGAAGTATCAGGAGAAACAAAAGAAATAACTTTACACAATGAATAATATTATGCTGAATTCATTGCCACTAGACGTGGTGAGGATTACACAAACCCACAGAGAAAAGCATGCACAAATTTGCTCCTTTCTGTGAAATGAATAACTGGGAAGTAGGGGTGTCACTCCATACATATCAAAGGACTCCACACAAGTCAGTAATTATTGGGCACTTGTTAGAATGGATAACATCAGGTTGTGCAATATAATACCTAGCTTTTTAATTATATGCCTTATTCATTGGCTGGTCTTTCAATCATAGGGGGAAAGGATAATTATTTGCAATTATTTGCATATTGGGTTCTCATGCGGGAAAGAGTCTTCCATGCCCTACAAAGGAACAAAAGAAACCCTACTATGCTTGGAGAACAGGGTAAAGATTTTTTGCTAGCAGACAGATATCAATTTTGCATATGAGGGAAACAATAGTGCTGCTTTTTTGGTTTTTAGATAATGCATTGCTGTGTGATGCTGGTCTGATATTAGAAGAGGCATTCCTAATGTGAGAAAAAAGGAGGAATACCTTTTTAATATGCTGCTTGCCATTTCTATTTATAAGTACATATATTAAAGATAATGTCATGTTTTAATATTGCTGCCCAGTTAATTGGGACACTTTTATTCAATTAAAGAGTTATGAAAGTGATTCATCTAACTAATTAATGGTTTAAACGCTGCAGTCCTAGCTGTATTATGCTATCTGAATAAACTTTCCCTACAAAGTGCTCCCTACTGAAGAGAGGAATCTCATAGCTGAAAATGGGAAGACTTTTTAGCAAATATTTTTTTTTAAACCCACAAAACTACTGAAGCCTGTCCAAGACAAAACAAAAAAAATGTAGAAGGCAAGCAAATGCAATGGAGGAGAGGGCTCCATAACTTTAACAGCTAGCTGCAACTATCAAAATTCACTGCCCTGCTTCATTCACATATTGTCACCTTATGTGGCATTCCATTTAATTTCATTACTGGGGTTGCAAAGTGGCAGGCCAGAATTGACTGAAAACATGCTTTTAAGTACTCAGATAAAAATAGCTAGACAGGATACATACATACAGTTCAGTTGGTTAGAGAATGGTGCTGTTAATGCCAATGTTGCAGGTTCGATCCCTGTATGGCAGTGGTTCCCAATTAGAGGTCTGGAGAACGCACCCGGGGGTCCGCGGCACCATTCCTTGCCTCCCCCTCAACAATTTTTTTTGTTATTTTTTCATTGTAATAACACATATTTTATTATCTGTTTTTAGTACACCTAAAATCCTTTGCTTATTTGGGGCCACCTCACATTTTGTTCAAAAAATTGTTTTGCAGAGGTAACTACCATAGAGTTATCAAAATTTTCAAAAGTAGGGGGTCTGTGGCTTGGCTTTTGAAAAATAGGGTGTGCTGAGTAATTAGCTAATTGGGAACCACTGCTGTATGGGACAGCTGCATATTCCTACATTGCAGGGGGTTGGACTAGACACTAGAGGATCCTCAGGCTCCCTTACAACTATCTTTCTATGATCTTTGATCATTTTATTTGTATGCCACCTTTCCATAGTTAAAAAACCATTCTTAAGGCGGCTTCCAACATGAATAAATTTACATAATTACTAATATAACAAAAGATGACAAAGACCTGGATAAATGGGTAACGCTTATGATGCAAAAGGTCTGGGCTAAATGTCTAGTTGAACAGTGGTAGCAAAGGTCTCATACTACTGTGGTCCCTGACAGATAGAATAGACAGTACAGTCTTACCTCGGGTTACAGACACTTCAGGTTGGGTTTTTTTTGGTTACGGACCCGCCGAAACCTGGAAGTACTGGAACGGGTTACTTCTGGGTTTCGGGGGGCACGCTTTGCGCATAAGCGCCGAATTGCAACCCACGCATGTGCAGATGCGACACTGCGGGTTGCAAACGTGCATCCCGCACAGATCACGTTTGCAACCCAAGCGTCCACTGTACTGGCCTAGATGGAACATAGTCTGTGGCAAACTTTCAAGCCATGTAACTATAACCCACAGGGTGCCTGTAGGACCACATTGCTTGTTGGCACCTTTCTGTCCGACAATGGAGTGCCCTTCTGGAGGTGAAATCAAAGTGCTGCGTTAGCAGCATCAAAGTGACCGCTCTGGGGCACAACCCTGGGCAGTGATTATGGAGGTCCATGTCATCCCCTAGCAAATGCCTAGGAACCAATTCCTCCTCTACGCCCACAGATTAGCTAGAAAGCGACACCCTGTACCCAAGCGGTGGGCGGGGGGGGGGGGGGAGAGAGAGGGAGAGATACTGCTATAAATATCATTGCACTGGTTTTCCCAGGGCAGGTTGTCCTCTGGGAACGAGATCAATTTTCATTTTCTTCCATAACAAGGAGGGTGACTAACGTTTCAAAAAACAACCCGGGGCCTGCTTCCGTTTATACCCCGCCTTTCCGGCAAGTGGGACCGACGGCGGATAACAATGGAAACAATTTTCATTTTGAAAAAGAAAAAAAGGCGATAGGAAAATGTAGCAGGTGGCGTTTTACTTGGCCCATAGAGCCACGCTGTGCACATCTTCGCCGCACACCTTTCTGAGGAGCAGCCTCCCCCCACCCCGAGAAGAAAGCGCCCCTTCTATCTTCCAGGCACCCACACCCAGCCCCTTATCTGCCTGTTTCTCCGCTGGGCCTCAGCCATTTTACACACAAAAAACCACGTTTCCCCCCAAAAGGGGAAGCGGAAAGGCCTTGTCTCCCCCCCCCCCCCGAGGCCCAGCATCCTCGCAGGAGGCCTCCGCCCCGGGCAGGTCCCCGTCGCCCGCCCCTCGGTGTGCGCAGGCCGCCTCCCTCGTCGCCGCCGCTTACCTGGTGGCGTCGGCCACGTTCCTGACGAAGAGCGAGGTGTTGGGAGGCCGCGTGTACCGGGACATGGCGCCGGGGGGCCCGGGGACTCTCCTCCCCACCGAGACGGGGACAGGGGCTGGGCAGGGCGAGGCGCTCTCCGCGCTCAGCCGCCGGAGAGCCTGAGATGGAGGCGGCGGAAGGGGAAGGGGCCGGAGGTAGAAGCTGCAACGGCGGAGACCAGAAGGGGCGGGAACAATGGAGGAGGGGAGGAAGAAGCAGAAGCAGCAAGCGCTCTCCCCGTGGGCTGCTCGACCGGGGACCACGGCGGAGGCCGCTCGCTGGGCTCGCCGAGGGAAGGGCGCCGCCGCCGCCGCCACGGGAAAGTTTGCCGCCTTCAGCAGGCCCCAACTTCACTCCCTGCTTTCAAGGGGTGTCAGGTAGCGGGATCATGGACCGCTCCTCCTTTCTCGCTTTTTTTTTTTTCCCTTTTGGAGAAAGGCGAGGGCTGCTGAGGCGCTCCAGTTCCGCTGCCTGGAAATGTAGAACTGCACACAATCGACGCGCTTACTCTTCCAGGAAAGGCAGCTGAGCTGAGAGAAGTGACAGGTCTCACATTTCAATAACCCACGGAAGGAGCTAGTGCAATAATTCTAGCTTTTGGAGAAATGGGCTCAGGAGCTGAAGAGTCTCTGCCTAAGCTTTATTTATGTCCACACTCAAGCTAGGGCTTTGTAGGGGAATCGAGATGTGGCTCAGCGCCCTGCCAAGATGGGAGCACCTGGAGCATCAGTAATGCATGGGAGATAAGTTAGGGCTTTGGTTCTGGTTTTGAACCATGTATCAGAGCAGAGGCATGGGGAGCTGTCAATAACACAAGTGTTAAGAAAGACATATGCTTCTGAATTGCTGGGAACTGCAGGAGGGGAGGGTGCTGTGGCGCTTAGGTCCGGCTTGCAAGGCTTCCCACAGGCAGGACTATTCTTATGTTCTTAAATACCACCACATTGTAATATTAATGCCAAGCCATCTTTAATACCTTTGCATCATTTGGGGCTATCTGAGATATAGAACATTATATTCGCCATAATAGCTTCCATTAATTTATATCTCATAAATAGGATGGAGCGGGTTAGCCAATGATGAAGTGACAGCAGTAGAAGTTGTAAAAACAGCCTGCTTGCCCTTTAATGACACCCCTCATAAACCCAAGGTGGCCACTTCACTCTGCTTCATAGTCTTATTTATTTATTGCCCACCCCTTCACCCTAAGGTCCCTGGGCCATGGTAGAGATGGCCCTGATTGCGGAAGGACCTGATTTAAAGCACATACGAACATCATGCCAACTGTGCATTGTTGGCCTCAACTGCTTTAGCCTGTTTATTATTATTATTGCCAGCAGGAAAACCACAAGGCTTAATGGAAATTTATTTATCCGTTGCATTTTTATACCACATTCTGCCAAGGCACTCAAGGTGACTTCCAACCTTAACCTTCAAAAAGGGGTATAAAATATAGAACAATACTATCAGAGCAACTAGTGGTCCCTTCAGGAGCTGATAGCATCAGCTGTCTGGTCTGGGTTTCTGCCTTCCCTCAGGGCATACTAGGAAAGGAGTGCCTGGCATGCTGTGGTCCATGGAGTCACGAAGAGTCGGACACGACTAAACGACTAAACAACAACAACAAGGAAAGGAGTGGCAGACAGGAGTGCCTGGCGTGCTCTGGTCCATGGGGTCACAAAGAGTCGGACACGACTAAACGACTAAACAACAACAACAAGGAAAGGAGTGGCAGACACGAGTGCCTGGCGTGCTCTGGTCCATGGGGTCACAAAGAGTCGGACACGACTAAACGACTAAACAACAACAACAAGGAAAGGAGTGGCAGACAGGAGTGCCTGGATTGCTCTGGTCCATGGGGTCACAAAGAGTCGGACATGACTAAACAACAACAACAAGGAAAGGAGTGGCAGACAGGAGTGCCTGACGTGCTCTGGTCCATGGGGTCACGAAGATTTGGACATAACTAAACAACAACAAAGGAAAGGAGGGCCTGCTCCAACAGTGCCCTCAGCATTTTGCCCACTGATGGTTCCTTTAGGAGCCAATTATTACAGACTTCCTGGCCTGGGGTTCTCTTCTGCCTTCCCTTAGGCACATAGGTCTTTAAGTAGCCCCAGAGAAGGGAAGAAAGGCTTAAATGCCTGCTAGCTTTGAATACAAACAGGAAGGAGAAGCCAGATTTAAATATAATTTTCATCAAATTTGGCAATGGGAGGGAGAAGCCAGAGAGACTGAACTGCACATCAACATATCCTTCAGTGTTGACCTCACTGAATAATGGAGGGGAAGCACATTTTCATGTCTATTCTAGTTGTATATAATCATAGGGAGGACCTGGTTTTGCTTGTTGAGACATGGGACAGGGACACCCAGCCCACTCCCACATACGTTTATTCAGAAGTCAGTCCCACTGTGTTTAGTAGAACTTATTCTCAAGTAAATGTGGATATGATTGCAGCTTTAGTGAGTGAGGTTTTACTGCTTTAATAGTTATCATAAAGATTATATTTATAACATAAATGTTGCATAGTGGTTAGAATGTTAGGTGAGGACTGGGGAGATCCAGGCTCAAATCATTGCTCAGCCATGAACTGTAGCCTTATTCCTTCAGAACCTCACAGGGTGACCTTTTGCCAGTCATTCTGCTCTCTCAGCCTCACAGGGTAGTGGTGAAGTAAAATGGAGTTAGGGGGGAGAACTGTGTATGACATGTTGAGCTCCTTGGATGAAAGGAGGGGGATAATTTTAATAATAAATAGATGCAATTTACGTATGCTAAATGTTTGTTTTCTTTTAAATTATTTTATATGTCTTGGCTCCGCCTTAATTAAATATATATATAATTTTTTTAATCATTGCTGAAACTTACATGCATCCCTGTATTCTGCTGTTCTTTTCATCTTTCCATTAATCCTAACTAGGCAGGTTATTCAGCTGTTAGTGCACAAAATTCAGGGTAAACAATGCAGTGCTTAACTTAATCCTTTCTCTCCTTTTCATACGGCTTTTATACCATAAATTTTGATTAATGTATAGTCACTGTTCAACCTCTGAAGCAAACAGCTCAGTTTTTATCACGTTTACTTGGATTTGACACCCATTATAATTATTTCTCTAATGCACTTCAATGTATCAACATTTCAAACAGAACAAATATTCCAGCACTCTCTCTTATTAAAATAATGTGATACACGTGCTGCAGTTGTTAAAAATAGTAAGCCAGCTATCAGAAGATACAGCAGGAAACTGCTGAGATACTAAATGTATCTTAGCATAATCTCTTATTTATAGTCTGTGATGTCAATTAGAGCCTGAATATATATTAATTTGTGGTTTGGAGGATATAATAATAATAATAACAACTTATTATTTATACCCCGCCTATCTGGCTGAGTTTCCCCAGCCACTCTGGGTGGCTCCCAATCAAGTGTTAAAAACAGTACAGCGTTACATATTAAAAACTTCCCTGAACAGGGCTGCCTTAAGATGTCTTCTGAATGTCAGGTAGTTGTTTATCTCTTTGACATCTGGTGGGAGGGCATTCCACAGGGCGGGCGCCACCACCGAGATGTTTTATATTATTGGTATTTAAGCCAAAATAAAGCTGAACTTCATGTACAGCTGCAATCCAAGCATGTTTAGAATTATTACTTCCCATTATTGCCAGGATAGGCGCATTTTGTTGAACTGTTTCTTTAAATCTAAAGGTTCATCATTGTTTCACCCAATGTGTATACCTTTAAGGGGCCGGAGCAAGGGCCAGAGTAAACTAATGAGATCCAGCCTTGCAGCTGTGAGGCATAGCAGGTGCTGCTGAGTGCATTGATTAAGCTGTGTTGGGAATTGGCCACAGTATATAAGGAGCAGCACCTAGCTCTGCCTTTTACCCCTGGGGATGGGTTGGTGGTTGGGTCGTGTTTGTTTGTTTGTATTTAGTGATTAAGGAGTTTTTCTTTTTCTTATTAAAACCTTGTTAGTTAATTTTGAGTCCCTTCTTTTTAATGCAAGCTCTCCCCAGCAAGCTCTCTGCGCTACTATACTGCGAACAGCCTACATCTTTGGTTATGGGCCCAGCTGCTGAGTGGATGACTGCATATTTTTGGACTCTGAGAAAGGTTTGAAAACTCCTTCTCCTGTTAGCGTAGTTTTTGTGGGTCTGGAAGAGTTCCAGAATGGTTGACCGGGTTCCTGAAGCGGAGAAGGGTCTAGTCTTCCCACAGCTAACAGATGAGAACTATAGTTTATGGTCTTTTCGGGTGGAGGCGCTTTTGACCTCTAGAGATGTATGGACCTATGTAACTGATGACCCTCCTGACCCTGTGACTAATGCTTGGTCGAAAGGAGATGCGAAAGCCAGGGCGATAATTAATTTGGCAGTCAGCGACCAGCAAGTAGTTTATATAAGAAATAAGAAAACTGCCAAAGAAATGTGGGACAGTCTTGCAGCAGTGCATGTTAGAAAAGAGTCATCGTCTGCATTGACGTATTTCAAGCAGTTGTACCAGACGAAGTTGCAACCTGGTGGTGATTTGGCAGCACACTTGAGACGTCTGGAGGCAATACGCTGCGAATTAATTCGAAGGGACATGGAGATACCTGATATTCAGTATGTTTTTATCATCCTTTGTTCCCTTAATGAGGACTTTGATGGTATAGCTAGCCAGATATCTGCCGTTCCACCAGCACAATTAACTGTGGAAGGGGTAACGGCAAGATTAATGGGCGAGTTGGACAGAAGGGAGGCTTGTGCCATAAGCACTCCTGTTTCCAGAAATAATGAGGGATGCCACATGCAAGCTGGTGGTGATACGACTGCATTTAAAGCGGCCAAGCGTTGTTGGTTCTGCAATAAGCAAGGACATTTTGCAAAGGACTGCAGAGCCAAAAGAAAGCAAAGTACTCCCAAGACTGTTTCTGTTCGTCAGTTACGGTCGTCAGCCCAGCAGCCGACATCGTACCGTAAAGACAGAAACGAGCCGCGAGCTTTTCATGCTCGGACAGCAGATCGTAAAAGACTTAAAGGTGCCAAGTGGAAGTCTTTTGTTGTGGACTCAGGAGCATCTCAGCATTTTTGCAACGATCGAAGCTTGTTTATTTCTTTCGAAGAGGAAATCGGTAATGTACATTTAGCCAATTCACAAGTCTTGCAGTCGCTTGGCAGAGGTACTGTTAAACTTGACTCTTTAAACATTACTATAGCAAACTGCATTTACTGCCCATCAGTGGACAATTTATTATCAGTAAGGTGTTTTGCTCATCAAGGCATAACTGTGCGTTTCTTAAATTCAATGTGTGAGTTTTTTAAGGGGAACAAACGTCTATTGTATGCCCGGGAATCTGATGGTTTATATAGACTGTATTTTCGCACCTACTCCCAATCGCCTATAAAGTGCAGAGCAGCACAGTCAAGCCAGGGGTTGAGGAATGTAAGGCCACATTCCGGGTGTGTCCATGAGGTGCACAGACTTTTAGGACACCTGAATTTTGCTGATGTAATTAAGACAAAGAATATTGTTAATGGCCTCAACTTAAAACCATGTAAATTCTTTATGCAATGTCTATCCTGTTGCAAAAATAAGATCAAGGTTGCACGCAAGGGTAGGTGCTCAGATAGGAAAGTAACTGAGCCATTTGAGCGTGTACATTGTGATTTAGTTGGGCCACTCCCACCATCATTAGGAGGTTCTAGGTACTGGCTTACTCTCATAGACCAGTATAGTAGATACTGTTGGACTTATGCAATAGCTGAGAAGTCCCAAGCATTTGAGAAGTACAAAGTTTTTTGCAACTGGGTAAAAACGCACTTTAACAAACCAATTAAGAACCTGTTTTCTGACCGGGGTGGGGAATTTGTTTCTGTGGATTTTGAGAAATTCCTGGAAGCGCAGGGGACTACTCATGAGTTATCTTGCCCCCGAAGTCCCTGGCAAAATGGGCTTGTTGAAGTTGTGCAGCGTGACCTGCAGGCAGGGGTTAAAACTTATCTGCATGATGCTAATCTGCCCAAAGACTTTTGGGCTGAAGCGCTTAATGCTTTTTGCTTTGTTAAAAATCGAAGTTATCATTCTGGTTTAGATGTCACCCCCTATGAGAAGCTGTTTAAAAAACGCCCTAATCTGAAATACCTACGCATTTGGGGTTCAGATGTAATTATGCATTATCCCGCTAAGCAGAAATTGGGTGAGCGTAGTGTTCAGGGAAAATTAATGGGCTACCAGCAGGGGGCGTACAGAATTTATGTCCCAGCAACTGGCAAATTCCATATTACCAGAAGCATGATACAAACTGTAAATTGGAATGGAGTTGCTATTTTCCAAGATACTGATGGTATAAATGAAACTGAGGAAGAAGAGGAAGCAGGAGCAGCAGCAGCAGGAAATGGTGCTTCTGAATTAATGGGAGAAGACAAAAAGCCTGTTGAATCTGATAATTTGTTTGATGATTTAAAGCTACAGGCACCCGAGGGGAGGTTAGATTCTCTTGAGTTTTCTGACCGTGAGCTTAGCCTACAGGCATCTCTTCAGTCTGACAATGATGGTTTACAACCTGAAACTAGTAGTTCACTTAGTCCTATTAAGTCTGAGGAGTCCGACTCTCCTTCTGGACTGAGACGTTCAGACAGAAAGAGACAGAAGCCACAACGATTTGCAGATGAACATTTTAATACTGTGTATGCCAATAAGGCTGTTTTTGAGCCAAAAAGCTACAATGATGTTCAGAATTTACCTAAGCACCAAGCTGTAAATTGGTATAAAGCTATGAACTCTGAGATAGCTTCTTTAAAAGAGCATAACACTTGGTTTCTCTGCTCTTAAGAGAGTGGTAATGTACCTTAAACATACTAAACATTATAGGTTGCAGTTTACATCAAGCATTGACAAAGGTTTTGAAATTTTCTGCGATGCATCTCATGCAGTGGAACAAAATAATTGCAGGGGTGTGTCTGGTATGGTGTTTTGTTATAACGGTTGTCCTTTTGAATGGAAGTCCCAGACACAAACCATTATTTGTCTCTCCACAACAGAGAGTGAATTATGTGCATGCGTTCAGGCCACTCGTGATATAGAATGGTATATGCAACTATTTGCAGACCTACAGATGCAAGTAACACTACCAGTGAAAGTTTACCTTGATTCCCAGAGTGGACTCGCTATTCTATGTTCAGAAACCAATACGCAGCGCACTAGAGTCTTAAGATTACGTTTGCAGTCTGTAAAGGAACTAATTGCTGATGAAATGGTTGTATTTAAATATGTTCCAGGTGACAATCAAATTGCAGACATTTTTACTAAAGCACTGCCAAAGGTTTCACATGAAAAACATGTACAAAGTATGCTTTATGTTTTTGTTCCACAATGATGAACCGCAGGGGAAATGTTGAACTGTTTCTTTAAATCTAAAGGTTCATCATTGTTTCACCCAATGTGTATACCTTTAAGGGGCCGGAGCAAGGGCCAGAGTAAACTAATGAGATCCAGCCTTGCAGCTGTGAGGCATAGCAGGTGCTGCTGAGTGCATTGATTAAGCTGTGTTGGGAATTGGCCACAGTATATAAGGAGCAGCACCTAGCTCTGCCTTTTACCCCTGGGGATGGGTTGGTGGTTGGGTCGTGTTTGTTTGTTTGTATTTAGTGATTAAGGAGTTTTTCTTTTTCTTATTAAAACCTTGTTAGTTAATTTTGAGTCCCTTCTTTTTAATGCAAGCTCTCCCCAGCAAGCTCTCTGCGCTACTATACTGCGAAAAGCCAACACATTTTAGCCAATATATATTTCTTAAAGTGAGTCAATCAGCCCATTAAAATTCACTGTCATAAACACATGTTGCAATAAACTGAGCAATAAAGAAGCATCCTGCTAGAATGGGGATTTAGAAAGGATTGATTTCATTTGTTTGAAAGATGAATGGCAATATATATTAAGCCTGTAAGAACTTGACTGATTCCAGGTGGAAACAGTTTAGACTTAGTAGGTGATTTGCTACCAGAAGAGCACTGCTAAATAAGATGTTTATAAATATGACACAACATTAGCAGTTAAAAAATATTTGGTGCCATGTCAAAACATCCTACACTCTGCTCCCGCTGCCCCAGCGATACTTCCTCTGGTGTTGTCCCCTTTGCTTGCCCTATTTCTTTTTATATTGAAGGTATATCTGTTCTCATATCCAAGTAGGTCTGTGCTGGCAGAGGACCGATGTCCCCTCTGGCTGCCACTGCTTTTCTTACATTGCAGAGGCTCTGGAGGATCATTTTAGGCCTTAAAAACCTGAATTCTGCAACCCATCAACACCCTTCTGGAAATTTAACTTCTGCATGAATGTGCCAGTATGTTAATAGTCTTTCAAATTAGATGCAAAACATGCTGGGGGGAATAGATAGACGACACTTCTGGGATAACAGTGGCTGACATTTGGTCTGGGATAGCTTCTGTAGTTGGCTATTAACCAAACTTCTCTGATGATAGGGAATGTTCATAAACTGTCAAAACTTGTGAGGTTAAGTAGGCAGGAAGTTCTGGGAACAGTGAGAAACTAGGGGACCACAGCTCATACGGACTGTAAAGACAATAGGATGAATAGGGTGGTGGTCTCAACAAGGGAACATGTGACAAAAGTAGGCTAGGAAGAACTGGGAGGTGAGGGGGATATGAATATTAATTTGACACAATCAGTCAAATTCTTGGTATAAAACTCTTGCAGGTATTTACATGCGATCTAAACTGCTACTGGTTGGTTTCAATCAGCAATCAATTGTATTTCAGCCGCTCTTCATTTGACTTCAGCAGGCTCAAGACAACCTTGGGGACAGAAGCAGGCACTTCTATTTTAAACAGAGACACACCAAAAGCTTTTTGCTATGAACAGATTAAGCCATGCACAGCTAAATACTTAATGAGACTTGTGAGGGCTGCATTAAACTTGATCTCCCGGCCCTTATGACCCCAACAGATGGTGGTTCTGGTAGACCAATGGAAAGTTGCAGAACTTCATACACCCACCAGCATAAACATACAGATGTTTATTTGATGCAATACTCTTGATAAAAATACACTTGACTCCTGGAAGACAAACCTGATCAGACTTAAGTGTACACTTGCCAGCGTTTCTTCAAAGTCCTGAAACAATACAGATTCTCACTAGTATCTTTCAATGTTGATTCTTTTCTGTGTTTGTCTTATGTATAATGTTGTGGTACCTGAATACGAGAGATGTGAAAATTGCGTATAAACACAGATATACATAAATTTTCACAAACCACTCTATCTGTCTCTTATCTATCTTCATTCGGGTACCACAACAGTAAACATAATATTGACCCAATAGCCTAGTCCAGAAATAACCTTTTTTTAACCTCTGTCCCTGGTGGTTGAACAATGCCCTGTATCGAGTTACTTCTAGGAAAAGAGGTAGGATTAGGTTTCGGTGTTGATCCTTGGCTCAGGTTAAACCCTATATATACACCTGAGCAACAACACTTTGGTAGCTTAAGCAGCACGCAGCGGCGGGAACTGTTTCCCCTTTTACAACTATTCGCGGAGTGTTAAAGAAAAGCGACTACTTTTCCCAGCAAGCTCTGCGGAAGAAAGTCCCGGCCTGGGCTGCTAACCGAGGCTATATAAGCCCCTCGGGCGGCGCGGGTTTCAGACATTTGCCGGTGGCTCTTTCCCTGACGCTGCAGCGCGCCGTTGTCGTTCCCGTTTATTCTTCCTTAGAACGAGCTCCTTTCCGATGAGGCCGAACGAGGCGTCCGAGGCGCCCGCTCTGGCGGCGCGCCTGGAGGAGCTGAAGCGTCGGGCGGCCGAGTGCATCGAGGCGTCGTCGGAGCGGCTGGCCGAGCTGAGCCGCGAGATCTGGAGCCGGCCGGAGCTGGCTTACGAGGAGCGCCAGGCTCACGACGCCCTCGCCCGCTTCTTCACCGGCCTGGCCTCGGGGTCCTCGCCGGCCGGCGCTTGGCAGGTGCAGCGCAGCTACAAGCTGGAGACGGCCTTGCGGGCGGACTGGCAGTGGGGCGCCGAGGGAGACGCCGCGGGGGCTGCTCCTACTCCTGCTGCCGCCGCCGTCGAGGACGGGCAGAAGGCGCCCCTCCGTCTGGGCTTCTTGTGCGAGTACGACGCCCTGCCGGGCATCGGCCACGCCTGCGGCCACAACCTCATCGCCGAAGTGGGCGCCGCCGCTGCGCTGGGCCTGAAGGGCGCCCTGGAGAGCCTCCCCCCGAGCGGAGCCGCCGACGGACTGTCCCGCCACGTCCCCGCCGTCAAGGTGCAGGGTGGGGGGGAGAGGGAGAGAAGCTGCGCCCCGCATCTCCTGCCTTCAACCCACAACCTTTCCGAGCCCCCTCTTTTTCTTTCCTTTTTTGGGGGGTGGGCTCGCTGGGACGCTGCTGTAGTTCTCACCATGCCCCTTCTTTGCGTCTTGTTTTCGCAAAGTGCTCTAGAAAAATCTCTGGAGGTGTATATGCAACTTTGAAATCTATGGGTAAATAAAGAAAGACCCTCCCATAAAGAGAGTGCCACGTCCTGCACCCCGGGTTGCTTTGGTTTTTTGCTGCTCTTCCTGACCCACGTGTCACCTTTGCTTTCAGGTAACCGTGTTGGGCACCCCTGCCGAAGAAGACGGAGGAGGCAAAATTGACTTGATCAAAGCCGGGGCTTTCGATGGTCTGGACGTTGTTTTCATGGCCCATCCGTCCCAAGAAGATGCAGCGTATTTGCCCGACGTAGCAGAACATGAGTGAGTAAACTGGAATGGGAGGCATTGTTTACTTGTCCATTGTAACAAGCCTTTCACTTTTGATCCACTTTTGAGTTACTTGCTTGGCTTTCCAAAGGACACTTGGAACAATTTGTGTAACGTTCTGCTGCTGGTTCTAATAAACTGCTAATGAGCACGTGGTTCTTGTGTGGAGCTGTCAAGCGAAACAAGTTTCTACTTCAGTTAACTTGTATTACGTGAGGTTTGAGTTTTTATACCATAACCGTTAATTCATTATCCTAAAGGGCCCCAGTAAGAAAGGAAGGCTGGGTGGCATTATGAAACAGCTGCCAAGGCCTCTTCTGCCAAAGGTCCCGTTCTTTCTCACTATGCTGTCCAGAAGAAGCTCACCCACAATTCTCCTATGTACTTTTCCTCTTAGCTGTGCACTGGGGAAAGTTGGGGTGATGCGTGAGGAAGATATGAGGACCTCCAAAGCCAACCTGCTCCCAGTAACCAGTCCTTCAGTATGGGTGATGGAGTCCATGCACAGAACACAGGTCTATCTAGCTCGCCTTGCACTACCTGGAGACGCAGGGGATTGAAACTGAAACTTCCTGAATGCAAAGCAGATGCTGTGCCACTGAGTTACTTCCCATCCTCCTTAAGCTATATCCTACCCAGTTATCTGCCAGCGAGTTTTAGTTCCAGAATTGCTACTGTCTACATGTTTTTTACTCCCCTGGTTGTTGGGAGGAGGGGGCAGATAGAGCCTCCATCTAGATTTGGTCCTAAGATCTTCAGTTATTGACCTTATTCTATATATTTACAATTATATGTACATTCTGAGTAAAGTATTGCATGCAAAATTATGTCACTTTGTAGCGAATTACAGCAGGGCTTCATTTTCAGGGACTTTTACTTATTTGAAACATATCTTCTTTATTCAACATCATCTTATTCAAGTTGCCTAATGAGCTTCTGTTTTGTTTTGTTTTGTTTTTAACTCAGTTGGACCAGTGGCTAGGTAACCCTAACAATGATTTTTTAATTTAGTTCAAGGTATAAATTTCATTTCCTGATGTGTGATAGCATTCATGAAACTGCCAACTTTATTGGAATAGGAGATGCTGCAGTTTAACAAACACCCTTCCACCCACAATTTGTTTTACTGTTTATACATAGTTGTTAATATATTTGGACGGAACCATTATTGGGAGTAGAGATGGTGCTGGGTGTTTTTGAAGTCATTCTGTTTAGTTGGAAGCAGTTCTGGTTATACAATCTTGCTTCATGTGATTATTAAGAGTTTGTTTCAGCTGATCTCATTACAGAACATCTCCAGAAATTAGATCTGGTGTTTGCCTGCAGTATAGACCTAAATGTCTTGTGACTCAAAGCTGTACAGTTGAGTGTTAAAAACTTTTATATTTCCTTTCACATTTCTGCAAAGATGACCACACATAGGCATATTAAGAAAAAGTATAACTGGTGTTCGGCTGTATACAATTTAGATTGTATATAGATTTGAATACAGTGGTACCTCTGGTCACGAACTTAATTCGTTCTGGAGGTCTGCTCTCAACTCGAAACCGTTCTTAACCTGAGGCGCGCTTTCACTAATGGGGCCTCCTGCGCGCCTCTGGAGCGTGATTTCTGCAACCAGGAGCACCTACTTCCAGGATAGCAGAGCTTGTAACCCGAAGTGTTCACAAGAGGGACGCTTTGTAACCAGAGGTGGTACTGTACATTGTACTGTTCTTAAAAGTTTCTGGCAGTTAACACACCAACCCAGAAATGCAGAGTGCATTCTGTTTTTCGTTTTGTTGGTATTCTGTTTTTTGACTGCCTTTCTGCCATAGTGAAGTTCACACCCAGGGTATGATGGCTATGTTGACATCTCAGTAGCCTTCTGTATCAGGAAAGCAGTGGTGTGTTGCAGATATTGCAATGACAAACAAGGTATATTTGTCAAATAAAATTCCTTCGCAAAAGTCGTGATTTTCACCCCAAATTGTTTTTTTTTTAAATAGAAAGGCTCATCTTAAGCCACTCAGGGCACATTTGTGACTGAAGAGCAGGATAAAAATTCTTTAAATAAATAAAAGGTGTGGCTTCATTTCACCACCTAGCTCTCATTGGATCACTAGTAAATATTACAAGCTTCAAGTGCATTTCCTCATCATTGTTAGAGATGGCTTTCCATTTTTGAAGCGAGCTGACCAGCACAGATGATTTCTTCTGACTAGAGGTGGAAGAACACTTCCTCACTTATTTTGAAAATCACACAACATCTTTATAGAGACTAAGATGAGATTCCTTCCCCCCATTGACCCCCAATATGTGTGGTAGGGATGTTATCCCTTCATAGAAAGTTAGTACAGCTTCTTCAGTTTTGTCTTGACTTAATCTTCCTTTGTTCTTCATATTGAACAGAATGGGCACAAAATCTAATGCCAGAAGCTATGAGCTTTATAATTAATCGTGGTCTCATGTAACAGATTACTTTAGATCAGTACTAATTCTAATGTTTTCACGTCTTCTTCTGCAGGTGATTCATCAAGTAAAAACACAGCCCTTTGAATTGTCTCCATTTGCAGAACATAATCTTTTTTCCCCTCCGTGGATGCAGTAACACCTGGTGCTTGATCCTCTACTCCTGCACAGTAATAGCAGGATTAGCAGGAAGGGAGGTGGTGGACATCAGTATATGAAGACCAACTGAAAACAGAACTCTGTTTGAAAATGTTTACTTTCAGATGCTTGTATTCTTAGCTTCCATATCCCTGCACATACCAAAACAACTAGTAGGAAAGTTCTATGCATTTACTTCTCAAAATTGACATTGTAGTAATAGGGATATGTTATTTTTGATACATGGGGCAGTATTGAACTTACAGTACAGTACTGAATTCTTGCTTAGAAGTTCAGAGCTCGTTTGAGATTTCCAAGAGAGAACTGTACAAAGCAAGTTTTTGAATGCTACTCATTTTAGGAATTTATACCCCACCTTTCGCATCCATCTCAAAGTGGCTAACACAATTTTTAAAACATAGCAAATAAAATTGAGTCAGAAAATAACACTTAAAGCAGTGATCCAATTAAAAGGGTGGTGTGTATCATAACAGGCCACCAAATGCCATTAGCATTCCAAGCAGACAGAACAGATTTGCCTAAATTGTAATGATGAAGCAACAGTTGAACATATCTTAGAGAAGAGTTACAGCACTGAAAAGGCACTTCTCCCACTAGTCACTCACCTAACTTCAGGGCGCACAGAGAAAGGCCTTTGACAAATAATTGATGGATTCTATCCTAGTTCTTGAGCCAGGCCACCTTAAGTATTTTTACCCAGTTTTCTGTTGAAAAGGCTTCCAGAGCAGATGACATAAGATCAGTAGCAAGATGACCTGCTCACAGGCATGCAGTCTGAAAGACAGTGATATTCAGTGATAGTCATAATATGCTGTAGACCCACTGACAGCAATGGATTTTAGCCTGTTTTAATGGGTCTGGTCTAAATATGGCTTAGTTGGATATCACTCACAGCACAGGAGGGAAAAGAGGGGGCATAGGGAGGGAAGAGGAAAACAAGCAAACTCTGCTACCAATTTATGCCAATACATCATACCTCAGTGAGAGGAGCTGTAGGATTTTATGATTAGCATTTCTGTGTTCAACAGCAGTGTTGAATCAACATTTCCAGCAGCTCTCAGTAGACTGATAGTATAGACCTTTTAACTATATATGCATAAGGATGGAAGAGTACTGGCATTCTGAGCTTAACAACAGTATTCCCTATGATTCAGTTGGGACAGAAGTATGATTCTCTTGTTTCTCTTATCTATAGCATTTATGCTGCTTCTCTATCCTACTTTATATAACTTATGCTGCTGAACTCCATAGCCTGGCATGACCCTAAAAGGCTGGGCTGTCTTTGCATATAGCTTTATAGGTTGCACCTAGCATGTATTGCTGGGGTTATGTTTGGGTCATGTTGGAAGTGGATAGTGCTGATACACAGCATATCCGCATTTATTTATTTAACAATGTTTTTATAACACTTGATTCTAGGAAAACCTCAGCAACAAATATTCTGCACTCTGGAAAACTGTTTGCTGAATTCTTCGTAGTTTTTGGTTGGGAAATGTGTCAGTTTGTCTTCACACAGGACATTGCAAACTGCTGTCTTTACCTTTGGCTTTTGTGTTTGTCCTAACCTTTTCGTTATAATTTCTGTCAAGTTTTATTAAACACATATCACTGTATTTTTGAACAAAGTCTGCACAGTCTCCAAACTTGGCTGCAGCCAAAGAAGAATAGGTTTGCAACAGAATAACTCACACACCCTAGATGATAAATCACGCTTTGAAAATGAAGCCATGTAAGCAAAAGCCTATGCAAGGGTCCCGTGTAATGTGGGACGTTTGGGATTGTTTGCTCACAGTTCATAGTGTGCTTAATACCTGTTTCTAATTAATGATTTTTATTACTAAGCCTCAGGTAGTCATCTTACCTAAGTGTAACTCAAGTTTCCCAAGGTCAGAATAAAGTCATCAGATGTACATATTTAGACTCTTGAGTAGTTGCAATTTGTTGCAGCTGCTTTCATATCTTTATAGATCTCTTAAGATCTTAGGATGAATATGATATATGCCAGAATATGATAGATAACCAGTGTGGTATTGTGGTTAGAGTGCCAAATCTTCACTTGGCTGTGAAGCTCACCAACTCGGCATAACCTGTCACTCAGGGTTGTTGTGAGGGTCGTCTAGAGAGAGAAACGCCTACATCCCTTTGAGCTCATTGGAGGACAGGTGGGAAATACATGTAGTTAGTAAGTAAGTAAGTAAGTAAATACATACATACATACATACATACATGAATGAGGACACTTACTAATCTTTTGATCCCAGCAGGTTTTATAGGCCAAAGTTATAACGGTGCTAGTTCCTTGAACTCTAAATTTTTCATGCTAATTTTTTAACATTGCTTATCAAAATTCAGGTCTTACTTAGTTGTGATTAAATTTTAATTTAGGATTATGTTGGTTTGAACACAGTTCTTTTTCATGAAAATAAACAAGGCAAGGTTTTTAAATTTGTCAGGGATACTGCAATCTGTATAATGCAATTCAGTGGCAGAACTGGCCATCATCTGATCTTTTTAAATTTAGAAAATGCAGCGGTGTTTTTTTAAAAAAGAAAAGATAGAAAACACTGCAGCAGTTATTCAATATTATTGCTAATAGTAAAGCATCTGTTGTGTTCTGTAAATTCTATCATCCTGACAAACCAAATGGTTCTGGCTAAGGCAGCTCAGAATGCATGGAGCTCCTCCATTGAGAATGGTTCCCCCCATTCAGTGGATGAACCATGTATAAATAAACATTTATGTGTACTTCCTTCTCATGAAATGCTTGAATTGTTCTCTATTTGGAAAGGATCTCTGGATAAGGCAACTGTGTTGGGTATTGTAATTGAGGGGAGGTGGTGAACTGAGTTGTCAGGAAATCTCACACCAGTTGATTGCAGTTTGTTATTTGCTTCACGCCTTTTGAAAATGTCTGTTTTCTTAGTTGATTTGTTAAGATATTTCTCTACCAGACACAATTTATTTCTGTCTAATATACTAATATTCTTTATTTCCACAGAAGTTAGTTCCTGTCTTGTATGTACCTATTTCAGTACAAGTGGTCCATAGAAATGTCAGACTTGGTTTTGTGATGACAAAGATCAGCTTTGAGTATCAAAGCTCTGTATTGAATACCTCCTACTCTCAAAACATGTTGGTCTGTTTTTCCAGCAATTATCTTTATAGAGGATTGAGGTTAAAAAAAATCAAACCCCTATATTATAGCATAGACCTTTATCTCATTAGAACTTAAGTTCGTTGAATGAATCCAAAGGGATATTTTTCCTTTCAAAAAGTGTTTAAAAACCAGTGATGGCTTTTATTTCCTAGTGTGACTGTGAAATACTATGGAAAAGCTTCTCATGCTGCTGCTTACCCTTGGGAAGGAGTAAATGCATTAGATGCTGCTGTTCTTGCATACAACAATCTGTCAGTTTTAAGACAGCAAATGAAACCAACATGGAGAGTTCATGGTGAGATGTTCATTAAATCTTATGTCCAGCAAGTAATACTTCAGGCACTGTTTTATAATGTATCTGGCATGTTAACATTAAAATAAAAATGGTTGTTCATGTGCTTAAGTTTTCTGATAAATGTTCAATCTGTTGGTATAGTTGAAAGTTCTTTAAGAGCTATACAACTTTGGTACGGATATGTTCACTTAATAGACTTTGGTCATGTTTTCCCAAAACAATATGTCAGGGTTGTTTGCTTAAGAAACCATATTGTGTGAGCTGCATGCTGGTGTATGCAGCCCATAGGTAATTGAACCCATATAGCAAGATGTCTGAAGTTTGGATTGTGATTTGTTTCACCCTAACAAGCTATGTTTACTTAGTTTGTTGCTGGCAAATTCTCGCTTGTTAGGGAGAACAAACCATGAACCCAAGTTTGGATGTTGCGCTAAACCGATTTTATCTGCTCATACCAGGGGTGGAGTGAAGTCAGAGCAGTCAGGCTCCGTGTATGGTTTAATTAGCCAAGGTTAATGAACGTTCATCAGATGGTGATTGGTTGAGTATTATGATGGCAGACCACTGCAATAATGTGTATTGTAACAGCGAGTCTTCACACATTTGTTTTTCCCCAAATGTGGGTTATCATACCCTGGCAGTTGGTGCAACTCTCTATTTCCTTCCATCTTTTTTATGCTTTGGGGATGCTTATAGGATCTGCCCCTCACCCTTAGTCAGAGGTTAGAACGCATGCTGTGCTAGGCTTGTGTCATCCAGATGTGTAAAGCATACGAGTTACATACTCATAAGTGTCTGTAACTCAAGCTCTGCAGTTCATGCAACTGATACATTTATTAGTGGAGTCCTGGAAAAGGTGATGGTTATATAATTTAATGCTCAAATAGTGTCCTAGTTTAGCTTTTCTATTAAGTGCTAGTTAACTATATATAGGGATTATTGTGAGGATGAGGCACAGTTTTATAAGCTGCAAGGCTGAAGTGCTATGGTCCACACTTGAGTTTTAGCATGTAGTCTATACCTGACCATAATAATATGGGTCTAACTGTAGAAGGATTTCTAGTTTATACAACATCGTTTAAAAATATGTGGCAACTAATCTAGACAGCTAACCAAAGGGATCAAGTTAGCCATAAACACTTGCAATTCATTAACTTGACTGAAGTTAGTTAATAGTGAAAAAGGTTTGGTTTCCATCTGCATGGTAAAGTAACTATTGTTCTAAAAGCCCAATAGGCCCATCAGGCAGTTTTGACCAATCCACAGCTACCTATCCTACACCTCTGGTCCTACCCATGAGGTCAGGTGTGAGGCAGGTAAAGTTGCACCTGGGTCACAGAGGAGATTGGAGGCACTGCTGATGTGTGTTGGGCTGACACTTTGAAACCCTGACTACCAGCTGATTATCAGGCCTTCAAAGCATAGCCCCAACAATCAGCTTTGATCAGCTTCACTCAGGAGTTCCCCATTGGATACCTCTCCACCCTATTGGATAAGCTCTCATCCAGAAGCATCCATATGATTTATGTTGCTGTTTGATTTCCAAAGCAATGGCGTTAATACCTTCCAGATAGAATTATGGGTCACTGTTGTAGTACTTCTGAATACTGCATTAAAAAATATTCTCAGTGGAAGATTCCCCCTCACCCCATATAAACTAAAATGTAAAAGGTTTTGAGCAACTTGCCATCCATAATACTTTCAATTTAAAGTAACATGGTCTTTCTGACTTGTTACTTTTTCTCGTCTTTGTTTCCTCCCATCAAATTTCTGCCCTTGTTAATGTTTATCTGTACTAGAGCTATCAAATAAGAATAGCTAATTGAAAAGAGTGAGGCAAAGTTCATCTCAGTGATGATAAGAAAGGAATGGTATGTCTTCTTGCATTCCCGATTTGTTTTTGTTTTTTTGTGATGTTCCCTTCATAGCACATAGTTGCTGGTTAAACTGGTTGGAGTAGCTCTACTGCTTTTTAACTTTTCCCCCCCATAGGCAAGGTTACCTTGCTGGTCAACATTTATTTTTTTATGTGGTCATGAACGCTAATAGTAATTAGTTTTCTTTGCACAAAACCATTAAATTATTTAAAGCATTTGTGGCCCAGGCAGCACTGCAAGTGATTTGCTGCTTTTCAAGTGATGATTTTCCATTAAAATACTCTTAGCATGTGCATGGTTTAAATCTTACACATTTTTGTATGATGGGCCTTCTTGCTCTTGTGAGCATTGGTACCTTATTGAGGCCAAATTGGATTATGCAACCAGTATCAGAAAAACACTGCACTGCCCTGTCTACATCTTCCCAGCTAGTTTGTGCAGAAACACATGAGAATGGGATTATACCAGCAGTGTACCACTTTGTTTTTCTATAGCTTGTTTATCAACCATATATAAAGATAGCATCTCAAAAGTCTTGTACATATTGAAGCTTAGTCAAAGTGTGCATATTGATGCCACAGCATGGTGCAAGCATGGGCTTGCTCTTTAGAATAATACTTAGAACAATACATTTTGGGATAACGTGTTTTTGTAAGAACTTTGTTGAATCTTAGTGGAAGCAAAGACAACAACTAGTTTTGCTATGCATGGATGCCATTCTCAGGAGCTCTCTTGCGTATTGCCTCTCACCTGTGAGCCAGCCAGTTTTTGCTTAAAGTTAAACCTTTCTATTTCTGTACACTCACTCTGATTTGCTTCATACAACTGTTACATAATGTAAAAGTGATTCTTGGAGCAGGGAAGCTTGCCAGTTTTATGTACATGGCCTAATAAAATTTAGATGGTTTATAAATATTAGATGCAGCTTTCAGATTTACTGCCAATGTTCAGTTACTGTAGTGTAGCAGATGGATTCTGGCAAGTGATTTGAATAGCTCAAGACAACTAAAGAACTATTCAGTTCAGAACAGCAACTATTCCAGGTATATTGAAGGAACCTAAAAATAATTTACTGCCTAAAAATTGCCATAGATTGCAAGCGCATTAGCTCTGGCCACCACTGAGTTATAACAATATTGTAGCAATTCAAACTATTTTAAAACAAAGACTCTGTTCTTGCTGGAGTCATTCAGAACTCAGTCAAACAAGATTCCATTCACGCAAGACTTTTAAGATGGAAATGTATCATACCCCTTTATTCTTGTTTGAAATTCCCAATTGACAGTAGATTCATTTGCCTGGGCAAAATTTCATACATGCATATATAACAGATCAAGAGTTACTTTATTCAAAGTGGTTTCAACCGGAACTTTACTTGAGCTGTTGAGTGATAATTATCATACTTGGAGTAGACTGATTGAAATCAATGGATTTCAATGGGTCTATTGAGTATGATGAATGTCAGCTATTGCCTATTGTGCGTTAGATCTGGGCCAACAGGAAAGCAAACGAACAACCAACACACTTGCTTTTGATTCAGAACCTTCTCTTCTCTGATCTAAAACCTGTTTCTACCATTTGATGACGCTGCACCTTGATAGCACTCTAGTCTCTTTGTAACAAAATTTGAAGAAGGAAAGTGCATATATGGGCAGACAAAGGGTGGCACTGTTTATATTATCCAGGGTGGAAAAGATGGTGTTCTGGAATTTTGTCCCCCTTACCCATTTCAAATGCTTGCACAAAAAATGCTCCTTAAAATGGATACTATTTAAGAGTTTGAAATATTTTCATTTCTTATCCCTTTCTCTTGATCTGCTCATGGGCAGCTGGTGTTGTATAACCCGCTACTTTAGTGTTCTTCCACCATGCACTACGTGGAAGAAAAAAGCCAAAAAAAAAGATGTTAGGAGGTGTACTGTTCAAAACTGATGCCTAACGTGGTTAAGCAAAGTTGAATTATGCCACAAAACATGTTAAATTGTTCAGCTTTAATTTATACTTTAGACTTTTCTCCAGAGGTTAGAATATGAAATGGATGTTTTTACGCCTTGACTTCTGGTCTAGTAAATATATTCAGCCTCTGTTACTGCTCCCTTAATCCCCCTTGTTCCAATGCCATCTAGTTTTATTTCATCCTGAAAGACAACAGATGAATAACTGAGAAGAACGTGAATGCAAATCTTGGTGGGTTTTTTTATTGAAATCAAATAAAATTTCAAGACACAAGGTTTTGTTTTTTTCTTAAAGAAAGCAAGAAAATCTGTTTTTGTTCCCGCATCTGCTGGAGAGTTGGCTCAGGTGCAGAAACTAGTGTGGCTTTCCTGTTTTAGCCAGAAGCCTCAGAAACCTACTTCTAAAGTTCTGATTTCAGTAACACAGTTCTTCCTTCTTTTAGGTATAATCAAGAATGGAGGTGTGAAACCTAATATCATCCCTTCTTATGCTGAATTAGAATTTTACTTGCGTGCTCCTTCATTAAAAGAACTCTCCGTCCTGACAGAAAAAGCAGAGAACTGCTTTAAATCTGCAGCCCTGGCCACAGGGTGTGAAGTAAGGTTCATAAAGATTTATTTTGCTTTTAAGTGACAATATGAGCTGACTAATAATGATAATATTATTATTTGTGCCCTACCTGTTTGACTATTGCCCTAGCCACTCTCTGGATGACTTCTTGGCCAAACCACCCAGGACCTATTGAGTGATTTTAGTTGAAAGAAGCATAACATCTACATGTCAGCTTGCCCTCTGACAGTTTCCTCCTATAGTTGTGGTTCCAAGTAGGCTAGATTGGGGTGATTAGGCCGGTCAAGATGTTTGAAATGGTCCAGTCACCTCTGTCTTTCTCTCATTGCAGTGCTTGGAGAAAAAGTTTCAGCTCAGTGCTGCAGTGGGAACGAATGTGTTTCCATATGTATGTGTGTGTATGTAAGTGGCGGTCTGTGTGTGGTGAGAGCAGGGTGTGCTTGGCCATGACCACAACTGGCATGTGGCCCTCAGAGGATTGGCCTCAACCCTCAGGCTGAAAAGGTTTATCCATCTCTGAACTAAAACCCTGATCCCGTTGAACTAACATCTCAGCATAGCTGATATTTTGGACTTTGCCTCAACTTTGTCAAGTCTTGGTTCTCAAAAGTGCAAACATACCCGAGTAAGAGCGACCTTTCACATGCTTTTAAATGCACAAGGACTCAGCATTGGGCTGTTTTTCTTTTCTTTTTCTTTTTTTTTAAAAAGCTTCCTTTCTCACTGAACAATTTCTAAGTACTTTTCCTTCTTTGGTATTTTCTTTAAATCATAAAAGTAGTGAGGAGCCAAAGGGGATTAACCCTGCTTCTAAAAGTTCTACTTCAAAGTAATTTCCAACCGGAGCTCACTTCCATATTCAGTTGGAACTCGCTTCCAAGAATTTACACAATCTTGGCTGTGTGTTTTTTTCCATTTGGCATCTTTGGAAGCTGACATTCCACATTTCTAATTTATCCTGTTTTGCAAGAAGCTTGCAGTTGTCTAAGGGCAGGAAGCAGAAAATTGCTTGCTTGTTCTAGGAGATAATGCCACATTCATGCTTTGTATAAATAGGATGTGAAATGCCGAAGAAAGCTAATTAGTTCCTAAAAGTGTAATCCTTTGCATGTTTACTTTGAAGTCAGCCACACTGTGAATTGCAGCTTGTTCTCAGGTAAGTATGTTTCAGATTTCAGCTTAACACTAAGTCCTATGCATTTTTGAGAGTAAGCCCCTTTGAGTTCAGTGGGACTGACCTGTGTAAGAAAAATAGGGTTGAGTTGGAGGCCCTTTGGTTTAGACTTTATCTGGTATTTTTGTGTCAAAGCAAATGAATATTTTTCTTCTCTAGATGGAATTAAAAGGTGGTGCAAATGATTACTACAACGTACTTCCTAACAAGAGCCTGGAAAAAGCTTACATTGAAAATGGGAAGAAACTTGGCATGGAGTTCATCCCAGAAGATAACTTGACTGGGCTGTCAGGTAATAAATAATAAAACATCCACGCGCTTACATTTATCAGGTTGGCTTTTATTCCTTTTCTATGCATTTCTGGTTGGTTTGTTTGTTTTACTGGAAAATACATTTATAAATCTTTTAAGAATTTCCCAACAATTGGGAAATCTGATCAGTTTTTATATTTTAGTGTATCAGAACATGTATCGCTAGGTGAATGCAGAAACAAATTTGAAGGGAATTTGAATTCGGTAAGGGAGAATGTAATGGGGCTGTTCTGAAACTTCAATCACACACTTAAATTCATCTTCTTTAAAGCATGGTAACCAGCACATGTTCAGAAGAACCTGCTTAAAATGTCTACCTTTTTTCCATATACTTATTTTCTTGTAATACTCTTAGCATTTTGTCCAACTTGATCCATGAAGTAAGGACAGGTTGAGTTAAATGGGCAGTAAACAGTGTTGCTGTGGTTTTGCCATTCCATAGTATCTGTTCTTTATCATAAACCAACTTAGGATGTAGAATTCAAGGGCAGTGGATACTCTACTGTCCATCAACATGCAAGGGATAGGATTGGTAGTCTCTAAGTTAAACTACTGTAGATTGGGGTAATAGGCAACTGGGCGTATTTGACGACCCCCCAAATTAGCAGCTGCAATTTGGGGATTTGTCTTCTAAGCCCAGTCGCCTAATACGTTGGGCAGCAACAGGGGGCGGGCTCAGCTCCACGCCGAGAGAAAGCCACCCAGCGTGGAGCTGAGCCCGCCGCCCGCTGCTGCTGCTTCTGAAGCAGCAACAGGGGACGGGCTGTGCGCCAGACGGCTTTCTCCCGGCGCAGAGCTGAGCCCGCTGCTGCTGTTTTGGAGCTGCCGCAGCAGCAGCAGAGGATGGGCTCTGCTCCGTGCCGCCCATACCCAGCGTATAAGGCGACCCCCGACTTTGGAGAAGATTTTCCGGGGTTCAAAAGTCGCCTTATACTCCGGAATCTATGGTATTATTTCAGGACTGCTTGATCTTGATACTGCAGAAAGGAAAAATCCAGTTTATGTGCGTGCTATTTATGTATATCACCTTTTCTCCAGAACTGTCTTTTCCCCCTCTTTAAGAGGGGAATTTATGTGAGGAATTGTTGAACTGTTACTTAAGAAAACTAAATTCTCTCAATGAAAACCTCCATTCTGCTGTTGGAATCATTTCTGCATTCTGTTTATTTTAACTTGGCAAAGTGAAACATTTATGTTTGGGAGCTACCTAATGTACTTGAAAAATGCATTGTGAAATTGGCCTGATTCTGCATCTTATAATTTATCAACCTTCATTGCTAATCCCAAAATATTTATTTTACACCTAAAAAAACCCCCACAACCTGTTGCCTTTGTCTGTGTTATGTGCTCTTTTCTCTGTCATACTTTCTCATGCTGTGGGACAAGAGCTGAGTGTCCTGCACAGATTTTTTTCATTTCACTTCATTTCCATTGCCTTTGGGTACCTCCATATCACTCTCTTTGTCCAGTTCTACAGTTTTGCAGTCAATAAATAAGTAACTTTGTGATCCTGACATTTGGAACAGTATAATGCAAAATGAACAAATGTGCCTAGTTGCACTGTTCCACTTGTAAGCTGCTTTCTTTGTATGAGATCTGAATTATGATATTGCTGCAGAGCTGAGCAGTACTTACATATATTCCTTTTGGTAGCCTGATCTGATACATTTAAAACTACCTTTTCCTAGGTTCTACTGATTTTGGGAATGTTACCTTCGTGGTTCCTGGGATTCATCCTTATTTTTATATTGGGTCTGATGCACTAAACCATACTGAGCAGTACACGACAGCTGCAGGTTAGTGAGTTTTATTTGTGTGTGTGTGTATACATGTATTTCTCCTCCCCCCCCCCCCCAAAAAAAAATACAAGAACCCTAAGATGGAAATTACATTGAGTTAAAGGTTTTCCCCAGCTGGCCTATGTTTAGTGCAGCTGAATGGAACATTAAATTGTTCTGGATTGGAATTAATGTGTCTTACCTATGTTTCTGTGATTATTCTTACTAGGTCTTGGACATTTGTGTACTGTGTTCCTAGGAATAGTCAGTAATAAATATTTATTTGTTTATTTGCAAAAATTCTTAAGTTGTCCTTTACCATATGGTCCCTGAGTGGGTTATAATATAATATACTGTACAATAATAAGATAAAATTGCAATGACAAATAAAACTGTTCAAGCCAGCACTTCAGTGGTTGAAATCAGTCAAATTTTCAGAGGTTGTTCTCTTGAAGTCTGTGCTACACTATTCCAAAAGTCTTGGCTTTTTTTATTGCAGCTGAAGCAACTGGAAATCTTGATGCCTTGCTAGCTGACTAACACTAGCAAGAGCAAGCACAGGTCTCTCAATGTGCTGCTGGCTTAAATCAATCTTTATAGGGTTTTTTGTTTTTTGTTTTTTTAATAAGCTAACCTAACCTTCTGGTGGTCAGGTGTGGATAACTTGTTGAACTCTCTCATGCAGATATGCATCTTAAGATCCAGTGATACTCCTACTATGAGAAGTATGTTTGTGGCAGAAATTATGATAGGGAAGAAACACTATAAATGTCCACATTTGGGACTTTGATTTATTCACAAGAAGCAATAACTTCAGGCTTACAATGAGCCTGAATTTCTTCTATGAAACACATATTTATGCTAGATGCACTGAAACTGAAAGGTGTGCATTTTAATGCAGGAAAGGAAAACATAAAGCTACTTAGGAGAAGAGAGTATCTTTTTATTCCCAGGGTAATTCAAATTGAATTGTTTTGGAAGGGGAAATGGCCTTTACAAATCCCTTCAGTTATGGTATAGCTATACAGTAAATCCCTTCAGTCTTGAATGTGCTGCCTAGCTCTTGGTAAGACCTGCTCCTGTGGCCATTTCTGAAGGCAGCAGACCATCTTAAATTAACTTAAAAAATGGTGGGTTATTTCTCTTTGATCCAGCAGGCGCTTCTGTTCAGAATGAGGAGGGAATTGGTTTTGCCAGTCCCTCCCCCCGAATGCAGCCCCCTACCGCCACCTCTTTATTGATCGCTTCAGTTCTCATTTGTGGATTTAATTCTTCCTAGGGTCAGAAGAAGCTCAGTTCTATGCCTTGCGAACAGCGAAAGCTTTGGCAATGACTGCTTTGGATGTTGTTTTCAAGCCAGATCTGCTGGAAAAAGTCAGAGAAGACTTCAGACTGGTGAAACTCAAAGAGGAAGGTTACTTGAATATCCCTGAAAATGGAAAGGTGTCTGGTCTTGGTATCGGAGCAGCATGTGCATCACGTTGAAATAGTACAGCATATTACAAATCTAAACATGAAAGAACGTCAATTTTTTTCCCCTCGGAATTCTAGGAAATGTTTAATAGCTGGAAAGATGCTTGATATTTTAAGTGGTGCAACTAAGCGACCTCAGAGTACTTTTAAAATATTGCTATTGTCTGATATCATGTAGTGGTCTTAATTTGGCAGACAAAATGAGTGATTTCTCTGCAGTGATTGAAAATGTGCTGAATATTGCAGCTTTGCATACTTTTGGAAAAACTTTTTAAATGCTATTTACTCTGGTTGGAAAAGAATGTTGGGTTGTCTTCATAGCAGCTGTTCTCTTGCCAAGGAATAGTGAGAAGTGTTGCATGTTTAGCTTATTGTATGCAGAACCAAATGCAATCCACCAGGACAGGCTTAATATGCTTCATAAATCTATATGTATTTGAACTGAAGATACCAAAGGTTAGGTGATGGTTGTTCAAGATGTGCCTAGACTTTCACATTGGAATGGTTTTTCACTCAGTATCTCACAGTCTTTGGTAGCTCAACACTTGAACATACCACACTTTCCTCTTTTGGCCATCTAAATTTTTCTAGAAGGACTATCCTTGTAATCACTTGATATTTATAGGTGGGCTCCTGACCTCTTGTTCTGCACAATTTTCAAATGCTGTATATCCTTTAGTAGTTTTGTGCATAGTATATAATTATACAGCATACAGATACACCAGAAGAAAATAACGTGTATGAAAATGAGTGTCCAGGAATAAGTTTTAAAATGAAACCCAAAACTGAGTTTCTTGTGAAAATTCTTCCTATTTGACACAAATTAAGCAATCACATTGAAGGAGAAGTTAAAGCAGTAGGTAGGGGGTTTGTTTGTTTTTAAGGGTACTGTACAGAATCAAAGAAATACTTGTGCAAACCTGGTATATGAGCCCTGCTTTACTGTTTTATTTATGCATAGTTGCGTTTTGAAAATGAATGGCTCCAGTCCATTAATGTAGCTGCTGTACAAAGTAGATTGGTAGAACTTGTTACGTTTCAAATTCATTTTCCTTTCTGAAATAGAATTGTCCATAATTTTGTCAGTTTCGCCACCAGTTACTCCCCAGGACCCAAGATGTGTACATTGATGACAGAGATGAGTTGAGGAAAGGGGTGATGAATCCTACGGATGTTCGAGTTGATACCCAAGTATTTTGGGTGAGCCTCAAATGCATTTGTGAAGGCTGAATGTTGCCATTGTGAGTTGGGTCAGCAGTAGTGGACTATTTGGGGGCTCGTATGTTGTCTTTCGAGGCAGAGAAAACAGATGTGCTTTTTTCTTGTGCGGAACAAGCAAAAGATGGTGAGAATGTGAATTCTTGGGGCCTTTGGCAGGTAAAAGGTACTTCTCCTGTAGGGGAGGAATGTGATCCTGTATGGGTTGTCTCTGCCCCTCTCTCCACTGGCAGGAAGTAAAACTTTTTTAGAGAATATACCTGGGGCAGGGACAATCCCTTATCTCCATTTCCTGCCAACTCCACTGCAGATCATCAGTCAGCTGCCCAAGGTATGGCAAAAGAGAAGTGGCAGGAACTCTTGGAAGGGATTTTCCTTTGTTGTTTGTTCTACTCCTACTGGAGTAGCTTGACCTGACAAATTCAGAGGCATTTTAGACAACTCACAAGTACCAACTTGTGTGGTGTAGTGGTTAAGAGCGGTATACTCGTAATCTGGTGAACCAGGTTTGCTTCCCCGCTCCTCCACATGCAGCTGCTGGGTGACCTTGGGCTAGTCACACTTCTCTGAAGTCTCTCAGCCCCACTCACCTCACGGAGTGTTTGTTGTGTGGGAGGAAGGGAAGGAGAATGTTAGCCGCTTTGAGACTCCTTCGGGTAGTGATAAAGCGGTATATCAAATCCAAACTCCTCTTCCTCCTCTTCTAACTAGGCTGTCTAGATTATTCTTTGCCTATGATAAGATCAGCTGTCTTCTAATGAAGCTGGTCTTTGTATTTGGCATATATTAATCTGCACACCAAAATTGACTTGAAGTACAATCCTTTGCATGTCTATGCAGAAGTGACTCCCATTCAGTTCAATGGGGTTTACTCCCAGGAAAATGCTGCAGGATTGTAGCCATAATTATGTAACACACCACTGCCTAAGCTGCATTAGTGGTATCATAACGCACCACTGCATGTTACTTAAACTAATAGTAGATAAACATATCTTATGCTGAAAGAAAACACTAATTTCCTGTCCTCTTAAGCATAATGTGAAATTTCCTTTGAAAGTGTTGTAGGGAGCAAACTCTGCACAGAATTTTGTATTCTAGAACAATATAAATGCTGTCTTTATGCCCGCTTGTTTGCCTAAACAATATTCTCTTTGAGGGTCAGATACTTCCATTATTATGTTATTATTTATTCTTTTTGTCTTGCCTTTCTTCTCAATTTTTTCCTGTAAGTTGGTCCAGTAAAAAAGGCTATTCACATTTTGCTGAGTCGGATATAAAAGCTCTACTGGTTTAAATGAATATATTACATTATTTTTATTCATAAACAGAAAGAATTGTAGCAAGCTTAGCAGAACTTAAGGTATATGCATTTCTGACTGAAGCGCACAGATGCTCAAATGCACAAATCTATCTAGGGAGAAACAGAGATGTATATTTTGTACATCACCTGTAGAAACTGTTCTGAAGACAACATTTTGAGCTGCACATTTGAATGTTGGAATGTTTTGCAGCAAATTAACATCCATTAGCAAGCACTGGAAGACCGTGTTAGGAAATTAAGCACAGCACTTACTTTTTCCCACCACCACCAGTGCTGTAAGAAGAGAAGCCGTTTTCTTTTTACCAACGTACAGCTGTTTCCCCAAATGTTGCACTGTCCTAATTTGCCAGGGAACAGAAATCATACACAGCTGAATCATGGGCTAGTTAGTAGGCATAGCAAATTTCAGTATGCATAACTGTATCAAACTTATGCTTCAATACTTTGATCCTGTTAAGAGTTGGGTCAACTTCAAAAGAAAATATTAATCTTACCATGCTGTATTTAGTATTTCAACTTCTTTCATCCAATTAAACACAGTTTTTGCAATAACTCTTCACCTTTTCAGAAGAGGGGGAAAGGCTCTGGAAGGTTGTTTTTCCCTCTAGTAAGCAAGGGCAAGTTGTCCTCAGTGGGATTTGGAGCTGATCAGTACTTGCACTGAAAGGATCAGTGTCTCTTAAGGGTCTTGTTATGTCTCCTCATTCAACTGTGAAAGCTTTGCTTCTGAAAACATTAGTACCAAAGGTGAACTCGATATTTTATTGAGCTCAGGGTTATTTCTGCTCCAACCATATAGCTGTGCAGGTTGCTGCCTAAGCAGGATGCGAGCAAGATACATTGTCTGGCTTCTATTTTCTTGGAGAATGCTGCATATTTCTGATAGTCTTTTAAAAACCTGGCAAAGACTCCTGTTATAGCTTCATAACTTGCTAAAATTGCAATCTCAAAAGGGTTGGATCCAGGCGTGCCACTTGACATGAACAGACTGGAACTAACCCAAGGGTTGCAAGACAGCATGGTTAATGTTGTTATGGACCCATTGGTCTTGGATTGTTGCTCTGAGTGTTCTGTAATGAAAACTCGCTTAGGTGGCAACCGCTGAACAGTGTCATGGGCATTATTTCAATATTTTGCTTACTATTCCAAACTTGATTCCTTGGCAGAGGCCTACTTTGCAAGGAGATCTTGGCTGAGACTTTTAGTGGTAGAAGCCATCCCAACCATACTGTATTCATTATCTGAACATGAAAGAAAAGAGGGAAATTGATTTATTGTGAATTCCTGTGTTTCTTGCATGGTTTTTAATATCACAGTTTTGATTTTGGTTTTTTTAAAAATATATGCATAAATGTTATTTGACAGATCAAACAGCTGGAATCTTGCTACTGTCCTGGGAGAGTACAATTTACCTTTTTTCTGTTTACAAAGCACAATCCAGTGAGAAAAAACAATCAAGCTGTAAGCCACATGGATTGCGCAGCAGTTGCTTTAAAGCTCAAGTGTCAGGAAAAGATCTAGTCTAAGCATAAGGCTACCTGGGTTTCCGGCCAGTCCCATGATCATTGACGGTTATTCTTCATAGCCCTCCGGGGGCTGCGAGGAAGTTCAGGCAGGGGAAGGAGAGGATTTATGCAATTGTATTAAATTATAGTAATTTTGTTTGATTTGTAATAATTTGGAAAATGATAAAAATAATACGATAAACATAAGGCTACCTGGAACCATTTATGCAGCTGCACTCTCATATTAAAAGGGTCTTCTTGAATGTGAGGCTATCCATGCGCAGCATTAGCATGCCATGCCAGCAACCAATGATCAGAGAGGAAGTGCTTTGCATAGGCCTCTTGCACGGATCATTGCTGCATGGAGCACCTGTAGGGATATACGATTTCCATGTACCATGTGGCATGTTGAAATTGTGGGTTAGAGACTGTATCTGAGGTGGTTGAACTTTATGTCTTTTCTTTGTAAGATCAGACGGGTTGGTGTTTGATTTCTTTTGTGTGCGGGTGAGTTGCTAAGGCAGTAAGTCCCATTGGTTTATAATTTCAGAACGCCTTGTCCAGTAACGTTAGTTTTGTTAGTACGCCATTGTTTTTTTCTGTTAATAACGCTGAGGCTTTCTTTACAGTTCTGATTCAGCAGTTATGCAGTGATTCTGTATGCCAGGTTGGACAGACTTTTTGCCAAGTAAGCCATAAGTAAAGTCTGAAGCGTGAGTGCCATTTTTGTATATTCCACAGGACGTATACGGCTCCCCCTTACTAGGAGGTGGCTTTTCATCTAATGTACCAAACTAGATAGTGTGCGCTTCATCACTAGTGCCATTTGTGGCCTCTTACACAATGCACTGCTAAATCCTAGGGTTTTGCACTTTTGCTGTAACCTGAATTAACAAGAAAAGGCAACTTTTTCACTGCTTCCTTAAGTAGAATGCAACTTTACAGTAGACAACAGTTATTCTTGGATCTTAAGTAGGACAAGGACACCAGACAAACGTTTTAGTCAACATTACTTTTAGGCTGCAAAGCTGTTGTAAAGGCATATTTGCTTTTTAGTGTCTTGGCTATTGCTGCTGCACCAAATCTTGTATGCTGTTGAATCTATATATTCAGTTTTGAAGAATGAAGAGCCTGCAACAGCAGGTTGGTAAAAATGTATATGTAGCTGGGATGGTGAATTTACTTGAATAAATGTAACAGCAAACATGCACAAGTATATCTCAAGAGCTGGTGGTTTTCCTTTTTTTTCTACCTTCTAAGGGTTATCTTTGCAAGTGTAATGTTTTGCAGTGAATTCAGGTATTTGAGGAAAAGATACATTCAGGGGCTGAAGCAGCTTCCTGTGCCATCTGTACACAGAATGTTTTGTTTGAATAAAAACTTGAGCTACACTATAAACTATTGCTATAAAAGTACTTTTGCTAAACGTGTTTTATGATTTTCTAGTGAGCCACTGTTGATGCTATCACTTGGTTTTGTACATTCAGCTTTCTTGGTATGCTGTGTGTAAGTACATTCTGGATTGTAAGAATAAAATTGACTTGCACATTATATTGTGTTTCTCAGGTATATCCTAATAAACAAATACGCTACATAAACATAGGAAGAGCCTGGTTAAAGTTAACGAAGACTGCTCATTGTGATAGTTTGGCTGAAGCTGAGAAATTGAGTCCCAGAGAATGCAGAACTATAGGAACTTTAAGGGACAAAACGGAAAAAGTAAGATAAAATAACACTCTTTGGGGATTATGCCTGTGATGTTGGTTTGAGAGCATCATTTAATCAGGCAGGGCAGCTTGCCAAAGAAAGGAATTTGCAATAATTTATTAAATACTCAGCAGCATTCCACATTGTCAAAGGTTACCTGCTGTCAGCTGAATAACCCATAAAGGCAAGAAGATTTATGCAGCTGTATCTTTTTTAAATGTTGAATATTTATCCCCTCTTAATAATTGCTAGAGGCCACTTACAAGGGAACTCATAAAACAGACCATCAGAATAGAGATTGTCAACAAAACTAACGGTAAATGTCTATCTACGAAGTAGCACCACGTGATGATTTAGATGTCACATCAGATAGTAATAAGGCTCCCAGCGGTTTACAGAAACTTGCAAAAAGAGGACTTCCAGAGCTTTCTAAATCTCTGTTGAGGAAGCACATTATGCCTTACATTAAGGCTATTTCATTCATTTATTTGTCATTTAACTTCTCTGGGTGAAAGTTTAAAATAATTTAAAAGCATAAACGGTATGCTCCATTATGAAACAGGCTGGAAACTGCCAAATAACGGAGTATAAATCTCTAGAAATGCAGCAACACACCCCTACTTGGCTGATCATCCTTCACTAAATCCTGTAAGGCCTACAGTACAAATTTTTCAACTGAGCAGCTCAACATACTCTGTATTTTTTTGTGTTTTTTTGTAGCCAGAATGCGCAAGAGGGCAGTTCTGGCACCTCTCAGGTGCGTGCCATTGTGTGCTGGCATGTCCCTGCCTGCGTCTTGCCTTTACCCACTTCTGAGAAGTGCAAAACAAACAATTCAGGTTAAAATGGAAGCTGGCTAGCATGTGCGAGTCTACACTTTTTTTTTAGATCTATGCACCTAGCCCAGCCGCAATTGGTCAAGCTACGGGGCAGGGTCAGTTCATATTTCTTCAATCCATCCTTTGTGTAGCTGCAGGAGTAGACTTTAAACTTTCCAGCTAGGCCTCTACCGTTGCACACACAGACGTTTGTGCGAGGGCCCTTCTGAGCTGCCCTAGCCACCCGCCTGAATCTGAAAGATCGAGGGAGGTAGGAGCGCATTTATTTGACGTGCACCAGAATTGGGTGACCCACAAACCAGGTAGGGAGACAGCTTGCCTGAAACCTTTCTAATTCCTGGATCCAGCACGGATTCAACCTTCCTGGTGATGTTATGGCCTTCTAAATATGGGCCATCAAAGTAACAAAGGAAGTGGCTCTGTGCCAGATAACAAATGGGTAGTTAGAAAGACAAAAGACAGGGTTCAAAGTTGAGTGTGTGCGAGCTAGAAGTTAGGCTAAAGGGTCGCTGGCAAAGTTTGCTTCATGCACCCTCCCCGTTCCACCCTCAGCAAAGTGAGCCAACCACAGAGGATAGTGGCATGCCTGAAGGAGCTGAGGCGGCAGCAGAGATGCCGCTGGTCCCACTGCTGTTGCTGCAACCACCACTGCCACCCCTCTACTTGGGCTACTTCTGTGACTATGATGCGTTCATTTTCCAAGGGCAATGAGGTATGCGATGATGATGATGATGATAGCAATTATGTGTTTCCATTAATTTAGCTCAGTGAAGCTTTCTGGGTATGTTGCTAAACTAATAAATGCATGCTTCTTTTTCGACCTTTAAATGTCACAGAGAAATTCTGGTGCTTCTTAGTTGCCTAGTGAGCTTGAAGAAGTTAAGCTTTCTTCTTGTGTAGTGATGCCTTCAAGCTTGTCTGCCTTAGCCATTTTGACAGATGAAGTTTAAAGGTCAAATTGAAAATCTTACCTGCTCATTCCTGAGTTCTGCAATGTATTGACCACTTGAGATGTGTCGCCAACCATTTTCAATCTTGCCTTGTGCTTTTATAGTGAGATGTTCATTCCAGCAAAAACCACCAAGAGCTTGTAATGTATTAAAATCATTTTCAGTCTTGAACACACAACTCGGTTTGTTTATAACAGTGAACCTCTTGAGCACCTGAGATGTGCAGAAACACTGTACTGTGTTCTCTTAACATAGTTTTTATAAAAATTGCATAAAGGTGCCTAGATAATCCTTTCTTGGAGACACAGTAAAGTTTTCTAACATTTCTGAACTAAAATCTGTTAGACTATATACTTAAACTGGAAGAATTCCATAGGCCATGAAAATTTTAAAAAGACCTTTGTGATCCTGCTTGTTAAGCTATGATGCTGCATATGATCTCTCTTGCAGACTAATTTCGATTGCTTAATAATTAGAGTATTATCAAATGTTAATTTATAAACACAATAGTTTAAATTGCATTCCTGCTTTAGAAACTGTTTTCCATGTCAATATGCCTCAATATGAGAGAGGCACAGGCAACATCCCTGGTAGCTCTGTGAAAATTCCTGTGGAACCTCTTATAGGACATGATATCCAATGGCAGTCATACTCTGAGTAGACCCATTGAAACCAACAGCTTTAATTTAGTTAATCCATTGATTTCACTGCATCTAATCTGATTAACATTGGGTCTCACCCAGGATATTCAGTTTGGGTAAATGTTCAGTAAGTGAGTTTAATCAATGTTATTCCTAATATAACGAACATTGGGCATCCTGATAAGGAAAAAGGTGTAAGAACCTTGTAGGTCCCTGACTTTCCTTAGAGGGTGACATCAACAAGTGACTGATTAGCAATAACATACACACATGCCTGTAAGCCAAAAAAGTAGATGTTTTTACTTGAGAGGAGTCTTGATGGTAAAAGTGTACAGTACACTGTTTAGATTTGCAATTTACACTTAAATAGATAATTTTACAATATTGTATATATTTACAAACTGAAACAAAAATATTAACATGGTCCATCGTTTCTGTAATTGGAACGCAGATATGCTCTAAAATTCCTCTTCCCATCATAGCGACACTGTTACAATATTCTGTACTTTTAAAATGCCTATCACGTATTGTCTTTTGAAATAAAAGCATTTGTCACTTTGCAAATTTTCATTCCTCCCTCTCCCCACTTTTTATTGTTTTGATTGACCATGATGGCCATTTTGAGGCCTGATGAAACTGACAGTTCAGCAGAGATTTCCACTTAGGTCTCAGTATAATAAATCGGAGAGTGCATTGTGTGAATTTCATGTAACAGGAGTATCGAACAGTCTCTATTGTCACATTTTCTTGATGGACATTAATTTCATACAGTTAACACATGTCCCACCCACATGGAAACTGGCTAAAGAAATAACTATGAAAAAATGGACCAGTATATCAGGTTAAATAAAATGTATGCACCTGGAAATATTATTCTGGAATACTTGTCAATGGCATGTGTATCAATCCTCATGCTGCTGTATCTCTGGTTTTTCCTCCTGCTTGAATTCCTTTCTGAGCCAAGTGCCAGCTGAACCATCATTCGGTCTTGTTTATCTCCATTTTCAGACACATACTGTCCCAGTTCATTCACCTCCCCGTCGCTATAGCTGCCATCCATCCCCATCAGTTGCCTTGACTGAGGTAGTGTACAAGTGCAAGGAAGCTGTAGAGGAAAGAAGGAAGATAGTTGTACTCAGGGAAAACTGGCAGTTGACATTATTGGAGTGGAGCAATAATGCAGCCTTAAGCTGTTGCTTCTGTGAGGACTCATCTCATCTAACCACAGTTTCTCTTATCTGGCTATGATTTCCTGCATTATTAGTAGCCAGGATAGCTGATATAAAGGTAAATTTGTGATAATACACCATACTAGATTTTGAGTTGGCTCTTCCAAATGGTGAGCAGATACATGCTCGCAGAATGGGACCATCTATTATTATTATTATTAGAATTAATATACCACCCTATACTCTAATGCAGCTGAGGAAAGGGTGGAAATTGGGGCACCTCCCCACTTTTGCAAGTGCTTTTCTGTTAATATAGGGCACCATGGACCAAGCCACATTCAGGCTCATTCTATCCAATATGAGATAGTGTGCTTGTGTAGGCTGTATAGCATGAGCATTAAAATTCATGTGAAGAAACTAATGGTTTTTCCAGACCATCCTTCCTATAGTGAGTGCAGTGTTCATCGCTGTGCCAAGACAGCTGTGAAAAATGTGATTTCCATACTAGGAAATGAATTGAAAACTAGTGGGAGCCCACCAAATTGAATGAGTTTAAAAGAAGATTAGACAAATTCTATGAACAGCTACCAGCCACGATGGCTATGTTCCACCTCCACTGTCAGAGGCAACATGCCTCTGAATGCCAGCTGCTGGTAATCACTAGTGGGGAGGGTGCTGCTGCAGTCAGGTTCTGTTTTGGGGCTTTCCACAGGCATCTCGGCCACTGTGATAACAGGATGCTGGCTATTAACCCGATCTAGCAGGCTGCTCTTAACATGGAAACATTCAGAGGTGGCATAGTGAGCTGCACCATTTCTACCTTTTTTTAAAAAAGTTAATATTTGGGCATCTCATGTTGCATGTGTAGATCCAACCCGAGTAAAAAAACCAAAAACTGGTTTGAACATACCCTTGGGTAGAACACAGTTTTACTGTTAGACCCCCATTGTATGTGTGTGTGTGTCTGTCTATCTGTCTGTCTGTCTGATTCATCTTTAGAATCTACACAGCCAGTGCTGGTTTTCCAGGGGGTACTCAAGGGTACGCAGTACAGACACCTCTTTTTTTGTTGTTAAAAAGTGTGGGACTTACTGTAATAACTTCATGGTGAGTACCAGCACCTATTTTTCTAGGGGGGGAGGAAGCACCGTACACAGCCATTTTATCTGCACAGCACCAAATGACGTTACATTTACCTTGTCTCGCAGCTTCCGTTCCTTTCGCTCTTGCACTGTAGTCAAGTAGTTTACTGCTGCGTACTCTAACACCGAAAGGAAGACGAACACAAAACTGACCCAGAGGTAAATGTCCACAGCTTTGATGTAGGAAACCCGAGGCATGGAGGCATTGACGCCCGTGATGATGGTAGACATGGTCAGCACCGTCGTGATCCCTGGAGACATACAATAATCCGTTTGGAGATGTCATTTTGGTGACAAGTTGGCTTTGTTTACCCTAAACAGAGGGCCAAGTGTTTCATTAAGAAATGAAATGCTAGCTTGAGGTGGGCTGCTCTACCTTCTTTGAATGGTGTGCTATCATCTTCCATGCTGTCACCTTTCTCTGGTTGTGGCCTGGTGCAAATTGTGTGCTGGATTGCATGAGCTGATGCATGGATGACCTGTGGGCTGATGGTACAGCCCTTGGACACAGATTTAGACCAAGGCTGCAGTCCTAAACATATTCACTAGGGAGTAAACTGCACTGAAAATGTTAAGTTGTGGGGGAACATATCAGACGACACAACGATTCTTCAAACAGCTCTTGTTTATTCACAAGCCAGAACAGAACTGAGCTGAAGGGTTCAGCCAGTCTGCTTATATAGAGCTCCACTACAACGCAACAGTAACCACTTTCTGTAACTATCCAATCACTGAATGTCACTTTCAATCCCTTATTTGCATATGTGGACCTGAGTGAAAACTATCTAGAGTATCCCCCTGCTGGCCCATTGTGAGAACTTCAGTACATAACAGAAAGCGCTGAGGTTTACTTCTGGGTTGGATTGCAGTGCAGACCAGGAATCCAAAGCACAATTACCTAGAGGCCTCATTTAACTTAGAATCAGTTCTCTGCAGATTGTGCTGTAAACTATTCAGTCTCGCAAGGAAGGATGGATAAATCTGACTTTCCAGTTTGTTTCACACGTTTTAAATCTAAGCTATGATTACATTCCGTGCCACTTCCGCATTCCATTTGAAAAGTATAAATAATTATCTAAAGGACAGGACATTCCTCCATATTTAAGTTATGGATCGAAATAGCGGTGATGCACAACAAGAAGGTAAATAGGCAGATGACCACAAAATGTGACAATCTGAAGTCACAGTAGTGCATAATTACCCCTTAGCCAGGGGCCACAACCCTGTATTCGTTACCAATCAATTAATATTGGTCAGAACCAAATAGCTTTGCATATGCAGTTTAATCACTGCTGAAAGTGTGAGTGCAGTGACCACTTTATATCCTATCCCTTTGAGTGAAGACTTTTCTCTCATCATTTACATCAGCAAAGAAAGATTTCCCTGCTTGGGCTTTGGCAGAATCCTGCTTTGTGAGAGAAAGAGCAAAAGGTCCAGGAGCTAATACCGTCTCCTTTGGAGTCTATGATGTCACATGCAGTGCTGCAAATATACACTACTCAAACTCTCTCAAGATACTACGCCATAAACCCCTGCTTATTTCCTAATGGGCATGAATTCATTGGACTCTGTAGGCTAGAGAATACAACTGTAACATCAGAAGCAATGAATTGGGAAGGGAAGAGAGAACTAGGAGGTCCAAATGCAAATTTAATAAATAATAATCAGAGAAGATAATCACAGCTATGCCTACTGATGGAGCCACTGAAATGTTAAAATATAATTTTCCACTCAATGCTTCATACTCTGCAAATATTACTGATATTATTTCTCTATTTTACATTGCTTTCTGAGCATTTAGCTCAGAAAAGTGACTAATAAATAAGCAATTCTTAGCCTATTTCTACAGTGCCATCCATGAATGTGGATGCATCCAGGCCTCCACCTGCCATAGACCCCCATGGCCAGGTAATACTCCCCCAACAAATAGGAGAAGGGAGTGAGAAACAGTCTCAGACATTGCAATGTCACCTGCTGTTCAGAGAGACCCTCCTGGATTGGCATTGCTATAAAAAGAGCAGGTCAGACACAGCAAGGTTTGGTTTGTTTACCTAAGGGAACTCTTGCAGGCACAGCTCTGCGGTCTATCCAAAATGACACCCAGGACAGCATGACCATCAGAGTGGCAGGGAAATAGGTCTGCAGTAAGAAGAAGAAGATATGCCGGCGTAAAGTGAAGTTGATGTAGAGGCGGTTGTACCAGCCTACAGGAGACAAAGAAGGTAGAAGTCAATCACAAAAGCCCACATCCACACCGTACATTTAAAGTGATCTTGTACCACTTTAACAGTCATTGCATTTTCCCCAAAAATCTTGGGAACTGTAGTTTATGAAGGGTGCTGACCTTGTATAACTACAACTATCCAAACGTTTTGCACACCTTAGATGTACTCCTCAATAACAGAGACTTCAAAATAGCAGTCCCCAAAGATGACTACTATGTTGTTTGCATGGTGGTGGTAATCATCACTTGGTAGCAATAGTACTTTGAAGCTTTTACTGTACAGCAACTCCTTTCTAATCAGCCGAAAAGCAGTTGCTACAGGATGAGATTATCACCCTGTTAATAATAAGCTCTTTGAATTAACCCCGTACCAAAGATACTGGGTTACAGCATTGTGCACAAACCCAAATTTGGGGTCCAGCAGCACAATCTGGCATCGGCTGCCGAGCCCTTTGCAGGGAAGACAACGTGTGACATGATGCCACAGCCTCTCTGGCAAGTCCAAAGACAGCTTCTCCAAGTAGCGATCAAACCTATTCCCATAAAAATCAACAATAATTGAGCCTTGTCCAGGCTTTATTGTCAAAATTCACTCACCTGTGCTGCTATAAAAGGCAAGTTTGGTGGTAGTGTGAAACTCTTGTATGAGGAACTGGGATAGCGATATCCTCTCATCTGTTTTCAGGGAGTCGTTGCCATTCTTCCAGTACAGCATGAGATCATCTTCAGTGTAAGCATCTAGAGAGGGAGGAAATATTAACTCATTTATTGTAATGAAGCCAGTTGGCACTGTGGCCTAAGTCGCGTACCGAATGCTATCTTACTGTCAACAGATATACACCATATAGTCCAGTGACAGGATTTTATTTTCTATTTAATATGAGCTCTTATTTACTTTTCTCTCATTTAAGTGAATAGCTGCTGTTGACATATATGAGAATGAGGAAAGGACCTGAGAGCAGACTCTTTAACATCAATGTTGGGGGGTGGGGGACATGTATTGCCTCTGCTTCTCCGCAATTCCCAGTTTCACCTCTGAAAATATCATCCACTTCTTTTTTAATCAAGTGAAAGCAAAAGGTGGGCAGCTGTTAATTTACAAATTTTTACATTAATAATTTTACTTACTACTTTTTTTGCACAATGCTTTGCGAACCCAGTAATTAGCCACAACAAGAGATAAGAAAACAAGGGACACTGTACTGTCTGTAGATTGTTTGCTGGAGTATAAGCAACATTAAAAAACACACCAATATAATTATTATTTTAGGCTCTCATCATCCAATCTAGTCTATTTTAGGCCCTCGCCATCCAATCTAGTCACAGACCTGCAAGGGCCATGACTAGCAGGGGCAATAGAGGAGGGAGTTTGTACTCGGTCTCCTTTTGCAAGAGGGCTTTACTGAAATTAAAGTAGTCACAGAGAAGAAGCAGGGTGTTTGTTCCTATATCTTTGTAAGCAAAAGAAAAAAAGAATTGTTGGACAATTCATTGTGAGCTGTGCTCACTCTTCTTAGGGCAGCAGTACCAATTATGTGCGCACAGCACTCATGCTGAGGTTGCATAATTTCTCCAGCACACAGCTATGGAAAGCACAGGAACACCCTTTCAGAATAAAAGCACACAACCCCTATTTTGAAACAAAATGTGAAGCATCAGCATTCGGCCTTCTTCAGAGATCCCGTTTACTTACAGCTTTCAATTTCCAGTGAACACGTTTGTGTGTCAAGGGGAAAGCGACTAAAATCCATGTTACACATAGCTGTTACAGTAACCCTAGAAACAGAATAAGCATATTTAAAATGTCTTCCTTTTACATGATTTAAAAGCCACATATTTTAAAAAAAAAACACAAAGCAGGAATAATAGATGCATGCCTAGTTCGTAACACTTTCACATGTTTCAAGTCCGTACAATTCTTTATATATGGAGAAGTAATTCCTTTGCATTCAACTAGGCTCACTCCCTAAGGCTATAGTCCTCTGCACATATACTTAGGAGCAGGGGCGCCGGCTCCTGGGGACCAAGGCACTGTGGGGACCCCTATCTCTTTTTTGAGAGGGTGGGGCCCCCTCAATATTCAGAGGGCCCTATGCATGACATCAGGACATTGTATGATGTGTGTGACATCAAGATGTTGCTTCGGGGCCCCTCAATCATTTGGAGAAGCTGGCGCTTCTGCCTAGATGTCCCAGTGAAAGTACGTCTCATTCAACATGCACAAGGTAGGCTGTGTTGACTCATGGGGTCTTACTTCTGAATTAACAGGTCTGGCTTGCACTGAAAAGAAGTGAACCAGATTTGTGGTGGGAGGTACCATGCTGACTGAGGAGCAAAAAAGGGTTGTCTTACACAAACCAAACTTGGCACATGTGGATCCCCAAAGCAGGACAACACCCAGACAACACTGTCAGGAGACCTTTGCCATTCAAGTTGTGAAATTGACTGATAACAAATATTATGCTTACTTATCTCGAGTGAATCTAACCCCTGACATTCCAGCGTAAGGTCCACTGCTGAGATCTGGAGCACCCTTGCCCTGCTTCTCCTCCTTGCAGTTGCTATTGCTAAATCTGCAAGCAGTGACAAATGCAAAAGAGAAGGAACAGCAGCATCTCATTTTGGGCGGTGTGAAGAGTGGGCCCAGAGGGAGACCCAAGGGAATGGGCAGTGATGTCCGTGGCAAAGGAGAGGGTCCCCTGAGAGCATCGTTCTCAAGGGCCCCTCTAAATCTGAAGCTGACAATGGCTCCGTCCACCAGATGACTCCACATACACAAAGTCATCTGTTATTCTGAACTTGGATAATGTTAGTGGCACAAACTTGTGATACGTCTTGATCTGGGTTACACCCACTGAGAATTCATGCACACAGCTGTATAATAAACGAAGTCAGCATGCTTGCAGAAGCTCAACCAAGCATTTTTGTGGATTTCACCTTACCTCAAGCTGTAAAGCACCTTCCCATCTGGCTGGACCCGGAGCATGACGTTATCTGTGGTGGTGTCGTGGATAAAGGATCGTTTGGAATGCACAAAGAACATATCCGGCACCCAGATCTTTTTCACTAGTCTGCCATCAAAGGTCATGCTTTGGTTGTTGGTACTTGGAAACGATAGCCTTTCATCTTTCCAGTAATGTCTAAGGTAAAGTGTCATGGTGAAGTCCTAGCATAAGCCAGAAATTGAGACAAGGAAAAATTAATTCACATTAAAAAGGTAAAGGAAAAGGACCCCTGACAGTGAAGTCCAGTCGCAAACGACTCTGGGGTTGCGGCGCTCATCTCGCTTTACTGACCGAGGGAGCCGACGTTTGTCCCCAGACAGTTTTTCCGGGTCATGTGGCCAGCATGACTAAGCCGCTTCTGGTGAAACCAGAGCAATGCACAGAAACGCCGTTTACCTTCCCGCCGAAGCGGTACCTATTTATCTACTTGCACTTTGACGTGCTTTCAAACTGCTAGGTTGGCAGGATAAATCACATTACTATTTTTTAATCCATAAATATTTCTTAGTCCAATGTAATAAAGGAAATAAGTTTTACATTGCAATTGTAAGATTCAGGTAGAATGGCAAAGACATCCTACAAGTGTTTGGTTGCCCCCGTTCCATAGTTAAAGATGTGCTGTCTTAAATACAGCATTTTGCCATTGGAATATTGGACTAGATTTGAAACTACTGTACAAATCCATGTCTTAGGTCATACCCAAACCATACATTTAAAGCATTCTTAAACCAATCTAACAGTCATGGTGCTCCCTCCCCCAAGAATCCTGGGAACTATAGTTTGTTAAGAGTGCTGGGAATTGTAGGTCTGTTACCAGGATTCTTTGGAGGAAAAAAAGTGGTTAAAGTGTGTGGTGCGCATGCAGCCTAAGTGTTTTCCACTCAGTAATCTCTTTTCCCACTCCTGACGTGATGTCTGTTTTTCAGAGCAGCCCATTCCATAAAACCTCTTGTTCAGAAAGAACAACCATCCAAGCATGGGCATGACACTTACCATGTCAACCTCTGAAATACTGTCCAAGCTTTCAACTTGTACATCTACTCCAACAGGAATAGCAGGGCCTATAAGAAACACAGCATGCAACGCATCAGAATTGTTTATATGTTTTAAAAAGAGAACATATGAAGAAGTAGTTTGCAGTAGGGCTCTCACAAAGAAGGCAAGCATGCAAAATGGTTTGCTGGCTGCCATGTCTAAGGACACAGGCAGTTACTGCACAGCAAAGGACTCCAAATCATACCTGGGTTATTTGTCATTAGCTGCCAAGAAGTAACTTAGGGGTGAGCTGAACCTTCTAACAACGAAACATTAACATTAAAGAGAAGCACACAGTTGCTAGGTGAGATCACAGGCCATTTGCACCTCTGGGCTGGTTCCCAGGCAAACTAGAGGCCTTCAAAGACCAGAGGTCTTCAGATGTTTTAGACTACACTGCAATGCTGGCTGGGGCTGATGGGATATGTAGTCAAAAACATCGGAAGAATACCAGGTTGGCAAAGGCTGGTTTAATATGGAGCAGGTAAACTATGCATTATGTTTTTCCTTAACTAATTAGAGAGGTGGGAGAGCCTGATTCTCGCAGTGAAAGCAACACACAGGAAGCTTATCGTTTACTCCTCCAGCAAGAGAGGATGACGATTGAATGTGACACCCTTACTCACAAAGTAAGAAGCACTGGGGGTCCCCATGGGCAGACCAATATCTAAAAAGCCAGGACATCAAAAATGATAATGATATTGATATATACGCAAAACACTTATGGCTGATTCACACATGCAGGTTCATTACTTAGCTCTCAGTTAGGAACATAGGAACCCGCCTTATACAAAATCAAACCGATGGTCCATCTAGCTCAGTATTGTCTACATAGCTGTGGCTCTCCAGGATGTTAGACAAAAAAAAATCTCCCAGCTCTACCTGGAGATGGCTGAGATTGCACATGGAACCTTCTGCATCCTAAGCAGATGCTCTACCATTGAGCTACAGTCCTTCCCCAGGTGCTATAACCACCTGTCTGCCTCCATCAATAAGTTCCATGTTCAAGGAGAATACGAAAACATGGTTTGAGACATTTGGCATTTGTACAGTCATGATGTTGCAGACACACTTGTTTGAACTCAGCCAAATAGGTGTACCACTTTCCACTTTTTATACTTAGGAGATAAATATTAGAATTTCAATTTCAGCAAAGATTATCTTAGTAAAATGCATACATAAATCCTCCTACATGAGTTAATAATGCAATTACAGAACATGAGATTTGCTAAAAGCATAAAGGTTGTTCATGAACAGTGCTGGACAAAAAAACCCCAGCCTTTTACAACTAATTGAACTTGTATTGTGCATATTGCGCATGTAGTAACAATGAGCTTCCCTCATCAAGGGGTAAAATAGTACCGGTAGTTTGGATTTGAATGACCATCTGTCAGCCAGGAAAGGGTAGATAAATTACAACATTCTTTAATCTGGTGGGGCATAAGAAAGCATGTTTTCCTAATCCTCTGTCCTAAAAGCTTGGATTTTGTATAGCACGCAACCACAATGCTGGAACTAAAACATTAACCTGGAGCAATCTAAAATATTCTTTCTGTAGTGAAAACGCTAGATCAGCAAAATGGTGCATTAGTTGATGATATATTATACATATTACGGCTGGGGAACCATTTCCAATTTGATAGTTTTATTCCCTTCTGGGCAACATTCAAGGGGCCACATGGTGGTGGTGAGCAGGGCTGGAGATAAAAGTGGGTGAAGCAAGAAATGTAAATTTTACTCTTGTACAGTAGGCTAGTTTCTGCAAACACCCACAGGCCCCTCTGAGTTCTCCATCCAGGCAGCCAAGAGGCATTATCAGTCTTCAAAGGCACATTCCAGCCAGGCAAAAACACTCGAGAAGGGTATGAAGCCGGGCAGGTGAGAGGTGGGGCCTGAGGAGGGAGTGGGGCGTCAGGCAACTCCCAAAGGCCAGATAGGTAAGGCTTACAGGGCTGCATTTGGCCCCAAGGCCTCAAGTTCCTCACCTCTAAAATAAACGATTGTGCACGTACAGACACAGTTGCTGTGAAATAAAGCCTTGGGATTTCACTGCCATCTGCAGAGAAATACGACCCAACCAGGCAGTAAGGTTCAGCTTAATATCATGAAATTTATTTTTAATAGAAGGCATGTCCATTTTTAGAACAGGCATGCCTATTTTTTTGTATTCTCAGGATTCTGTTTTTGTATACTCAGTATACTCTGCTCTATTCCTCAAACACTCCTCCCGTCAAAGTGTATTTTGCCAGTTTTGCCAGTCACGCTTCTGGTCTTCATTTCAAATAAATGCTTATCCTGCAACTTCCTGGTGTTCGTGTAACAAATGTTATTGTGGGGTAGGGGGTTGTCCTGTTTCTGCTGCACTGTTGCTCTTTCAGACAGCAATAATATAATAGCATTGGGGAAGGAAAGCACAAAGGAAATGGATTTAATCCAACATGTGCAACAGAATACGTCCACAATAAAATACCAGTCTGGAGGGGTCCTAAGACTTCCATTTATAATTTAAGTTTATGAGGGAATTGTACTTATCTGCACATAACATTGTACTTAAAAAAATATTCTCTGGCAATTCAGATAGGCCAATAAGCTTGCAAGAGATAGGCTGCAGAAACAAACAAAAGCTCATTGTTCCTAAGCTTTTCAAAAAGGCAGCTGCCCATCAGTTAAGAGAGACGAACTAGCCAGCAAAGCCAAATAAACGTCACATTTAAACCACCATCCGTAATAACCCTCAAGCAAAGGGCAGTTCTTATGTTCTTATATGAGGAACTGAAGGGACTTTAGCACAACAGGAACGTTTACTGAGCTAAATAAGGTCACAGACAAATTTGTGGCTTAATTTCAGTCAGGCGTCTGAACCCGTTTTAAAAACCAGAGCTGAGCCCTTCAATACAGAAATAAGAAAAAGCGCCACAGAAAATACTCTTCCCTATTGCCCTCAAAATACCCTTTTCCTCCCACATCTGGGATCAGAGGAGGAGGGCACTGATTCACTCTCTTTAAAAAATATATTACTTGAGTTTTATCAAAATATAACCACTCAAGCAAACAAGCTGCATCAGTTGCTTGTCACATTTCCCCCCCCCCCACCCTCTGCGACCATCTGGTTTCATCCTTAACACAAGGGGGAGGAGCCTGTAGTATTCCAGGTGCTATTGGACTCCAATTCCCATCATCCCCAACTAGTATGGTCAATGAAGCAGGGAGTGATGGGAACTGTAACCTGACAACATATGGACAGCCACAGGTTCTCCACCCCTGCTTTAACAACTTAATGGCAGGCAGGAATTCAACGTGCACAGATCTTGTCAGCGTCAGGATGCAGCAAGAGAGGAAGCTGCACTTATTATATTTCTGCCTGCCCTGGCGTTAACTAAATGCACAGTGACTCTGTGAGGGTAGTCAGGGCCGGGCTGCTCATGAGGTTGGCTGAGGCAGCACCTCAGGGGGCAGAATGCCAAGAGGCGGCCTGCCCATCCTGCTTTCTCCACCGCTGGCAGAGAAGAGGCAGGGGCACTGGCTTCCAGGGAGACCTCACAAGATCCCGTGCGCTCCGTGTGATCTTGCCAGAACCCGCCATCACTGCTGCTGCCACACGGATGCTGCCACATGACCCAGGTAAGGGAGGCTCTGGTGATGCGGAATGACACCTTCCTGTTTTGCCTCAGGCGGCAAAGTAGGACATGCCACTCCTGAGGGGAGTGCATGAAAGCTAAACTTCAGGGTGAAAGCAAGGGAACACCTTTACCTGTAGATATTGACTATTCCTATAGATTTCTTTTATTTAAAAAAATCACTAAGAGGTGTTTTGAAGAAAACACAGAGAGGAAAAGAGAATATCAACAGAAGTTTACATGTCGTACCTCCAAAACCTGGCCGCATGCTGAAGTCATGGTCATCTATTCTCAGAAGTTGCTCTGACTTTGTAAGTGGTGATTTGGTGATATCAGGACTTCGTTTCAATATTGGACTATGTGGAGAAAGAGAAAAGCACAATTACACAACCGTACTACTGCACTATTCCTTAATGTGGGTTCTCCAGGGGGCTCACAGAACACCAATCTGATGTGTGGAGACACAAATCAAGTAATTGTATTGGTTAAATGCCTAAAAAATAGTCCAGCCCCAATATTTCCTAGAGTGGTGGATAACCTCGCTGAGTTCATTGGCAGTTCAATCCTATGCCTGTTTTCTCAGAAGTAAGTTCCGCGGTGTTCAATGGAACCTCCTCTCAGAAAAGAGCATATAAGATTACAGACTGAAAGGCATGAGGAGATGAAATGACATTTGACATGTCACTGACTTCATCTCCTCCAGCTCTGCTCAAGTAACTGGACCCACCAACAATCACAGACTAGTAGGGGAGCTATGAAAAACCTTTGAAAAATAACCCCATATGATCTGGTGTATTTTTAGACAGCTAGAGTGATAGGAGCGCTAAAGCACGTTTCAGATTCTTCAGTCCCTATTGAACAAACACAACATTGTGCAGCGTATAGCACACTATCTAATGTATCTTTACCGTAATTGCTAAGTAAACAGGGACAGGGGCAGGGCCAGGAAGCACTGAGAAGTGAATTGTAAGCAAGTCTAAGATAGTTTTGTGACAGGCATTAAAGAAACAATGCTGAAAAGCCAACTGGCTGCAGCCCAAGAGCAAATGTGGCAAGTTGGGAACCCAGCCAGGCCAGAAGCAGGTTTGCAGAGAAAAGGCTTCCATACCTGCTCCAGATATCTTAGGAAAGGCAAAGAGAGCCTTAAAGAGGGGAGGGCGAAAGCACAGAAGCAGTTACTTCAGAACAGTCACCTCAGCTTAGGCCCACCTCCACACCCACACCCCCCACAAGCCAAATGTAGCCCATCAGCATTGTAGGGAAGCTCACTGGAGATGTGGCAAAGCAGTTCTTCCTGTCTGTCTGGGCTTGTCAAATCAGGAAGCTGCCATGCATGCAACAGGCCTCATACAGGGCCTATGTGCAGGCTGCATTTAGCTGGGTGAGTTTAAAGTTGTGCTAGTTCTGCTTGGGAAGCAAATTTGGTTGCACAGTCTAGGCGGTCTGAGCTGGATGTGTGCCTGGTTTATCTCGAAAGCAGGGCTGAGGTAATTTGCTGCTCAGGCCCACGGCTTCGATTTCAAATTTGCAACACGCTGGTTACTTGATATGTTGACAGTGACTTGGTAGTGGTACTCGAGCCTAAATACTTTTGCTCCAATGTAACCATTGAAAATAGACTTGAGACTAAGAGCACTGCTGGCCGGCTGCTTGTTTTCACCATTACCAGAATCACCCAGCAGAATAGGAGGAAGAGGTAGCATCTTCTGTTGGCTTTCATGCCCCCGAAGTTAATTTTGTATAGGAAGCTGCTTTGTACTGAATCAGATCACTGGTCCACCTAGCTTAATATCTTCTAAGTGGCAGCAGCTCTCCAAGTTCAGACAGGGCTCCATGCCAGCCATTTCTGAGCTCTACCACTGAGCTACAGCTATTTGTCCCAGACAACAGTCATGCCTCCTGAAAACAGCTCAAAGCAACAGGCTTCTGGCATGACCTCTTGCCCAAAGGAGAAGTCCTTCTCTCCCTGCCTCCCCTGTGTATATGTGTGTTGGCTGATGTAAAGCTAGCAGCATCCAGCAGCTTTGTGTGAATCTCTCCCCTTTTTGAGTTTCTTGTGCCATGTTTACTACAACCTCCTAAGCCCAGGTTAGTTATTAGTAGTGCATAGTTTATGATGCACCAGCATCTTCTAACTTCATGTATATAGTGTGAATAATTGTCTTGTGACTTGAGGCACTAAAAGACTTCACGTTGAACTGTGTGGCAAAGAGTTTTCCTCACTGTCAAGTCTGAAATAGCTGACAATGGAAAAGGACCAAGAACTTGAAGCTCTGCTGTGTTACTCTGCTAGTTACACTGGCATGGGTGTGATCTGAAAAGTTTATCAGTACTGACGTCTGCTGAGGGTAGGGGTGGTTACAAAGGAGAGAAGGCATAGGAAAGGACGTTGGCCTGTTCCATTTTTAGTAGCATACCTGCCTTGCTTGTGTGATTCTCCATGTGTTTCTCTTCTCTGTCTTTGAGGCCGACTATGAACAAAAACAAAAAATGATAGGTTGCGTATGTTCACAATCTTCTAGAAAGTTACATTGATATCTTCCTAGTGCAAATCACATATTTCATCCTTGACACACTATATTGACACTCGAGATTAACTTTTCCTTTTTTCCTTTTTATGAATATAAATTTTATTATCATAAGCACTAAAGACAAAAATCCATTATTAAATTAATTTGTCTATAAATACAGAAATGTTATATAAATATTGGATACATACTATACAAAGACATTCAACATTTTTCAATATAAGATAACCCAATGTTTTATTTTAATTTATAAAATAATCATAGTTCTAAAAAGAGATTACTTTAGCCAGCCGTATTGTAATGTGCAACTAGACCTCAAATATATTTAAATCTATGTCTGCTTTGATAAACTATATGCATTTGTTGCCTCCTGCATCCTTACATTCCAATACAGTATGATATAAACAAGCCTCACATTTCAATGAATCATCTTGCTGTCGGCCTTCCCTAATCCTTATTATATTTGTAAGTTTGAGCATTTGAACAATATTTCAGAACTTGGTTAGCCAATTTTCTATTTCTGGAGGATCTTATTCTTGCCCCACTCCACATGCTTGACATATAGGGATTATCCACACCTTACATTTAATGCACATCCAACAGCACATAACTTCACCCAAATAAACATAGAAACTTCAATTTGTGAAGGATTCTGGGAATTGTACTCCTGTGAGATGGGAACTATAGTTCCCCGGACTCTTTGGGGGAAAGTCATGTGCTTTAAAGTCAGGGTGACATAAGAAGGTGAAGGATAATTTATTCATCTTCCTGTAATGCGACTTTCTTGATGTATCCAAACAATATTACTGTATTAGAGGATCTAGATGCAGTTCGTATTCCACAGTTTCGCTTATTTCCATTAATATTTGGTGCCAATATGATCTGCTCTGTGAAGATGACCAGAGAATATGGAAAATTTGATAGATTGACACCTCTAGCATACGCTACTAACATGGGGTATGTTCTATTTAATCTTTTTTGAGGGGGAATCTCACTCCAAAAAAAGTTTTTAACTTGCAGTGTGAAACTTAGATGATTGGTCTGCAGAAGCGGGAGAGTGAAGTAGAGGCAGGAGGTTGTAAAATTACACACAACCCCTGGGTAATGCTCATGGAACAAAGGATAAATATCTGCTGTATAGAGTCAAGTTCTCATAGCCTTTACTCAATCCTGCGGGGAAAGGAGAACAGGTGAAGCTATCGTTTTCTAATTCCCTCCACCCCAGTCACTGTTTTTAGAAGGCTACAGGAGCATTTTTTTCTGGCTAAAATGGATGGATTTTAATAAGGGTCTTAAATAAAGGGTCTTATTAAGAGCCCCCTGCCTTTCTCCCCATAATTTGAGCTCTGCAGAACATGAGACAATAACATTGTGAGTGAACTGATATTAACACTTTAGTAGCAACAACAACAGCAGTGCTCAAAATAATTGTTCAGACATTTTAAGCCACATTTTAAAACAATTTGATTATCCTCCAGGTAGACTAGAACACCAACTGGCTCAGGTTTTTCTCAGGTTAATCTCCATGGTTCAGGTGCGGACTAACAATGTCATAAGACCCTGCCCAATAGGAGGTGTTCTCTGTTTCCACACAAGCCAAATGCATTTCAGAATGTGTCACAAAATGCAAGACAGCTTTTAACTGTTCTACTGAAAGGCACTTTCAAAACACCAAAAGAACAATGTACCAACAATATGAAGATGACGGTGTGGGTGCACTGACCAAAAAAATGTGTCTGCAGAAGACAATGAATGCACTTTATGGCCGTGTGTGTCTACACACTCGGAGTTGTTGAAAGTGGCGTACTCAGAGTGGTGCAACATCCCATCCAGGCTCAGAATACATTACCCTGACAACACTAAACCAACCTATTTGTGCCACAGTGGCTGAGGTAGGCTCTGTCGAGCCAGGTGCTGCCATCAAAATCTAGTGAATTCAAGGGACTCCCTGGAGTCAAAGATGCACAGTGCATTCTGGGGAAATATATGACCCAGGGAGAGACTTCAGGTCACTTGATGTACTCTGACAGTTGCCGACTTCTTTCAGGTTGGGCCCCTACTAAAAGAGGATCTTCTAAATTAGCACACTTGTGAGGGGCAAAGCAAGCAAAGTAAGCTTTTAAACATGTAAAATCCAGGCTTAATGAATGAAAAATGATGCATCACGTTAGCAGACTCATTTGATAATCTCTCCTCTTGTCTCTGTCAATTCAGGTGCACTTTGCATTGTCTTATGTAAGCACACATACACACTAACAAAGGAAATTCATTATCAAAATAGCTTTTGGTAATAACAGAAAGCAACTAAAAGCATTGGAAAATGTAGGAGAAGGCTAGTCTATATTCTTTTCTTAGGAAATTTGATGAGCTAATGCGTGAAATTTGGCTAGCAAAATGGACTCAGAAAGCAGACAGGTGTTGGGACATGAACTTTTAACATCCATCCCCCCCCCCTAGAATTAACTGTGCAGAATGTTATAATAACCACAAAACAAGATTTTTAAAATGTTAAAGTCACTTTGTTATGGAAACTAACGAAGCATTATTATCCCTCATACTGAAACATGCTTACAACATGCTATTTCTGCAACTTATGATAATTGTTTTACTATTTCTGCTTTAAGTTCTGTGACATGTTTTTATATCATCTCATTTTTGTAAACCATCCCATGACTATTTTTGGTGGAGGGTGATATAGAAATCTCTTCATAAAAAATTCAAACACAAACTATGTCTGCACACATCTCTCTACGCTGTAGAGCCTATAGCAGGGGTGGCCAAATTTGGCCCTTCAGCTGTTTTTGAACTACAACTCCCATCATCCCTAGCTAACAGGACCAGTGGTCAAGGTTGATGGGAATTGTAGTCCCAAAACAGCTAGAGGGCCAAGTTTGGCCGCCACTGGCCTATAGGATTGTAAGGCTCTGAAAGCCAAGCATCATTCAATACCAATTCCTTTACTGAACCAGGCTCTTCATTGCCAAACATTTGTAACTGTTCAACCCATCTAATCCAGATTAATAGTGTACCATAAAAAGAAAGCAAAAAGGTTCAAAGTGTAATGTGCCAACCGATGCATTGGAGGTGAAGGGAGGTCAGTAGAACAAATATAGATGACTCAAGCAAGTGAACTAAGCTGCAGGGGAACTGAAAACCTTCCAAATGCAGCAGTAAGTTAAACCAAAACAAGCATTGCCTCTTGACTCCTGATACCCTTGGACAGGGTACCCACTTGGACAGCCCACTGGCAGCAAAAAATGTCCTGGACAGCATGCAACAACAAGCTGTCTTTTAAATTTCCCACAATGCCCAGGAGCAAATGCTACATTGGTTGCTTTCGGGCATTGTGGGACATTTAAAACCCTGACTCACAGTTGACTGCCATTGCCACCAGCAGGTCAGCTTGTGGCTGGAGGAGGTGGGGGACCCATGTAGGAGGGGTTTCATAGAAAGCACTTTCCTAAGGGTTCCCAAACCTGGAACTGATCCTGGATTGCCCATATTGATACCATAATTGGGTGGGATTCAATCACAGATCAGCAAATTTAGGTTGCACTCTTGTGCAACAAACACAACCTGCCCCTCAGCAGATATTTTTTGCAATAAGGAGAGTGACAGGAAAATGTGCTGGAAAGTGTGGTAGAACAGTTGCTTCATGCAAACAAATCGGAATGAATGCTCAATATACAGGCAACATCTAATCTCTCTGAAAAGTTGTGGGAACAAATCATGATAAATGCTCAATCAACAGATCCCCTGGAACAAAACCCTGAGTGAAAATGTAGCAACTCAGAGCAGACAAGCAAAGCTATGCACCTAGTGAGCTGTCATTGTATCTAAATACTGTACTCTGTTCTTACATTGGTAGAGGAATTAAAAATTTTACTACGTGGTTGTTTACAATGTGAGGGGAAGGGACCAGTGCAGTCATGTTAAAATGGAACTCTAAACTGCTTCCTCATACGTTTTTCCTTCGTTTAGCTCTCCCTGCTATTCTCTGCACTAGAAAGAAACTGAATTCTTTGATCATTCTACATTTCTTAGATGATAAAATGTAATCAGACAATTCCCAGGAACAAAACTGAAGGAGAAAACAAAAACACAAAGACAATGCCTCAATGGTCAGAAGTCTGTGTGCAAGATGTTTCACTTCAGATTGGAGATGGAGGCTTACATACTTAACACTTCTCCAGATAAACAAATTAAAATAAAATTGTCATTGCACACAGAAATCTTGCGCCTCGATGTCACATCTGCACTATCCATTTAAAGCAGTATCATGCCACATTAAATACGGTAGTCACTGCTTCCCCCAAAGAATCCTGAGGTGTGTAGTTTGTTAAGGGTGTTGAGAGTTGATAGGAGACCCTCACAGAGCTACAAGAGTTCCCTGGAAATAGGATTGGATTGTTAGTCCACCCAGGGAATTTGTTACAAAGTGAAGAAGTTCCTAGTTTTCATCAGGGTTGTAGTGCACAGAGAGGGGAGTTGTAACCAGTTCCTACGAAGCTATGATCCTGTTTAGAATTCCTCCCCTTGCCCCAGCCCCAGTGTGCAGGAGGTTGGGCGGCCAATTAGCTTTAGAAAAAGTGTCAAAGAGTGGTTTAGCAGCAGCTTAACACCTGCCAATGGTGCCTGTAGAACCTGTGACCAAGCAGAATGCAATTCTGCAGTCAGATTTTGGCCTGCCAGGTGCCTTGAAAACTACCTTTCACGGGCTTCCCCTCCCCTCCCCTGCACATCCCAGTATCCCTGCTATTATAATAGCTCTGCACCCGCCATGTCTGAGTGGAGTTGAAGGGTTAGTGCTCCCATCTCTTATCCGAGTCTATTCCCACTCCTCACTCATCCTGACTAGCAAATTAATTTTTTGTCTGTTTTCCACTCAGCCACTAATATAAATTATTCCCAGAAAGGGAAATCTGGATCAGAGTCTGGGTGTGGGGTCACATCTACACCACACATTCAAAGCACATTTAAAACATAATGCTTCTCCCAATTATCTTGAGAACTGTAGTTTACCCCTAACAAGGCTACAGTTCCCAGCATCTGTAACAAACTACAGTTCCCAGGATCCTTTGGGAGGAAGCCATGTATGGCATGGATATGACCAAAGAGTTAGGAGGTTTGCTGTGAGCTCTAGCCCTGATTCAAATACCCACAAAGTTTGTTTGATTTGTCCAAAGAAACAGGTGGTCAGGAGCTCCAGCCATGAAACTCCCATGTCCTATCTAGTATAGCTTTCATACTTGTTCTTCAGGAGGCACAATAGTGTGCTCTGCAGAAAGCAGTAGCATAAAAACCCTCCCTAAGTTTCTTAGACATAGTAAGCCTTGCTCTGTTATGCCTGAAAGGGGAATGCAAACACAAGTATGGGGCATGGCAGGGGGGTGCACATACTAGCCCTGTCCCCAGCATGCTTCCCCCATGCATGTTGCGTGTAAAGGTATGAAGGGTATTTTTCATGCGTGTTCACGTGAACATGCTTTGAAGTCTCTGTGTGGTTAGGACCCCTGTTCAATATGGGAAGGTCAGGGGTGGGGGAGCAGACAGGAACATTGGGGGCAGGGGCTACTTGTGTTTATATGCACAGTTCAGACATAGAGTATGACATAATGTGGTGAGCTAGCTTTTTAGTTATTATGGGGTTTGCATCTTGTATTTTGCTCATCTGACAAGAGGGTAGATTGTGACTTATTTAAACAAAGACTGACCATGTGAACTCATCAAGGATTAGTGGAGCCTAGAGAAGGGATGTATTGAAAGAAGCATTTCTTAACTGTTCTTGATTTCTCCTCACATAACAGTAAAATCAGGTTGCACAATTAAGAAATTGGACTCTCTCTTTTTGTAAGGAAAGTGACAGGAGGGTGCACTGGAGACTGTAGGATAACAATTCATTGATGTGACATCATATAATAGCGTCTTTGCAAATTAATCAGAATGAATGCTGAATGAATTCATTCCAGAATGAATGTTGGAGGTGTATAACATCCCTGCAAACTTTGTGCAAAGTAATCAAGATGAATGCTTAATGAACAAGTTGCCTGGAAGCAGCCAAAGAAAGTAAATAGAAGTAAATAAGATACTAGTTTAGCACCTCAAGTCTAGGGATCAACTTAAGTTGTAGTGATGCAGTACTTGTGCCCAATGGCTGCGAGGCCAGGTCTATCTGGTAAGATGTGCGGGAGCATTAGACCTGGTGTCTGGGAGAAGTAAGGCCAGATCTATCCATTAATCTTGAGCTATTGCAGATGACATGGAAAAGGTTGACATGCCAGAAGCAAAAGGCAAACCAGATTGGTACAATGTACCGTATTTGCATGTACAGCTATCCCACCAAGGACTGAGGGGTCAGTTGCTGTGCCCAGCCTTTGGTTTGTTCTCTAGAGCCATTATGAAGCAACAGTCTGCCTCCATGCACTTGGCAGAACACCACTATGTTGAGCTGTTGCTCAATACATTACTTATAAAACAGGACCATTGCAATATTGAAACAAGTGGCATCATATTGCATGTTCCAACATGGGGAACCTGAGGGGACTTCTAGATGGGGCAAGGTTACTATTGTAAAAGGATAGTTCTGCTATTGCAAACTGCTAGTTGGTAACATTTCTTTCTTTCTTTCTTTCTTTCTTTCTTTCTTTTTTACAGTTTTGGGGTTTTCCTGGAATGGGCAAATCTGATAAGGGTTGGTGGGGGGGAGAGATATGGGATGCCATTTTGATGCCAGAAACGTCATGCAGATGCTGTAAAAAAATACGCATGTGCGAGGTGTGCCTACCCCACAATAAACACCCATCTGGAACATAGCTGTCAAGTGTCCCTTATTTGAAGGGACAGTCCTTATTCCAGCGCCATGTCCCGCTGCTGTCCCTTATTGATGGATGTCCCTTAAATGTCCCTTAAATGATGTCCCTTAAATTTCAAAGGAAGCAGCTCCTCTCTCTCCCTCCCTGCTGGCCAGGGAGGAGGGAGGCTCCAGCTGTGTTGCTTGGCTGTGTTGCTCACCCAATAAGAAGTCTAAGAACGACTGGGGGGGAGGAGCTTGCATGCCTTGTGTGTGGCTAGTTAATGCAAGCTGAGGGGTTTTTTTGAATGCTGTATGCCATTTTGTTGCATGTGTTGCTGCAAACTTTGCAGTGCAAAGCCAGGCCGGGGAGCCATCTTAAGTTGAGGCTGCATAGGCCTTGTGGTGCATGTGATTCAGATTCTATTCAGTTGAACCCCTGGTTACAAAGTTGGTTGGACAGTGTTCTCGAAGCTACCCAGCATGAGTTTGACCAGACTGCAGGAGGACAGGAAGACTGGAGTGCCTGGAACAGGTGAGGCTGCAGGTCCCTTATTTTGGCTGCTGGTCCCTTATTTTCAAGGCTGCTGGTCCCTTATTTTCAAATCTGTAAGTTGACAGCTATGATCTGGAAGCACCCTCAATCGTAGGTCTTTCAACCAATCAGAGAAAAACTTAGGTTTTTGTTCATGGTCCAGTTGCAGGAAAGGTAAAGGGGATCAGGTGTTTTTTTTGTTGGGTTTTTTTTACAAGTGAATAGACAGCTTTACTGCTGGGCTTTGTTCATACATGTGGGGAGGGGGGAACACTTCCACATTAGGTTATCCTCCCCAAAACCCAACCCACCAAAAACTGTTGGATTCCCTCTCCCCAAATTTCATCTGCGTTCTGCCCAATGCTGGGCATGGGCATAGCCAAGTAAATAAAATAAAGTAAATAAAAATACTTAAATAACTGACCAGTCGCATTGCGGACAGCTTAGTTGTGCCCTCCTCCCAACATAAGGTGTGTCCCCCTGTAACATAAACCCTGGCCTCAGGGCACATTTGACTTTGAGAATTTTTGGTTTTAAGCACAGGCAATACTAGGACTGAAAAGGTCTAAAGAGGTGATGAGAAGGAAAAGAAATGTCCACAACTCCAGGATTCTGTGTTACAAGTGATAGTTACTTAATAAAGTGGAAGTTACAAGCACTTTAAGAAACAATCGTTCTTAAATCCTGGTGCAATCATCACTTCCCTATCTTTTTTTTATATATAATTTTTATTCAGTTTACAAATAAAACAAATTGATACAATTCATACAGTTTTTTACATCCAATCTCTTTTTTTGACTTCCCTCAACTTGGCTGGTACTCCTTCCCTTCTTAATTTCTTACACATTTCTGAAATCTCACCTAATTATTTATAAATTAAATCTTATTTCACTCAAATTCTAGCATTTCTTTTTTACAGAGCTTCATTAAAGCTTACAAGCGTTATTTGTTTTTCACTTAAGTTGTGCATGTATTCTGTGAACTTTTCCCAATCTTCTGTGAATCTCTGATCTCACTTCCCTATCAGGGAGAACATATTTTTTCAGTCTTCCAAAAGTGTAACTATGGTACAAATAGAACGTGAAGGTATTATTTTACTTTAATTAAATCACTACCTTAAAAGAAGTTATTGAATAATTTTCCCACTGTTAATCAGAAATAATATTAGGGTTGCTCTTGAGCAAAGGATAGCAAAGGAATTAGCAAAGGATAGCTGTACATGAAAAGGGAACTGAAATTCTGAGGTGTGCTTCAATTTTGCACAAGGAACTGCACAATCTCTTGTAAGTTCTTTACAGTGACTCCAGTACTGCTGCCAAGCTTCTTTCTTCTGGTTTTGCACACCACAATGAAAGGGTGTTGCGAAAGGTGCTTGATGAGCGAATAACTTCAAATAGCTCAGTCAAGCAATGCAAGATGTACAGCAGAGGAAGGCAAAAAGTAAGCCAAATCATATAATCTTATCGATTTTATTTTTTCATAATCTCTGGAAGCAACACAATATTGACAACTATCTTTCTGAATGACATAAAACTTTCCTCCCCCACCCATCCCAGTTCTGAAAAAAGTTGATAAAAAAATCCAATGAGAGAGAGAGAGAGAATGTTGGCGGGAGGAAAGACAGATGGACAGGTCCTCTCAGTAGAGATGGAGAGATGCATTAGGGTGAATTCATTAGGGTGAATGCATTAGGGTGATTTCAGCAAGGCATTTGACAAGGTGCCCCATGATATTCTTGTAAAGAAGCTGGTAAAATGCGGTCTTGACTATGCTACCACTCAGTGGATTTGTAACTGGCTGACTGACCGGACCCAAAGGGTGCTCATCAATGGTTCCTCTTCATCCTGGAGAAGAGTGACTAGTGGGGTGCCACAGGGTTCTGTCTTGGGCCCGGTCTTATTCAACATCTTTATCAACGACTTGGATGATGGACTCAAGGGCATCCTGATCAAATTTGCAGATGACACCAAACTGGGAGGGGTGGCTAACACCCCAGAGGACAGTATCACACTTCAAAACGACCTTGACAGATTAGAGAACTGGGCCAAAACAAACAAGATGAATTTTAACAGGGAGAAATGTAAAATATTGCACTTGGGCAAAAAAAAAAGAGAGGCACAAATACAAGATGGGTGACACCTGGCTTGAGAGCAGTACATGTGAAAAGGATCTAGGAGTCTTGGTTGACCACAAACTTGACATGAGCCAACAGTGTGACGCGGCAGCTAAAAAAGCCAATGCAATTCTGGGCTGCATCAATAGGAGTATAGCATCTAGAACAAGGGAAGTAATAGTGCCACTGTATTCTGCTCTGGTCAGACCTCACCTGGAGTACTGTGTCCAGTTCTGGGCACCACAGTTCAAGAAGGACACTGACAAACTGGAATGTGTCCAGAGGAGGGCAACCAAAATGGTCAAAGGCCTGGAAACGATGCCTTATGAGGAACGGCTAAGGGAGCTGGGCATGTTTAGCCTGGAGAAGAGGAGGTTAAGGGGTGAGATGATAGCCATGTTCAAATATATAAAAGGATGTCACATAGAGGAGGGAGAAAGGTTGTTTTCTGCTGCTCCAGAGAAGCGGACACGGAACAATGGATCCAAATTACAAGAAAGAAGATTCCACCTAAACATTAGGAAGAACTTCCTGACAGTAAGAGCTGTTTGACAGTGGAATTTGCTGCCAAGGAGTGTGGTGGAGTCTCCTTCTTTGGAGGTCTTTAAGCAGAGGCTTGACAACCATATGTCAGGAGTGGTCTGATGGTGGTTCCTGCTTGGCAGGGGGTTGGACTCGATGGCCCTTGTGGTCTCTTCCAATTCTATGATTCTATGAATTCAAGAAGCGGGAAGATGGTGACAGTGGAAAGATGCTTAGGTTGTGCAAGTGGTAGAAAGAAGAAATTATCATCAGCATCTTTGATTTCTCAGGGCAGTTTACATAGATGATAGTTAAAAACACAAAACAACAGGTACATTTAGAAAAAGACTGAAACCCTAACAAGAGGACACTCATGGTAAAGACCCACTTGTCCAGCTGTGAAAGCCTGTTGGAACAAAAATGTCTTCACTTGTTTACAGAAAGTGCAGGAAGTGGGTGGTGGTAGCTTGTTGTATCTCAGCAGGAATGTCACCAAGTAGAAAATGTGGTACATAGGCTAGAGCAAGGATGGCAAAGCTGTGCCCTTCAGTTGTTATTGGGCTGCAGCTTCCATCATTCCTAACCATTTGCCATTCTGAGTGGGGCTGGTGGGAGTACAAGTCCAACAATAATGTGTTGAAGGCTTCAGGTTTCCATTTCTGGGCTGGAGGAACAAGTAGTTTACCAAGTGCCATCACAGAGAAAAAATCACAAGGGGAAGAAGGAGTTAATAATAAACTCAACCTACAAAAAGTAAAAGGAAATGGGTATCACTTCTCCAGTCTTTCGTAGTGTATTTTTCTATTATCTTCTTGGCACCTGTTGAAGACCTTCCTTTCCCAACAATACTTTTAAGTGAAGATCATTTAAAATAAAAAATAAAAATCCCAGTCTGTATCTGTGTTAGACTTGAAATTCTTTTTTACTGTTTTTTACATATTTTTACTGTTGAATTGCTTTGGGGTAATTCTATGAGAACCAACTCATAAGGGAAATAATAACTATCAGCAGTAGAGCAAAGAGCTAAGGACAGGGAAGATTAGTAGGTGTGACTGCTGTTAGAAATGATGCAGTAGGAAAATGCAGAGCAGAAAAAAGGAAGACGATAAAACAAGAGAGGTAAAAATAGATTAAATCTGGGTCACAGTGGGATTCTAGTGGCAGCACAGGAACTATGTAGGGCTGCTCTGTGGCAGTGGGAGGTTCCCCCCCCCCCACTTCACCTTCCTCCCCTTTGGCAGGCTTTCCAGCCTGTGCATGTAAAAGAATTCATTTCAGAACCCCTCTAGCCCTTCTTTAAGGCAAATCCCCATCCTTATCCCTATCCTAGCTTGAGCCAAGATTGTACGCAGGAAGTTGCAATGGTGGAAAATTTTCATGATCACTGCAAAGCAGCCTCCGTTCCAGTTACACCTTAGTTGTCACCCATTAACTGTTCTGCCTCACCCAGTCATTTGTATAAGATGTCCACTTGTGGGTGCAGTAAAAGAAGAAAACTCAGTCAAAAGGAGACTATGCTCCTGTTTGGAAATTCAGGAAGCTCTATCAGAAAACTGGGTTGCCTCCGGACCATCAGTACTTTTTGCAATTCAAATTGCAAAAAGGAGGAATTCAACTGTATACCACAAGGTTAGATTTGAGCAAATAAAGTGGATCAGGGTGTTCTGGCACATCAAATCCACCTTTATTTAAAGGACTTTTTGCAGTTAAGCAAGTGACAAAGAAATGCAAAGTGTGGGATAGAAGACTGATCAACAGGGAGCCATATAACCATAGTGGCAAGCAAATCAGAACGAATGCTCATTGGCATATAGCCTCCCCACAAATCAGAACAAATGCTCGATAAAGACTGTACATGGTATAACTTCCATGTAAGCTTTGTGCAAGCAGATCAGGCTATGCAAGCTCAATAAATGTGTCATCTGGAGGAACTAAGGATCAGGGGGAAAATTGATCTCTCATTGGCTGTGATGGCTGGGGTTGGTGGGTATTGGAGTCCAACAAGAACTGGAAGGGTAGAGGTTCCCCCCTCCTGAGACAGACAGTGGTGTGTGGGACACAATTTACAGAGCAGAAGAGGTGTTTGGGCAGAGGGTGCTGAACCACTTTGTGCCCCAACACAACCTGTCTTCTGATGTCACTTTTCCATCAGCCAGGCATGGATAATGATACTGAACCTACTTGAGAGACAACACTGCTATTTAAGTGAGGGGGGGATTTTACTTAAGCCAAGGGTCATTAGCCTTTGTAGTAACATTGTTTAGTTATTTCACCACATCTGTACCATTCGTACCAACGTTATCCAAGGCCAAAAAAATCCTATACCTGGGAGTAAGTCCCATTGAACTTGGGGGAAGGGGGAATTGCTTCTGAGAAAGCAGTGCACACACAAGGAAAATAAGATATTTAAGGCCCTAGAAATATGTATTGCCTTATTTCTCAGTGCTGGGAACATACAAACTCCAACAAAATTGGGACAGGGCAGATTAGATTCCCATAGGAGCACAGGCAGAAGGATCAACTTCAAGACTGAGCCCACAGTGGAGTCTGGGAGAAGCAGTAATCCTGAGCAAGTAGCAAGAGCAAGAGACTGACAAGCAAAGGCAGTGTAATTCAAAAGGTCAATAATAGTAATCAGGAAGTAATGGTGACCAGAGATATATATATTTCAGGACCCTGGACAGGACCCTGAGATAAGACAACTCCAACATGTGCTGTGTAGGAACTGAGCTGTTCTATTGGCCCTGACTACCCTTCCCAGGACTCCTACAGGTTCAGCCCTCTGTCCTGGAGTCTGATACACTGCCGTCTCTCCATTCTTTTTAATTGAGCACACTAGCTTTTGTGGTGAACGTTCTCAGTGGCATTTGAGGCCCTTAAAGGCAATGATTCTGGCTTCATGATGGGGTCCAGCTTGGAAGCTGCAGTGACTGGTGGTCCTAGCTCAGGGGTCTCCAGTCCAAGCATGTCTGATTCTGAAGGTCTCTGCTTACTGGACTTGGTCTAGCACCTGTGGGTTGTGCTACTGCCTCTTCTGACCCTCCTGATTCATCCCCCCTCAAAATCAGTGTCCACGTTGGTGCTGGCCATCTAGATGATGATGGCAGGCACCTCTGCGCACTCAGGAACCTTGCCTTTGCATGTTTCCTTACTGCATGGTGAGCTTCCTACTCATTTACACTTGTAGGCATACACTTGTTTCAGATGTTGAAACAAATAGCCATAAGTCAGAGACAGCCTGTTGCTGGGGTGCTTCCCTACTCCTACTTAAAGGCCAACCTTATCCCACTGATGGCTTTATATTGGTTTTAGTTGTTATCTCTATGCTGGATTTTCCATGTATTTTTTTTTTTTTTTTTTTAGTGGAATGGGCTGAAACATCTGGAGGGTTCCAGGTTGGCAAAAGCTGTAAATAATAGTTGAATAGTTTTGGCGTCTTCTCATGGGAAGACTAGCTAGAATGGGACAATTTAAGTACATCAAATTAGAATTAACTGAAGAAAAGCATCCTTATGGTAGGGCCATCCATGGAACTCATGGTTTTTCTAGAAACCAGAGACAAAGTTGAAAACAGCTGCAAAATAAAAATCTTTCAGGGCAAAATTGTGTTGGGTGGTGATGCTTTTTAAAATGTCACTATCAGGAAAGAAAAAGGCAAGGCCACAGTCATGATACATTGTTGTCAGTATAATTTGTTTCAAACTCAATATTGAAAGGAAACCAAAAGCAAAATTAGGAAGTATTGTACAGGCAGCTGCCATTTTGTGCACGTTCAATGTATCTACAATTGTGCATGTGCGCACAGTGTTTGGCACCAGAAAAGGGGAAGGGCGGGACAGGCTTACGCGCAATAACACTTGGAGGGCCACAGGTTTCCCATCCCTGCCCTAAGAAAATAAAAGTAGCTTTATTATATTAGGAATTGGAAAGTAGGTACCCTGTCTCCACCCATTACCTGATCCAGTGTGAACAATCCCTTTTCCAGGGTCTGCAAGAACTTTCCAAAAGCAATGTCCTGATTTCAGTACATCAGGTATCAGTATCAGCACCACATTGGGTCCTGCCCCCCCCACGCCCACTCCAACAGAACATTCCCATTTCATGAAGGAATGCTTTTTATCAGTAAAAACAGCCTCCCTGTTGGAAGCCAAATCCTGATCTACCCTTAGTCTTCATGCATCATATTACGATGTACATATTTGGTTGATGATTTACAAATCTAAGCTTCCTAATTTTCTTTTGCAGGGCCTGGCATATTTAGCAAGTCCCATACATGAGGTGTGGGTGTGAAACAAGTCTGCTAGAATTGTTTTAACCAGTTACTTTATTCTGTGGAATATATAAGATTCTCATCTCTCTGTTTTTCTTATTTGTTTTCTTGCTCTGGACTGTTACTAGACAACCTATCTGTAATTTTTGATGTGCTCTTAGGTCCAGTTTGCCCAGTCTCCTGCAGAGCACGGGAGAAAGTACAAGCTGTCCCCTCCTGTGTCTAGTTTCTCTGCCCAGACTATATCAGGTGCATGTCATTCCAATATGCAACCAGTTAATAGAATCTTTCAGAACTCCTGGAATAAACACAGGGCACCTGATGAGTCCTTTATGTCTTGCCAATTGGCTGTTGGGCCAACAATTACTGCTTTCTTTCACAGACTTCTGTAGCTTTCCATTTCTTTTCTGTGCTCCCACATGCCATGGAAAACAATTTGAAATGGAAATTAGCGTGATTGAGATCGATGTCAGCTGCAGCATACACAAAAGTATGATTATTGGAAAGCATGAACCGGATCAGGCAATTTAAGCATCAATATATCTTCCAACATTTCAGAGGAGAACATAAGGACAGCGATTTATGTCCTTGAAGGCCTGTCCTAGGCCAGGTGGTGGTGGTGTATGTGTTTGAAAAGCAAATATTAAGCAAATAACCACTAAATTATAACACACACCCTTTTCACATCATAGATCACTGCCTGACAGTGCAATATTAAACCTGCCTACCCAGAAGTAAGTCCTGTTGAATTCAATGAGGCTACTTCCAGGTAAGCAGCATTAGAACTGCACCCTAAGTGTCTTTGCCACACACGTTTCTGAAGGTTTTGCTCCACTCGCTTACATTAATCTATTTGGCAGTAAATATTAGCAAAGGTCACTTTTCTTTAGTATCTGTGGCAATTTATCAATTTAATCATTCAGCTGTGAATGGTATCTCCTTTACCTATTTAGATACCAGCCCTGAAAGCATTTCATAGGCTTGGATCCGAATATAATTTATGGGAGTTAATAGAAGAATAGTTATTCCCCTGTGTAGGCCCCTGAAAAGCCTCTTCGGAGTTTCAGGGGTCCTTCCACTGCGAGATGATGGCTATGGCCTGCCCGCAAAGCCAGAGGTGTTACTGCTTCTGAATACCAGTTGCTAGAAGCCACAGGAGGTGAGACTGCTCTCCTGCTCAGACCTTGCTTGCCAGTTTCCCACAGGCGTCTGGTTGGCCATTGTGACAACAAGATGCTAGACTAGATGGGCCAGTGGCCTGAAACAGCAGGCTCTTCTTGTGTGATCACATGTTCAAGAGGTTGCTACAGAAGGGGGCTATAGACCCTGACATTAGGCAGAGTTCTTCATATAGGTCAATTCCCTCTACCCCAAAACCCCCAAGCCCACCCCACACTGTTCATGTTGTGCCCTCCTGGCCTTCTGGAGAGGCTTTCCATGGGGTGTAGAGGGGACTTTCCTTTCACAAACTTCCTTAAATTAACTTATCTTAGGATATAAATTATTAACATAAATATCGATACTGTAGTAATAGTTTTGAAACTGAACCGCTTGGCCTTCCTAAATCAGTGGAGTTATATTGCTTTAAAAATGTTAGATTCTCCCCACCAAAAACACGCTCAACTCTATTAATTATAATCATTTTCACAGCTTATGCTGAAATAATATGTAAAACTGGTTTTTAAAATTAAGAGACTTATGGCTATCTTACTTAGCATGTGTCTTAGATAACAGTTTTTGTAATGAAAACTACAATGTCACAGTCTCTGATCTAATCTGCACAAGCACTTAACCTGCTCACCCACAGTAAAATGTTGAACTGGGCAACTGGCAGTTAATATTAGAAATACTGAACAGATAAAAATATATGGACCATCAGTATCCCTTCTGATCTCCAACCATTGTATGTTTTCTCCTTATTATATCAGCCCAAGAAAAATAACACATCTTCATTGTAGAAATAAGCAGATCAGGAATCTAGAGGGAATTTTATAACTTCTCCTATTTTTCCACAACAGTTTGCCGTCTGATTTGACTTATTTCTGCTTCAAAACACTAATACAATATAGGTAAATATTAATAATTATAATGGGCATATACATAGAAAGTTGAATGCATGACACTCAAAGAAGATTATCATGGCAGTTTTAAACAACATACCTCTTTATGTGTTGGGTATGTATTCAAAATTTGAAACTGAAAAACATTACAATCTGTCTGTAAATTTCTTGTAAAATATCTATATCTATATCTATATCTATATCTATATCTAGTCACAGTCCTTCAGTAACATCAATATATTGATTAAAATTTTGTTTAATAAATGCCAATTAAACTCCTCCTGCTTCTCTTCCCTAAAGCTAGAAAGCCATAGTAAATTGAATTTTCATTTGTTCATCTGGTATGTTGAGTTGTAAAAATGCACAACACTAAATGAAAAGGGAGCAACACAAAGCATTAAAAGCAAAGAACAGAAGATCTCTTGTACAAATGTGAGGCAGCTAGTTTGACCCATTACGGCCGTTTTGTTCATCTGAAATACTGCATCATCTCTCGCCCTGCAGATTGACAATTCAACTCACCTGCCTTTCTTGTACACTTCATGAATTTCTTTCCCTTGCCAGTGAGCTCTGCATTCTGTGGACAAAACCCATGCCCAAAACAGCAAGAAAATGCTAAACTGCATTTTATGAACAGTCAACATGATATCCTCTGGTCTTATGTCCGGAAATAGTCCACAAAAGAAGAAGAAAACCAAAATGAAGATCCTTTTTCTCTTTTTAAGACATTATCAGTCTGTTCATTATTGAAAGGATGTTTACTCATACGAAAAATCATCCCACAGTATTTAATCTGGACAGTGGGGAAAGCAATTTCCACTAAACCTATAAATCCCTCTACGTCAGATGGCAGGGATTTTCAAACAGTGTAGAATTCATGGATCTGCACAGAACAATTATTCTTTTTCGCTTGAAACAGGCTATTGTACAAATTGGTTTAAAGTGAAGCATTTCAGGTATTTTAGAAAATGATATTTGTCATTCCCCTCTTGGAAAGCCAGGATTGTCCGTCTGTTCAGAGGCTGTCTAGCATAGCAGTTTAAACAGAAGGGAGGGTAACAGGAGCACCTGTTGAGATGTCTTTGTGTACCAGCACTGATTTTAACTAGCAGCCATTCTGAGGTGCATCATATACCAGCACTTCATTTTCGCTGCTTTACTGTATGTGTGAAATATACTATTTTGATCTGGTAGAACTCCGTCCTTGTTGTGTGTGGAGATGCCATTATTGATGTGCTTCAAGGAACGTGCAGGGCTTGTGGCTTATGCCTGATTGCTGACTGTGTGCCAGGGTGCCTGGATATAGGAAGCATCCAATTATAAGGTGATAAAAGGTCTGCACAGAGTGAATTTCAAATCATCTCCAGAGCTGGATATTTATAAGCTAATTGTAGCTTATTATTCTCATCTCAACAAAGTAGGAAATCTAATAGGAAAAGAAAGTGATGAAGAGTTTTCACAGGCTCGGGTAGTATTGTTACCAGTATTTGGCAGTTCATGAAAAGGGTATGGATGCTAACAAAGGATTTAGAAAACTCAGCACTATTTGGGTGGGGATTCCCTCCCTGCTGTCAGTGCTGCCCATTCACTTGCCCCTCTCCGTTTGAGCCAGTCCATGCACTGTCCAGAGGAAACAGGCATGGCGAGAAGATGGTGCTGCTGCATTTCCTTGTTCCTGCTGCTGCTCACTTTGTTAAAGGGGACAAGTGAAAAGACAATAACAGTAAGGAGGAGCATCAGCAGAGCCAGTGGGATCCAGGGGTTGGGAGTGGGCCTTCTTCTGGGGTGTGAACCGTGGCCCATGGCCAACAATGCTGACCTCTGATGCTAACTCCAGGATAGCGGAACCCATTGTTCCTTTCCCAATAAGTCACAGAAAATTCCAAACCCCGGAGATGGAATATGCAGTGGAGGGGAGATCAGCATCCCAAACCTTACTGGTTGCATTTGCCATGGTGGAAAGGATGTTTGCAGCAACTCCAGACTGTCACAGTTGAAGGGCCCAGGTCAGTAGCAGCTTGCCTTCAAGGTGCCAGATTTTGGAAAGACAGGACCAACATTATCATATTAGTATTGCAAAGGCTGACACGTTGTGTTATCAGAGAAACTGAGCCCCAAACATCACATTTTGCATGGTATTACAAATACAAACAACTATGCAGCAATGTAATTTGACTTCATTACACACCTTTTTCCCCCTTTTGTTGTTGTTGCTTGCATTTATATCCTACCCTTTTCTCCAAGGAACCCAAGGTGGCACACATGGTTATTCCTTCTTCATTTAATCCCCACAACAACCTGGAAGGTAGGTTCAGCTGAGAGGCAGTGACTGGCCCAAGGTTACCTAATGAGCTTCATAGCTGAGTGGGGATTTGAACCCTGGTCTTCCAGATCCTAGTCCAACACTCAAACCGAACTGGTTCTCCACATGTCATTAAGAAGAACAATTGCATTGCACCTCGACACAATATAATAAGATATGGAGTGTTTAGCCCTACCATCAGATAACAGATGACAGTTACCCAAGAGGCAGACAATGTTTCATCTATTTATTTCTGCTATTTATTTTTTAAAAAAATTAAAATCTAGGTATTTGTGCAACAGTTCAGTGGATCAGTCATCCATTTTCATGGTGGTTTCTGAATGAACACAACAATCTGATTACTGATATCACTGCCAGTCTTTCACCTTGGCTTTGGTACCATAGTCTCAATTGGTGAAATTGAATTTCCAAGTACTGCTGCTGCATCTGATGATTGTTGCACCAATATGCAGATGACACCCAACTCTATCTCTGTTCCATCTGGACCAGGAGAGGCAATTGAGGTGATAGACTGGTACCCAGAGGCACTGATGGGCTGGATGTGGGACAATAAATTGAAGCTGAATCCTGAAAAGACAGAGGTGTCATGGGTCCCAAGTCCAGGAAGTGGGGAAATGTCCTGCCCTGGGTGGGCTTGCACTTCCCTGTAAGGAGCAGGTCCACAGCCCCGGGGATGCTCAAGTATTCAACCTTAACTGGAGCCTTGTGTCTGTATGTATGTGCATGTGATGTTTCAAATGGCTCATGGAAAGTGATTCATAAATGAAATAAAAAAACATGATCAAAATGAATAAGATTATACATGATGTGGGTAAAGAGAAAGAGAGATTTTCTCCCACTCTTGACATAATACTAAAACTTATGGACATATGGTGAAGCTGAATGGGAAATTCAGTACCGATAAAAGAAAACACCTTTTCACAAAGTATATAGTTAAACAATCGAATTTGCTCCAAAAAGAAATAATGGGACTTGAATGGTTTTTAAAGGGATTTATACAAATTCATGAAGGGAAAGACTGCTAGTTATGATGACATTGTTCTATCTCATGTTATAAAGTGTGTAGCCTGCAATTCTCACATGAACTCTGGAGTGCTTCCAGGTTTCATGCCGAGTGTCAGGTTTGCCTGTGAGAATTGCAGGCTTGTGTGCAAACACGCCACTGTTGGAGGCAGTACACCTCTGGATACCAGTCTCTGTGAATTACAGATGGAGAGAGTGCTGTTGTGCTCAGGTCCTGTTTGCAGGCTTCCCATAGGCATCTTGTTGACCAATGGGATGCTGAACTAGATGGGCCTATGGTCTGATCCAGCAGGGCTCTTCTTATGTTCTCATGACAAGCTGGCTCACTCAGCAGAGCATGAGACTCAGGGTTGTGGGCTCGATCCCCACGTTGGCCAAAAAGATTCCTGTATTGTAGGACATTGGACTAGATGACCCTCATGGTACCTTCCAACTCGACAATTCTATGAGTCACTCCCTTGTTTTCTTTCTTGCATAGATTATTAATTCCCTCGGCTTCTTTAGACATGTACTATGTTGCTCTGCCCCCACATGTTAGCAATTTGAAGAGCAGTTTAGATATAAAAGAAGTAATTAAGGTCTTGAGACAGACCTCATGCAGGCAGGAAGAGAGAAAAGTACTCTGTGGGCATTGGCAGATGTGTAGTTGAACCCCACTGGGGCCTGGATTTACTGAAAAGTGTGGAGAAGCCAGAGGACCAGGTCATATGGATGTGGAGGGAGTATTCTCAGCTTCAGGATTTTATGCTAGGAAATGAGAGTGATAGTATTATTTTTAATATCTCACTTAGAGCAGTCAAATGTTCAAGGCTGGCTTTCTGCTGTTGTGTTGGAATGGAGGAATGGAAAGTCATCACATGTTCAGATCACCAACCCAATATGCTACAGCCTTCTGTAAAAGCTGCAAGTGAGAGAGAAGCCTGGTTGTAAGCCCTCCTACAAGGGAATTACAGGACACTGAATCTCTTAAAGGCATGCATGGCTGATGTGTGCTTGCAAAGGAATGTTCCTCTCCCCTCCTGCCTTTATTTTATACATAAAAGCAGGAACTTCCATACATACAAGCCATAACAGAAGAGGAAGGAAATCCAATGTCAAGTACTTCTTATACCATAAGAATCGCGACCAGATTATTATAAATTTCACAATGAAAATGCTTCTACTACCTGAACATCTATTTCAGCCCCACAGTACTAAGTCCCCAAGCTGGGTAGCTCCTGGGGAAAACCCCCCTCATAAGGCTCTATCTCCTTTCCCTGAAATGGACAATATATTTTAACATGTCACTGTTGAAATAGTCCACATTTTACATAAGTTACTATTCTTCCATTTCTATGCTCCAGGAAAATTTAATTGGAATCAGCAGTCTCTATATTCATTCTATTTGTGCCTTATTACCTGCATCAGGGATGGGGAATCTCTTACTCTTCACAGGTTGCTTTTGGACACCAATTTGCATCATCCCTGATGCACTGGCCATGCTAGCTGGGGTGGATGGGAGTTGGAGTCCAACAACCTCCAGAGGGCCACAGGTTCCCCACCACTGTGCTAGGACTTGCATATATCCCTGTAATAATACTGTACAGTAGTACAGTTTGTTTGTTTGTTTGTTTGTTTGTTTGATACAGTAGTACAGTGATAAAACTCTTTCCTGCTATATTTTGCATCACTTCAGCTTCCTGGTTCTAATTAATCTAAGTTGCTGAGGGAGAAAAACGGCATTATCAGCTCCACATCTTGAGTGAAATGCCATGGGATGCTTAGGTGAAAAACGATACATATTTTATAGCCCTAGAAATAAATAAGTTCAGTAAAACAACCAGCAGATGGCATTTTTGTAGAAAGAAAATGGTTGAGAGTCTTAACCTAGGATAAGAATATGAGGCAAGCTATCTTTTTGAAAATGTTGTGGTATTGTCTCGTTCTGTACTCAACCTTAGCTCCCAGCCCTGGACAGAATAATATTATAGGGACAAAAGCTTACAAGGTCAGGAACAATCAAAGCTCTTGAAATGAGGGATGCAATAACAGAACTGATTCATTTGTTGTCCCACATGGAAACACCTTCCACCACCCCAGCCTGTCTGATACAGTTTTACCAGATTTGTGTGGTCATCGTTTGGTTTGTTTGTTTTTTTACTGCTGACATCTGTCTCCTGCTCTTCATTTAAAGACTCCCCCCCCCCCCCGGTTACTGGGTGAGGGATGCCATAATGATATCTGCACAGCTGCAAGCAGATTCAAAACCATTGTTGGGTGTTTGAGGGGCTTTCCAATGGTAAATGGGGATAGTCAGAGGCTACATTAAAATAGAGTGAAACCAGGGGAATCTCTCAATATATGAGTGGTTGGAGCAGTTTATCTTCTCTTATAATTCTCCTAGCAGTTATTATAGGAGAAAATAAAATGCCACAATGCTCATGACCCCAGGTCTCCTGAAACCAGAGCAAAAATAAAAACACAGGCAGAATATAGTTCATGTGCATCTAAGCCTGTGTAAATCCCTAAATGGATTGTATACTGTATAAAGAAAGGGGAATAAGCAAGACAGAATGCAGTCAAGAAGCAGAAATCTCAAATGCTGCTCCTGAAAATTGGCCACATGCCAACATGAGCTAATGTGGCCGGATGTTGCTCAGATCTGCTCTGTTTAAAAGAACAACAGAATTCAAACCAAGATACTTCATTTACATCTCCACACAAAACACTGACAATATTGCCCTTGCACTGCAGCTGTTGCCCATCTTGCTTTTGTCACTGTAACCTTCTGCACCCTCACAAATATTTAGTTGGGTTTATTTGCACCCTCACAAACAACAGCAGGCCCTCTGTTTTCTCCCTTATGTTCCTCCCTCACACTCCCCTCCCTTCCTTCTTTCCCTCTCAATTTCACTTTTGTCTCTCAACTCCCACAGACCCTGTTCTGCACCTCAATACCCAAACTCCCTTTTCTCTTCTGTCCCTCATCTCAGCCCTGTTTCATTCATTCTCTCCGTCCAGTAAGGACCACCCCTTCCAGAATACACCATGCTGTTTCTATCATGCTGCATTCCTTCTATCTCTTACCAGCTCTCTCATTCTCACTCCCTTTCTAAATCTCTCAGCTCCAGGCTGCTCTTTCTCACCAGCAGCTTTCCTTTTCATGCCATCTGCCAGTTCTTCAGTTTCTCTGTCTTCTATCAGACTGTGCTAGGAACTCTCCACTTGGACAATAGAGTCCAGGAATTACTCTCTGAAGGAACCTGGCAAGTGAATGTACGGTAACTGTACTGGCTAATACGAATCCTTGCTGTGTTGGGAGATGTGTTCAAGGTATTATATGTGACACCTTAGGTTGGCATCAAGAGTGCTGTCAAATCTGAGCATTTGGAAGTCCCCCACCCCGCTTTTGAGTCTTCTCTGAATAAATTTTCCTCTGATCATTCACATGGGAGAATGGTAAATTTAAGATTAAGGGATATGATAACAGGCCGCTGATACAATATGGTACTTTTAATAATAATTTTGGGCTTATCCACACTTGCCTTTTGTCTGCTCTTTCCGTGCAGAGGTCCACGCTTAAATGTTCTGTGTCCAATCTAAAGCTGAATTAGACCAAACATTAATTCAAGTTTTCTGCAGATTGTCATTAAAGTGCAAATTTTCACGGGGAAAGCTCCAGAGCAAAAAGAGAAGGACACAGAACTTTAAATCGCAGGACATGCTTGGAAAGAGCAGAGGAAAGTTAACTGTGGGTACGCCCTTTACTGCAAAGTTAAAGAGTTAGTCATAGTCACTGAATACTGAGTTAGTACTGTTTCTGTGAGGAAGGCATACAGGGTAATTAAACACTATGCAATAGAACAAAAGATCATTACCCCCATCTCTTTCTCTCTCACTCCCTCTCTCCCCCCTCACTTTCCCCCCAGTCTTACAATGTCTATGATAACAGTGTCTCATACCGAATGTAAACAAACTGTAAGACTATGAATTGAAAGTGGAGACACTATATGTACTTTTCCTTGTTTATTTGTTTTGTAACACAACAAAATCTTTACTAAAAACTGATTTTAAAAAAACTCAGGTTAAACAAGCTACTGTACTTAACCCTCTTGATATAGGATACACTTTGACCAGGCACCTGACACTCAGCAGGGACAGTGCCTGCCTAACATCTTGTGGAAGGGAGTTCCATAGAGTTTGGCCCACAACACCCAAAGCATGACTCCTTGTTGGCTTGCATTGTCCTTCTGGCCCATAGGGAGCCACCAATAGGCCTTCCCCTAATGATCTCAGTGGCCAACTTGCAGTTTACTGGGTAGGGTGGTCCTTAAGGTCTCCTGGGCCTAAGTTAGTCAAGGCTATGTACAGTAGTATATGAACCTTGAACTTGACATGTGAGCAGATGGGAAACCAGTGCTGGTCTTTAAACACCAGTGTCATGTGTTGATGGTAGTCTGTACCCGTCACCAGTCTAGTTGCATCATTCGGCACTCCAGGGTCCTCTAGGGTTTCAGAGATGGAACATTCCCAGCCCTACTAGAAGCTGCCAGGGGATGGATGTGGGAGTTTCTGCATCACCTCACCTTAGACACTCTATATTCACTCACAGCCAAAATTATCTTTCAGCTTCACTGATTTTCAGCATTCCTTGTCTGAATCTTCTGCTGCTGAACTCAGAATATTTGATTACTTTAAATAATATAACGGGGTTAGCCAGTTTCTGAGAGAAGGCTTGAAACCATAAGCAAGTGTACAGAGATTGTAGGCTACATAATTCCTGCTTATCCTCAACATGTTTCTGTTAATCTAGATTGGTTCTAGATCCTGCCATCCACAGAGGTGGGTGTGGCTACTTGATGTGCATTTGAAAACTTTCCCCTTGATTAGGTTTTCCAGCCTTATTCTCCCTACACATGTCCCAGGTGAATGAAGAAGTGAGTGGAAATTGCAATCTTGGTATATGCTTCTCAGGTGTGTTTCCCCCCCTCTCTCATTCTCTTTTCTTTTTTGCAATTTTAACTTCTTGAACTTTGAATGTTGTGCGTTTGTTTTTTTACTGTTGTAAGCCACTTTGAGATATACATGGTGGAAAGTGGACTGTTTTAAAATTAATTAATTAAAATGCATAAAGTGAACCTCTGCCATAACTGAAGACAGTATTGAGCCAGTATCCTATATTCTAAATGGCACATAGAGTTCAAGAAAAAAAAGCACTGTCTGTCTCTAGCTGGAGAAGTAAGAGCCACAGCTACACTGCAGACTGATGAATGCAAAAGAAAGGTGAGTTTCAGTGGCGAGCAACTATGGGTGTGTACACATTACACAGCAAGGTGGTTCTTTTTGGATCAAAGCTGGTTTGCGGGGGAAACAGTATCAAAACACAGTATTTCATACGAAATGATAGGAGAGAGATGGATTGTTGCAGATAATGTGTGTACACTGCTTCCCAAACCAACAGTGGGAGTGCACTGCACACAGAGTAAACAGAAGTGTGTGCACAGCCTGAGTGAGGTCCAAGGTTTGTAGTGGCATGGCTGCACACTGGATAATTTGCTTTCTGAGCAGCCTCCAAATGGTCACATATCCCTGACATTTCACTGATTGTTAATTTTCGCATTATATTTGACCTTCCCCATAAAGGTCACATAAAAGCCACTTCCAGAGAACTAATGGAATATAATGCATGTTTAGCACTTATTTACATGTTATTTGATTGCAGAAAAATGCTTTTGCAGCCCCCTTCACCTGGAAAACCACGATAGTAAATTGACGGAATTTGGGGAGGTATACTAGCATACAATTCTTTCCAGCTGTTTTCATGGGGGAGCAGAACCAGAAAGCTCAGGAGAGTAATGTTGCATCAATGATGTTGGTTGCCTTGTGAATGAAATTTAGCATGACATGCTGACATATTGGTCAAAAAGTTCTATAAAGGTACTGGGAATATTAGAAAATGAGGCAGAAGCTCTAACACAATATTCCCCATGTCTGAATGCACCCATAAAACATGGACTACTTGTTGCTTGGAGTAACCTTCTTCTTTCACAATTAAGTATGGCACTGATTGAATTAGTATGCATGTGTGTGTGTGTGTGTGTGTGTTTTAATGTAAATAGCAGTTGAGGGATGTAGGAGGCAGCTTCCTGGACCTGAGAAGCTGAGGAGGGAGAGTTTAACCCTTTCATGCCATGGTCCCAATGAAAATCTGCCACAAGCACTGGGAGGGAGGTCTCCTTTAGCATCTAGGAAAAGAGCCTTTTCCAACCCCTATGAGAGTCTGCTGATCAAGCTTGTTTTCAAGCAGGTTGATCCTTGACTTCTAAGTTTAGTCTGTGAAGATTCACCATTATACTCCATATTGCTTGCAGAGCAGACATGGTCTCCTACGATGCGTGAGGCAGAGCAGTGCTTTCCTGAACTGATGATTCAGCAGAAGGTGGACAACTCAGCAATGTCTGAGAGATTTTTTAATCTTCGGAGGGAGAGGAGGTGGAGGGAGAGAGAGACGATATTAAAAATAGAAAGATCAGAAAGGGGAATGCAACTGCCAGATGTCGATAAGAAAGGGATTGTTGCTGCCCAACTGTAACATGGGAGGTGATTTGTGCTATAGGAAAGGCAGCATTCATATTCTGCATGATTTCATCTGTTCTTATTTTCTCCTGCCAAATAAGGTCAGGCTGAGGATCTGTGAACCTGCTTGGGTTCACTGTACAATGATCAGATTTTGCTAGCAGAGATAATTTGGAATGATAGCTTAATTTTCTTATGGAAAAATGTGCTCTGTGTGTGTTTCTCTGTGTGTGTGTGTGTCTGCGTCAGAATAGTCAGGAAATAAGAAGAGGGGGAAAGTAGGTTGATGGGATAGCCAACAGCCCACGAAGGCAGTGGTTTTAACATAACCTGACCTCTCTGAGGAAATTCTAATAAACTGGCAATAAACCCTGGGAATAGAAGAAACATGGCCTTCAGGCAAAGCTGCCTGAAGAAGCAGCAGACCTGAGCAGCTGGCCATCTTTCAGACCAGTGGTGTGCCTTGCATTGCAGCCTTTGCTAGGGGGAATTGCTCATTTCATGCTCCATGGAATCCCCAACACAAGTTGTTAATTCCATCTTGGAGATGAACTAGGAGGACCCTGGGGCAGCCCAAGGCAATTGCTTCTGTAGTGATGAGCAGGGCAGAATTCTAACTGCAGAGGCCATATACAAGGCAGGAATTAAAGAGAAGATCAAAGAGGAAATACTGCTTAGACTGTGTTCTATTTCATCAGTAGCTGAAAATGTTGGCAAGCGACTGTTTATGGAAAGGATGAACCTATAAAATGATGCTGTACTGTGACAATAACTATTGAAAGTAATCAATAGTCTCCAGTGGTTTAGAACTAAACGCCTAAAACCTATAGCTCCAGCTGTGGAGAAGCAGATTTGGTCTGTCCTATGCCCCCGGAGATGCCCTCCCAGAGGCCATATCGGATTTTAGTTTTAAAAATTCAGACTGGGGGAGGGGAAATCTTTTGAGTCGCTTACTCCCCCCCCCCCCAACTATGCAGGGTTATGAAAGGTGGGAGAAGAAACGAACTCTTGAGCCTTGCTAGAACATATTAAATGCATATCCAACAGAAGCGGGCTGTTCTTAGTCTGGTGAAAAAATATGTGTGTATTTATTCCCCCCTGGTGGAGCAAATGTAAAACTGCAAATTCTATCTCCTAAATTATTTTAAAATATTCCTGTGCTGTGACAGTGGCATGGAAAAATGATTTAAACTTGAGGGAGGGGAGGGGAAACATAAAGCAGATTAATAATTATTTTTAGAGACATTGGGCTAGATTCAAACTTAGCTGGCTGCTCCTAATTACCATTGCACTCACTGAAATTTAAGCCATCCCCAAAGTCCCTTTGATTTCAATGGGACCTAAGTTTTATTAATGACACAATCCTATACATTTCTAGTGAGGCATAAGAATGAGTGAATTTGTCCATTTCAGTTTTTATCTGTTTCTCATTTTTCTAATCTTAAATTTGGTTTTCAACATTTCCACATCATTTTTAAAATAACCCTCATGAAAATGCACCAGCATTTTAGTGCAACTTCCCTTAACATACACACATCTTTGCAAAGAAGTTTCCCCATATATAATGCGTTTTGGCATGCTGTCTTCACTAACACATGGATTTTTTTATGCACATTTGCAGATTTTGAAGGATGGCTATGTTTTGGTGCACATATTATTTTAGAAAGAGTGAATTCACCTTTAAATGTGAGCTGAACCAAATCCCTCCATCCCTATACAGCAGTTATAAGTGCCATAGGATTCCTTCACAGAGGGGAATTCTATGGCAAAGTCTGCTCTATTAATTTTCTCTGCAGTAACTTGTCTGACGCTGACTTAAAAGCCTTGTGGGTGTTTTTTCTTCAGGCTAAATATATTTGACCCACATTTGATTGTCAAATACACCACATATTACCAAACATACCACAGCAGCTGCAGTGTGTGTGTGTGTGTGAGAGAGAGAGAGAGAGAGAGAGAGAAATGTCAAGCTTTATCATTTATGTTCATGAATTTTCATGTATGCACATTTGAAACACATTCAGACACCAGAGATTCTTGTTGTCTCATTCTGAGATTTTGGTGAGGGAGCGTAGTCTTGAAGAATGCCATCGCTAGCAATTAACACTAACAAAAATGTCAGCAAACCTTCCCCAAAAGGCAAAAATACAAATGGCGATTTACCAGGGTCAAGCGTGAAAAATTAGGGTCGTGCTTGATAAATCAGGACAGTTGTAACTTGTGTGGAGGCCTTATGCTGAACCATGGAAGCACCCTGCCCTGCTTCCATGGGCTAGGTCATTCTCCCTTGTTACAAATTAATTTCCTGCAACACAGAGAATTGGGTCATTCTGTTTCTTATAATTGCAATGTGAATTGTGTTTTGGATTTGATCCAGTTCTCCTTTCCCATTTTTGTAGACATAGTGAGATAGCCTTGGACAGAGATTGCCGCAGGCTTAACAAAAAAGTGGTGGCCGTGCCTTGTGCTCCTTGCATTTGCATACTGGGGGTGTGCCTGGGAATGCTGCTTTGTTTACATATTCTGAAGGTTGCTCTGCTTTGTTTACATATTCCGAAGGCTGCTCTTATCATTGAGTTCCTGCTGCTCCTTCAAACGGACACTGCTGTTCCAAGACTTAGATTCCCTCCACACACAAACACATTTCCTAAGACCAGCGGGCTCGTACATGATAGGTTGCCTTCATACAGTCTATTTTAAAGCGTGCCACACAGTTTCATGTTGCTGCTGGTCAGGCTATTTTGCCCATAGCAGAAATTAAAATCCTTTCAAACTCGGCAACTTTTTAAAAAATTACAAATATTGTTCTTTATTATTCTGTCCTGTGTGATATAGGAGCCTGATTCCGTTTATGGCCCAAATCAGGCCTGGGCTTTGTCATCCTGGGCCTAATCTGAGGTGCCAAATAAGGCCCAAAACCAGATCAGGGGGTACATTCACTGCCCTAGTGTTTATTGTTCCAATACAAGGTTTTCAAAGTAAATACATTTTGCTTTGCCACTAGTATCCTTGCTGCTAATGTCAATAAAAGCAAGTACATGCCCTCTTCCCTCAGTGGTAAAGCACAATGCTTTTGTATTTGATTTTGATATAAACTGGGCTGCTCTTATCTGATTTTTCCAATGTACTCCTCACATTTTAAAATGCATCACGTTTGGTGTTCAGAGTTTGTGCTAATGTCCGGTTCTTAACTGTTAGGTGATTAGCCACCATCAGTTCTGTGCCACATGTGTTTTCTGGCCTTTGTCCTTGCTCTAAAAATGCAAGGGATAAGCTCCACTCTTTCTTTCGCTGATCTGAAGCTCCTATAATTTCTAATTGTAAATGCATGCAAATGGGGCGCAACCCCTCCAGTGCATCCTATATGCCCTTTTATTCATTTTGTTTCATTTCCTTTGTGTGTATGTGTATTTCAGTTTCTTTTCCTCGGTGACACCTTAAGAATTTGCAGCAGTTCTCATCTTGTGCCATGGGAAGAGATTGCCAGTGCTTATCTTCACACTCTTGATCATTTGTCAGGCTGACATGCTGCTCATGATTTGAGAACAGTTCATATTATGAAATGGTCCAATAAACAACGCTCGTGCCCAATAATGGTTTTGTGCCAGCAGAAATACTACTTCTTACTTAAGACACCTGGTTTTTGCTGTTCTCCACTATAATAATAATAATAATAATAATTTATACCCCGCCCATCTGGCTGGGCTTCCCCAGCCACTCTGGGCGGCCTCTAACAAAATATTAAAATAAAGTAATGCATCAAACATTAAAAGCTTTCCTAAACAGGGCTGCCTTCAGATGTCTTCTAAAAATCTGGTAGTTGTTGTTCTCTTTGACATTTGGTGGGAGGGCGTTCCACAGGGTGGGTGCCACTACTGAGAAGGCCCTCTGCCTGGTTCCCTGTATTACTATGTATTACAACCCTCTGTGTCCAAGCCTGAGGAGAATGATGTTGCACACATCCCAGTCTCTGAGTGGCTACAAACTCCAGAGGTTCCAATGTTTACCCAGAGTTCAGTTTATTTGGAAAGAAGGTCAGTTGAGACTGTGGTATCTTTAGGATATATGGTTTATTTACACATATATACAACCTGAGCATAGGCAGTGGAAGGCCTCACAACCCCAGCAGGTCTTGTTTCCCCATTATGTTCTTAAGGGAATCTTAGCAGTGGTTTTGAATTCAGCACAGGGCAGGGCAGCCCTCTCTGTGTCTCTTGAACTCCCAGCATCACCCAACTCACACACAGACTATGGCTATTGTTCTTCTAACTTACAAGATGATGTCCTCTCAGTCAGGTAAGTTGGTGTGGAAATTCCTACCCCTTCCTGGAAAGAACTGTTACTTAGTTGTCACTTTGGCAGCATGGTTCACCCTTTAAGATGCTGATGTTGGAACTTAGCCCAGCCAGCTGGGACCATTATTTTACAAGGAGACTAGTTTATAAGGAAACCTGTTCATCAGTTTTCACTTAGTGCAAACCTGCCATCCCACAGGCATCACTTAATGGGAATGTATATGGGGAAAGGCAGTGTCTTTTAGTAAGTAATTTGGTTCTCTCCTATCGAATTTCAGCATTTTTTGGGGTGGATATTTGTTTGCTCTCTGGTGTTATTAGTGAACTAGTTAAAAGAATTGGCATTTTTCTCTGTGAAGAGTTGGGAGGTGTGCAGATGAAGGCAACCAACATGATAAAGGGTCTGGAAACCAAGCCTTATGAGGAACAGTTGAGGGAATTGGGTATGTTTAGACTGAGAGGAGATAGGATAGCCATCTTCAAATATCTAAAGGACTGTCACATGGAAGATAGAGTGAACTCCCCCCCCTCTCCAGAGGCTAAGACCTGAACCAATGAATTCAAGTTACAAGAAATGAGATTCACACCGAATATCAGGAAAAGCTTTCTGACAGTAAGAGGTGTTTGACAGTGGAACAGACTCCCATGAGAGGGGGTAGATGTGCCTTCTTTGAATATTTTTAAGCAGAGGTTGAATGGTCATCTGTCATGTATGATATAGTTGAGATTCCGGCATTGCAGGGGGTTGGACTCGATGACCCTTGGGATACCTTCCAACTCCACAATTCCTTGTTTCTTAGCAGAATAAGCAGGAGGGTCCCCAAATGCAGCCAGGTTGCATTACAACATTTTGAAGTGAAGTGATAACACATCACCATTTAAAGACCCCATAAGACTATTAAGTACAGAGTCTGAAGTAACCTAATTGCACCATTGTCTACCTCACTTGATTACTCCAAATATCTCTGAGTATAAAATAGCACCACTTCTCTGGCAAAATGTAGCCTATTTATTTACAGGTCAAATTTGAATCTCCCACTCTTCTTGGTTGAAGAGTAACTTTAGATATGGGACGATATTTTAGGGGGCTTCCCCCCCCCCCCGTGGAACAAAGCCGGATTTAAAGGTTTGCAGTGGTGAATGATTGCAACCCTTGATCCACAGCCAAAAGCATTACATTACATAAAGAGTTTTTGTCTTCATTAGGAATTAATCTGTACTAACCAACTGTCAGTTGGTGATGACAGTTTATTGCCTTCCCTTAACAAGGCAACAGGACATACTTAATTTATCTATTGAGCTAGATACGAAAAGTAGAAACACACATACCTACATATTTTAAAATCAGCTATCCATCATGGATGCCCACAAATGTACCATTTTATGAGTGCATTTTGCTAACTATCTGGAAATAAGTTGATGTTGCTATCTAGGCCTGCTTTCTTTTCCTATCTCACTGTCTACATACCAAAAAGCATCTGCATCTGTGATGACCTACAGTGGTACCTCAGTTTATGAACTTAATTCATTCTGGAAGTCCATTCTTAAACCGAAACCGTTCTTAAACCAAGGTGCGCTTTCCCTAATGAGGCCTCCTGCTGCCAGTGCCCTTCCACTGTTTGGCTTCCGTTCTTAGACGGAGGTAAAATTTGCAAACTGGGACACTACTTCTGGTTTTGCAGAGTTTGTAAACTGAATAGTTTGTAAACAGGGCTGTTCTTAAACTGAAGTACCACTGTATTTCCATACAGACAAAAATAGAATGCTCAGTGTTCTGGGAAAAGACAGAAGAACAGCAGAGAAAATACAGGAGGGCAACATGCAGATTATGACATCAACTGATCAAACCCTTACTGGCAAATTTCCTGGGAAAATCCGAAGCCTCCCATATTAAATATCTTTTGGAAGACTGGTCAAATGATATTACACTGGCCTTGGCAAAGTTTCTTTCGGAGGTTATAAGAAACAAAGATCATTATGCCCTAGATTAAAAAAAATGACTGCCTTGGTTTCTTCCATCTGTCTGCCTGGTTGTTTTAACTGTATCTAGTTTTGAAATTGTTTTGTGGGTCTTTGGACCACAATAAATATTGATTGGTTGATTATGACATCACGTATAAGAAAAAGTTGAGTGAACAAAGTGTGACAGTTCCACATTAATGGCTTTTGTGGATGGAGCCTAGAAATGTTTCAACTTCAGTTTAGATGAGTTTCTGTGTACTCAAGAATTATGCCATTCCCCAGTCTCATTAACATAAGCCCACAACGGCCTGGTCTACACATGCAGTAGAAGAGGAGGTAATGGAAAGAAAGGGTCCATACATGATAGAATGCACTTTATCATTTCAGACTGTGTGTAGGGTGTGGGTGGGTGTGTCACATTTTTCAGTGCCCCTGTAAGGTTGTTGTTTTTTTTAAAAAAAGTAAATAAATATGAAACTAGAAAACTAGCAACAGCAGGGAGTGAGTTTGGATACAGACTCTTTCTGTGAGGGGCTTTTTTTTTTTTAATTTGCAGAAAGCTTGCACATAGATTAGTAATTTTTTTTTTAAGTCACACACCCCACCAGTAGTCTGAAGTATTACAGTCCACTCTACTACCTCAGGATTCTACTATCTCATTCTTTTGGATGTGTAGATCAAAACCAAGCTGTTTACTGTATCAAAAAGTGATTTCTTTAAAATAAAAAGTAACAAGCATAACTTTTTAAGGTTACGCTGTAAAACAGTGTTTTATTCTGTCTTTCATTGCATTGCAATGAATGCTTGCCTGGTCAGGCCTTTTGTTAAGCAGACTATTGGCTAATGGCCCAGAATGGTCAGGGTGACCTCTTCTCCAACAGGCAGGAAATAGCTGGACATTTCTTGAGTGTTTTGAATGGAAGAGAGCTATCAAGAGCTGGATATTTTCAGAGGAGTGTGGATCAGGGTCTTTAGCTACATTTTATACAGTGGTACTTCTGACTACAAACTTAATTCATTCTGGAGGTCCATTCTTAACCTGAAACCATTCTTAATCTGAGGTACCACTTTAGCTAATGGGGTCTCCCGCTGCCGCCATGGTGCCACTGCGCGATTTCTGTTCTCATCCTGAGGTAAAGTTCTTAACCCGAGGTACTACTTCCGGGTTAGCCAAGTCTGTAACCCGAAGTGTTTGTAACCCATGGTGTTTATAACCCGAAGTACCACTGTACTGGATTTTAATTATGAGCTACATTAGGACCTGATTGCTGATTGGAAACTGGGATGAAAATATAATAAATTCCGAAACCTTACAAAAATACCCATTTCCCCCCACAAACCTGTTTTGAAACAACAAATTCAGTGATAATGTCCAACCGTATGCTGCTTTTCACATGCCTTAATAGTATTTCTGTAGGCTCTTTATCATTGGTTACATCTATCTTTCTCAAAAAAAGAGAGAAAGACTCTTCCAAAGGAAACAGGCAGCTTAAGGCTGCTATGACTCTCAGTGGCATGGCGGGGTCTGTTGTGCTCAGAGCAGGAGCAAAGTCATCTTTGACTTACTTTCGTGGATAGTAATGTGGCCTCAGCAGGGTCGCAGCTCTGCCCTTGTGATTGTCAGCTTATAGCTGAGTCACGTGAGACGGGCATATGAGTGCGAAGTGCAAGCAGATTAGCAGGAGATGTCACAAGCTGTTCAGTAGGACTGCTGTGCCTGCCGTTTTCCTGGACCAGACACTTCTGTTTCAGAGACACTGCAGAATAATAAATGGAACTGCTCAATTTGATCAACAATGCAATAGTGTGCTTCTTTTTGCAGGATAAGTTCAAGGTGAAAGCATGAAGACACAAATGACATTTCCCCATCCTCATATTTTACCCTTATTTTACTGACCAGAAAGAGAGTGAACTCTCCTTAGGTGTCAAGGTGAATCCTTGACTGAGGCAAGATTTGAACTCAAGTCTCTCATGCCTCTTTGAGGCTGAGGACGTTGAATTGTGATGCTACGTTTTCTAGGTTTATATGTGGCAACCACAAGAAAAATCATCCAGTCCTGTATGTTCTCTATGGTTCTTGCATCTTTTCTTTGAACACAGAAAGTCTTCTGGTTTTTAGAACAGAAAAGTATGATAAATTTCAGAGGCATGGATGCCTTTTGTGCTCTTTTAGGACAGTGTTTTGACATGGGTAGTGACATATTTGGAAAGTGAACCTATCACATCTCACAGCACACATCCGTGATTAAATTTATGGCCCAGTTTTTGTTATATTAATCAATATTCATTATTGCCAAAATGTTTTGGGGGGTGTTTTTACTTTTTGAAATATGGCAACCCTAATACGTTTATCTGGAAAAGCGTTTCAGTGATTATGAAAGGTAAATTTTAAAAATGAGGTAATAAAATGGCACTCACAACAATGTGTGAGGAGCTGCAAATGGCCCCACCCAGAGCAACTATGCCATGGCCACTGTTGTGAACAGAACAGAGTGAGTTGAACAGATTTGAAAAGAGCAATACTCTCATGAATGTGGAAAGTCTGCTGCAACTTCACTTGTAATTTGCAATGCAAGATCAATGACTGGAACCTCCTGTTTAGAAACTGCCTGGGTTGATGAAAAGTTGGCTGAATGACCACAAATACATGGAAATTAAGAGGTATTGTTCTTTATTGGTATCCACTATTGAGCTAAAATTTTGAATCAGAGACAGCAAATACAGTCTCAGAGCTGTCAAACAATACTATGCTTCTGCTCAAGACTGTCATTTCAGTAACTGACAATCCCAGACCCGTACCCATGTCCAGGACACATAACTCCATCTGCTAGAAACACTTAGTTTTATATTCTATACATGCACATGTGCATATTAAGTTACCTAAGGCTAAGCTCTTCAGAACAAAGATCATTACATAGCATTTAAATGAGAGATCATGTAGACAAAACAGAATGTAGCATCTGAATAACTCTCTCCTGCCACTAGATAGGTTAAGCAAGAGAGCTTGTAAAAATAAATAGCAGTCTGTAGCCAATATAATTATTTACACAGCAAGTTAAATTAACCTGTATGCACACTATTTTATTACAGTTATCACGGAAAACATTTATCCCTGGTGCAAATCCACTGGTGTTGCTTGTGGTGAACCATGGCTAGCTTGGCCCCATTATTCCTGAAAATTCCGAATGATTCATGTATAGCAGTGGTGTCCAAACTTTTTTCAAAGAGGGCCAGATTTGATGAAGTGACGGGCCATAAGGGCTGACCAAAGTTGTTGACCACAGGGGCCAGATTAACCTGACCGGTGGGCTGATTAGGTCCCCCGAAACAGACTTTGTACATACCTGATGTATAGGAAACCAGTTTTCCTGGTAGTTCTTTATACTTCGCATTAACGTACTAATTAGCAGCAGGCTGCTTAGTTAAGTTACACTGACCACATCTGCACTTCACAGTAAAACCATGGTTTACTGTGCATGAATCAATTACACCTGCTCTTCTCTTCCATAGTGCTGGGGAGAAACAAACCATGGTCTCTGGCTTAGCACTACATAAAAACCAGGGATCATTATTTGTTTCACTCAAAACCACTGCAGTCAGCAGGGCAGAACAGGATGGCTTACCAACACAGAGATTGTTGATGATAACTGAAAAGGAGATGGGAGAAGCAGCAGGGAGGTCAGTGAGAATCAGATTAGTCCTGATGCAGAACTTGCACTGCACCAAACTGACAGCTGTCTTGACCCTCCATGCAGTGACCTCCACGTTGGGAAGCCAGGTAAGCAGCACCAAACCACTTTGAAGGCCACTGCTGCTCTAAACAAATCATGATGATAAGCCAGGTTTTGTACTTGGCTGGTCAAGAATAAACCACCATCCCTGGTTCAGACATTATGTTATGCCAGGGATTTAGGTTTGCATCCTCTATGCATTAGCAGGGAATGGAGCAAGACAGCCCAGATTGCTATGTTCACCACAAACCTTTAATTATGGCTTACTGTGATATGCAAACTGAGCCTGGATCATAGCTGTCAACGTTTCCTCTTTTTTAAGGGAAATTCCCTTATTCCGAATAGGATTGACAGCTATGGTCCTGTATATTCATTATAAAAATAACACCCTACATTTACACTGGGCCTTAAAAAAGAATCTGAAATGTCTTAGAAATCATTCTTAGTCAAGCTTTCAAAACACTCCTGTGAGGTAGGCTAGTTCATCACCCCCTATTTTACAGATGGGGAAACTAAGGCACAATGTGGTGCAGCTACAACCCTATACCCACTTAAATGAATGAATTACATATAGAAATGAGCTTCTGTTTGTGAATTGCCCTTCTTTGTACAATCCTGCACATGTGCAAAATATTGCAGCATGGGGAGAAATCAGGACCAGCACACATACACAACTGGTTGGTTAATGTTGTCAGTTCTGACAAGCTTCTAATATCTGTTGAGGGATGTGGAGATTAATTCCAGGGTTCCCTTTTGTCCTTTCTTACTACTTCAAACAAGGATCTCTGGAGTGGGGTACCTATATATTGCAAAGTAACGAAGATAAATTAGCCTATGTATCTGATACTTCTCTGCTCCATTTCCTGCATGCTTCCCAGCTTTTGATACCCCCCTCTTAATATTTACATGGGAGTCTTCATTATATATTTCCTCCTTTAAGAAAAGCCCAGAATTATTGTCTATGAAATGTGTTCCTATGTGTGCGTATTACATAACTGAAGATAGCATTTCCTACATCTGACAAAAATGAGCCCACAAAATGTCATGTCACAACAACCCTGTTCACCTTTAAGGCACCACTCTTTGCTGTTTTTGCATTCAGAATGAGCTTCAGGTTCATATTTCCAGTGTTATTTATCTCTAATTCAAATAAATAAGAAAAAACCAGAGTACCAAAATGTAGAGCTTTATGGGCCATGCCTAAACCTGATCCTTACGTTGCAAGAAATAATCCTTTATGTTCACCTAGGCAGCCCTACTCCCCAAAAAGACAATAACATTTAGTCCACTGAATGCCTAGAAGATCTATAACCCCTGACTGAATTTGTTCCCATGTACAGGGAACATTATAAAGATGTGTGGGGGGGGTGTAACTTTCCTCCTGCAACATACAGGAGTTTGTGAGGAGGGAAGAAAGATAAAAAGTGCTTGTGGAAATACACTGGGATACCCAGCTATCATGTGCAACCTCACTTGTAAAAGCAGCCTTCTTAAACAGCATCCTAAGAAAACCTGCTGTTTTCAAGACGGTTTCAGTCACCATATGAAGCCCCTTTTTATTATCAGGCAGATTAGCTTGGGTGGTTTGTCCATAGTAGTTGCAAAACAAACCCTACAGGTGTCAGCTTGCTACCCCTTATAATAAAAACCACCACATTCCCCATAAGGGTGTAGCAGTTTCCCTTGATTTCAACATTTCATAGCAAACTCCAAATCTACTCCAGATCCCTTTTAAAAGTGTAGATCCGGCCATCCTTTTGCCAGCATCCACTTGTAAAAGACACATGCAGTGACTGAGATCCAAAGCCAACAGGTGGATGTTTTCAAGTATGAAAGTCAAGACTATCAAAAATTAACAAAGGATTGGGAAGCCTAAATTAACTGGCACAGGTGAATGGTCTCCAAATAGCATTGTGTGTTGCAGTGCCTCCTTTCCAACACACATTCCAAAGGTGCAACAGGACGGGATTGCTTTATCTCTCAGAGGCCAAAAAGCCTCAAAAATCACAATAGTCTTTAAAGTATCTCCTGGGAAAATCACTGCCTTAGCATATTCAGCAAAAGACAGACCAGTATATTAAATTAAAAAATATATAGGTGCCTGGAAATATTACTCTGGAGTATTTGTCAATGGCGTGTGTGTTTTGCATGATACGGAGGCTAACATGTCCCTTCAGCCCTTTCTTCCTTGAGGAGTTAGACTCATTATTCAGGGCCAAATGGACCACCATCTTGTCTTGCTTATCCTCCTCAGCCACCATCTGGCCTCTTGGGTACCCTTCTAGGCTATTGGTATCCGATTCACTGTAAATACCATCCAGCATCATAGTTTTTGTAGAAGGTATTCCACACGTGCATGGGAACTGAGAAAAGAGAACAATAAAAGGCAGATGAAAACTCAGGCATTGCAAAAACAGAACAGGGGACAAAAATTACACCTTGATTTTATACAGAAAATGCATTAATGTTGCAACTGAAAATCGTATTCTCTTTTTCTGCAGTTTCCCAAAGTTATTATCAAGACACACTAAACCCATACAGGTGTACTATCCATCTGCTCATGAAACCCTGTATGGGTTAAGCAAAGGTGAATTCAGGGTGGAAAATATTATTTGTGTGACATAAGATAACAATAAGTTTTAATTCTGAAATTTTGCATCCATTTGGACTTACATTTCCTTGCAGTAAAGGTGCAATACCAATACTGGAGATCCTTTAACTACCATATTTTTCTTATTTTCTGGAAGTCTGCAGCTCAAAATTTGATTGAAAAATAGCTGAGGATAAAGACAACCTTTCTTTTTATACAGTAACACTGACTTACATAAATGACTGTAGAACTCAGAATGGTGATCACACAAATTATACTTTTCCTTTTTCTACAATTAACAATATATGAGTCACCATAAAAGCAAGGTAAAGGTAAAGGACCCCTGGATGGTTAAGTCCAGTCAAAGGTGACTATGGGGTGCAGCGCTCATCTCACTTGAGGCCAAGAGAGCCAGTGTTTGTCCACAGACAGCTTTCTGGGTCATGTGGCCAGCATGACTAAACCACTTCTGGCGCAACGGAACACTGTGACGGAAGGCAGAGTGCACGAAGCCTTGTTTACCTTCCCACCGCATCAGTACCTATTTATATACTTGCACTGGTGTGCTTTCAGACTGCTAGGTTGACAGAAGCATCTCATCCTCATCGTCAAGAGGGACGCAGGTGGTGCTGTGGTCTAAACCACTGAGCCTCTTGGACTTGCCGATCGGAAGATTGGTGGTTTGAATCAGTACAATGGGGTGAGCTCCGTTGCGCCAAAAAAATCACAGCAGCCTGGACCCAACTCTATTCACACAAGTGGCAAACACTACAACTAATCAGCTTCAGATGAGGATATGTATCCCCATCGGCATTAAATGATATTTCAAGCCAGCTGACTGGGGCCCTAGGTGAACATCGTGTGGTTCAGCTGCAGATCCACCTGATCAGATTCACGTTGGCTGTATGTGTGGATCTCTGGTTTGCTTGTTTAATTGTGGGAAAGATGCATGAGCTACCCCTTTGCACTTGACATGGAAAGTGCAAATGGGATGCATATGTCATTCATGCATCTGTTCCGGCCCCTTAATTAATAATTAATTATAAAATTATAATTAATTAAGGTCATTTATGAGCTCTCTTCAGTAGCAGGAGTCTCAGGGCAGGGTACAATTCAGAAGACACAATGAAAGTATAAAAGCAAAGCTACAGAGTTCACAGAAGCCACAACTTCTGTGTAACACAAGAGGCCCGTCTATATTTTGTATTGCAAGCGTCTAGCTCCTACTATTATATTGGCTGAATCCAGTTTTGAAATGCGCACCTGACTGGTCAGGGCTTCGTCATGATTCATCAGGAGTACCTAAAAACAATGCAGCAAACACGGAGAAATGCCATACTGAATTTCCCCCTTCTTACCCTCCCTATATTGTCTTTGCCAAAGTCCCAGGTTGCAGACTTCCCCAGTTCTGATCTTAGTTTCCTTCCCTCTGTTGTTCCTACTATCACCAACTCCTGCTTTTGTGGTGTCAGGGATTCGGAGTCAGCTTGCATGCTCTAGACAAAAATTGTTCACACACACAGACACACAAGGGTCAGTTTTCCTCATTCGCATTCACTAGCCCCTAATATATTAGTCAGGTGTGCAGGAAGTGCTTCTCACCTTTTCTCGCAGCTTCCTCTGCTTTCGCTCTTGCACAGTGGTCAGGTAGTTCACGGCTGCGTACTCTATCACCGAAAGGAAGACGAACACAAAACTGACCCAGAGGTAAATGTCCACAGCCTTGATGTATGAAACTCGAGGCATGGAGGCATTGACGCCCGTGATGATGGTAGACATGGTCAGCACCGTCGTGATCCCTGAAAAGGCCCCACACAAGTGTTAAGGATTGGGTTTAATTTCAGCCAGGTCTCATAGCCACAGAACCTGTTTTCAAAAAAAAACTATTGCTCAGTGTGGTACATGTGAAGTGATAATGAACAGAATCTGCTTGAGGGTGTGCAGACATCCTCACCACTAAGCAATCACAGACAGACACCAGGCACACTGTGTTCAGTGGAAGAACTTGCAGGAAGGAACACTGGACCCCCTGGAGTATTTTAGAATTAAATTACTGTCAACAAGCATCTATTATGAAGCTGAGCTTAGTTTCAGTGTTAATCATTGGGTCTTAGTCTCTCCCCATTTTAGTTTGGAGAATACAGTAATTCAAGAATGAGAAACCTTTTGACCTCCAAAAGTTACTGGACTGCAACTCCCATCCCATCAAAAGCCAGTGTGGTATAATGGTTAGTGTTTTGAACTACAGCCTGGGAAGCCAGGGTTCGAATCTCCTGAGTGACTTTGGGCCAATCATTGCCTAATCTTGGTGGGGATTAAATGAGGTGTGGGGAGAGCCATGTACACCACCTTGAAGAGCTACTTGGAGGAAAAAGTGAAATATACTGTAAATGCAATAAACAAACAATCCTTACTGACCACAGGTCATGATAGTTGAAGCTGCTGAGAATTAAAGTCCAACAACAAATGGGGGGTGACAGTTTCCCTGGCCCTGCAGTAATTAAACTCTGCCTCTCACGCAACTTAAGTCCATTAACTCCAATGAGTCTACTCTGAGTGTAACTTGGTTGGATATAGCTCATAGGGACTCTGTAGTTTTCCTTCCCTTGTATCTAGCTCTGCCGTCCTTTATAAAAGTTGAGAATCACTCACCTAACGATACTCTAGCCGGCACAGCCCTGCGATCAATCCAGAACGACACCCAAGATAGCATGACCATGAGTGTGGCTGGAAAATATGTTTGCAGCAAAAAGAAAAAGATGTGGCGACGTAACGTGAAGTTAATGTACAAGCGATTGTACCAACCTGTTAGGGAGAAAATGGCAGCTATTAAAAATGTGTGGTGGTCTCCTTATGGCAGTATGAGCAATAATCAGGTGAGACATAGTATGTAATACAGAGATAAAAGTCCAGCAAAGGGAGGGAGGGGATAAAGGATGGTTCTGAAAGTACAAAAATAGAAGAACAGAAAAAGAGACAAGGAAGAAATATTAATATTATATACTATTACAATGGTACCTCAGGTTAAGTACTTAATTCGTTTTGGAGGTCCGTACTTAACCTGAAACTGTTCTTAACCTGAAGCACCACTAATGGGGCCTCCTGCTGCCGCCGCGCCGCTGGAGCACAATTTCTGTTCTCATTCTGAAGCAAAGTTCTTAACCTGAAGCACTATTTCTGGGTTAGCGGAGTCTGCAACCTGAAGCGTATGTAACCTGAGGTACCACTGTATATAGATAACACTCTGTGTGATTAAATTTAAAGAATTCATTTTGACTTCGGAACAAGTTTCTATTCTCATTTTACAAATGTGGAGTGAGACTGAGAGTGACTTTGCCAAAGGATTTACACAGTGAGGTACTTAATACTGTTAGTATTAAACTACCATATAAAATGACACTTTTGTTCCTTAACAGCAGGTTGGGCATCATTAACATATACACAGAGTGCCTTTGTGCTTGTGGAAATTACGTATTATCTTAGAAGATCGCACAGCTTTTGGTAAATTTAGTACCATCCACTGATCTCCAGTATTTTCACACCTTTTTTGCATTTCCACATTGAAGCCTACATTATATAGAACGTGCGGATGATTTTAAAATGGCTTGCTCATGCTTTGATTGCATCCACGCATGCATGCAAATAGCATGAGAAAGTTTCAAAGGTGCTTATTAAGGCCAGACTAGAGAATAAAAAAGAGGCACTTGAATGCAAATCCATCAACATGCAGAGTTTGACCCTTAGTATTATGCTCAATGATTTTTAAATAGAGAACAGACAGTTTTTGTGGTATAGTTTTTAGAGTATTGGACAAGGGTTGGAGAGTTCCAAGTTGAAATCTCTACTCAGCCATGATGCTCACTGGATGACCTTTGGCCAATCACTATCTCTCAGCCTAACCTACCTCATAATATTATTGCGCAGATAAAATGGGGATGGGCAAAGCTTTGAATCTTGCCCTTCAAAGAAAGGCAGGATGATGGTGATGGTGATGATGATGATGAACAAAAGACAGAAAAGGGACTAGTGAAATTTTATTGGCATTTCACCAGGCAAACTTGTGAGGCTGGGTTATAAGCGTTGCAGGCATTTAGAAGAGGATTAGCAAGAAAACCTGATACCAGTGCTACTATAGAAAGCGAGTCTGGAGGTTGTATGAAATTTTTGTATCAAGAACTGAGACAAGGAGATTTTCTCATCTGTTTTTAGAGATTCATTCCCATTTTTCCAGTACAGCATCAGATCTTCATCTGTGTAAGCATCTGTGGAGGGTAGTGATGGGACAAAAATAATATTACATTTATAGATCAACAGCAAAATAGTGAAATAGTCAGATGAATCAATGGCTTAATGTGAGAGGGCAATAAAATTATCTGTCGGTTTTTTAATATATAATGGACCTGGGTGCTGGCTGGTACTGATACTAATCTCCTGTATTTTTATCTTGTGAACCGCCCTGAGATCTTCAGATGAAGGGTGGTATATAAACAATAATAATCTCACATAACTAAACTGGGGTTCTTAAGAAAACAGGCAAACATTGGACAGAGGAGGAGAAAGTATTATTAGACATACATGCTTGATTAGTATACCTCTACTCTCAAACTTAAAAAAGGTTTATGCAGCAATCCTACATGCATTTATTCAGAAGTAAATCCTGTAAACTCAGTGGGATTCACACTCAAATCTGCATAATCCTATGCACATTTACCCAGAAGTAAATTCACTCTTTTCAGTTGGGGTTATTCCCAAGTGGGATTGGGTGAATCTGTCAATTTTGGCTTATCTCTGTTTCTCATTATCACAGTTTTAAGTTATACACATCATTAAGAGTTTACTATTAATTTCTCACAATATACCTAGTTTTGTATGCAATTTCTTTATATATTCCTTATATCAGCATTTTTGGAAGGCATTTTGGTATGTTATTTTCACTCATATATACACTCATATATGCATCTTTGTACAGATTTCCTGGCTAGAGAATGCTTTGCAAAATTTAGAGAAGTGCGAATCTCAAAGGATGGCTGTGTTTCAGTGATGATGAGATAGGTTCTCCTTCAAATGCAAACTAAACCAAATTTCTCCCTATTCCTACTTCCAAGAAGCCATACATAGGATTGTAACCTTAAGCTTCTGTCCCTCTCCTTCAAGGACTTTGGGAATAACAAAGCTATAAGTGTGGTGTGCTTGGGATCTTTTATACCTTTTTTAAAAAACCGAAACTGTAATTTTAAACATTGCACACTACCCCGAGTGTTACTTTTGTTCCAGATGGGTGAGACATGCACACATGCATGCATACATACATAAAAATTGTTAATTCTCAGCACTCTCACCAGATGACAGTTTCCAGGATTCTTTGCACAGCAGCCATGAGAATTGCACTGTTATAGAAACAGTATCATTTGTAGTGTACATATACACAAAATTGTTGGAACATGGCATGGCTAAATGGTAATACTAAATAGGGTCTTGCTGTATATACCATGGGTGGTGAACCGTTTTTCAGCCAGAGGACACACGAATGTAAATTTTATGGTTCACAGAGCAATTAAGCCTCTTCCAGAGTCAGGGATGCTCAGCATTAACATCTGCATAATTGAAACATGCCTTTTCCACCTCCTAGACTCCACGGTCTGCAGGATGTTCCATTGGTTGCCCCTCGGTTACAGTGACATAGACATTTACCTAGACTTATATCCAGTCTCTGATATGCTGGATTCTATGCTTGATCAGCTCTTATATGACTACATTTATTGGCTTGTGGTACACAGTCATCAGCAGATCCTATGGATCCTATGTTCACTTTAACATGCATACTTCAAACAAATCCATAAGGAATTGTGTAGACATCTAGGAAAACATTGCAGATAGAAACATGAATGCCACATACAGCTTTCGAGCTCCAGAGTACAAGTCTGCGAATCTAGCGGAAATCGGCTGAAGTCCATGTTGCACATGGCTGTAACTGTGATCCTAGAAATTCCAAAAAGAAAAGTCAGGTTCGCTAGGTAGGGAATAGGACTGAGTCACAGGTGCAGGTAAAATATAGGAAGATAGTACCTTCCCCAATCTCCATACTTGGGCAGGCTTCAAGTTGTAATTGATTCAACTGGTGGATTAATAAAATTACAGTGTAATTGCAGATTAATTAGTGGAGTTGAGATAACCAGGATCACTGTGGAGGCCACATGCACTTGGTTTTTCTCCTTCTTTCAGGTATTATATTAATTCCTGTTTTGCCACATGCTATACAGAGGAAGAGGGACACAAGTGGCACTGTGGGTTAAACCACAGAGCCTAGGACTTGCCGATCGGAAGGTCGGCGGTTCGAATCCCCGCAACGGGGTGAGCTCCCGTTGTTCGGTCCCTGCTCCTGCCAACCTAGCAGTTCGAAAGCACGTCAAAGTGCAAGTAGATAAATAGGTACCGCTCCAGTGGGAAGGTAAACAGCGTTTCCATGTGCTGCTCTGGTTCACCAGAAGTGGCTTAGTCATGCTGGCCACATGACCCGGAAGCTGTCTGCGGACAAACGTTGGCTCCCTCGGCCAATAAAGCGAGATGAGCGCCGCAACTCCAGAGTTGGTCACGACTGGACCTGATGGTCAGGGGTCCTTTACTTTTACTTTTATACAGAGGAAGGTAAACAGCGTTTCCGTGTGCTGCTCTGGTTCGCCAGAAGCGGCTTAGTCATGCTGGCCACATGACCCGGAAGCTGTCTGCGGACAAACACCGGCTCCCTCGGCCTATAGAGCGAGATGAGGTCACAACCCCAGAGTAAGTCATGACTGGACCTAATGGCCCTTTACCTTTACCTATTAGTTAAATTAGTGTTAGTTAAAACGCCCGTCAGATATTAACCATCAAATATTGTTATTACATTGTAGAGCTATTCCAAGATATTTCTGGGCAAACAGTACAGAGCTAATTGGTGCGCTTTTCACCTCATACTATAGAGCACATGGCCATCCGGGAACACCCGCAGCATGATGTTGTCAGTGGTTGTGTCATGAATGAAGGATCTCTTTGAGTGAACAAAGAAGACATCTGGCACCCAGATCTTCTTCACCAGCCTCCCATCGAAAGTCATGCTTTTGTTAGTATGACTGGGAAAGGAGAGGCGCTCATCCTTCCAGTAATGCCTCAGGTACAGTGTCATCGTGAAGTCCTGCAATGAGAGGAAGAGAAAGGGGAGATAATGTGTCTTGTGGTTTATGCTCCACACATGTGAAAAAATGAGTAGAATGGATGAGGAAAAAGTCCAAATGATATATCCACTGCTGAGGTATGGAATCACTGTTTGTCTTTAGCAGCATCCCAGAGGACTGGAATGCCTTTCTTGTCCTCCTCACTTGTTTACCTGTTTATGAACACATAACACACGTAGCTGCTTCTTTGTTTAAAGTCAAACCTATAATGATATCTCTATCCGTGGTAATCTCATAACAATATTAGTTGTAAGAAATAAGTAAAAGTCAAGAGTGGGACACCTTACCTTTACCTGGAAGCAAAATATGGGTTTTTTTTCCTGACTAGGCATAGGTAATCAAACCTTAATTGAAAATTACATACCATATCGACCTCAGAAATACTGTCCAAACTTTCAACCTGCACGTCCACCCCGACAGGAATAGCAGGGCCTGTGACAGAGTGAAATTGAACTATTAAAAACTACCTATCATAAAAAACTATTCTTATACAAATATTTACATAAAATTGTCATTAAATATGCTATACGAAACCACACAGCACCACAACATATAAATATCTTATTAATTCCTTCATTATTAATATCTATCTTCAGCATTTCATAAACATCCTATAAAAAACTAGAATCCTTAAATATACATATTAATATGATCTCACAAAAATTTCAAAAATATACCATGTAACTGAATATATTAAGCTTTCTATAGCTGCATAGAGTCTAGCTCAAAATTGGATATACTACAACAATGGAATTGCTGGACTCCATTTATTTATTTTTTCCTGCTTTTGTTTTAGATATTATTACATATCTGACTGCTTCCAAGTGTTAGTTAATTGTAGAAACTGCTAATAACATTCCTAGAAGAAGAGTTGTTAGCACAGTGCTTTAAATTGCCATACGCATTTGACTTTTGTAAAGTCCACATCAGGGGTAGGTAACCTAAGCCCTGGGGACCAGATGCGACACAATCACCTTCTCAATCCAGCCCACGGACGGTCCAGGAACCAGCATGTTTTTGCATGAGTAGAATGTGTCCTTTTGTTTAAAATGCATCTCTGGGTTATTTGTGGTGCATAGGAATTTGTTCATATTTTTTTCCAAAATATAGTCCGGCCCCTCACAAGGTCTGAGGGACAGTGGACTGGCCCCCTGCTGAAAAAGGTTGCTGACCCCTGGTCTACATCCTGACACCACACACAAATCACATAGCGTTTATGTTCAAGCATAGTGGAAAGATTTTTTAAAAAAGAGTATCCTGCTGAGTAGTAGTATAAAACAGCAGGAATCATTAAAAAAACTACAGCCATGGTGAGCACTTTTTATAGAATCAAAAACAACATAAATCCAACAGCCTCAAGCCCTGCCTGGGTGGGTTTAGAAGGTTGTCCGTGCTGCAGACCATACTGTTGAATTAAGCATCTGGTGATGAGTCACAGGAAGATGTCAAGAGATTTCTGATCTCGCTAATCCTTGCGGTCATTAGAGAGCTGCTAGGTTTTTAATCCTGTCTCTGCTTCCAACTAAACTACACAGTGGTAGAAGGGGGAGGTCAGGGGGGGAGGATGCTGCTCCAGATGATTAGTTAAATTCGTCACCAACTAACACTATAGAAGGGGAAACAAAATAAAACTCTGACGTACAGGAAATAAAGGGTGGGGAAGGGAACAGAAATGGAAAACCCTGAAAGTATCTGTTAGAGATTCTAGGATGCAATGCATGAGGAATGTCTCTTACACAAGTCCCTATCAAATGAGCAGCTGGGGGTGGCAGTAGGAGCTGCCTGGTGATTGGGAAGCTTATTTTGCCTATGGCCCCCAGTCTTAGCTTGCTTGGTTTCTCTCTCATAGTAAATATAAAGCAGGGATGGGGAGCATCTTTCCCTCGCAGGCTGAGTTCCCTAGAGGGGACAACTCCACAGGGTAACTGCAACTTCCATCTATTTCAGTAGGGGTTGTGTGAGAGACCTTCTCACTGATAACTTTGCTCCCTGCTTCCATCAGTTCAGCCTTCCGTCTACTTTTTAATGTGTGGAATTTTGTTGCTTGCTTGAGCCTGTTCAGGACTCCTTCAAGTGACCTACTGTATTTATTGAGCATTCTTCCTGATTTGCTTGCACAAAGCTTACAGGGAGGGTAGATTCCTTTTGATTTGATTGCAGGGAGGTGATACGGCAATGAGCATTCATCCTGATTTGCTTGTGGGACATTTACAAGATTTTCTATTAATCACTCGTTCGTTCCACACTTTTCATTGCATTACTCTGTTACTTTCTTAGAGGAAAAGAAGTCAATTTCTTGTATATATAGCTAATTTGTTGTGCTACAGTAACAGAGTGCTTTAACTGTGCAATCCTACATTTCTCAGTATGCACTTGAATCCCTCTCACAAAATATTAACAGTTTGGAGGCAGCCTCAGTTAGGAATTTTGGCTTATCTTGGATATGTTTATCCTTATACTTGTGTTTCTAAGCATCTGATTTAATCACAGTAAAATATGGAAATGTATGTAACAGCTCTCAGTTGGACTTCATAAAGCATATGAAACTTCCAATTACAGGGGCAGAACTTCCCCGGCGGCACCCTGTGTGGTGCCAAAATTTGGTGCCCCCAAGGCTCAGCCATACGTCTGGATTTTCCTGGACATTAGTGGTATTTCAAAGGCAGAATGTCTGGGAGGAATTTCCGAAAGGCGGTGCTTTGACCTGGATCTTAGACAAGTCAATAACTTTCGGGTCTTCCTAAAAAAAAAAAGCTCAACGTGGCAACCCTAGCTCTGTGCCCAGTGCAACCAAACCAGTCACGTCCCCCTAAATACGCTTCTGCACTTCTCATTTTCCCTCAAGCGGCAAAATGGGATGAGCCGTCCCTGTAAACAGCATTTAGGTGTTTACAGATTTTGAATAATAGAATGAGCATGTACAATGCCGGCCAGCCACCTCTAACTATTAAACGATATATATGTCTGGCATGTCTGGCAACAAGTGCCAGCTGTGGTGAGCCCTGGCATGACCCACAGCAGCCCAGGTGTCGATGTGGGGTGTTTGGCTGCTACCTACATCATCTGCGACCCTGGGGTGGTTATTTAGGGAAGCGGGTGCTGGGCTGGGCTTCAGCTGCAAGGTCTAGCCTTAGCTGCATCACTGCAGAGGAGCTTCTTGGGAGCCAAGATCTTGTAGGGAGGTGGGGGCTATCATGGTGCTTTGAAGAACTTGCTTCTCCCCCCCCCACCTTCCCCCTTTCATATACTGCAATCCTACATCTGAATGAACCTAGCAGGGTTGACGTCACTCCAGCTTTTACATTTGTGTACACAACAACATTACGTCAGCGATTCACCATGGATGACTGGAAGGTTCTGTAGGTTAGGATTAAGTTCTGCTGGCAGGGCTCAGCAGAGAAGCTTATGCTGCTGCACCTGCCCGCTAGGCTTCAGGCTGTGGTGGCTAATCCTGTCGTTCCGTGAGCAACATTTGCTATATTTTTATTTTCAAATTGTGATTGGATTTTAGATCTCCTTTAAGAGGCAAGAGATTAATAATCTGGGAGGCTGAAGCCCAGACTTGACCTTGCATGAAAAATAAGCACAGTTTTAATTATACCAATGATCAAGTACAAGGTGCCTCCCGTCCACTTTGATATGGAATGTTTTATAGATTTCATTTCAAGGAAAGGACATGCTAAATTTGGTTGTGCTCACTCCTTCACTGAATCAGTGACCAAACAGATCAAAAGGGAGCACAGTTACAGTGTCTAAACAGTGCAGAATTAGTGTACGCACTTCTTTTGACAATGTGCCCCCAAACCTGCAAAAGCAGGAACAGGAAAGGAAGGCACATGCAGCATTAATCTAACATAGAAGCTACCCAAATATACACAAGTTAGGCTATTTCTGTCCAGATAAGGGCACAGCTGAGCCACCAGCCAAAGGTGATGGAAGGCACTTTGCACCACTGAGGCCACCTGAGCCTCAAGCGACAGCAAAGGCTCCAGAAGTACCCCCAAGCTACGTAACTCACTCCTTCAGAGGGAGTACAGCCCCATTTTTATCCGCAGAGCCCTGCTCTAGTGCCCACAGGATCATCTCCCCTGCCTCTCCCTGCTGCCAAATTAATGCTTGAAATAAACATTATGTTGTAGCCAATGCATCAAGCCACAGTGTGCTTAATGGCTGTGGTCTGTGTGTCATGCCCACATTTTCTTCATTTTGCAAACATGCCAACAGGCACCCAAAAGATAGCAGAACCTGCTTTTAGCTCATATGTGCCAATTAAATGTCACCCAGTAGGAACTGGCTGGTACTACACTGGTTGGGGAATAAACCATATCACAGGAACCGTATTAGACTGTTCTTCGACGGAAAAGATACAGCTATTTTAAGTATCAGCTAAAGCTGCTTATTCATGGACTCCCTATAAAAAAGAGAGATGTCCTAGATGAAATGCTTACAGTGAGAGTTTGAGGAAGGGAGCCCAAATGAAACATTTACATAATCTTTAGATATTAATATTTGTAGTAAATAATACCTGAACATCTGCTAGCTCTGACAAGGTCATTGGCACTGAGATAACTCTGAAAGGGTCAAATCAAATGTGCTCTCATATTAGGACAGGAAAAGGCTCTGCCACATGCAAGGAAAGGAGAAGTCAGATGCATGAGGTGAACAGAGATTTTAGATATATATTCATATGGGATCTATATATCCTGTATGGTGGGATGCGGTGGACATGCCAAACTGAGACAAAGGCCCATCTATACTGCTGTTTAATGTGGACACTAAGCTTCCTGTACCTCCACGAATGAACCTTTATTTGCATCAGCCATCGGCCATAGCAATAAAACAGCATCCATTCATTTTCCATTGTCCATGTGATATTCTCCACAAAATCAATGCCTTCCCACCACTTTCCTCCCCCTTCGTCCGAATTTTCTCATACCGTCTCCTTTTCAGAGTACCCCTGGTATAACAAAATCCAGACTGAGGGAGGGGGAAGTATGGCAAGGCAGTGATTTAGAGGAGTGCATCATATGGACAATGGAGAATTAATTGAGGTACAGGAAGCTACACATTAAACAACAGTAGGGATGAGACCCAAGAAGTACATCCTAAGAGCTGTGACCCAATCACTTAGGTAAGCACACTGAGCTGCTGACACAAATTAGATGGTAATTCCATAGCTCCAGTCAAAGTTGTACCCAGATTTGTGTGCATGCCTACAGTTAAATTCAGCTTGGTGCTTACGTACTGCATCTGCCACTAACATGCTTTCTGGGTTACAGGTATAAATTGTGCAGCTTAGAAAAGGTCAGTGAATGTTTTCAGCAAAATCTATGGAGCATGTGCTTCTTCACCACATTTATAGGTCTGACATTTTATTATGTTTTTGTATGTACTGGAAGCCACCCAGATGGGCAGGATATACTACTACTACTACTACTACTACTACTACAGTGGTACCTCGCAAGACGAATGCCTCGCAAGACGAAAAACTCGCAAGACGAAAGATTTTTTTGTTTTTTGAGTTGCTTCGCAAGACGAATTTCCCTATGGGCTTGCTTCGCAAGACGAAAACGTCTTGCGCCTTTTTCTTAAAACCGCCAATGCATTCCTATGGGAAACCGTGCTTCGCAAGACAAAAAAATCACAAGATGAAAAAACTCGCAGAACGAATTAATTTCGTCTTGCGAGGCACCACTGTACTACTACTAATAATAATAATTACTTGTGCAAAGAGGATCAATCATCAATCCTGGAGGCTTGAACTCAGTGAGTCCCCACAATGCCGTTCCCACCATTTTTTGTGGGGACGAATTTGCAACACCCCTCCAGTTACCTCCAAAGGCTGGTCTCATGGTGAAATCATGGTCATCTACCCTCAGGAGCTGTTCACTTTTTCCTGTCCGAGTTTTGGTCATGTCGTGGTTCTTCTTATATATGTGACTAAAATGGAAAGCAAAGAACCAACTGTCACTCCTAGACATCCAGCATCATCATCTTCACCATCATCATCACCATAGTACTGAAATTCTATATACTGTATTTTTTGCTCTATAAGACTCACTTTTTCCCTCCTAAAACGTAGGAGGGAAAAAGTGTTTTTCTTGTTTTCCTCCTCCAAAAACTAGGTGCGTCTTGTGGTCTGGTGCGTCTTATAGAGCGAAAAATACGGTAACTTGGATATTACAATGGAAGTTGAAGTACTTTCAGACTGTCACTATTTTGCGGGTGGGATTCAAGAGCATGCCAGGAAATTTAGTTTGAACAATAAAAGTGAATTTGGTGTTCTTGCACAAAATGTCCACTTAAAAAAACCAGACTTTTTGTGGCAAAGAAAGTGTTTGGAAATGCTCTAGAAAGTGTGGAATAATCATTGCTTGACTCAGTGCCACATAACCTCCCTGCAACTTTTGTGCAAACTATTCAGGTTGAATCCTCAGTAAACAGGTTGATTGGAAGTGACCTTATAGTTAACTAGCATAGTAGCAAAAAGATAGCAGAGCAACCTCTTGATATAAAAGTGAATATAACATACATATGTGGAAATTTAATTATAGTCCAGCTAAAGGTATACAGGGGTCAGTTAGGTAAGAGGAAAATGTCTAGTTTTCTAATCACTACTGATTTAAGAGAGGGGATTAGAATAAATTAAGACCCAAGAGCCCTTTGCTCTAGCAGTGAGATCTGCAAAGTTGTACATACTACTGCTACAGTCAGAAACAGATAAATTTCAATGCTAGCTGAGACTGATGGGAGTTCATTGAGTTTGGTCCAAACTTGTGCAGCCCTAAATAGCCTCTCAGTAGTGATTGATTTCTAACATTTTGGAAGTATTCATAATATGGAATGAGGCTAGTACACTGTAAGCCTTTGTGGGGCAGCCATATTTGTGAGTTAAGTAACACATCCTCCAACTCAATAGGTGAAGGTCTCCGCCACATCATACCCCTTGCCCATCTAAGAACAGGAAGCAGGAGTGTGGAGACTCACAAAATGGTGGCCCCAGTCTTCATTAGTAGTGTACTACCACCAAACATTACAGTGGGGAGTGGGGATTGGTTGCCATGGGAGATGCCATTTTGGGCTGTATGTCCTTGTCACAAACACTGTCAGGGGTTCTATCCAATGTGCAACGCAACATGCCAGTGGGGAAATCATGGATTAGCACACTAAGCTCCCTTTGTTGGCTCCCATTAACCAGATTGCAAACTTCTGAAGCAGGGAGCCTCAGGCATTCATGGAAGCTCCCAGAACAATTTAGAGCCCTATTCTTCCAGAATTCTCAGTTGTGCATGGAGGACATTCCATGCTTGCCCTCCAACTTGTGGAGAGTGATTTGAGACTGTGGTGCAGAGTTTAGCACACTCACGACTACTATAGTGTTGTCTTTATATATGAGTAGAGCATCTGAGGTTGTTATTGGCACCCGTCTGTCTTGAGACGCAAGAGGCAATGGAGTGTGCCTCCGGAGGTGAAGTAAAAGTGCTGTGTTTGCAGCACCAAAGTGGCCTCCCCAGGGTGTGCAAGCTTGGACAGTTTATATGGAGGTCCTGGGATGCCCAGATGACAAGACCCCCCCCCCCCCTTGGCCTTGCTGATGTGGTCAAAATGCTGGATATAATGTGTATTCTGCATATAGGGAAGGGGTGAGAAGGCCTGAAGAAGAGGAGACATTTTTGAACCTGATGTTAAAGACTAATAGGGAGCCAGTGCAAAGAATGAACAAGATTGGAGAGTGAGGTTATGAGCACAGAAGTTGGAGAGGGCTTTCTGGATCAGTTGAAGAGAATCACTATAGCAGGAAAGGAGTGATTCCTGCCATCTATATAACATGCAAAGTGACAACAATCTTAATTGAATACAGAGAGATGATGGAGGTCTTGGAGGAAGAAGCAACGTCTTCATTTAAAAGCCCCCACCTCTAATCCCTTGGCTACAACCCACCCACTCAATATGACCATCCAATTCCTCCCATATGCTTGTTGTTTGAGGCAGTAAAAGGGCACAGCTAGCATTAATCTGAATGTTACAACATTATGTTTCTTCTTCCACAGTGTGCACCTTAACTGTACTTATTTAGTAGGTCTTCACTAGTAAGCAAGCTTATGTTTGAAATTGTGAACAATTATAATGATTAGGAGTTGTATTTGTTTAGTACACTGAAAAAATGTTTTCCTAGTGCTTTCTAAATGTTAAATGAAATTGTGCCTTCTAAATGTTAAAGCAAAAGTGGTCATGGGTTAAAAAACAACAATGTATTTTTTAAAGCTACTAATTGCTAAAATCTGTGTGCTGACAGGTCTCACAAAAAACTGGTTTATTCCACTTCTGTGCCCCACAATGACGAAGAGCTACAAACAGTATAAAACAAGTACAATACTTTTAATCTGAGAAATGTTGGAAGGATAGGGAAAGGAAGATTTTATGAAGCCCACTGCCATATGAAATAATGCCATTATTTGTTGAAGCACAAAGCATTAATCGATTAACAGCTTGATAGCAGATTAAAAATAGAGTTCCAATTAATCAGAGTCTGCCATCTGGGGCATTCCCAATGCCACTTACAAAGCCACAACCAGGTCTCCAAATTGGCTTCTTCCTTCTATGGCAGGATCTCCCTTCATGTGGAAGAAGGGGTCTTTGAGGAAACCTTGTTCTCTCTTGGATGCTTCTGCCCAGAGAGTAGGTCAAAAATCCAGAAAAGAGCTGGCCCTATTGCTGGGCAGTGTGTGGCAGCCACCTCAGGTAGCAGTTGCTGACAGTCAGTGACGCTGAGGTGTTGGACAGAGCTACATGTGCCACACGACCTGCCCTGCACCTCCTAAGCCAGTCTCTGCTGTCCTAAATTGTGGTGGAGGGTGCTGATGTTGTCCAATTGCCAGTGTTTGAAGTGAGAGTTAACCACCTAACTTTGCTGGCTCCCAGTACATTTTTGAGCACAATTCAAAGTGTTGGTGCTGATCTTTAAAGCCATAAACGGCCTCAGTGCTATACAGCCAAAGGAGCCCCTCCACCCCCATCATTCAGCCTGGACACTCCAAGGGCCTTCTGGTGGTTCCCTCACTGCAAGAAGTGAAGTGAGAGGGAACCAGGCAGAGAGCCTTCTCAGTAGTGGCGCCCGCCTTGTGGAATGCCCTCCCATCAGATGTCAGGGAGATAAATGACTATACAACTTTTAGAAGACATCTGAATGCAGTCCTGTATATGGAAGTTTTTAACATTTGATTTTTTAATTATGTTTTGTTGGAAGACACCCAGAGTGGCTGGGGCAACCCAGTCAGATAGCCAGGGTACAAATATATTATTATTATTATTATTATTATTATTATTATTATTATTATTATTATTATTATTATTATATTATCATCATACATTATTTGCAGCATGGCTGGAGAAGCTGTGGTGCTCCATGTGTTGATGGGACTAGAACTCTCATCCGTGACCATGTTACTTCGTTTCTGATAGTTGAATGAATGATATTAAACAATATGCACAATCCCACATATAAATGGTATGTTAAAGCTGTTTATTCTCATTTTTAAAATTCTGCAAAGGGTAGATGTTGTTTCACACCAAAAGGTATTCCTCCATAAAAAGAAAAATGTACTGAGGAGTCAGCTCTTAGGAACCTTAAATTGTGCAAAACTATGAACAAGAATCCCGTGCCCATTTATGCATCTGTAGGCCCTTCCTGGGGACCTGTATGGATAAGTATGGTCCTGCAGGTTTTAATATAAAGGGTGAAAGTCAAGCCAGCAGTGCACCATTGAGTTAAGCAGAGGTTGATGGGACCTCTGTGTGAGTCCATCTAAAAACAACGGACCCTGCTTGGAGGATTGCACCATGTTGTAACATTTCAAATCTGAATTATTAACAAGCTGCTTTGTGAAGGCTTTTTTCCCCTTTGAAAAACAGGATATAAATGCTGTCTTAAATTCTTTCCTAAACAGCAAAGAATTGATCAGTCTTTGTAATCAACAACATTCCCAATTACTTGCACAGTAAAGATTTGGACTGTAAATGTCACAGGAAGGCAAGAGAATGAGGCCAGTAACATGAGGTGAACTAGTTTTGCTGGAGAGAATGTAATCTTCCACCAACAATGGCAGTCCAATAAAATAAATCAGCTCATCCATTGTGAATCTCTTACCCAGTGGGACGAAGTTAGTAATCACTTCATGTGCAAAGCTTGAGAGCAACATGCTCTAAGTTCACAGTGTCAGGCTGAAGAAAACACAACTAATAAAAAGATGAAGGTCACAGTGTTTCCATTTAATAAGACGGATTAACCCAACTTTGTTTATAAGGTCTTAACCAGGCAAATGGTCCTGTAAGATGCGGTTCACTGGATGACATAACTCAGTATAAAAATGGATAATATATACTTGGGGTTGCTTAGCAGTTTGGGGGAGATTATCTTTTTCTCATATAAACCATTCACCATGCTCTATGATATTAAATCTGATAAAACTTTACTAAGACCTTTTAGCTGTTTGGTACATGCTTACAGTACTAAAAAAAAAGTGAGGCTCACCAAATAATTTGCAACAACAAAAGGTAGAATTTATAAATATGAGTATTAGGCATTTATACATAAAGAAAAATAGATGTTTAACCAACAAAACAACAAGCCCAACGCCAAACAAATAAAACAGAAAAGCTGTAATCCTCTGCACATCTATTTAGTAATAAGAACCACTGAACTAAGAGTTCTTCTCTCTGAGTAGACATGCATGATTTCAGGGAGCACGTCCTGAAACTGATACAGGCAAGATATTTAGAGAAGTATATTTTATGTCTCATATTTTATACCTTCAGATCTACAATAGGCTTTGGTCAAGATAAAAAGTAGCCCTATGGGTTGTTTTGAAGTAACAGAGCAGTTGATGCAATTTCAATATTTAATGTTCATGTCTGAGAATCTATTCCATAATCACATTATCTTTTAAAATTCTTGGGAAAAGAATCATTATAATAGCTCTCAAAGCAGTAATGCAATTTAGTATTATTCGGGGAACTAGAGTTTTACCTCTCTCTCACACCAGCAGTTATAGTGAGTGTACTTTTCAGGCACACCATGCAATATACAGCAGAACTACACGTATTGAGCATTTTCCTGGTGAAAATATATAGTGAAAACTGAGCAAGTGATCAGTTATTTTAGCTACTCCTTACCTTATTTGCGGCAGCTCTACTTGTCCTGTCCATCTCCTTTTCCTGTGCTTTCTGCTCTCCACAAGGAAGAACAAACAAAAGATCAGCAAAATTAGTTTTGCAAAATTGTAAGGCATTCCGTGGGAATCACTGCTCCACTGTCCTTCAGTTCTGTAACCGCCTGCCGTGTAAGTACACGCTGGTTTAAACATTGAATCAGCTGCATCTCCAGAATCTCACATTTATCAGTGTGATCATTGTTAGAAAGAAAACTGCTTTTCTGCTTTAATATTTTAAACCTGCTTTCCAGGGCTTCCTACTCAGAGCTCTTCCTTTCCTTGCTGCTCAGGGATTGGCCATTACTCATGAAGAAGTTAGTCCTATCTGGCAACATTTCCACTGGGTCCTAAACGAGTGTTTTTGCAGAAAGCCATTGGATAAAAAGAATGCAACTCCATCTGCCAGTTTTGTTCTAGCCACTAATCTCGGAATTGCACAATCCTCTGCCAGACTGTGCAAAACCATCTCTCTCTGTTTTTTATTAGGGAGGCTGGATAGACTGTGTGCCTTACAGAGAGCATTCTTCAATGAGAGGCAGGTGCTTACATGTTCATGATGCAGCAAACATAGCCTAGTGTTACCCTACTGTAGAGTTTGTGATCTTGTAGTTAAGTTAGCCATATAAAAGAGCTGCCAGCGTGCAAACAGAGTCTGTTCACTCTGCTTTTTAAAATCATAGTCTTTCAGTTTTATCATATTTTTAATCAATGCTCGTAAATAATCTTTTGTAAACCGCTGTGTGAGGTCTGCTTGAAAAGCACTATACCTTAAACTGATAAGTAACAAATCAAGTGCCATTTTCTTTAACAGGAGGAAAATGCTAGATTGTTAACAAAATAAGTGAAATGGCTTAAATTGTTTGTCTTTAGAGCACTCACAGTTGGTTTCTGATCCTGAAATGTCATAATGAATGCAGGTAATGCTTATGCAGTACATTTTGAGCTTTAATTTTCAAACACTTTCTATACACTCACTATTTCTGTCATCCTTGGGGCAACTCCATAAGGTAGACCAGTTTTTATTAACATATTGCACATGGATGACTGAGGCTGGGAGAGTGTGGTGGCTTCCCTAAGGCTGTACAGTGAGATAGCTTCTAAAATGCAGATTTCTGGAGTCTAGCTACTACAACAGTTCTCAGGACCTCAAAGATTAAAATGAGAAGTTAAATGCCAACTTTAACAATCCCTTGTTTTCAAAATAAAATGTTATTTAGTCAGAGTTGTTTTGAATCACTGCATAGCCAGGCAGCGCCACTTGCATTTCTATGTGATAAGCAAATTCAAGGAATAATTTGGCTTCGTGAGATTTGAATATTAATAGTTGTGTAGCTTCCACTTTGATGTGGCATCTCCATATCTGAGGCCAAGATTATGTGTTATATTACAGGGACCAGACTTGACCTTGATTGTTCTAAGGGCAATTTTTTAAAGCCGCATATTCTATAGCATGCATATAGCACTACAAGTGGAACTCACAACCAAATATTGCAGTACAGTGTGCTCGTGTTCATGTTTTAAGCCAGTCCATTCTATTCCCCCCCCCCCCCCGTTTTCCATTCCCCCTTTCCTACAGCAGTCAGCCAGCATCCTATGTCCATTTTTACGAGCATCTTTAATCCTCATTGGTCTGTTTTTGGAAGAATTCCACTCCTATGGCTTTCCCTACTAAAGTATATTGTACTTCTGCAAACTCTGGGGCTGCTGCTTCGTTCCTCTGGCTACACAAGGAGCAGCGCTCGGAGAACTGAGTTTACTATTAGTTTAGACAAGTGAGGACCCACAACAAATTGTTGCATATTGTGTCAAGGGGAAAAACATTTAAAAATTTTATTTTCTCAGGCAGGAGTCTGCCCAGAATGATACTTTTAAAAGCAAATTACACTAGGCAAGATACAGAGAAATACCCTGGAAAGGGGATTTTCTTGCCCTTGCCTACCTCTGCAACACCTTTGCATCCTGAACAGTCACTGCTGGAGGTCAAAGATCTTCCAGAGCAGCATGGTATGGGTGTGTGTGTGAAGATGTCTCAAATCAGCTGAAATGGATTTCTTACAAAAGGAGTGGCTTTTGGTGAGTTGGAGTGGTTGGGAAAGCCCATTGGACAAAGGAGCTTCCACGCATACTGAGTCTTCACTCTATTTCAGGGGTCTTTTTTGGCACTAGGTAGATTTCATAGATGATGTTAGATTAAAATATCTTGTTTTTGCTTATGGGTTTTGAAAATGCTTTAATGAGTTTTTCATTAAATGATGGGCCCATGAAACAATCATCTCAATGCATTATATATATTTCTGGAATAAGTCACAGTCAATAAGCTCTGGGTAAATATTACATATTTATAACTATTTCCAGGATCTTCAAATTTAAAAAAGCAAAATATACACAATTGAATATTAGAAAATGACATTCAAACCTCACAAAAGATTATCCTAATTTCTGGAAAATTAAAACTAAAAAGAAAAGCAAACAACGTTCTGGTCCCTCTTTTTCACAGAGGATAAAAACCCTACAATCTAAGGGATTCCCCCCTCCCCAAATTTGTTGTGTAGGAAATAAATGTACTTACAAAATATCAACAACTTCCCCTCCCTGCTCAGTTTTGTAATATTTACTATGCAAGTATACCTGCTCTTCAATTTAAGAAGTTCTTTCTCAGGCAATTTTTTTATAGACACACTTGAAAATAATAATTATTTATGTTGCCACATAGCATTAAACCACAATTTTATGTGTCTATCAGTTAAAATTACCCACCAAAGCTCACAAGTGATGCATTCAGCCCTCTCACTCCTTAAATATCCTGCTAATGCAGATATATATCCTGTACATCATCTCTCAGGTTATATGCTCAGTTTGTATTAATCATTAATAGTCCATGTTCACACCAATATCAAGGTGTGCTTTTCTTGCAGGTATTAATGTACCTCATGATACATTAAATTCAGACGTAAAGTGAGTAAATACAAAAAGTAATTTCATGTAAACAATCCTCATGACATATCCAACATAGAACATTTTAATAAAGAATTCAAGTCACAGTTTTTTTTAAATGACCAAAACTCATAATTCAAATATATACTCATTGGCTAGATATATACGCCTAAATATAAGAGCTGCCAGTGCTAAAACAAGGAGGAGAATCAGCGCATTTGAGCCCATGTGGTTTGTGTTGACCCTTGGCTGCTGAACCTGATTGAAGTTGGTTGAAGTTGGCACCCTCCTCTGCTGTGCACGCCGCTGGCGAGGGCTCATAGAAGTATTATTTGATGCAGGCTGGTTATGTTGTTCTTGACTTGAGCTGGCTGAGTTGGTCTGATTTTCAGACTAAAAAAAATAAAGATTCTGGCTTTAATAGAACAGAATGGAATGGAAACAAAATGCAGCTTGGCAACTTCACTGAGGCTGCCCAGTGAGCTTCATGGGTGAAAGGGGATTTGAACTCTGATCACCCAGTTCCTAGATCAACCCTCTACCCACTACATCACACTGGTTCAGGGTTGTGCATGAACTGGAATGGCGTGCTAAACCAAGAGTGGCTAGCCTGTTGTACCCATAATCTCTTGACCACTGAACATGCTGGCTGATGGGAGTTGGAGTCCAACATGATCATCCCTGTGCTGAACCATGACATAGTGTGAAGTGTGGAAGTTTGTTTTATGTGTGTCACTCATTCTGATGACCCAACAAATGGAATAAAACTAGTGAGCTGCTAGATGAAAACAAAGTCATCTAAAACGAGGTTAATCAAACTATTATTGACTTTCCCCCCTTCTCAGCACAAAATACAATTAATATTACTGGTGAGTGAAATGGATATGCTTAAGAAGACAAACCATACACTCAAGAACTATGAAACTTGCAGGGGGGCAGGAATCAAATCACAAACTCTGTAAGAATCTGACAGAAGGAAAACTGATGGGGAAATCTGCATAATATTAGCATGCCTGTATTTCTAAATAGCTGGAAAATACTCATCACCAAGCAACAGATGGTCTGACGCGATTTGACAGGATTTTTAAAAACCAATCTGCAGCTCCATCAACCTTTAAAACACACACACACCACACACACACAAGCTTAACTGGGATTTGTCTACAATTTGTCCGTGAATTTAGATTGCATCCACAGCAGTCATAGAAGCAGCTGCCCTGTCACAATACCAGGCCTCAGTTACTTCCAAAGTGGATGGGTTATATAAGCACTCTTCTTGGCTATATTAATATGTCATAATTAAGCAAACAATTATTTAAAATGGTCAGAATTAATACTGCCCTTTATGTAGTCAAATTTACTTGAGAGATTATAAACAAAAAGGAACATGATAAGCATATTTAATAGAATAAAAGCTGCAAATCACTAAAGAGCAGGGCCTCTATTTGCTTTGGTTTATATAAGTCTCTCAGGCTTAGGGAAAAAACAAGTGTGGCTCTGGGGGCAAGTCCATATCACTGCTCCAAATAAATTACCTTCTGTACAAGGACCATTTAGATTCGAAAAGGCAGGATATTCTCTCTCTCTCTCTCTCTCTCTATATATATATATCTCCTTAGCTTACGAAGATGTTTAAATTGGATTTTGATAGAAAAGTTAAAATAATATAGTAAGCAAGGTCAGAACTAAAATAACTGACGAAAAGGATTTTCTATGGGCCAACAGCTCTGAAAAGCCATACACAGTAAAAACCTACTTATGTCTATCAAGATATAAACTTCATTGAATTTAAAGGAACTTACTCTCAGGTAAATCTGCATAGAGCTGCAGTGACAAAAGGCAACAGATGAGTAAAGGAAGGTGACAGGACTTCAGCAATAGTAGTTTTACTGGAATGCTAATAAGCTTTTAAAAATGCTCTAAAGTGACATTCTACCAATATTATTTGGATTTTCTAAGTCTTTGCCTTCATTTGTTTTTCTCAGATTTATGAAACACCTACCACTTCATTGGGGGTGGTGTCCTGGAATGCTGGAGTTGTACTTTCTTGTTGTTGGTGTTCAGGTGAACTGGGCAAGTGGTTAAATCCCGATAAGTCTGCAGGTTCAGCAACAGATTTCCTAGATGAGTTAACTTCAGCCTTAAAAGGACAAAACAGCACAAATGGTACATCAGTTAAAAACTCTAATCAGGCATGTTATATAATGCATCTTCTCTCTTCTCTAGCATTATTTATTCAATTGTTATTAAACAAGTGCACACACATTGTGTGCAATGTTATTTCCAGAGCAAGTGTCTTCTCAATTTATGCCTGAAATTCTGGACCTCAGCTGCGATGCTTACATCATTTGGTTACCAAAGCACAGTACAACCAATAATTCTGAAACCCACCGAAGAAACTGTGAAGCCATAAATACAGCAGTATGGCCAACCCACCACATAATCAATCAACTACTGCTGCTCCATTCTTTCCAAGTGAACTGTGACCTGGCTAGCTGCACCAACCAACCTACTCTAGGTATGGTCCTATTCAAATTAACTGGGGAGGGGGGGAAACAGCAAATAGTTAAACAACCTTGAAACTAATTTGCCTGGCAAGTTCCTTAGCCTCTTTATCAGCTTGGCTTGAAGCACTTCCAGATGTTACTGGCAAGAGGGCTTCCTTCATAAGTGATCCACATCCTTCACAATAGAAATCCTGAGACCTGGAAAGTAACAAAAGTTTATACACTAATTTAATTGAACCACCAACAGTGATCAAAATATCCAGCATTCTTAATGAATATACACATGTATGAAATTATAACGTCTGCCATAGATCTACCAGCACAATTGCTATTAAATTTTGCCATCTATTAGCTCCATGGTGCATTCTTGACAATAACATATTTGTGGTAAGAAAACAAAACACAAGTGTCTAAATGTTTTGCTCTTAAGTATTTATGTAATAAAGAACACGCAAAAATAAGAATAGCTGACACCTGATCCATTGCATGTTTATTCAGAGGCAAATCCAGATGTTCAGTGTAAGCATTCATAGGATTGTCCTCTAAGCTGAGAACAGAATGTACAAAATAAATGAAGGTGACCATCCTGAGCAAAGTGGGACAAACTTCTGAGTAAATATGCTTATGAATGCAATGTAACATACTGAGCATTATACACTGAGCAAATAATATGATTTACCTAGCCAACTTAAGAGGAACATGGGAATAAGATTCAGAAATAAGATTCAACATAAAAAAAAATTAGTCACAAAAACAAAAGCAAACCCTTACTTCTTAGCAAGTGCTCTTCTTTCCTCAGGGGTATAGTCTAGAGACCCTATGGCTCCCTCCCCTTTCGTTGGCATAAATCCAATAATAGCAAGCAATGCAGTTCTTACTGTGATCAAAAAAGAAGAGGGGTGCAGGTTAAGTACTAAATAGGGGAGGGGGAGAAAACTACTTAACGTACAAATTTATAACAGGTAATTTTTTTAAAAAATAAGCCCAAGGTGATGCAAAATATATTAAATCCTGCCCCCAATGTCCAACACATGCCTGAAGAGAAGCAGGAATGTCACATAACATTTAAAAGGAAAGATCTGCTGTTGAATGTAGCACAGCGATCTTACAGTGGTACCTCGGTTTACAAACTTAATCCGTTCCAGAAGTCTGTTCTTAAACCGAAACCGTTCTTAAACCGAGGCATGCTTTCCCTAATGAGGCCTCCCACTGCTACCTTCCGCCATACAGATTCTGTTCTTAGACCAAGGTAAAAGTTCACAAACCAGGACACTACTTCTGGTTTTGTGGAGCTTGTAAACCAAATCATTCATAAACAGGACTGTTCTTAAACCGAGGTAACACTGTACTTGTGTACTGAGGCCCTTTGCTGCCAACAATAGCTGATACTTACTGCTCCATGATGGTTGCCATGTTTCAGGATGATGCCCTGAGATGCTTAAGCAAATTTTCTTTCCCACTTCAAACCTGCCATTAGCCTTAAATGGGCACATAAGAAAGAAAGATAAAGAAAAATAATACTATGTAAATCAAACCATTTTCATAAGCAAGATTCAACTAGTTTGAAGAGAGTACAGTATCTTTGGAATACTGTACAACTGTACAGTCAACATTCTATAATTGAATGTTACTGAAAAGAAACTTGAAGTCTCAGCTATAGCAGAATTGTTTTAGTCGTGCTCAAAGAACAGAGTATTCTCAATGATTGATGAAACTACAGTCAAAGGTTTATCCAAACCACCTCTAAAAGAGGAACTCGCACAAACATGAGTGCTGGAAGGAAGACCGCTCCCTGCCGCAAGGCCCATTTCCACCTGGTCTAGGGGGCAGGACCCAGATTCACCCTGAACAGCTAAAAGCGGCTCACTGGAAGGCCACGCAGGAACAACTCTTGGTTTGCTGCAACTGGCAAAAAAGTTTTTTGTGGTTCTAATTTTCGTTCCTCTGTTTTGTTTTTGTCAGGTTGGTGTTAGTTAAATGTTTAGTTGGAGTTGGTGGTTATCTTAATTTGGGCATAACTGTAAACTGGTGGTTCTTGTTGTTGTTATAAACTGGTTGTTGTTGTTGTTTTCTATTGATTTATTAGTTTGTTTGTTGCTTGTATAGGAAATTTTGTTTTTAGTTGTATTTTTATATATGTTGTAAGCCACCTAGAGTGGCTGCGGAAACCCAGCCAGATAGGCAGGAGATCTGGAGATAGATAGCCCTGATACAGTTTGCTCTTCTTTGAATACATCAGATTCTCTCAAGATCTCATCTTCAGTCCATGTTGTGTCTCTGTTTGTCTAAACAATCCGCATAACCAACAGGACTGCAGTCACATAGGCTGCTCTAAGTCACATCAAAATGCTCCTCCAGTTTAATTTATTGACCAAAATATCAAGGTAATCCAGTCCTAGCCTACAGTTACTAATCATAGCAACTAAACACAATTAGGCACACATCCACCCCACCCCACCCCCTCACACAAGGAGGAAATTGTTTTGATGTATGTAGCATTCTTGGTGCATGCAATGAAAAACAGCTTCAAATATTAGGAATAGTGGAAAATACATAACTAGTAATTTTGTTACGTTATACAGTAAACTGAACAAAAAACAGTAGTGGTGTTTTGAAGACTAGTGGACACAAATCCTTTTTTTTTTTAAATGTAACTATTAAAACTCTCAAAACAAATAGGAGAAAAATCCTGAATGGTACTGAGCATATTCTACTGTTGCCAAGCCTTCTCCAAATCACTTAAAACATTCCATTTCTCAAAACACCCTAAACAAAATGCCTCACAGAGTTCAGAACCGAACACAATTCAATTTTTTTGGGACCTTTCTAATGCTCCCTGCATAAAGTCTAGAAGTGAAGTTCCAGTTTGCCTAACTGGATACAAAGAGAAAGGCCAAAAAACCAGGGGTCTATATTTGCTTACACCTTTTTAAAAATATCATTTAAGGAAACCAAATTTCTGATGTAGATCTAACAAGTGCTTATGCTGTTATGAATGGCTGAGAAACAATCTTACCGTTAAGAGAATAATACTTGGTGGTTTCATAGGATACTCTGGTGGTAGTACTATTCTTCCATGATAAACTCCACCATCAAAATCTGAATCTGGAGGACCTCTGACAGTGAAATGCCACTCAAAAAGATTGTCCTACAAGCAACCAAATATACAGAAATACATTGAATATAATAGCAACAGGAGGACATGATGGGGGAGAACAGAGGCCACAATCTGGGAGCCCTCACATATTCATGCTAAGCCATGGGCTTAGTGTTATAGTCAAACCAGCTCAATGTGCTTTTCACAATAACTGCAAATACAATGAAAGACAGACTGATCAAGGTAGGCATTGCTGTTGTGAATTTATTTATCAGAATGGCCACATGCTAACCTCTAAGGGCTGTGCATGATAATGGTCTGTTGGATCCTTCAGTTCTGCAGCTTCTTTCATTAAACGTTTTACAGCTGAAAGAAAAGAAAAAGAAAAAAACCACTGTAAGTGATTTCAGTATCAAAAACTTATAGCCAATAGGCCTAGGCGATATATCTATATATTGCTCAGGACCGGTATTAGGGCAGAGGAACTCAGGAGAGGTGGTGCTTTCACCAGCGATATACCGCTGAGTGAAACCAACATCATGGTCTGCCCTCATACTGTTGCAGATGGAGAAACAAGCTGCATCGCCAAGACACAATACACCTTGTTCTTCCCTCTGCTTCAACAAGCCCCATGTCTATCCAGCTTGAGCACGCTGGTGGGACATGGGGCTTGCTCAGCTGGGGGGTGAGATGGCTCAAAGAAGCACTCCTGCACCCCAGCTGAGCCTCACCAGTCCCCCTTGCCTGTCTCCAGGCAGCAGCAGAAACTGCCTCCGCTGCCTCGGGACCGGGGGGGGGGGGGGGAGCACTAATGGGCTGCTTCTCTCTCCCCAAGGGAGAGGCAGCCCACCCGTGCCTCTCGCTCATCCCAAGGTGGTGGAAGATCCTGCCTCAGCTGCTTTGGGATGGCTGGGGTGGAAAAGAGAACAGCAAAACAAGACATGAAGTTTTAATATAGCAAGAAATAATAGAATATATCAATTAAAAGGCAGTAAGACAGAACAGGTGTTTTGAAGTTCAGTCACCCATCTGAAAAAGGAGAAAAACTGAAGAAATGTGAAGGTTTATTATTTCAGTAAATATATTTGTATGTATCTCAAAGGAAGATTTTTTTTTTTTTAAGGAGAAAGGTGCTTCCAAGTACATTTGTAAAATCAAAGTAGGTTACATATCCAGTCCAAAGTGACAGAAAACAAAGCAATTGTCTGGGATCTAAAAAGCCATGTGCTTAAAGAGGATCTATGCATAAAGGGATTGTTGAGATCTCCTTTAGTCTGAGTTCAAATGTTATGCCAAACGGCTGACCTTCAGAAGCTTTTCAGAGAAAGGGGTGGGAATGAGGGGCTGCAATAAGAGGCCTGGAAAAAAAACTGATGGAAGCGTAGAACACCAAACTAAGTTGTATGGATCTTAACCATAATTATCCATCAGATTTATCTTTATTCTAATCTAATGCCCCTGTTTCAAACACATATTCATGTAGACATGCGCCACGGATTTAGTATGCAATTCACCAGACTCAGTTACTACTAAAATAAGTGTATATAATAACATTTCTAATATAATAATTTTTGAAATGGCAAGGGCAAGAAGCAGGCTTTGCAAGGGCAAATGAGCAAGGCAAGGACAAGAGCTTCTGAGCAATACTGATGAACCGTTTTGCTTTTCACAATTTATGTAAGTTGGACTGCTAACATCCGAACGTCACTTCACCTTAAAGAGAAGGCTGCCACCTACTGGATTAAAAACACTCCCACCTTCATTTTATAGATTACAAAATATGAAATTTTAACAGGCCACCTAAAATTATACATTAAACAAATATAAAGACTCAGGCACAATCCTTTGAAAACAAATTTCGATAGTGGTCATTATTATATTTCACTGGAGTACTTTCATCTCCAGCCATTGGCAAGCATTTGATTAGAAGGACCCTATCAGGATGGAGTGCAGTTTTAGCTCCACCCTAGATCCCTAGACGCTGGTGGCGCTGTAGTCTCAACCACTGAGCCTTGGGCTTGCCGATCAAAAGATCGGCGGTTTGAATACCCGCAATGGGGTGAGCTCCCATGGCTCGGTCCCAGCTCCTGCCAACTTAGCAGTTCAAAAGCACGCCAAAAAGTGCAAGTAGATTAATAGGTACAGCTCCAGTGGGAAGGTAAAGGGCATTTCCGTGCGCTGCTCTGGTGCCGGTGTTCTGTTGCGCCAGAAGCGGCTTAGTAATGCTGGCCACATGACCCGGAAAAAACTGTCTGCGGAGCGGACAAACGGCGGCTCCCTTGGCCTGTAAAGCAAGATGAGCGCCGCAACCCCAGTGTCGTTTGCAACTGGACTTAACTGTCAGGGGTCCCTTTACCTTTAGACCCCTGTAGCAGATGACATGCCCGCAATGCCAAAACAGTATCGTGATTTTAAAAATACGCAGTAAATAATACTTTTATCATTCTTGTGAAGAAAAAAAAATCTTAAGCAAGCATTGGGCCATTTACCTATCAGACTGTTTAATGCAGTGTATATGCATAAACAAAGACAAATTTCTTATTATTTTATTTATTAAACACAAGGACACATGTTTTTCTTTGCTTCTCGTTTCTGACTCTGAAGGGATTAGTCAGTCATGATTTAAGTGCAGTTTTGTATTTCCAAAGTGGTTGCCATAATTTATTGCTTCTTTGTCCCAGCAGGCTTCAGTGTAACCTAATATAGTTCTAATCTAATTAAGTCTGCAATATCTTCCTTTATCACCATCTTAAGCTTGAAACAAAGTATAGTATACACATTTCTATAAATCTGCACAATAACCCTGAAATACATTTATTCAATAGTGACTTTGACTAATACTCTTATGACTTGCAGGCATGAAATTTATATTCAGCTTTAAAAAAAGTATGTCTACTCTTTGTCTCTATTCTTATATCTCCCTTGAAATGTTCCATTCGTTCATTCTTCTATCCTATCTTGACTGAGTTGAGTATACAGGGGAAGAGAACAATTCCAATTACCGTAATTGCCGGGGGCAAGGAAGATATTTGCACTGAGCTATCCTTTAAACATTAATCTATATGTATGAAAAGTGAAGTGCCTAATCACATCTGAACTGTGAAGGACAAGAATGCAACTTTGCATTCTACTCTGTATAGTGTCTACTCTGGAGCTAGTCACAAAGGAATCCTCTGTGCAATTACTCAGAATTAACTGTGTTTAATAATAATAATAATAATAATAATAATAATAATAATAATAATAAAAAATTATTTATACCCCGCCCATCTGGCTGGGTTTCCCAGCCACTCTGGGCAGCTTCCAACAAAATATTAAAATACAATAGTCTGTTAAACATTAAAAGCTTTCCTAAACAGGGCTGCCTTCAGTGCAGGACTTACCATATTCCTTGGTAACTGTGTAGGGTATATTAAATGCAGAGAACCATGTAGAGGAATGAGCACTGACTGTGAAGGCTGTATTGCAGAAGAGTTCAATTTTAAAAAAATTGTACTTAGGTACTTCCAATATTTCTGGCAAGAGGCTGAATGTGACCCACCAGGCCTCTCTGTCCAGTTCTCAGGACTTTCCCCAGGCCACAGTCACCACTGCTCTGCACTCTCCTTGAGAGCTTTTGCTTGGCTGGAATATGTTTGTGAGCTGTGATACTGCCTCATGCCTGGATGAAGTATGAGGAGAGTTGCATGAGTAGAAATTTCTGACTGTTTTGGGAATGGAATGCAGCCTACTGTACAAAGTTAAGAATCACATCCCTTGCTTTGCCCACTCTTGTTTCTAGCAACACCCACTGTCTTCCAGACACCAGAATGTTGCATCCAATCACGTCTTATTCAAAGTAGACCCACTGAAAGCAATGACCTTAAGTCAGTCAGGGTTCCCTACCTCTGGTATACTAAACATTAAAAACCCATTTCAGATACAAAATGCCATTACATTTTCAGGTATGTCTCAAATGCATTCATTTGTCACCCAGAAAGCATCATGATTTAAGTAAGCTTTGTGGTCCTCCATGCTACCACAAATTGTGGGTGTTCTGAGAACTTTTGAGAACTGTGTGACTGCAGACTTCCTTGCAACATACACTTCATAAAGTACTGGATACACTGAAGGCAGCGAGTGCATAAAGGATATCCAAACAGAGGGTTCATTTGAAACAATATTCTAGGCCTATGGTAGCAGCATATAATCTTTTCTTTCAGTCAGACTAGAAAGAACCTACCACCACCTTGGCTCAAAGGTTCATGTGAAATCTGGCAGCTGCTAAGCTCAGTCTATATCAGCTATTTCCATGCAGGCACAAACAGTCTTAAAAATCACAGTGGGGATTGAGTACAAAAGCTAATCAGATCTGAGCTCAGCACATGCTGAGCAGCAGCTTTTCCTATGAGCCTATGTATGGGAGTATGAGCCTATGGCAGGGAAGCCAAAGACAGCTCATACTAACCAAAGCCTCAGCTACCACAAGCTCAAAAGGTCCACTAGCCAAACTGCATGTGATGATTGGTCACATGTGTTTGCCTTGCAGTTTTTTTCTATAACAAAATACAGTCATAAAGGCTGCAATCTAAGGGAAAGACAAACAAGTGGCTGGATATAGGAGGTTCATCTCTCTTTCCCTTTGGATGGTTTTCTACTCAAAATCTTCCCACTTCCATGTTGGCCAGGTAATATTTAGCAAATCAAAATCTACTACATCTTGTACTAGAAGTACATAAATAAAGTTTCAAAATGGCTACTTTCCAGGTTGCAATTAGTTGTGTCCATTGTGTGGAGCTTCAGTATTCACAATGTATTCCATTATGTAATACACTAGAGCATGAGTCACCATCATTGAAGTCATAGGTGCACCTGCAGAAGCCTTTGCCAGTGCCTACAAGGTCCAGGTTCCCCCACCAAATTTTTTTTATTGGGGCGCCTTTATAATTGGGGAAAGAAGAATAAACCCTCCACAAGTATGGACCCCCATGCTAAATCCCCATTCCCTGTTGCAATTTCACTTGAAATATATATTCTATTATAGTCAACAGAATGCCTTTTTCAAGTCTAGTCATGACTTGACTGGGCATGACCTTGAAGCTGGGGAGGGATAATTAACTCTTGCCTTGCCAGCTGCACTCTCCAGGAAGATTGCTTCCCCCCAATTAGACTTAGAGGAAGGGGGAGTTAAAACATTTTTTCAAGCCTAATTGCTGTCGGGAGTGGGATGGGGTGGGGAGAGTATGAGTGCACATGTTTCTGTATGGTTGTGGTGCATGTGTGGTGCCCATAACAGTTTCTCAAGTCTGCAAATGTGTCCACAGGCTCAAAAAGGCTGGCAACCACTGCTGGAGTCTGACCAAATTCCACATTATCAACATCAATTGTGACTATAGCGGTTGCCACATACTTAAGTGATCTTGTGATTGTTTCTTCAGGTGTTCATTTACCATGTCTCTGCTCAAACAGCTTTTCATAACACTGCACTGGCAAAATTACATGTGAACTGAGGCTGTGTACACACCTCAGAGAGCTGTCATTCTTAGCAACCTTAATGAACTACAGTTCCTAGGATTTGGGGGGGGGGCAGGGAGAGAATGTGCTATAAATGTGTTGTGTATGCAGCTAGAGTTAAACACCTTTCACCTGTAACTAAACAGACTAGCATCTCCTTTGCACAGAGAAGGTTCCTGGTTCAATCCCTAAGATCCCTAGGTAGGGATGGGAGAGGCCCCTATTTGAAATCTGGCAGAGCAGCTGCCAGTCAGTGTAGATACTGCTGAGCTATATGGGACCAATGTTCTGACTCAGTAGAAGACAGCTTCCTGTATATGTACCATAAGACAAACAGAGCAACTCAACCTGCATACCAATTTGGTCATGTGAACTGACAGTGTGATGGTGTGGAGTTTTTTCCTGCCCCATCCCCTGATTTTAAAAAATAATAATTTAAGAACAAGCATCCTTCAGGCAAGAAAACACACACACACACACACACACACACACACTGCAAGCTTATATGGAGATGAGTGTTAGGTACACGTGTGCCAGAAGAACCGGAAATATGCTTGATCCAAAATAGACGCAGAGGATTCTTATGGAGCCACAAGAGATGAGCTGTGGGTGGGGAGCTCTGGACTGGGGCAGGAATGCCCCCCCCCCGCAACCCTGAGCAAATGAAAGACAAAACAACAACAACAACCCTCCCCCCACCCCAGTGACACGAATAACCTCTGTTTTCCAAGCCGTCTCCTCGTCACCCTCTTGGGGAATCGAAACTGAAGGAGGCGAGAGAAACGTCTCCCTTGGGCTGAAGCATCGCGGAAGAAGCGCAAGAGCAGCACCCACTGAGGGGCCATAACCATAATAATACATAAAGCAAAATGACTCCCCCCGCCCTCCACTCCTCCTGCCAGGCACTTTGCGGCAGAAGACGGAGGAGGCCGGGGAGAGAGCCGGTGGCCTTGGCCTAGCCGAGCATCCGAACCAGGGGCTCGCGTGATGCTGGATCCCAACCCCCGCAGTGCCATCTCCCAGGGAAGGCCACGAAAGGACCGTCTCGGGGCCCCTTCCCTTAAAGAAGAAGAAGAAGCCCCTGGCAATTCTCCCACCGCTCCTTCCCCACAACTCACCGGGGCTTTTGAGGTTGTAGCGAGTCTCCATGGCGGCGGCGCCCGCGATGCCTCTTCCCTCTCCCGCCCTCCTTCGCCCGTCCCTTCCCGGACTCCGCCGGGGCCACGTAAGGCTTGTTCCTTCGGCCGGGCGGAGAACAGCAACGCCGGCGGCGAGGCGAGACCGTGGAAGGGGCGGGAGGCGGAGGAGGAGGAGGCAGCCGCCCGCCCTTCGTTTCTTCGCAGGCTGCCGGGAAACTCCCCCTGACGTGGCGGCGGCGACTCGGAGGAGGACGGAGCCGCCTCCCCTTTCCTTCGCCTTCCCAAAGGGGGCAGCGGCAGGCGGCCCTCAGGATGCCACTCCCGGCTTGCCCCTGCCGCTTCGTTCACGTCTCCGGCACCTCCCCTTGACCCGCACTGCAAAGACCCATCACCCCTCCATTTACTGATCCGGAGTAAACTAATCCGGAGTAATTGCCACAACCCCAGCTACCCGCTCAGCACTCGCTAAGAGGGTTAGGATCTTCTCTACACCCATTAGTAGTATATTGGGGAGAGGAGAAGACACACAAACACACACACACACCGCACGCACAGAACCAAGCCAACTCTGAACAAGTTCGGTCCAAAGTATGTTGGCTCCCGAGACATGAAATCAGATAAGGTGATGATATGCTCTCTCTCTATATATATATATGTGTGAAAAATCCTTATAAATTTTCTTCTCCCAATCCTGCCTGCCCCCCCTTGCGACTTGAAATGGAAAGCACTCTTTGTGCATCTTCCTGGTTCTAAGACAAGGCATCTAAAAAGCTGCAATCCCCCTTACCTCGATGAGATCATAGGATTGCACTGCAAAAGTTGTTTTGCTAAATTCAAAACAAAATTAATGGAATTTAATCCAGAAGATGGGTCATAATCACTGCTACTCCCACTACCTAGACTGTCATTAATACTTCATTGTGAGAACACACCTTTTTATTTACCAGCGGACTATAGTTTCCGTGCGCTGCTCTGGTTCGCCAGAAGCGGCTCAGCCATGCTGGCCACATGACCCGAAAGCTCCCTCGGCCAATAAAGTGAGATGAGCGCCGCAACCCCAGAGTCGGTCGCAACTGAACCTAATGGTTAGGGGTCCCTTTACCTTTACCTAGACTATAGAGCAATGGGATGTAAGAGAGCAGAGAGAGAGGTAATGCTTCACTTTCACGTTTGTAGGCCTAAGAAGTGGTTGTGAAGCCAATCTATAATTAGCTGATGCTAGTTATAGTCACACAAAACATAGTGGCATTCATACTCAAGAAATATTCTTTCAGATGTACAGAACCTTCACTCCAAAATGAGGAATTGTGTGGTTTCCATTAAGCATAATCTTGAGTTTCCTAAGAACAGATGGCCAAAAAATTAGTTGGCAGTTCTGCCTAAACAGAGGCAACAAACTGTGCTTAAGCAATATGAACTTAAATGCCCATTGTGGGGACACGTGAGAGGGAAGGGATGACAAGCAGTGTTTTATGTAATGCCTTTCATACAGTAACTTGGGCAGGGTAAGTTTTATTAAGCAAATCCAAATAATTGTATTTTGGGTAAAGGTAGAAAGAGGGAGTGACTATACTGCCTCATGTACCATCTTTAGAAATGTAAATACAGCTTCAGATGCTTTTTGAAACTTGTATTCATTCAAATGCAACCTGTGAGCCACTTTAGTCATCTCTTGGAATTGGCATCTTATGGAAGTAGAAATACGTGGACCCTCATACATTGTTCCTGTTACCAACATATACTTGCTAGTCAAAAGATTAGCATGAATGGTTTGATAAACCATATGCTATATTTCCATTACTTGAGAACTATGTCTATGTAGTCTTAAGGAATGACAGCAGTAAATAAAGTCCTTTCACTGCAGAGAGTTCCATGGTGATTGGGAATTCCTCTCCTGGTAATGGGGGTGGTTAGAAGATGAACAGTCTCCTTCCTCTTCTGCACCCTGTGATTGCTGGTCCCTGCTTGTTTCCACCATAACTGCATAGAATTTCTCCTGTTGCTGCAAGTGTATTTAAAAAAACAAACCCAAACACAACATGCAACTGTTACAAAATAGGTCTCTTTATAGAAAGTTGTAGAGGTAATCATCATTATAAGAACAAAATGGGTTTGCCAGGATTATGGAGACATTTGGGAGATATTTAGCTCAAAGCCTATTTTTACAAAACTTTTCATGTACCAATAAAGGACTCCCAGGAAATATTTTTATTGCTACTGTATTTCAAAATAAAACTTCAATTTACAAGTTATATATATAACTGGCATGAATATTAAACTCCCACAAATTTGTAAAAAGGTATCTTACCATTTTTTCTTGATTGTATTACTCATTTGTTTGCAGCATATAGAGAAACTAACCATACATATCCTACCCAAGTTCACACATAAAAAGTGTCATTTTAAATAAAACACAAATGGGTTTATCAAAAGTTCATTTCCATCAAGAAACATGACAAAAGTGCAGAAAAGTTCTGTTACAGATACTTCTTAATATGAACAACTGGATAAGATAAACAGTGTTTTGGCAGGAGGCTAGTGTGGTAAAATCCATGCCACTAGTACAGCAGTCCCTTTCATCTTCCAGCTATGGAACTTGATGAAACCATTACAAGAAATAAGAAGTTTTACAAGTTAACAGTGGTTCACACAGTTCGGCTACACTGGCATTCTAGGGGTGCCATTAGGAGTGGCCCTCTTGGTCTTCTGAATTTGGTTTTGATTCTTCCGAGCTTTCACCGCTTTCATTCTCACTTCAAATACTTCATGTATGGCCTTACGGAAACAGTGGAAGTTGTAGTCTATTAGTCCTAAAGAAAAGAACAGAAATGTTCCATACTCAAACTGCCATAGCAACAATTACGTAAACTCTTTTCTGTGGTATGTACTAAAAGTAAAGGGCTAAAATCAGATTTCTCTCTTAAATGCAACAATGTAAGAAAAGCTGTAAACGACTACAGAAATTTATGTACAATTTACCAAGAACTACACATTATTTTAAAATACACCATTGCAATGTTTGGATTTAAGCACTAAGCAGTAACCTTACTCAAAGTTAATGCTATAAAGCTCTCTCACTTCCCTAAGTGAAGAGGGTATATATTTTAAGTGGTTTGAATCTGCTGTGTTAGCTCTTTGTTTTTCCCAGGGATTCAGAAGTCATGTGACACTGAAGCCACAAAATAATGAAGTTTTATGAAATATATTTTAAGTTGAAATACCTCTCTATGTTAGACTGAAGTCATGAAGACTAAGTTATTCTATGCATACATTCCCCACAGCATTTGGAGAGTAAGTATGATGCAGTAAGTTTACAAAAACAAAAGGCAAGGAAGTTACTGCTGCTTAAGTGGAAACTCTTGTGCGTACTTGTGTATTTAGAGGATGATAGGAAAATATAGGAGTAGAATGAGAAGTGAATATACAGTGGTACCTCGGGTTAAGAACTTAATTAGTTCTGGAGGTCTGTTCTTAACCTGAAACTGTTCTTAACCTGAACTGAAAATGACCAGATATATAATGTAACAACATGAATACATGGCTCCAGCAACTTTAACAGAGGCTATAGCCAGCCCAATGATCAGCTGTAATACCTCCACACCCTCTGCATTCTTTACTATATTTTTGTCACAGCTTGTACATACGGAATCACCAAGACAAATATTTAATTATTAATTGGGAACAAGATTCTGAAGGATTTTTAAACTTTCAAAATGAAGTTCAATACCTTTTCTCTCAAAGCTTTCTTCTCTGACAAAGCAAACTAGCGCCAGAAACTTTGTCACTTCCTTTAAATAAAGGACTGTTGTGTTGTTCAGTTTTATTATTGCTGTTGATTCTTTGTCGTAAGGAGTTCCTGCTCCATCTGCTTTGAGCCTGAACAGCAAGACACAGGGGATGTTGGGGAGAAGATAAATGCTGTGATTTTATCTGCTTGAATGAATACGTTTTTATTTCTGCTTTCAAGTCTATTTAAAGCAAAATATGTTTGAGGCAGATATTGCCAAGCTTTTTAGGCCCATGGTAACATTTACAAGCTGGAAAAACTCTTGTGGGCAGACCCTCTCCCCTAATCAAGCACACACCACAACCCATTCCATCAAATGCTTCTTTCAAGTCTTAATTCAGCAGAGGAAGAAGACCCTTTGGGTTCACATGCACCTTTGGGTGCTATGTTGATATTCCCTGATCTAGCGTGTAAATATCTTATTCCAGCTCTATTTTCAATCCTAGGCTGTTTGAAAATTTGCAGTTAAAAAAAATAAAAAATCCTGCCATGTATTTGATGGCTTGCCAGGGATAAAGTCGCTTATGTCTCAGCATCAGTGAAATTATCACTGATTTTATTTACATGAAAATTACAATGCTGCCCTTCTAGTGACCAGGCCTTTGTGTAGAACTCGTGGTACATTTTAGGAGCTGATACTAGAATCTCTGATCTATAATATTTTGTATACACAAGTACCCCCCAGTTACATCAGCTAACTGGCTCCTGTTGGAAGACCCTTGGTTTTTAGTTAAAAAGTGCTGTAGATTAAACAAGACTAAGGCGAATTCACTTAATCTTTTCTGCACCCCAGCCTATTCTGCTCTATCAGTTGTAAAAGCTTTAGAGTTTCAAAATCACTTTTATCTACACACACACATAACTTTGATGACCTTTCTCTCTCTCACACACACAGTGTGTGCTTTTGCAATTAAAGGTTTTTTCTATCCTGAAATAACAGCAAGCTAGAAGATCGTTACAGCATATGAAAGAAAAACCTCCTAATCTTATTACTACTCCATTTGCATTTTAATTGTTACGTGACTTTAAGCCTTATAGGTTGCCCAAGACAGACAAGCACAAAGGATGTCGTAAGAGTACTTTTCGTTGTTGTTTCTTTACTCACCCATAAATGCAGGAGATGTCAATGACAACATCTATCATATCACAGCTGAGCTCATAAGTCTGCATGTCCACTGGGGTACTGTCTGTTGCAATATAAATTTTACTGACTACATCAAAGAGAAAGGCTTTCTCAATTCCAGAATTCTACAAGGAAACAGGGAGAATATAGATTTCACTGAAGGAACCAAGTCTTTAGACAATAAAGATGATGCTGTCAGTGCGCAAGAGAAAAGAAAAGCTGGTGAAATATGAAATATGAAAATATAAAAATAGTCTTAGTGTAATTCTTGGGCACAGACCAACAGAACTCACATTGCTGTGTCCCACTGAATGTATAACTTGGTGTTTGAGCTGCAATCCTAACACCAAGCTATGCTGAACAGTGCATCAGAACAGTGGATACAGTTCTGATAAATATATGAGCTTGTAACACGAATCATAGAGACCTAAGTTACATTCTAGCAAAAGTTTGAAATGAATTGTTGTTTACAAGCAAGCTAGTGTTTGCAAAGTAATTCCACTTCACTGAACAGTTTTTATTGGCATTTATTTTCATATACCAAGTATCCTACAACAACACATAACACAAAAATGAAATTAAAAACAAACAAAAAGTGTTTTGCAAGAAAATATACAAAGGCTCAGGAAATGCATATGCAAAAGAACAACAACTATTTACCGAGATAAAGATGTTAAGCAAGTTCTCCAGTGTTGGGAGCTGGGGGATCAATTTCTGTACCACTTTGCTAAACGCTTCAAATATTGAATGGTCGTATATGCTTGTTAAATAAAAGCTGGAAAAGGAAACAGACATCAGTGTATCTCTCTGAAATGAGCAGCTCTGGAAAGTTTGTAGACAGAAATGAGGCGTTATAGCACTTCCAGACAGGAGTTTGTGGAATTAGGGCTGCCCATGCATGCAAGTTCCCCTGCCCCACCCCCTGCCCGCACTGCCATCATCAAAATGCCAGCTCAGGCTTTATTTAATTGGGATTTCCCCTTACTGTGGAAAATTCAGCAAGTAAAAATAATCCATTATACATCTGCATGCACTCCTGGTGTAAAAACTCATAAGGAAACTTCTTTTGATGGGTGATCTGACACATGATGTTTCAGTGAACAGTCTCTTATCACCACACCTGTATTTCCATTTGCTCCTCACCCAAGCATAATCTAGCAGTTCTGATGAGTGTGCCTATTTTTACCATTTGCTACATGCTGAAGTCATGTTCAAATTGCACACCCCACCCCTCCGCCAACCCTGGCAAAAGCACAGGCCTCCACTTGGCGAATTGTAAAATGTGATAACTGAAGCTGGTATCCTTGTGAGGTTAGCCATAACAGGGCTCTCATTCCTCCCTGTTTGTGGAATCTTCTAAAGGGATGCTCTTACAAGAAATAGGGTTAAAGTGCCATCTGCCTACTATTTAACGACTATGCCATCTTGTGTATTACTTGAGTAAACGGTAAATTATATCCTCAACAAGTTTATCTCTTAAGCCAGGGTGGGGAATCTTATTCAGCATGAGGGCCGGGTTCTCTTTTTGGAAACCTGTCAGGGGCCACATGCTAATGGTGGGAGGGCCCTGAGGCAAGTGTGGGTAGATTAACGGCTGTAAGCATTATGTTTCCGCCATAGGCTGGTTTCTATACACCCCACTCTGCCTTCCATCCAGGCAAGGAAGAAGGGACACTGTAGCCAGAAATGCAGAGCAGGGTCATTGTGGGGTGTGGCCTAGAGAAGAGACTTTAGGGCCAGACAGGGAATTCTGGAGGGCTGTATTTGGGCCCTAAGCATCAAGGGATATAGTTTGACTATGCTGTTAACAGTTTTCAGGATTCAGGTAGTACATACAACCAAATATATTATTTTCCCATGTCAATTATTGAGTATTCATTTTAAAGCTGAGCATTAGTCAATTTTGGGCATAATGCTGAACTCCAGCCTAAAAAGCTCGTGATTTCTAATTATTTGACCACTGCAACTCTCAGTTGGCCATACCACTGCTGTGTCACCCCTTTCCCCCTAAGATTTTACAAAAAGGTGGCACATGTGCTTGTTCAATATGTGAGGCATACTGCTTTTTTCATTCTCCCCTGTCCCCAAAGAAGGCTTTATCAATTGTTTTGCTCTCCTCACCTCAAGTGGATTTTTTCCAGCCCAGCATCTGCAAGGTCATCATTTGCCCTCTGATGAATGTCTCTCTGTGTTTCAATCTTGTGATCATCAGACAAACCATCTACTTTGTGGATAAATATTTCAAAGTTTATGTCTGGATTCACTTTATATGCTCTTGTCACAGTGAGATGCAATCTTGCCAAAGCTTCCATATAGTCATCCTACAAACCAAAAAATAAACTGGATAAATGCTTTGCTTTTGTAAATCCAATTAGGAATTAAAGTGTTTAAACTTTACTTCTCAAGTTTTTAAAGGGTGAGGTTTTTTACATCTTCATAAACAAAAATCACAAGGTGAAAGCACTTCAGCGAGTTATCAAGCACTAAATCTTAACAACACTCCTACATTTTGAATCTTGTTTTTCCTGCCTGTCTCTTTCACCTTCCCTTATTAAAGCAGCTGTTTTAACAAGTACAGGTCACTTGCTTGTTCCTTCTGTGTAGTGTTCACTACACTAGTTCCTTCTGTGTAGTGTTCACTAAGAAATAGGACACTTTTGTGATGGTAGTTTTAACTAGGCATGAGGGATCATCCCATTTCCATTCTGTGTTAGTTTCGCATGCTTCATTCATAAATCTCAAGCATTGTTTTAGTATGAGTTAACTCTTATAAAAATTTCAATTCTACTACATGTATTAGTGTTTCAGATAATACATAGAGGTGCAAAAAGCATACTAGGTCTAATGTCATGATGAAGTCTACATGTACATAACAAGGAAAGCTAAAATAACAATATTTACACTATAACAATGAGAACTCAGGGCAGGATCGATGGAGCTGCCCTTCCACTCATGCTTGTGTGGGCGAGGGAGATCTGGTTTTTGCCAAATCACTTGGATGTAGGCCCCTATAATACATATCACACTACTCCACAGGGTCCCTCAGAATCAGCTTTTGAGGTGTGTGAGCAAGGGGCTATAGTGTGAAGGGGGACAGAGGAAAACTCTGCCTCAGAAGGGAAATCCTGCTCGTCATTCTCTGGATCTTGCCTGTACTAACGAGAGAGTCAATCACATTGTGTGTTGCTATTCTTATTGGAGATGTGAAGGCCCAAAGAGAAATATCAGAAAAATTGGGAATGGGGTGTGTGAGAAAGGTATTTTTATGGCTCTTCACATCTCTACTTTTTACCATCCATTCTACTGTTGGGTGATGTTTGTGTGTGCAAATTTAGGGTATTTGGTCTAAGCTAAGATCATAACCCAAATCCTTTCCTTACCTGAGAATCAATAACAAATATCAGTGCTCCGGTGCCTCGGAAAATCATCTCATAGTCAAAGGTAGGGTCAAAAAAGTCAATTTGCCCAGGAAAGTCCCATATCTGAAAGTTAACAAAGGAGCTGTTGGAAACATCCTCCCTGCAAATCTTATTAGTGCTCTCCAAGAAAAGGGTTTCATTCGGTGACATTTTATGAAACACAACTTTCTGAATCGAAGACTTTCCACTTCTTCTCAGTCCCATTAGCAGAATTCTTGGCTTGACTTCAGTGCTAAAGGGCTCATTGAAATCTAGAACTGAATAAAAAGAAAACATTATTTGCAAAAATAACAACAACAATAAAAACAGGTGTTTATTTGCAACCAAATTCTAACACAATTTCAACTGATTTTACTCCCCAATCCTACCGTTTTAGGATTCCTTCCTTTCCAATGCCAAAGAGATCAAGCTTTAGTTGACTGATCTAATGACTAATTAACCTCTGCATTTCCCCTTCACCCTACCCACCAGATATTTTGCCAGCAACACCTGCTGGTTCAAAAGACAACTCACCTCCCTTAAAGAATAACGTAAGCTACTGATGGTGAAAAATGCAGAAGACCCTCAGAATTAGTATTGCATATTGTAAGCTGTTACAATCACAGGATTGCTAGTTTTATTACTTAATAATCAATCAATCTATTAAAACTTTAGTTGACTGACTGGTGAGGGAAAACGTGAAAGCATTGAGACTTATTGTTTTTGACTATTTTTGTTCTGGGTGGTTAGTATGATAGTGAAAGGAAGTAAAAAATATTAAATGCAGCCTTTTCTTCCAAGAATACAAGTTGCAGCTTTTTGTTTTCTCTATTATACCCTCTCACACTTTCTTAGTTATCTCAGAAAGGCACCTGTATTGGGGGTTTCGAGGAAGGCTGGTACAAAAATATTCAAAATAAGTAAATAAAAGTATTTCAGGTATATTGAAATGGACAGTGACCAAAGAAAAATATGCATTGCTGTATGTGACATCTGGAATAATTAATGCTATATACTGTAAGAGCTCCCAAATACCCAAACAAATATGTAAAATGGAGCAGCATAGCTTCCTCAAGTAAACTAACATGGGTGTTATGATTCAAATATGCAGTACTTAATTTAAATCTTTTTGAAAATTAATAAGGTTGTATTATTGTATTGGAATGCAAGACTAGATACGGTAGTAAGAAATCCCTTACCACTGTATTTTTTCAATAATTAAGTAAAAAATCTTTTAATTTTTTTCTTTAGTTACCATGGCCTTCTAGTAAATGTAATCTTTTGTTTAAGATGTTGGTGTTGGAATTCAACATCAGGAGAGCCACAGCAATGTAGATCTTAATTCCCTGCCTTGTTCCTGATGTAGGTCTTCACTCCCCGCTTCTTCCCTGGTGGGGAGGGGCACAATTTTGTGGTTCATTTTAGGTGCTAAAATGTCCTGGGCCAGCCCTGGCCACAGCTTCCCTTATCCCTGCCTTATATGGTGCAGCATTCAAATATTCAAACCTTTCTACCACCTGCAGTCTGTAGGAGTATAACCCAGAAAGAACAGTACCATGTGCTATTTCTGTACATCCAGATCAGTTCTGAAAGGGAGCTGTGAAACATGAGATGGCACATATGCTCACTGAATCATGGGAGAAGACCTCTGATGGAGAAGAATATTCATTTTGGAGAAGAACACCTATTTCAGAGGCCATTACACTGCAAGTAATATTTGTCACATTCCCTTTTCTTTGAAGGAAAAAAGAGCACTCTTACTAGAACAAGTGCTCCTTAAAGTAGTGTCACTGGAAAAGCTGCTTTGCTTATAAATCCACAGATTGTCAAGTGTGTGTGTGTGTGTGTGTGTGTGAGAACTATACAGACTCTATAGAAGTATAAACTCCTTTGCACAAAATACCAACAATGCTTTCTATGGATTAATGTCAAAAGGACACTTTGAAACATAAATCTAACGCTTCCCTCAAGAAATCCTAGAGTCTAAAGCAATTTTCTATCTTTTCCCAGCTCTGTAAAACAGAAGAAAATGTAGCCAAAAAGGAAAACAGTTTGTGTTATGCACAAAGCAACAGGTGGCAGAACAGCCTATTCTTTTTAACACAAAAATGTAGGTAACCATGGTTAACCCATTAGCAGGAAAAAAGGGTTTATAAAAATACCCTTTCTATACCATCACATCAGTGCACACAATGTCATCAAAAATATGCAGGCAGACCCTGGAGCAGAGCCTGGTAATAAGGGAACTGACATTCACAGCTGCAAAGGAGCTCTAAACACTGAGCCCTCTACAGCTGTTGCCTTTTATGGGCCTGAAGTCTGCCTTCCTTATTTCCTTAGATCTCCAAGTTTGCATCAGTAGAACACGTGCAATTTGTAAGAGACACTGGATATCTGTACCACAAATACCAATAGGAAGTACTTTATTAAAGCTTATCCCTCCCTCCAGATACTGTTTCAAGAGTTTGACACATTTATTAGGATAGTTTTCTCCCTCTGCTCTTAAAACACAGGCTGAACCCAACCTCCCGTCTCCAGCTTATTTCCCCTCCCCCAACTCAGTGAACTTAGTTTTTCTTTCCTTTAGTTTCTCATTGACGTTTCATCCCATTGCTCGTCTACATAAGTTTCCTCCCAGCTTTATACCATCTACAATTCACTTCTGAAGCAACCCATACAATCAGCTGCGCAGCCACTTATGTTTTTATTTCCATGCTCTCCCAATGCTCTCTACCTACCGTATTCCACTGTCTGTCACATGCCTGGACACCTCCTCCCCTCCCCCCCTCTGTTTTCTCCCTCTTCTTCTTTTCCTGTTCTTCCCCACAACAAGACAGCCACAGCAGACAGTACTCTAAGTGCCTACTTGTTCCTCTCCCCAAATGCTCACTTATTATTTGGACACAAAGTCTAGATCCATAAAACTGTCTACAAAGAAAGTTTTAATGATATTTTTATATTGGTCTGCTTTTCTGTATTTTTGGTGCTGGCTTCTGCGTTACATATGCTAGATTGTATTATTTAAACAATCGTATTTTTCTATTTGATTTATTTTTTCAAGCTGTCAGAGGACTTGGCCAACGGGGCAGTCTATAAATGTAATAAACAATAAAATACAGAGTTAGATCTGACTCTAGCCAATCAGCTACTTATTCCTCTTTCTTACATCCCATCTCATACTTAATTTCCTTTGGAAAAACAATGCTAGGTGTCATGCGGCACTTCAGGTTGTACCTTTGGACCCGAAATCCCCTTTCATCCTGATCTCAGGTATGCATAAGCTAGAGGTGGACATTCAGTAGCAAGGTAAAAGCTGCATATGTTGAGGCCCTCAATGGCTACTTACAATTTTCTGGGTGGGACCTACACCATGATATTGAAAACATAAACTAGATGGGATGGGGGAGTAACGCCCCCCCCCCATAAACTAGACCCTGGCTCACATTAAATATGGTGCACCTTTATATTTATGCAGCAAAAAAGAACCATGCATAAAGCTGCAGTACCATTAGTGCTTTAAGTGTTTGTGCTGTAAGCCAGGAGACTCCTAGTTTGGGGCTGCATACACAACATACATTTAAACACATCCACCACCACCCCAAGAATCCTGGGAACTTTAGTTTGTTAATGTTGCCGAGAACTGTAGCTCTGTGAGGGGGTAAACTACACCTGCCAGGATTTATGTGTATATGTAGCTCAAATCTCTCTAACTACAAGATGGCTTTAGCAAGTCTCACCCAACGCTTACCAAGATAATGAATGTAAAGTGCTCCAAACTTTCTGAAGTGATATACAAAAATATTTCTATAAAAAGCACGAGAAATCTATCCCCTCCCAAATCTAATCCTCCCAACAGATTTCTCATTGTCAGGTGCCATCCTAAAGATAAAATACATCTCTCGCTGTCCGTTTCATTTCTCCACTGAAATTACTGTAAGCTCCAGCACACCCCACCTCAGTGACTAATGCCATAATCACACCTCTCTTTCAGTCTAGTCGTGTGTTCCAAATCTCTGTAGTCAAACTCCAGGAAGGCTTGCTTCTCTTCCAACCCATCTCATTCCTAGCACCACCCATTCATGCTCCAAATTCTAACCCCATTCCTAAACTAATGTCTCCAACTCCCAAACCTGATAAAAGGTAAAGGGACCCCTGACAGTTAAGTCCAGTTGTGAACGACTCTGGGGTTGCGGCACTCATCTCACTTTATAGGCCGAGGGAGCCGGCATTTGTCTGCTCCGCAAACAGTTTTTCTGGGTCATGTGGCCAGCATGACTAAGCCGCTTCTGGCGCAATGGAACACTGACACCAGAGCAGCGCACAGAAACGCCATTTACCTTCCTGCCGGAGCGGTACTACTAATCTACTTGCACTTTTGGGTGTGCTTTTGAACTGCTAGGTTAGCAGGAGCTGGGACCAAACAACGGGAGCTCACCCTGTCGCAGGGATTCAAACCGCCGACCTTTTGATCAGCAAACCCAAGGCTCAGTGGTTTAGACCACAGTGCCACCCACGTCCCAAACCTGATACCACCCCCCAAATTCCCTCCTCTGCCCCAAAACTCTTACCCTATTCCAAATGTTAGCCCTGAGACATCAAGTACCTCTGAACGTTTATGTTTAGAGTGGTACCTCAGGTTAAGAACTTAGTTCTGGAGGTCCGTTCTTAACCTGAAACTGTTCTTAACCTGAGGTACCACTTTAGCTTATGGGGCCTCCCGCTGCTGCCGCGCCACTACCAAGCGATTTCTGTTCTCATCCTGAAGCAAAGTTCTTAACCCGAGGTACTATTTCTGGGTTAGTGGAGTCTGTAACCTGCAGCATCTGTAACCCGAGGTACCACTGTACTAATATCTCTCCTTCAAGGCCCTCACTCCATACTCTACCCAATTCAAAGCACAGCCTTTCCCACCCCAGAAGTCTTCCACATCCCCACAACCTTATTCCCACCTGTATTGCCAGTGTCTTGAAAACTGTTGTACTTGTACACCAAAGAGAATGAAAGGCTTCTATAAGCGGGACCAGTCCAGGACATTTTGCTACCCAAGGCAAAGGACAAGCACAGACGTTGACTGGACTTTGGCAACTGAATTCCACTTCCAATACTGGTAATGGGACACCATCTTCTACCACATCCAGGGGCAGTAGGCTAACATGCAAGCTTCATGGCACACAAAGCTCTGTCCTCCAACCACTATCACCATCTGCACCAATTCCCCCATTCTGCTGTACGGACGTAGCCTGTATGAGACCCTTTGCAGTCTGCAAGAATCCAGGATCACTCAGCATTCACTTGGGCAGCATGACGAGACTTTGGTTCTGTCTCGCCAAAAAACAAAGCAAAGGGAAAACCCCAACCCAGTTCAACAGGTTAGGTGTGGGCCGGTCCCAGTATTAGGCAGAGTGAGGCAGCAGATACTGGGGAGGAGGATGAGTCAAGAGGTCAAGGTAATGGAAGCTGGAATAGCTCTGTCAGTAGAGCACGAGTCTCAGCGTCATGGGGTCTCAGTGTCATGGGGTTGAGCCCCACATTGGGCAACACATTCCAGCATTGCAGGGGGTTGGACTAGAATGATCCATGTGGTCCCGCCCAACGCTACAATTCTAGAAGGCCTCTGCGTATCAAGCCGCCTGATGTGCCCCCTAAGCCCTCCTGCAGCCCTCAGGTGTGGTGGCAGGCGGAGTCCCTTTCAGTATATCTGCCAGCCCAGTCGGAACTGGGACACCACCTTGGCCCTCATTGCCTCGGGTAACAAAATGCCTTGGGCCACTCAGGTTGCTGCTGCTGCTTCTGTGGGCAGAAAGAAAGAAGGGGGGGGGGTGCAGCATGGCCATAGCCAATAATTTTGTGGGGGGGGGGCAGGACATTGTTGAGGGGGATTGCTCAGTTAAATATTTCTATTCTTTTACTTGATGGGGAGGGCAGCTGCCCCCCTCTTTGGCTATGCCCATGGCATGCAGGGCAAACATTATGGGTGCAGTTTGTTGCTCCCCCTCCCACGGGCTGAGGTTCCCCAAAGTCCATAGGCATTGCCATTCAAAGGGTGTGTGTGTCTGTGCACCCGCGTCTTGTGATCGATTACGTAGGGCGGAGCTTACCTGTGTCACTCACAACAATATTTTATCCAAAGTGGGCACCCCCGTGACCCAACCCCGTTTCCTCCCTCCCCTTTCCCAGCCCCGCAACTCTCCCCAGTTCTCCCGGGTGCGCTGAACGCCGCCTGCACGCAGCCCGGTGGGTTCCCCCCTCTCTCTCTGCCGCTCACTCCGCCCCAAAACAATGGGCCTGGCAGTCACGAGGCCGCCCTTTTCCTTCGGGGCAGCGGCGCCGCCGCCGAGCTACTTACACGCCCCGTCCCCGCCGTTCTCCGGGTCGCCGTCCGAAAACGATCCACTCCCGTCCCCGTAATCTGCAAGCCCCACGATCTCGTCTTCTTCCTCGTCTTCGTCGTCGTCTTCCTCCTCCTCCTCTTCATCTTCCTCCTCTTCCTCCTCCTCTTCTCCCTCGTCCTCTTCCTGCTCCTTCGGCTTCCCCGGCACCTGGCTCATCCTGCTCCCTCCCCGGGCTTCTTGCTCCTTCTCCGAAGGCAGACCCCGGCCGGCCGGCCCCCCAGCGGCACGCTCGCCCCGCCGCCGCCGCCACGAGACACCCCCCCGCGCCCCTCGAGGCTGCCTCTCGCCTGGGACGCTGACCTAAGCTGCTCCCTTTCCTTGTATTTCTTCCTCGCCGCCGCCGCAGTTGTCAAAGGAAAGTCAGCCGAGGCCCTGCCGTCCCTCCCAGAGGAGAGAAACTGCGTGACCCAAGTCACCTGACACACTCACACACACTCACTCACACACACGGAGTAACATAATAGTAGACGCCGAGAAACGAGAAACAAGCCGCTCGAGGGAGGGGCCCTACCCAATGAACACGCGCGCGCGCGCGCACACATACTTTTTAAATAGATATAGATAGATATATTAAGGATTCTCATGCCACACGGAGGGAGGGGCCAGCGTTGAATTTGCGAAAGGAAAGCCGCGGGGTTTCAAACAATGTTTCAAAACACACCGTCCCGCCTCGCCCCAAAATTAGGTGTTTGTGCTCTTTGTATGTAGTGGGACGGCTGCAGTGGTGACTAGACTCGAGAGTAGTGCAGAATTGGGGATGACATGACAGGATCTCCCAAAAGTCCTTTTTTTGAACAGCTATTAAATGTATGGGTATCACTGTCTCCTCTTGCATTTGGTATCTGAGCATGTACAGAGTACTTATGTCCCCATTAGCTTACTAACACATCTCAGGGTGAAGTATTCTGGTCAGATTTGAGCGCCAAAATCCCCTTTTTAACATACAACTGCAGTCCTAAGCATGCTTACCAGGGAGGCAGGCTGCAATTATACAGGGTGAGTCCTTTAAAAGAGGCCCTGTGGATACAGAGTACAAATGTTCCACGGAGCCTCTTTTAAAAGACTCACCCTGTACATGTGTATACCCACACCCTTCTACCTGGGAGTAAGCCCCATTGAACTCGGTGAGGCTTGGCTTATTACTGAGTAGACATACAGAGGATTGCACTAAGTCTCACAGAAGGCAGCAAGATTTTACCTGAGGAAACCTTCAGGGAACCCCACCGCAAAGTGTCTTTTGAAAAGCGCTGTCTTCTCAGTATTAATCCACAAGTTCAAGCAGTGGCATTGAATAAGCTGGCAAGACAGGGACAGTAAAGATGAAAAGTGCACCCTTAAAAATTTGCAGACAAGTTTAGTCAGGTAAGATGCTTCGGAGTGACTGGTTTACATTATACAGTTATGGATGCACAATCCTGTGGCCAGTAAGCAATCTGTTGCTTCTGAACGTGCTTGTTGACTCATGATTTGTAAGCGATAGGAGAAATCCATTATCCTCATGACCAGATGGTTCACCACTTTAAAAATATTGCTTTATATGTTCTGTTACTGAGCTCAGGCGCTTGAAAACAAATACAGCGGTACCTTGGGTTAAGTACTTAATTCATTCTGTACTTAACTTGAAACTGTTCTTAACCTGAAGCACCACTTTAGCTAATGGGGCCTCCCGCTGCTGCACGATTTCTGTTCTCATCCTGAAGCAAAGTTCTTAACCTGAAGCACTATTTCTGGGTTAGCAGAGTCTGCAACCTGAAGCATATGTAACCCGAGGTACCACTGTATAGGCAAGGCCTGCTTTTTTGACCCAGACATACACCAGAGGGCAGAACCAGCCCACTGATGCAGCGGGGTGAAGCACTTGCCTCAGGTGGTGGATGAACAAGACCACCACTTCCGCCACCCGCAGAATGCACCCTCTCACTGGAATGCCTCCTAGGGTGGAGAAGATGAGCCACAACACCTTGCAGAATGCCTCTACTCTCACCCAGTTTTGGGATGAGTGGAACACCGGCTGTGTGTTCCGGTGGGGAGAGTGGTGTTTGACCTGTGGAAGCATTTTTTGCATATTCAAGTCAACCACTGAGTGATTTCTTTTTTTCTTAAATTTGTGCTGCTCCTTTTGCCACATCTGTTTTCCTACACAGAAAGTCAACAGCCAGATCCTAAGCATGATTTTTTTTATTATTATTATTTTACTGAGAACCAAGTCTCACGATGTTCCATAGGACATATATTGTGATGGAAAAAAATTAGGACACGCGAGTCAAGGAGGGTCAGACGAATTCCGGACCGTGGCCGCTAGATGTCGCTCACCAACGCCCATCTCGACCTCTTGACTCCGCTCTCTGAGCCGCAGATCTTTTTCACTTTGGGCTGTTTCCAGGTGCGGCCGCTAGATGGCAATGCCGGAGCGGATGGTGAACGCAGAAGCCTCCCCCGCCCCACGCCGGAGAGCAAAGTTACCTGCGGCGTGCATTGGAGCAGGATTTCGTAGTAACTTTGCAAACCCTTTTCACGAGGGTGGAGCAAGGGAGGACCAAGCCTAGCGCTCCTACGAGGGGCAGCTGGAGCGGCAGAGATTCCCCCACCTCCCCGCTTCCTACAAGCCCATCGTTTTGCACGGTTTGTTCGTCCGCCGAGCTGGGATGTGCGTAGCAGGGCGCCCTGGGAGAGAAGAGAAAAGGTAGGTATTTAAAATATGCATATATGCGTTGCATTGAGCGGGGAGGGGAGGGTTATCGCTGCATGCAAGACAGGGTTCTGCAGCCAAGTCTCCTTCTCTTGCACCGTGTCTACATTTTGTAAACAAGCAGAAGGAGGGGGAAATCTATGAATACAAGAGCTATCTGTAAGGAACTCCTCTGTTTCTCTCTCTGTTTCTCCCCACCCCCAGCTCCGGTTTCTGTGATTGTTTGGCCGCTGCAAGTGTTGCCTCTTCCTCTCACGCCCCTCCTCCTAATCTCAGAACCTTCCAGGGCTCAGGTCTGAGCCAGCGTTAAACCATAACACTGCCTGGCTATGCCAATGCACACCCTGGCTTATGTAGGAAGGCGAGAAAAAACAAACAAAGAAAAAAAGCAAGACGGGAGTCTGAGCATAGCCAGAGTGCCGCTGCCTTCTCCCTGCCAATCAGAGAAGCAGCAACAGCTGGCCCAGGTCACACCTGAGATTAGGAGTCTCAATTTACAGCAGGTGGGGGGGCAGAAGCAAACGTGAGTGGGTCAATAAATGTGTCTCTTACCTTTGCACTGTAGTTAAAACACATGCAAAAGTTACAGGTTCTACTCTCTCTCTTCTTCATTTCCCCATCCAACCAAGATTAATTTAATTACAGCCCAAGAACTCATTCTAGCCAGACAAAAGCACTTGAGAACCCAAAGCAACAGCTAGTGAGGGTTGTGGCTGAGGGGACACAGCCCAGGAAGAGAGGCCTGGATGGCTGCCTTTGGCTCCTGAGCCCGGCTTCCCCATTTGTTGACTTGTAGGTTAGACATCATGCCTTCCAGGCTGAGCTGAGAGTCCAGTCCAGCCAGGTATGCTCCAAACTTGATGTGGAAAATCTAAATGGCCACAGTAGGAGTAATTCTCCTGCAAGCCTCATTGAAATAAATGGGAGCTGTGCATGTGCAAGATATTCAGCTCATGGTCATTTCAGTGCGATTTGTGAAGGGAATTTTCCTGGTGGATTCTGCCCACGCAATAGTCACCTCTCTCTTGTCTCTCACTCATTAATGACACTCCAAGTCTGCTACCCCTGCTTGCCTCATGGTAAGCCCTGCTGTCAACACCTCTCATTTCCAGAATCCCGTCACCTTGATTTATTTAAGAAGAAAACACATCTCATGTTACATACTTTCTCTAAACTATAGGTGCTTCAGTGCAGGGTATTATGATGTGTATCCCAAATGTAAGTTGTCAGGTGTTGACTGCCTCACATATGGTTTCCCTCCTGCCCCCATGTATAAATGCACTGGGAAGCTGCTTTTGAATAATCTCCTGCATTTTAGGAAGTTTATGAAGGTTTCTTAATTGTGAAATTAACCATATGCAATTCACCAACAGTCTCTCTCTTTTATTTTAAATACTTTTAAAAAACCCTGCATTCATTCCAATTATAGGTAGACTTGTCACAACCAGTTCTCATTAGAGACAAGTAAGAATGAAGACAGAATCTGTTAAACAAAAACTTGCATTGAGCAAGTTTATTATTATAATTTGGGTCTTTTACAACACACTTTGCAAATTTATTGCAAACACTGAATTAAAACGCTACTTTTATGCTTTTACATATGCAGAAAAATGGGATTAAAGTATTTTAAAATAAGCTATGTAAAGGTAAAGGGACCCCTGACCGTTAGGTCCAGTCGCGGGTGACTCTGGGGTTGCGGCGCTCATCTCGCTTTACTGGCCGAGGGAGCCGGTGTACAGCTTCCGGGTCATGTGGCCAGCATGACTAAGCAGCTTCTGGCGAACCAGAGCAGCTCATGGAAACGCCGGAGCGGTACCTATTTATCCACTTGCACTTTGTGCTTTTGAACTGCTAGGTTGGCAGGAATAGGGACCGCGCAATGGGAGCTCACCCCGTCGCGGGGATTCGAACCGCCAAACTTCTGATCAGCAAGCCCTATGCTCTGTGGTTTAACCCACAGCACCACCCACGTCCCTTCAAAATAAGCTATAGTGGTTGTTAAATATAGTAAGCTGTTACCTATATTTTATGGTGTTTTTATACGTATATAACACACTTGGGTAATTGTGTAATTTCAGTGATTGACTGTGTTGGCCGAAGACAGTTACGAGAAAATAAAATTAACTGTTGGGTCGGAGAGTTCCTATAAGGAAGTGGAAGCTTTGGCAGAAAGTTACTGTTTGAATAGTTAATGCTGATTTGTGTGCATTTCAGTATTCCATTTGCAAAGTATAACACCTTGCAAATACAGTGTATTAAAATATGACCAGATATTATCTGTTTCCATAGCTGTATAAAGAATAAAGCTTCCTTTCTTTTATGAATTGGAAATGACAACTAAGCACAATAGTTAGCATGGCCAGTCCCTGTCTTGCTGCTGTGCCACAACAGCTCTGCATATATCCATTTCATACACCAGATGTTTTAACGATCATCCCCCCGCATCCCCCTGTTCAATATTGGCGGAATATTTTCACAGCCACACTGAACGTATTCCCATAAACTTTAACAAATGTGTGTTGAATCAGCCTCTGCTTTGGCAGTGATGGCTCTCTTTGTGCAACTTAACTTTCAATGCAAGTTTTCTCCATGTTTATGTATGGTTGGTGACCATTACCTGCAAATTCAAAAAGTCCTGATCTTCTCCACTGCCTGCCTTAAAGCATGTAGCAGCCTAGTCAAGAGGGCAGGATCCTCCTATCTCTAAAATGCAGTTATCTATGCATTCCAAAACAGTGCCTGTCATCTTATTGAAGAGATGAATTGCAATTTGCTTCAGGCACCTTAGAACAGGGCTGGGCTTAGTCCTCTATCTTGTAAGCTTTGTGTTGAGTATTAAAATAACACAAAGTACAAAGCTTGATGAATATTCAGGTAGATGTAGAACACCTAAATCTATAAAAAAGAACAGCATATTCTTTAAGCACTCAGCTCGAAACAGCACATAAAGAGTGATAGAAAAACAGTGTCCTAGCTAATGTGATTATATGCTTGTACAAGATATACCATTTGTAGATTTATTACTTAGGTGCACAGAAGTCATGCCATAATTCAGTACTAGGGAGGGACTGAACATTCTAGTTACTTTCATATGCAGTGAAACATATAGTAGGGGTGGATTGCAAAAAAGAAGAAGAGAATATGTGGCACTAACTTACATTTCAGGCCTCTGTTTTTGTACCAAAAACATCCATATTAGATTACTAGTATTGTGCCTCTTGTATTATTGGCATCCCCTTGAGGCAAAATTTAAACCTAGGATGAGTTGCGACTTGAAAAGGAACGCAAATCTTGGTGCTAGAATCTGTTTCTTAATTGTTATCTGTTTAATTCTTTTAAATGTTTCTTACTCTCTTTTAATGCTTGAGTTAATGGTGATCCATCAAAATATCTGTTCAATGCATCTATTGTTTTTAGTTTTAAAAAAATTGTGGCAGTCAAAAGGAAGTAGCAAACTGCTATTTTGCACAGCATAATACCGGTAATTAATAATTTCTCATGCCTCCCTCACCTGATGAGAACAGGAATCATGCTACCTTGGAATTAATACATTCTGTGTATGTGTATAATCAGTTGAATTTTACCAAACATCTGTAGGCTGATTTGCATACATCTCTAGATGTGTTCCTATGGAGTGCCAAATTTGTGTCAAATCCCCCACCCTCACTCTGCGTTGAGACCTACACCAGTTTGTCCCATGCAGACAGCAGAGGAGCATAATTAAATTCTTGAGTTTTTGGCATGTATTATAGTTTCTGCATAGTTCTTTCTATCCCAAGCCCATCAATAGCAAGACACATTGGAAGGTTTGATGTGCCTAGAGACATCCGTATGCAAAAGGATACTTCTGCACACAGGCTCCATGATTGGTAGTCTTAGATATGTCTCAGGCCAATATTTTTTTTAAAAATGCCTGTGAAAAATCACTTACAAAGTCAGCATTTGTTTCTTTTCAAAATAGCAGACTGTAATCTAATTATTCTTCCTTTAGTTGATAGAATCCCACACTCCGTTGCCCATTTCTTCATTTGTGCTAATAGGACATTGAAAATAAAGCATTCTTCTCTTTCAAAATTGTCACATTGTCATTCTGCTTCGTTGTAAAGGGGGGACTCTTTGTATGTGTTGTTGTTGATGATGATGATAATAAGCAACTGGTGGTGTAAAGGGATCTAGTTTTAAAACAAGATGAAATAAACTGAAGGATGCAAGATATTTTTACACTCAGCATTTCTGCACATTTCATTGTTATTTGCATAGACTAGGTATGCAGGGATTTAATTTAATGTATGGGGAGGAATATGCTATTCTCTGAAGTAGGTAGGTTGGTTGGTAGCAATGTAATGCTCATGACAAGCAATGCCCGTGTTTGTTTCCTAAATTCTGTTTGTCCCTGAGTTATCATGCTTCCTGCAATAAAATATATCATATAGAGGCTTGATCCTCAATCCTCAAAATTAAAGCTCAGAATGCCATCTGACCTTAGGTATGTAAGATACAAAACAAAGGTTTTACTGTATTAAAGTGTTACAGGCCTGGTGAAGAGAGTTGATACTGTTCTCTTCCCCACTTTACAGTCAATGTTAGAAACTGAGTTATGAAAGCTAGGAGATAATTGTCACCTTAAACCTAGGTTATGGGCACAACAACAGAATGTCTAGGCGCACTTTTGTATAATGAATACAAAGCTGAAAATGAATGAACTGCAGCTAAAATATTATGTTTACTTTTCACATGGTCTAGTCCTTCTTGTGCCCACCCCCCTAATATTCTTAAGAGGGTGTCTTCTCCAGTCTTCAGAGAATATCTGAAAGTGGGGAGGCAGAAAAAGGTCCTCCTTTCCTTCCACTCTGCAGTTTTAATCTGAAATCTTAGGTGCAGTACTGCGCCCAGAGCTTAGAAACTGCTCGCCCTAATGAAATTCCCTGTTGCAAAATGCGCCGAGAGTGATGGGAGTTTCGAACACTGTTTGCAGTGCTTTTTTTGTATTTTAAACTTTATAGAACAATTTTTTGTATGCTTCCATTAGAGGATTCTGAAAACAAGCATAGATTTGCAGTTACTGTCAGTTCAGTGTGTTTTGTTGTACTGTACAGTACTTTGATAACTTTCTAGAATGAAGTTTTGTGTGTCGTCATTTAGTGACTGAATAACAAGGTAGTTCTGTCACAGGGAAGCTTGAACTCTTGTAGTTTGTTGATTTCCTTCCTGCTAAAATTGTCAGTGGCAAAAATGCATTATAAGTAATGACAACGTTATTATTTACGTATATTGCAGGGCTTCCTTTAATACCTGGCATCTAGAGGGTTTTAAGAATGATGAATAGTGTGTGTGCAGAGCGAAACTACTGTTAAGACAGGTTAAGCTTCAGTGAATTTGTTTGAAGGGCACAATAGGAATTAACTGTGTTAGCTGTGTTACACAAGGCTTGTAGTGGACGTAATTCTTCAAAAACTTTTCTGTCAGCAAGACCAATAATCATTCATGCGTTTGAACTGTTTCCGGAAATAACTACACAACCTCCCTCCTGCTCTCTTTAAACTGACCTTTATGAGTGTACAGAATATTTCCTGTGAAAGTATTCCAATAATTGTGATCACGAAAAAGTTCTAGGATTGGGGGACTAAACTATGTTTGTTTTAAGGGAAGAGTAAAATTTACTCTTAGTCCCCCAGACACAGAAATTTTAAATTAAGCAATGGACCTACTCTTGCAGTGTGTAAATAGTAAACATATTTCCTCTTTCATGTAAAATAATGTGCTTTTACATTCTAAATCTTTGCTTCTGGCAACTGTCCTCTTCTGAAACCTACTTTGAGTTGTAGGGCACAATTTTGTGAATGTTCCAATGAAAGTGAAACAAGTATTATTGGAGCATAATACTGCTGTCTTCTGCTTGTAAATTTTAACCATTTAAGGCTGTTGCAGAACCCTACCTGATGTATGCTGACTCAAAAATGAGGGACTTCCCCTCCTCTTTGGTCTTGCTAATTCTGAGGTCTTCTCATACTGATACAGTCGCTGACGACTCTGGGGTTGCAGCGCTCATCTCACTTTATTCCGAGTCATGTGGCCAGCATGACTAAGCCGCTTCTGGCGAGCCAGAGCAGCTCACGGAAATGCCGTTTACCTTCCCGCTGGAGAGGTACCTATTTATCTACTTGTTCTTCAACGTGCTTTCAAACTGCTAGGTTGGCAGGAGCAGGGACTGAGCAATGGTCTGATACAGAAACAAGTGCCCTAATGCCTGTCTGTCCCCAGTTTTGCATATTCCCTACAACTTTGTGTCCCCTTTCCTAGCTTATCCTTACAAGTTTATGCCATTCTTTCTCAACTTGAATGAAAGCAGTTTGCCCAGTGCCCATGCTTCTGATTTGTGGGTTCTCTCTACATAAGAGCATTCTTAATTTGTGATAAAGTAAGACCAGGTTTATAATTCCTCTGGCTTTTGCAAACAAAAAAAAACCCCTACTTCCAGAAGCCTGATACAAATAGTGTGTTTGTGTGGGGAGAGGGGAAGCAGAGGAACAAAGAACAAAATGCCAACAGTGCCTTGGAATGAAGGACATTATCTGTGAAGGATCTTGTAAAACCAGATCTTTTCACCAAGATACTAAATCTTCATTCCTGAGCACTTTTGCTGCCTCTTTCTGACACAGGGCGTAAGTGGATGTTAATAGTATTCTTGTGACCCTTTATGACCTCTTTGAATCTGCCCCCAAGCGCTAGCTGTCTTTTGGTGGAGAGCAAAGTGGGAGAGGTTTAAAGCTACAGCTACTGAGATGTTGCTGAATTAGTGATTACTGTTGGCACAGTTCAAATAGGCACGAAACAATGTTGTTTACAGAAGAGGAAGAAATGTTCCTGCCCTGGAAAAAAAACACCTTGTGGGGTGAAGGGGATAAGAATGAGAAATGAGAAGCTAAGATGAGACTGAGTGGATGAGAGTCTAAATTTCTGTCAGGAGATTAAGATTTAAGGGGTGTGTGTGGAAATATGTGTTTTCAATGGGTAATTGTAAGCCTTATAGTGCACATGTCTACTTAGAAGTTATCCCCATCGAGTACAGTGGGATAGGATTGCAATCTTAATGTCTCACCACCATCAGAGTTGAGGCAGTCACTCAGGGAAAAGGGAATACACTCCCCAAAGAGGTCCACATGGTGCCTTCATTGCTGTGTGTTAAGGGTCAGGGTTAGGAACTTTTAGGTGCTAATCATTACTGAACAATCTCTTGATTTTTATCAGCTCTGATTATGCTTCAAGTAATGACCCAAATAAGGATCTTTGGCGTGAAAAAGCGTTGATAGAAGTTATTAGTATTAATTATATGATCCCAGCAAAGATATTGTTCATATTCTTTACAGCCTGTTTTGCATACAGCACATAGTTAACATAGAAAAACATGTGCAAGGGAAAGAGGAAGTGGGCAACCAAAGTTTATAACAATAAATGCTAGTCATTTATGCCAAAAGCTTCATAGAGATTTATTTGTTTTGAAGCAGTTTTGTTTGTCGACTGCAGTAGTATGGAAGGGAGCCCTTAACCTGTCAATTAAGCAAGCTTGCAAATATGCAAATATGCTTTAGTTTAAAGGGACATGCAGCCCATGGGTTGACCGGTATAATAAATTATGAAGTTGTTAAGAGCAATCTTGCAATGAGGTCAGCATGCAAAGGGCATGGACATTCTAGCCAAAGTCATGCAGGCTCCATTGGTTTCAGTGGGAAAGACTTGAGTACACTCATAACTCTCACTCAAATCAGTGGGCTGCAAAGTGCTGAAATTTGGCTGGCTAAACAAACCTTGTGATGCAATTCAGCACTTTTCCCATTGCTTTCTATTTGTGCTGACATATTATCCTCTACTGCCACATATTAAGATTGCTGTCCATTTTGTCCATTATTCTTTTCATCTCATGAAAAACATTACTCATAACAAACAGTATACATTGGTACCTCAGGTTACATATGCTTCAGGTTACAGACTCCGCTAACCCAGAAATAGTACCTCGGTTCAATAACTTTGTTTCAGGATGAGAACAGAAATCGTGCTCCAGCGGTGCAGCGGCAGTGGGAGGCCCCGTTAGCTAAAGTGGTGCTTCAGGTTAAGAACAGTTTCAGGTTAAGAACGGACCTCCGGAACAAATTAAGTACTTAACCTGAGGTACCACTGTATTTTAATCATTCTGAATTCATTAGTGATAGCTCTTGTTTCTAAGATTTGCCAGGTTCTGGTGGTCATTCATATAGCTTTTCCACCAAATCCAACTCGCCTACAGAATCCACATTTAAAACAAGTTTTATTTGAAACCCCCACTATTGAAAATCTGTGATGTGTATCTTGGAGATGTGTTTTCCTTATGGTTCAAAATTCTACATCCAACCCCCTCCCCCCAAAAAAACAACAACTTTAGATGGCTGTCTAAACAAAATCACACAGACCTACCTTATTACATCACCTCCAGCCAGTTAAAGGGGAGGGAAACATGTCCCCTTCTAGAAGGATCTCTAGCTGTTCCATTTCTGGAGCATTACTCTAGCATATGTTACAAACAGGATCCTTAGCAGACCTTGCCAGGTCTGCTTAACAAAGAAACTGAGCTGACCATTTTAGTAATCCCCCTTTTTTGCAGATCCCAATTTAGGGCTATAAAACCATAGAATTTGAGGGGACCCCAAAACCCCATTTAGTCCAATCCCAATCTTATTACACTGATAAGACAAGCCTCATTTGTTCTTCGTAACAGTAAATCTCAATGTATAACAAACAAACAACTTTCCACAACATATGGTAGCTTGTAATCTAAAGCACTCAATCACTTCCCAAGTGTTAACAACTGTGTTAACTTCAGTGAAATGAAAGTTAGTAGGTTAACCATGAGAAGAGGATTCTGTGGATGTGAAATAAGAGTATTCTTTATTGGCTGTATTTAAAGAAAAGCATTTATAGAAATGCTCGTACTATAATATACAGTGAGTAGTTGGCACAGCCACCTTACAATCACACTTCTCATGATGCAACCAAAGTTGTGAGCTGGTAACTTCCTTATTCAGCTGCCCTGGAATAGCTTGCCACAATGTGGGGGTCAGTCTGTTGCATATTGGTGCAGGCTTTTCCCCATTTATGTCCACACATTTCCCATCCATCTCTGCACTGGATATTGGAATGTTTGTGACATGCTCCCCCAGCTCTCTGAGTGCTGTTATCTAAAACTTCTAATGCAAGTGTTATTTAGACATCATTGTCAAGTGTACATTCAGTCCTGGGTCCATTAATTCTCTACATTTGCTCCTGCTGATGGTAGGATCCTTTGCCCTGATGTTTCGTTTCTTCCTTCCTTTCTTTTTTTAGGAAATCTGTTTATTATATTTTTCTCTGGTTTTGAAATAAACAAAGTCAGTTCATCAGATGTTTCATTTCTTTCTAATCCCACCCGGGGGCTGGGGAGGAAGTCCCGTTGTGCAAGCAGATCTCATTCCACTCATGCATACCCCACTTAAGAGTACGTTGAATTTCCACCCCATATTTCTAACTCTCGAATAGGGCAATTGCAAGATCATCATGCATTAAGGCCAATTTTTCATCACTGCTATCTTTTTAAATAGCAGTATCTTTAAGGTCAGGGGTTGGGAACCTGCGGTTCTTCAGATGCTGCTGGACTCCAGCTCCCATCAGTCCTAGCCAGCATGAACAAGGGACTAAGATGATGGGAGTTGTAGTCCAAAAACACCTGAAGGGTTGCAAATACCCCACCTGTTTTTAAACAGAATAGACAGTTTCACCCCCAGACCCACCAAAAGGGCCTTCAGGCTGTTTCCTCTTGCTACACACCCACATTCTCTTTCCACCTGAAACTGTGCCCTGCTACCATTAGAATGTAAAATTCAAGAGTTTGTAATCCAAATGCTTTTTTGGGGAATGTGTTAGTGTGCGTTGGGGAACAGAAAAGGTGCATTGAAAGATTCAGAGTCCTGCTCTTGGAAATATTGCAGATTTAAGTTGCAGAGCATCAAAAGAATAATTATGATGTGGCTCTTTAAAGAGCATTTGTATATCTTTTTGTATATTCCTCGTCATAACCGGAGATAGAGTAATCCTGGGGAATAATAGCATCTGGTCTGCAATACAATAGAGGAGGGGGCTGTGAACAACTGTCTAAGCAGCGCACTAATTCTAGGACCAAAGGCTTTCCCCACTGGACCCTAATTCTTTAGAACCTGATGGGCCTCTGGGGAGTCCTCTATTGACATGTAAATTGGCCTGCCCTATTATTGCCAGTGGTAGGCACACTGCTGTTTATCCCAGCTGTCCCTGTGTTGGGTGTCTGTTTGTTGCTTGGTCTTCAACGCCTAAATATGTTTTGCAAACACATGGCTGAGAGGATCCACTGTTTCCCAGAGCGTGGCAACATGTCTCACGTGAGTTAGGAGGCTTTTTTTATTCATGTGTTTGTAATAAATATTTGGTACAGATCTAGGTACAGGCAGCCAGAAAGCAATACAACGCTTTCATTTAAATATTTGGAATATTTTGCTATCTAAGCTCCAGGAAGAGCTGTTAAAAGCCTTGAGGGGTAATTGAAGGTTCTTTCCTCTTTAAACAATGGGCCCTATTATCTTTTCCAGTGAGAGAGCCTGTGTAGACTTACACAGTGTTGATAAACTAACAAAAGATCCTAGTCTTGTCTCTGTTGCTGCTTTGATTTAAATTAAAACCCATTAAGTTATTGTGGTTTAGCAGAAGGTGTTACTTTGTGTTTCAGCAATTACGTTAGGTGACTGCAAATTTGTTTTATAATACCAACTCATATTTTTAAAAAGTTGACTATCGTTATTATCCTAGCATATAATTATTTATAATATTTGCTTTTTACAAGGTTTGCAACGCTGACTAGAGAATGTGAAAGTAGATACATTTCTGTAGGGGCCAAGCAAGTTGAAATGGTTTTTAAAACCTATGATATTTATTGAGGCATATTGATAAGCAGTTTAAATGTTTTAAGAAAAATATCTTAATTTTTGAAGCCATGTGTGAAGACTTATATGCTTTTGGCTTCCTTATTGGCAGAATGTGGAGGACCAGCCGTTACCCTTAGGGTGTTGAGAAAGCAAGGAAGAGACTAATTGAAATGTAACAGATTTATTATGTGCAAAACACGCATACTGTACTAATCTATTGAGAAGCAGGTCTATAAACATGTATGCAACCTGTGGATTTAAACTAATGCCTATGAAAAGCAGATTAGTTAAAATATGGGAGTACAAGGTCAGACGTCAGTAAAGTCTATTTTTTAATGATACAAGAACTAATACGTTGTGTATATAAAAATGTTTTATTATACCATTTTCTGGTTAATGAAAAATCTATCTTCAATTCCTTAGAACTAAGGCTGAGATTCTAAGAATCACTTTGCTCCCCTCAAAGGCTTAAAAAAACTCCTCCAAACAAAATTGAAACAAGAATCCAAAGTGGACCAGCTTTGTCACTTATTTTGTACCAATATTATAAGAAGCAGTAAGAAAACCTAAAATGCTTATTTTTTCCGGTTTTGCTGCCTTGAAGAAGCATTCAAAAAGAGACAACTTTTAAGCTAATCATTTTGATTTAATTGAATACTGTAACAGAGATAATAATAGTTAAAATGTGAAAAGATACTTTCCTCTGAGCTTTGAAACACGGTGGAAAGTTAATGAGGCAGAAGACTCCAGACAGAGTGCTCCAGATGGTCAAGGCAGTAGAGAGAAAGAAGGCTAGTCTGTGATAGACTGAAAGGGAAGGAGTATCTGAGCAAAGAGGCATTTTTTTATGAGACAGCCTGGAGCAAATCCGCAGAAGATTAAAAATCAAGAAGATAAATACTGAGCTCAGTCTGGAAACTGAGCCAGTGGATCTGCTAATTGAGGAGGTGAATGTTGGTGCACTGGGTAAAAAAATAAACAATGCAAGATACCTTGCAGGATTCTTGCAGCCCATTTGTAATGGCTCAAGGCTTATTCACATGTTATGCTTCTGTTAACAGGTAGGTACCAATTGCCTGGAAGTACCTTAGAGGCGGTTCACGTTCTGCTTTTTAAACCCGGTACAAAGGTACAGTTTCTGAATGGCAAAGCACATGCATGGTAGCATCTGCTGTGAGTGATGGTACATGTGCTTTTAAATGTTGGGGTTTTTCCTGTAATAAACCTGGAAGAAAGACAAGGAAGATTTGGGAGTGCAAATGGTGGGCCCTTCTGTGAAGCCTCAGTAGCAGGGATGAGGGGTACCAAAGCCATCCCTGCTCCCCCCTCTGAATTTCTGCAATTTCTCCATTTAAATAATCCATACATATTCATAATTTAACATTTATAATAACTATATCAGGGCAACCTTAATAGCTAAAAACATGTTTTATTTTTTCATGAAACCCAAGTTTTTCAGGAAGCTGAATCCTGCTCCCAGTTCTTTATCTTTGCATGTGTTCTGAGCATATTAGAGGAAGGAATTATGTGTGGCATATTTATGCATTTCCTGTGCTTTCAACAGGAAAACATTCATGTTTTCTATTTTTTTTAAAAAATGTCCTGGATATTCAGATTATCTTCCCCATTTTACTAGATGCCAGCTCCCCCTCTTTGGGAGGGCTGCTTTGCAGGCGGTATCTGGGTCTCGTAGTGACCCGGCAGTGGGGGAGTGACGCAGCCCCGCATCACTGGGATGCCCAGTCGCGTCACGCCCCCCCCCCGGCTCACCAATTGGGTTAGCCAGGGGGCGTGGCTACATCCGTTTAAATAGCAACACAGCTGGAGAAAAGTCTCCTTTGCCTCCTTTTGTCGGATCTCCCAGCCTACCCACTCTCTTTTCTTGTGTTGATTGATTATGGCCTTGCTATGACTAATGTCGGTCGCCTGGTTGTTGGGGCCAGGTAGGAATTTTTCCACTTGGCAAATTGGCACCAGCCATTTGGTTTTCACCTACCTAGTAGCAATCGCCACAACTTTGTAAGGTTAGGCATTGGGTAAGCTTTATTATGGGAGGGGAGGTTGTAGCCTCTGCCTGCCCCTCCTCCTTAAGGGTATCCCATTAAAGGGATCCAGGGGTGTGGTTCCTGTCCGGAGCCTGGGGTGGGCTAGGGCCATGCCAGGACCCCATCGGTGACCCTGGGGGAGCTCTTAATTGATGTATATCATAGGGCTCCCCCTTCTGGTGGTTGACCCTTATGAGACTTCCTGCGGACAGGCAGGAGTCAGGATATAGTCTTGCTTCACCCAATTGCCTAAGCCAAACTGCTCACATCTGTAACCAATAAAGTTGTGGTCTAATTCATTCCATTAACTCAATATACTTGTGTTTGTGTCTTTTTTTCGGAGGGAACAGTGGGGCCCAGGGCCTCTCCACGCAATTAATTCCAGTGGTTTTCTTTTCAGAGTTCTTTTAAGTGTTTATTGTGATTGATTGACAACACTAATACTGGGAGATTTAATACAGCTGCCTGCAGTTTGACACAGTTTTTTTCCCTATGAATGAGGACTGTATAAATGGAGTGGAAGCTTCAGGGGTTGGGGCATGTAAGTTGAAATGCATATAGTTTTATTTAATCTCTTTAATGGGTTGTTTCATTGACTTGCATAGTTGTTGTTTTTTTAAAAAAACCTTAGCCCTGGTAAACAAATATTAAGACAAAAGTTCCATTATTTCTCAACTTTTATTTTAATTTCACTCCAATTATGTTGTGATAGACAGACATAACTGATCAGTCTCTGCACAAACTGATTTACTGTCAGGATGATAAAACTTCATGTCAGAAACATGGGTAGGATTGCAGGGCCATCTTAGCCTGGAGATGGTGCTTGTGGTTTTAAAAGTGAAAAGGCACTTAGTGAGGGTGAAGCTGTTGTTCCATTGCTGTCTTCACTCATTCTTCTTCCCTGACTGCTATCAGGCAAAACTAGTTTGCCTGATATACTGCAGGTAGGAAAGGATGGGGGATCAAGGAAATGGTAAAATAGGAGGACAGGAGTTGCAGTGGTTGCAGTTTCTTTGAGCTTATGTAGTTAGACAGGCACCCGTACCCAGCTAAAGAAATAACATAAATGGGCGAATGTACCTGTATTACTGGATTTTGATATGATCGGATTTTCACTAAGGACACCTGGATTCAAACACCTGGAGAGCTGTGAAGCTCACTGAAAGACCTTTGACCAGTCACTGTCAATCCATTTAAGCCATCCAATGTGGTTGTTATGAAGCCTGAGTTCCTTGGAGGAAGGTTGAGATCACACATTTTAAATTAACATATATGCATTCAGAAGTTCATCTAAGCCAACTTGCAGTGTGTTGCTTTGTATGGGATTTACATTCTGATGAGCATTCAAAGATCCACATTTCAAATATGTTTAAAATTGTGCCTGACTAGAACTTGACTGAGACAACTATTTGCAGGTGAAGAACTGGCAACCTTAAACAAGCAATACTGTAGAACTGTGGCCTGGCTCTTTGGTGGTATGATAACGATAAGAAGATGTACATATCAGCCACTTCTACCTCTTGGGTAGTATTCTGCTTCTATAAGTGCTCACTTATCTCCCTAGAGTTTGGATTCCACCACCATCATCGCCACTTGGATCATTTTCGTCTGGTGAGCTCCCGTTGTTCTGTCCCAGCTTCTGCCAACCTAGCAGTTCGAAAGCACGCCAGTGCAAGTAGATAATTAGGTACCACTGTGGCAGGAAGGTAAACAGCATTTCCGAGCACTCTGGCCCTCGTCATGGTCCTCTGTGTGTCAGTAGCGGTTTAGTCATTCTGGCCACATGACCTGGAAAGCTGTCTGTGGACAAACGCCAGCTCCCTCGGCCTGAAAAGCAAGATGAGTGCTGCACCCCATACTCACTTTTGACTGGACTTAACCGTCCAGGTGTCCTTTACCTTTTACCATCTGAAGATGTGCTAAGAATGAACCTTCATTTAATAGATATTCATTGGAAATGTGTTTTGGCATTCTTCTATATTTAGGACCAAACTGGAATGGTGAGGGCAACCATCCTCGTTCATGTGCATGCCCTTGTTGACATATAACATAAGAGTTGGTAGGGGCAGTCTTAATTTTTTCACTAAAGACGATTTGTGGGTAAGGGGAACTGAAGCGTCCTTTCCATGGTTTGTCACTACAGGCGCTTCTCTCAAAACTGAGGAAAACAAATATGGCTGCACTTGTAGTTTGTCCCTCAGTATGTATTGAATTCTGACGCCTTTCACATAGTTCATCTTTCAGATCTCTTCCTCCCCATGATATTATGTAGGTATTCATAGCCTGTGATGTGTAAGCTGCTGTGAACTGTTAGGCAAGGGTCCTTCCTTTAATTTAATAGACTTCTATGTACAATATAGTCTTTTTGATGGTTAAACATGATTATAGAAGTGGGCCTTTTTCATGTTCCCACAGATACCATATAATGGGGATGATGATCCCAATGTCCGTTAATGCTTGTAAAACAAATAAGGTTGGCTTTATTTGGAATCAGCCTACACTGATTGCCACAGGGCCATCAGAATCTTCCAATACACTTTGGAAAGAGCAGAGAGCACATTTTAAATGATTACAACTTTGCGTACAAAAGAGTGACTAAATTTAGTTCAGGTAATTAGCCTGCTAGAATTATTTAATTGCTTGGTCAGCAGCTTTTCCCTAGAGATGAGGATGTCCGTGTGCTCTCTCACTTTAATTCCTAATTGTTTCCAGAGCCTCTAGCACAATTTGCAGTATCCATGGCACACTCCAGGATGTGCTCATGCTTTGGATCCAGTCAGGATGTAGTATTCATTTCTGATTAATCAACCGGGAAGGAAAGAGTGTGGCTCCAAATTAATTATTTCCAGCAGTTCCATGGCACCCTGAACTAACTTTCCCCATACCTTTGTTCATATAGCCAGAGCTTAGTTTGTGCCAAGGCTCATTCCCAGGATGTGCTTTCAGCAACAGGACTTGGCCTTGTAAGCATGTGAAGTACTAATAAAGAGGGCTGTGTGTGTGTGTGCGTGCGCCAAGTGGTTTTCCTTCTGGCCACCTCAAAGCATGCAATCGGTGACTCTTACTTGTAAGTAAGAAAGAGATATTTATTCAGACAAGTGACAATACAGGCTCAGCAGCAGGCACAGAACTTCGGAGTCATGGTTCGAGAGCAGGGAAAGGAAGTTCACAACTGGAGGGAAGTGACAAAAGATGTCCCACAACTTTCCACAAGCCACCCACCAAGCTTTTAAAGACGAGATATGGCCTGTTCAGTCACAAAACTCGCTTATTTTGTGGGAATGGCAGGATTGCAAACACATGTTCCATCAGGGTGGGTGGGTCTTCTTCCATCTGTGAAGGTGGCACCCGATTCTAGGCAACAAGACTGCACCCTCCTGTACAGGCTCCAGTTCAGTCATCACCTCCGTCACTTCTGCCTCCTCCCAGGCTAATCAAAGCCAGTCTTCCCCCAACAGGTGCCCTTCAATTGTTTTGGACTACAAATCCCATCAGCCTCCAGCCAGCATGGTCTGCGCTCTGAGATGATGGGAGCACTCGTCTTAAACATTTGGCAGGTACCACGTTGGGGGCGACTGCTCCACTCAGTCATAACATCTTTCTCACAAGAGAGTTCTCACTGGATCAGCATCTTTCAGCCATTTTGAAAATTCCTACTTGGACTTCTGAAATATGTCCCTTTCTGCATATTTAACTGGTGACTGCTTTGGATATAAGCAAAATCACCAAATATGATTTAATCATGTGGATAGAGAAATGACTACATTCTGCCATATTCAGTGCTTATATGGATATTGGAAATAGGTTAAGGCCTTTCTTCATCTATATATAATTGTTCAAGGAAGCCAGATGGCTAAGGATTAATTTATAATATACTTTTGACTTTTTTTAAGGAAGGAAGGAGGGGTAATTGTTTCTCCTAGGGATTAAAAGACATTTCATTTATAGTCTGATCATTAACCATTTGAAAAGTGAAACGTGAACAGGAGTCCACCAACTGTTTTCTCTCAAGCAAACTGCAGCTCTGTTTATATATATATATGGGATTGCTCAGTAATTATACCACACAAGTAATTTGTGACTGTTGTCCATCATGTCATTTCATAGCTCCATAGATTCAGGACTCAGGAGATACCATGCTGTTGTTGTTTACTGTTGTTAACTTAATGTACAAGCTGATACAAGATGTTGTTTTCTTCACTGGTCTGCAGCGTTAAGCTGTCCAGATTGCCTATTACATAGATTAATTTAAGTCTGCCAGTGGATGTTAAGTATGGTCTTTGTTTCCCCCGGGTGCTATTTTGCTTGGGGTAAAAAAATTTAAAAAATAGGAACTAGAAAAAGAATATTGATATATGATGGTATTTGTAAGCAAATGGAACCTCTATGTCAGGGGTCAGCAACCTTTTTCAGCCGTGGGCCAGTCCACCGTCCCTCAGACCATGTGGTGGGCCAGACTATTTTGGGGGGGGGGGGGGGAATGAACAAATTCCTATGCCCCACAAATAACCCAGAGATGCATTTTAAATAAAAGGGCACATTATACTCATGTAAAAACACGCTGATTCCCGGACCGCCTGCAGGCCAGATTGAGAAGGCTATTGGGCCGCATTCGGCCCCTGGGCCTTAGGTTGCCTACCCCTGCTCTATGTTAAGAGGCGCTATACATTAAAAAAGTGATGCTGGAGACACGTAGGAGAGCTGCTGCTTTTGTGCCCTAATTTGAAGCTTCCCAGAGGCACCTGGATGGTCATTGTCAGAAGTCGAAGATTAGATCAGGAATAGGAACCTGTGGCCTTCCAGATGTTATTAGACTCCTGTCAGCCCCAGCCAGCATGACCAATGGTCAGGGATTATGAGACCTGCAATCCAATAACACCTGGAGGGCCACAGGTTCACCATCTCTGCACTAGATTGACTTTGGCTCTGCTTTGTTCTAGCAAGGCTTTTCTTACATTCCTATCTACAGTGTTCCTGTAACAGCCCACTTCAGACTAGGACATCCCTCACCCTTATCTTACCTTAATGCTGAGTGCTTCTGATCACATGGACAGTTTCCGTGCCAGCAATGGATATTCCTGGAGGTGATGAATCAAGCGGTATGGAATCTCTCCCCTGCATTCTAAAGAATTCTCTGGATACTATGCAGGTGAAATAAAGTTAGAATTGGTCCTAAAACAAACTGTTTTGGAATTTTGAGATTACCATCCACATCATACATTCAGAGTATTTTTATACCACTTCAACAATCACTGCTCCCGCCAAAGAAACCTGGGAAATATAGTTTGTTAAGGGTGCTGAGCTCACAGACTTTGAATTCTCAGCACCCTTCAACACACTACTGTTCCCAGATTCATCCATGGCAGTTAAAGTGGCACAAGAGCGCTTTAAACGCATGGTGTGAATATGTCCCAACAGAATTGGAATGGTAAGAAATTGAGAGAGATTAAGATGCAGTTCAGGGGTGTCTTACCCAGCTTCAGCCATGATTTATTTGTTGTCTGAGGGTTTAACCAAATGTGAGATGGAAACTGCATTTATTGATAAAACCAAAGGAAACCTTTAGCAAGACCAACAACAGTTGCGACTGCATAATTAGAGTTTGGCTGCAGTCCTGAATCTTCTGAAGCTGTTGATCCATAGCTGTCAACTTTTCCCTTTTCTTGCGAGGAATCCTATTCGGAATAAGGGAATTTCCCTTGAAATAAGGGAAACGTTGGCAGCTATGTGTTGATCCCATTCAGTAGATTTAAGCAGTCTGTGTGTAGGATTGCCACCACCTGTCTGTCCTTGCGCTGACAGTGCTTTCCATTTTTGACACTATCTTTAACTGCTTTGCCTGTGGGCAGTTCATTTCCTGCCACAACCTGACCTGTTAAGTTCTGCACAAAGGGCTCACTGACGTTTGGTCAGTGTCTCCTCACATGATAAATCCTATCTGCTTGGCTGTGAGCATATGTATTCATTTGTACTTGGCATCTGGTTGTCTTTGCCACTTTAATTTTTACAGCAGATGTTAATACAGGACTGTTGTTATTGAATGTACGCAAGGTTTGCTGATGCACTCTATTCTTTTTCCGGCAAATCCTCCTGCTCAGTTTCTCCCACCACCTTTTTTTGCAGGTGGCAGGAGAGAGACACTTCCTGCTCTCAAACTTTTTATTCATAACATCCGGTGCATCCAGCAACCCCAAGAAGAAATTTTTGAATAAAGGTTAGAAAAAAAGGGGAAGAATCTTATTTCTTTCGGGCTGCATTGGGATCACCATTAACAATCGTTGTTTTATACGCCCCAGAAAGCTTTGAGGCACATTGGCAGGATGTGGTAGTTTTTGCCCACTGTGAGTGAGCACTGAAGAGAGATTTGACAGCAGGGCTGAGGGACCAACTCTCATTTTGCTCCTCTCCTCCCAAAACGGTTTACATCCAAGTTTGTCTTCATATAATAAGTGCTATAAAATGTTTCACAACTTGTGGCTGCCCATAGACCTAGTTTCTTATCACCTTCCTATCTATTTTTTTAATGGTTTAATGGTCTTTTAGGTAGTAAGCCTATGAACAGGGACTGCCTTGTTTTTAATCTGTGTATAGTGCTTAGTAAAAGTTAGAATCATCTGCAATGCAATCTGCAATGCATCTAACCTCTGCTTAAAAACCACCAATGAGGGAGACTCCACAACCTCCTGAGGGAGGCCATTCCAATTCTGAACAGCCCTTACGGTCAGAAAGATCTTCCTGATGTTAAACTCCTTTCTTGTAACTTGAAGCCATTGGTTGAGTCCTATACTCTGCAGAGCAGGAGAAAACAAACTTGCTCCATGTGACAGCCCTTCAGGTATTTGAAGATGGCCATCATATCTCCTCTCAGTCTCCCCTTTTCCAGGCTAAACATACCCGGCTCCTTCAACCGTTCCTCATAAGGCTTGGTTTTATAAATTATTATTGTGATTAGGATGATGATAATCCATGCCCTAGTTTAATCATTCAAAGATGGTTATTTCCTTCTGTTATAAAAAAACATCAAATACCTCCTATGGCATGGACAGCTAAAGCAGAAAGCTCTGTTTATATATCAGGCAGATTTGAGGCTTAATTGTTCTTTGTGGGATTAACTTTTTCCCTTTTATTGGAAACTTTATGCATTTATTTAAAGATTCTTAATGTCCTAACCTCATAAGCACCTAAGCTTTAATTTTGCATATGAGAAGAAAATTCTGACCCTAATAAAGCAGAGTACAGAAACCACTCAATATCTCCTTATCTTTGAACTACCAGAGCTTGTTTGAACATTTCCCTTAAATCTTCAAAAGGAGCTTATATCAAAAGGGACTTATTTGAATAGCTAAGGTCCTCCTAGCCAAATGCCATGGGTTTCATGCCTTTATTCTTCTCTCTTTTCCCCTTCTTTTTCATGTGTCTGTTTTTCTCATCCATACTTAAAACACTTCAGGAAGTTAATAACTGTACAGTGTGTGATAGAACATTTGATTTTAAACACTTGAACTTGTTCATCCCAAATCCATATTTCATGCAAGTAAAGATCCTTACGCAATCAATTAACAAGCTTAGGTGTATCTCATAAACTCATAGAATTGTAAAGTTGGAAGGGACCCCGATGTTCATCAGGCCAACCCCACTGCAATGCAGGAATCTCAACATGCGGTTGGACATCCAATTTGAAAGCATACCAGATCCTGCTTAGCTTTGCAACTGTGAAATTATGGTTAAATGATGGAGGTTTCACAGTGCTTGCCTCTTCCAACTGCTTATTAGTTGTCCAGTAAAGGTACAAACATACCTTTTCTGGTTTTTTTTTAAACAGACAAAAATATTTTATTCTAAGAAACAAACAATATTCCAAAATAGCACGTACTGCACAAACACACCTAAACAGTATTGCCATACATAACAATACATGATGATATCAAAACCCAGGTGCAGGTATTAAATTTTTGTATTTATCTAAATAATTTGAGGGACTATCCTTAAAAGTAGCATCTTTATCTAAATAATTTGAGGGACTATCCTTAAAAGTAGCATAGGACTCATGTCTTTTTAAATGTATGCATGATGCACAGTCCCAAATCAGATTTCATTACAGTGGTACCTCGGGTTAAGTACTTAATTCGTTCCGGAGGCCCGTTCTTAACCTGAAACTGTTCTTAACCTGAAGCACCACTTTAGCTAATGGGGCCTCCCACTGCCGCTGCGCCGCTGGAGCACGATTTCTGTTCTCATCCTGAAGCAAAGTTCTTAACCCGAGGTACTATTTCTGGGTTAGCAGAGTATGTAACCTGAAGTGTATGTAACCCGAGGTACCACTGTATTTCTAAGTTGGGTTGAATTCTAGCCTTGTTGCACTAAAGTTTACTGAGTAAACAGAAGCTGGTTTACCTTTGTCTGTAATGTGCAAATTGAAAACGGAACACGATTTAAATACACAAACATACAATCAATTTCAATAATTTTAGACTGCAATTGTATACGTATATACCTTGGAGTCAGCCTGATTTTATACAGTCTTGAGTAAACATGTAGACTTCCACTGTTAGTTTATTTGAATATTACGCACTTATTTTTCAGAATTGGGTAATCTTTACTGTGGACCAGGATACATGCCAGTAAGTTGCTGTTCTTCATATTTAAGAAAGCTGGGAAACAGTTCTAACTGGGTGCATTTAGTAAGCCAATGGAATTGATTCATAATTTGTTGAAACCATTGTGTGATTGCAATTAAAATGCTATCTCTGTCTTAAAAAAACAACCCTTCCATGTTGTATTTTTGGAAGAGAGACCACAGCATCATGAATGCACATTTGCTTTCTGTAGTTACCATTTGTTAATTGTATTTGCGCAATTACTAATCTAGGTACTGTTTATACATTAATGCCACTTAAAACTTTGCAGTGGAGATTACGCAGTGTGGTGCAAAGGTCTTCAGAAAAAAAATATTGTGTGGGGATGGGTACATATCAGATATCATTGTATCTGAAAAGCCTAGTAGGCCTGCAGGCCATGTCAATGGTGCACATTGTTATTGGCAAAAGGCATGAATTACAGATCTCCACAGCAAAGGCAGAAAGGGTGAACTTGCTTGGGTTGACAAAGACAAGTTTCTTCAGCTTGTATTGACCCTTTCTTTCCCTGGGGAAAAAAACCAATCTGTGCACCCCCCTCTTATGCTAAGTAGTCTGCCAGTAGGGTTGGCAGGCATCCAGTGCCAATGTCTGACTGGTGTCAAGCACCTGCTTCAGTTCGTTTCCTCATTTGCGTAGAAGCGGGGAAATCACCCTAATAAGCAGGGATGCATATATTAAGAAACGAGAACACAGAAAGACTGGAAGGGTCAGAACAAAAAATAAACTGTCAGGGAACCCTGGGCCTTCAGGGGGTTTGTTAGGCCCTATCTTGTCTGTGTCTGCCCTAAAATCCTATTCATGAGCAGCCATCCATTCAAAATGTGGATATGAAACTAGAAATTCAGAACTCCGTCCACCAGAAACGGAGGGTGATTCAGGAACATGGCTTTGCTTCAGCTTGCCATGAAAACAGAGGTTATATTGTGCAGGCACTTTTCATCCTTGCCCTGATTGTTAACTGTAATATATGGAGACGAAAGGTATTGTGCTGTAAGGGTGTGCGGAAAAGGCAGATGAATTTCTTCATCTGGTTGATGTAGGAAGTGGGTGTCTATAAGGCTTGTTGGAAACCAAGCTTCTAAACCAGGCTTTCTCAACCTCGGCACTCCAGCTGTTTTTGGCCTACATGAACTCCCATGATCCCTAGCTAGCAGGACCAGTGGTCAGGGATGATGGGAATTGTAGTCTCAAAGCATCTGGAGGGCTGAGGAAGCCTGTTCTAAACAATAAAGAGCAGGTTCCTGACTGACAAAGTTGTTATGTTTAGGGAATTTATGACTTCATCATTTATGGGCTACCTGGGCTGAAAGGGGTCAACTGCAACCTTCCCAGGAAAAAAAACCAACCTGGATTTTACCCCACAAGAAAGACACTGACTTTATCCATTCAACATGGTAAGCCAAACTATTATAGGTGCCATGCAAATGTGGAGGCTCCCAGAAAGGAGCTTGCTTTGTCTCTGGTCCTTTGGACCGCTGCACCACCCTTGAACTAAGCCAAGGTTTGGCTTAGCGTGTAATCCAAACACTGGCCCATGGCTAAGCTCTCTCTTTGCTAACTTATGAGCTACAGTGAAGAACAAACCATAGCTATAGCTCAGGGTTAGAGAGGAGAAAAGCACAAGCCCAATTTGGGTGGTATCCTAATCCAAACCTTAGCATGGCGTTGTAGTCTGTTAATTATTTATTTCGTAAAATCTATTTACTGCTTGATTGTAGAAAAAAACGCTTAAAATGACTGATTATGATTTGGTGTTTAATAAGTTTGAGGAGGAGATGGGAGGAGGGAGAGAAAAGAGGCAGAAAGAAATACATGCTGAAAATGTGACTGGAATAAGCATTATCTCCTTAAGCATTACAGTCATACCTCATGTTATGTTTGCTTCAGGTTGAGCGTTTTCAGGTTGCGTCCCGTGGTGAACCGGAAGTATGGGAAAGGGTTACTTCTAGGTTTCACCGCTCACACATGCGCAGACGCGCAAAATGACATCACGTGCATGTGCAGAAGCGGCAAATCATGACTCATGCATGCACAGACGTGGTTGCGTTCTGCTCATGTTGCGAATGGGCCTCTGGAACAGATCCCGTTCGCAACCAGAGATACCACTGTATTTGAGTCCTTTCCTTTTGGACAAAGGAGCATATATAAAACAAGGCATGAGAGTAAAAAGACCCAGAAGCTTCTCTCTGGTAAACCCACATGTTTGTATGGTCCTAGCAAGTCATAATTTGGGTTGTTGGGTTGTTGTGCGAATAAGTAGTCTGTGTTTTGTGGCAGCTACAACCCTCCCTGAACTGTGAGCCAGCTACAGGATAAAAAGGAGAATTATTCTCATGCAAAAGAAGAAGTGCCATTAGCAGAAAGACTGTTGGCTTGTGTTGGGAAAGCAAACAGATGCAAAACCATACTTTGAAATTTCCTTTTCCATAAATGAATCATGGCATTATGTTTCTAAGAGTTCTGCCCAGGAATGCAAATTGATTTCTAGAGACACTCTGCTCTCCTGTTCCTTTTTCTAACCTTGCTGGAATTCATTCTCTTATGTGCTGCTGGAAGGAGCAGAGCCCATGTCCTCTTTTCCTTTGGGTCACCCTAGCAAGGAAAGTCCATCAGTTACGCGGATGCTGTAGCAGGTGGTGTCACGTCCCGTGGTCTGAAAAAAGTACCCCCACCCTCTGTTCCTGCTTCTGTCTTTGACATGTGTGATCCTTTGGATCCTAGTCTATAAAGTGTAGTTTTGCTTTGTTTATAATAAAGATGTTCTTTTTAAAAATCTGTTTCTAAAAGACTGAATTATTTACCAACTGCTGGAGATTAAATGAACTATTTGAGGGTGTTGTGTTTCTATTTTTAAAGAAGCAGAATTCAATTACTCAACTGGTCAGCTGATCTTGTATAGCGCGTCATGACGTTCTGTTAGAAACAGAGTGTCCTGTTTCCAATGAAACCCTTTTCAGGCTGGCTGGGAAATTGAAAAATTAGGCCACAAATAGAAAGTTATAAAATGTATTTATGATTTTCTTGTCAGCACTGCTTGCCTTAGACCATAATGATTGATTTTCGCATAACGTTAAGAGCAAAATTCATTAAAAGCACAACTAAGACCGTGTCCTTAATGTTCTCAGTTTTTGTATATATTGACCTTGCATAATTTCCGTGAGTGAAGCGGCATTTATCAGATGTGACCAAGTATTGTTTACTGTAAAATAGGTGTGGGGGACATTTTTTTCAGCTGGAGGATTCCATTTCCTCATGGGCAACCTTCAGGGGTAGGTGGGGCGCACACCAGTGGTGGGTAGGGTCTAAGGTAAAAACTGAGTGGAACCAGAGACAAAAGTGTGCAGAGCAATGGATTTCATTCTTTTGTATATTCTAGCCATGTAAAAGTTGGGAGTTTCTGCATGCACCCACAACTGCTCATCCTCTGTTCAGGCAAAGAAAGAGTCCAAGGACAGATTCCAGCCAGATAAAAGCATCCAGGAAGGGTATGGGACATGGGCATTGTGGGGTGTGGCCTGGGGCCCAGGAACTGGCTAGAGGGCTGTATTTGACCCTCAAACCTGAGGCTGACCTTGATATAAGAAGAGGCATACATCACCTTGGTCCTGAAAGACCTCCAACCTAGCCCCTTCTTTATTAGGTTCATCCTGCCCAGTTCTCCCTGCAGCAGTCCAGGAATTGTGAAGGAACAGAATCCAATGATTAATCTACTCCATCTTTAACATGGTAGAGCGGGCTCAACATATTTAAGCATAACATAAAGTGCATATTCAGCATTTCTTCCAATTTCTGCAACTGATATTGCACATCATGGTTAACCAAAACTGCTTTCCTCTTTCCCACGCTGGCACATTTTCATGGTTAACGTTCATGAAGTGTGAATATTGCCAACCAATATTTGGCATTCCTAGTTCGTTCCCCCAATCCTGTAAAGGCTCTTGTAACTCAGCCAAGCTTATGTACCCCCACATGTTTTCCCACCTTGTTCAGATATTCACCCAACGTCAGCCTTCAATATGTCCACCAATCCTATGCGTTTTCCCATTAGGATTTCATTCACTCCACCCATCTTTTTTTGCTGCTGTCCTTTACCTGACGCTCCATTACTTTCATTTGTGTTCTTGCTACTACCTGAACTTATGTTGAGTTTTAAGTAAAGAACATGGTTGGCTCCAGATACGATGGCAAGATTGGACATTGGCTGGGATCATGCGCCTGGCATTCATGCTTTCTACAGAACATACAAACAGGTCAGAAGCAGCTAGAGAGGCCAATGTCAATTTCACAAGTATCTTTTCTGTCTGTTTTTAAATATAAAATCAAAATCAGGGAAACCCAGGGGGAATCTTACTGAAAAGCAAAAGCAACATGCAAAACGAAAATTGCCTAGCATGGGGGTCACTTTTTTGTATGGGCAATGGCAGCAGGGAGAGAGGCACAGGACAAGGGCAAACGAGAGCTGAAAAGAAGTGTCACGGCCGGGAGATCTGTGGCGTGATCTCCCAGAGTCTTTTTTTAATAATCAAAAGCAGCTACATGGTCCTCCAAATTGGATTGGGGCCAGTCTTTTTCTGGGATGGGAGGTTTTAGTTGACTTTTCCCATCACAGCAATTTCATGACTTTAAACTTAATGAATTGTTATTATTCAAGGGGCGGGGAAGACAGATGCAATGTGGGTATTGGGTACCAGTGCCCTGCCCACTCTCTGCAGCTAATATAAGCTGTGGGAAAGAGTTTAACCTTTCCTTCCCTGGAGCCATGCCCCATGTGCATTCTGGAAGACAAAGAAAAGTACATTGTGAGGTCTTGTTGCAGATTTCTTTGCATTGTTGTAGCTTGGTCCAGTTTGGCCAGCATGCAGAGTAACAACATGACACAAGTGTGGGTGCACAAGGTTTAACTATCCATCTCCATATATTTTTGTAGCTTGTTTTGTTTTAGAAGGGGCGTTCACGATTCCTCAATGCAGCAGAGCTTTCCCTAATTCCCATGTATGTTCAGTCTAGTCGGCACATACAATCTCTCCTTAAATAAAGTTCAACTTGGAACTGACTCGTGGTATACATTCAGTGTTGAAAAGGACTAAAACCTGGACATTTCTAACCTTATCTCAAAGCCACCCATCCTTGTTGCTTTGAGATGCCTTTTTCCCTCCTGTTAACTGTCGATGCAGCAGTGAATGAGTCATTGAGGGATATTCTTGGATTCCATTATCTGGAAGCTGATTACATCATTGCCTCATTGCTGTGGGTCTGAAATACTAATTCTTTTTGTCAGTCAAACTATCCTTTTCGCTTTCTCTCATATCTTCTCATAAGCAGCATTAGGAAGAGTGATTTTCATTGCTAAATCTGTGTTCTCCTAGCTGGCAGATTCTCCTTTCTGCAGGGTGGGGTGAGGATGGACTTTCTTTATTTTTTTGCCACAGATTTTAGCTTGTTATTTCAAGAGCACTTGTGCATTAAGGAACTTGGAATTTGAACACACACACAGTGTTAAGATCTTGTCATGTCATTTCATATTGATAAAGGTGGGAGTATGGAATAATAAGAATAAGAATAAGAATATACCATGCTTTATCAAGAGACCACAGGGTGATTTACAGCATAAAACAGAAAATACATACTATAATAATACTATTGTTTAGGGGGGGGGTTGTTGGGTTTTTTTTGTTACTGATAGTAATTTTGTGTTATATGATTCTTGGATCTTATGATTAATGCTGAAACTTCAATTTGATCGTGATCTTTTTTGATGTGTTCTATTTATTGTTTTTTGGGACACGGGTGGCGCTGTGGGTAAAACCTCATTGCCTAAGACTTGTTGATCGTATGGTTGGCGGTTCAAATCCCTGCGGCGGGGTGAGCTCCCGTTGTTCGGTCCCAGCTCCTGCCCACCTAGCAGTTCGAAAGCACCCCTAAGTGCAAGTAGATAAATAGGTACCGCTTTATAGCAGGAAGGTAAACGGCGTTTCCGTGTGCAGCACTGGTGCTGGCTCACCAGTGCAGCTTCGTCACACTGGCCATGTGACCTGGAAGTGTCTTCGGATGGCGCCGGCTCCCGGCCTCTTGAGTGAGATGAGCGCACAACCCTAGAGTCGGTCACAACTGGCCCGTACGGGCAGGGGTACCTTTACCTTTACCTATTTATTGTTTAAGACTATTTTTGTAATTATGTAAATATTTACATGTTGTAAGTCCCCTTGAGCCTCGTTTTAACTATGGAAAGGCAGCATACAATGATAATGGTGATGATGAAAGGCTGTAGAGTGAATTAAAAGCTGAAAGCTGAAGGCCTGGTTGAAGAGGAATGTTTTTGCGTGGTGCCTGAAGATAAGTAAGGAAGGTGTCAGGCGAGCCTCCCTGGGGAGAGCATTCCACAAATAGGGAGCCACCACAGAAAATACCTGTTCTCATGTTGCCACCTTCCAGATCTCTCATGGAAGGGGCACACAAATACAGTGGTACCTCGCAAGACGAATGCCTCGGAAGACGAAAAACTCACAAGACGAAAGAGTTTTTTGTTTTCTGAGTGGCTTCGCAAGATGAATTTCCCTATGGGCTTGCTTTGCAAGACGAAACGTCTTGCGCCTTTTTTTTAAAACCGCCAATGCATTCCTATGGGAAACCGTCAATACGCAGTGGTGCTTCGCAAGACGAAAAAACTCGTAGAACAAAAAAACTTGCAGAACGAATTAATTTCGTCTTGCGAGGCACCAATGTAATATGATTGCAGGGTCCTGGCTGGTGCATACTGGAAGAGGCAGTCTTAGAGGTATTGTAGTCCTGAGCCACATAAGGCTTTATAGGTCAAACCTGAATTGGGGCTGAAAACCAATTGGCAGCAAAGCTTTTATTATTGCTTTACTGCAGCACTAAGCACCTGTTCCCATTTGAGACTAAATTAGCACCAACCATAGGTTAACCATAGGTTTCAGCATGAGTCTTGAGAGGCATTATGATGGCCTCCCTGCTAAAGCAATGACTCCTAGCTAGATGATTTGGAAACTCAGACATAGGACAAGGGTAAAGACTTCCTGGTCAAGAGTGAGTGGTTTATCTTTTTGTGACCCATACACTTATTTGTATTTAGTTGAAAGATTAAAGTTTGTTTCTTACCAAGCTATAGGTTAGACAAGAAGCTGAGGACACACCCACCCCACCCCAAATCCTGGGAACTAGTTTAGCTGCAATTCCTAGTGCCCTTCATGATCAACAGTTCTTGGGATGGATGTGCTTTAAATGTGCTGTAGTGTAAATGGAGCCTGAGACCATACAGGATTAACTTTTTCCTTGCTGTTGTAGCATAGACTCTCTCTTCCCCTTTTCCTTTTAGTTTTCTTTTTTTGGAGGGGTAGCAGGTACCAGAATTCATCTTACTTGACAGAGATGGAGGCAAGTCTGTTGTTTTGTCGTAACAGAAAGGCTAGATGCAAGTAAGGCAAGGTCCCTCTCCTCCCATTACATCACTTGCTGTTGCAATGGCTGTGGTGGACAGCCATCCAAATACTGAGAGACCTCAAACAGTTTTTAAAGAGAAGCTGTTCTGCCGAGTTAGTATAATCCACAATAAGCAAGATTGAAAGGATGGTAAAGGAGCCAGTCAGCAAAAGAGAAGACAGGACCTCTAAATCACTGTATGGAATGAAAAAGATTCTAGTGATGCCTCAACGAAAATTATTGGTGCAATAATCCGGGGTGAGTTGCCGAAGAATATAAAATCAGGCTTTGAGATATTAGCCATTAGTAAAGTTGGAATACTGAGCTATTCTGTTAAATAAGCTTCCTCCTCTCTACAAGTCTTTGGGAGTGCTGCTAGAGAGTTTTTCATGTGTTAAATGTGCGATGAAAGTTTAATTATATATGTTTACAAGACATATTATAGTATATAAATGTCCCGCCTCACTTGTTCCAAGGGATATTTATGATATTTAAGTACCAATGGTCCCCTCTCCTGGTCCGCCGCCTCTGCCACACACTCTTCAGAGCCCTGTCAGTCCCTGACACTGCCTTAAACTGAATCAGACTGTTGTTTCTTCTAGCTGAGTTTTGTCTGCATTTACTGGCAGCAGTTCTCCAGGGTTCAGGCAGGAGACAGATGCCAGGGATTTGAACTCAGGACCTTCTGCACGAAAAGCAGATGCTCGACCCCTGAGCTGTGGCATTTCTTTCATAAGGCTTCTTTGTGTTTCCCATGGCAAAATGAGCAACCCATTTTGTCAAGTGTTGTGTGGACAGATAAGAAAAGTGTACTAATCTCTTCATTATTTTATCTGCCCTGATAATTAAAGTATAGTTATATCTGTAAATAAATTTAGGACAAAAAACAACAACCAACCACCACCTCCCTCTCACATGTTTTTAGATATGTTGTTATGTTTTTAGAGTGGCTGGGGAAACCCAACCAGATGGACAGGGTATAAGTGATAGAATTATTCAACTATCTGACTTTTAGAAGACATCTAAAGGCAGCCCTATTTAAGGAAGTTTTTAAGGAATGATGTTTTTATTATGTTTTTGGAGATGTTGTTAAGCCACCCAGAGTGGCTGGGGAAACCCAGCCAGATGGGTGGGGTGTAAATAATTAAAGTATTGTTATTATCACAGCAAAATAGCCATAAAACCTGCATATTATTGGGGATACTTTTGCTCTTTGGGTGCCGTTCCCAAAGAATAATCTCTGGCAGCAGATCCTGAGAGTGCAGTGCTGATTGAGATCACGAGCGAGTCAGTTTTATGATATTCTTAACAATCACGAGACTCCTGCTGGAAGACATTTAGACATAGATAATGGATTGATACCTACACACGCCGGAGGTTGTACTCTGTGAAAGTGAGTACACCAGTAAGGGAGGAGGTGCCGTGATTCTGTCCATTAATGGAAAGGCTGTGGAGGGAAAGCAGGCTTACAAATGAACATCCTGGAGCGACAAGAGAAGGCAGGATGGTTTCGAAGCAGCGCATCCTCTCCCCTCAGGTTTCATTCGCTGTGGTGTGGAGTTAGAAATATAGTGCCATTTACGCACTGTAACTACTGATATTCCTGTTAAACAAATGGACGGCAGAAGGATGTTCCGAAAGTATATCTTTCTCAGATCCTTTGTGTTGCATGTAGGAATCCAACCATTCTAGCTTTTTCAGTCTTCCAGGTATTGTTTGCCACTCCTCCTGCTGCTTTTCAAATAATTTTTAAAGGAGTAATTGCTGCTGTTTTGTTTTCCATGATGTGACTGAGAGTATGTTTTGTGTCTCTTCCCCTCTCCCTCCCCCTTTACACAGATGCAGAAGATGGCATAGCAACGGATCCAATCTTCCACCAAACTGGGGTCCCTCTGTGCACTGCAGTTGGACTGATGTGAAGCTTTTGTTTTGGGCTGGAGGAGCTTGCCCACAGCTTGTCCTGAAATCCATTCTCTCCTAATTCATGAGCCAGCAGGATGTGGTCGCCGTGCTTTCAGAACGCCTTCTCATAGCTGCATACAAAGGGCAACTGGATAATGTTGTGCAGCTTATCAACAAGGGTGCCAAGGTAGCCGTTACCAAGGTAACAAGAGAAAAACTCCTTACAAATTCATGGAGAACTAACCTCACTCCCAAACCATTCATTCTTTCTGATAAATGTTCTTTTGGCTTTGAAAATCTAATTGTTCGAGGAAGTGGTGCGGATGAAAGTATTTGACCCCCCCCCCCAACTTGGGCCAGTTGCATTTAAATGAGACACCATTTAGATGTGAAATAATTTTCCTTCTTTTTCTGCCGTTCTTCCTTCTCCAAGGGAAAGAAGCCTAGAGCATCATAAATGTGCAGAGTTGAACAGTGAATCCACTTCTCTATTTTTCTCAAAAGTGCACACTGCATTTTGCAGTGGCAAAATTAATGGTTTTAGGGGGGAGGGAAATCAAAATGAAGTTATCTGGGGCTGCCTGGAAAAAACAACACCTCCTCTGCTTTAAAAGGGCGGAGAGCATCCTGTTTGTCTTGGGGAATATTACTCCAGCTGTAAATAATATATTTTAGGGAAGAGGACTGTGAGTAAAATTTTCATCCCCTAATGGCTGGGAACATAGTAAATGCTTCTAGTATACTGTGTAATCCTACAGATTTTTCAGAATTAAGGTTTGGAAGGGGTGGGTGAGATACAGGGTTTGAAAACTTTGATCTAGCATTTTTGAATCCAGCTTCCAAATTTCACCAAAATCTTGTTCGAAACAAAACTATTTTCCAACCATATATGTTTACAAATGGGAAAATGACAAAAACATGCATTTCTCCACATGGAAGGAGGGTGGGAGTCTTTGTATTTTATGTTGTCCTAGCCTGGAGCCAAGAAGTTGGGAATAGGGTGCTTCTCCTGTGTTGCTTTTATTCCATTCTTCCAAAGGCCAGCGGTTTAAACACATGCTGCTGTTCAACATGAGCGGAATGAAAGTTGCAGGTCTTTAATGGTAGGTGTGGCCACAAGGACCCTTTCCTCAGAGAGTGGTCATTTGGGACAAGGATGGCACCAGAGATACTTGAAGGGGCTGGTGGTGACCACGAGGTGGAGGCAGCCTTCCTCAGGTGCCTCCCATATACTAAAAATGTATATGGGGCAGCCAATTTGCACAACATTCCATGCTTCTTGGCAACTGACCTCACCTCTCTTACCCTTCCCCTCACTTTCCTAACACATAGGTAGGAGGGAGATTTGTTTCACCTGGGAAGCACCAAGAACTTCAATATGTCTGCTAGTCCTAACATGGGGCTAAAATTCCAGTTGCTCTCCTAGGGAGGAATGTACTTCTCCAGGGATTACTGGATTTCAGTCTGTTCTACCACCCTATAGACAGTGTGTATTCCTGAACCCTGGAAAAGGTTGTGGGGATGGACCCCCCAGGTTGCTGACAGTCTGTTCACCAGTCTGTGACTCGAAGGCGCCCCAGACAGCTGAGCATCATTCTGGTGGAAGAGAGGGCTATTCATCTGGCACTACTAGCCTATCAAATGTAAGTAGCTTGTCAGTGAGTCCTTAGAAGAATGGACCACGTGCACCAGCCAGTTCCATATAAATAGCAAGGAAGACAAGTGCACTTGTCAAATCTACGCTCCTAGAATGGTTGGAGTTTTGTGCAATTCCCGGTGAGAGTTGATTGTGATGGTTCTTGCGGGCACAAGCCAAATTGAACAGAAAAATGTCATGAGCATACAGAAGGAGCCTCATGGGTGAGACTGAAGCATGCATTTAGTTTCCCCATTGAAATAGATGGGATATTGTAATGCTTAACTTTGAGTGAGTTATGCCTTAAATTTTAGACTTGCTTCAGAGGTGGCATAATTTTAGAAAGCTTTGAGCTATAAATTTGGTAGCTACATAGGTGTAGTGCAGTCATTCTTCCAATTCCCATTTGGGACAGGGTTTCATCTATCTTTATAGGCATGCCCAAAGGAAAATTACAGACACGTCTTCTACTGTAGATGCAGCTGCAGTTGCTTATAGCAGGAATATACATTACCTTAGCATTGGAATGTGATGTCCCACTCCTGCAATAGTTCTGCACTTCTAAACAGGGAGAATATCAGTGTGGTATGGAAGAATCTCTTTCAGTGGAATGGGGTTTGGATGAATATAAAGCACTGTGTGCAAGCCCTAAAAATCTGTGCTAGGCACAAGTGTAGCTTGGTTCAGTTCTCATGTCTTTCCCTAACTGAACCACCCTTTTATATTCATCCATTTGGGTAGGAGTTCAGCCCCTTTGCAGTAAGCCTAAGCTACATTTCTTCTTCCCCAGCCCAGTAGTGTTTCCTTCTTTAGTTCTTCAGTTCCAAGGCGGCCCCTTTCACCCTATTCTTCCAGAACATTGGAAGCGTCATCTAACATACTATCTTGGAAGCTTGCAGGTGGAAAAAAATGTTTTGAGATTATTTCACTGACAGGCTGCTAATGTTCATTTTCAATCCACACTAATTTTAAGGGCTGGAGACGGCTCAGAGTTCAGAAATGACAGGGTCCAATCTTAATGGGTAAGATAAATCCTGTGAAAGAAATGTCTCCCATCTGAAGCAATGAATAGGATTACAGTGTATTGCAGTGCCTGAAAGTGCCCATTTTTTATGCCACTGGTGGCTCAGTGCAGGAAGGTAGAGGGAGGAGTGGGCACATGGGAGGGACTCTGAGGGTGGAGTCATCAAATGCACCTATGTCCCCCTCTTCACTTTGAGCCCTCACACATTATTTCTGACCATCTGTAGAGGGTGAATGTTCATGAGGGCATATGACTTCCAATATTTGAACAGATTTTAGAATAAACTCCTTATCTTCTTCTTTTTTTAAAAAAAGCACACTGGCTAAAGATAACGAAAATAGACCCCTGAGGAAACACTGGAACAGTTATGGAGGTATTCAAATCATTCTGAATTTAGGCTAGTACACACAGAACTCTTTAAACAAAAAGGAAGAAAACAGCATTTTTGAATTCTTGTTTACTTGCAGAAACATATGAATTAACGTGGTCTTTCACGGTCTAATAATATAGTTGTCTCAGCTTGCTGGAATTGAAAGAGGTTCCTGTTTTCCCTTTTCTTGACTAAAGGCCAATATATCTGGACAAGTTCTGTTTAATAAAAAGACAATTCAAGTATACAAAGTCTAGTAACTATTTTTTTAAAAAATGCCTGCAAGTTCAGACATACACCTAAACTTGCTCTTAACACTGTCGTCGTTGGAACTATTCCTGAATTAGGGCCAGTCTACACATTGCAGTGGTCCTATAGTGTCTGCTTACTAGCCTTCTTGTGGTGGCTATTCCATGTATCACTGTAACACAGAGAAAGGCTCAGCATGTACTGCAGAGCTTTCCAAACTGTGTGTTGGGCGAAGGCTCCCTGCACTCCTCCCGGGGCTGGAAACGGGTTAGTTTAACCTCCAGTTTGCTAGCAAAACTGAATTCCTGTGTCGCGAAATGATGCATGTATAAAAAGTGGGGCACCAACATGAAAAGTTTGGAAAGCTCTGATGTACTGTATTAGAAAACATTCCTTATTTCTTCAGCACTGGTTGATACACGCTGCTACTTCATCGCATAGGTTGTTTCCATGCCAATGTTTAGGGGCGATTGTTTGGGTGGAGATGCTCCCTGTCTTGAAGGAATAGGACATGTTTATAGAGGCAGAGGTAGAAATACCTGAACTGAAAGAGAAACACCGAACTGACCTCTGTATCTCAGACGCTTTCTGTAATGCATCCTTAATGGGCCACCAAGCACCCCCACCATGCTCTTTAAGACACAAGGAGGAAATGTTTTCCACAAATGTGTTAAGTGATATGCATGTTTCAGCAAAGTGTTGGCTGGAGATTGGAAGTGTGTGCTTTGGCATGGAAGTGGAGAAGTAAATGCCATGGAAAAGAAGTTAGAAAAGGACATGCAGAAGGGGTGGATACAGTGATGTTATTCAGCAGCAGGATAAAGGGTGTTGCATATATCAAATCAACTGTGTGTACTTGGTTATATAATTTGTGTGCGCGCAATGGCTCTTAGGGTGAATTAACAGAGATAATGGTAAGAAGTAATTCTTCACATTTTTGTATAGATGTACACACACCTTGCACACCCAGTGTATTGTGTCTGTGCAATAGCATTTGTAAAAATGTATGTATATGTGTGTGGGGGCGGGTTCTATCTTATTGAAAAATTAATTACCATCCCAATATGTGGAAATTTACCCCGAGGCAAAGGATCTACAGTCTCTTTGCTATGTTATACATAAGACACAACACCAAGTAAGCAAAACCAAAACCATACAGCATTCCTAGAATATGTATGAACTTGCTTGGCTTTAGACCTTTCAAGGAAGTAAATCAAATTATCCCAGTTATGTAGATTATTCTTTTCTCTTTCTTTTGTTTCTACCTGTTAAGTCCACCACTTTTGTTCCATCTGCCTGCCATAAACAATGTTCTTTTTCTTAAAGTGTTTCTGTCACCTAGTAAGACCTCTTTATCTTGTCCCTTGGCTAGTGGCAGAGTATAAATCTCTTTCTAGGCCCTACAGGCAGACAACACCATGTTGTTTACTTCCTTTTCTCCAACAGCCTCACCTCCTTATTACAGATTGCTGGCTGTGTGCCACCTCACACCCAGCCACCCTGCAAACTTCAGAATTCACATTTCCACTATCCATTTGGAAGGGTTTTTTAAAAAACATTTTTTTGAAAAGTACCTCCTGTCACAGGTTTTTCTTCCCTAAAAATCCTAAGGACTCATCCACACTTCCTGCTTGTCCCGTGCTTAGAACCCATGGGTCTGAGCGATTTCTTGCTTGTCCCGCTGCTTTCCCCTGGGGAAACTCTCTCTTTGCCACTGAATTGGAGCAAAGTGGAAAACGCAATTGACATTTGCTCTGATTCAGTGGTAAAGAGTGGGATTTCCCAGGGGAAAGCTGTGGGACAAGTGGAAAGCAGGATCGAGCCCTAACATTTTCAATTTTCAGATTGTGCTTGTGAAAATTCCATGTCAGACAGGCATATCTGTGATGCCATATCAGAATCCAGCAAAACAGAGTTTTCTTAGTTGGGTTGGAAGTAAGCTTCGAAGTATAAACCATGTTCACTTGCCATGTGCTGACTTGTTGCCAAATGTTAGTGCTGTGCCAGCTCTGGTAACATACATCTCCCACAATCAAGTGTGGAAGCACTATTGAGGAATTGCTATTACTGACTATGATGTACTCTGGCATGGCAAGTTCATATGGTCATATGAAAACCCTGCTGCATCCACTGTTTGTGGACCCACAGCATATGAAGGAAGGGTTGCCACATGCCCTTTTTTCCAGGACATGTCCTCTTTTTCATGGGTATGTAAAATGAGAGTCATCATAACAATCCATAGTTAAAAGTAGAAGTCAACAAATGTGTCCCCCCCCCTTTTTTTTGCCCTAATAGGGTGAAACATTGCCAACACTAACTACAGGGCTAAACTACAGGGCTAAACTTGTTTGAATTCAGATTTATGATCTACGTTTTGCATCTCTGAATCATTTATCAATTCAGGTTCTGTGGTGTGTGTGGGTGTCTGTGTCTGTGTCTGTGTGTGTGAAATTGCCAAGAGATTCTTTGAACCATCTTACTACGTAGTCAGCTGAAAGTAGTGTCAAGTTCTGTATATTATTCTCCAGGGAAGAATAAAAGGAAATGTACTCCTAAGGTTTCAGCCAGCTGTTGACTTTAATGACAGCCTTTGAAAAGGTCCTGTTTGAATCAGATCAGACTTGTATATGTGGCTATCAAAGCTACAGCTTTCTGTTTGTGGAATTTAAGAACTTAATAGATTCACACATTGCCTGAGACTTTTTGAAATGAGGGGTGGGATGAGCTGTGCTGCAGACACCAAGTAAATCAGTGTGGATTATAATAAAAAGAAATCAAAATGCACAGGAATAAAGCTATTTGAAAGCATATTGGAAGAATGTTCTGTTTTATAGGGCAGGAGTCATGTAGGCCATGTAATTAAATGAAATAGTCCAAATATTGAAGATCACAGTGGGATTAAAATGGCATTCTGTTACAAACTTGATCAAATGCCTTCCAAAAGAAATGTTTAGCTGGGTAAGAGAGGTTGCCATTAAAAAGACCCACCTTGGTATCCTTACTAGACCAAGTCATCTGAAACAGAGTCCTGGAGGAAGAAGACTCCTATTGGACAAGGCATTCTTTTGACTAAATGACACACTTGCATTTTTCAAGAGCATCTTGTTACTCTTTAATTCCAGGACTCTTTCCATTACTATCTGATAGGGGAAGAGTGGATGGATAAATAAATAGATTGTGATGATTTGTTAATTTCAAGCATTGGTTCCATTCACCGTCTTCTGACAGAGCTGAGTATTCTGGACATCTGTTTTGCTCATAGGTGTGACTTCATATGATGATCTCTAGAATGGCAATCAAACCTGAGGACTGATTTGTTTTCCTTTTTTTTCTTTAAATATATCTCAAAGCTGCAGTTGATCAGCCAGGGACAGTAAAAAACAGATAAGCAGAAAACGAGAACAAAACCCTGCTGTGGGCTGACCACAATTATGATCTCACTATGCTGGCAGCCTTTATACCAGTATGGTATTATGTAATGTAACAATCCTATGCACTCCCAGAAGCAAAGTAAAAAGCAAAACAGTGCTTGTAGAGGCAAGAGATAACATAGTACACAGCCACTCCCACAAGTATTCTTGGCAACTCCGCCAACACCTGCCAGCCATGATGTTATGCCCCCATAATACTCATGCAAGGTACCAATCATCAGTGGTGATGGTGGCAGCATCATGATGCTGTCACAAGTCCCAGCCCATGATGTAGCCCCATGCCATGTATGAGGACTACTCTCTCTTAAAGAGTAATCCACCCAAGTGTGGTTTCAAGTTAAGGAACTATAAGAAGGGAGAGCAGGGTTAAAGTTGCAACTAGGCAGCAGATTAAGGAGATACACAGATCCCCCCTGGCTAGCTTCTCCACTATGGTGACATTTATTATCTTTCTAGTGATTCTTTCGAAATGTGCATCTAGGTGCATATATATGCAAGCATATGCACGATTTATGCAAAGATACGTCCTCTTTTTTGGTGCGGTGTTTTCTTTTTTGGCAATGCAGAACTGGCAACCCAAAGCGGCAACCCAAGGCAGAAAAGGAGGCACTGATGGGCGGACCAGTGGTTTTACTTAGGATTACACCAGAAAAAGAGAAAAAGCTATCTCCTTGTTGATATAGGGACATATCCTGTATCCCCCAAAAAAGTATAATTTTGGGGACTTTGAGCAGTAATTCAGTGAAACTTAATTGGAGTTCAGGTGGATATTATTTGATTGTCACTTCTGTGGATTTTTAGTTCCATTCGGTTAGTTCCACTAGCTAGTCTGCTGATTAGTATATCCCTAATTACAAGAAACATCTAACTTTGCAATTAGTTCATGATCCCAAATTGTTCGTCATGTGGTGTCCACAGAGAGGTCCATCTGATGCCTGTTTTGTTGCATTTTTGGTGCAGTGCAAACCTTTTTTTATTTTCCCAGCCTTTCCTGGCTTAATTTAGTTCTGTTGATAGTTTTTTTTAAAAAAAAGGTCTTCCTGCCTTTTGTTTATGTTTTTATGATTGCTTGGTGGGCTTTTTGTTTTATTTAAATAAAAAGTGTGTATCTTGATAGCTGCACTTCCTGTTTCTACACTCATTCTTTTCTGAAAACAACAGATAACACAGGGGTGGGAGTGGGGGTGGGCTTCTGGTTTCTATATATATTTGGCTGGCCACTGTGAGAACAGAATGCTGGACTGGATGGGTCTTTGGCCTGATCCAGCAGGACTCATCCTATATTCTTACAGTCAAATCTCAATTTTCAAACGTTTTGGCTGCCGAAGACTTCAGAAGCCGAACGCTAAAAACCTGGAAGTGAATGCTTCCGTTTTTGAACACGCCTCAGAAGTCAAATGGCTTCCGATGTGAATTTTTCATTTCTTCCCATTGAACTTGCTGACAACCCTTTGATCCTCGGTTTTCGAGTGTTTTGGAAGTCAATTGGACCTCTAGAACAGATCACGTTCGAAAACTGAAGTTCCATTGTATGAAATCGAAGATTTTATGTCATTTCAATGTTCACAGAGCTTTCTGTTCACTATGAATGATTTCTGTCCTCACTCCAAAGGATAATGATAAATAAAGTCAATGAAATAATATAGGCAAAATTAATCAATTTTAAAAGTTGCAGTTTATCTGGGTGTAAGTCCCATTGAACTCTGTGGAATTTACTTCAGAATAGACATGCTTCAGATTGCACTTCATGTTTTGCTTTTGCTTTCCGTTGTACAGTTAAGCACCTGCTGAAATCCCTTCCATTGAAATAAATGGACTTCACATTGCTTAATGTGCCAGTGTAGTATAGTGGTTAAGAGTGGTAGTCTTGTAATCTGGTGAACCGGGTTCGCGTCTCCGCTCCTCCACATGCAGCTGCTGGGTGACCTTGGGCCAGTCACACTTCTCTGAAGTCTCTCAGCCCCACTCACCTCACAGAGTGTTTGTTGTGGGGGAGGAAGGGAAAGGAGAATGTTAGCCGCTTTGAGACTCCTTCGGGTAGTGATAAAGCAGGATATCAAATCCAAACTCTTCTTCTTCTTAATATTGGTTGGTTTCTTCCATATATGGCAGCATTTATAGTTGCTTGCTTCTAGACTGAGTTGGTTTGCTGGCCTAAAATGGAATTCTAGTGGGAAATGAAAGTGTGGGTGAAACAATGGAAATTAGGAGCATCTGATACTCCTAGAGAGAAGTGCAGGTTCATGAATACGAAGAGAGGCCATACATTTGTAAGTACATATAGTTGGTAATGTTGCAATATTCATTTAATAGGAATGTCTCTGGTATAAGGTTGCTAACATGCTGTGTACCAGCAACTGGCTTTGAATTTTTTTCAGCAATTGCTACCTTCTGCTTTACAGCATGGGAGGACACCTCTCCATCTTGCGGCTTATAAGGGTCATCTCCGCGTTGCCCAGATTTTGCTCAAAGCAGGCTGTGATGTGGATCTTCAGGATGATGTGAGTAGTTCTAACCATTCTTACACCAGGGAAAGCCCTTCTGCCTCTGCGAAGGAACACTGCAACAAGTTGTCTCCTTTTACAGACTGATTCTGTTCCAAAACAGATGTTTGCTTTGTTTACTAAGGGTACTTCCAGATGGCAGCTTAATATTGCAAACGGTTCATAGGAAACAGGCTTTTCCTCTTCGTTGCATTTTACATAGAAAGTGTAAATCTGAACTATTATTATTATTATTATTGTTATTATTATTATTTTGTGGGGAGGTTGGCATTTTGATGCTGACAAAGTTGTATAGATACTGCAAACAACAACAACAGAACCCTGCATGCAGGAGAAGCATTAATTCCACAATAAACCCCTATCTGGAAGGACCCTAATTTTAAAGCTTTATAGGACAGCATGTAACTGGGATGGTCAAAGACAGTGGTCCTGTAGATGGGTGCCTTGGGGCATATTTTCAAAATCTGCAAGGATCGTTTTGCCAGATACTTTTCAAATTTTAAGCATAAATAAAGAGTGGATGTTGCCTTTCAGAGAAGTAAAAGGTTTTTCAATATGGTATTGGACAGACACCAAGTGTTTTTAGATTTCACAGGCCTTTCCTTCCTCCAGGAAGCTCAGAGCTAAGCTGTGCTGAGTGTTCACATCTGCAAACATTCCATGTGAAATTAGTTCTTTGAGGGAGCTGAATTCCCACCCCTGAACCTTACTCGTCTTTTTCACTGCTGTTCTTTTTGGTTCCACTTTTCTTAGAGCTGGAAACTCTTACCACCACCCACCATCACATCATTCATGCCATTCAGAGGTGTGAAACCCATGGCAAGAATGCTTGCATTTATAATGCTCAGGACATTTCTGAGCGGAACCAAAATGCTTTATGGCATGGAAATCACTCTATTTGTGTACTCCTAGTGGATGGTTCTTTGCCATTCATTGAACTAATATATTGTGATCAGCCTTAACATTACAAAAGAAACGTTGAAAGAAGCCTTTATTTTCATATTTTTGGCAGAATTTGACTCTCATAAAATCTGTGCAGCATGAATACTGTTGTTGCACTCAAACAAACTTTTACTAGCTGGGGCGAAAGTGGTTTTATTATTGAAAGTCACATTATGTACAAGTTATACAGAGCGGGTATATTCATTTGATGAAGTAATCATATTCTCTCTTCATGTAGCTTTCCTCCAGCTAGTGGATAGCATAGATGAAATCCAGTTGTTGTATCCAACTAGGTCGTATTCAGAGCTTGACTTAAGTTCATTGAGTTTTTCAGTGGATCTGCTCTGGGTATGGCTAACGTTGGATTTCACTCAAGGTCACTGTGGATTTTTTTTTTTATCCTTTTACATCCCACCTGAGATATTTGTACTTCTTTTATTGATTGAATGCGTTTATATTCCACCTTTCCTTCAAGGAGTTCAGGGTGGTGTACAAGATTTTCCCTCCCCAAGTTTATCACCACAACAACCCTGTGAAGCAGGCTACCTGAGAGGTAGTAATTGGCCCAAGATCACTCATTAAGCTTCATGGCTGATAGAGAATTTGAAGCTGAGTTTCCTCAGTCCTGGTAGCAACACTCCAGCAACTAGACAACAGTAGTTGTTGTACACCAGAAAGAACTTGCAAATGTGGACTTAGAAACATAGTTCTGCGGCCTCCTGGATTGCAAATATTCTCAGCTTTCAAAAGACTGTCCTTTATCCTGTTTTTTTCCTGTGAACTGTGAAAGTCAATAACTATATTGTTTTTTATATGCTATGTAGTAAATACATAATTGCCCAATTAATTTTCCATCTGCCAAATGTTGCATAGCATAAAGAAACTCTTAAAAATGTTGTGGAGGATTTAAAATGCTGACTTCATGTTCTACAGATGTTGATCGTTAACATATTGTAAAAGACCTTATCATTAGTTGAAGAATGACCTCCAGTGGCCTTGAATGGGATTATTATGAATTTCAGCCTGTGGAGACCAGCTCTGTAGAGTATGAAACCCCAAGAAGTAACTCTTTCCTTCTCCCTGCTAATCCTGCAAGCCCTTATTGGAATCCTGATGCCATCTCTGATTGGTCAATGAGTGTTCATACAGCACATACCTCAGAAATAGTCAAGGGAAAAGTGGCCCTGGTTAAAGAAGTCAAGGAAGAAAAAGATAAGAAAAAACAGAGGAGAAAGGCTAGAAAAGATCCTAGAAGATTGCAAAGAGAGAAGGAGGTTAGAACTGTTAACTTCAGCTTCTCTGCGACACAGTTGCATGTACCATTTGGATTGGCCATCTGGCATGTCAGAGCTACTTTAAAAGTGCATGGTTGCATGTCTGGTTTTTTTAAAATTATGCTTTGCCAAAAGGTTACCTACCTGTGTCCTTTTCACACAAGAGTCCCACTAATTGTTTTGTGGTTACCATATTTAAAGGAAATGCTTCCTGGGAATTGTTTGCATTGCCAAAATCTAAAGCAGAGGTGGAGCTCTTGTGGCTCTCCTGGTGTTATTGAGCTCGCATCTTCCATTGACCCCAGCTAGCCTGGCCGGTGATCATGGATGATGGAAGATGTGGTCCAGCAACTGTTCAATGCATTCCCTATGCCTGATCTGTTGTACAGTTCTGGACTCATAAAAGTCACTGGCCAGCTATGAATGACCTTGCACTTAAGAAATAGTTTCTGCATGAAAATAATGGAGGGTAGACGGGTATACTGTGCCTCAAAGGTAGCTCTTATTGGGTAGTTTTGGCTAGTTGGACATTTATGTTTTGGTGGTGCATACAGCAATTAACACTGCACAATTTCCTCTTCATTTGTCCACCTTCATCCTCCGTAGCACATGATGTAGTTGGGTCTAGAGGAGGAACAGAGGTATAATTATTTCCCATGATATTTTGAGAACACTGTTGCACTCTTTTGTGTCGAGTGAAAATACCTACTTCACTCCTAGTCATTCTTATGTGCTATCCTGTGTGTATATATACAGATGTAGCTGGTTTATGTGCAACAGAACACATGACTGATAGCCAAAGCAAGCTGGCCTGAACAATTATTTATAAAACAGTTTTCCACCTTGACGTTGGTTATCTTTCAATTACTCTCTTTGTTATTGCACTGGAAATGCATCTTTCTGTTTGTGACTTGAGATTCCTTTTAATTGGAGGGAAATGGTTCCCAGAGCATATGTTGTCTTCCTCAAATGCCAGTATGTTTAATAAGTCCTTTAATGAACTACATTAGTTTTTCTTGTTGCTGTCACTCTGATCTAATTAAAATAATTGTTACAACCAAAATCTATCAAGCGGGTGAGCAAGTGGGTCTTTTGTTATGAAACAATCATCAGCCTAATCCATTCTATCTGCAACAGCTGGCTCTTGAGCAGTGCCATTTAGAAGGCTTTGGGTTTGAGCTGCAGGGAATCATAGAAGCTCATTTCAGTTCCATGCATCCCAGTGAAAAATGTAGCTTGATTTTATGATCTTGTATAATTTGGCCTTTATTATTATTTTTTGAACATTGCGTTTTCCTATAGGAAAATGCAAGTAACATTTGAAACAGTAAGAAAATAGTATTTGAAAGAAAATAGTATCTGAACATGCCACTCAGAGAACTCTGTGTTCCTTGAAATATTTGTACAAATAAAATGGTCTCCTGCTGCTATCTGAAGATATTTTCTGTACTTTCCCCAATAGCTTCACAATGGGTCAAATTGCAAACTGTCACATAACCACTTTGCTGCAGGCCAGGCATTGCGTGGAGTCACTCAACTTACATTCCAGCTTCTTTATTTAGACTGAAAACAGACATAGCTTCTAGGAATAGTGGGTTTGGTTTGAACATGCGTTGACCCAGTTTGCACGTCACGGTAACCCTAATGGTGTACCATGAAAAGGTTTTCCTGCCCTGTTCATCTCCCTGCTAATGGTGGGGCAAAACCACCAACAGCCCTGGTTTAGTGTTAATGTCTGATCCATGGGATGTGGTTTGTTTCGTTTCAAAAAAAAACAGTTAGGAATCCCAAGGGAAAATATTAGTGGCAGATTGTATGGTTTGTTGCGAATGAAACAAACCATCACCCCTAGTTCTGATGTAACGCTCAGCCAAGGATCATGGCCTGTTTCTTCCTCTTCATCAAATATAAGCCCCAGTAGTGGCCAGCAGGTGTGTGTTGCTGCTGGTTACCAAGAGGGAGGGCAAGGCAGTGGGGAAACTGGCATGTTGTGGGTGCAGTGCCAAGCTCCCTGCTGCCTCTCCCTTTCTCCTCTCAGTAACCAGCTGTGACACATGGTGTTGGTAAGCCAGGAGAGCAACACAACCCCGCTGGCTGCATAAGGCTTAAAAACAACAACCCATCACACGTCCAAATAGTTGGTTGACCAGTCAAACATGCTGCCTTTGTAACTGCATTGTTCATTGGGCTATCTAGATATCAATGGATATTGCAAATGTCAGTCAAATTGCCTGTCACTTTGCTGAACTTTGCCTGATTTTGTTCCATCTGAAAGAACTACATGATTGAGGAACACTCAGAGCTACTTGAGTGATTCTGAGTCAGTTAATCTGCTGATCTGGTGATACATAGTGCTAGGTAGAAGTTTGCTAGGGAGGACATATGGTGAGGCTCATGATTTGTAAGCAGTGTGTGTTGGAGTGGGGTATGACTTTCAGAATCGTAAGCTACCAGGAGTTAATGGTTACGTCATGTAATGCTTCTACAAGGAAAACGATGGGGGGTGGGCGGAGCATGATAACCTCTGTGGCTCACCACATACAGTTGCCAGCGCATTAGTTTTCATGCTGCAAAACTTCACATGTGACAACAACCTACACTTAAGTTTCATGTTCTTCTTTTTCTAAATGGGAATTCTTTCTGTGTAGGAAAAGTATAACACGTGAAGTGACCTAAACACTTAGGTTCTCCGCTAATAGCTAGACCAGTGTAATGTTGCACAGTGTGAACATTCTGTAGAATTTGGAAACCAGAGCGTGGCTTGCTCTTAAACTCATACAGTATTTCAGTAGCACTGTGTATGTTGCTGCTTATGGGGATGGGATGTTTTGATGCGGCTAATTGATATGCATGTATGTTGATGTAGATTTGAAATAAAATCTGTGTTACTAAATAATGAGTGCTTTTCGCAGGGTGACCAAACAGCTTTGCATCGAGCTACTGTTGTGGGAAATACAGATGTAATAGCAGCTCTCATCCACGAAGGCTGCGCTTTGGACAGACAAGACAAGGTTATTGCCAGTTTTGTGCTTATTCTCTTTCTGTGTTATGTTGTTGTCTCTGGAGGAAGCTCTCTCCAACTTGTTTGTGTCATTTGTTGTAGAGGAAATAAATATACTGCAGAATAACACAACACAACTACAAGCTCTTGAAAATACACATCTGTATTGAATTGGTAAACTTCATTTTTTTATAAGTAAATATCAGTCATAGCTAAATACAAAACAACACAGCATATGGCAACATACATGCACAGCAGCATCACTGTAAATACAATACTTACACAAACTTTCTTAATCTTTGTACTAGTTACTAATGTTTCCTTTTTTGTCGTATTCAAGTGGCAGTGGGCTACAGATCCACATAAACTTCCCCTAAAGAATACAGTGGTGCCCCGCAAGACGAATGCCTCGCAAGACAGAAAACCTGCTAGACGAAAGGGTTTTCCGTTTTGGAGGTGCTTCGCAAAACCAATTTCCTATGGGCTTGCTTCGCAAGACGAAAATGTCTTGCGAGTTCCTGCAATTTCCCCCCCGCTCCCCACCCCCTTTTTCTAAGGCACTAAGCTGCTAATAGCCTTTTAGCAGCTAATCCGCTAATCCCTTAAGCCGCTAATAGCCGCTAATCCGCTAATGGGGTTGCTTCGCAAGACGAAAAAACCGCTAGACGAAGAGACTCGCGGAATGGATTCTTTTCGTCTTGCGAGGCACCACTGTACTGGGAACTGTAGTTTGTTGGAACCACAGCTCTGTGAGGGGGAAGCACCAGCCAAGTGATTTAAATTTGCATTGGGTGTGCTTTATACGTATGGTGGGTGTCTGCAGTGTCCAACTGGATTATTTCCCTTCAAGTAGTAGGATGCTCTGAGCTGATTACCACATTGTTTTGAGGAAACCCACCCAGGGCTGCTACCATTGCTGAAAACCCCTGGAGGGGAGAGTGCTCTTTTGCTCAAATCCTGCTTGCTGGTTTCACACACGCAACTGTTTTGCCGCTGTGAGAACAAGGGGCTGGACTAGATGAGCCATTGGCTTGATCCAGCAAGCTCTTCCTATGCTCTTAAGTTCTTAGATGTAACTGCTCGGGATGAACCTTAGCCCTAGGCCCCGCTCCCTCCTTTACACATTTCTTTCTGCTTAGCTTAACCATGGTTAAAGGCTGCATTGGCACTGATGTTTATCATAGTAAATTCTAACCAGGGATTGCACCTAGCTGTGGTTTCTAGTGTACTTCAAACCCTGGTTAGCCTCAGGTAAATTAAATGTTGATGCTGAGCTGATGCTGGGTTAACAAAGATTGGGGCCAGGAGGGTTTTACTTCCTGAAAAAGAGAGAGTGGCAGTGAGTATGTGAATTCCCATGGTCTGCGTATAGTAATTCAGTCATTTAACATGGCATCCAAATAGAATTATAAATAGCACCTCCGGATGTATGCAGTATTTTCTCTATATGGACACAGTACTCTAAACTGCTGCTTTTCCTCTGCCTTCAGGATGGGAACACAGCTCTCCATGAAGCCTCTTGGCATGGATTCAGCCAGTCTGCCAAGCTGCTTGTTAAAGCAGGCGCAAACGTTCTTGCCAGAAACAAGGTGAGATGCATGCAGAAAGGAGCATTCAAGTGCTGCTCTGTAAAAAAAAGGAAAAGAAAAGAATAACTAATTTTTAAATGGGAGTTTTTCCTCATCAGTAGTTTCCAGCGGAGGCATTTCTGGGTAAGTGGCAGTGCATTTTCTTGGCAACACTCTTCCATTTCATTTAAGATGGACTGTGCCTTGATTATTCTCTTTGAGAGAAAACTTGTATTCTGGCAGTTGATGCACGCGCGCACACACACATGCACACACACCGCTCTGTTGGGAATGAATGTTGCATTAATTATGGCTGAAGAACTATCAAAGTCCTTCTAGCATCCTAATCAGTACAGAAGCGTGTGAAAATGAATTGAACAAACAAGAAAATGTCAATTAAAAAAAAACCGTTTATCAGAAACAAGAAAGCCAGACACATGAATGGCAAAACTGAGGGGAAACAGCTTGTCTTCCATGAGACTTTCAGACACTAGGATAAGCTCTTGTTGCAAACTTTTGAGAGAGACTCAGGTGTTCTTCCTCCTCTCATCTATATTATGTTTTGAGGAACGTTTTGCAGAGAGGACTGGTGGGGGCGGGGACAGCAAAAGGTTGGATCCTGTCTTTTTCTAAGTCAGCAAGAGTGTTTCCTTTTGCATACAGTAATTCCACTCAGTGGAAACTCCCACCAGCAGAAAGCAGGGAGGTGACTTTTGCTAATTGTGCCACCTTTCATGCTGTTCTTCTGCGTTGGTGAATCTTTCAGAACGCTCTTGTAAAAAGTTACTAGAAGGTTGTTTGTGTATGTGATCACAAATCAAACAAGCCAAAAGGTGAAGGGTCATACGGTATCCCTAATGATGAAGCAAATCACTTAAGACAAATTATGACATTACTAAAAAAAAAGTTAAAGTGTGGTTAGTGTAAAGACGAAATCCTGGTAGTGGCAGCCATTTTCCTTAAGACACATCTTAAGGACTTAGAATGGGCACAAAGTCCCTTCTCAAAAACTACAATCACACTTTTCAAATCTAGATGGAAACAAACTGATTCCTATCCAGTTCCCATTTACTTCTCTTCCTCCATGTATGCTCTACTTTTCTATAACAAGAACAGAACCCAGTTGTTTTTTTTAAAGAAAGTAGCCAATAAACTGGAATTATACAGGATTAGGGAGTTCTGACCAAACTGCGGGAGGCAGTGGAAGACAGGAGTGCCTGGCGTGCTCTGGTCCATGGGGTCATGAAGAGTCGGACACGACTAAACGACTAAACAACAACAACAACAACAACAACAGGGAGTTCTATTATAATGGTCAAGAAAAAGAAATCAGAAATTTTAAATGAACAAGAGCACCCTTGGTTTGAACTCAGGAAATTAAGTTGATTTATAGCAAAAGATATTATCAAACAGCAGGTAAAGAGAATTAATGTTGTTTTAACAGCTGATTTTGGCACTTAATTTTAATGTCAAAGGACAAACTACCAAAATTTATAACAAAGTTATATATAGGTTATCTAACATGATTGTAAGAAATGGTGTGAGATAGTTTCTTCTTCTTTTCTAAAGGTGACTATTGTGTTTCCCCACATCTCTTTCCTAAGGCAGGTAACACACCACTACACCTGGCCTGCCAAAACAGTCATTCCGAAAGTGTTCGGGTCCTGCTGCTTGGAGGCTCTCGGGCTGATATAAAAAATAATGTGAGTGTTACCAAAATCTATATCTGCAGATTTGATAGAGAAAAACCCTCAAATGCAGGCTTTGAGTGGAAAAAAATAATGTGACCATGCTTAGATATGAGTTTTGTGGCCGGTCCCATTCCAAATTAATCATCAGTTGAATGGTTTTGAATGAGTTTTCTGAAGGTTTAAAAACCTGTACATTTTAACAGGAGAGGAGCAAATTTGCAATCAACCTAACAAAGGCAGAAAAACATTTTGTAAGGGCAGCTTGCACCCCAACCTCATATCAATGTTGCCAACTAAATGGGCCATGGATGTTGGAGAAAAAGAAGCGTAACTGCTCCATGTGGTTAACCAGATTTCCAGTGTACAGCACTTGCCCCTGCATGTTTATCCAGATGCATATTTCCTCACTGTGTCCAGTCAGGCTTACTCCACAGAATCACAGCTTTACTGTGTTAAGGCATCATGTTAGCTTCCTTACTGTGATTTGCCTCCCTTATTTTTAGGCAGGAGACACCTGTTTGCATGTCGCAGCTCGATATAATCATTTGCCCATCATTAGGGTGCTCCTCAGTGCTTTCTGTTCTGTCCGTGAAAAAAACCAGGTCAGTGCATGAACTTCATTGCCACTACGCTCCAATTTCTATAAGGCTTTTAAAGTATAATCTGATTCCGGTATTTAGAACAAAAGAGGTGGCTGATGTGCTCTGAACTATGGAGAAAGCTTTTGAAATTATTCCCCTTTTAATTAAAGTGCTGCTATATCATAGGTGTTATTTTGGCATCAAGAATTGCCTTAAAGAAATGGTGTGTCCTTAGTTTGTCACATCAGGGCATGTTGTTGCATTTACATTTCTTATCTGTACTCTTTAAATATATATATCTGTAAATGAAAAGCTGCAACATTGAGTCTATGCTCCTGCTTCTGCCAAGACTCATTCCATGGCATCTCGCATAGCTCATTGCAAATACTGCAACCAGCAGGAAGATCATTCAGCAATTTTCAAGTGGTCAGTGGGTGGGTGGGGTAGTTTGGGAACCACTGATTTAAGACACAACACCATCATGGCTATAAGACTTAAATGAAGTTTGCTTCTACTGTCTTGTTGTTCAACACATCTACTTCAGAACGTTGTAGAAAAATATACTTCAAAAGTAAAAATAACCATGTACATGCATAGTCAGCTGCCTCGTGATAAAAATATTATTAGAAATAAGAAAGAAAGGAAGCTGTGGTGACGTATCATGAACCTTGGAGGTACATTGATGCTCGTCCTGTTTGCACTTGCCTTCATCATCTGCCACTCTCCTTTGGGACCTTCTGGTCTGCAGGGCTCTGGAATTAGGGTCCAAGATGCAACCTGAGTTGCACTGTTGACTGGATTGTCCAAAGGAATTAAAGATGCTGTAGAATAAGCTTGGTGACAAGTGTTGGCTGTGGCTTCCGTAGGATCCTTTACAATATTTAGTTACACTGAATTGGTAATGTGTGACAAGTCTCAAAGCCAATATACTGGGGAATACATTTGTGGGTGCGGGTGCTTTTAAATGGCTTTACAAATTTTCACTGCTGTTTTTAATAGGGCTATTTCTTTATTTTATTTTTTTAAAAAAACCTATTTATTATGCATTTTTAGTTCTTTCTGTTCTAATTTATGCTGTGAGCTGCCTTGGGTCCTGCATTGGCAGAAAGGTGGGGTATTCAACCAACCAGTCTGCTAGAATGACTCAACAATATGGTAATACAAAATGTGCACTCTCCTTTTGGGTGGCACAAAATGGTGCTGTTTGTCCGGACCTCAAGGTGGGGCATGTTCAAGTTTCATTCTGCTTTCTTAACCTCTAGGCTGGCGACACAGCACTTCATGTAGCTGCTGCTCTGAATCATAAGAAGGTGGTCAAACTGTTGTTGGAAGCAGGAGCGGATGGTACAGCCATTAACAATGTAAGCACTGAAGTCCTTATTCTTACTGTTTCTAGTTATTTTTCCTGAGTGTTGGATGACAGGACAGCATTGATGAAAGGAGTGTCTGGTTCTTTTAATTTCTAAAAGGTCATTTGGAAAGAATCATGTTATTCTTTTCTCTTGCAGGCTGGTCAGACCCCGCTAGAAGTTGCCAGAGAACATGACAACCCCGAGGTTGCTCTTCTACTCACTAAAGCCCCACAGGTACATTATGAATACAGTTCATTAATGATTGACTCAAAAGCACCATTCTACAAAACTGCTCTGGAATAAATGTCCCACACACTAGTGAAGTGGATGTGTTCCAGATGTTGACAAAGACAAGACTTGATGATACTCGCATGCATAAGCAAGTGGGGTGTGTTGTGTCTAATGTATTGTATGCTGTGCTGTAGTTGGTGCATTTGGTTCAAATACTACATTCTCTGCCCATTTCAGAATTTACTTTGCTGCTGCTGCTACATTCTAGGAACCAGGCAGATATTTTAAAGCATCTCTTTCTGTAATTGGACCAGGATGACTGGGTCACCATGGTATTAACTTGAAATGTTGCTACATGCAGATCTTGCGCTTTAGTCGTGGAAGGAGCCTGAGGAAGAAGAGGGACAGACTGAAAGAGGAAAGGCGTGCTCAGTCTGTACCAAGAGATGAAGTGGTGCAAAGCAAGGTACAGCCAGCTTTCTGTGTACTGAAGGCAAGGAATGTGCTCTGAGTGCTTGAGTCCCCCACCTCTTGGAAGTATTTTTTTCATCTGCCATGAGTGTTTCACCTTTTGCGTTGCTGTGCTGTAAGCACCTGGAGGAAAATAATTAGTACCTGCGTTACAACCTAGCTGATCCCTCTTCGGTTGCAGCTGCTGCTCTGTTTGGAATTTGGAGAACTGTTGTGTTCAGGACTGAATGTGAGAACTTAAGGTAAAGGTAAAGAAAGGGACCCCTGACCATTAGGTCCAGTTGTGGCCGACTCTGGGGTTGCGGCGCTCATCTTGCTTTATTGGCCAAGGGAGCCGGCGTACAGCTTCCGGGTCATGTGGCCAGCATGACTAAGCCGCTTCTGGCAAACCAGAGCAGCGCACGGAAACGCCGTTTACCTTCCTGCTGGAGGGGTACGGTACTTTTACGTGCTTTCGAGCTGCTAGTTGGCAGGAGCAGGGACCGAGCAACAGGAGCTCACCCCATCACGGGGATTCGAACCGCGGACCTTCTGATCGGCAAGTGCTAGGCTGTGTGGTTTAATCCACAGCGCCACCCGTGTCCCACAATGTGAGAACTTATCAGAGAGCAAAGATCAGGATCGCTATCCCCTTTGCCTGTGTGTGCTTTTATTTTGAAACAGGGCAGTGCCTCAGCTGCTGATGACACTCACAGCAGTGACCAGGCCCTTCAGGGGAGAGGTGACATGAAAGAGGAAGCACAGTTGCCTTTATCAGAGCTCAGAGCAAGGAAGAATAAAAAGAAGAAACCAAGAGAAAAGGTACCAGCAGATGCAGAATGACAGCAGGAGGGCACTCTTAATCCAGGCGGTTTCTCTCATCTCCTTCCATTCATGGGCAGGCTTTCTAAAACATGCCTACTTTTGGTGCCCTCTGTCAGAGACATCCTCAACCTTTCTATAGTTTCAAAGAGAATGGGCCATGGGGTAGCTGACCTTCAGCCGGAGGGGAACAATGGGCCCCATTTCTGTGTCCCCATTTGCTTTAAAAAAAGCGTAATAGTAGTAGTAGTTGCTGTTGTTAATATCATCACCAGCTTCTGTGAATTCCTCATGCCAAGTGAGAGGCCTGAAGGGCCATATAACCACTTTGACATGTGCCTCCCTCCCAGGTTGACCATGGGTGATTGCAGCACACAGCCTTAAAAGGATTAGCTGCTCCTGCTCTTGACCATGGGGAGGAGGTTTGGGTCCAGACTTCACATGAGCTGACTGCTGCTCAAAGGATGCTCCACAGAAGAAAGAGGTGGAGGCAACCTTTACTGATTCCTTTTCCAGTGTTCCTCCTGCTGACCTGCTCTGGAAGGTCAGGGGACCCTCTGGAAGTTATTAAAAGTGACGCTGGAGGGGGAAAGGGGAACTGGCAGAAATTGCCTCCCTCCCTTCCTGCAATGGGGCCCTCCACTGGATCAGAGGCCTTTTTGCAAATGGAAGAAGCCCTTTTATTCACAGAAAGGTATTTTGGGGGCCAATTATTCTTTAGCATGTGTTGAAATCTAGGCAGATAGTGGGTGCTGAGTGCATTTAACAGAAGCACAAGTTCATAGCATGTTGTGGTTCAACCCATTTTCCAAAACAGTTTGCAGAGCCTGATGAGCAGCAAACAGGAGTATTGATTTGAATGAATGAAAACAAGTCCATATGGCGGCCACATTTGCGCCAATGCATTTCATCACTTCAATTGGGCAGTGGTAGCTAGTGTAATAGGAGAGAGAACATTTGACACGTTGTTTTGACAATTTTATTGGGTTGTTTGAAGAACACAGTTAGCTTTGAATTTGGGTATCACCTTAAAATGGATATTGTGTGAAATAGTCTGATCCTGAAGAATGTGGAATGTTTCATGTGTGTCCTCAGCAAAGTTTAATTTGACCTTGTTACGGAATATGGGGAAAAGGGGGCTTTTTGTATGCCAATATCATGAGTTATCATGAGTGCTACATTTGCACTCACGGAGAATGAATGTGCTGGAATAAATAGGTTTTTTTAAAATGCTGTATTTTTTTAAAAAACAAATTAGGTTTTGGCACTCTCTGAACCCACATCACCAGCTGATCAGCAAGTGCCTCCTAACCCACAGCAGAATTTGGCAAAACGCAAGAGCAAGCGCCGCTGCGCATCTCCTCCACCTCCCCATGAATTCAGAGCCTACCAGTTGTATACACTTTACCGTGGAAAGAATGGAAAAATCATGCAGGTAACTATGCACTTTGTAATTGGATTAACAGGCTTGTACACTCTTCAGAGGGTAGGGGACAGAAAAGGATTTAAAGTTAAATATATTAACTTTCACACCCTGGGGTGGGTCTTGTGCCTTTGTGGGCTGCCCCAGCCTGGAAGCCTCTTTCTGCCTGAATGGAGGGGTTTGTGTGTATGTAGGAACCTCTGACTTCTGGGTGGCTGGAATGTAGCCTGTACAAAGTTAAGAGTCACATCCATTGCTCTGCCTGTTTTTGCCTCTGGTACATAACCTATGTTTCCCCCGAGGTAGCGCAGTCCTTGATCTGAAAAAGGTTCACCACCTCCTTTAGAAAGATTAGGTAAAGGTAAAGGGACCCCTGACCATTAGGTCCAGTCGTGACCGACTCTGGGGTTGTGGCGCTCATCTCGCTTTATTGGCCAAGGGAGCCAGTGTACAGCTTCCGGATCATGTGGCCAGCATGACTAAACCGCTTCTGGCAAACCAGAGCAGCGCACGGAAACGCCGTTTACCTTCCCATCAGAGCAGTACCTATTTATCTACTTGCACTTTGACATGCTTTTGAACTGCTAGGTTGGCAGGAGCAGGGACCGAGCAACAGGAGATCACCCCATTGCAGGAATTCGAACCACCGACCTTCTGATCGGCAAGCCCACAGCACCACCTGCGTCCCTTTAGAAAGATTACAAGCGAACAAACTTACATTTCCAATGAAAGATACTTCCTTGTTTTAGGTTTTTGTTTAACAAGAAGCTGGAGGGACTATAGAAGCTGTGTTGGCACAGCTTTAATAGAGCACCACAGAGATCCGATCGTAACTGTGTGACCTCAAGGAGCATACACTGGTAGCCTCTAAGCTGCAGTCAATGGGAAATGCTGTGGTTCTACCCCTAGACTCATTTTTACAGCAGCAGGTCAAGCAAGTTATTTGTTTAAACTATTGGCTGTAGTTGTGCTTTTCTTAAACAGCTAATATCTTGCCATTTTTCTCCCTAAACGAATAAAGGCCCTCTGTATACTCTAAATGCGAAGGATGAACTCTTGAGAAAAAACGTCCAGGCAAATTTATTTTATTTTCATTTCCTACTGTAGAACCTGTATATTTGTTTTCTCCCTGGAGGCTCCAAGCAGTACTGTTTGTTGTGGTTGCTTTGCTGTCCTTTGAGCCAATCATGGTTGTTATTAAGATACAGGGGATGTGTTGTCACAGTTGTTTTGCTTCTTGCAGGCACCAATAAACGGATGTCGTTGTGAGCCACTGATAGATAAAGTAGAGAACCAGCTGGCAGCCGCTGTGGAAGAAATAAAAGCGGAGCTTGTTACAGCGCAGGATAAGATGAATAGCAAACTAGGTCAAATGGAAAACAAAACTCAGCATCAGGTAAGGAAACATTCCAGGGACAAAGTATTTCTTCAAACACCAGCAGCATGATTAAAGCGTGGGTTGGTCTGCATCAGGAATGGGGGACCTCTAGCCCGTAGACTATACTCTTGGCCCAAAAGGGGGTCCAAGTTGGCCCATGAAGCCATTTCCCCAAATCATACCCACCTGTTCATCAGCTGATGTCGCTGGATCAACTGATATAGGCAGGGTTCTGTTCTGCTGGGGTCTGCTTCACCATTCCCTGGGAGAACACACTGGAGTAGCAGAACCTGCAGCTTTATCCTGTTGGTGAGCAGAGGGTGCAACCCTGTTCCATGTTTCTCTTCTCCACCTGTCAATCACCTTACATCAGAACGATGCCAGGTGATGCAGACGTCAAAAAGCAGGGTGAGCTGATTGAAAGCCCCTTTGCAAACAGCTCCACGCTGCTCTTTAAACCTTTGAAAACGAAGTTTTAAAGAATAGTGAGGGGCAGTTTACAAAAGAGCACTGACTGTCACTAGTTCTTCAGGGGTTTGCCCATCTGTCAGATTTGGCCCTCCTAGGGGTGGGGAGACACAAGGTTCTGGCCTGCCAGCCAGAAAACAGTTCTCCACTTGTGGTCTACCTGTTACAATCTTCAGGTGGAGGCTGTTTGAAACTCATAATGTGGCAATCTTTTCTATGTGGCTGTTGCCCCATGGAGTAGCCACACTTGGCCTAGTCGGGCATTAGTTGATCGTATTTCTGGAGGGGCTGCAATGCAGGACTTACTGGCACTACTCTCCTTGCCAGACATTCCTGCACTGAGCAGGAAGGTCTGAAAAGCCTTGGGAAGCAAGCAGGGTTTAGAATTACCAGAAATCTGCCTTGATCACTGCAGTATCTCTTATTATTATCAAGGTATCACCATGATCATTTGTTTACTGTGTCACTCCTTAGAGTCATACCTGCAGTGGTTTTAAAAACACTGAAATGAATACTTTTATTCACAGTGTTTCACAAATGCCTTTTCTGCTGTCCTTTTTAGACGTAATTTTTGCCCTTGGTAAGTTAAATTACCAGTAGTAAAGTAATGAGGTTTAATAAGTCAGCCTATGCATTGTTGTCATTTCTGCTGTGCTTTCTTGTTTTATCACAGGTCCGTGTTTTAGACAAATTGATGGCAGAGAGGCTGTCAGCAGAAAGAACAGAGTGCCTTCATCGTCTTCAGGAGCATGCCGAGTTGGAAAGGCATGAAGGGGAGAAACGCCAGGTAGATTAGAAAATAAGTACCGTATTTTTCGCTCCATAGGACGCACCGGACCATAGGAGGGGGAGAACAGGGAAAATTTTTTTTTCCTTGTTTTCCCCCTCTAAAACAAGGTGTGTTCAAGGTACATTCACCAGAGCTTGTGAGGCTGGCGGTGGGGGGAATCGCTGCTTTCCCCCACCGCCAGCCTCAAAGATCCCTGAAGCCTTTGGAGCGCAGCGCCCCGCTGCCCTGCAGAGGCTGTGCGCGCAGCCGTCCCCAAGCTAGAGCAGCGAGATGGAGCCCTCCGTCTCGCTGTTCTGGCTTGGGAACAGCCTTCCTAGCTCTGCAGGACAGCGGGATGAAGGCACCCCGCTGCCCTGGAGAGGCTGTGCGCGCAGCTGTCCCCAAGCTAGAGCAGCGTCTCGCTGTTCTGGCTTGGGAACAGCCTTCCTAGCTTCTGCAGGACAGTGGGGTGAAGGCACCCCGCTGCCCTGGAAAGGCTTTGCGCGCAGCCATCCCCAAGCTAGAACAGCGAGACGGAGCGCTCCGCAGTGCTCCGTCTTCCTGTTCTGGGTTTGGGCTTAGCGGCGCAGCCTGCATTCGCTCTATAGGACACATACACATTTCCCCTTAATTTTTGGAGGGGAAAATGTGCGTCCTATAGAACAAAAAATACGGTATCTCATGGAGCATATAAGACAATGAGGAATCTGAAACTTTCCATTTAAGATACACAGAAAAGAGCGCTTATCTAAAAGAATGACAAGCAATTTTAAAAAGAAAATTATCTGGTTATAGTGAAATACATTTTCATTTTGCGCAGTCATAGATAGCTTACTTGGGTGGTTGGAAATAAGCCATTTAAATATGTTTCTTAATGGCAGCTTATCAGTTTCAGTGATCTTATGTAAAACCTCTTTGCAAGATGCTTAAGCAAACCCATATTCTGAGGAAATATCTGCTTCTCATTTGATTTTTGTGGTGCCATAATTTGACTGCCTTTTAGGTAGCTAACATTTGAACTTCCAGTTTTAGAAACCCAGCAGGAAAATGCTTTCAGAATGTCTCTTAAAACTTCTATTTCCTTACATAATAAGAAAAAAAGTCAACAACCCTGTGCATTGATGAACATGGGGGTGCAGTAAAGGTAAAGGACACCTGACTGTTAAGTCCAGTCGCGAATGTCTCGGGGGTTGTGACGCTCACCTCGCTTTACTGGCCAAGGGAGCTGACGCTTGTCCGCAGCAGTGGTTGGTTACATTATTAGATCTGATCTGGGAGGTTAAAAACTTCACGTAGGTCAAGATATTTTTTAGCCAAGCAGAAGGATGAAATATAAAATGATTAAAAAGAATGCTCCTGCTTGCTATCTTCAAGCATCTTCATATTTGTTCTGACATTTTTATGGCTCTAATGCAGCAATAATAATCTTACAAGCAATGTCCTACTCCCGCATTTTGGTAGAATAAGCAAGACTGTATCTCCAGACATACTGCACTAGCAATTAATAATGGCTATTGCATATACTGTGGTCCTATCACAGTGCTACAAATCATGGTATAATTACAGTGTTTCAGGCCAATACACCAATGCAAATGTTCCATTTCAGTGTGCAAGAGTGCAGATCGGATCCATTATTGCTAGGGTCTTTCGAAGAAAACATTCATTATCCCAAAGCTAGATTTGTAAACTTCCTTACTATATAGGACACTAAATTCTCTTTAACTCAGTAGATCAGGCTGCAACAATAATCTAGCATGCATTTAGCTGCTAAAACTAATAGACTGTCATTTGATGGCCTCTGATTTGTACATGGGTTTTTCCCTTACAGATATCGTTGGTGGGGGAACTGAAAGCTTGGTGCATGCTAAAAATTCAGAACCTGGAGTTGAAGCTTTCTGGAGACTCTAGATCTTCAAGGCCAAAATCAACTCTGTCTACATGTGAGTCACTCGCTGAGACTTTGGATACAGAGAACCTTCCTTGTACGAAGGACTGTAAAGCTAGCCAAACCCCACTGCAGTCGGATGGTTCGCAGCAACATTCTTGCACTGCCCTTCAGAATAGTGTCTCGGAAGATACTGGAAGAAGTAGAGTGCCCACAACAGAGCAGAGCTTTGGGAAGCAGTATTTTGTTGTTCAAGAAGCCAACACTCCAGGTATCTTTTTGTTAGTAGTTTCTGGAGGGGAAAGCTATGCTAGAGTATTGGGGCAAACAATTTTAGGGAGCACCCCCCCCCCAATGCCATCAGATCCTCTTCCACACTGACCAGACACATTTTGGATTAGTGCTTGTCTCAATTAGGTGATGGCTGGTATTCATTGTCTCTGGTTGAGACAATGAATACCAGAAAGTGGTTGAGAGAATGAGCTATGGTTAGTCATGCGTGCACCCCCTTAACAGGAATACTGGGTCAGAGGTTCCTCACACCTAAAAAGTAAGGGGAAATGTGTGTGTGTGCCTTATGGAACGAATGCAGGGGGGAGGCAGGCAGGCAGGAAAAGCCCCCAAAAGCCGCACACAAGCTCCACGCGGTTCTTGCGGGCTTTTCCCGAGGAGGGAGAAGGGACTGACACGGCCAGTCAGTCCCTTCTCCCTCCTCATAGAAAAGCCCGCAGGAGCTGCACGGTCCTTAAAGGGTGTGCGGTTCCTGTGAGCTTTTGCGGGAGGTGGGGGTATTGCCATAGCTGCACGCAGGCTCTCCCTGCCAGAGAGGCTGCGTGCGCCTTGGCAAAAGCCAAGACAGTGAGTGGAAGAGGCTCGCGGAGAGGGGGAAGGCTGCGCGCCTTTCCACTGCTCCCCGACCTGCTCTTTGGGACTGGCGGCAGGCTTCCCCCCGCCAGCCCCAAAGAGCAGGTCAATAGAACCCGAAGCCCAGCGGGAACTCCCGCCACGCTCCAGAGGCTTTGGGTTGCCTTCACTGAAGCCTGGAGAGCGAGAGGAGTCAGTGCGCACCGACCCCTCTCGCTCTCCAGGCTTACAAGGTAGCCTCCAGAGCGCAGCAGTAACTCCCACTGCGCTCCGGAGGCTTTGGGTGAATGCACCTTGTTTTAGAGGGGGAGAACAAGAAAAAAAAATCTCCCCCTCTCTGCGCAGCACCTCCTGCCGCTTCGCTGAAGGAGCGCTGGGCACAACTTTTTTTTTCTTGTTCTCTCCCTCTAAAACAAGGTGCGTCCTATAGAGCAAAAAATACAGTAGGCCTGGGTGCTGTATTGATACATCACCCAGGAACAGTATGGAGGGCAGATTGTGATGGTGGCTTCACCCAGTGGTATATTTTGGGTGAAACAGACATCACACCCAAGACCCTCTGCTGCCAGCGCCACTTTCAACACTGGTAGCAGAGGGTCTCGGGTGTGGTATCTGTTTCATCCACAATATACTGTCGGGTGAAGCCGCCATCACAATCTGCCCTCCATACGGCAAAAAGAAGAGCAAGCTATATTGGAGGGCCAATGCAGCTTGTTGTTTAAACATCACATGATATCTGCAGAACACGATGTTTCACTGACATAGCCAATCATCTATAGCTAAGGCTGGGTAGAAAGAGTTGAAGCAATTTAGCACACAGTTGGGCATTCTTCAACACCTTCAGTACAGGGGGTAGTCCTTTGAAACAATCATAGTATTCAGGGCTTTTTTTCAGCCAGAACTCACTGGAATGGCGTTCTGGCACCAGAAGGGGGTGGGGAGACCCGCTCTGGAGAGGCATGGGCAGGGGCTCGTTCAGCTGTGGTGTAGAAGCCTCTCCTGAGGAGCCCCAACAATCGGCCTGGATGATACGTTGCCTGGGGCCAGAGTGTGACAGTGGCTTCACCCTCTGGTACATCATGCACGAAATTGCAGCCACTCCTCACTCATGTTGCCACTAGTACGCTGGTGGCAGAGGGACTCAAGAGTGGCTGTAGTTTCACTTGTGAGGTACCACTGGGTAAAAACCATCATCACGCTCTGGCCCTCATAACACAGAGGGACCATGCAGGCAGGCAACTTATGGGTGCACAGCTGGCTGCCTGTGCTCCAGCCGCCTTCAGACAGGCAGAAAAAACTCCAACTACTACACCTCCCCTCCTCAGGGGGATGGGGAATTTCCAACATAGATCAATCACCACCAACCAAGTGCACCACATAATCCCATACTTCTTAGAAGATAAGACGAAACAATGTGACTATCGCCGTGCGTACCCAATCAAAAACACCCCCACCATAGCATACCCATTCCTTCAAATCTAAGGAAAATCCCCACAACACTAAACTAGGAGACGCCCAAATACCCTGGAAAACACACCACCTTAAACAATCTAGCAGTAAAAGCAGCAGCCACTAGGCCTTGGACCAACTTCGAAAACCACCTCCTGACAGCAGAGGGACATGCCATGGTTTCCACAAAATACTAGAATCCCAGAAACCCCCCCATCTCAATCAAAAGGGAGCACAACATAGGTTACAAAATAAACCCCGCCTGATGGATTAAAGGTTTGTTTAGATCATAGTTTAATCCATCTCAGCCAAAAGAAGGAAACTCACCTTGAAACCTATCTACAGATGGTGGCTGACACTGATACACCCAGGAACCTCACCAAAATGCTGGAGAGGCTGCACTTCCACATGTGGTGGGAATGCCCCAAAACCCAACCCTTTTGGACATCAGTCCTACAAGAAATATGCAAAATAACTAAGCATTAGAAGCCACCCCAGAACTGGCCTTATTTAATATTTTCCAAGACAATAATGCTCACACTATAACCCACCCACTCTCAACAGCCAGGAGCATCATAGCTAGACACTGGAGGGCCTGTCAGGAGTGAACATGGACCACTGATACTAAACAACCTGAAGCTAGCATGGGTACAAATAAAAAAGGATGGTTTCACCCTGGTGTGGCTCCCCTTTATTACACACACAGCCCAACAAGAACCCACCGACAGCATATGAACTGATATGGCTAACTTGACCCAACAACCCCTCCACCTCACACATGCAAACAAAACTCATTGCAGTCAACTGAAGGCAACCAACCATGCCCTGGAGTCCCCAATCTCCCTCACTGCCAATGAAAACGAGTAAATGAATAGTAAGAGAACCTACCCACGTGACACTGGCACAAAAACCTTACACGTACACTATGTAAAAGAATGAAAGTTTACTATCAACCCCTAACCTTATACTGTCTGTAACATTACTGTATAACTGCTGAAGAAAGAATTCTATGAATGGAAAGCAGAGACACTGACTGTACTTTTGTAACCAAGAAAACCTTTAATAAAAACATTTGTTAAAAAACAACTCATAACTGTTCATATTTCCTTATTTACAGGAATAGAGCAACAGTTAGTTGGCGCTGGCCCAACTCCTGCTGCAGTTTCTCCTCAAGTTGTAAGGCCCAAAGACAAAGCAAGTTTCAGCAGATTGAAACAAGAACTGCCACCATCTGAATACTCAGGCTCCAAACTGAGACATGCAAAGGTACAAACTGTTTCCAAGACCCCTACCGAATTTACAAAGACTGAGGTGGAGAGAGGAGGCTGCTTTATAGATAAAGGAACTCAAACGAAGAGGTCTGGCAGAAGTGGTCAGTTGAAGCACAGGCCTGAGCAACATGCAGGCACCCACTCTGCAGAGCAGCAGCCGCCACCAGCACCTGCTGTCCCTGGAGGAAAAGAGGTCAGCCCTCAACTTGCAGGCACTTCTCAAGCTCTGGAAATCACACAGTACTTTTTTGAGGCTGTATCCAGCCAGATGGAGAAGTGGTATGAAAGGAAGATTGAAGAAGCTCGGAGCCAAGCTGACCAGAGAGCCCAGGAAGATAAAGCACTCCTCAAAGAACATATCAAAAGTTTAGAAGAGGAACTCTATAAGCTAAGGACTAAAGTGCAGAAGGAACATTAGCATTTGCCTGCTCTCATGAAGTGTTGCAAAGGAACTGATAACTTTCACAAACAGCAATTAAGCTAGTTTTATTGGAGTTTTATTGGAATTTTACACTTTGTGGGGATTTGTGGCCTTTCCAGATTATAAGGATTTTTGCTCGCGCATTGCTCACAAGGAATGCAGATTGCTGCCCTCCAAGTAGCACTTGTTTTGTACAGAAACTGCATTGAATTTCCCTCCCCCTGTTAAAAATGTTTCTTTTATCCCCATACAGTGTGCCAGTGGTGATAGTATAATACAGAATGTAGTTGTGTGGCTTTTCATTGCTGATGATACAGCTCTCCAGTATGCCTGTGCCATTTTTATGAATCTTGTAAAGTTTTATTTTATACGTATTTAAGACATGTTTTTGAAGCGAAGCATTCTCTTGCTCATATGTGCTCATGTATCTTTTTGAAAATAAAAGAGTTAAGCGCCCCAAATTAGCAAGGCTACCTCTTCCTCCTTCATAGGACTGCATTGCCATTTTATGAATCCTATGGGTTCCCCATCCCCAATACAGATAAGAGTAGCCTGTATGGGGAACTATGTGCTAACAGGTCAGGCGAGTGATTTTCAAGTCCTATCTAACACTTTGTGCTGCCTATGTGTACTTTTGTCGCACCGTTCTACTGATCAGCTCTTGGGATGGAGGTGCTGAAGTTTTAGCTCTTCCAACCAAAAAGCTAATTGGCATACAGTGGTACCTCGGGTTACATACGCTTCAGGTTACAGACTCCGCTAACCCAGAAATAGTACTTCGGGTTAAGAACTTTGCTTCAGGATGAGAACAGAAATCGTGCTCCGGTGGCGCAGCGGCAACAGGAGGCCCCATTAGCTAAAGTGGTGCTTCAGGTTAAGAACAGTTGCAGGTTAAGAACGGACCTCCGGAACAAATTAAGTACTTAACACGAGGTACCACTGTACTTGCAGCCAGAAAAAGGATTATATATAGATAGATATTGGGTGCCTTTGAGTGACAGTAAATTCCTAAAAGTTAACGCCTTGTCCTTGTATAGTGATGGTCAACTGGTGGTCTGTGAGCTAAATATGGCCTTTTTAGCTGGGCCCTGATGCCCCAGCCAACTTCTAACCAAGGTGTGGTATCTTGTTTCACTCAAAGGAAAACAGACACTGCTAGATAGTAGCAACATGTTCTTCTGGCCCACTAACTGTTACTTGGAGAATATAATGGTCCTTGCAAATACATAAATGGGCTGTATTTCCTAAATTAGATTGTGTCTTCACTGCACTTGTCCCACATGAATTTCATCTTTAACAAAAAAAATTTAAAACTTGCCTTAAGGTTTCTATGCACGATTGGCCCCTGATGGATTGTGTAGTCTCAAGTCTTCAAATTATACTGTTATTCAGCCTTACTTTATTTTTAAATATATCTTGAGTGCTGTGATATGTGTCAAGAAGTGTTTTTTTAACTCAGGGGAGTGGGTGGTGATCTTTAAAATTAACATTGGCATGACACTTAGGCAAAAACACCTATTGCTTTTAAAAGCTCAACAGTCCAATGCAGCTAAAGAAATCTAGTGTATGTAAGCAGATTTGCATATATGTTTTGCACATCTTAGTGAGGATGCAATATATTAACACTGTATGCCTCTGGATGTGCCCATGATTGTGCTTTGCTAGCCCTATTATTGTACAACTAATGCTGAATTGAGGCCAAATCTGTTGGGATTTAGAAATAGTTCTCCAGGCACAGATCTTAACTCCCATGTAAGAGTATAAACATTTTGAATGAAATCTTTAAAGAGAGATGGTTGTATACAAAAAGTACATAAAGCTCTTTATGCACAAAATCTCAATCCAAATACTCTACATTTTTTACATTCATGTGCTTCTGTGGTCTAAATCTATGCTGCCCAAATTGGGGTATAATTTAAATCCTACAATGAATTTAAATCCGATAATACATAAATCTATAAGCATATTAAATATGCCTAGGTTATAATTGTGACAATTTGGAGGTGGTGGTGTTGGGTTGTGTGATACAGCTAAAAAAGCAATTTTTAACCCCAAAATCCATATTTAAGGTAGGCCAAACAAGCTAATAGTGCACTATCACAAAGTAAGTCTGCAGGTTTTTTGAGTTCTCCAAAACTCTTTGTCAGGTTAGAACTGAGCAGTGGTGGAAAAAAGTTGGCTGATGTTGAAGACATAGAACCTGTTATCTCACCAGAGTCTTAAGATGGAATGGAAGGACGTAGCAGACAATCTAACTTAATGTCTTTACCCGTTATAGAATTATAAGGGATTCCCCATTGGTCATCTGGTCCAACCAATCCCCTACAATGGAAGAATCTCATCTAAAGTGTTAACTGCCCTCAGAAGTGTCAAGAGCAGCACCTTAAGAACAACTACGTAAGATAGCGCACACCTCCCATATTATTACAGACCTAGTTCAGAACTAGAAATCTCCCTGTGTTTCAGCCTCTTATGAGCTGCTTCCCATCACACCTGAACCTTTAAAAAAATCTCAACACTCACGCCTATAGCAGTACTAGCTGCTTTGTTTAAGTCTACTTACCAATAAGGGAGTCTGCACAGAAATCAGTTTGGTTGTGTGAGAGGCCCTTCCATGGCAGTCTTTTGAAGGAGACACACTGAAAAAACAAATACTGTGTTCCACCATCAGTGAATGATCAGGCTACGATTTTGCCAGCTTTAGTGTTCTCTCAAGCTCTTCAAGCTGTAGGTTGCCCTGAGTGATCATCATCCTAATTGTATCCTGCAAAGCAGAAATTATATACTTAGTAGGCACATGCAAGGCAATCTGCATTCATACACTGAATCTGTTTTATTTCGACAAATGTTTTATCAGTCTATATTTACATCCATAAAATTTGCAACTAATGATCTCACCCCAAAGGCTGCTCTACATATTAGGGCTACTCCTAGAGGGCACTTAGAAAGGCCTCTGCTTATGTTACATACATACATGTTTAGGAAGCAAAGAACCAACAGCTGCACTAGCATGAACTTTTTGAAATGGGAATGCAAGATAAAGTTCCTTGGTCATTTCCCAAGTGTTCTATGATTGCAGTTAATCCTTATTATATTTTACACCACCCTTCCTCTGAGAGGAGCTCAGGGCTGAGTACCACATACACTAACTGCAAATGAACAGTAATACAGCATTAAGAGAATCTGACAACTATAGCAGGCGAGGCATATTGTGTTAATAAAAACAGTCACTATTCTGCAGGGCCTAGGATAAACAGGCAAATAAATAAATAATAATAATAATAATAATAATAATAATAATAATAATAATTTATTTGTACCCCGCCCATCTGGCTGGGTTTCCCCAGCCACTCTGGGCAGCTTCCATAGAAACCAAAATACACTAAAATATCACACATTAAAAACTTCCCTGAACAGGGCTGCCTTAAGATGTCTTCTGAATGTCAGGTAGTTGTTTATCGCTTTGACATCTGATGGGAGGGCGTTCCACAGGGCGGGCGCCACTACCAAGAAGGCCCTCTGCCTGGTTCCCTGTAGCTTTGCTTCTCGCAATGAGGGAACCGCCAGAAGGCCCTCGGCGCTGGACCTCAGTGTCCGGGCAGAACGATGGGGGTGGAGACGCTCCTTCAGGTATACTGGGCTGAGGCCGTTTAGGGCTTTAAAGGTCAACACCAGCACTTTGAATTGTGCTCGGAAACGTACTGAAAAGATGCCAGAATACTGGCACAGTGTGTGGCAAATGAATCTCTATGACAGCGATGGGGAACCTGACCTCAACAGGCAACAATGACAGGTGGGCAGGGACACCCTGTTAACCACCTAACATCATTATTGTATTCAGTCATGAGACTGTGCCACTGGAACTCATACGTTCATACATATATACATACATTAAAAAGTTCAAGGCTACAGAAAAGTATCAGAGCTGTTAAAAACCACCTATCCACTACACAGTCATACCTTGGGTTGAAGTAGCTTTGGGTTGAGCATTTTAGGGTTGCGCTCCATGGCGACAGACAATCAAAATGATGTCATGCACATGCGCGGAAGTGGCGAACCATGACCTGCGCACGCGCAGACGTGGGTTGCGTTCACTTCAGGATGCAAACAGGGCTCTGGAACAGATCCTGTTTGCATCCAGAGGTACCACTGTACCAGCCTTTCTCAACTCTGGATCCCTAGATGTTGTTACTACAACTCCCATCATTCCTAGCCAGCATGGCCTGTGGACAGGGATTATGGGGGTTGTACTTCAAGAACATATGGACCCAAGGTTGAAAAATCCCGCAGTATACTGAAGCAGTATTTAAGAGCGAAACACAAGAATATTAAAATTGGTGACATCTGTCTGCAGACGAAGTGCTGACCTAACAAATGGCTTTGGTGCTATCAACATCTACTTCAGGAGTAGGCAACCTAAGGCCCGGGGGCCGGATGCGGCCCAATCGCCTTCTCAGTCCGGCCCGCGGATGATCCGGGAATCAGCGTGTTTTTACATGAGTAGAATGTATATTTTTATTTAAAATGCATCTCTGGGTTATTTGTGGTGCATAGGAATTTGTTCATTCCCCCCCCCAAAAAAAAATAGTCCGGCCCACCACATGGTCTGAGGGATGGTGGACCGGCCCACAGCTGAAAAGGTTGCCGACCCCTGTTTTACCTGGTCCAATGTGGCTCAACTACTCCCCTCCCAATTCACTCTGAGCCACGGTTATCCTTTAGTAAGGGAAGGACACAGAACACCTGAATCTTCCTAAGAATATGCAGTGAAATCTCTAATAAACACTCCAACCAGCTTTTCAAACTAGTAGCTCTCTATACATCTTATGAAATTGGATCTTGTTAATTTCACGCTGCAAGGTATTACAGCCCATAAAAATTAGTTGAAATATTAGCCAATTACTTCAGAGGGTTTACCACAATGACCAGTTTGGGGTTTTACATAGTCAGCCTTGGAAATCCCCATTCTTGAGTCATTTAATCAAATATTCCAAATTTGTCCAGTCTACCGTGGCACCTCTTGCAGGTGAGACACAGTGATAATTATTCCCAGTCATTATGAGGTTTCTGAGCAGGCTGTTTGGATGTCTCAGAGAAGACACCTTCATGAGCCAGGAATACAGGTTCAACCTTCAACTGCAGTGTACCAAGTCAGCAGAACCACAAGTATTTCTCACCTCGTCTGTAGCACCTTTGTTTCTTTTGAAGTCTTCCCTTGCCCAGTCCCTGAGGTAATGGCGATCAGCTTCATTAGGCACCTGACGAACAGCCTTCAAAATTTTTCTATACAACTGAAGGACCTGCTGCCTTCTCAAGAACTGCAAGGTATCAAGAAAAATAAAGGATGACCCTTTTACTGTTTGCACAATCTAGTGTTGATCATGTGCTCACATCCTCATGGAAAGGTGTCTTAAACAGAGTCAGGTGACTGATAAAACTTTTGTATCCGTTGTTTATTCCAGGGATGTCAACCTGTGGCATGCTAGCTGGGGTTGTCGGCAGAGTCCAAAAACATCAGGAGGGTGACATGTTCCACCCTTCATCTGCTCTGAATGTCAGATGCTCTCCAGATCTCAAGTAGAGAGATTGCTTTAACTGGAGTCTGAACCTATGTATATAACCTATGGATGTAGTAATCCCACTACGGGGTCCATCTGCTTTCTGCTACAAACCACAGTCTATAAATCAGTTATTCTAACTAGCGCCCTCCCATGCTGGTCCATTTACGGTCATCTATAAAATCACTCCAAAAGTAGAATAAAGGTAACCTTGAGTTTTAAAACATTTGACAGGATCATAAAAATGATTCAAACACTGCAATAAAGAGGCCCATGTGCAACACAAATCACCACTTACTACACTATGAAAGAAAAATAGTTATTTTCTGTAATTCAAAACAAATAAATCTTTAAATGAAAAAAGACGGAAGATATGTTAATACATTAATGCGTTCACATGTAAAACGCAATGTTTTCCAAACTACCAGTTACCATACATCCACTATTGCCCATTCATTTATAAATTGTCTCACTTAAAATATTAATTTGAAAAATTTAAGAAATTGTCCAGTAGCACCTTATAGACCAACTAAGTCGTTCTGGTATAAGCTTTTGTGTGCAGGTATCTGAAGGCATCTGAAGACGTGTGTATGGACACAAAAGCTTATACCAGAACAAACTTAGTTGGTCTATAAGGTGCTACTGGACATTCCCCCCTCCCCTGACTGCGTCAGACCTACACGGCTACCTACCTGAATTTAAAATATTAAGTTAAAAAGCTCAGATGCAAAACACACAATGCCACAGGTAAAGCACTCGTCTGCGTAAGAATTCCGCAAGTACCTCGTCGCATATAAATACCACTGTCCCATTTACATGCAGAGTGTAAATGCCTGAGTTATGGACCTGTGACAAGCTTGTGCTACACATGAATGGCCAAACTCATGTGGAGCACATGTTTATAAGGGCAAGCACTTGTTCCCATCTTTGCAAGGTCTGCTAGCAAAGCAGAGGTGAGGCCTTGTTTACCCAGAAAGTTCTATCAGTTCAACTCGTGTTAATTCCTCTGCTATTCACAGCAACCAGAATGCTAAAATTCTGCAGGAGTACAAACTCCTTTTCGAAAAGAAAAGAAACCTAAGTTCTTGATTTTTTTTTCATAGAACAAAAATATAGGTTGCTTTTCTATTTCCTACACTCTTGTCCTGTCCACTACAGAGGGTAGGGCAGTAAAAAAAAGTAAGAAGTGGATCCAAGAACAATTCTAGGACATCACCTGCTCATCATCCCCTCCTGGGTCAAAAAGCAGTATATGTTCCATCACCTAAAATGTGAAGAAACAGAACAGAAGCAAGCATGCCTATCCAAATAACCCCTAGATGCTATTGCTAAATGCTACTGCTCAGACGAATATAAATGCAGCCTTAATGGGGTCCCAATCACTCCTGTGAAGCGTGAACATAAACATGCCATATACAAACTATACTATTTACACCAACTTTCCTTTTCCTGCGGAAAATCAGCTGGCAAAGCTTTTCCTCAGCATGCAAATGCTAAGGTGAAAGCAGCTGGAGGAAAAGAGGATAGAGGCTGGAGAAGGAACAGTGGGGTGGTGAGATGTCCTTTTCCCACCTTTGGGGTGACCCCCTGGGCAACCTGGAACTGGGTGTGGAGAGCGTTGCCCGACTGCTAAAAGGGACATCCTGAGGAAGCTGCTCCCACCTGCCCACAAAAGCAAGCCCAGACTGAAAAGTTCGGGTGCTGCCAGGAGTTTCTAGGATCCTTCCTCTTCCGGGAATTTTTGCGGAAGAGCTGTGAGTTTATTTGGGCTCTGGGTGAGAGGCGTGGGAAGGAGAAGGAACCAATCCCGATTTATTTATTAGCAGTAATGTTGTAGTTATGTCATATGCAACTGCTTGTTGTTGTTGGTTTTTTTTAAAAAAAAAAACTGGTTACAGTATTGCTTAAGTTGCTGCTATAGCTTCCGTTTCTTGTTCACAACTTCACATTTTTAAATTAAGCGGTATAGAAATGGAATTAGTAATAGAAATAATCAACAGGAATGGCTACGCCCCTGACCTAAAGGTAGCAAAGCCATTACAGTATTGCCTGCTGCTGCTGTCCCCCGACCCTGCAGTCTCCTGTCGCCAATGCCCGGTCGCCAAGCCTAGACCCTGCTCTCTGCCTCGCCGAGGAAAGGGCGAAGAGTCGCCTCACTGGTGGGCACCTGCCTTCCCTTCCCTCTCTACCTGCTTCAGAGTGAGCGCCGTCGGGGGCAGCCGGGACGACGCCATGACTGAGGTGCGCGCGCTTCGCTTCGCTTCGGCGTGGTTCTTCCTTCTCTGCGCTCTGCCGAGGCGCGTCAGAGGAAAGGGAAGCGGAGGCTCCCCCTTCCCCGCCCGGCGTCTCTCTCCACGCTCTTGGGAAGAACGAGGTTGCGGCGCCGGGCAGCTCCGCGAGGAGGGAAAGAAAAACTCTGCTTCTGCGCGGCGAGCGGCTCAGCAGGCCACCCTTCGCGCAGCGTTGCAAGGGAGAAGCGCGCGCACTTTGCCGATATTTGGAAAGGACGGCGCAGGGCGGGCCGAGAGCGGCTCCTCCTCTGAAAACAGAAGGGCCGACGAAGCAGCCCTTCCGGCCAGAGCTAAGCGGGGCCCAAGGGCCCGAGAGAGGGCTTTGAAAGAGTTTTACTCTTTCATGGCAGCGTCAAGCACAACGGCGATTGCTCCAAGCACCTTTTTAACCTGGTTAGATTTACATCTGCCTTCATCCACCTTTCAACAAACGTTCCCCACAAAGACTCAAATAAGTGATTTGTTTGCAAATCACTTTGCATATAAGTGGAATATTTACTCACAGATTCCAGAAGCTGCAACGAAACAAGCCCTCCGTCAGCTGGCAGTGAAACAAACGACCCAAGAAGGAAAAGAACGTCGTTTCCGTACAAATAAGCATCGTGTATGTATAGCACAGGTGCAGGCTTTTCAAATCTGCCTTTTGGAGAGATTCAGTTCACCTGCAGGATCAGCTGAGCTGGGAGCCAAAGCCACATGACTCCTCCTCCTCTTGCTCCAGGAAGAGAACACACAAACACTGAGAGAGAAAGGGAGGGTGGAAGCAGAAGCTACTGTGAGCCTGCTAAGCCCCAACCTGAGCTCTGGTTAACCCTCATGCAACTAGCTTTATGTATATTACAACAAAAAAGTACTTTCTACAGGTTCAGAGGTACACATGTAAGTGCATAAGGTCCAAGGCTAAGTATTGCAGTTAAGGTGACATAGGCCTGTGCCCGAGAGCAAGCTTGAAGTTCTAACTCTGGTGACATCACTAGTGGCCCTTTTTAATCAGTGAAAGACTGCTTCCATCAGAAGTTAAACAGCTTTAACAGTACAGAGATATTCTTTACCCTATTGCAACACAACTGAACTTGTTAAAGTAGGAATAAAAGGCATCTTCCCATTTTTTAACATCCTTTGGAGAAAGCCCAAACCTGCATACCAGAATGGTACATCACTCTTCCCCATCCCCTATCTTGTAACAATATGCTTATATCTCCTGCTGAAAAAGACTTTAATTGGCCTGAATTCATCTGCCTTTATAGATTAATTTACCAAGTTGTATTCACAGCAGATTCTATTTTTAACATTGATACACATTTTTGCATCATTTAGGTTTTGATAATAGTGCTATGTAACTTCTATTCAAAACTTTTTTAAAAAAAAATAGCAGTTTTTTGTATTTGCTGATAGTAAATTGTTTAATCAAAATTAATGCAGAAGTTGCTAAGTATGAATTTCGGGCATGATTTATCAACTCCTTTCCTACAACTTTGTTTTTCTTTGATAAATCAAGGAAGGTTGAGGGGGAGGGACTAATCCAAAGGAAAAATTGGGCATAAATATCACATCATTTGAGCATCTTTCACTCCTTTCACTTTGGACGTTTCATATGAGCTTTCCCTTGCTGCCCAATTTTAGCACTGCTGATTCTATTATCTAATTAGGGTTTCTCAGTTCTGCATCAACAATCAATATTTGGCTTGCAATGCCAGCATTTTATCAAGCTTCTTATGCTATTAATCTCATGCATTTTTTCCCTGTAATGCTTAAATTCTAAGTGAATGTGCCCGAAGACTCGTCCTTAAACATTAAATATTCTGTGTGGTTATCCAAAGGGGCTAACTTAAGTCACCCCTCAATGTGACAGTTGCTTACAGAGAAAACTATGGTGACAAAATTAACTGTCAAAACATAGAAATCAGGCTTGGATTTGCCCTCTGAACAGAGCAAAACAAAGGGCTCCGGGTCATCCATGTAGCTTTCAAAATTATTTTCTCCAAGAAGGCCTTAAGTGCGTCTTTCAGGATAACGTCATCAGCCCAAGCTCTTGTCCAGCTTCGTTTCCCAGGAGCTGGAGACAAATGCATGGAGCTCTTTGACAAATGCATATCAACAATGGTTGGCTTTTTTCTTTTTAGGTCTTCTATTATTGTTTCCCTGATACTGAATTCCTTCTTTATCTTCTGTAGAGAGAGAGAAGGGCAAATTCCAAGAGGCCCTGTGATTGCTCAATGGACCCATCTTTGTCCATTCTGGAAAGAAGCTGGAGAAATCTGAATCTGATGGTGAACACGTTTCTTTTATGGGCTGTGCAAGCAAAGCACACGTTATGTGATGAGTGCTTTTCCTGGAAGTGGTGGGAAGGAAGCAGACCTGAGGTCACAGCAGTGCAGGAAGGTCAGGCTCACTCAAGACCAATTCTATTAAGTTCCCAAGATTCTTAATATAGAATCTTAATATTCCAACAAATAATGGACACCACAATTACAAACAGCAAAACATTGTTTATTAGTAATCACGACTGATGCATAGCTTTTGCAATGAAAAAAGTTGGGGGGGGGGCAGGGAATAGGAGATGACAGAAAGAGCCTTGGGCATGCTTTCAGGATACTAAAATGTGTTTATCACTATTTCCCTTGAACAGAGGGCAAAGTTCACAGTGTAAAATGATAACGCGGAGTCTTTCCCTAAAAAAACTACTCTTCCAGCATTATCATAAAACCAGCAACTGTTCAGCAACAGTTTCAAGTATTCAAGTAGGATTTGTGGTGGTTGTGGTTTTTTTGGGTTGTGTAAAATTCAACCCTTCCTCCAAACACAGGGTCCCACTAACACATGTGACCCAAAACAGACAAGTATTCTTTAATTATGGTTAATCATTCTAGCTGCAACTTCCTCTCAGAAGGAAACTAGTTTCTTACTACTATAGAAAATAGTCTTGGGAGCCACTTATTTCTTAGTGATACAGAAATAAGAATAAATTATACAAAGAGTAAAAAAAACCCAGGAGATGGTTTTCCACTGTTTTCAGATATAGGCAAGAAAGTGAACAGTCTTTTAGTTCATCACCGTTTGCATAGTCTCCTGCACTGTTAAGGGGGAAAATGCATGTTATGTTAGTGTGTAATTTCTGGCCCGTCTGAACAGCAACTCAAATTTGTTGACGACCTTTGCCATTAACTAGTAACCATGTGTTCACATGACCTGCCAAATTTTACACGTTGTCTGAACCAGTCACCAGTTCAAACCACTGCCTCAGTGCGTCACTGAGGGTTTCTGGGAGGGCATTCACATCTCTCAGAATGATGTAGAAAGGAAAGGGAAATTCCTCCATGTATGACCTGATTTCTGGCAATTCCCCTGGGCCTTTGAACACAGGTACTTTAATGTCCAAGATGGAATCCTGTGAATTAAAATGACAATATCAGATACAGGACTACACAAGTAGCATTATGCAGCTAGGATCAATGAAAAAAGTTGCCTCCCTCAGTCCTCATCTCTCACCAATCTCCTGAGTCAATTCATTCTGTTTTCACATAAGCGGATTGTAGCCTTTGCAGGCAATCCTAACAATAGTTACTGAAGACTAAAGCAGGAGGTCACTAAGGGAGAGAATATTAGTGCTGATTTCAGGGCTGTCACCATACACTACTTATAGCTTTTTTACTACTCCATGTGGTCTTTTATAGTATAGTCTCCATGCACAATTTGCTACCTGTGATTGGAAAGAAACGTAACACAGTAGGAATACTAAACGCCAGTATTGTGGCAGGCAGTGTCAAGATAAAGATGCCCGCAGAACTCTGTTCCTTGATTTGGAACCTGCAAAGTCAGGCTGAGAATAACCTGAGCTGGGCCTCCAATGGAAAGGGACTTGTCGCTTTCCTCACCAAGGTGTGAGGCAGAAGAAGCTGGATTTAAATATCAAAAAAACTATTTTGCAGGAAAGGTAGTCAGCAATTAACTATGGAAGTTTGTAAAGATTAGGCAAATTTTCTTGTCAGCAAAATGAATGTTGAAGGCAAGAACCAGAAATAAGTGCAGATGAAAGTAGATTTTTCCTTATAGTATGAAACCTCAGCTCCCAAATCTATGGTTGGCAGGAAGCTTGACTAGTTTAATATAGTTTTTCATATACAGGATGCCTCGGACCTATTTTAAACCCAACCAAGGCGATTTTTCCACCCAGTTAAAAGTAGTACAATTATCTGATGGTTCATTTACTCACCCGTGAATTAGGGTTGTCCAACACTACAAAAATGACAAAGATATTTGCATTCTGAACAGATTGAACAGCTGCCGTGACACGTTCTTTGCCTTCAAGAAAAAGACCTCTTCCATCTGACACTATTAGGAGTAGCTGAGCAGTTTCTATTGAGAAAGGCATGTTTTCAGTTTTAGCAAACAAAACTAGAAAAAGGGTACATATTCAGTCTTACTAACATTTTCTATTACTTTAACATACAAGCGGACATGAAAGCCAGCCCCAAGAACAAAGTTTTATGTATAAGAATAGTATAAAATATATCCCTGAATGGGATGTGAAAGCTTTGCTTCCCAAAAATGGGACACGAAATTTAAAGTTAGACAATCAATGCTTATGAATGTTCTAAAAGCAACAGGAAGAAACATCCCCACTGTCCAGTAGTAGTGCCAACAAAGAAGAAACAAGAATTAAAATATTAATCTGAGAAGAGCTCACAAAGCTAGCCCAATCATGTCTTGTCACAAGCAAGTCCTACCCAATAACAGGGCTTACTCCCCACATACGTTGGGCTAGGATTTCAGCCTTATTTACTAACAATTGCTGTTTGTGTATTCAGCATTCTGCCAAGAGAGCCATGCTCCTGATAAATCCAATGAAGAACTATTTCGACTACCATGCCTAACTTGTTTGTATACAAAAAAGGAGGGGGGAACTCACCTGGATTAATGTTTTGAGAGAACTGCTGTGCTGCAGCAAACATAGTTGTTGAGGATTCTAGGAACTGTAGAAAAGTGAGAGAATATATGTGCATCAGCTGTGAGCTAACAATTTCTTTTCTAAGACAATTGCTCTACAGAAATGAATGGGAATGCGAGAACTGCAGCCTAAGGTTGTGAACTCAAAATAGACTTAAAATTATACAGCAGCCACATTATTTCCTTGGCTGTTTTGAAGGGGCTGCAGTAAACATAAGACTGCACCATTCTTTTTTGTTACAAGCAATATACCAGGCTAGTGTAGAGACAAGACCATTTTCTTCTTGTAACATTCTAAGGACAAATTGGACAGGAAAGTAAAAGAACTAATCTAAGAACACCCTTAGCCTGGCACAATAGTTATTTAAACACAACATAGGAACTTTTAATGAAAAAAGGCAGCCCCACTCATCCAAGATGAGAGATACCTGAGCTATTTTAGTTTTCTTTTGTTCAAATTTGCACAGCTGGAGTATTCTCGTTCCCGACTGGTCATTGAATTGTTCGTGGAATGGGTGTAGCAGCTGAACAGCCTCTCCAAAACTGAAATAAAATGAAACATTTTAAAACACTGCACTGAGCAGGAGTAAAAAGATTTCTATGACGACAAGTCCGGCTTTAAAATAGCCTTACCTGCACACAGCAATTTGTCCCACTTCTAAGAGAGACAAAGCATTTCCAATCACTGCCAGGGATTCATAAGCAAGCTATAGAAAACAAATAAAAGTTTGAGTCTGTTGTATATCTAAGCTAAGAACACAGAATTCACCACAGAACAGTTAACAAACTGCAGAATTCTAAAACTGCTTCATGCATTTGTCATGGACCGAAAACGCACTGTGATATGTGATACTATCGGAGAAGCAAAGGAATTAGAAAATGGAATGATATACCCCTGCAATGCAATCTGCACTTGCTTGTAACTTTCCCCCTTAGGTGAAACTTTCCCCACTGCTAAACTCCCTGCTGCAGGGAAAGAAATGCATGCTCATCCATCACAGCCATATGATTACCCCCCTATGTCCCTGTCGCTATCCCTGACCTTGTTAAACAAGCATCTGGTGTTAAGTAAATCCCATGGTGGCAGACAGAGGGAAGCAAACAGTAGCAGCCATGCTGACAAGAGAGAAGGAACAGCAATGAAGTGGGGAAATGCCTTCTGTATAGTTAACTGCAAGTCTGATGCGTGAAAGATTAATGCTGAATTCATTCATATAAGACTTTTAAGTTGGCTTCTTCACCATTTTTGTTTTACCTGCTTAGAGTGGTTGTCTACCATACTGGCAGAGTCATCAAGGGCCAAGCAGATCTGGTACTGCCTTTTGCTGGGCTTGGTCCTCCGTAACCAAATTTTATCTTTTCGGAACTGGCTTGCAACATATGGAATTACTTTGCGCATGTTCAGCCTTTTCCCTGTTCGATAATCACCTCTGGTAGTTAAGAAGAAAAGGCACAATATTAACAGTAACACAGTTGCTGGGGGAGGAAAAAACAACTTGGGATATCCTTTTCAGAGAAAGTATTTTACATGAACTGGTAGATAATGAATAGCCAAAAATAAGACAGCTTTTTCGGGCATCAGTATTCATTACTTGCACACCTATGTAACTGTCCTGATATTTAGAGGAGCCAGGCCTATTTGCATATTGCTTCTTATTTTGCATAATTTATTTCGGTTTCACATGGGTGTGTCAAAGGCACCAAATTTCCCCTCTGAGATTTCAGCAGGCAATGCCTACAAAGGCTGGACATGTTTCCTTTCAGGGAAAAATAAGCTTCTCCAGAATCTTTAATATGGAACTTGCTACTAAACCTGGGTGGAAATCCACTTGTGTTGGGAGGAGAGCAGGAAGGTGATTTTCTGCCAATAATTCCTCCTCCACCCTCTGCAAAGCTGCTCTAGGAGGTTGAATGACTCCCCAGAGCAGCAGGAGAAGCAGCATGGGCAGCTGCAGGAGAAATTGGCAAAAATATGCTCCTTCCCTCTTTCCTCCAACACTGGAAAGCAGCCGTCCCTGTGAATGAAAAGAGCTCTTTTGTTCATGATACGGTTTGATCCGGAGAAGTGTCCAGATCAAACCATATCAGTGAGGGATGGTGGCCTGCCAGACATGGTTGGACTACAACTCCCATCAGCCTCAGGCAGCATGGCCAATGGTCAGGCATAATGGGAGTTGTAGTCCAACGACATTTGAACACTGGCTCCCCATCCCTACTACAAACTTTTCTTCATGCATACATGCAAACTACACACATGTACCTCTGATGAAGTGGACTTTTGTCCACAAAAAGCTTATACTATAATAAATGTGATACAACGGTCTTGTTTTTGCAACAGACGAATATGGCTACACCTCTGGAAATAGTGGCCTGTGTCAAATCAAAACCTACAGCGCTTTAACTTTCTACTTTTTACTATGTAAAATGAATGACTTAACAAACACATTTACACCACACATAATGCAACAGGCAGTCTAGAATCACTTTGATTTCTTGCCATTGACTCCAGCGGGAAGTGAATGATACATCCTATAGTAACAATATGCTAAAGCAGTTCTAGCTGGAAGATGGCTTGGGTGCCAAATCGCGATGTATGGGGCTCTGCTTTTATTTTTACAGTGACCCAACTTACTTCAGCTTGGCTGCCTGAGTTGGCTCCAGTATGAGTCTCAGCTGCTCACAGAGCTGCTGTGAAAGTGGTGCAGTGAGGAGGAGATATCTCTGCCACATCTCTGCTGCTGCCTTTTCCTGCAACATTAAGATAAAAAAACTCCATATAATTTTTGTTAGTAAAGTTAAAAGCCCAGAGAATTTTTATACATAAATCCCTTTCCCAAGTACAAAACCTAAATAATTCAGGATATATCAGTTGCAAATACTTTTATAGCAATGCTTCTTGCTAGAACTTTCGAGTATAGCTTTGTCTTAGCATCCTGTGGTACAGACTGATCAACTGCTAAGGGTCTTTATATGTATAATTGCCGTCCATGTATTGCAGAAGATTATCAGCATCTACAATTCTGCTCCTTGCTCTGTAGTGATTAAGCAGTACCAGAACCCAATATTTAACATGGCTTTGGAAATAATGTGTTAATATTTCATTTATATTCAATAAATACTTTCCAAAAGAATTATGCAAGTGTATATTGCTTGACTGAACGATTCACTAACCTCAGTAGCGTTTCCACTCTGCCAAACTTCCAGTTGCATCTCTAGTTCTCGTCTTAGCTCTTCAGGATCCTTAACAATGAACTTAAAATAACAAATTGGAATTTGAATCAAACAATATGGACAGGTATTTTAGAATGACATACTTGCTACATACATACATACATACATACATACATAGGTAAAGGGACCCCTGACCATTAGGTCCAGTCGTGACCGACTCTGGGGTTGCGGCACTCATCTTGCTTTACTGGCCGAGGGAGCCAACATACAGCTTCCAGGTCATGTGGCCAGCATGACTAAGCCGCTTCTGGCAAACCAGAGCAGCACACGGAAACACTGTTTACCTTCCTGCCGGAGCGGTACCTATTTATCTGCTTGCACTTTGACGTGCTTTAGAACTGCTAGGTTGGCAGGAGCAGGGACCGAGCAATGGGAGCTCACCCCGTCGCAGGGATTTGAACCGCCGACCTTCTGATCGGCAAGTCCTAGGCTCTGGTTTAACCCTCAGCGCCACACACGTCCCTACATACATACCTACCTCCAAAAGCAAACTTTTAAAAACCCCACCACATAACACATCCCTTATTTTTTTAGGAGAACTTTTAGTGTTCTGGACCACTGGATAGCAACAATTAAGGAGAAATTTTAAATTTACTTTTCTACTCATGGCAAAAATTTATGTGCATGCACCATATTAACTGTACTTATCTCCTCTCTGAACCACATGACCAAGCCCAAATCTGATTTATGTCCTTGTATGCTGGGGGTCTGGAGGAAAACAGAGATCCTCACATCCAGCTGTAAATATCTCAATGACTGGTATTTTCTAAATTTCCCCCATCCATCGAGGGAAATCTCCATGCAGATGCAAGTTTCTGCATGAATTTACTGAGGTGGCTCAGATTGTGCACATGTAAAGCTACCAGAGCTGAATCTCTGCAGAGAGCATGTTGCCCCCAAACTCAAGGATTTCCAGCCCTCCAAATAAGTAATCCGTGTTGTCAAAGCTGAGAGTGTTGACTCGATTATAGACAGTATAGGAAGCTCACTTACACATGCATTTTGAGGCCACAAGATCTGAGTTTCAACTTGTCATTTAATAAAAGCCATCTACTTTGATGTAGGGGGAAACCTGCTTAAGTAATGTAGATCAGATGTATACCTTCCCTTCTCTAGTATCTCACAGTCATGTGATCTTCCTATCCCAGTCTCTACCATATGTATATGGAGATCCTTCCTCAGTGGAACCTAAATATTGATTCAGAGCAAGAAACTAATTTGGCGATAGACTAAAATTACAAAAGCAGTGTATCCTGGAGAGATTCACATCAATCAACACATCCTATTTATTTAATAGCACAATTGGTAGTTTACCTGGATGGAGGTATCCCTCAAGAACTGATGGGCAGTATGTATGGTAGAGTTTTTGTCTCTGTCTGGCTTTACTTCCGGAGGCGATTTTTCTGTTCCACGCTCTTCGTCTTCTTCAGAATTGAGGGCTTGGCTGTCCAACTCGACCTCCTCAGGTCCTATCGTTGAATAAATGACATGCTTGCTTCACACATTTTCAGGGTCATTAGCAAGCACACTACTAACCTCCGGGTATAGGGCGGTATATAAATTCAATAAATAATAGTAACTCTTTTCCGGTACTGGCCCTTCACTTGGTTACAGTGGTGTGAGGGGAAGAAAAGAGGCTGCGCTTGCTGGCTCTGCCACTCCTGGGAGTAACATCTGAAGTGGAGAGCCTGCCGCAGATGCATAAACTCCCCATGCATGGTAACAGGATTAAAATCATATATGAATGAATGAATGAATAAGTTTATTACGGTCATAGACCAGAAGAAAAGAAAAAAGCATAAAAACAACAGTAGTTTACGAGGGAATGATGGTGTCAATTAAAAGTTGTAAAATTATACATAAAAACAATACACATATGCACACACACCCACACACACGCACATATATACTCATATATGCGCTACAATATATGTGTAGACTTTAAAAAAGGGGGGGGGCTTGTCCAAGGGTCAGATCTTTTACTTTTTTACAACTAATGCCCTCCGCTTGATCGCGGCCGCAGAAAACTTGGCCACTTTCAGTGTTACTTCTGGGTTTTTATCTCCTAGTAGGATTTTCAGCCGCTGAGATTCAGATCGACCTGGGAATTTCTGAACGATAGGGGAGATAAACAGTGACCTGATATCCCCGTAGAGGTCGCAGTGTAACAACACATGTGAAGCCGTTTCCGCCTCCTTCAGACCACATGGGCAAACTCGTTCGGCATAGGGTGTGCCCTCGTATCTGCCCTTTAGTAAGGCAGATGGCAGTACATCAAATCTGGTAAGGGTAAACGCCCGCCTATATTTTGCGATTTGTAGATCCAGCAGATATGGGGTTAGATTAAACCCTTTTCCATAATCTTGGATAGCTGGATATTTATCTATCTTGCTCATATGGTCCTGAAGCTCTATATCTCCTATTCGCTGGCTCACCATCATTGCATAAACTCCCCATGCATGGTAACAGGATTAAAATCATATATGGCACAAGCAGGCTCCTTGTAGGGGACCTTGGCTCCCCACAACATGTAAGCAGTAGGGGCAGGTGGGTGTGTCAGAGCCAGGGAGCAAATAGTATGCCCCAAAGGCACTACAGGACTGTTTTCAATTGAAATGAAGAAATTATTCCCGAAGAATAAAATTCTTTTAAAGATAATGAGCTGGCAATTTACCAGATTTAGCAGCACTAGGTGCCTTTAATTCTGGATTCAGTTTCTCCGCCTCTACCGTTCTAAGATCCTCATCTTTCTGAGCTTCTGTTTCCATAGCCACATCTTCAGAAACTGGTTCTTCATTGTCTTCAGTGACAGGCATGGTTGTTTTCTGTTGTTCTTCACTAGCTACATCTGGTGGAAACAAAGCCAAAATCAAACCAAAATCTTGCAACTCTGTGCTGTTCTCCCATATCACCAAACTAACAGTCATCAATATCTATAAAGTTTTAACTTGACACCCGAAGCACTTGAAAGGGGGGGGGGGGCAACAACAATTCAGAGAGTGAGATAAATATTGTAATTTCCATAGCGTTTGAGAATGTTCAAAGTACTTCACCTGCATTATCTGTCACTCTTTAAAACCTTCAGGTAGGGTCAATGTCACCATTCCCAAATCGCTAATGGGGAGAAGGGAGTGATGGGGGAGAGAGAATTGTGCCTAAAGCCTATTAGTGAGGTCATAAGCAAAGGTAAACTTTAAACTGAGGATTTCCCCATTCATAGCTCTGCCTCCTACCCACCTTGCTATGACCTAGCACCTAGGTGAATGAGATGAGATGAATGAAGAATTTATGGGAACCACAATCTCCTGTAGTCTAGGCTAGAAAGCTAGAAAATACCTTCGTAGGGATTTGTTTTTAAAGCTTCAACTGATTTAATGTGGAGAAATAAAACATGGCTGCCTATTAAGTTTAAAAATGAAGCCACGCAAAACGAACTATGAGAGAGAAGCAAACGCAAGTTCCTTGAAAAATTCCTTATCTAAATCCTTTCCCCAGCGTTAAGCTATGCAAACCAAATCTAACATGTTTCATTGCTTTTACTTCAATAAAGAATGCGTGCTCATTTTCCTGTAAGCGGAGGTCTAGTGGTAAAAAGGATTTAAAATTGTCTGTCCCTCTGACATCACTGTGCGAATGCTGGCATACCATAGGTCTGTGCATCGTAGGCTTCGCTGCCTTGCTTAATGTGCTCAAAGGCATCAGCTTCTCCCATGTTTCGTTCTGGCTGAACCTGCTCCTGTTCTGCTTCGCTGCTGGATTCAACAGTTTTCAGCCGCTTGTGAACATGTTGACTGTGATCCCCCGTTGAGCGCTCATTGTTGGCTTGGCCAGGCTTTCTCTTAAAACTCTGAAAAATGAGCAAGTACAGCAATGAAATTTCAATGAGGTTCGGAAAAACCAAAGTCAAGACTCAGAAGCTCGGTAACTTTTCACACTGCCCACTAGAACAAACCTGCAGTATCAAACCAAAATCCTATCTAGGTAAGCATTTTGTTTTCACAGCAGACAGCCAGGTGCCTGTTCAAAGCCCACAAGCAAAACATGAGTGCATTAGCAGCCTCTGATACTGGGGGAAATAATATATATAATATAATATATCTTTTTTAAAAAATGTGGGAAAATTTGCATTTAAATATGAATTTCTAAATGTACTCTCTCCAAAGATGTATTTTAAAAAGCAACTGGGAACTGCTTAAGAGCATTTGGGATGTACTACAGCTGCTGAGTAATTTCTGATCCAGGCATTAGTCCAGGAGGTGCAGAAAAGGTCATATAAAAAAGCTAGCTCACAATTTCTTTAATCTATGAAAGAATAAAAGACCTGTGTATTTTTCCTGCTCTGCTTCCGACTAGCCAGTCGTGCCATTAACTCAGATTCGTGTCCTTCTGACTGATCTGCATCAGCAGCTCCAGTTCCATGTTCCTGAAGAAAGACAGACAAACCACCAAAGTTAAGTCTTCTGCTAAAACGTAGAACACACAATTCCGCGCTCATCTGAGAATAATGCAGTGTCTTCAGAACACAGAAGCATACCCGACTGCACTTCTAAGAAGAAGCCTGTGAGTAAATTCTGATACTGCAGAAAACCCCAAGGCTAGTTAGTGAAACACGGTCAATATGCTTCGACCACAGGGGTCAGCAGCAGGTAACAGAAGGGAGGAGAGGCTATTTCTGCCCATTTCCTTCTCCCCACCGCACATGCCTTGCAGTTCCCCCCAAATATTAGTGCTGTAGATTCAGGGGACCTTCCAGGACAGTGTGGGAGTTGATATAGGGGGTAGTAGCTCTGTTCCTGGGTGAGGAACCACTGGAGGTAGGTGTACTATATGAAGTTTAGTTGAAGGACTCTGGCCTGAGTGGCAGGAAGAGTCAATGCACTCTTGGACACCTCTTGCACACCAGGGCCTGGGAAGGTAGCGTGGCAGATGCAAAGGGAAGGGTGAATCAACAAATGCTGTCTGCCTGCTTGCACTTAGGGTCACAGACTGCTCAGTGTGTATGGCCATCACATATATTGTTCTCCTTTAGTATGAGACTGCCCCAATGGGACCTGCGATTTGTGCACACGATTAACAACTGAGGGAATCGAGCAGCAGAAAACAGTGGCTGCCGGCCCTGCGTGTTGTAGTCATATATATGAGCATCTCTTACATCCATTTAAGCATACAGAATTAGCTTCTGGCTTAAGCAGTCCAGCTACTGAGATTTATTGGGGGCGGGGAGAGAGCAGGGAGACAGTCGTGTGCCTCAAAAGCCTTGTATTTACCCAGAGAGGAAAAATCAGCAGCAGTGAGACAAGCCTGAAAGTTAAGTGCTCTAGAAGCTTCCCCCCCTCCAAAGTATGTTCCGCATAATACAAAAGGTACTGTGGGATTTTCCCTGCTTCACCTCTTTCGCCTGGTCCTTTTCAGAAGCAGTTCCAGCCAGCTCCACAGCCGTGTCGCTCTGCAGGTTCTCCTCTCCTGCCTGCCCGTAAGTTTCATGTTCCATTCTCTCAACAGCATCAGGCAGCTCCTCGTCCTTGTCAGGGTTATTGATATCCTCCTCTTCCTAAAGCAATTCAGATGAAGACATCAGTAAGAGCATTCGACAGGTGTGATGGGAGGGAGGGCCAGAAATGGTTTTGTACTACAGGAGATCTATTTGCTGTCCAAGAAAACCACAGCGCTACCACTACCATTTACTGGAATTTTAGCCTTAAAACTGTATACTATCTCTACATACACTAAGGTGCTGAGACTAAGATGTGTTTTTCACATGCCTCCATGCAGGGGAACTCAAGGAGGCCATTTACTATTTTTTATTAATAAAAGAATAAGCATAACCTGAGGATTAAGGCCTTGGTCATGGATGCCCTTTTCTCCCTCTTTCTCAGGAGATTCACTCAGGTCTTCTGTTGGCTCCTCTGCTTCTTCCTCCATATTTGCATCAGGATGCCCTGTGCTTTCCTCATCCTTTGTTTCTTCTTCCTCCATTTTATCTTCTCCTTCACCTTTCTCTTCAGAGGACTCTTTCTCAGCTTGCTCAGGATCCTGGCCATCCTCTCCTGTCTCTTCAGAATCCTTAATTTCTTTTTCGTCTACATCCATTGTCTTCTCCTCAATCTCAAAAGGATTTTCTCCTAATGCAACGCAAAAGACACACCTTTCAGAAGGAAGGCAGAACTCAGTTTTTTCTCTTACCAACTCCTGGGCAGGTAGGAACAGAGAGGAAGATTTACTAAGTTTCCTAGATAATCCTTAAAAATGAAAAGGTAAGGTACATTTAACTTGAAACCTTCCCTTGGTACAAGCATAGATTGTCAATATGTCAACGTGCTGCAGTAATGGAAGTGCTGATATTATGTATTTCCAATGCCCAACTCTCTATATGGTATCAATCACGCAAACAATACACTACTTACTTGAAATAGGCGAAGCATTTGTTATATACACATATCAACATTTGTGGTACTGAACACCCTAAAATATGAAGAACACATACAAACACAGAGAAAAATGGCAGATATGCCCCATGAAACCAGAATTAGCCCACTGCTCCTTGGTCTATGCCCCTGATGTGCATCTTACCACATTGTACAGTGTTTCAGTCCTGCAAATACAGGTGTGAGCTGGACCTAGGGGCCACTAAACAATATCACGAGAATCTCTCTTTCAAACTGTGTGCCCCTAATCGGAATAGGAGAGATCAGAAGATGACAGGTACTTGAGACTAGAGAGCTACGGAAACCAACACTGATATAAATGGCCCAGGCACCTCAGGAGGTGGGACAAAACTGGTAAGACTCTTCCTAACTTTCGAGGACAATCAGCCTACTCCAAACCTGTGTGGAAAAGGCAACAGCCTCCCTACTACATGGAACTGGCTGAATTCCTTCCTCAATGCAAACACAACCAGATGCAGCAATTAATTCACAAACTTCCAATGGTTATAAGCACAAATGATCAAAATTATGACATCAATCCTTATTTCCCCCAAACAACCGGGACGACCCTTGTCTGGAATCAGATTAAGGCTCTGTACCTCCACCCAGTCCCCAGTTATAGCTAGGCACTCAAGAGGCACCACAACTACATAATATTTTCTCTTCTTTATATCTGCTGATAAAGGAACACCTTGTGAGCCATACCTCCTTCTTCTTCCTTGTCCTCGTCATCTTTCTCTCCGTTCTCTAGGTTCAGGTCCTGAGGAAGATCCAATGCCTCAGCTTCAGGCTGTTTCTCTTGAGTCCCATGATAAGGGTCTACCTCGTTCTCATCATATTCACGCTGTTAAACAGAAAGAAGTGACACATCATACAAGGAATGGAGGCAGGAAGTTGGGGGGGGGGGCAGGGGGGGAATCTGTTGAGAGCCACAGTAAAGTAACTCTTGAAGTTATCTTTAGATGAAGCCCCAACAGAAAGGATGCCAAACTTCATTAAAGAGGCCTAGTTTCCTAGAATAATATTATTTATTTATACCCCACCCTCCCCAGCCAAAACCGGGCTCAGAGTGGCTAACATCAAATGTTAACATTAACATAAAATCAGGCAATCAATTAAAATACATCCTAAAATCAGATCAGGGTCAGAATAAAATCCAATCAGGTGGTAACCTGCAGATTAGGTTTAGGGACCTTAAATACGCACCAGTTAATTAATCAATTAATAATTAATAATAATTTATTATTTATACCCCACCCATCTAGCTGGGTTTCCCCAGCCACTCTGAGCGGCTTCCAACAAAAGATTAAAAATACATTAAAACATCAGTCATTAAAAACTTCCCTAAACAGAGTTTAGCAATACATAAAAACCCTTTGGAAACGCATGTTGCTCAAGTTCAGTTAAAATAAACGGTAGTTATATAAACGTAGCTTTCTGCAGCAAACTTGCTCTCATTACCTCATCTATTTGCTCATGGACTTTCTCTTTCGGTTCACCACCATCTGGTTGATTCTCTTCTTCTTCGTCTTTGGGAGATTTCTTATCATTTTTGTTGTCAACGTCCGTGTTGTCATCTTTTGCCACAAGTTCTGAATCGCCCTAAGTTGTTCAAGGAAAACAGCCATGGAACCATTTCATTGTACATCCTGCTACCATTGGTGTATATACAATTCTGTTGGGTCTGTTACAGTCAAGCCACAGGGAACATTCAACATGTTTTGAGACAAATGGCTATGTATCAAAACACTCTACTTATTACACTAAAGGCGGCGGCACACTAACAGCTTTTTGTGTGTGTAAGCCCAGGGCATTTCCCATAGCAAACATGCAAAGGGTGGATGATAAACACATGACTGTGTACATTTGCCTGGAAGCTTAATCATAGCAGGGTTCTCAGACAGGTGCACGCAGCTGTTTAAATTACCTGCATAACGTTATGCGTGTATAACCTTGTGCGTTTTCTCTAAGTCAGGGATAGTCAATGTGGGGCCCTCCAGATATAGCTGGGCTGCAACTTCCATCATTCCTGACCACTGGCTACATTGGTTGGGGCTGATGGGAGTTCCGAGTCCAATGACATCTGAAGGGCAACATCTTAGCTACCAGTCTGCTTGAGGAAACATGGTTGCACATTTTGGATCCCAAAATATATTCGACAACAGTTGTTTTACAGGAACTGTGTATTATGAAGATTGAGTAGGCGTTTTATCTGTTCCTTGTCACTCTATGGATGGATATCCGATTAAAAACCAACAACCCCTAAGGTCGCTATTTCCTTTCATAGGAAAGCAGATGCCTAAAACTAGGGATGCAACATAAAAGGCTCTGGATTTGGTAGCCCCTGTTGATATTTACACCTTGAGGAGTGGATGATTTTGAAGCACTGCCTCCTCAGCCACTCTCTGTGGGTGGCAAGTTCCATATGGCGAGAGGCATCTTCAAAAAAAGGTAGACAGCAGGCTAGTTTACTCATTGCTGATTTTATGAAATCCAAGCAAGGCTTCTCAATAATCCCATTCTAAAAAGGGAGTCTCACAAAAAATTGAGACACTAATCTCTGTATTGTATTTCATATACTGTACCATGCAATTAAAAAGTTGTACAATACTTCCTCCTTGGAGCACACTTTTATTTATGTTTTCACCTCATCCATTCCTGGTCCAGTTTCTGTTATATTATCATCCTCATTATCACTCTCATCATCTTCCTCATCATCGTTGTCATCTCCCCAAAGCCTCTCATCCAATTTGTCAGCTTCAGCATCTCCGAGATTTCCCATCTGTTTGTCTAACTCTTCGTCAGATTTGTCGTCTTCTTCTGTATAAGGCAACACAGCTCGTTTTGCATCATCCTCTTTATATAAGGTACTAGAACTCAGTGCATAAGGGACACACGGCCTTTCACAAACTTTCAAGATGAGCACCACAAGCATGGTGACACCACAGGTTAGCAATGCGCACGTTCTGCTGGCAGCGACTGGACTAGGGTGACAGCCTAAAACCATTCAGCCACTCTGCATCAAACAGAGGACACCTACATGAGTACAGTAAGCCTGCAACTTATGTGCATTTAACTTGCTCACATTCAGCTTCATTCACCTGGCAATAATTATTATTTTTAAGTAAAAAGTGGGCGGAAAGGGGGTGGGTATCCAGGAAAAGAGACTCTGGCAATCCCACCCGCCATTGAACCCAATGTGTTTTGACTATATGTGATTTTGGGTTTAGATGCAATCCCCAGAATGTAACCCCTGCGTAAGTTGAGGGCTTACTGTACAAGAAGTGTCTCTCCTGAAATTGTTTCAACACACTTGGCGAAACAAGGGAAAAGTTTATAAGAAATAAGAATTATGAACATTTGAACAGAATGTATATTCTTGTATATTCTTATTCAGATTTCTCCAAGGGTCTGTCACAGTTTGAAATTAACAGCAATGTCATGAAAAGTTTTTGGTAAGATTCCCCCATTGCTCGCCCAATTGTTCTATCCCACTTAGAATAACACACTACACACAAATATGATATAGTTGGACTTCTGCTGCATTTAGAAATGTTACAATTAAGGGTTTTCCTAATTTAAAAGTTATAGATGCTTCCCGCTCCAATTATAGTCATTAATCAAGAAGAGCTCCTAACCATACAAGCCACACAAGGATTAATTTAACGAGAGAGCAGCAGCATTACCATTTTCACAAATACTGAACTCTGCCAGATTTTGCCACAGAAGGACATCAAGCTGTTGGAATCACACTTAACGTTAATTTTGAGCAAGTACTTCCATTGCATGCCAATGTTTGCACAAAAAGCCTGCAAAGAAAATGTTTAGCGTTCCCACCTGTATTGGCATATAACAGGACAGACAAGCGAAACCTACAATTGTCAAAGTACAAGCCACATACCTTGGTTTTCTTGCTCCCCGTCATAGGTTTTGCCTTCAAAATCATCTGACATTTCAATTGCATTGTCCTCTCCTTCAATACCTGGTTTGGATTCTGGGTCTTCATCCTCCTTTTCTTGACCCTTCTGGTAAGTATCTTCTACCTGGGATATTTAACCAAAGATTATTCCAGCTTTTAATGAAGCATTAGTTTCATCCCCACCATTATCTCAGCAACACAATTTTATTACTGAATAAAATCTAACTGCTCAACCCCAGCAGGAGAACAGAACTGCTTTAAGAATCCAAGGCATTTTTCTTCTTCTTTAGGAGTAAGCAGCAGATAGCAGCCGGGGGGGGGGGGGGGGACAATGAAAGTTACTATGAAACCTATTAAACTATATGAAAATAACAGCAGAGTCCAACCCCCAAGGTCCGTTGGGATGATAAATTCTGAATTCGGAGGAACTTGGGGCTTTCTTAGCTAACTTCCAGCTAATCTGTAACAATGTCAGTGCAATTCCCTAACCCCTACTCAGCCAGCCTAAATCCTGAAAAGGGACATTCCAGGGGAGTGGTGGGACAGGACAAGGAGACTTATAGCTATTCCAAAGTCTTTTCAGCTAAGTCATGTGACCTAGGGCTTAATCCTCAAAACTCAAGCCCATAATTGCCTGCCAACACAGCCAACAGTAGCCCCTCCCAACCACTCCTGAACAGGGTGTGGAATGGGTTAACTTGCACTGGTGAAATTTACATGGGCTTCCTATCATTAAGAACGTGCTTTAACTTATTTATGAACATATTCATGGCTACTCTGGAGCCGCTGCCTCAAATCCCACTTGGCACGTACCTGATCTTCGCTTTCTATCTTGTCACTCACATCCTTTTTGCCTTCCCCTTCTCCAATGCCACCTCCTTCGTAATCATGGAATTCTGTTCCTCCTTCTCCTCCTGCATCTTCCATTAGCTCTTTTGGTAAACAAAACCCCTAATAACAATAATAATAACAACAACAATAATAAGTTGAAACATTTTGGACAGATTTTAGCACTCATCAAAACAATTAAGCTTCCAAAGGACAGATTATACACAGACTTGTATCTATCTATCATCTATCTATCTATCTATCTATCTATCTATCTATCTACATGCACACAAATAAAGTACTATGGAGCCAAAGATAAAGAGCTCATTCAACACACTGACGAACATCTTGCTTTCACTGTGGCTTTCTTTAAACAAGCTTTATTCACAACTCCAGATATCTCAGAATTCGATCCCCTTTCCCAAATCCACTGAGAGGGTAAACTAGAATTTCTTACCTTCCGGGCCAGTTCTGTAAATATGTTAGCTAGAACAGAGAGCAATTTCCCAGTGCTCCTATGTGTAGCCAAGGTAACAGTGAGGTAGAAAAGGATGATATTGGAATATTTGTAAAGTATTGGCATTAGACGCACCAGTAAGTGGCAGGATTGATTGAAAAGCTGTGGACACAAAATAAATCCAATGTTCATTAAAAATATAGGGGCTTCCCCGCCCCCACCAAGACAAAACAAGAAGTTTCTAAGTGACCTTACAATTTCCCTCTGCTATTTTGCTTTTTACAGAAAGTCTAGAAATTCACGTTCAAAGCCTCCTCCAGCTGGACCAAGCCTCAATGAATAGCAAGGACATTTTGACAGATGAATTTTACCTTGCACTTGTATTCAGTGTAATCCTCGCCATAGGATTTTAGTCGCTCCAGGAGTTCTGAAATAACCGAAATGATTTTCTGCACGTGCAGAGAATTCACATCTGCACAGATGTCTTCATCCAAGAGTTTAGTTAAATGCCCTGCCTTGAGCCTGTCAACCAACGATTCTTCCCCTTGAGTAAGAAAAGGGAAAAGGGAAAAGACTGAAGACTCAATTCATCCTTAATCAGAAAAGGTTTGGGTAAACATTTTTACCCAGTGAAAATGTTGCCTTTGTATAGTAGGCTGGTTTCTACACACACTTCCATCTTTCAACCAGGCAACAAAAAGGCCTTATCAGAGTTCAAGGACATATTCAAGCCAGGCAAAGGCTGGTGAGGGCCCGGGGAGAGGGTGTGTGGCTGGGAAGGGGTTGTGGTGTGGGCTAAACAGAGAGGCCTGGAGGTGCACATTTGATCCCCATGCCTAAGGTTCCCCACTCCTGCCCTAGAGCACCACGGCATGTTGCAGGATCCAGGAGGAACCAGATGCCCAAGAGAACTGTACTGATTGCCCTTCACAGACAAGGGGCCTTGGCACTATTGCCAGTTCTCTCCACCCTCCAGTGTGGTGTAGTGGCTAGAGTTACTGGGTGACCATGGGTTTGCCACAGTCTTTCAGCCCAACCTACCTCACAAGGCTGATGTGAGGATAATAACGAGAAGGAGGAGAACCATGTGTGCCACCTTGAGCTCCATGGAGCAAAGGTGGGATATAAATGCAATAAATAACAGATTAATAAAATATATCAGAGCATTCAAGTATCCTCTGAATTCCACAAGTCTCTTGCGGGGGGGGGGGGGTGCATTCAGGAAGCAGCGGCTACAGCAAGTACAAATTTCACAATTTCACTGTGGCAATCATATTTAGAACATCCACCTCTGCCCCTGAAACAAAGACCTAATTTGCCAGGATATATGTTGTGTTCAGTTACACACACACACACACACACACACACACAGAGAGAGAGAGAGAGAGAGAGTATAAAGTATAAAGAGTGCTTCAGAGAAAAGGACAAAAGTTAAGACTCACCATCGTCCTTCTGTGAGGTGTCGTCTTCTTTTACCTTTTTCCTTTCTACCAAACACTGAATTGCACCCAGGATAGCTTGGATTGCAAGCTCTACTTGTTCTGAGTAGAGTTCGACAAATCCATCATCTGACTTTTGGTTCCCTTTGGAAATACAGTAGAAATGTTAGTGGGGAAAACATCAGATTTCGAAAGCAGCAACCACTTTGATTGAGGGTTTTGTTTTGTTTTTGCAATCAAGTGGTGCATAATAAATTTTATGAAATAAATAAATTATACGACACAAACAAATTGCAGTTCTAAGCCACAATAACAAATTCAACTTTAACAAGAAAGACATAATGCTCAAAAACCTGAAATAAGACTAACTATTAAGATTTGATATGATGGTTGGGCTTTATAAAACTAGTGTCTCCCCATTGTTAAAACCTGGAGAATTCACAGTTCCCTGCCTAATTTAAAATTTGACATACTCCATTACTCCAAGAGGTATATATGCTTTGCCTCAGTTATCTCACAGAACAAAAGTCTGACATCTGCCTTGCAAGTGGAAGATAGTGCAAATAATATTGCCTCTTAGCCTCTCACCAGCCCTTGGCCCAGAAATGAGACTGAATTTTCAGGCAGTGCTGCTGCTAGGATTTTCCCCAAATCAAGTCAGGTCAAATCAATGAATCCTTAATCCCCTTGCAATGTTGCCACTGCTATACTTATTCCAGCTCATTTCATAATGCATTAACAAGACTCGGCTAAAGACATCAGTGGCATGAAAACAAATGTCCAACTTTTAATGAGAACAAGCTTTGTAGCATCAGATACTAGGAACAGAGGTCCCAGGAAGTATCCAACAACAACTAGCAAGAAATAAACAAAACGCCAACTCCCACCAAAGTACAGCCACTAGGATTTTGACATGCTACATTAAACAAAACGTTGAACATTATTGTGAATGCTTCAATACTCTCTGCACACTTACATAGGACTGCCTCTTTGAACTCTGCAAGTTTTGGTTCTCAGTAAGCATGCTTAGGATCCTAACAAAATTGTGATCTAATTTTACTGCTCTTAGTCACAGATGCAAATATCCAAAGGTGATAACAGAATAATACTTAAATCTACTGCTTTACTGGTTGAAAGATTAAAAAGGAACATGTATTTACCATTGCAGTGTGAAATTGAACTGAAGAGCTGTGTCTTCCAAATGGCAAAGTCATCCACACTTCTATTAATTTCTCCTTGGATGTACACAAGACTTCTAATTAACGCCATCCGTGTTGAAACTTGATTGGCTTCCATCTCAGGTAGGACAAAGAAAGACTCTATATCTTGCAGTTGGGTTGAAACCTTCAGCAAACATTCTATTCCTGAAGAGCACACTTCAAAGCTTTTCCTGTAAGACAAAAGCAATCACAGCTCACTTTAACGAGCCACCTTTTAGCCTGCACATTTGCTTTTGAGAAAGAGTGGGTCTGGGGTTAACACAAAACATCGCTTCTGTTGGACGTACTGGTAATCAGAAAAACAAGCTAAGACTCAATTGTGATACTAAAAACATAACATCTATGGTTTTACCAGAAGGTTTAGAAGTTGTCTTACATGAATGGAAAAGGATATTCAGCTTGCATAAGGTAGCCCTGCAGATTTCCTTCAGTTTCTTTAGCCTGTACCCCCACCTTTAAAAAATGTTCTATGATACAAAGAGGCACTACACTGTTTGAACCATGCACTTTACCGGAAGTTGCAGATTTAATCTACTGTACAGTGTTTACAATATAATAAGCTTTGTTATTTTTTGATTCTGTACAAGTCTTACGCAAGTTGGAGGATGGATGGCAGCTAACAGATTGAGGTTGAATCCTGACAAGACAGAAGTACTGTTTTTGGAGAAAGGAGGTGGGCAGGTGTGGAGAACTCCCTGGTCCTGAATGGGGTAACTGTGCCCCTGAAGGACCAGGTGCGCAGCCTGGGAGTCATTCTGGACTCACAGCTGCCCATGGAGGCGCAGGTCAATTCTGTGTCCAGGGCAGCTGTTTACCAGCTCCATCTGGTACGCAGGCAGAGATGGTACCTGCCCGCGGACTGTCTCGCCAGAGTGGTGCATGCTCTAGTTATCTCTCGCTTGGACTACTGCAATGAGCTCTATGTGGGGCTACCTTTGAAGATAATCCGGAAAATACAACTAATCCAGAATGCGGCAGCTTGACTGGTGACCAGGAGCAGCCGCTGAGACCACATAACACTGGTCTTGAAAGACCTACATTGGCTCCCAGTACGTTTCCGAGTACAATTCAAAGTGTTGGTGCTGACCTTTAAAGCCCTGAACAGCCTTGGTCCAGTATACCTGATGGAGCGTCTCCATCCCCATCGTTCTGCCTGGACACTGAGGTCCAGCACCGAGGGCCTTCTGGCGGTTTCCTCGCTGCGAGAAGCCAAGTTACATGGAACCAGACAGAGGGCCTTCTCGGTAGTGGCACCCACCCTGTGGAATGCCCTCCCACCAGATGTCAAAGAGAAAAACAACTAAAAGACTTTTAGAAGACATCGGAAGGCAGCCCTGTTTAGGGAAGCTTTTAATGTTTAATAGACTATTGTATTTTTATATTTTGTTGGAAGCTGCCCAGACTGGTTGGGGTATAAATAATAAATTATTATTATTATTATTATTATTATTATTATTATTATTAGTGTTACCTATTGAGCATTTCAGTTAATTCAAATTATATTAAAATACAAATGGAGTTTATTGGATTGTTGCTTTTATTTTGAGGTTTTATATTTTGATTTTATTCTGTGAACCGCCCTGAAACCTCTGGGTATATAAATAATAATAATAATAATAATAATAATAATAATAATAATAATAAGATAACCACTAGAACAAATACAGAAATAAGACATAAACATTAAGATGGTAGATGAGAAGAGTCCCTAACCGGCCTAACAGTTGTCTGGGTTTCCAAGAATTATTTAGTCCAATGAAGTTTATTATTTGTTTAGGAATACCAGTTTATAGACACACACCTCTCTGAAAATTACTAGAATTTCTCAACTCACAGTGGCCTAGTTCATATAGAATGCTGAAGCACAGTTAATGTTTTTGATTATGTCCTCTGAAATGTGTATCACCCAGTCAAAGAGTGCTAAGCTTCCTCTGTGCACTTCCTCCAAAAGTGAAGGCATAACTCTCCCCCAAGGCACTTAAGCTTAGATACAGCATCTGTCTTGATATTTGGCAGTGTAGAGGACTGTTTAGTGCCTCCATGGTTGGGCCACCAACTTCTGCAGCACCAATCATTTATTTGGGATATAGTGGGGGCTGACTGCAGGCCCCATTTTGAACAATGCTGTCAATAAATTCACAGTCCTACAGATTAGGGTGAATGAAGGCTGCAGGAGTGAAACTGTTTTCTCCCCTTAGTACTTTACTTACCAGGAATGGAAGAGTGTCTCACAAGACAGTTGTCTAATTCTGTCCACATCCAATTTTACTGCCTTAACCTCCAGCAGCATCTCTTTCACGTCTGAAATCAGCTTCTGAAACAACGGGTCGTGCTTTCGCATCTTGCATCCGGCGGGCAGCTGATCTGCAGCTATGGGAGTGGAATATTGTAGCTCTGGGGGGTTAAAACCAGGCATGGACTTCAGAACACAAGGGGAATTCAGTTCAGTTGCTTCAGTCTCTGCCCTGGAAGCATTCAAGGACTGGCCTTTTGGACAGCACTCCATAAACCAGGACAGCTGCTCCAGGACCACCACACACTGCATTGAAAGGTATTGCAGTCTATCGGTCCACTGTTGAACACCGTCTTGAGGAGGAAACGCCACTTCATATTCACAGGCAGGGTTTAACCGGGCATCAATCTCCTGCACGCAGCTCAGAAGGTTCCTGTAGGAGATTCACAAGGTTAAGATCTGCTTATAATAATACTATTGGTACACCTCAGTCAGTATATAGTGGATCACAGCAATTTCCAAACGCTGCAGCTTTTACGGAAAGTTTATTTATTTATCTGGCAATGCCTCTTCCTTGTATGAACAGAGGATAGAGAAGGTGTGTAGAAATGTACTGAGGGTTTACGTTTTGCACTATTATTGACGTATACAGTCTGCCTCTCTCTTTTTTTGAGCCAGAATGCTTTCCTTTCTCAAATGAGCTAAAGAAGTACGCAGAAAACCAAAGTCCAAATACCTCAGGATAATCCACTGCTCAGTCAAGGCGGTGAGGGAGCTCCTCTGCTTGACAAGCATCTTCATAAGGTGTGCTGTGAATCCTTTGCATCGCTCAACGGTGCCCAGTCCAATTTCCTGCAGTGTGACAAGGTAGCACTTTTCACTCCTGTGTAATGGTTGCCATAATAATGTGCCCCCCCCCACTGCTTCTAGGCAAATGCATGGAACTCTACCTACGCGATAATGAAAGATGCATGGAATGCGCACAAACTACTGTGCAGCCCACTCTAACATTATGCTTGTTCACTCAAAACTAACTTCCGCTATATTCAAAGGTGCTTATGCCCAGGTAAATGTGCACTGGATTACAGCCTTTGGACAATTTTCAGGCAAGTAACATACCCAGAAAACCAGATTTGAAAGCCTATGCATAAAAAGATTAAAACAGCACAAACTGGCTTTGAAAACAATTTCCTATCGTAGCAACTTTAATGACAGTTTTAAGAGATGTGGATGATCAGGACTGAATGTCCTAAATCACGGAGGAAAGCAAGATCCCCACAACATTCCAGCTGTGGAATGGTCTCCCCAGAGAGATATGTCCAGCACCATCCCTATCAACCTTTAGGTGCCACTTGAAGTAGCCAGGTGAAGATGCTACTAAGCACCTAGGCATTTTACTCATAACTGGTGTTTATCTTGTACTCTCAAGCAACGTATTTTTATGTTGTGAACCACCCTGTGAAGGGCAGTATACAAATTTAATAGATAACGATAACAGCAGCAGCAATTCATCTCTTAGTAGGATGTGTCCTTTTTATGCTATGAGGACTAGAGCTGTCAGTAAATGCCTAGGTAGGTGAAATGCTTGTCCTCTGATTAGCTAGTTTATATGCTACCATTTTTATTTTACATCAATGTCACCTCCACTTTCTCCCAGGTATACAGTGGTACCTTGTTTTTTGAACGTAATCCGCTCCGGAAGTCTTCTGAAACGTTCAAAAACTGAAAACTCATTGCCAACAGTGAGGTCTCAGGATCTTGCACTCAGCGGAAGCCGCGTGGCATATTCGACTTCCGTGTTTGAAAACCAAAGCATTTACTTCCAGGTTTACGACGTTCGAAAACCGAAATGTTCATCAACAGAGACATTCGAAAACCAAGGTATCACTGTATATGAAATTGGAAAGTGAACCTGACTCAATCCTACAATTTAGTGACTTGCCAAGGATTTCTGAATATGTCAAGGTTTGCAACTGGGTACATTTGAACAGAAATATGATACATAAGTGACAAGTCTAGGTAGATTTACTGGTAGTTTACCTCTATTTATCTGCTCAACAACTACAATGTAGGCAGGTATAAACATGACTGAGAAAAAAACTATGTTGATTCGGAATAAAAAGCCAAATGTTTAGATGATGAATGATCCTGTCTTGCCTATTCAAAGCTTTTAAAAGGAGAAGATTTGAAAGAAATCTCTAGTACTGAAGCTACTGTTTACCTTTGAAGGTGCCAATAATGCTGTCTGAAGCCCACAGTGGCGTGCGAGAGACTGATAGAAGTATTTCTGGCAACCATCCCAGGACGAAGAGATCTCAGAGAGCAACCTGGAAAGCGTAAGACTTTTGTTCATCCGAGACAAAAATAAATAAATAAGCAATTTCAAAGCCTTTCTACGACCACACAAACACAAAACGTGCATCAGTTCGGCTTACCCATGCTTTTAGGCAGTCTTAACCGGCTTTACATTGCCTGCTTAAGGTATCAGTTTGGTAACTGATACTCCCGACGCTGTAATGCATTTTTACTTAAGGCAATATCCGGATGTTTTTGCTCTGCTGGTTCCAGAAAATATCACGTCACACAATTTGCAAGTCGCTCCTTAAAATGAAAACCGAACGAACCAAGGGCCAAACTAGATTCACCATTTGTCACCTTTGCAGAGCTGATTTTCCTTTGCAGCTGGTGGGAGGGAGGGCTCAAAGATGGAGGGATGTATTTGTCCTCCACCCCATGGTCCTGATCAGAATCGGGATCCCCTCTATGTCTGCTGTTTGCAAGGGGAAGAAAGCAACCACTGGCACAAATGGCGACTTTTCTCCCACTACTAACAGGAGGGAAGCCACAACTCTTAACAGGGCTAAATGGTTCAAGTCTCCCACACAACAGTTACTTTTCTATTTCTTTAGGTTTTTGGAATAACCTAATTTATTTGCATCGTTGTTGTGCAATGTTATGTGCATTGATTTTTTTTGTCCTTAATAATTCTGATTATTTATAAAGGTTTCTAATAAGTGCATAACAAATATTGTGTATCTGTTATGTTGTGAGCTACTTCGGGCACAATTTCAGTGGAAAAGTGGCATACCAATAAACAGACGAGGTAACGGTAATATTGGATTGAAAAACCCCAATTAGATACTTTTGGAGGTCAAAACTGTAGCTGCAGAAACAGAAAATACATACGTTGCGTCCAGCTTCTGTGTGCAGTTAACCAAAGCTAATGCACTGCTCAAATCCAATGGGTGAAGGAAAAGCAGGTCCTGGGAAGTTTTTGAACGAGACCAAGCAAGGCCTTTGCGATATGACAACCCTGGGAAGGTATTTAAAATACATTTAACTTTAATTTTTCTTTTTGAAATAAACAACATGGATGATTTTTTTAGTGAGTCCATTCAGTCATGCCTTTTCCTCTCCAACACCTAAGTGATGATGGCTGATACAGATGATTCTGAGAATTTAGCTTTAGTGGTTGAAAGGAGCAGAGAAAACAAGCGGCTATAACTAACCAGCAGAAATTCCTTTCAGAGCCAGTGTGGAGACCAGGATTCAGATCCCCACTGGGCCACAAAGCTCACCAGGGGACCTTGGGCCAGGCACCGCCTCTCAGCCTAACCTACCCCACAGGGTTCTTCTGAGTATTAAATGAAGAGGGTGGGGGACCATGTATGCCACCTTGAGCTCCTTGGATAGAAAGGTGGGATATAAATGCAATAAATAAATAATGAAAAGGTTCTGGACCCTATCCTTTCTGTGTGCATGGCTACAAAGCTGTGCATTAGAGTGTGTGTGTGTGTAAAGCAATACAGTAAAAATTCATTCCACATTTCCAAGTAGTATTCATTCTAACCCAATTGTACTACCTACCTCCCAGCTATTATCATTTGGTACACTATACATGTGCCTATGGAGGTAAATCATGGGCAGTGCCAAATACACTCACATGGCATTTTGCTAGTTTGAGGGGTGGGAGTGGGGGTTACTACTGCTTATTTTTTGTTTGTTGTCTCCAAAGAGTAGTAGTTCCAGCTCCTCTTACCTGTATTAGCCAGGTTTTTAAAGAGCTCTGTTAGGGCCCTCTGCTTCTGCACGAGTAAATGTTTGGCCTCGGACTTCTGCTTTTCCTTGTCTGCAGCTGGATTTACAGACATATGCTGCAGCTCATGGGAAGAGGAAATTACGTCACCTGTAAAAAGGAGGAGCGCAGCAGAAAGCAATCTGTCAATCTATTAATTTCAGCACGTCTACTCAAACCCATCAATTCTTAAGAAAAACAAATTACCTTCCTGTTGAATGTTACGCTGTAATAAAAGTTTTACCTGTGAAATTGTCAAGGCTCTCCACCAGATCCAAGAACGAGTTGTTCTTCACTAGAGATGTACAGATCTTCTCCATCCGCTTCGTAAGTTTGGGTAAGCGGCCCTGAAGGGACTCTGGGTGAAAAATGTCTCCCTGGATATCCTCTAAGTGAGCAGCCTGCGGGGGAAACGTTCACAACAGGCAAAAGTCCAGGTGACTGAAATCCTTTTGCTTCTGGTAAGACTTATGGGACCTATCAGTACCAACTAGCCTAGAGAGTGAAGAAGGGGACTTCAAACCTAACGGAGGGTAGCCATTGGGCCCTTTGGTCAGCTTCCCAAGGTGTCTGGCTGGTCACTACTGACGAAGGAAATACTGGCTTACACATACCTTGGCCTGTAATAACAGCCATATTACTGGGTCAATGGGTACTTACTGTGAGATGACAGAAGTCAGCCACAGAGGGTTATGTCGCATCCTACTAGCCTAGACAGGAAAATTCTATTGCAAACTTGAATGCAGCCACACACCCTTCCAAGAGCTTCTCCAGTTTCCATTTCACAGAGAAGCTTGAATGGATGTCCCTGGAAGCCTCAGAGTCCTAACTGATAAGTATAAAAAAAATAAAAAAATAGCAACCAGGACTTTTGTCACCTTTTCAGTTATGCAGATAACAGACAGATGAATAAGGCAGAGAGAGGCAACGCAGCCATCAGCAGCCTAAGAATGCATGCAGGGCGTGGTCCTCCTACTCATCAGAAAAAGATCCTTCTCAGGAAGTACCCAATGACCAGAGAAGAAAGCAGTCTGCAGAACCCTCTGCAGGGGGGAAAGTAAGAAGGCTGCCTCTATTTTGTAATCTTGGGCCGTCCTGAAGAGAGGGAGAAAAAAAGAAGTGCAAGCTCGGAGGTAGGGGGAAAGTCAAAGCACAGGAGGGAGGAGAAAGGACTTCTGCTAGTCTCGGTAAGCAAAATAAACTTGAAAAAATTAAGGGAGGATACAGCCTACCGATTTGCAAAAGAGTTTTCCTGTCTAGCCTAGTAGGGTGTGATGTAACCCCTCTGGGATTGGCTCCTGTGTCCATCAGGGGAAAACACACATTTGGTCACCTCTCAATGAAACACTAGGATGGCACTGAGAACAAAGTTTACGTTCCTGTTTCGCTGTTATCATTTCAAACATTTTGTCACAACTAAGAGTGTTCCAATACGCAGCAAGGGAATCCAGCACTCAGGTTAAGAATGCCTACCATTCCATCTGAACACAAATGAGAACACCAGGTACCTGAGCAGAATGGGACCTAGCAGTCAGTTTTTTTCTTAATATGTTGTTCAGGCTCTGAATTTTAGTTTCTTGGTTGCCCAATGTCTCTGCTTCCTGCAAAGAAGCAAGTTGCTCTTCTTTTGCTGTTTCCACCAAGGCAGAACGGCAGGGTTCATTGAGAGCAGCTTCAAATTTCTTCATAAACTTGAAAAGTGTCCTAAAACCCAGGAAAAGACAGGGATGAAAACAAGGACCATCAATATGGGTGAGCGCTCAAGCTCCACGACAACATGGTTAAAGGGGACTTAAAGAGTTAAAAATCCACTTTGAGTGTATGCATATTAAGGTATCCAATGCAGTTATGGCAAAGCAGTATATCCTCAGTCACCACTATGCTATGGGACTGTCAAAAGAAGAGGATCCGGATACCAATATTGCATATTAGACACATGCAGGCCACTCAGACAGATACTTTCACCCAAGCAAAATTTAACTCTATATTGGTAGCTAAGATTCATACTGTCAATGACTGGCTCTGCAATCTCATAGTGAACAGAATCTTGGGACAATGACTCAGGTGTATAATTTCGTTCTCCCACTACAGACTTATTTGCATTTACCCTCCCCTTAACCATTCTCAGAGGGGGGTTTAAGGAAAAAAGTAAGAGGAGAGGAAAGAGGAGAGCAGTCCCCAGAGGACATGTTTCAAGCCCCCCGTCTCTGGGCCGATAACTGATATAATCCTCCTGATGCCCAAATGCCCAATATCTCATCAAAATTTCATACTTACCTATGTGTCTTCTCCACAGACTGTTTTATAGCCCAAAAGCTGACATCATTCCACTTAGAGATTTTTACAAATTCCTGAAAAATATTCAATTCAATAAACTATGATGTTTATTTTAAACAGAATGAAGAATTGCTGAGAGGACATGTGCTTCTGGTTTGAAGAGATGTACTTAAAAAGCAGGGTAGGACCTAGCTATTTATTTGAACTAGCTTTACTTCCAACAACCAGAGAATACTATTACACCAAGAAATCTTGTTCTCACCTTCAATTCTTTTTCTATCGGATGCCGAAGTTCAGTCAGCCTGGTTTGGACACATTCTGAAAACTGCTTATAATAATTGTAGAGATTCCATAATACATTGCACAGCATGTCTGAAAAAGAGAGAATGGGTTTCATACAAGAATGCATCTTCGTCCGCACCTGAGGATTTAGGGATCTTAAAGGACATAGTAGTTCTGACTGAAACAGCATCTCTCTTTTATTAAATCTGTAAAAGTTTCAAGAAGTTGTTTATTTTTTTAATTCTACTGTATTGCTGCCTTGTTGTTTGCTTCCCTAGGTTCCTTTAGGAGGAAGGTCAGGGTAAAAAATTAATAAATTAATAATGAAAATCTGTTCAACGCCCCATTCCAATCAAGAGATTCCTTCAGGCAATTTTGCAAGGGGAAGACATGCAAAGAGGTGTGGAAAAAGTTTTAATCTTCCATTCAGTGCTTTGCATAGAATAATCTACTTTGTCTTTTGGCAAGCTACAGGGGAGAACTGGGTTGAATACACCACACTGTAATTTTGCCAGTATCTTTCAGAGAAAACTTTCGATGTAAAATAATAATAACTGGAAAATTTAGCTGAGCTCTATTAAATGTTAGGAATAATAATTCAACTGCGTGCAATAAAGAAAAGAAACATAAGCTCAAAGGTAGGCAGAAGGCAGATCTGGATCTGCTGGTAGATCTCCAGCTGATCCACAGTAGACTGGCTGGAGACAGAAACCCTTGGCAAACTGTTTAACAACAGCAACAGCAGCAGCAAGCTCTCCTGCTCCCAAAGCAGGCAGCTGAGATCAAGGAAAGCTGAGCACATGCTCAGAGCCACCCTGCTCTCTTTAATTAATTCTGTGTGTGCATGCGTTCACCACCCAGCGCTACCTGGTGGAGCTAAAGTACACCCCACAAGTCTGGCGTCTGGCTTTGGCCCATTTCACCTACCATTTCCTTCCACCTGTGGCATCAGCAAGACGTGGCAGTGGAATTCCAGCAGCATCTGAAGCCGTGTGTCAAACTCCCCCAATGTTGACCCTTCTATGAAAGCCTGCAGTGTGCCGAGCAGTGCTTTTAAATTCACATCTATCCATTTCATGAAGTTGGGATTGTAGGGAAGAAAGGGGGGGGAGGAGGAGATGGCATGTAAATTCATTTTTGACATTAAACAACATCCATTATGGCCCTTTCAGAAGGAACTAACTCTGACACAGACAGAGGGCGGGCTCTGCCTCCCTAGAAACAAGCCTTAGTGCACAATGCAATGCAGACTGCCTTTTACCTACAGTTAAGGAACTGTAATCCAGATGCAGGAATAATTGCTCCCTCCTCCAAGCCCTCCTGTCTCTGGAGGAAACTTCCCTCTCCTGCCTTAACAGTGGTTAAAGGGAACCAGTTCAATAAGAGGAGAAAAGACAACACCATAAACACATCATATTATTCATCTAATTCAATAGTATCTTTACTAACAGTTCACTTCACATTAAAGGAAAAGGTTGTATAGAGTCCACCAGACAGATAATAAAGGCGTACGTCCTGCTCAGATGTGATCTTGCCTACTTCATAAAAGATGTTTTTTTGGCACTGATAACAGGTGCTTGGTCTATACTGGGTTGCTTTCAGCTAGAGTTGCCCACTTGGGACATCAATCTGGTTTAAAACAAGCCAAGATTTGTGTGCCCTGTTTACAGAGCCATGGTTTCTGAAGTCAGCAGCGTTGTGGGCTAATATGGTTTTTCACAGCTCTTGTGAACAGCAATACACAATTGGACTGCTCAACATTTCAATAATATAGGCAGTTACAAGATTTGCCTGTTAAGTGGCTTGAGAATCAAGATGGAGGAATACTTGATTTCTCCAATATGCTACATATTGAAAGAAGCTTTAAACTTGGCTATTGGGCATGTAATAGAGAATTGCGAATGCAGATATAGATCATATACCATTTGTATTTTTATCAGTTTATAGAAATGTGTATCCTTGAGTGTATGCACTTCTATTAACAGCATGCATTTCTTTTACCACTCTTTTATCAATAGTTACCTTCAGTTTTCTTCTGTGTCTGTTCTTGCCTATATTTCTCAATCATCTGATAGATTGAAAACCAGTGTTTCATTGACTTTTCTGTGTGATGTTTCCTTGTGTTGTCCAGACTAACAGACCAACAGCTGTCAATGCAAGTGGAAAAAGAAAGACCTATTAATGAACATTAAATCTCGGAGCCCTATCACCACCCACCCATGCTTGCTTTTAGATCAATGGGTACACGTTTCTTAGAAAGCAGCCCAATTTTTACGACAACTATTTTTACAGTACAGGTAAGGCTGTTATTTTTGCTCTGCACTAACATCAGTTCTGAAATATGAAAACTTAAAAACATCTGCATTAGTAAATAATCAGATTTTTAAAGAAGTGAATGTAGCACATTTATTTTGCATAAGCTGCTAGGTTATCTATATTTGAAAGAACAGGGATTCTTCTTTGGCTAAGGATTGAAGAAAAATACAAAAAAAAACCAAACCCACAGGGATCTAGAAGGTAGGAAATAGAAGACATGCTGGAACGCAGCTAGAAGATGTAGACAAATAAAACTCCACATCTCTCCATTCAATTTCTGAGCTTGCTCCAGATGCTGTGAGCAAACCCCTGATCTGGTTTGTCCCCCCCACCCCGGTCATTTACACTTGAAAATACTCAGCACAAAGGGAACTGACAGTACGTACTTCAGTTCCAGTTTACGCCATTGGATGATCAGCTGAGTGACCAAATCCAGATGTTTCCTAAGAGAGACAGCTCGACTAGCATTCTCCTCCCAATCCTAGAAAAGGAAAAGATGCCTTTCAGACAAAAACTGAAATTATACATTTCAACGTTGATAAAAAAGTTGATTTGCTTGCCCATTATCTACACCTTTAAATTTAAAAATGCAATCACCTTCATTCAACAAATAAGTTTCCTTTATTAGTAAATTTGGTGTTTCCTATACTACTAAAAATCAGGTGTATTACAGAAGTTTCTTAACCTTTCTGGCTACACACAAACACCCACTTGCCCCCTGATTTCTTACCTGGGACTTGGCCAGCAGAATTTCCAAGCCATTCAGGAACTTCGAAAGGGGACTAGAGAGTGGAAAACTACGGATTCTGTCCAGTACAACCAAAAGCTGCAAAATGAAAGACAATCAGTGCTTCTGGCAGTCGCTTTCTAAAGCTTAAAACTAATCAACAACACAAAGGAACAGAATTTCATATTGCATTGCAAGATCTCATCTCTTCTGCTAATAGCAGATATAACGTTCATCTGTCACATATAGCTGAACATACTAACAAATTTAGGGGATTAGCAGTATGCTTGTCTCTGTGGAAGGTGCTATCCATACAGCCTTAACATGTAAGGAATCCTAGGTCAAAGCAAATATAAATTGAACTCTGGTTATTTTAGCTACTGCTTCAGTTCCTGAAAGTCTAGACTCTTACCTGGACAAGCGCAGGGTGGTCTGGCCATTCTTGCAATAGTGCTTTCACCTCTTTTGTGAAGTTTTCAAGAACATGTTGACACTGTTGCACTTGCTGAATATTAGGATGGTGATAAAAGTCATACGGCCCTTCGTTTTGCAGGACTAGTTCTGAAGCCCCCTGTTCAAAAAGTGTATTGTGCAGTATCGTGCTAGCTAGAAGTTGGCTGCCATGGAGATTATCGTTCATTTCAGAACCTATGATTTGGCCGTCCAGGGGGCAAGAAGAGAAACAAAGTCATTAAGGCAATAAAGCTTTCCTTATCTTTTAAAACAGCACATTGATTAAGACAGTAAAGGATAAGCTCAGAGACAAATGTGTTGTGTCTTAGAGCAACTGTTTTGCACAGCCCAACACTATATAAAGTGATAGCTCACTCCAAAAGCCTCCATGAGTATCTACTTCTGAGGCACTTAAGACCGGAATGTTTAATTCTAGGAAGAATAACCTAGAATGCCTTTCTACCAATACCCTCTGCACAGCAAATCAACAAGATCACACGGAAACTTTCAATAAATGACCACCCACACCCTAGAGGCTGTCCAAGTTCAATTATACAAGGCTTTCTTTTGCTTTATTACTATGTTTTTAGTGTCATTAAGATTCTTGAATAAAGAGCAGAACCAAACACACTACTTTCCCTCAGTGGAAACGCATCATGCTATTTGAAAGTAGGAGATTCCATTTACCCATCGCAATAAAATCTCACCTACCCTATAGCCTTCAGTAGTATTCTACACATAAAACTAACCCTAACCCAAACTGAATTATGCTCATTATTTAAGCAGGGAAATGAGAGACCATTCATTTAAGCTATGTTGGCCTTTTAAGGCTCAAGCTAAGTATATCAAACATGAGTGGGAAAATGGGTTTCTGAATACAAACAACAAAGAAGTCGTGAAGTGGTAGGTGCAACTGCAATGGGACTGTTTTAGAGAACGTAGCTCCTCAGATGTAGCCAAGGCTAAACATTTCAGTTTATTCTGTCTACTTATTTTTTAGAGATACAGTCGTACATCAGAAGTCAAATGGAATCTGTTCCGGAAGTCCGTTTGACTTCCAAAACATCTGAAAACCAGGGCACGGCTTCTTCCAATCGGAAGCCGCAGAAGCCCTGTCGGAAGTTCAGTTTCCGAAAGAATGTTTGAAAACCGGAACACTAACTTCTGGGTTTTGATCATTCAGGAGCCAAAACGTTTGAGAACTAGGCCTTTCGAAAACCAAGGTACAACTGTACATACTTCAACAACCATTAGCGGTAGACACACAGGATTTTTAAATCACAGCTGCGGTCTTTGAATGATGGTTCCATGGAAGCTCACCTGGGGTTCCTTAACAAGAAGACAGCTTGCCCATTATTAATGGCCTCACCCTGCCGTGTTCAGATGGCAGGGCAGCACTGGGTATACTGCAGGGAGCACTTTAGCTTATGTAAGAGATAGGAAGGTGCCACACACACTTGTGCAACATATTGGAGGGGGGATTCTATGGCTCCCTCAAAAGGATGGGGATTCTCTGGCCACTGAAGCACAGCATACTTGAAAGCACAAACGAAAAATCCTTACCAATCAAAGGATAGAAGTGAGCTACCAGCGAAGCACCAGTCTGGTAACAGGAAAGGAATGTATTCAAATGATGCTTCGCCTGATGGGAGGACAGGCTTTGCTGATACCACAAGGACCGAGCAAAGTAAAGGCACAGCTGCTGATGAATCGTCATGACTGTTTTCATTGAGTGATGAGAAAGAAGGGCTTTTTCACAAACTGCTTCCTTTTCTAAACCGTCATTCATTTCCATTTTCCCCTCAAGGCTCGCCTCTGCTGTCATATCTTCAAAATCCTGCAAATCGTATCGAAAGGTGTATTTGGTGACAACTTGCAGCACTGTATTTTAAGATCAGCAGCAAAGCTCACCAATTTCAAAGGACACACTTGCATGGAACAAGGCAGGCTGGTAAGTACCACATGACACCCTCAGGTTGTCTAGTGAGCCGGGCTTTACTAAGGATCCTGCTTCAGTGGGCATCTGAGAAGTTGCAGGAGCACAACTGGGCTCCACACACATCCAGGTAGGAAGCAAAAAAGTGGCCACCTCTCTGTGGCAACAGAGGAACTAAAGTGTTCATTTTGCCATAGCACTGTAGCTGTATTATCTGCTCTGTATTCTATTAGGAATCTTCTTTATGGTGTTAGTAAAAAAAAATGCTTGTACAATAATTGTATATTTAATAATTATTTGCAACATAATATATTTTATTCCAAGCCTCTTTGCTCTATTATCCTGTCTCCTATATTTTTACTGTTTTCAAAAAAAGAAAACCCAAGCAACAGCACTACAACCGAAAGCAAGCAGGACTCAATTTGGTAACAGAGGGCTTATTTCCCTGGCTCTGTTTCATAACATAGCTCCCCCCATTTACCATTCAAAGCTCTATAAACACTTTCCCCAGATGTGCAGAGAGCTTTTTCAGTCTTTACACTGCGTATTCTCCCAACAAGAACAAACTGTGTCACAATGGCTCATTGAACACAAAGCGGAAACGTGAATTTAGGATTCTGGAAGTTAGGCTATTGGACATACTGACTTCCAGTGAAATTAAAAACATTTTCAGGTTCTGCCCCTATCCCATTTCATCCAGTTCCCAGCTGCCACACTATAGATACTTCAGTATTTCTTTCTGATTATGTAAACTGCTGCACAAACAGAATAAAGTTCCGTACGCAATTTCTGATTAAAGCAGAAGTTGTTTACCTTCTCATGCAGAGGGAATTTCCTCCTGAACTCTCTCTCTTCCTCCTCCTCTTCACTGAGGCCACTACCATGGCTCTTGGTTCTGTATCTGTAAAGACTGTTCTTCTGTTCCTCCTCTTCCTGGGCCTGGCGCTCTTGTTCATCCCATTCATTTATAATTACCTAAGAAATAGAATGCAAACAAAAAAAAGCCCGCTCATCTTGAGAAACCCGAAAGAGACTTGTGCATATAAAGTCCACATGTGTCACACAGTAAACATATGGTGGCGTGAGGCCACTTGTATGTTGAAGCCTAGTCAAACAGGCTTTGTTTTCTGCTCTGTTTTTGTGGCAAGAAAAAAAGCCCAGAGCTGGAGCCTGTAGGCTTGCTTTTATACTGATTGCTCTAAAGCTGTGACCCCTCTTTCCAGTGAGCATTAAGCCAGTCACCTTTCTCTCTCCCAAGGGTGTCAAGATTTATTTTTCACAGATAGTTTTTGGAAGAAGTTTTTGCAGCCATTTAGTCTTATTACCGGGTTTTCTTGATTTATTTATTTTTATCAGTTTTGAAACGCTTTGTGCAACCAGAAAAGCAGTCTATAAACAACTGAGATCCAACCTGCTGCATTTTATCAGAGATAAACAAAGCAAAAATCCACGCACACAATGGGGTTTTTTCTTGGCTCTTTCCCTCCCTATGGCTCTCAGAATAGCTGCGTGTGAGGATCAAAGGACCTTCTGGAATGGCATTGTGAGGAACCAGGGTTGCAGCAGGACGGGGAAACCAGGAGAACTCTGGAGCTGCCTTGCACAAGCAGAAGCATATTTCCACTTGTAGGAGGTATTCCTGGGCTGAAGCAAATTAAAAAAATAGAGCAACAGTTCCTAAAGTGGCCTGCTTTCATTTGCCAAATGCGTCTACGTAACATTTTAAGTTAAGTTTCCAAAGATGTCCCCTCCTGGCCAGAGCAATAAGGAGAGAATGAAGGTAGAGGCTCAAAAAATGTAGCTGCTTAAATAGCACCACCATACCTGGCACAAATGTCTAAATAGCTGCAGAGATTTGTGGTCCAGTTCTCCCTTGGACAGCACGTGGCAATGGAGAAACAACAAAGCATTCACCAGCAGCTGCTCCTGGGTGAGGCATACCCTCTGCTCCCCATCAGCATCCTCAGAGGAGTATTTCAGAGATAGCCTCTTAAGGCCATGAAGGACGTCCAGAGCGTTCACAGAGCACAAGGCATCCGCGTGGGAAAGGTAACAGGGGAAAGTGGCGCTGACGGAAGGAAACGACAGCAGAGAGGCAACCAGAGTGCCAAGCTTGGCTGGGCAGACAAAACTGCTGAACATTGTCCTATGGACTTCAGAAGCCACAAGCCTTAGGCCATGCTGCATCTGCAAAATGGCAGCTTGCAGTGGGACGACTGCATCAGGGAAGGCGGCATAGTCCTCTGCCAACCGTTTCCTGAACTGATGGTGCGACTGCTGCCAGGCTGCCTCTTCACTGAGGACGTTCTGCACCATCTGGAGAGACTGAGACTTATCCAAATGGAGTAACTGCAGCAGGCGGGTCACGAGGTCCTGGACTTTTGAAGTCTGGGCAATGCTGCTGACGTACTGATGAACTTCCTTGTACAATGACTCATACGAAGGAGCCTGTGGTCTATAGGCTTGCTTTTGGCTGAGGCTGGCAATCTGGTCCTTCAGCTTCTGGATTCTTTGGCACAACATCCTGAGAGAGGATAAGTTGCAAAAGGTCAAAGGTCAGGGTCATCCAACGATTATTAGATGAAAGCCGCCTTCAAGAGCAGAACAAATTATTTTGCTGCCATGATGAAATCTAAGTGCCACCCTGACTATTTATATAGCTTCACTTTTCTTTGCCACGAGGAACTCAGGCAACTCTGTATAGGTCTAGGTACACTGGACGAAAGCAAGCTTTTTAAATTGTGTCCAGATGGATGGGCACCAAATGGCAAGAGCCACACACCTGTTCTTGCAATCCACCCACCCCTGCCTCAAATCATTTATCACCCAAACGGCAAACTGAGAGTCAAGGAAACAAGAATCCTGTAGTTAAGTGCAACTACCCAAGGCTCTGTTACAAGCAGGGATTTGAACCCACAGCCCACTGGACTAATGTGACCATTTACAATTGCCCTTTCAAATTTGGGAACAGGAGGTAAACATTACAACATTCCAAAGCCACAGGGAATCTTGAAGTTACCTAATGTGAGGGTGACTGTGATGGCTGATGGCTTCATCTTCCAGATCTTTCCCTGTGCGTAACTGAGTTGATAGATTGTGTGTCTTCCATTCACATTCTAGATGGTGCAGCTGAAGGCGTCAAAAAACAAAAAACCATGCAAGTTTCATTCAAGATAAAACTCTGCCACCACTCCAATTGGGTGGAGGAGGAGCTATTCTTGTGTACTGAGAATTTACAGATCCTTCTGTATGTTGTAAGTCTACAGCAAGGCTGTTACGTCATGACAGGTAAATGGAACCTCAAAGTCTAGAAACAGTGGGCTGTCTCCAATGTTTTCATGTTTGGGCAAGGACTTATGCTTGCATAAACAAATTTGGCCCCCTCCCCACACACCCAAAACTGTTCTTGGCATTCCCAAAGCCCTCTGGAGCAGATTGGGAAGGGGTATAGGGAGAGGGAGGGGAAGTCCTTGCACAAATGGGATGATTTTGTTGGATACATCACCACCACCCCAGTTACCTCTGAATACCCATGACTAGTGACCACCATTGTCTAGGGAGCTGATCTCTAGAAATACACAGAAGGGCACAGATTCCTCACCTGTGCTCTATCTGCATATTTGTGTATATCTTTATTCATCTTGTAGGGTTTTACATGACTATGCAGAGACTCATTTTCTGTTTTGAAAAATAAATAAGATCTTGCACCCGCCCTAGTACTTGTAGTTTTGCACCATGTTATCTGAATATTGGGTTGTTTTGTCTCATATGACAGCAAATTTCCAATTCAATCTTACTACATTTGTTCATGTGGCTTGGTATAGTTTAGCAGTCGTCTGAAGATTTGAAATGTCGGTGTAGCCTAAAAATCCCATTAACCACAAGGCAAGGGAACCCAAGCCCTCACCTCTTCCTCTGCGTACTTGAGCTTGTATTCCCTTTTCACCGCTGGATCATACTGGGTCTGTGGAAGCCACAGCTGGATCTGCAGGAGACCTAGGTTGACCCAGAGACTGCCTCGCCGAGCTGTTTCGGGCAAGTTCTGTAGCCCCCCTTCATGCCCAAAGAACTGCTGCAAGCAAGTCAGCCAGATGCAGACGATATGCTCAGGCAATATTTCCCGGGAAGCAGCATCCCTGAGCACTTTGCAAATGTACTGAAACGCCGCTGGGCTCTTGGAGGAAACCTTATTGCAGTTCCGGAGATATTCCTCCTGCTGTTCTGCAGGAACCAGGCCTTTAAGAACTACGAGTTGCCTATGCAACATGACACCTTGGAACCTGGAATCTGTAAACCTGAAAGAAGAAAGAGATGTTCCAAATAAGGATGAAGAAGAGATCTGCAACTGGAAAGTCCCTAGAGCTTAATCAGGCTACTGGATAGGTATCACCTAGGCCTCTGCTGCCAACATAGAGACAAGAGAACTATCTCTACAGTAGGGTGGGGAGTCCAGCCAACCATCCACCCACCCCATCCTCAGGTGTGCTTCTCTTTTAAGACCAGCTGTTAACTAAGGGTACAAAGCATCTCTCTCTCCTGACCCCCCCTCCGGCTTTGTTTCTTAATACAGTACCTAAATTCAGCCATGGAAGAAAAGGGCAAGTTGGTCCACAGAACTGTGCTGACTTCCTGAAGCTGCTGTGCTCTCTCCAGCCGCTCTCCCAGTGTGACGTTGGAGGCGGACAGGACAGGGAGGCCGGTCACATCCCACTGGCTCCACTTGCTGCTGCTAGTTAGAATTTCAGAGAGGCACTTGGAGAAAACTGCTCGACTCAAAATACCCACACCCTAAATTAATAAAGATCAAAACATATGTTTATAGCATTGATAAAGGTTTCCACATTTTATTTTATTTTTAAAATGGGCAGGTCACAGACTTGGAAATCTCAGAACATTTTGGGGAACATGTTACCAAAAAACAACATCATCATCATTGAAACATTGGAACCCACTGAAAGTCACTGAAATTTAAGTAGTGCACCAGGTTAGGTGGATGCAAAACAGGATTTCCAAACCAACATCCCACCCGTATTTAAAATACCGTGCATAAGCACTAAACTAATCCCTACCTTCAGCAATAAGATAATCCCAAAATCTGTAATTTTGCTAAATATATTTCCTAATTAAGTTTATTTAAAAGACACTTCCCCAACTTCTAATGCAGGGTTGTGCTATTTGTCTACCTGTCCTCTACAGTGGGAGAAAAACCTGTCACCCCACCCCCGGCATTCTGATAATCAAAATATTTGATAGGGAGGGGTGAATCTATCCTCATCTCAACTGTGTTCCTTTATCTCCTGCACTGTCTCCAGTCAATGATTCAACAAAAGTAAATGCAAACAAAAGTGAACATACTGACAGGAACTTTGCTAACTTTGCACAAGTCATTCAAATATGAAAAGTCCAGCTGGATTTTTGGACAGGGCATAGAAAATGGGTTTAGTTTTTTGTTCAAGTTGTCAGGCTCCTTTTCAAGCTTTGTTTAAAAAGCAAATCCAAGTTCCCCTGAATTTAGCATCAGTTCTATGGAAGAATTATCCAGACTGCAACTTGTCACAAACATCTGCTGCTTAACAGGCAGCTCAAAAGCACTTTAGGAGAATTAACGCTTTATTTTATATTAATGCTGTATTTTAAACCTGCATAAGCTATAAACAGCAGAGCCTTCCTTGGGATCAGTTCTAGTAGCTAATTCACACTCCAAGCAATGGTAGTGAATACTTGCAATCCTCTGAATGAATAGTGAACCCATTCTCTGTGTGACATCAAAGTGGCACCATTCCTTCACAAGAAGGAACTATTAGAAAGTTTGTAGGAAACTCGATATCTGCAGAAGTACACTCCACCCCCCCCCCAAAAAAAAAGATCTCCAGAAAAAATTGTAACCGGGAAAACTGAGTGAAGACTGAGCATGCTCAGTGGACAGAGAGGACTCACAATTAGGAGAGGAAAAAATTATATGAGGTGACGGAATGGAGTAACCTAAAAGAAAGCATGGCTGGCTGGAATTGTGAACAGGAGCACTTGGCAGTGCATCGTTTTGTTGAAGGTCCTACACTATTCCGTAAAATAGTTTATCGTACAATAAGTTCCTGCCCTGACAGTAGAGTCTCACCTTAACCCTAAAAAAAATGCAAGTTTCCTCACACAAACCTGAACAGAACAGTCCATGAGAGATTTTGGCATCTTCTTCTCTTCCACAGACAGCGGCTGCCAGGTCAACCAGCGCTCTGGATTTGTAGTAACGACACTGCTCCAAAACGCTACTAAAGCAGCATTCACCAGTTCTGACCACACGAGAGAAATTTCTTCTGCAGAGACCTAAAAGTGCAGGACAAAAATGCAGAAGACTTAAAAGAAGCTCTCAATGTTTGCCTCTGCTTTTTTAGTGTTCTAATGGAAGTGTGCACAAGTTTTACTTTTCAGGGACCAACCACATCAGCTAGAATTTTCCTTAGCTTTCTTATTAAGGACAGGAAGCATTTCCTGCATCAGATATGAAAGTAAGGTTCTCCCTTGGTCCTAAGAGAGAACTTAAGACAGAAAACACCACCACCAACCACATTGTTCAACTAGTTATAGCTAAGGACCTACTGCAGCATTCTCTGGACAAGCAATAAATGGGAGGGAATAGAGGAAACTGAGCCAGATGCACTGGGAATAGTACACCCAAAGTGATGCAGCCTACATAGGAGCAAACAGATAGCATGGGGGGGAAGGGAGAAAGAGTGCCATAAGAACTTATAGCAGTACAAAGAGTTTAACAATGAATCAAGCAGAAGGAAAGAACTTTCCCACTCCCAAAACTTTGCAAGCAACCACAAGATGCTAGCTGATTCCTGAAGATTGTTTCCAGGACATTGGACAACTGAAACCAGAGATGCTCACCAGGTAGCAAGGTTAAGGAGACAAAGTAAGGAGGACAAGAGAGGAGAAATGTTGGCTCCTTAATCCACAGCGGATGCTTTTTAGAGCCATTTTACCTACTTTCAATTTTCCCGTTGTTTAGTTCTCGCTAAACACACAGTTTATCCAAAAATAAATATGGGACGTCAATCAAGGACTTCTGTCTAAATGCCAGGAAGTTTGTCATCTCCTGCCCCCCCCCCATGCAACTGCTCCTTTTATTAAGTAACAGTTAAATTTATGTCGATTTGATTTTTTAATTCTTTACATAAATTACTCAAAATATGAATGACAAAAAAGAAAATAATGATGATAATAATAAAGTTAAAAGGACCCCTGATCATTAGGTCCAGTCATGGCTGACTCTGGGGTTGCGGCGCTCATCTCGCTTTATTGGCCGAGGGAGCCGGCATACAGCTTCCGGCTCATGTGGCCAGCATGACTAAGCCGCTTCTGGCAAACCAGAGCAACACACGGAAACGCCGTTTACCTTCCCGCTGGAGCAGTACCTATTTATCTACTTGCACTTTGACGTGCTTTCGAACTGCTAGGTTGGCAGGAGCAGGGACCGAGCAATGGGAGCTCACCCCGTCGCGGGGATTCGAACCACCAACTTTCTGATCAGCAAGTCCTAGGCTCTGTGGTTTAACCCACAGCGCCACCCGCGTCCCTGATGATAATAATAATAGAGATAAAAAGTACCCAGGTGTTTGACACTGATAATGAGAATGTGCAGAGCACTATAATACAGCCCCTTTTGATATCATATTACATTTTCCCTTGTTTTGTATGCTGCGGGTCTCTGTCCTGGATTGGAGAATACAGTGCCATGTGAATAAAGAAAAGAAAACTGAAAAGGGAAGGGGAGTTTTCTGAACTTAAAATTTGTTCCTACCTTTTGAGAGTCTAACAAGTAATAAAGGCCTTGAAGCTGTTGTGAGGTAGATGGTGTAAACTTAAGGCAGAAAGCAATAAATTGCCTTATTTCTGAACATAGGCTTGATTGTTGACTGCTACCATTCCTGAGAAAAGAAAAGGCATGGCTACTGATTGATAGTTTGTATACACACCAAGGTACAAAAATAATGAAAGGGGAAAGACGCGACACGTCAATTAGAAATTAAAGGAAAGTCCCACATTCAAAATCATCCTGGTCCTATCAGAAATATTCATAATGTCTCATAATCCTTTTGAGACATAAATTCTGAAATTCTCCCCAATTCAAAGTTACTTGCATTTCTGTCAGTAGAACTGAGGTTTAAAAACATCTTGAGACATTCTAGCTCAGAGTGCGTGTTCATGAATTTGTTACCTGACAGAGCCATGCAAACCACAAGATTAAAAGACTACAAAAGCTTAAGGAAGGCAAAGACTGGAAAATCGACCTTACATGAATCCCAGAAACCTTTTGCTCCGTCACAGAAAACTTGCCCTCACCTTTGCAAGGAAGCCTCGGCTATACAATCAGTGGTTAGCTTGTACTGCCAAAGCACAGCTAGATACTCCATTGCAGGCCACAGTTGCACCTTATTGCAGAGCTGAGTTATCAAACTAGAATCCACCTGTTTGCCTTCAGCAGGCTTTTCTTTGAGAGGCTCAAGCAAGACACCTCCTTCCCTCAGCTTTGACTGCTGGAGATTCACCAGAGCCCATAACTCATCTGAAAGAAATAAAGAATAGAAATAGCCTGCAACTAAAATCTTGTACCAAAATAGATTTAAGGCAAAAACAAACTCACTCAACAGCACAAAATATAACAGGGGGGAAAATACAAACCTGGAAATATGAATTTTATCTGAATTTGTTTGCAGGAAACACGGAAGCTTACTATATGAACATGAAAATACATATTTGAAGCAACCTGTAGTACAAACATTATGAGGTGTTCTTCGCTCCACCTGACCGCAAATAAATCATTTACCTGAAATGACATCCTTCAAATTATTGGCTCTGAGAACGAGGCCTTGAGCCTGGAGCAATGCAGTCTTGATTTTCCACTCTGTGGCGGCCATTTTCAGAATACAGACCTCCTTCTGCCATTCGCCATCTCCAATAGCGGGCCTCAGCTCCTGGACATTAAGTGCTTTGGAAATTTTCCGCAACTGAACAGACGCATCCACTACTCCTACATCCTGAATAAGTTGAATAAAAATAAAAATGGCAACTCCTAAATCAATAGATTGAACACTATTTTGTTTTGTTTTACTAAAACACATGATAAGACCACTTATGCTGACCTCTTCTGTAAAGACTGAAGGGGTGCATATAATTTATATGCATGCAAGCAGCAGTCAACCGTTTAGCCAATTGTGCCAAAGTCCAAAGCATGAGAATGCCCCACAGTAAGGGTGCACACTTTGGTATGTATGCAGTACTCTGTCTAAGAGAGTGGGTACTTTTGCCTCCAGTTAGCAGAAGCAGTGCTGCAGGACAGGACAGGCAGGATCAACGGTTTGCTTCATTTCCTAAGCCAGGCCCCATTGGTCTCACAGCTTCTGCAGAAGCATGCTACTAAAAAATCTGCTGCCTGAGCATTTGTATAGCTGTGCAAGTATATTCAAAAGCGATATCCTGTACTAGGAACTGCTATCTAGGAACACAGAAAACAAGTCAGCTGATTGGTCCATCTACCCAAGTACTGTGTGCACTGAATGGCAGTAAGCTCTCTGGGTTTTCAGGCAGGAATGTGAAGATTGAAACCCAGCCATATGGGTGGGGTATAAATAATAAATGATGATGATGATACTTAATTATAGCTCTCGCTGTAGGGTGTTTAGTAAGTCTGATCTAACTTTTCTTGAGAGTATTTATATTTCTAAATCCATACGCTCACTTGATCACCTTCTTAAATATCTATAAGCAGTTCTGTAACTCTGAGACACGAGTTCCTTAAATAATTCTAGATGGGTAGGGTAGCAGTGTAATACAACAGTTTTTCTAAAACGTATTACCAAAGAGAAACCTCCATAGAAGTCAACAGTATTCAGTTACATATAAATACATTGCACCTTGAATGGAAGAGGTCTTCCCCAAAACTTCTGCAGCTTCTTAACACTAGCAGAAACACCAGCAGGATTGGCTAGGCAAGCCTGGATTTGTTGTGAGGCAGACTGAATATCCTTGGGCAGCCTTAAAATAAGAGAAGGAATAATTGTTTATACAGAAAACTGAGAAAAGTTAAGACTGGTCATCAAACCATGAATGCAGCCTGGATATACAGCAACCTATGAAACCTCATTCCCCCAGTCCAGAGCTTTGCAAACTGTGTGCCACGACACATTAGTGTGTCAGCTGCAGTGTGTAGGTGTGTCACGCAAACACTCCCTGCACTCCTCCTAGGGCTGGAAAGGGGTTAGTTTAACCTCAGGTTTGCCAATAAAACTGAATTATAGATGGTACATAGCCATCTTGACATAATTACCTACAGAGAGCACTAAGAATACCTCTGCGCAGGGACTTTATACCTGCTAATCCCAGCCATTCCAACATATATAGGAAACATAATAAAACCTTAAAAAGCTTCCCTATAGAAGGCTGCCTTCAGATTTAATGCATTGGTGTACAAGCTAAAGACAACATACTTCTGCTGCTCGTATGTGCTCAGCAACTTAGTTGTCCTGCTGATTAAATGTTTCACAACCCAGTGCCAGTGAAGAGACAGGAGCGCCAGGCCAGAGGAATCCACAGCAACCATGTCCGATATCGTCCAAAACCTGTCACGCCACAATAAGCAGTGCAGTATCTAGAGGCAAGCCAGAAAAAAAAATGAGTCTTCCATTCCATGATGCACACAGTAATGCTTTTTCAGGTGGAGAACACTGTTCTTTTATCATTAGGAAATGACATGTCTTAAGTCTAAAAGGGCCTTGTTTGTGCAGAAAGACACCTTCATTCCTTAGACTTTATGTCTGAGACGGAAAATGCAAGTCTAGGATAACACAAGCTGCTAGGCAAAAGTTGCACCTTCCAATCTTTGGTGTCTCAGGAGGGAAACCTCTTGCACTTCACTCACTGAGCTATGAACCTGAAGTAGACTCCCTGTGGTCCTTGTTCAGAGAACCTTTTAAGGCAGCTTCCCTGACCCATCCAGGCTGTGCTCCAGAAAACAGTATCTTTCTGGAAACAGATTTCTCTGATCTAACATCCTAAATTAGACCAGAAAAACAGAAACCTGGAGCACTGCAGTTCTTGCAATTTAGCTTATCCTTTGGCATGAAGATGATTAGCTTTCCATTTCTGCAATTATTTATGGATCCTTCGCTTCGTTCTGGCATGTACGTATCTTTACAGGGGCACACTATTTCCCTACAGTTCAAACTAGGCAAAACATTTATCTGTTTTAGATGAGCTCTTATTCCTAAGTCAGAGGAATCTCTTGAATGTGACTAACCACTTTGCCCGATCCTCCAAGCAACTGGAAAAGACAGGTGGATTTCATGTCCTTTTTCCAGGTTTCCACTTTCAAGTAAAATGGTATGACAAAAACATCAGAGACCGTAACACAGGGAAAGCAAGTGGACAGCTCCTAAAGTCCAAGCAATGGGTGACCCCAGACATTTGTATGGTCTACTTACTTCATACATTTTTTCATCAGACAGAGACTCTTGAGTAGACTTCACCCAGTTCAGCACGAAGGCATCCCAAAGTTCAAAAAAGCCTGCGAGGTTCACCACAATAGCATGCGGCAGTGAGCTGTGGCTGCCGGGATCTTCATTTCAAGAATAAAATTGAACCAAAAGACAATGCAGAAAATTAAACCAAAAGAAAATGCAGAACAGTGATTCGTTTAAGTAATTTTTAAATGGAAACACAATAGATACCTTTATGGAACTCCAGTGACATCCTCAAAGCACTAGTTCTTGGCTTTTTGGTATTAATCAGGCTCCTTTCAACGTAGCTCTTTTTCTCACGGTCCAGAAACAGTATTGCCCTGTAATTACAACACAACAAACCCACACAGATATCATTGTTATTATGTCAAGAGTATATCAAAATCCTGTTAAGAGAAAGCTAACAGCCCACAAATTGAATCATGTTGGGACTATTTAACATGTACATAATGCAGAGAAAGCATTAGACACTACAAAATACTAAATGTGAAATGGATCCTGAATAGAGAATTTATAATCTGCATTAGACGAGCAAAACAGGAGGAAAGAATTCTGACTACGGCAGTGGGTAATGGCAGAAGATGCATGAATATTCTGAATGATTTATGTAAAAATGAGTTTCCTTGTGAAATAAAGGTTCTGATTTAACTGTACTCTTAGATTTTGGATTATCAGTGAGAATAAGGTTACCCGACTTTTTCTAGATTGTACATTACACCAGCCTTCATCAACCTGGTGCCCTTGGGATGTTTTGGACTACAACTCCTATCAGTCCCAGCACAGCATAGCTATGGCTGATGGGAACTGTAGTCCAAAACTTCTTAAGGGCACCAGGTTAGCGAAAGCTGCCTTACAACTTGCCTTCCAAAAGAAAACATAGCCAGGGATTGATTGGTTGGTTTTTTTTAGCAGTTTGGGGAGGGGGATTGGAATCTGTGACAATTATAGACTATCGGCCAACTTAACAAGGGAAAGACATTATTATAGAATGTGGAAATGACAAACTAACTTTTCTAATCAAAATAACAGAAAGAAGGTGGATACCAATTGGTCCTCCACATGTTGCTGGAACTACGACACCCATTATGCCTGGCCATCGGCCATGATGGCTGGAGCATATGGGGAGAGTTGGGAGACCAAAAACACCTGAAGGGCCACAGGGTTTCCCCATCCTGGATATAGCACACGTGTGATGAACTCACCGATTTGAAAGTGATTTCAGCAGGATAAGCAGCTGATCCGAGTGTTCTTCTGCTTCAAAATCCACTGAATTGCTAATGATATCCAAACACTGCATGTTCCATCTGGGATCCATAGGAATCACATGCTCATCTGTTTTGATAGATGAATAACAAGGAAAACTCACATTTGTTTTCATTATAAACATTTTCCAACTCCCTCAATCCAAGAAATAGAGCAAGCAATATGCATCGGCATGAACATGATGCAAGACATCTAACACATGTTTACTGTGTGAAGGAGAGATTTGTTTAAATGGGAACGAACGTGGGGCAGGTTCCAATATGCAATTTACTGCGTCTTATTTTACGCAGAGTAGCATTTTCTAAGCCCAATGAAAGGTGTTTTTTAAAAACAAAACAAAACACAGCCCACTCAGTTCTGTTGCAAGCTACGTTTCACTCCCCATAACCTCATCAATATCGCAAATCAATCTTCACTGTATCAAAAACGCAGGAAGAGAATACACACTCGCAGCCAAGAGAGAAAGAAGACATCTTACCGGTCATATTTGGTTGCAGCAACTTTATTACATTACTGATCGCACCTGAGAGGGGACTGAAGTAAAAATTATTCAGAGATGCCGCACCAGCTTCCAGCTGAGTATACACTGAATCTGTAGAAAGAAGACGACCTGTGAATTCATGCCTTTCTAAGCTTATTATTTTTATTTATATGCTGGTAAGAATTCTTACTCGCCCTTCATCGTCAGGGCAGGTTGCAGCAATAGCACAATGATGAAAACAGATAGAGCCATTACAATTATAAAACGAGTGAAACGAACAGAACAGTGTAATTTCAATTAAACATGGTGGGTCCCACAAATCAAAACACCTGGACTGCCAAAGGATTCCGCTGCGATCCAATCCCAAAGCCCCTTCCACCCCATGCATAAGGACCAAGAACTCCTGCGCATATATTGGGGGGGGGGGTACTTCCAATTAGCTGCAGCTCCTTACACATCAGGTGACGCGCTGAAAGTCCAGCAACCTGAATGAGTGGGGTATTCATGGGGCAGCTGTGAGAAGAAAGCCAACCCCTGCGGAGAATGCAGTCAATTAACCAAGATAAAGCTGAATTGGTATCAACATATGAAATCAGTTGTGAGCTAGGGAAACCCAGCCAGATGGGTATGGTTATTATTATCAGAGGCCAAGAAGAAGCTGCAGGCCACAGAGCCAAGAAATTCCAGTTTTGGGGTTGAGAGTCTAATCATTTTTTTTATTTTTTTATTTTTTGGGCCATGAGACACTATTTCCTTTCACTCACTTATTGCACACACTATTCTGGTGACGCTGTGCTTTTGACTTCCTCCATCTCTCTACATTTACTTACAAAACTCAAGCATAGGATCATGCTGCATGATTCTCTTCCACCACCACAAACATTCAGATTAGTCTTGCTTAAGCAGCAAGAGTCAACACTTACCAGGCACTTGTGGCAAATTCTTTTTTAACTGATTAAGCCACCCAACTCTCAACGTCCAGTCTTGATTCGTTGCTTTCTCTATGAATAACTTAACGGCTGCAGAAAGGACCTCCATGCCGTCTGCCCAAGAGGCAATAGCTTCCACTGCACCAAATTTGAGGCAATCTGGATTAGGAGAGTGCAGGATTTTCTCAAAGTCATGTATAGTGAGAGGCAGCGTCCTGAAACGAGAGGTCATTGTAAGAAGATCATACCTATGCAAAGAACAAACCATCTATACAATTTCCAAAGGCCTAGAGGAGATTTAACCTCTAAACGTGTTAGAAGTAACCATGGTGTGTTGCCTTAACTCTGAGTAAAATCCCAGCTGGACACTGGGACAATCCATGCTTTCAAACTACTGCCACGTCCAGAATTGACGCTTTACAGTATTCCATTTTTCCAACATGCACTATTTAAAAATGTGGTAACACCCACATTTTATGTGATCTTTCACCTGATGTAAGACATATCTGGAAATCTGTGGAACCTAATGGAAGTTCAATGCTCATTTCCATGTTAACTGCTTCCAGAAAAACAACAGCAACTGTGCACCACCCCATTAACCTGGAATATCTCAGTAGTTTTGAGCTGTCATTTCCCTGCCGTTTTCATGTGATGAAATCTAGGAGAGTAGGTAGTCCATCATACAGTTCCCCTCCCCCCAACATTTTCATGGGTGAACAATGGGGAAACTGAAGCATGTATGCATATAGAGGGGGGTGAAATGCCCAATGCCACCCGTCACGTCACGCCCACTGGTGAGAATGACTTTTAGCATGGCATGGTGGTATATCCATCAAAAAGCCACGGTTCCATAACGCAACAGGTAATGCAGTGTGAAAGGAATGTTAGAAACCAGTAGAGCAGGGCTAGCATTATAACCAAAATAGCAACACAATAAACCCCACATTTGAAAGCAGCTTAAGCTTCGCAGGTATAGGGAATGAGAGCTGCTTGCTACCTTGTAAACAAAGAGAGTGGAGGCAGGAAAACGGCCTTACTATCGTAGCCCAGTGCAGATGTAACTGCTAACGTTGCTTACTTATTTACATAGAGGGGCAGGCAAAAGGCTGCTCACCAATTAACCTGGAACAGTTCACTCTTATATTTCCAGAGGGATAGCAACACCTTGTGCTCACCTGCTGTTTCTCAGATTCAGCCTGTTCAGGCAGTAAGCCAGGACCTGGCCATCGTGATGAACCATAGAAAGCAGAGAGTCTTCAGCTGCAAACAAAGCACTGGATGCAGAATCTGGCCACAATCCTAAGGCAAGGAGGGAAGCACCCCTCGTTTCCTCTGAATCCAAGACTGAAACATGCTTCATTATCAAGTCCAGCATATGCTAGTATATCAGGAGAGACAAAGGGTTGCGATTAGGTTCTTCAACTGGGAAAAACAACAACAGTAGTCTTCTTTCTGTAACATTTTTCTCAGGCACGGAAAACAATTAAAATGTAGCAGTTAGTTTGAAAAGATAGATATATACATGGTCTCTAATTCTGGATTGCTCAGACTTTGAACTGTCTCTCACTGATTTTGCAAAAGTTGACTCTCTAGCACAAACACTTGATGAGCACATTTCCAACAGAGGAAGACTTACCTTTTGATTGTCTCCTGACTGTTGTGAACTGACGTAGATGTCCCAACACGCTTTATAGAAGCTCTTTGCTAAACCGAATCCTCGGCGCAACTGCTGCACGATCAGCGTTGCAGCATTAATCAAAGCAGATAGAGTGTAAGAGGAACCTGAGAAGGAAAAATTAACATTACAACCCACCAAGCACCTTTGTAGAATGCCTAGGAATTTAACCATTTTTTTGTTGCTTTCCCCCTTTTTCAAACCACCTACCTGAACTAACTTCCATATTATAAATCTGAAATCATAATCAAAATTTCCCAATTCATTCTCTCTCTCAGATGGTCTCTAACACAATCACTAAATAGAAGTTATTCTCTTTAGCGCTTGCCAAGTTTATTATGCATGCTTATCTCACCTGCTATGCTTTCCTTAGCTTCTGTATGCACAGCCACGAGCTCATCACATATGCTGCTTCCAAACAAGCCCATTCCATGAAGCAGCAGCTTCACATCGTGAAGATCCAATGAATCACTCTCTCCAGGAACGTAGATCTCAATTCCACGATTCCGCATGGCTCGGGATATTTCACCGTGTGATGGATCCATCGAAAGGAAAAGCCTTTTTAAGTTTCAATACACATACGAGAGTATGGTTATTTAAGTTACCCATCCAGTATGTAATCTTACACTGCTGCTCCTGGGGTGGAGCGAGCGAGGAAGAGGTCACACTACAGCCTTGCAATTAGGCACTTGCCTGCAATGTTTAGCGATCAAGGTTATCACCTTGATAAGAGCAATACCAACAGTACATTTCTAAGCTGAGTTTCTATTAGAGGGGTACTTGGTTTGTCTGGCTCTTCCCTATGCACAAAGTTTTTTTTAAAAATGCTTATTGCACCCCTGAACTGCCTCCTCTCCACCACCAGGGAGAAAAGGGAACTAACCACACTGTTCTACTGTCTTGGCTAGGTGAACACAGAGGCATGTTGTGGCTGCTACTTTCATGGCTTCCTCCTCTCCTTATCCTACTTAGAATCAAAGAATTGTAGAGTTGGAAGGGACCCTGAGGATCACTGATTCCAGCCCCCTGCGGTGAAGGAATATGCAACTATCCCTATACAGGGATCAAGCCTGCAACCTTGGCATTATCAACACCGCACTCTAACCAACCAACCTCCCCAACCTGCTTTATTAAACTTGCTGGAAACCCAAATAGCAAATGCTCTCTAGGCTTTATACAGAAAAGGAGGAAATGGTTTTTTAAAAAACACAAGAATCCAGTAACAATCCAAAGGCAATAATTAAGCAGAGAATGAAAACGTATGTGTGTGTGCGTGCCTGCATATACACATGCAGTTCAGAGAAGGTGGAGAGACTAGCATTCGTGCATCACACTGCTTTGCTGCCCAGCAAAGGAAGACAAATGACCTTGTTGGGGGGAAAAGGGGGGGGGGTGCTAAGAGAAAACTATCAAGCAATGCATCACTTTGTTGACCCAGCTGAGTGATGATCAAACCTACACTTATTTTCAAGGCCGCAGTAGTGATACCTTAAAGAGACGGTGTTCCCACCCCAATGCATACTGCAACTCTCAAAGCATAATCCAACAACACACTCCAATAAGCACAAAGAATGTCAGCGCACCTGAAATTTGGATGCGGTGTGATAGTGGGGGTTACACCATCGATCACTCCTCTTTCACTCATGGTGAGGACTCCTCCAGGTTCAAGCAGAGCATTCAAGCGGTCCAGCACAGAAGGACTACACACAAGAAGTAAAGGAACAATTAAGGACTAAAGGTGGCTCATTGATTTACTAACAACTGCGAGCATTCATTTGGCTTCATAATGGAAGGAGTATTCCTTCCCGCCCTGCTCAATCTGATCAGTTTTATAGCATCAGATATATGGAAGTAATGCAGAAATGTCATGGGATGGTGTCCAGTTCTGTCCCCTCTGCTCAACAAAGACTCTTTGCCCCAGTGGATGCTTCTGTGACTGGAAGGGAACGGAAAGCAATTTGTGCAATTTTTTGCAAACTTCTCCCTTTCTTCTGCATTGCCTCCTCCTTTTCCAAAGTGTTCCCTAACACTCTGGAGCAGGAATTCTTTTTTTGGGGGGACGGGTGTCACAGCAGGCTACAGAGAGAAGGGAGAAATAAGCAAAAATTGCCTTATGACTTCCCCCTTCTGTTCACGGAAGTGTCTGCTGGAGCAAAGGACCTCCTTGAGTAGATGGGAGATAACTGTATAATCCAGTTTCCTTTGAAACAGTAAATGATGATCTACTCCTTGAATTTCTCTCTTTGATCTGGTACGTGATTTGTAACAGAGATTCAATGATGTTTATCCAATGTGGTTTTCTGTATTTATGATAATTTCTTTCTAACAACACAGTTGCGCTTACCTGCAGAAGTTAACATTGTCCATCAAGAGCCATTCTCCGGACTGTAAAGCCTGAACCAACATCCCATCAACCCATTCAAATGTGCCGTGGTTGCTGCTGCTCATATACTGAATAACCTGCAGCTTGAAGTGCCGAAATTCTTCTACAAGTCTTGAAAACTCTAAAATCGGGGGGAGAGATACTTAGAATACTATTCAATGAACCAATAAGCCAGTACTCAAGATTCACACAGAGTGCTTTTCACAACTACATTTAGTCTAGTATCCTTCGCCAACTTAGACAAACGGTCCCTCTTTCTTTGTTCAGTTGTGATCATAAGATCTTTGCATTAGCTTCGACAACATGTGATGTCTAAACTAATGCATGTAGATCAACCAGGTTTTCATTAAAAAGGGAGAATGTCTTTAATATTCACAGAATGATAAACATAATAGACTATTGCTAGTTGGTGTGGGGGAGCGGAGCAACCATAACTGTGATGGAGGCTGGAAAAATCTTTAAGGAAGCAAATAATTATGCTTTGTACTTCCGCAGATTATGTAGCTTTAATAACTATGGACCTGGGTGGCTTGCTCACAAGTGCTCTATGTGCATTCACCACTGTACATGTAAAGTTCCTGCACACCTCGGCTGAATGCCAGTGGGTGCAGGAGAATAGAGAGGTGGTTGCACACATGTCTAGACCATGTGGCACCACAAATACTCATACTTTTCCTCTGGTCACATTTGTACACATTTATCTCAGTTGACAACTGCTCCATAAAGACACACCATCTCTCGCCATGAAAATGTCTTCCTTGTAACATCAGAGCAGTCTTTAAAATGCTTTGTGGTTTTTGCCTTCTCTGGTGGCCTGCAGCAACTGGAATTTGCACATGCTTAGCTGATGACATTTTAAAAAGGAAAAACGCTATCACTTCCTACTGCTTCTGTGCATACCTGGCTTTGAGTAGGAGCTGATCTTGTTGTTCAGCCGCTGGACCAGTGCAAGGACTCCCTCCAATTTGTTCACCAGTTCAACGGTTATGTTTTGATTCCCTTCCCCAAGGGACTTTGGCTTGAAATTTAGAACGAAACTGCTCCAGGCACGCAGCACAACTTCAGCATCTTCTGGACAGATAGCAGTGAGGAGGAGGCTGTCCCTTAGAAGTGTGCTTACAACGTTCTCCACCTTCTCCAGCAAGCTCTTCCAAGGCCTAATGATGTCAACCTATAGGACATTTATTACATTGGTCACTGCTTGAACCACCACTTCCCACTGGGTTCCTTCAGCACGGTTTTGGAAACCACTTAGAGATGTTTCTTTCTTGCTTTCAGTTAAGACATTTAAACTTTGCCCATTCATATACTCCTCAAATTTAAGTTAAGTGGTATCTTGTATGCACTTGACTTGTCCTTATTCCCAAATTTTAAAAATGCACACTTACTTGCTCAAATCCACCTAACAGCTCGGTTGTATCCATAGAACTGTTCATCGCCATGATCTTCAACTGATGACCTGTCAGATATGCTAGAAGCTGAATGAGGCTGGTCTTGCCAGCAGCCGCAGGGCCTACCAGTATCACCATCCAACTCATATGCACACATTTCATGATGGACTCCAAGGGCTGGAGTGAATGGTGAAGCAGGAATAAGTTTCTGCCAGGAGGAGGAGCATAGTTTGCGCGGGAGAGGATTGAGAAACCAACCTTCAGTAGAATTAAAAACAAAATAAGCAAGTGCATTAGTGTGCATGTATAGTGTGGAGCAGAAATTCAAGAAGATGCCCAAGTAGCAGCAACTTCTGTTCTCTCTCACCTGGACGTCATAAGGAGTGATGTGGAACTGTCTGGAACCCATATATGGTTCAGCATCCTGACCAAAAATGTCCCTGAATAGACACACTACCTAAAACAAACAAACAAAGAAAAAAAAGATCACATTTATAACAAATGCTGAAATCCTTATATTCTAATTCTGCAGCAACTCTCAAATCTGTATCAAATGAACGATTTCAAAAGAAACTGGGGAAACTCCAAATGGGTTGTTTGTTGAAGTCTGAAGTCACCTGCTTCAGGATACAGATCTGCCCAGCTTGTAATGCTCAGCTGCAACCTGAACTAAGCCTCAGCTTGAGAGAAGCTAGAATGCAAAACTAGACTGCTTACCTGCGGGGCCAGTGAGTTTTCAATTGCCCCTCAAAACCACATTTATTTTTCACGCCATTTTTTCTGAGCACTAATCATAAGCAAAACGAGAACAGCATTCTGCAAATCCACTAAAGGCTGATTGTGGTATCTGAGAGTTGCTGGCACAGGACACAGCAAGAAAGCTGTGGGATCATTTTGTCTGATCAAGCTCCCTAATGGCAATGAAATTACACTTAGGTAGGTTCCCTTTCCACACACTTGCTGTAAGCCCTCTTACCCAATGTACCAGGAGTTTAATCTATCTCTAACACATCCTTAGCACATGAATGGTGATAAAACTACATGAGGTCCCTTCAAATCCTGCACCTGCTTAACTGAAATGCTAATTCAAGGCCTTGGAGGAAAGTAGATAATCTTAAATAGAAGTCATTCAATGTTTCAAATAACGTGGGAAAGGGTACCCAAAAAAATTCAGTAAAATTTGTGTTTAAGATCCAAGAATGGTTTAACATATCCATTCACATTTTTCATTTTTCACATTTTTCATTTCACATTTTTAAAGCCCTAAATGGCCTCGGTCCAGTATACCTGAAGAAGCGTCTCCACCCCCATCGTTCTACCCGGACACTGAGGTCCAGCACCAAGGGCCTTCTGGCGGTTCCCTCACTGCGAGAAGCCAAGTTACAGGGAACCAAGCAGAGGGCCTTCTCGGTAGTGGCTTCCTCCCTGTGGAACGCCCTCCCACCAGATGTCAAAGAGAACAACAACTACCAGACTTTTAGAAGACATCTGAAGGCAGCCCTGTTTAGGGAAGCTTTTAATGTTTGATGTATCACAGTATTTTAATATTCTTTCGGAAGCCGCCCAGAGTGGCTGGGGAAACCCAGCCAGATGGGCGGGGTATAAATAATAAATTATTGTTGTTGTTGTTGTTGTTGTTGTTGTTGTTGTTGTTGTTGTTGTTATTCATGCTCCTTACCTTCTCCTTGTCCGTATTTGTTCTCATTCTTTCCCCGTATATCAAGAACACGTGTTGTCCTGGATCGTAACTGCCAGGCGACTGGTCAACAAGCATCAGCTGACACCAGCGGAAAAGGTCACGCAGATTAAACTCCCAAGGTCCACCTTTATGCCCCCACTTCTTCTCAACCATAACTTCTTGATCAATCTGAATATCGTACCAGTTCAAAAGATTAAAAACTCAGACGTGTTTCAGCTCATGGTAGATTATTAAAACGCCATCGCACAAGAAAGCATTCATTGCGCCAAGCATTCAACTTAATTTACTGCTCTTCTAAGCTACCACCACTCTTTACCGTCCATTCAAAATCTTTATGGAATGCTCTTGTTCCAGAATAACTGGGGAAACCTAAACACATACAACATGCAGTTGTCTTACCTTGGACACACATGTATGATTCTATGCCTACTTGCTAGGGGGAAAGCCTCAAAGAAACTCTTATGTGAACTCAGACTTAGTAAGCCTCAGCCACACAAACGGAACATGCCATAGGAAGAAAAAAAGGGAAGTTCTGTCTGACATTATTAGGCAACAAAAAATGAAATACAAACCCAGTCTGCAGTGGCTGTTATCTGTGGAGCCCAGCTAGTTTATATGCCACTGCAACTCCAGAGTTGAAAATGACTACACATGAAGTTTGTCTCAATACATGTTCGGATGAAAACTGTGACCAGCTTTTCACATAGTTGCAGCAGTCATTGGCTTAGACTTGTGGGGACAGTCACCAGAACCCTGAGGTCCCTCTCCTTAAGAAGACCATTCACATCATCAAGAGGAGGTTCAGGAATTATACTTACCATGTTGTTAAATTCAACCATTTTTGCAATAATCTTTTTGTCAATAGCAGGAAACAGGGTATTTCCAATGTACTCCATGTCTGCGGATGAGAGAGGGTCCACGAAAACCTACATCATCAATATAATTAAATGGGGTGGGAGGTGAGACTCAAGTATTATTTTTATGTAGACAAAGAAAAATGCACAGTGCGCTTGCAAATGAAATAAAAATGATTCCATTTAGAAAGGAGGACAAGAGAAATAGTTTTAAATGACATTATGGACTTGCCTGTGTGAATCTGTTCAGAAAAGATTTGGGCAATCCCTTTCTGCCACCTCCTTGCCTGTAGGGATTCTGGCATCCAAAGATCTTTGTTTTCTTGTGTTGCACATGGAAGCTCATTCCCAACTCAGGAATGTAAATCTCTGCCCGATGGTCAAAACAAGCATTCAGGCCTTCTAGTACCGACTGAGAAGCCAAGTTCAGCTATTTGAGAGAAACCAACAGGAAAATTTACACTGCCCCTCCTCTTCACAACACACACTTTTGCCCACAAAACACCTTTAAATCTATAGCAAATAAGCAAAAGTACTGTAGTTAGCTCAGGAAAAGTTAACTTCAGATTAACACAAATGCCCTGGTTATTTAGCTACTCTTTTGGCTTCAAGCTCCTTTTGCACAACAAAAGAGCAACAGCATAGCCCAGGGACGTCCAACTCCCAAAGACTGTGATCTACTCACACTATAAAAAAACTGGCAATGATCTACCCATTGCTGTTGGATGGACCAAAGTTGTTGAGCTTTTTAGGAGGCCAAAGCTGTTGAGCTTCTTTGGGGGGAGGAGATCACTGAGGGGCCTGAGATCTACCAGTAGATCATGATCTACCTGTTGGACACGCCTGGCGTAGCCTAAAGGTAAATACAACTGTGAAGTCAATGAGGCTGTCGGAATCCACCCAGATAAATGCCATTGCTCAGGGGTAGAGTAGATGCCTTGTGTGCAAAAAAAGGTCCCAAGAATCAATGGCTAGCATCTTCAAGTGGCACTGTTTGAAACCCTGAGCTGGATGGACCAATATTATAAAGCCACTTCCTATGGATTCTATTAAGAAAGTGTTGATTTCAAGCTAATTCAGCCCTAAGACGGCACTTAAAAGGTAAGTAGTAGTTTTAATCTTCTGTAAACTGCAGCACATCCATGACACAGAACTCAAGCTGTTTGTCCACAAAATCGCCTTCTGTAACTGCCACCCCAGAAAAAGCAAGTGTGCGTTCTCCCACTGGAAAACTGAAGATAAAATCTGAGCAGCCTCTTGAATAAATGGGAGCAGCAGACTGTTCCAGGATACTTTCTCCACGTAAGGAGAATGCACTGTTAACTTTACCATGTTTGGATAAGATCCTTTTAAAGTCCCCAAACAGCATATTGAGACAGCTAGAGACCTCATTTTTCAAAAAAGGAACGAAAATCCTTTTTCTGTGCTACATTAAGCTGAACTCACCTCATCTAATACAATCCAGTGTCCAGCTTTCAATGCTGCAAGCAAAGGTCCATCACGCCAGGCAAATTCCCCTCCTTTGCCCCCTTCAACAGGTAAGTCTGTGCCAAACAAATCTGTGACGTCCTGGATCAGAAGGAAGAAAAGTCAAGGTTTCCAAATGCATGTGAAACATTTGCAATTTAGAAAAAGCTCTCCTAGGCTTGCAGTAATAATCCAGTAGCATTTATACCAAGAGTTATAAATATTTTGTTCTATGCATCTGTTGCATCAGCCAGTAAGTGCATTCTATGAACAAAAATGAAACCCAAGAGTAATTTTAAAAATAAAGAAAAATAATTCTAAACCATTAAGATTTTAACCAATATTCAAGCAGCAAACTTTGATCAAGGTTCTTTGCATCTGTATTTTAGGCAGTTTGTTTTGATCATTCACACCAATAGATGGATCACAATTCTAGCAGAATGTGTCCCTTTACTAGACAGGAAAAGGAATATGATGCTTCCTCTTAGAATTAATCAACAATACACTCCTTATTAAACTTACCTATTTCTAAGCATCTTCCCCCTCCCCAATCAATTAGGAGTATTCTCAAGATTTGTGAAAACTTAACACCTGTTAACTTGCAAGTATAGACTCTCACATTCGCAAGTACAGGTATTTCAGTGGAGACCACAGTAATCCCTACCTACCGTTTGTTCAGAAAGATTGATTCTAACAAGGCAATTTCCCGAAGCCTTTGCCAAGGCTGCTACTAGGCTGGTTTTCCCAACACCTGGAGAGCCTTCCAGGAGAATGGGCTTGCTGAGTTGCAAGGCCCTTAACAACCGCTGTGCATTCATTGCTGTAGTTCCTGCATTTAGAGCGTAGTCTGAGACATTGTTCTTCTGGTAAATAGGGCCTACAGCACAGAGAAGGCAAATAAAAAATTAATTAGATTACAGTGTAAGATGATCAACATTTTTGCTCCAGTGAAAGTACTAGCTCATCAGACAGAATAATGGTACCAGATCAACATTCATCTTGATGCAGAGGGATTTTCCTCCAAAGTTTTGTTTTTTGTATTTTTGCAATCTTCCCTAATCTCCCCTCTTTTTAATGGGTGGTGCAGGCTTAGCTATATTAAGCAACGGCACTCCTGTCTTAACATCTGAAATACACAGAATTATGATACTTAACAATTCTAACTACAGATTGTGGAGTAAAATATTTGAATGCTCCGCCATTAAAGCTCTTAAAAACTCCATGCATATGGAAAGCTAGCATGCCAGAGCGAAGTCTAAGCTAAGTGCCTTCATCTGAGAAAAGAGCATTCAAGCACTCAATTAGAAATGGAAGGGTCTTGGAAGGACTGTAACAATTTTTTCCCCTGCATGCTTGTCATCTCTCACGCATTCTGCTCATAAGTCATCGTAAGCAGCACATCACCATTCAAATTGTACAGCAGCAGCAGCAGCAATACCACCAAAAGAGTTCCTTGCCTGTTGGTATGAAAAATGGGTGGATTCCTATGTGGTTCTCCATCCAAACCATTTCCCTTTCCCTCTTCAGGTCATATATTTTCAGCTCATTCTTCTGAACCTCAGTGAGTTGCACTACTTGGGAAATTTCCCCACACAAATATTCCAGGCATTTTTCACGAGCCAAAGCAGCTGAGCCAGCCGAACAGGACATGGTGCCTACATAGGGGGTAGAGGGAAGAAGAGATCATAGTTATATGTCAATGGTGGAAATGAACATGTAGTTAACAGTGAGATATGGCCAAAATCTGTAGACAGGTTGTAATGCACACTCTGTAGCACAAACACTATACGTTGCTTGCATGCGTCTTGAGACTGTTTACTATTTTTGTTCCAAAATGACAAACTTGCTTTAAACCCTTGCGTAGTTCTCATCCAGGGGTTGAGGGACCCCCTCCCCAATAAACGATCTGAACTATTCAGAGATAAAGCAAAGAAACTGAAGACATACCTGAACCTATTCCATCTATGTACACCAGACATGCAGCATGGACAAATGTTGTCACTGGACAGACGCTAAAAAGCTGGTGCTCCTCTGAAGAACTGGATAGTTTGTCTTGCGCCATAGCATTCATGAAGCTGACCCACGACAAAACATCCCGGATGCTGAGGATACAGTGGTGTCCAAATTCTTGATTGGTCAGCCACTCTATGAAATCCATCATGAGCCCTGCAATATCTGCCCCTGGGAAAGGTGATTAGATGGAGAGAAGAGAAAAAATACATAAGACACAGACCTGAAACAGAATATGTTTTGCAGTAATTCACAATGACCCACAAGGGATGCAGAGGCCTCTGTACATAATTTTTGCAAGATAACTGAATAGAAGTGCTTAAATGTTTTTACATAAATATCTGCAAAAGTAGAAAGGGTTGAATGCTTAAAAAAAAAACATCCACAAGTAAATCAGCAGATGCAAAATTCAAAACATGCTTTGATCCTGCAACTTCATTGGTCTCTTTGTCCACAGTGACTGAACTTTGGCCCAGACCATTACTTTAAGCCTAAGAGGACAAACATTCATCTTAATGCAGAGAATATAGCCAAGGATAGAAAAAATAAGAGAGTATGTTTCATGAGCACTACGTATTTTTTCATCCTTCATTTTAAACCTTGGATAACAAAGAACCTAGGTCAGACCTGTATGACATGCACATATATTTGGACTAGAACAATCCTTAGATGTTCAATTTGAAAGAGCTTTTTCCGACAGCAACTTACAGCTGTGTTCAAATGAGGTCTCTGGTGACAATATGCATAGCAACCTCTGCCTATACCACAGAATCTAGTCACTGAATTCCAAACTTTTTTTTATCCCTTTCAACGTACTAAGAGCTCAAACTGTTCTTCCTTAAATCACTGTCCAGGCAATGATAAAATTTAAGCAAAAGGAAACTGATTTTGCACTTAAAATGACCCCAGTATTATGCAAATATATTTCAATTCCACAATCTAGGTTTATCAAGTATAGAATTTGGAACATACAGCATCTGAAACATACTGAAAGGTAAGCACTCCTATATTCAATTTGTCATACTGCCAGATAAACATGCATTGGACTAAATCTCAAGTGAAAAATTGCAGTGTCGCAAGATCACACCTGTTTGCAATTTCTGTTATCTGCTAGTCGCGTCTGAACAACAGGTAAGTGGTACCTTCAGTCTGGGCCATTTGTAGCAGGAGTCCCATGGGACTTCTCCACAGGAATATTATTCAGCTTAGAGAAAAACCTATGGGCAGCGCTTAAGAGAGTGAGACTATTTCAGAACCGCCTGAACTAACTTCTTAGCTTTTAGAATCTGAGAGAAGCTGACTTGCAAGAACAGAAGGTCTTTTAGAAGGAAACCCCACTGGGACACAGAAACGGAGGAGTGCAGGCTGGTTACTAGGGAGAAAGGTACTCAGAAGTGATTGCAGACGTTTTTCAGCAACAAAACCACTTCACTGGTTTTGAACCTGCTTTAGCAGTTTCATAAAAGTCTCTTTTGACTGTTAACATCTTTTCTGTTCTTTCTTTTTTCTATTCTCTTCCTGGCCTACAAAGGATGGAAAATCCTGCCTGAATGTGATTAAACCAGCAGAGCATGGCAGCCCTAAAACTCACTAGAGTAAGAAGAGAAAGCTTTAAGGAAGAGGGAAGAGGTGCTTCTCAATCTGGCCAGCACTGGCATGTGACCCTCGTGCTGAAAAGGTCTCCCATTACTGATATAAGCAGAGGGACACCCAGAGAGAATAAGTAGGTGATGGAGTTGGTGAACAAATACCTCTGATATTTACCTTTGTCATTCTGTTTGGCAAAGCAGAGTCCTGGATGAAGATTATGGTTTACAATTTGCATTAAATCCATACGGTTGTTACTTTGCGGACACCATATTTCTGTAAATCTATTACGCAAGGCAGGCGACAGCTATGGGCAAGAAAATATTAAGTGCAGTTATTATGAAGGGAAGTGCTCAGAGGAAAATTTAAGAATCCTCAAAGAGGGTTACCGGGATAAAAAGAGAAAACCGAAAAATTATAAAACGAGGGAAAACATATTGCTATAAATAATGTGTAAGGGAGTATCAAAAAGCACAATAGGTTAGAATAGTGTGCGTCAAAGAACAAAACTGCATAAAAATGAGTTTTACTTTTTTAAAATGAATGTTTTATTAGACCTAATTTATCCTTAGAAAAACGATTTACTCATGCAAACATACTTGCAGCTTAATAGGCTTGATATTTTATGACATTCTCAGAGGAGAATGACATTAATTCCTGCCCCTGAAATTCCTAATAGTCTTATAATATGATCTACTACAGGATCCCAAACCAACCCACACTTCTTTATGCTGCATTTTCTTCATCATCACTAATTTTATTAATCTCAACCATTTCCACATTTTTCCGATTAATTCTATCTATCTAGGAAATAACACATTTACTCAGTTCCAACAATCAAACAATCAACAATCAAATTAGCTGTCAGATCTCCATGTGGAGCTAGGTCGGGGCAGGGAATCTTTTTTCAGTCTGATGGCCACCTTCCCCTGCAAAGGATCACTATGTGGTGAAACAAATGAGATATGAATTTATACTGAAACAGCTTTTCCTAACCGTTTAATATTATTTTAGTACTCTTTACTCCTTGAAATGTAACCTACTTGACTTGAAAGGCCTGGTAGTAAGAGCTTTCCTGTCTCTTCCTCCCTGTGGTAATTAGGTCATAAATAAAAGAACTGGGAGTGTGAATGTGTGTGGTCTTTCTTACAGATAAGGGCATGGGGCTCCCAAGCAGCTGTAGCCTGCGAAGGACAGCCATGTGATAAGGAAAATGTAACTATCAAAGAGCCTGGGGTCCGGGAAAGGTAGGATGTGGGACTGGTTGCAATGCCTTACAAGCTTCTGGAAAAACCCTAAGGCCAAGTCGGCATAGGCATTTTTTTCATTCCTAAAACTACAGGTAATTGAAAGTGGCAGCCAGCACAGAACGGCATTTTCTTACATTACCTCTTTCTTCCCAAAGTCGCCGCCAGGATTCATTGTGGCTAAAATGCGAAACTTCTTTCCTGCAGTCAGCAGTTCTACTTCATTGTCCTCACTGGCTTTTTCAGCCAACACTAGCGTCTTTTCAGTTTCAAGGACGCTGAAATAAAACCACGTTCTCAATATTTGTTCTCGTTAAATTTCAAACATCCATACAAAACACTAGAGACTTGCCTAATCGACAGAAGCTTTGCAACTCTTGTTGTTTAGAAGAGCAGCAAGAATCAGAAGAAGCCAGGGAAAAGTTAAGATTTATCCAATTTGCATTTGTGAATGACACGCCAAGGCAACAGACTAAAAAATGTCCAGTTTTCAAGTGCATACCTATTTAGTCTTTCAAGAACAGAATCATCTGCCAATGAAATCTCATCCATGAGAAAAAAGCCATCCTCTCTCATTGCTAAGACAAGGGCTCCATCATGCCATTCAAACAGCCTAGAACCATCGAACTCCTGTTTGAAAGAAAAAGGGAAAGTCTGATCAAGTGTGCGTGTACATACATACATACATACATACATACATACATACAAATATTTACAGGCACGCACTTGGTGGATTTTTCAAGCTCTCAATTATATCAGGCACCATAATGCCAACTTACCTCATCCTTTGATCTCTGTCTAACAGGTCGCAGTCCACCCAGGAAGTCAGAGGTCTCCATGTGCAAGTGACAGTTCACAGAATGTAATTTCCGACCAGCCAATGCTGCAAATATCTGACAAATAGTAGTTTTGCCACACCTGCATAACACAAAGCTTGCAGTCAATTAAACTCCAGTGACTTGTCTGTTGCTCTATGCAAAAAATAAATAAAACTAATAATGAATATATTGAAGACTGGTTTACCCTGTGTCTCCAACCAGAAGTATAGGTTCACCAAACTCTAATGCTCGGCCTGCCAAAATGGCAAGCCTTGTCATCCCTTGAGTCCACACAATGTGACTGAATTCATCGCCCATTATAGATTTCCACGTAGATGCTTTAGCTGGTTCAAAGTGGTAATGGGGTTGAGGAAGGAAACAAACAAAAACAAATTAATTAGCTTTAGCCAAACATTAAATCTTCTTTTATTATTTTTAGCGTTTTTCAAATTTACCCATTTGTTTCTTTACACTTTCTTCTGAGAAGAGGTGCTGAGGATGCAGCTTTCTCTTAAAGTGTTTTTCAATGACTGTTTGGATAACGTCAACTTCTTCTTGTTTCCTGACCCTTCCTGCCAGAAGCATAAATCCTAGTAAAAGAAAGACAACAGTTCATCAGGATGTTCACCGCTTTTGAAAAATGGTTGAAATGTGGCTACTGAGCTGGACACACTGGCTGTGTAAGTTGAAAAGAAACAAGTGGAGACTCACCGTCATTTGCTAAATGCTGAAGCCAGTCATACTCCTTCTCCATCTGTTCTGCTAATCGGTACCTTTCAGCCCAGCGAAAGAGATCCCGAAGGGTAATGAAACCATGCTTGCCAGCAAACACTGAAGAACCTCTGCGATAAGACTAGATTTAAAAGGACATAAAAGCATTCATGATCCAACACAATTTTCTGTACCCACAACTGCATTTTCCACTACTCTTGCAATGCCTCCCCTCCTTACCACCAATTCTCCAAGTTGTCTTCGTAGCATTTATTTGTCCAAATTTCACCAATATTTCAGTAATGACCATCAGTCCCCTGAGCCAAACATATTCTGGTAGGTTGCTATGTAGCTCAACAATACCCCGCTCCAACCCCCCCCCCCAAGCCAATAAATGTGTGCGCCTTGAGTATGACACCAAACTACAACTAGGGCTCAAGTGACTTCTCTATTATTTTCTCATTAAGAGAAAAAAGATTACTGTCCATACCTGCAACTCCAGCATGACTTTGACAAGTTTACTGCAGTACGAAGGTGGAAGGTGACATCTTTTGTGCAGGATGGTTTCTAGCTCTGTACTTGGTAGCTCATCAAAATGCAGCTCCACAAATCTGTTCCTGAAAGCTCTGGACAATACCTTAAGACACACACACAAAAACCACCTGTCAAGTGTTAATCTACTGAGAAATTCACGCACACTGAAAACACGAGTTTCCCACCCTCAAACAGTCAGCTAGTATTTCATGGCCACTGAACATGTTCATACTCAATGGGTTTGCCCTCTTAATACCCCCCCCCCCGAAGATTTCAGTGCATGTCTGCAAACAGTGGGGTTCTCCCAACTCTGTTGACACCTCTCTCTTGTGTTTGGATGGTACCATTTTGGACTGGCAACTTGTAGACTGATTTCACTATTGGTTCTGGATATGCTACAAAGACTAGAGCATTTGACTAGGAGTGGCGAAGACTCAGGTTCAACTCACCACTTAGTTATAAAGCTCACTTGGTGATCCTAGGACAGTCTTTCACTCAAACTATCACTCAGCCTAACCTACCGCACAGGACTAAGGTGAAAGAGAGAAATCACATATGCCACCATAAGGTCCTTGAAAAAATGGTGGAGTGTACGTGTAAATAGCAGTATCAAAAGAAAGCCAGCTTCACCTGAGGAAACTATGTATGTACCTTCCTGCCTCCATAGAGCCCTGGAGGATTCTGTGTAGCAAAGAGCATGAATCTTGGGTCAGCTTTGACTGTTTCTTGGGTTTCTGTTATGAACAGCTCTCTGTTGTCATCCAATAATCTGTTCAGGGCCTCCAAAACATCAGTGGGTGCCAGGTTGAGTTCATCCAGGATTATCCAGTAGCCCTTTCGCATAGCATCAATGAGGACACCTATGAAGCATTTACAGAAAAAAAGAAATAAATGAGTTGCCCACTTGAGGCAAGCCAGGCAAGCATCTGTTTGAGCAAGTAGGAGAGCCAGCTGGCAAGGAAACACTGAGTGACTGAGGTAATAATCAAAGTCCTACCTTCCTTAAATATCAGCTTCCCAGATGGATCTGAAGTATAACAGCCAATGTACTCTTGTATGTCAGTATGTTCATGATTGTTAATCCTAACACAATGGTTCCCGGTTGCAGCAGCCACCCAGCGTATTAAACTGGTTTTACCAATGGATGTGTCTCCTTGAATCAACACTGGATAGGTCCTTAAATAATTAGAAAACAGCCAAGTTGGATATTGTGTTCTATGGTGGTGAATTATTACTATAGCTATTAATTATTATTATTATTATTATTATTATTACTACTACTACTACTATTAGAAGCTACAGTGGTACCTCCATTTAGGAACAACCCTGTTTACAAACTATTCGGTTTACAAACTCCACAAAACTGGAAGTAGTGTCCCGGTTTGTGAACTTTACCTAAGAATGGAAGCTGAACGGTGGAAGGCACCGGCAGTGGGAGACCTCATTAGGGAAAAAGCGCCTCGGTCTTAGAATGGTTTTGATTTAAGAATGGACTTCTGGAATGGATTATGTTCGTAAACTGAGGTACCACTGTACCTGATTGGCTTCAAGGTCTTTTTACAACATATACTGATTAAGGGCACTTCTAGAAATGAGAATTGGGCTTCCTGTTGTGTTGTGTGATAAAAAAGAAAAATTTGCTGAAGTTCAGAATAAACAAGTCAAAACTAGGCACAACTGACAACAGTATTTGTGCTTCTTAATTGTCGTGTTATACGGTTCCTCCAGCAAATGGTACAGCTGAAGTCCAACATACCCAGCTGATACAACTCTGACGATGTCTCTGAGGTTAAGTTTAACTGAAGCTGTGAGCACATAAGTCTCATCCACAGTTGGTTCCATGTCGCCAATCGAAATCCAGTATCCCTCTACCTTAATCATTCTCCCTCCTTTAGGCTCTGGTAACGACTAGAATGACATTACAGAAACAAAACCAGTTTATGTTATGAACTGCTATCTCCGCATAATAGCAATGTTCTTTGTTTAGCTAAGCAACACAGTCTTAGAACACCATAATACATGTGGTATTTCCTTCATATGTGAGATGCAGAAGATTTATCACGCTCTGGTTATGGTATAATCCACCAAGCAAGCACAGAGTCTACACCTGGGAGGAGGGATATATTAACACAATGCGTTAGACTCCCTCTGAGAACAGAAGGACTCTTTCCATTCATGGAACGTTTCTGATCTAGCAGGCAGCATCTCACTGGCAGAAGAGGATGAAAGGTGTTTTTTTTATTATTTTCCCTTCATCCTGCACCCCCCCCCCAAATCACCTTTCACACAATTCTAGAAACAGCCCCAACAAACTGAACAATATTTCCAAATGCAGAAGGAAGGGGAACTGGAAAAAGTCACCTTCTCACCTTTCCATCAGCAGGAATGAACTCTAGATCTAAGCCAATGTATTTCCAAACCTTACATGGATTCAGCATTCCCGTAAGTGGGATTTCACTTATAGGGTGCTCCTATGGGGATTGGGTGGGGTGGGGAGGGAGTATTTTGTCAATTTCCACTTTCTCCTGCAGACCCGTCCAGATGGTTGGGGGACTTTTGAAAACAGTGTGAAAGGTACTGCTAGGGTGTGCGCAGATGAGATCAGGAACAATGGTCTCCCACCTTCCTCCAAGCGAGAGGCTTTGATTAATGTCAGACCATTCAGCAAACAGAATGCAATCTTCCAGGTGAAAATGGGAAACCCCTGATTTAATCCAGGGTGAGTAAAATTAAACTCAGAATTCAAATTGAGTTTTGTTCTGTTTTATGTATTTTATGTCATACCCAAAAAAAAATTCTGAGGAGGAGGGGAGAACTCAAACTGAGAACAATTCCATACACACACACACACACACACACACAAATAATAAGAATTTACTTGCCTGCTTGAGGATGTTTTTCACATTTCCAGACAGAATATGCTGACATATTAGCCTTTGAACAACAGGGTAAGAACTTCTGTCAAGCTGGGTGAGGAAACCCAAGCAAAAGCCCTATTGAGAAGAAAACAGATTTGGTTTTTTTTAAAGTAGCTAGTTTCAAAGAGATTTTAATTGCTAACGCCAGAGAATTTCTCTCTCTCTTTATCTAAAGACAAAAGGGAAGAGAGAAGGAAGTTTTAGGAACAGAGAACAAAGATAGTCACCTCATAAAGAGAGCGCTGTATGCTACAGCATGGGTTGGATGATGCAAATCTCAAAGCTCTGCAGAGAGTACGAAGGCTGTAATGAGGTCTGTGGCCTGTCCCATCTACCAGTTTTGTTTCACACTCCTTCCTCACAGACAAATAAAAGCTGCAGAAGCAAAGGGTTATTTATATGAAGCATATTTTTCATGTATTACACTCATTTTTCTACCATATTAACAGGAGGTAATTTATCTAGGGGCTTGATACCTCAATGTGCTGCAGAGTTCCTTTTCCTGAATAAATATTCTCCCCTTCAAGATTGAATAATTCTTCACTCCGTATCGTTGATAACCAACCCAGGTAAGGCTCAGTCTATATATCACATATCAGTCTTCCAGAATATCTGGTGAAGGACTACAACTCCCACAACTCCCAGTCAGCTTGGCCAACAGATATGATGGGAGATGCAGTGTAAAAACAACAACAACAACCTGGAATGCACCAGGTTAGAGGAAACTGCCATAAAATAAAAGCTCAATTCTAAATGTCTGTGCTAAGCCAAAATGTTCCCTTGCCTAGAAGTGGAGCACAGCTATGAAAGAGCAAGGGACCATCTGTATGGGTGTAATGCTCAGATTCTCCTCCTTTTAGGCTTCATGTTGTATATATGCATAAATAAACCATATATCATAAAAACACCACAGGCTCTACTGTGCCCCATTTTTCCAAAAGGAAACACAAATCCTGGGTTTATCATGTATGGGACCTCTGGAATCTCACACCACTCATAGAAATTGGAGTCGTGTGTTGCAGTATATACAGAGTGAGGCCCTCTATGAGATAGTCCCTAAATATTCAGATGTATCTATTTAACAAAACTCAAAGAAACCTGTAAGCATTTTATAAAATATAACATTAAAATTATTGATAATTTAGGTATTTAAGATAGCCAAAATATTAAAAACAGTGGTTAAAAATAAATTCTTTCCCCTTCATATTAATCTCACCCCAGCCATGGAAAATAAAGTGGTGTAATACATTATCCAATAATAGTTTTCTGAAGAAATTAAGTCTTCAAACAGGAAAATTCCTCAGAAATTTCAGGAGTTAAGAGTTAGAATGAACTTCTGAATCACTGTCAGAGAGAAGAGGGCATCCATGTTACACTAATGTAGAATAAAATTGAAATACTCAAGGCTTCTGATTAAAATTTATTCAAATATTGGGGCTTAGAAAAGCAGGGGAAAACCCATATATCTTGACTGACAGTGACATTTGCTAAGACAATGACACTCAGGGAGTGGAGCTCACACTCATTTAGTAAAAACAGGGAAAGCAAGTGGGATGCACATCTGGAATCTGGTGCACAATTTAAATAAATTATTTGACGTTCTGAACTGTAATGAGCTCAAAGAAATGGCAACTCATAGAGGAAGTTCAAAAGGCAGAAAAGCGCAATCTGAACTCTGAATTCCCATCACTTTCAGCCTGTGTATCCAAAGGTCAGGATTGATAGGAGATGCAGTGCAGCAACTTCTGAGGACCACAGGTTAACTACCCCCATTTCAGAAATACCACACTACAAGTCAGTGTTTTTTCTTCTTAAAAAATGTTTAGGGGTACCCTCATTTTCCTACTCATATTGAAATACTGCGCCTTAATGAGGCCAAACTTAGATTCACAAAATGTTTAGGGGTATGCGTACCCCTGCACCCCCCCCCCCAGAAAAAAGGACTGCTACAAGTTAAATACAACAAAACTTTCCCAAAGACTCTCTTATCAAATCTTACAATTTATACAGTAATTTCTGTTCATCAAAAACTTACTTTACGATCCCTTGCACTACGCTCTTGCTCACATTCAGCCCTTTGAGATAATCCATGATAAGAATCTGCAAGTCTCCTTCATTTTGTAATTCTTCTACGTAAAGTTCTGTGAACCTACAAGACGACATTACATTGTAAAACACCTGTCTGCTTATTGATACCAAAGTCTGATATTTGATCACAGCCCCTTGCCTGTCAACATCACAACCAATTACAAATGTACTGAATTAAAGACTAGTAATAGAGTAACATTCGGTGAAAGCTTGCAGATTACTTAGAAATCACATAATTCAGCATGCAGAAGGTCCCAGGGTCAACCCCCAAGAGCTGTAATTAAAAAGGAGTCAGGTAGCAAGCTTAGGAAAACATCTGCCTTTGGTCTTGGAGCACTGCCCCCGCCATCCCCAAACCTTTCTAGAAGGTTGGGGAAACCCCAGAACAGATTAGGGGGCACACAGAGGAAGGGGGAGAGATGCCCTGCCATGCAAGCAGAAGTCATTCTTCTCACACAAAGCACTACTTAGAGCTACACTGAATACAACCCCAAAAGTTAAAACATACCATTAGAAATTAAAAAATAAAACATTTTAAAACATGCAAAAATGTTTAAATTGCTCTTCTGTTGGCTTATCTGAACATTAGTTGTTTCTGGAAAAATGCAGACCTTTTATCATAGGTAAATTTTGGCATCCTTTCATCTGCTATACACTCAAACCTAGGGTATTGGGTTTTCTATGATATTTCTGCTGAATTATTTTGAGCTCTGCAGGGGCAGTGATAACACCATGCATTTGTCACTGATGTCACACTGTCCATAAGTCAAAACCTGTTGAGAAATTCAGTGGGGAAATGAAAGTGCAACTGCAGAATTTAGTGCTTAATGAACACTTGACAAGCTGCCATCAGCTCTTGCTTGCCTAGCTAATTTGGACTGCATGGGCTATGAAAGATCAAAGTGAGCATAAAATCCACTCATATGCCCAACCAGCCTTTTATCCAGCTGTTTTGTAGCTAACATGTAATGCTGACAATCAGAAGATGGCCAACGGAGCAATGTAGATCATTTCCCTTTTATCTTTCCCATGAGACCACTATATAATTCTAGTATCCAACTCTGAATCTGATGACATAAAGGACACTTGAAGACAACTGCAGCTCTCAAAGAGAATGTGCAACGTTTATTATTCCTGAGATTGGCAGCAAAAGGTATTTTGCAACATAGCAGCTCACCAGCATGCTTCAGCTATAGCAAGGATGAGCTTGGGGAGTTAAGAGTCTTAATACAAACTGGCTGGCCACAGGTCCCTCATATCCCTAAGACACTGCATGCCAATCAGAGATGTATGCAACACAGACCAAAAGAAGTACAACATTCTAGGCTACTGCAAGCCAAACACCTCAAGAGCTACAAGTTGTTCTCAGCTTTAAAATGGTTTTGTAAAAATGTACATTCTGTATCTACCTGTTCCGTATTCCTGGAGGGAGGTTTCTTTTGCCAACATCAGTAGCTGGGTTCATGCAGGCAAACAAACGAAAATTTGAATGACGTACCAGGGGCTCTACAAGGAAAAAAATGCACAACCAACAAATTGCAGTGCTGTTTGGCCCCATAAAAACAAATGAAGCATACAAACAAGAAAGCATGAAACAGCCATTTAAGGAAAATTAAAAACAGAAGTTCGAGAAGCAAACAGAAAAACTCATACACGGCCAATTGGTTGTCCTAGCTGGTGAAAACCTACTCTCAAACTTCAGAGAAAGCTATCCTTAAAAGCAAAGATGAAAACGACATCTTCTATCTTAGCAAACAAAAGGGTCTTTTTTCATAGTCCTCTGGGACTTGCTATTCTTCAAGCTAAGGAACAGCATGGACAATGAACTGCAATTTTCTTCTTCAGGAGAAAACTCTCACATGCTAATCTCTTAAGTTATCGGGAATCAAAAGAGTGAAAAGATAGTATTATTCAGATATGAGTTTTTCAGCTATCAGTTTACAGGGCTTCCTAAAGTGCTCAACGTTGACCCACGGGGTTTATGTGACTGTGCAGAGGGTGACCTAGGTGTGAAAAAGTTTACAAGATATAGTGCAAAGAAATTAATTAGGCTCTATGAGCTTCAGAAATAAAGGGCTTGGATATTTAGTGATCAGCACCTCCTTTATGAATAATATAATCTTCTTTTTTACAATTCTTCGTAATGGTGATTATATTGTGGATTATATACTCAAATTTCTTGAGTTTATTTCATCTACATTCCTAATAATTTGCTTCTGGGTCACATCTTTATATGCTCATCTGTGGGTCAATGAACTTAGATGACTTGAAACCATTAATTTCAACCTCTCATTTTTTTAAAAAAAAGGAACTGAAAAAATAAACCACTGCAGAACAGGAAAACTTACTGCAACAAAAAACAAAAACAATACCTGTGTCTCCTCTATCCAGTAATATCAGTGAACCAGATAATCCTTCAAGTAAACCACTCAGACACTCTAAAGTTTCTGCTGCTGCCAAATTGATCTCATCTAGTAGAATCCATTCTCCTTTTTTCACTGCTTGTGCCAAGGTGCCCTAAAAAAAGACAAAAAGACTCAAAATCAGCATTTGATAGGCATCTGGTGCTGCCCTCTATTTGGACTATGTTTTGAAAACTGCATTCATAGTCAGAGGGACCAGATAATTCTAGTGGTATAAGCAGAATTCCATCTTTTACATTGTTTTTAAGCAAGCTGGTGGGGTGGAAGCTCCTCATTTAATTAACTACTCTTACTCTATAACTGTTAAATATCTGCAAACCTTTCCAAAGTGTTTCTAGTTGTACCTACTTTTTTTTTACCTAGCAGCAAACCCTTTGCAACATTCACTTTTTTCCTCAATGAGGACTCATTCTTCCTGACTTGCAGAGGAAATCTATTTCACCTTCATTTTTCAGCCAAGACTAAGGGGAGTAAAGGTGCTCATCACACAAGGACATTAAGTGAAACCTGGCTAGCCTGAAATCAAATGACCACCTCCACAGGCAAAAAAACCAGAAACTGTGTGTGTGTGTGTGTGTGTGTGATCCACATCACACATTTGAAAGCACACTGCTTCCTCCAAAGAATCCTGGGAACTGCAGTTTACCCCTCACAGATCTGTAATTCCCAGCACCTTTAACAAACTGCAGCTGCAACTTTATTTTAATAAAGTAACTTTCATATGCATCTTATGGACAAATATGCTCTTTTGCACAAAAGGACTACCTCTACAAATGCAAAAACTAGAGCATTTTCTGTCATCTTCATCTGTTGTTTTGCATGGTCTAAGCGGATACCAAGTTCTTCCCACTTTTCCTTCAATGGTGAGCCTACAAAAAAAAAAGGCAAGTTATAGTAAACGTAGGATAAGATAAAAACATTCAAGTTCATGAAATCACGTAATAGAATTTGTCATAGTGCAAAACAACTCTGAATATAACATAAACCGCTCCAAAGAGAATAGTGTAAACTGAGGTAGAAGTCCAGTTATTCCAACAATCAGCTTTAGACCAGTGATTTTATGCAATTTAAATCCTACTAGCAGAACAGGGACATTAAAATGAATGAACTGAATGAGTTGGAATTCATTGGACCCAAGTAATGTTTGAGGTCAAGTAATGCTCCAGTCATTTGTAATGCATATACAATCACCTCCTCTGTTTAAGCAAAGTAATGCTCACAAATCTGTTATCTTTATTGAATACATCTGGATTCAGCCTTAGGAGGCTAGTTACGTAAACAGTATCTCTTTCCACTTCAGAGCAGTATCTTATTTTTATCTTTATTTATTTATTAAATTTCTACACTGCCTGTCAACTGAGGACCATAGGATAGTTTACAACATGAAAACACAAAAATACGTATCATAGTAACAAACAAAACAATAGCCTTCCCCCCTTTCCCCTTTAAAATGCAGTCAAGCTTATATTATTATTAGGCTGGGATAAAGTTTGTACAACTTTAACAAGACCTTCACCTCTTCAGTCAAAGATGATGAGTGAGAATGTTAAATTCTTTCTGTCCTTTTATCTAACTGTTCATTAAATAGTTCAGGAAGGCTTAACTGTGACTCCCAAGCATCTCCCACCCAAGCCACTGACCAGTTCCACACCCACTAAGCTTCAGGAATGCTATTGGCTCATGTATCAGAAAATGCTATTTTCTACTGCAGAAAAGTTGCTTTTTTCCGTCTACTGCTGATCTCTCCATATTTGAATTCTAGAGAAAAATCACACCTATTACAGTGGTACCTCTGGTTACGAACTTAATTTGTTCCAGAGATCCGTTCTTAACCTGAAACCGTTCCTAACCTGAGGAACCACTTTAGCTAACGGGGCCTCCCGCTGCCGCCACCATGCGATTTCTGTTCTCATCCTGAGGTAAAGTTCTTAACCCGAGGTACTACTTCTGGGTTAGTGGAGTCTATAACCCGAAGTGTTTGTAACCCAAGGTGTTTGTAACCAGAGGTACCACTGTATCTCCCTTGCCAAATGTACACTGAAGCACAGTCCACCCAACTTTAAGAATGCAAGTTCTGCTTAAATCTCTCGTTTTATTTATTTGATTTCTACCCTGCCCGTCCTCAAACAGAAGCCCATTTTAAGAACTTGGAAGTCTTACCACTTTCTTTAGCTTCCTTATTAATGGCAGATTTGTGTACATGCTGCATCAGCTTGAGAAGATCATGCCAGCGCTTCTGTCTGTAACATGTCTGGATGTGCCCCAAGAAAGTCTGGTTTTGTTTCCTGGAAAACGTCTGTGCAAAAAGCTCCTCAAAAGACTCTCGCAAGGGCAACCAAATCAGTTTGTTATCCACTGGCTTATAGCTGTAAATTGGGCAAACAGTAACGTGTTAACTGAAAACTCCGGCAGCGACATGTGGCAAGATCAGGCTCAGTACGATCGGACAAGGTGAAAATCAAACCAGCCTCAGCGGATCTGATAACAGATAAAAGGTGAATCTGGTGGCCCCTGCACACCATTACTAAACAGATGACTTGAACATGTTGAAAATTAGAGACCGGCTGAAACATATAAGAGAACTTACCCTTTTTTTTCCCCAGGTACACAAAATGTCAAAAATTTCATCCCACAGCTACATGGCACCACTCATCCCAACATCTCTCCCTGCCCCAAGACTGAACATTCCCTTTTCCTTGTTCTACTTCCTTGTATTCCATCCATGGAATCCCACACCCCATTTCATGTTGCTCTATGTACTTTTCTTTTTGCCATATGTTTCTCTATTTTCTTATGAATGGGGCCAATGCACACGTCTACTAAATACAAGATCTGAACTCATGGATCGAGTGAAACAAATGATTTGTTGATGCAGTTGTCAACAGCAATTTGCAGAATTATTAGACACTCACCCCCCTAGGAGATCTGCAGTATCACTCTGCTGATTCATGTTGATAACCCTCAAACGGTGTCCTTGAAGAAACAAAACACAGAAAACACACTGAAGCGCTTCTCAAACCTTTTCTAGAATCCTGGTCAAAGTCCCCGTGTTATACTACATTTTACCTGTAATGTGGGCCAGGTATTGAACAGTAGATGTTTTGCCTGTCCCCGTTTCACCCACCAACAAGACAGGCTCTCCTTTGTCGACACACACAGCCAGCTGCTCAATTAATACAGATGATGGACGTGTGGGAGCAAAGGTCTGCTTTTTTCTGCGAATACAGGAAAGGGTAAAATCTTCTGTTAGCAATACTCTAATGCTATGTGCTAAGCATCTCCAAGTGCATTTGATTCACTAATTCTACAAATATAATCTCTCTCTATTACCAGGTTTCAAAAAAACACCTAAATGAGACATCATTAAAAATGCTGGCACGGAATTTTAAAGTTACAAGCACATTTAAAAAGTGCACTATTGTACATCAACCTGTAAGCCATCTGGTTGAAGGGTGGCTTAGTAATTTTAAAATATAAACAAACAAACAAACAAACAAACACATCAATACCTTTGCACAAGAAGCGCATGAATTTGCTTCCGTAAGAGCTGGACTCTTCCCACAGAGACCTCTTGCTCCCTTATTGCAATTTCTGGTTTGTAAAGTTGACAGTAGTATTCAGTCTAGAGTAAATAAATAAAGAGCATACATACTGAACTCAGCTTACTAAAAAGAAACATATGATGCCATATGCAGTTGTGCAATACAGTGGTACCTCGGGTTAAGTACTTAATTTGTTCCGGAGGTCTGTTCTTAACCTGAAACTGTTCTTATCCTGAAGCACCACTTTAGCTAATGGGGCCTCCTGCTGCTGCCGCGCCACCTGAGTACGATTTCTGTTCTCATCCTGAAGCAAAGTTCTTAACCCAAGGTACTATTTCTGGGTTAGCGGAGTCTGTAACCTGAAGCGTATGTAACCTGAAGCGTATGCAACCCGAGGTACCACTGTACAACTGAAAGTTAAGACACAAGTCTAGTTTGCACATCACAGTAAGGAATAGTAAATAGTTTATTGTGAATGTGCATTTCTGGGTTGTATGTTTCCCCCCCTCTCCTCATGATAGCAGGGAGCAGACAGACCACAGTCCCTGCTTAGCATTATGTCCAAACCAGAGGCCATGGTTTGCTTTGCTTCAAACCATGATCAGCAAATCAAGAACAACCTTAGCTACAGTAATTTGCCGGGAACAAAACAAACTATGACGCCTCATTTGAATGTAACACTTGCTTCCTCCAAGTGTGAGTGGACAGGATTCAAATGACCAAGATCACCATGGTTACAGTGAACTATTAACTATGGTGATGTGAGAACAAGGCCTTTGGGCTGTATTCAGTTGTTACATGAACAGAAGTCAGCTCATGCAACCAAACTTTCTTTTTCACTCCTCCTCCTCCTGCTGCTGCTCCCCCCTGCAGCCACTTTTCCCCTCCAAAGGGTTGGGTGCCTCCTAGTGAAGCCTATGGTTGCAGCAGGAGGGAAGCTGCTGCCTCAAATCAGGCAATGGGATCTTGCACCAGTGGCGATGTGCATGATCCCTACACCCAATTTCAGCCATGTTACATGTGGCTCTCTTCTTTCAGAAGAAAAACAAGAGTGGGCACTATCCAGTTAGATCATTTAATTATTTCTTGGCAGTGAAAGAGACATGAAACTATTTTTTTCCTCCTTGACAAAAGGGGTATTTGTTACACAATGCAGTATGTGTGCGAACTCTTCCTTATGACTACCTTATGCTTGGAAATGTTCAGTTGGCTTCCAATGATTTCTGCCATCTTCAGTCTACTTCCTTGCTTGGACAGCATAGCTGTGAAACAATCCAACGCCTGTCAAAGTAGAGTGGCAGGAGGGAGAGAGAGACAGAGAGAGAGAAAGAGAAAGAGAGAGAGAGAGAATTCAAGCTAATTTAATATTTAATCAGAGGTTCTACTTTTCTTCCATACTTGAGTTCACTGTAGTCAAAATATACAACTGAGCTTCATGCAATGTATCGCTAGTATGTCTCCACGAGGAAAACAAGAGGACGAGCCAATTCAGACATTTCAGCTCTCTTCATAATGGAATTCCTGGTGTAACAGCTGTGGGACCTGGCATGTCCCCAACGACAGCTGCCTCTTCCTAGTGTGATTTATGCAACCATTCCTGTGAATCCCCCATTGTGAAGCAGCAGGTCTAGTTAGATCGACCCTCAAGGAAAATTTCTAACACCAGAACCAGCCCCCTGTTCATATTCCAAATGCAACCTGGTTTTTACATTTTAAGGAATAGGTCAACGTCACTCTAAAAAACAAGGAACAGTTTGACACGTACCTCATGAAAAATATTCAGTGCAGTAGAGGAAGAAGAACTATCAAAGTTGTAAGCGATCCTGTTGCACCAATTCAGCAAGTCCCTAACACAAGAAAATAAGTGATGTGAAGCAGCTCAACAGTAGTCCATCATTTAACTTTCCTCAGCTGCACACTGCTAAAAGTGCTAGTCTCGCTTCATTAATTGCATGGCTATTTTTTTTAAGCGCCAACTCACCACATTTTCATTCAATTAATGCCTTCTCACTAGGAATTTCAATTAAGAACAGAGCAAATGGCCTCCAACACACTAGAGAGCAGTAGTCCAAAGATAATTTGCCTCCCCCAAACTCAAATATCCATCAGCTTAATTGCATATTAAAATACCTCAGAGATAACTCTCTGCCTTCTAAGCTCAGGCTTTTTTTGTTTTCGGTTAAGTGTGATGCGTCTTCCATTACGTTCTCATCGTCTGTGATATGGCTTTGCAAGAGATGTTTATCACCAGTAAGCTCAACATAAATCTCTAACAAGCGATCAATTACTACAGCAAGTTTAGGATACCTCCTCTGAAGAATCTGAAAAACAAAATAACATTAGCCGAAGTAAATATTTTACAGTGTTCCAAGGATTATATAACTCACTGAGTTTTGTCTATGCAGACAATGGTCTTAAAATCCAGAGATTTGATACATTTACAGCCTGCACAATTGCCTGGACTGGTCCCATGGGGTAGTGCCTGCCATCAAATTTTACTTTGAAATTCTCTTAAAGGAAAATTTCTTTGCATGACAATTACACTGTAAAATACAGTAATGTTCTTAATTTATCTTAGGCTTCATTTGCTAGATAGAAATGTCAGTCAGTAAGATGAACCTGGTGGATTGGGCAAATGGCCCATCTAGTCCAGGTTTTTTGTTCTCACTGTGGCCAACAAGATGCATATGGGAAACCTGCAGGCTATACTACGCTGAGGAAATGGCAATAACAATTTAAGATGAAGTCATAGCTAGACAGTTGGGTTAAGTCAATCCAGCAACGTCAATCTGTTCCTCTTGCAGAAGCACAAAGCAGCAAGCATTCCATTATGGAATGGATACAAACTTCTTTCATGTCAAGGATTGTGTTTGGACATCATGCTAAACTATGGTTTGGTGAGATGTAAACGAGACTAACTCCCTCCCAGTTTTTTGGCTCGGACAACACAAGAAATCATGGTTAACCAAACACAGATGCTTCTAAACTTCTCACAGCCATGTGGGGAAAATGGAACGGACACAGTTTCAACCTCTTCTACAAAAATTAGGACTAATTTCATTTGTTTTTAAATGAAAACACTTCGACATCAGTTCACAAAGTAAGAGTTCTCTTTCTGATACCATTTACCTCTCTGAGTTCAACTTTAGGCATATTATTCAGCTTAATTTTTGTCCAGTATTTATCTAGAAGAGCAGCATGGCTGTTTTGCTGTTTGTACCAACCACCACCATAACTGAAGAGTCTAGATTAAAAATCAAAGAACAAGTTAATTGAAGCATTAGAAGTATTATAGTGCAGAACAGAATACGTTCAAGGGTTCTGTAAGGCTCCTGCACTGCAGTTCCACAACCAGCTAAGGGAGTCAAAGTCCCAACATCATCAATACAAGAAACATGAATTCACCATCTACAATTGTCCAATTGTCATTCTTCCACTTTACAGTCTTTAAATAATGAAATGCTAAGTAATTGCTTATAGGGCAGCTGTATCCCGCAGGCTAAGCAAAACGACAACAAGCACGTTCTATGTGCAAAGCACTTCATACATGTATAATGTCAATAAGCGTAAAGACAGGACAATATTATCTGCATATTACAGATTACGGCCAAGTGATAATGGCTTCCTTATGGCTGCTTGGTAATTCCTCTTATCAAGCTTAGTTTTCACTTATATTCCAGGGGAAAGTTGTATTAGGTTTCAAAATAATCTCACGCTCCTAACTATCATTTTCCAGGAGATAATTTTCTATTTCTTAGTATGGAAAATTGCAAAAGAAATAGCAAAGGAGTGCCCACATACTTATAATTAAAAAATCATGTCACCTTTATATATGCACACAATTTAAATACTGGATTCCCCCCCCCCCATTCCTATATATATGACTATTGTCTAGTCACTGCCAAAAGGATTCATGTGCTAAGAGTTTTCCTTGTGTTAACAAAGCTACACAGTCTACCTTCTCGTTGCAAAAAGATGGAACCCAGGAGCTACTTTTATACAGTCACTTCGCCCAGGAATCAACAATTCTCCATTTTCCAGAAGAGGAATCAATACAGAGATCTAAGGAATAGGAAAAAAAAACCACAGAATACAATTTCAATGACCAGGATGTAGAGCACCACAAGAAGAATCCCACTCATATAGCAGGACTTTCTCTCCTTAATTCACTGAACCCTTCCCATAATTGCTTTTGGGCAGGACATACATAGAATGTGGTGCTATATCAGTAGGGGAAAAAATAAAAAATCTAAGGAATTTTCATTGTAATGCCATATTCTCATGCATGAGGCTATCTTGATGCCCCACCTTATATCAATGACAACCAAAAAGACTTAACAGCAGTCAGACAGTGCTGCTGTGTTTCACCTCTGCTGGTGGCCAAATATGTTACAAGAAATGTTAGAAATCTCATTCCCAATAAGCAGCCTTTTACATATACATTCCAGTTCTGGATTGTGGGAGATGGATGTATAAGAGAACCAGTGAATAGCAGATGCAGACAGGATCCATTCAGTAGTTTGTAACAAGTGTCCCCAAAAATCACTGCCCATGAAGAAGAAAATACACTGGGAATTGAGAGCCATGATAACTTTTGGGGGAGAACTTTTGCTTTCTTTTATCCAGTGCCCTTAAGTTTCCTTTGCTTTGGTTACAAAATACTTGACTTTCAAGAAAGACACCTGTGTCTCTCACCCAAGGTATTTATGGACTACCTCTAGAAATCACAGCTACATACCACATCCAGAGGAGCATAATCAATATCCTCCAAGAGTATCCAGTGCCCTTTGCTGACTGCTTGGGTCAGGGTCCCAGGTTGCCACACAAATTCCCCTGGTACATCTGTACAACGATACATGCCCAGTAAGGTCTACAAAGAACAAGCAAGATTTTTAAATAATGTCCATATAACTTTACAAAGTGTCTTCAAATATTTACCGAACAATAAGGTTTCTGAGGTATGTATTTATTTCTATTTGCTTTCATCCATACTGGGTACGCTACCAAATATAAATATTGCCAGGTATAGCTTCAGCAGCTATGATAAGCTCAGTGGGAACAAGCACTGCCAAATCATTCTTGCTGTGCCCTCTCATAGTATGAGCAGGAGCAAAAAACATGAGTTTGGATTACTGTGGTGTTTGAGCCAGTGAGATATCCCTCACCAAACAACCCATGACCTAAAGCAAAGCCCCAATAGTGGCTGCTTCAGGCATCCCAGTAATCTATAGTCTTGCTCATGTTTTACTAGGGGAGGAATGCAGCAGGAGGGATTTCTGAAGTGTGCACACTGCTAATTCCATAGTAAGACATGGTTTTTGGCTTATCATTACATCCGAATGCAGCCACTTTCTGCAAGGCAAACTTTGTAATAACAACTGCAAATGAAAACTAAAATGCATTTTCCATTACCTTACTATCAGTCTGATCTCCTAGCTGGACTTTCAGAATGTGAGGTGGCTTTATCCTTCCCGTAACGGCTGCCAAGTATTCAACAAGATACGTTTTGCCACAACCTACTGGTCCTTCAAGTAACACTGCATTTTGTGAAGCTACAGCCATAGCGAGATTTTGAAGATTTGTGCAGGAAGATTTCACCAACACAAATTGGTTCAAGATGGTCTCCTGCTGAGACAAGAGAAGGCATTGCTTTCAACTGATAATACTGGGTGAAAGTACTATGGAGAAACGTGAAATACAAGTTACAAATTTGCTAAGCTACCATTTTTTACGCATCCCAGAGCCACACACATCCATGTCCCCATTCCACCCCCATTTTTTAAAGGGGGATTTAAGCCCTTGCACTTTCTTCCTCCCACCAAACTCAAATGTTCCACTTACCCTGCTCCAAGGTGCCATATACTGCAATAGTACCTTCAGGAACAAATAGCAGCTTCAGGGGGATGAGATAAATACGGACCAATCACCCCACTCTGAAGCTGCTGTTTTAACCAGGAGAGGAACAATGGCCATGTTTAATGACAAGTCAATTGTAGTATCATTTTATTATTGTTATTTCAAAGATTCAGCTTACTTTAGCATATGCTCAAAATTCTTATCCATCTCAAATACATATACAGTAGACTGGTGCAATCCAGGCAATTGCACCACACACACTAAGGAATCTTCAGTAAAAAAACAAAAACAAAACCCAACAGGCTATTTTGTGAAACTCATAGTTGGTCATTTTTCCTATAGCATTATTAAGACTAATAGTGACACTTTTTAATCTTTCTACTTTGTAGAGAGCCACTCTTGTATGATTTTAGCTGTGCCTATTAAGTCTCTAGAGCATAATTTTATTCAACTTATGCTCAGAATTTCACTTATGTTTGAAGTTGTGTTCTTCATATGTTTCTATGTATGAAATTGCCCTGCGTTAAGACATCAGAATACATGGAGTGCCAGCTGCAGTGACAGAAAGTAAGGTATTTTGCTCCACGTATTAAACACTATTGTCAGATCACAGTGATATCTCTGCCTTAAGATCTAGCAGAGATTCTCACCAGTCAGAAAGGTACAAGGTGATTTTCACCAACACTCAGAATCCTTCTGAAGCAGACTGTTTGGTAACAAAGGGAGCTGTATAGAAAGAACTGTCTTAGCCCCTTTGGCATACTTCATACAGATAAATGAGACCATGATTTCTATGTTACTTAACATCCAAGCCTGTGGATATCAAAAAGGGAGGGGGGGGGGAACACACACACACAGAGGCATGGATCAGGAATGGGACTGGAGATTTCAAAGGCCCCTGCTCTTAAACTGTAAACTGTATTCCATCTATAAAGGGAAGGATACTATTTTGCAGAAACTTTTACACAAAACATGTTTGTTTGTTTTTGCCTTAAAACTGAAGGACAGGATTTTAATCAATGCTTAAATGCATCAAAGTAGCACTACGTAGAAATTTTGAGGGAAACAAAGGCCCCGGATTTCTCTCTTTTCAGAGAGAAATCTCCTAGAGCTGGGATAGGCAAAAGGTAGATCAGGGTCAGCGCCAAAGAATTGAATTTACGTATCAGTCCTTTACTTACATTTGCTCCTGGTCCAAACTGTTGCCTAGGGAGCAGAACACCACATACTGCTACAACCTTTGCAGAGAGGTCAGCAGATACAAGTTCTCCCTGAGTGTACCGCAACTCCTCCTCTTTGTTCCAAAAGGTTGCGTCTGGGTTGGCCAAGACAAGGGCACACTCAACATTCTGCATCCGTGATTCCTCCAGTAGCCTATCAGTCAAAAATGTGCATCTTTCAATGTTTTGAACAAATGGGAGACAAATCTACCATGTAAAATATTAACTGAGAACACACACACACACACACACACACACACACACACAAAAAGACATCTTGGGGGGAAACTTACTTAAGTCTGAAATGTATTAACTCTTCTGGATTAAATATCTTCTTCAGGAAGGATAACCGATGCTCATCATTCATGCACGTAACCAGTGCGAGACAACTGGCAGTATACCTAAGAAGCAAAGGCAGCTCAAGTACTGTTACATCTTAAGTCTATAGAACTAGGTTCCTTTCAGAGAAAAACAACAAAAGGCTATCCTGTCTCTTCAAATGGTCTGTTTGATCAATGGTCTTCAATAAATGATTTGGCCACTGATGCACAGGTCTATGTGCCAACTTAAAGTGGGCCACACCAATGGCACTACCACCATTTTCATTCTGCCTTATAGTTATTGCATTTGTAAGAGAAGAGTGATGGAACAGGACAAAAAACAAAGAACTTGGATGTAGGTCTCACAATTTAGTGTGGGGTTAATGTCAGCCCCTGGGCCTGAAAATTGAGGAGCAGTAGTAGGCTCTAAGAAAATACACCCAATATGACCAAATCAATCTTTCTTCATATTTAACTCCGGCAATTTTAGCCTCAACCTCTTGCCAGAAACTGCTCTTCTTGTCAATAAGAGGTATAATGTAGTCCAGTAACCATACTGTGGGTTACAAATCCGACTCAAATGTGGCCAAGTCATTCTCTGCCCTTATTGCTGTACTGGACCTTACTTTCCTCATGAGGTATTAGTAAGACAGCAATAAAATAGTCCCTACTACACACTGAAAGTGACATATAAAATTAAACGAAAATTAAACTTACCATCGAACTAAAGTATCATGACTCCTCAGTAAAGGGACACATACACTCCAGTCCCATAACTCTCTGAATACAGACTGCTCTTTCTGGAGGAATTTGTAGGCTGCCTCCATGAGATCCCTTAACTTCATTCGTCGTCGCCCATATCGAACCATATTTGTATCTGAGCTCTCCAGAAACAGTCTTTGGAACACTGGTGAAGTATCCTTAAAGTATCTCAAAGCAAATCTACATGAAATGAAGACATTGAAAGCAAATGTAAATGTAGCTAGAACAGCGAGGTTTCAGCTCATCTGATGAAGCAGATGCTTACCTATTAAAGTCCTGACACAAATAAGAATGCTAAGCTTTTCTGAACTTGGAAAGAAATTGGCAGAAAAACAAACACACAAAAAAGGTCCTAAGAAAAGTTATGGTCTTCTTTTCAGCAAATTGTGTTTTAATAAAAAAACTGAAATCCATCACCACTTTTTTCAGTTCCTTAGTTTATCAGAGATTAAGGTCAGCCTGCCAGCTCTGTGAGTGGGGTGGGGTAGGGACAACTGGTTGGAAGTAGTATTCTGGACTTGACACTCAAACAATAGCCTGAAGACACTTGATGTAGACCCAGCTCTGATCTCACTAGTAGCAAGATAGGAACAGTATGCATGTTACTCAAAACTCCTTGGATAAAAGTGTTACTTCTAATCTAATATGGGGATCTGTCAAGAGCAACTTTCACTTAAACCTCTCTCACTGAAGCAAATAATGCACACACACACCCCTTTATGTTAAAGAAGATGCAGGTCTAACTGCCATTCAATCTTTGTATTCCTCTAAACTGAAGCTTGGGTTACATCACCCTTATTGTCCAATCCTATCCATTTTATTCAAAAGTATGGCTCGCTTCCAAGTAAATGTGCACCTAACAGCAGCTTTAGTTGCAATTCAGTAATTGCTGAATTGAGCATGTAATAGAATACAAGGCCTTGGTTTAAAACAATTAGCCAAGCAGATACCCTTGACATGTGATACAAAAGGTATGCACAACTGCAAATTCCTGCAGCACACCTCAAAAAGGGATATGGATCATGGAAACTGGGCTCACTACATGACTGTATGAATGTAAATCCAACCTGAACTGGCTACCATGTGCACCAACCCTCAGCTTGTCCACCAAGCAATTCCCCATGAAAGCAAAACTTAATCCCAGACATCTACTGACTTACGGCATCACATCAGGATGATCACCAATAAGTTTGCTCATTGCCACACAGAGTCTCTCATGAAGATCATGGTTGATCTGGCCACTGGATTTAATGATTTCTGCATTTCTTTCCATCAAATCGAGCAAGATTGGACGAAACTGACGGCCAATTAGGAGTGTGCATTCTTTATCCAACAGTAACTGTGCTAAGGCACTGAGGATGCACTGACGGTCCTGCTGACTCCAGATCTGAAAACAAACAGACGCTTAGTAAAGTGTGATCCCCGCCCCCATTCTACTGCAGTACAAGTCAAGTTGTGTATAGAAGAGACTTTAGAGCAACATTCTTCAACTTAGGATTCCCATATATTGTTGGACTACAACTCCCATCATTCCTGACCATTGCCTAAGCTGGCTGTGGATGATGGGTGTTGAAGTCAAACAGTATCTGGGAATCCAAGGTTGAAGAAAACTGCCTTAGAAGTACAACAAAAAGAGATGAAAAAGATTTTTTCTAAACCTCCATAGAAATAGGATAAAGCTAGGAGGAAGAGCTGAAGAAGAATGTGGAAAGCAAGAATGGGAGGGAAAGTTATTTTACACTTAGTGTAACATAAACATTTCTGCTGTTCCCCCTTTATTCATTCTACTATGAGAGACTTAGAACTGCCATATAAGCCTTACTAAAACGAGTGACTGGAAGCCATATTTGTTGAGTTGATTCTTATAAGCTCTTAAAAACTTAAGGTTACTTTTCTTGCAGACCTTTAAATTGATGGTCACTGCCAGGCATGCTATCACACAAAAATAAACAAAAATGTGCACAAAGTTAATTTACAGCTCCTTTAAGGAAAGCAAACTGCCAATTCCACCCTTCCTTGTTCCTAAAATATAAAACAGTTTTAAAGTGTTTTTCTAACCCACCCTGAATTACCATAAGACAGGCTACATTTCTAAATGAATTAAAAAAGAAAGAAAACACAATGTGACTTTACTATAGGGTGGTATCAGACTGTGTCATACACATGAACAATTGCAAACACCATTTGTCTTGGAATGGGGGAGGGGGCAGTGAACTAGAGTATCCCATGTCTCTAACAACCTTCTGACTCCAATAAACCAAGTTATCAGTGTGCACTACATAAGGAATACAACCCCTCCCCATCATATTTTTAATTCAAGATTACAAATATAGGAATTTGGCTTATAAATATAGTGGGCCTCTCCGGGCTCTTAGAAATTCAACACAGAGACCCTTAGAACATGGATGGGGATCCAGGTGGACTCCAGTTCCCAACATCCCTGAGCACTGGCCATGCTGGTGGAAGCTGATGGGACTCAACATCTGGAGGGTCATGGGTTTCCCACCCCAGTCAAAGTATTGTACAAAATGAGTTCCTAAAAATTTGATGTTAGCTTAATCTAAAGAGTCCCAAGGACAGTAGTTAGGGAAGAAATTTCAAGCCCTACCAAGAGTAACATAACAGAATTAGGAAAGATGGAGATAACTTTTGTTTTCATTCCTTGAAAATCTTTGAATCTTTTGACAAAAAAACTCAAAAAACAAATTCCAACCTTGTAAAATCATTTCTAATGAACTACTTTTCAATGGGCACATGAATCAGTTCTCTGTAAACACTATGGTACAAATCTGATGGAAGGTTTTGTACCCAATGAGATATATTTTCCTGAAACAACACTGCAAACTACATTTGGATCACAGTGATGGGAATGTAGCTACTCAGAAAAATGCTACATAAAACAAGGGGGCTCTTGTAAACAAGAACAGCACTCTGTGGTCCAAAGAGAGCAGATAACCTTTGCCCAAATGTTTGCTCAAGCTCTATAGTAAAACAATGAGAGATGGATTAAGCAAGCTGTAAAAATAATTTGTTGTTGCTGTAACCAATTTGCTACAAAGCTTGAAATCTGTTTGCCCCATCTGAATGTATGATTAGGGGGGAAGAAAAGTATTTTAGTGGTTGGGAATATTTATAATTAAACTAATTTTTGCTGCAAGCACAACCTCTGTTTTCTTATTGCTGTTAGCATATTACTATTTCGTCAATTAAAAATTACCTAAACTTAGATTTCCACCTAAATTCTAGCACAGTGGTTCTCACAAGGGTGTGGTGACTCACGCTGGTGTGGCAGGAAGATTAAAGGATTATCAAAGAAACATTTAAAGATTTCAGTAGTGTACAGCATAGCATTGAAAAAAAATTATTTGCAGAATGTGGATAAATATAGTTTAAAATTGAGAACACTAGAACTGACTATTCTTCTTGCAAACAAGATATTAGTTAAATTAGCTCCCCCTTATATTAACAGTGTGTTTAATTTTAAAGCAAGCCAAATTAAGCTCCAAATTAAGCAACTGCAAATTTACTAAAGAGTTAATGCCAGTATGAAGAGAAACTAAAATGCTGTACTAAAATTGAATTATTACCCCTCATCTTTACAGAGCTTTGTAATCCACAGGCCTTCAAACATTAGTCTCTCTTTTATTACACAAAAAGCACTTTGTTGAGGATGGAGTAAATAGTGAAAATCACCAGCAGTCTCAGGCTCCTTAACATGCATTCATTTTGACATGCAAATATTGTATACCACGTATGTGATCTGAGCACATGGGGACCTACACATGACTTTTATATTTCGCCACATACCAATGTGCTTTCCACTTACAACGTTTGCAACAGACTGAATCAGTCCTAAATCTTTTTGTTCGTGCAGATGACCAAAATAATTTATTTCTCCAAGATTAGCAGTTTCTTGAATGGGACTAAAAGTACACACACACACACACACACACACCAGGGCCATAGTCAAAGTGTGTGTGTCAGTATCTCTTCCCTTTGATCATAGTCATAATACTTCTTAGAATTCCTCAAATGATCTATTACTCTTTTGAGGTTGAATGAAAGCCAGATACACACACACAGAACATTTTACTATTTGGAGAATTTAACTCTTCTCCAGCCTCTTTCAAACTACTTGTTGTGACCTTTATGAACAAATGTATTTGGGGGGGGGGGGTGCCGAACTGGGTCTTTGCCCTGGTGACAGAAAGCCTAGTTTCGGCCCTGCGCGCACACACACACTATCCTTTAAGTGGTATAAGAATTCATTTAGAGGAGGGACTAACAGTATTTTTCAACTACCCAAACTCAATGGTGGAGGCGTGTGTGTATAGTATTGCAAATTTGTAAGCAGAGAAGTATCAACTTTACAGCAACGAAGTGAGAAATCTTCCAAGTATGGATATACATTTGAACAAGGCATCATTTCCTTGCAGTTGGAAAAACAAAACAAAAACACTTTAAGTAAACAGATAGGATTGTGCCAAAGTATATTCTTAAAAACAAAAATAAAAAAAATCAGGCAATACAAACAGACGAAGCTGCTCGGCGATCCAGAGGTTCTCCTTACAAATTTAAACCATCTCCACTCTGCTTGGGGCTTTTAAAGCGCTGGGAGGCTCATGGAGGGGACTGTGCGGCACTCTCGCCTCCTTTCCTCCCCACCTCCCGCCACCATGAGAAAACAAAGAAGGCAAGACCCAGCTCTGCTCCCTCTCCTTCTCCAGCCAGATCACCCCCTCCGCCCACAAGGCACTTTGAAGAAACGGCGCGCGGCGGGGCGGGGGGGTCGAGCCAGCGAAGATGGACGGCCAGCCCCAGGCAAAGGCTGCCTCCTCCCCCAGCTCGATGTCCATCACCGCCCTCCCCCCACGATTGCGGAGGGCGAAGAGGGCGCCGCCACCGCCGCCGCTATTGTTGCTCTCCCACCTGTTTGGCGAGGAACCTGCTGAGCTCGCCGCTGCTCCTCTCGTTCCTCTGCGCGACCATCTGCAGCGGAGCCGCCAGGCTGAGACGCAGGTGCTCCATTGCCTCGGCCTTCCCGGAGCAGCTCCCCTTCGCCCCGGGACCGAGGTAACGGGCGGTGGGCGTGCGCGCGCGGAGGCAGCCAGCTAGCGCCCTCCGCCACCCGCTGCTGCTGCGCGACACGTGGGGAAGGAGAGCGACTTTCGTTTTCCCCGTGTATATGCCGCGTCATCTCCCGGCGACAAACCAAGGCGGAGGAGGAATGGTCTCGGCCTTTGCTTTTTCACCCGCCTCTTGCAGAGACACACACGCACAAAAACTACTCATCCCAGCATGCACGGCGACTTTCCTTCGTAGCAACTCTCTGCATAGTTTCGAGCGTTGCGCGCTGGGATAAATAGAATTTCCCTCCTCTCCTTCGCTGTAGGCTGAAGTTGCGCGGGGGTTTTGCGCCAAGTCCCTCAAAAGCCGGGTTTGTGTTAGATAAAAACAGAAACGCCGTGGCTGCAGGGCGTTTGGGCTTTAAAGCACTGGGAACATCCCACTGGGGCTAACTTCCGAACAAACAAACAAACAAAACAAAAATAAAATAAAATACAAATAAAATAAAATAAAATAAAAAAAATCCTTCCAGTAGCACCTTAAAAAGTAAAGGTAAAGGGACCCCTGACCATTAGGTCCAGGGTTGTGACCGTAAGCACCTTAGAGACCAACTAAGACGAAAGCTCATCCCAATAACTAACTTAGTTGGTCTCTAAGGTGCTACTGGAAGGAATTGTTTTATTTTATTTATTTTATTTTGTTTCGACTAGGCAGACCAACACGGCTACCTACCTGTAACTAAAACAAACAAAAGTGTGCTGATAAACAACAACAGCAACAAAACCTTTTCCCAGTTAGATGGAGCTACATCAGTTTCTGTTAGAGTGAGGAGAGAAATAGGTTTTCAAGGGTGGCGGGAATAGTTTGAAAACAGCATGAAAATACACAGGGTTGTGGCCCTCTAGCACTATACTGTACTGAACAGCTGGGCCTGTGTTTGGGGGACAAAACATCAACAGCCCAGCTAGTCTTATGGAAAATTAAGCTTACAAGTCCATTGATTTCTAGGCAACAATCTCTGACACACCTAAACCTGCACAGGACTGGACCGCACAGCTGCCATCTTAAACACACCAGGGATAAAGCTGATTGGAGTTTATTCAGACTAGGTCCCAAATAAATATACAAAGGGTTAGATTGCACAGAGCACCTTAAATGGAAGTGGCCAAAAGCACTTTGTTGAATGAGAACAAGTTTGTGTGCCAAAAGACAAAGTTGCTGCTATCAAAAGTACTGCTGTTGTAATGAACCTTAAAAACTATATGGGATAACTGGAACAAAGCCAACAAATGACAGAGTTAACTTTTTAGGTCAAAGGAGATCTGAAAATTTACAATCAATCTTTTTAACCACTAGTTGGTACAGTACAAGATGTAATTAACTGTATGTGCTATAGCAGCTATACAGTACATGACAGTATGTCACATTGAACTCCAGGGCTTTCTGCTGAGAAAGCATACATAAAATCCAGTTGCAAAGGTCTTATCTCATTTGATGTGTTTCCAAAACCACAAAAAATTATCCAACAGCCAACTTTAGTCATCCTTTCCCCTTGCCCTTTATCTAGGAGATGGAAGATGGATTGCTAGATACATTTCTTTTAAATGCTGAACCATTGCTCATTTGAGGTCTGTTACTTACACCAACGGCAAATAATCTAGCAGCACCTTGAAGACTTAATAGTGCGACCTTGCATTGATTTTAGAATGATTTGATTTTAGAATGCTGTGTTACTTTTATTGTTGTTAGCAGCTGTGAGCCTGGCTTCGGCTGGGAAGGGCAGGATATAAATCATTTATTATTATTATTTCCTCAGAAGCTTCACTGTACTCAGTGGGCCTTACTCCTTTACATGTAAGTTCCACTGAATTCAACAAGGCTTACTTTTGGGGGTTTTATAAAAAGGGAGGGGAGGTGTTGGTACTCACCATGCCACACTTTTAACATTTGTGAGGAAAGGTGTTGGTACTGCGTACCCTTGAGTACCCGCAGAAAAAGCACCGGGAATGAGCTTCTCCATAACCCTATGCATGTTTATTTGAAAGTAAGCTCCATTGCATTTAACGGGACTTTCTCCCAGTCCTCGTGAACAGGACTACAGCCTTTAAGAGCCCACTCTATGTCACATATTTGGGGTATGCCCTCAATAGACAGCTGACAGAGGAGAGTTTCTCTGTCCTCATGCACGTCTAACAGCTGACGTTACCGCAATAAGGCTTTTGGCGAAACAAACAAACGCTCCTCTCTGATTAAAACGAGCTCTGCGGCTGCGCCAACCCAAACTTCTGCCCCGGCAAAGTTATCAGCCACGAAACTTTCTGGTGGCTTTGCAGTATCAAAACACCGACGGCGGCTTCAGGGCTTGCGTTTGCATATAAAAACAGAAGCCGCCGGGTTGCTCTCGAGAGCAAAAGCAGGCGCCCCCCAGCGGAGCCGCTCGTCGAAGCAGCTCCGGCGAAGGATTCCCGCCCCGCCTGCATCCCGAAGGGGAGGGCCTTGACGCTTCCTTTTGGCGCCAAGCGTTTCTGTGGCAGAGGAGGGAGCTGCTGACGTCGAGGCACGGCGCGCGCCCCAGCGTCTCCGGTGATTGGCCGGGCTCTTCCGGGCGCCACCTCTCCCGTTTGGCGGCGGCGAAGGTGGCGGTGTTTTGGGGGTGGGGGAAGTGTTGTCAGCGAGAGAGGCAGCGGCGGCCGCCGGCCGAGGGAGCGAAAGTGAGGAGTAGCGGAGGCCGCACAGCGCGCGTTATTCCGGTTTGTGGAAACCAGTGGCCCGAGAAGGGAGTGGGGGGTGTCTTTCTCTCGTGGGGATCAAGCGGGTGGGAGAGTGGCTGCCTCGCCTGCCCGGAACCCCTGCCGATCCCCGCGGAGGCATTCCCACGAGCACATCTCCCGAGTTATCTATATATTGTCTTTCCCCCGAATGGCATCATACCCCACCCCCACCAGCATGCAACTCTTCCCGCTCCCAGTTCCCACGTCTCCCACTTTTTCGCCCCTGCTTTCTGCAAGGGTGGGGGTTTGGAGAGTGGGGGCGCCTTTACGGCCCTCCAGACGTTGCTGGACTACAACTCAAGCCATCCTGGTTTGTGGTGACTGGGCATGTAGTCCAACAGCAGCTGGAGGTCACTGGGGTGAAAGTGGGGGCTGGGGCTGCCTTAAGGCCTGGTCAACACCCGAAGAGGGAACGAGGGGGTCGAAGTTCCGAAGTGGTGGACTTGGACCGCACCAGTTTAACCGGAGAGTGGTGGTGGGTCATGTTTTATATCGCCACTTAGTTCTGCTTTGGGTTCAATTTGCCTTCCCACGCCCCACCTGAGTCCAGGACTAACCTTGTAATGCTAAACTTGTCTGCTGAGGAATAATTCAATGTTGAATTCAGTGAGGCTTGCTCCCAGTTAAGTAGACTAGGGTTGTGCATAAGTGCACAAAAAACATGTGCAGAGTGCCTTGCTGTTTAGTAATGAGAAAGCACTTTTACCTATCGTGGTTAAGAGTGAAGACTGCTTTTCATTGGAGAAGACTTGTTTGAGCAGTAGGCCCTGTACTTTTTCATAGGAAGAATTGTACACAGTGGTCGCTCCACTCTGTCCTCTTTGGAGAACTGCTCTTCACTTGCTCCCCCCCTCCCCTCTGACTTGGTGGACAAACCACAAGCCCAGGTTCAAACATAACCCTAAGCCAAACCATGGCTTAGGCCAGAGCTTTCCAAACTTTTCGTGTTGGTGACACACTTTTTAGACGTGTGTCATTTCGTGACACAGTAATTCAGTTTTACTAGCAGATTAGAGGTTAAATTAACCCATTTCCAGCCCTGGGAGCAAGACACACTCAACACAGTGCAGCCGACACACTAATTTGTCCTGACACACAGTTTGGAAAGCTCTGGCTTAGGCCTAGGTAGTGTGATCAGGGGAAGGAGTGCTTTGTCTACCATCTTGGTTCTCATTCCAAGTTATGGTTTGCTTTAGCACCAGGGGCGGAACTAGGTTTTACTTCACCTAGGTCAAAGACCCAGTTTGGCACACACCCCATACACATTTGTGGATACACACACACACAAGCTGGGAGCCTCAATTGCGCCCCTCTGGTGGCTTCACCAGGGGCAAAAAGATCTGACTAGCCCCCCCGTATAGCTACAACACTGCTTAGTGCTATGGAACTGTTTGTTGCAAAAATAAATGCTGGCAATCTCATTCAGCTGTGAATATATTCCTCCCATGCTGACCACCATCTGTGAATGCAGGAAGACTTGTGTCCCATTGTGAAAACAGAATAAAGAGATCCCTCTTTCTATGATGGATTGCCTTCTATATTAATAACCTGCATGTTTTTACTTAGGCTAATCAAAATCTTTTTTTGTTGTCAAATGCAGATGGAGAATACTAGGAAGAGAGTATAATGGCAACAGATGATGATGACGATGGGATGACGTTTTCTAATTTATTGCATGGTGGTAAGTTTTTTTGTTTGTTGGTTTTAATCAGATTATTTTTACTTAAAAAATAAATAAATGTAGGGAAACTCCATACCAAGGAAGAAACCCTTGAGAAAAGTTATATATGGACTAGTATATGTAGCTCCTTGTACAGCACAGTTAACTGTCATATGTTGTGGCAAGAGCTGTTGCTGGTCATCGGAAGAGAGTTTCCTTCCTGCATTGCTGAGAGACCCATCATATGGTTTTCTAAGAATCTGATCTTTGGGAGCAGAGTTGTACAGACAAACATTGGATGCCCTCTTAACTACAATTTTAGGCTCTGCCCCATTTCTTCTGGCTTCATAGAATAAGATGGATACCATTATCGAACAAATAATAATGACCTAGATATTACTGTTATGGCTACGTTTGATGCTGTATTATGTTTTTAATGCAAGAAGTTATTTCTGACACAAAAATGACCTATTTTTGTCCCTTTTAATTCTATAAAACCCACCGCTGAGGCTACAATTTGAAGGGGGCGATAGTGCAAGGGGAGAAGAGCTTCTTATTTCTTTCATCTCATAGTGATTTTCTACTAGAGATCCTTTCTAGTGTATTTCTCTTGTATTTCACTATTACTGCGTACGTAGACTGGGTGAACTTACATATTATTACTTTATTCTCTTTATTTGCAGTTTCTTCTCAAGGAGTAGAAGATGATGAGAGTTCAGTGGATATTTATGATGGATTAGACAGCTCTCCAGTTATTTCTGGTATGTTCATAGCTTTGTAACCAATGGCATTGCTCAGCTGAGAGTAAAGCTCTCTGAAGCAGATTTATGGTAGACATGGGGGTAGGGCTTCAGCAGGAAGGAGGAACCACTGAGAATTCACTGCTTCCCTTCCTGTTCCACTGACAGAAGCTTTCAGCTGAGTTGGATACAATCCATAGTTATTTGGTTATTTAATTATACATTGGAGAATTTTGTCATAAAATGTCCTTTATATATTCATCCTGCTGTTAGGATAGAGCATTTTTGTTTTGGGTTTGTTGCAGAAACAATAAGTATCTTTTGCACTTTAGAATAGGAGTAGTTTGTATTGACTCTTAAGAGATGGCTTTGATATGTAATTTGTGTTAGCAGCTGCCACAAATAGCATTTTGATCTAAGTAAAATTTCTTAGGTGACAAGTTGCAACCATGGCTTATTTGGAGGGACTTCAGGGGAGAGATAAAATGTGCAGAAGCCGTTGCTGTATCCTGGAACATCATAATACTATACATAATTTAAAAACCTGATGGAAGTTGTGAAACTGAAACTAACTTTCACAACTTTACATGGGAGTAAGCCCCCACTAGATACCTAGTGTGTCCTGCCCCCCGCCCCGCCCCCCGTCCCACATAGGAAACACTTTTGAAACTGAGAAAAATATTCAAAAGCAGTTTGATGTGGCATAGGGACCTGCTGTTCGAAAGAAAAAATCCCTGTTTAGGGAAGTTTTTAATGACGGATGTTTTAATGTACTTTTAATCTTTTGATGGAAGCCGCCCAGATTGGCTGGGGAAACACAGCCAAATGGGCGGGGTATAATTATTATTATTATTATTATTATTATTAATATTGTAAAGTAGCTCTTTCGATCTTATCTAATGGAAGAATGGGTACAATGAAAAAGGAAAATATTCCAAGTAAATCTCTCTCTCTCTCTCTCTCTCTCTCTGCTCTCTCAGTCAAACCTGCTACAAAACTGACCTCATCAATAAGTAGTTTAAACCTATTCGATGAGATCCTGATTGAAGAAGGAACAGCAAAGGAAGCTACTTACAATGATGTATGTATTTTGAATCAATGATATGTTGGTGAAATGTGATGTAGTTAGTTAGCAAGGTGTGTGTTTTAAATTCATCAGTTCAGCACATTTTAGTACACTATGTACTATCAAAACATTTTAAAATCCCCAAACACCCACTTTACTGAGCAGTCTCAATTTATTGAAAAATTTGACATATGCATCAGGAAATCTGTGATCAGTCATGACACAGACATTTTGTAAATGCATGTTTGGAAGGTTTTCCTGTTTGTGAGGGAAATTTTATTTACTATTATTTTAATGTAATGACTTTTCTTGCATATTTTAACAAAGCTGGATTATTATTATTACCCAAAGAAAATTAGGCTCACTTAATACTGTCTTTAATACAAATGTGAATAATCCTGTTTCAACAGTTGCAGGCTGAACATGAGAAATGTCAGCAACAACTTCAAGAGTTGACAAGGAGGTTTCAGCAAATGCAAGAACAGGTAAAGCAGCATTAAGTGGTAATTTATCCATTTTGTATCCTGTAACTGAAAGCGTTCTAGAAACTTCATATACATCTTCCAATTTGTATTGGTTTGCTGTTTTGAAGTATTAGTTGCGAGTGTATCTTGTTTTTTAAATAAAACAAAATAATAAAATAAGAAACAGCAACCACAATAGTAATATTTTGAATTAGTGAGGCTGTGCAGGGCAGCTCTGTCTCTGTAAGGACTATTAGTATCGTAAATGTATTTTGCTTCGATGCTTATTGAAAATAGTGCTTTTTGTATGAGGTTGCAGCACAAAGTCGGTAGGGCATTTTGAAAGTTCTTTGTGAAAGTTAACTGTGATTCATTTAAATGAGATTTTTTCCTAAACCGTTATTGGTGTTTTCCTTCTCTCCCCCAATATATGCAGATACAAGTTCATAACATGTATATGTCTCTGTGTTCTTTTAAAAATAGAACTCTGCTCTGCAAAATGAAAACCAGTCTCTTAAAAAGAATATTTCAGCTCTTCTAAAAACAGCTAGAGTGGAAATTAATCGCAAGGATGAAGAAATTAATAGTCTCCAGCGAAGGTATGCTTTTTTCAGGAATGTCCTCTATTGTCCAAATATTTAGAAGAAAAAGAAACAAGACACATTTGAAACTAAAAAGTAGAAGATGTTTTCTAAGCCTATCTTTTTTGTAGTTAAATTTAACAGACACATAAACGTTAACTTGCTAGATATCAGATACTCATCTTCTGAAAAAAAAATCTGCTAAAATTTGAAGTGTTTCTTGAAAAAGGTTACCCACACATTATGTTCATAGCTTCATGCTTGCTAGCATAACTAGTGCACAAAGATGTGGAATGTTTTCATTCTGTCCGGTATTTGGCCGGTGATGGTGCTAAGGTCTTGTGGTTCAATTGGGTGTTCATTTCAGTGGTGATCAGGGAAAGTGTATTTTGTTTTTATGCTGACTACTGTGGATGAGGGACGTGGGTGGCACTGTGGTCTAAACCACTAAGCCTAGGGCTTGCCAATCAGAAGGTCAGCGGTTCAACTCCCTGCGACGGGGTGAGCTCCCATTGCTCAGTCCCATCTCCTGCCAACTTAGCAGTTTGGAAGCACATCAAAGTGCAAATAGTTAAATAGGTACTGCTCCGACGGGAAGGTAAACAGCATTTCCGTGTGCTGCTCTGGTTTCGCCAGAAGTGGCTTAGTCATGCTGGCCACATGACCCGGAAAAACTGTCTGCGGACAAACACCGGCTCCCTCAGCCAGTAAAGCGATATGAGCGCCGCAACCCCAGAGTTGTTTGTGACTGGACTTAACTGTCAGGAGTCCTTTGCCTTTACCATTTTACTGTGGATGGACACTTTTAATGTGTTGTACTGTTTTGAAGTGTGTTTTGAGGTATCTGCATTAGCATGTACTTATCGGTATAGGAAGTTGCTTTGAGACTTGTTTCTTTTTTAAGGAAGATGCAAGCAAATTAAATGATGTTCAGTTCTCATTCTATCTTAATTTTAAAAGCTGAAAGGACCAGACTGGCTTCAACAAAGCCCCAAGCCATCAACATTTGTAAACAAATCATTGCAACTGAAGCTATCATTTTCATCTCATGCCAACAACATTGGCACCAGGCAAGGATCCCTGGGAACAGCACTCCTGAAACTGGTCCGCCCTGAGTAAAGCATGTGTTGGGTGATTGGGACCAGTTTAACCAAAGAGGCTATGAGTTAAGGCTCTCTTTTTCTGCCTATTTTGGTTCTGGTATGTTACTATATTAGGAAGTGGGGGGGGGGAGAAAACATTAAATGGGGACTGTCATTTCAAAAGGGAACGACAGCTCATTAGAAGAGCTCTAAACTGATTTGGACAAATCCCTGACTCTCAAAATTACTGGGAGAAAAGCAACAATGCAAGCAGTAGTTGCTTCAGCAGGGTTTGTGCAGGTTCTGTTGCCATGCCTGCTGAGGGAAGGGTGCTTAAGCCTGATTATATATTTGTCAGACATGGACTGCTAAATTATTGCTTTGGGCACGATTCTTCAATTAATGAGTGAACTTTTAAGCAAGAGTATTGTAACAGTAAGAAATGTGTGTTGCTCTCCCAAAGAGTTAGCTGTCTGCTGTCAGTGTAAGCAGCGATGCAAAGTTGCCCCCTACCTTTCTTGATTCTAGCCTGCTGAGAGCAGCAGAGTGAAATGTGTGGGGTGAGAATATTCCTGAAGCGTGTGGTTGAGGACATGCTTTGAACAGGCTTTATAGCACCAATGGTAATTCCTACAGTGATATCCTTTCTGTTTGTTTGTATAAATCCTAAATAGAAGGTCCCCATCCAAACTGGTTAATCTTAACTATGCTTTGTTGATACAAGCCAACTTCATAAAGAATGCCATTGTGTGGGCCTTTTCTTCCTTTAAAAGTAAAAGGAAGATTAAATATTTATTTAACACTTTTAAAGGCTTATTCTGGCTTGTCTCACCACGGCATTTAGATTTTAGTAGAATTTGGAGTTTGCTTAAATCTGAAATATCTTTTGAAATGTAGTATAGTAATACAATCTCTTTCTAAACAGGTTAACAGAATTTCAAGTTCATCCGAATAGAACATACTTCCCAGCATCAACTAATAATGCAAGAAACTTTGAGGGATCAAAACTGAAAAATAAATTCAGAGATTTAGTTCCAGAGAACAATTCAAGAACCGATTCTAGAACTACCCAAACCCTGCCTAAGGACAAACCTTACGGTTATCCACCTTGGGGTACAGAAAATAAGAAATTGCCTCCAGAAAAAGGAGACACTCTGTATGTATCTCAATCTCATCCTGAACAGCTTTGCAGAGATGGTACTCATGTAAGGCTTGCAAGTGTTGACAGCTCTTATGACAAAGAAAAGGGAAAAAAAGAAACGAAACATAATGAGCATCATAGCAGTGAGAAAAACAACAGATACAAAACAAAAGCACACCAAAATCTGGGCAGCACACTAGAGGGAAAGTTGGATCCTCATGGAAGGTTGGAAGTTAATCCAGACAAAACAGAAAAAAATGGACTATGGAAAGACAAAAAGGACTTGAAGCTCAAAAGCAGCCCACATACAGAAAAAAGAACTGGTAAGGTCCCTTCTGCTAGGGAGAAACAACCAACTCCTAAAGACACATCACTGTCAAAACCAGAACACTCCAGCAGTGACAGGAGTGAAAAGTCACAAAACAAAAATCAGAAGGACCTGAAACTGAGAAACAAAGAGGAAAGCAACAACGGGCAAAAAAACAGGCAATCTGACAGCTATCTAGAACAACAAAGAACTGGCAAGGTTAGTAGTCCCCCTGAATGGAATAAAATTGCCAGAAGCCCTAAAAAATTAAGCAAAAGCTATGTGAAAGACACAAAGAGAAAACATAGTGATTGCAGGAGGGACAAAGAAGCAAGCGGTCCTGTGCCCTGTGGAGGGAAACCTTCACCACCACCACCACCACCTCCTCCTCCTGTTTTAAACAAAGAGCCGAAACATGGCCACCCTAAAGAGGATAGCAGTAAAAGTGAATCTGAACACACACGTTCAAAATCGGGCAGACATAGAACTGAAGAGAAAAGGAAAAATGAGAGAGATGATTCTAATGAGGCCAGGACTTCTCAAAATGAAAAAAGAGAATCAAAGGAACCATCCCTCCAAACAGGAAAAGGAGCCATGAAAATTAAAGATAGTGCAAAAAGGGAGAAAAAGAAGTCCTTTCAATCAGTAGAGACTGCCAAGGTAGTCGAAGGCTTGGAGGAGCAGGTGCCTATAAAAGTTAGAAGGGAGGAGGAGCAGTCGAAAAGCAAAGACTTAAAACTGAGCTTTATGCAGACACTAAATTTAACCCTTTCTCCTGCTAAGAAGCAAACAGACAAATGCAAAGCAGTGGCAAAGTCTACCAATAAATGTGGTACAGAAATTCCAGGTCAGGAAGTCATGTTGGTACCAGCTGAGGCTATTGGTGCTAATGCCATTAAGCAAACACAAACACCACTATCACCAATCTGTGACAATCCTGTTCAGACCAAATCAGAACAAGTAATGCCTCTTTCCAAGGTCAAAACGAAGGTGGGAAATGAGGGGCTGCCGAAAACTCTAAACACAAAGCCTTTGAAGACAACCTCAGACCCACAAGATATTGCAGCGCAGTGGGCGCCGGAGGATGTGAAGCTCCTGCCTGAGGCAAAAACTGGGATGGGAGAAGCTGATGGAGTTGATAAGATGCATGTGGCTTCTGGTTTAGAAAGCCCCTTGGATCAAGACACACTTCCCGATAACTCTTTCAATGATGTGGAGACTATAAGTTCTGTGGATTTTGATTCTTTTAGTGTAATAGATGAGATCAGTGGGACAGATTCAGACTCACTGATGGACGAGAAGGAGTCCAGTAATTGGACAGGTGAAAATGTCTTGGAGGGTCCTGAAAAAGAGAACAAGCCTATGCCTCATAAAGCTACTGTGGAAGAAGGCAAAATACTGAGTGATGGTCACTTGGAGCCAAGCTTTCCTGACTGTAACCATGAAAACCACTTGGAAACATTATACAATGAAGGGTTGAAACCTACATCTCCAGCAAGAGAAATAAGCACAGTTTCTGTTGATGATGATAACTCTATTCTGAGCATTGATCTCAATCATATGAGGAATATTCCAAAAGTAATCAGCCCACTTAATAGTCCAATGCGACCTTTGGCTAAAGTACCCCGAATGGAAAGCCCTTACAAAGGACCTGTGAAAAGCTATAATACAGGTATATGTTTAATATGCTCTGCCTGTTACATGATTTTTATTTGAATGAGGAACACATTAAGCATTCACACGTATACCGATGCTAAACATAAGTGAGTTGCAATTAAGTTCTGTTTGTTTTCAGTAGAACTTACTGCACAACTTGTAGGCAAGCGTGCTTCATCTGTGCAGTGCAATCCTGTACATATCTTCCCCATTGAGTTCAGTGGAGCTTTCTCTTTAGTAAGTGTTCTTAGCGTGTAGGAATTTACGACTGTGATCCCATACACACTTGAATGGGAGTACTAAATGCAACTTCTGAGCATCACACAAGATCATACTGCACAGCTGCAATTCACAGGCATTTTTTCTCAAGTTAGGTAACGAAGCTGCCTTATATTGAGGCTTTGCCCATCTAGTTCAGTATTGTCCACGTTGAGTGGCCGTGGCTTTACAAGATTTCAGACAAGAGTCTCTCCCAGCATTACCTAGAGATGCCAGGGATTGAACTTCAGACCTTCTGTGTTCAAAGCAAATATTCTGACACTGGGCTACTGACTGTCCTGTTTAAATTCGGTGGGGAGTAAGACTTAGCTTTCAGTCTGCTAGCTCTGAGGTAGATATTTATTCAAACTAATTACATAGGAGGAAACTGTTTAAGGCAGTAGTGGCAAACCCATGACCCTCTGATGCTGCTGGACTACAGCTTCCATCAACCCTGGGGTGTTGGGGTCCAACAGCATCTAAAGGGTTTCCCCACTCTTGAAAATTAGAATTGCAAGCCACGTTAAGCTACAGAGTGTAACCCACATTCTGGCAGAACTCTTTGCACAGTTTCTTATCCACTAGTTTTGGAGGCAGTAATAATTAAAAGTGCCTTTGGGCTTAATCTTGCAATTTCAAGATAAATTGCCATGGAACTTGATATATAAAAAACTGTTTCCATGCTTAATTTTTTTTTTTAATCTAGCTCTTCTTCCAAAAGCTACCTGTCCTCTGCTAAAATGCATCACCTAGAGCTACTGGCACTTCTAAAAAATTATGTTCACTGTTCTAAACTAAAATTGACTATTAGATTATACTGTCATTGGAATTTGTTTTGAGGCTTGCTACTTTGGGCTGCTTAATTAACAAATTGTTTCATTATTTCTAGATTTTGTTCCAGAAAATGCAGTTGTCTATCCTGGAAGGAACCAGTCCAGCGAACTGAACAAGGAAAACCAAAAGCCTCTTTGCTCAGATCATCAGATCTTAGAGGAGTCTCAGCTAAGCATGTCCTCAGATGAATTAGAAGAAGGTGAAATTGTAAGTGACAATGATGAGCCTAAAATAGAAGCCAGCTCTGAAAATAGTAAAAAAACAAGAAGAAAAGCATCTCCAGATAGATCTAATTTGGCCAAGAGTACTTGCAACCACAAGGTCAGGACAACATCTTCCAGAGAAGATACAGGAAAATTGTCTTCTGGGGGGAAAAATAAAGAAAATCCCAAAGATGGAACTATAATGCGCTCCAATGAAGTAAAGAAAATTAAAACTGTGAGCATTGACAGTCTTGAAAAAATAGTTCAAATTATTGTTGTACCTTCTACAGTGCATGAGTTCATGCAGATGCTGAAAGCTATAAGAAAGCAAGTACGGAAAAGCTACATGAAGTTTAAGATACAATTTCCAGTACAGCATTTTCATAGGATCATAGATTCAGCTATTTTGAACTTTACATCTCTGGTAAAATACCTTGACTTCTCTAAAATGTCTAAATCTAGTGAGGCTTTAAAGCTGAACCTCTGTGAAGTTATAGAATATAAACTTAATCGGATCAAAGAGAATAGTGCAATAGAGCATCTCTTTGAACAGCAGCAATCCGATATGAAGAAAAAGTTGTGGAAACTTGTGGACGAGCAGCTTGACTACTTATTTGATAAAATAAAAAAAATTATTCTAAAGCTATGTACCTTGGTAAGCTTTGGAAATGAAAGCGATGAAGGTAAGCTTGATAAAAGAAAGAAAGAAAGCCCCAAATGCCTTATAAATCATAAAAACAAAATTGACAGACAGAAATCAAAGAAACCAGCCTTAAATGCTAGAATGCAAAGGCCTGAAGAATGTGCCCCATCAAAACCAGTAGCAGGTAACCAGCTATTGAAGCGAGGTCACCATAACACAAACAAAATGAGTACACAGAAAAATGTGACTGCAAAATGTAGAAGTTCCCATACTGTTAACCCAAAACATTCTCGGACTGAAACTGAACCTTTCAAGGAAAGCTCCATGTCAGACACTTCTTTGAATGGTGGAAAAAATGAAAATGAAAGATTGCATATGATTGGAGACTCTCACAGGTCTGATATTAGCTGTGGACCTCTCACAGAACAGCAGATGTCTGGCCTGACATTCAACCTGGTGAATGACGCTCAAATGGGTGAAATGTTCAAAAGTTTGTTACAAGGCTCTGACCTTTCAGAAAAAAATGGCGACTTTATCAATGACAATCAGTGGGAGTTCAGGACACCAGAAAAACACACCCAAGATGGCCAGAACTGTGTGAATGAGCCTCCATATGAGACCGAAGAGCAGATTCCAAGAGAGACTGGAGTTGAGTCAAGAGTACTAGATGGAATTAAATGGCCTATAGTTTCACCTGAAAGAGATTCAGCTTTTTTAGCTAGGCTGCAGATGCCAATTGATCCAGATATTCTTGATGAAAGCTGTATGTTTGAAATTCCTACTAGTCCTGCTTTGAAGAAAGGTGAGGAGTGCATTTCAGAGAAACCAAAATCACTTGTCTCTTCTATTCTTCTGGAAGACCTAGCTGTGTCGTTGACTATTCCCTCCCCTTTGAAGTCAGATGCTCATCTTAGCTTCTTGAAACCTGACATGTATGGCTCAGTTCCTGAGGATGTTCTGAGCGCACACTTCAGTGAAGATGCCCATCTCGAAGAGGAGGATGCTTCTGAACAGGACATCCATTTGGCTTTGGAATCTGATAATTCAAGCAGCAAATCAAGCTGTTCTTCATCATGGGCAAGTATACCTCCTGCTCCTGGATTTCAGTATTGCCCAAGCCTTCCAATGCAGGCAGTAATAATGGAGAAATCAAATGACCACTTTATTGTTAAAATAAGGCGTGCCGCACCATCTACCTCACCAGTCCTTGAACAGCCTACTCTAGCAAATGAACCACTGACCTCTTCTAGTGGGGCAGGAAACAAGGAAATAGTGTTGGAAGAAAAATTAGATACTTTGGACCTCAAAAGCATTCCTTTGGAAGATACAGCAACATCTAAGGAAAATTTAAAGATTATTGACTCTGAGGGTAAGCTGAATGATGTTGGAGAGAGACAAGTTACTCATTTGCTGGGGTCTGAGAAGGAGCCACCTCTGTGCCTTGCAAACGATCAGGTTCCTCATCTTTCTGAACCCCAACAGGAACCTCATTCTGATGCCCCGAATGAGGCACTTGAATCTGTAGAGGACCTGTTCAGGAATGCCAGAGAAGAACAACCTTGCAATCTTGCAGCGTCTGAATTGCTTCAGGAGCGATATACTAATGCCAGTCAAACTCAAGGCCCTGATTTACTTGGGCCCCATCAGGTGTTGCACAGTGGTGCTGGCCCAGAAGAAGCCACTGATTTGCAAGAGCCACCTAAAGAACCAGGGAGAACTTTAGAATCCTTGATTAAAACTAGCCAGCATGAGGACACACCTGAAGTGTTTACACTACCTCAGGCACACACCGTGAAAGTTTTTCAAAAAAGAGATGCATCTTGTGCTGAATTAGAACATTCTCCAATTAGCTGTGCAGCAGTTTCCCTTGTAGAAAAGTTGTCTTCTGAGACCCATTTTGATATATGTGTAGACTTGACTGATGAGACTCCCATAGAAAATGAAGTTGATTCATGGGATCTTACAGTGGAACGTGCTTCAAATGCTAGAATGGGAGGCTCATGTAAAGATAAAGAGGAGGAGAAGACAGTGAACCACCATGTAGCAGATGATCATCCAAAACATGATGTTGAAGCAGTTGTAAATTTGACAGAGCATCCGCCTGACAAGTGTACAGCAGATGAGAATTTTGAAACAGGTACTACTCTAAATACTAGTGGCCTGGGATGTGAAACAAAAGAAAGGAAAAAAAGAAAAAAAGAGACAGAAGATACATCCAACGCAAAAAGACAAAGAAAGGAGAGTGGTGAATTGGCTTGTAAAAAAAACAGCAAAAGGTCTAAAGAGATTACTTCAGTGACCACAGACACATCCAGTAATAAAACTGCATCAGTCGGAGACAAAGATTCTTTACCATCAACATCCTCCCTGACACCCTCAAGTCTGTGCGCCAAAAACATCATTAAGAAAAAAGGGGAAGTTGTGATTTCTTGGACAAGGTAAGAATGCAAAACCAAAACCAAAAACCGAATCAATGGGATGAATAAGGGAGGTCTGGAAGTGTATAACAGTTGGAGTGATACATTTCTGCATTCTGTGGCATGGGCATTATTACCCTAGCAAATATTTTTTCTTGGTTGTACGTTCAGCTTTGTTGACCTGCCTCTTGAATCAGGAAAGGCAAATATGTAGTCTTAATTTTACATTGCAGTTGAAACTAGGTTTTCTGAACTGGAAGGTAGGGACAGTAAATTGATTGAGAGGGGGAAACTTGGAAGCCCAAGTGAGCACCTGGTGGGTTGAATTGTGGCCTCTTGTCTTGACAGGGTTCATTGTATTGTGTATACTTTCTTTGTGGAAAATGTCTGCATTTAGCAGTAAATCATGAAGCCTAATATAGTCCCAAATGGAAATCCTTGCTTTATTTCCATTTGCTTCATTGAGCAATGGTGCAAAGTAATTAGAAAGTATAAGCTTTTACTTTGTTTTACAAATATTTTTTCATATCCGAATGAAACCCAAGGGCAACCATTCAATCTGTTTTGGGTTTTTTGTGGGGGGTTTTTTTGAGAGAGAGAAAACCTGACCTCAAAGCCATTGAACAGAGTTTTTAATGTCTGATGTTTTCGCTGTATTCTGTTACATTTTGTTAGAAGCTGCCCCAAGTGGCTGGGGCAAGTCAGTCAGATGGGAGGGGTACAAGTAATAAATTGTTGTTGTTGTTGTTGTTAATTATTATTATTATAAGGTGATCATCACTGTTCCGAAGAAGCTTCAGAATGGCATGAACATAATGGGTATCATCTAGTTTATAAGGGAGGGTTTGGGCAATTGCTATTAGCCTTCAGAATTCCGTTTGTCTTCATTAACAGACTTTTAAGAACTTATTTCGAGTTACAACATTGCTGTGTGAAGTGCAATAGACATAGATACACTTAGTTCAAAACAGTGTTCAGATGTTGAAGTTACCCCTGTATGTTTATTATAGAAATGATGACCGGGAGATTCTATTGGAATGTCAGAAGAAAGGACCTTCAGGAAAAACATTTGCTTCTGTTGCTGTCAGGTTAAATAAAAGTCCAGCTCAGGTACGTATTTTGGTAAGCAATTGTGTTTGAACCTCCCTCACACACAAGTGTAACTGTGTTTCTGTCTGGTTGAGCGGTGCATATCTTCAGAAATATAACCCCATGACACTCTACTGAATTCATTAACATTTCTTAGGAGAAAAAATGTATCAGAAAAGATGTGTCAATATTCAGATTGTTCTACAGACTAAAGAAATGATTGGTAGAAAGGAAGTTAATTTTAAAAATATATTTATATGAAAAGTAATATTACATCCATATAGGCTTTATATGTAATTTTATTTGATCTTATATAACCCTTTGGGTATATACCATGCCATAAAAGATATACATAAAGTCTGAAGTGGGGGCGGGGACTTGTTTATTCTGAGGTGGCAGTCTTACTACTGATGCTGCATGTGGATATGCAATATTCATACACAAGACAGGAATCAATAGATTTATACCTCTAGTGCCTTTAAACTGTGGAAATCCTTTTTTATGAAAGCCTACATAACCCACCTTAGTCTGTTCAAGATGAGGGAATGTTCACATCTGCATATACTGAGGCCATTCAATACATAATGTTGCTTCTCCATATTGGCAAGGGTGTCCTACCTGAAGTATGCACGTGAGCTGAGCAATCGCTGAAAAGGCTGGCAGCATTTCCATGACTGTAGTTGCACTTTTCAGTAATCAGAACTGGTGGGTTATGTTCATGTTCATATCTGCACATGTGTGAGAAAAAAAAGCATACTTTATTTTTAGGGAAATAACTTTTAGACTCTTTGCTTTCTCTCCACAGGTTGAAGAAAGATTCAAGCAGTTGCTGAAACTATTCAAGATGTCAAACTGCAGCTAGTGGCTATACTATTGCTACTAAGAATGGACTGCTACGAGTTTATGTGCACTGTGTGCATGTTTATGTGTGTGTGTGTGAGAGAGAGAGAGAGAGAGAAATGGGACATGTAATCAAAGTCAGAATAACTGTTTGTTGCTTCTCCATTTAGGTAGACTTAAAATGCACCTTTTATGCCCACAGATTTCATAATAATGCCCTGCTTTCTCAATTTTTTTTTGAAGGTATCAAACAGATCTGTTGGACCTATTAGTGTCCTTGAGCAGCCTTGCATATTAGAGAGCACAGAGGAAACAGGAAGTGCATACAACCTGTCTTTCCTGTTACCTGAATTGCCTAGAGTGAAACTTTCATATCTCTCCTTAGAAGTTTCATTTGGGATTATAAAGAACGGTTAGGGGAAGTTGAAGTGCAAGACACTATAGTACTTCTCGTTCCTTCTGCATTCCACTGTGTCTGAAGCCATTATTTTGTTAAAACTTTGGGGACAGCAGATGATCAATTCCTAGCACATGGGAAGTTGAATTCTTTGAGCTGAAACACCTCATGCTATTGATTTAAAAACAGACGGCGAACCTGTTGCCTTCCAGAAGTTGTTGGATTCCCAACTTCCATCAGCCCTTACCATCCTGGTCAATAGTCAGGACGATGGGCATTATAGTCCAACAATATCTGGAGGGCCATAGATTCCCCACCCTGATTTAGAATGTCACAGAGAAATGTTGACCACTAGAAAACACAAGAGGGTTGGTTGTTAAACAACAGACTCCTCTTTTCTCTCAGTTTTCAGAAAGCACAAACACAGATTGTGAAACTTTGCGGTATATTACCCAATGGCATTTGTTCAAAGATGTACTGTACATACAGTCCTTATTATAGATCATACAAAGTTAGAAAATTTTGGCAGGAATACATCAGTATTTGCAAGTGTTTCCTCAGATGAGCCAACACAATGGCAGCATTAGAAATAATGCTAAACCATGAAATATGGCTTGTTCAACTGTACTGTGCACACAACTCAAGCTTTCCTGCTTCACTCTTCCATTAGTTCACCTGGGAAACAAACCACAGAGCTCCTGGCTTAGCATTATGTCCCAACCAGTGCTTATGGTTTTCCCATCACAATAAACCATAGTCTGAAGCCAAAGTTTCTTTTTGCCTTCCCAGTCATGGTTTGGAGAAAAGAAACCAGAAGTGCTGCTAAGCCAGCCACTCCTTTTTGTTCACCAATTTTACTAATGGGCGATGAGTGTGATCAGAGAAGCCATAATTTGTGGCTTAGCATTGCAGCCAAGCAGAGCAATTATTTGGAACCTGTATGCACAATTATTTGTATTTAAAAAGCCAACTTTTGCAGTTAAACTACAATTGCCATTTCGTGTTAGCTTAAAAGTATTGCTTCCCTTTACAACATTCTTTCAACATTTTATGAACTAAGTGTAGAATCCGAATATGTAAATTCAAAGGTGCTTAAATTAAGAGGTTCAAAAATTTAATTACAGGTAATCCAGAGAAATTGATAGACACCTCTGCCCTAATAAGTCCTAACCTTTAGAGAAGTGAGGGTCTTGTTTTGGCAGCTATTTCTGCTGAACATGTGCACAGCAGGAAAAGCCCTAAGTGGCTCCCCAGCCTTTTATTTCAGAAAGAAAACAATCTTATAAAAAGGTGAAAACTCATTTCTTAAAGTCACTTACTGCCGTTCTGATCTGGATATGTGTGTTTGTGTGTGTAAATAGTAGAGTTTAAACGAGACACTTCTGTAAATACCTGTACAGATTCTCTAATGTGTAAAATATTGTTCTTTACCTGAACACTTTTGATTACATAAAACAAGTTTTATTTTGTATCTACTAAATACTGCACACCGTTGAAACCCCAAACTTTGTAAAATGAATGCACTTAATATTCATTAAACATTGACTTGAAGTGTTTTTTATAACGTGTTGCTGTATTCCCCCCCCCCCCCTTTTCAGTACAGGGTATGATACCTTATATTACATAAAGAGTAACATATGTCATAATATTCCAGTGCCAAGCCCAGCACTTGGACTATGTTCCACTGAAATTGAAATCATGGAGGCTTGCTTCGAGTGAGGGTTCTCTGATCTAGCAAGAGCAGTCTTCATCAAGATTCGCCTCTGCTAGGTCTCACATGCAGAAAATGGGCCTTCATCAGAGAGAACCCATGTCCAGCATGTGCACAAGGCTGCATGCACGCTTATTGGTCAGTGCTTCCCGACAATCTAACCTATCCTTATCACCACTAGTGCCATTCCCACTACTCCCTCCAGCACCAGAGAACCACTGAGGATAAGAATCATTTCTGCCTAATTTGTATTGCCAGATGGTGTATTGAGGCAGGGAGATAGTGGCATGGCTAAGCCCATTTGATGAGTTAATGGCAAAGGCTGGGATTTCCTATCTCCTAGCTACTATACTAGACCAGGTAAATAATGGATAAATATGTGTGCATGGTGCTTCATTTGTGATTTTTTTCCAGTGTACCTTGCTCTCTTAATCTAACCAGCTCTATTTAGAGAACACTTAAGTGGCATCAGGTTCTCTTTGTGAAGGACAGTCGGTGGTTACTTCAAGTATTATACATATTTCCACCAAGAATGCCATGCAGCAAATTGTCATTTACCACAGAAGTAGTTCTTCAATCATCAAGCGCCAAAATAAAGTTACGTAGTTTAAGAACTGATGAATGGTGATGTTGAAAACTGCAACATTAACAAACCTGTGGGGAAAGGGTTTTCTCTCTCTCTCCCAGAAGACATTGCTTCTTAAAGTTGTTGTACCTCAGCGACAGCACTTCAAAGGGAAACTCCGGTGTGAAATTGATGAAGTAGAATTTAGCAACAAACAATTCTATTCATTTTAGGCTAGCCTTTGCCAACCCTGGTGCTCTCCAGATGTTTTGGGCTACCACTTCGATCACCTTTTCCTCCCTGTTGCCATTTTTTGTCAGAATCACAGTGAGCAAGGAAAGGGTTACACTTCCCCAAAATCCAATTCAAAACTCAGTTCCCCTCCCCACCGTACTTTTTTTTTAAAAAGACCTCAACATGTTACAGGTGACGGACATATTTTGCACATGTAGTTAAGCTGTGTGTGTATATTTACCAAAGAAGGAGGACACTTCATCTGACAAAGCGCTCTAGTCAATGAAATCTTATGCCGCTATAGGTCTGTTAGTCTTCAATGCTGTAGATGGGTTTAAGGGCTCCAGTAGTTTCTCATTGTCAGATAATTTCTGGAGATGAAATTTAATCTACAGCCTGCTTATCTAGAATAATCCCAGGAAGTCGTTCGAGACTGTACCAGAAGTGAGTATTCATATCTCTCTTTTCCCTAAACCTCATTGAATTGCAACCAGACATAGAGCGGATCCTCAAAATATTATTCAGCTGCAAACACTGCTGAAGTGAATGGAGGGTTAACTGGAATCCTGTGGCCATCATAGGCGGAGGTTGCCAAGTACCTAAGGCTATAGTTATACAAACAGCAATTCCACAAGCAGAAGACTTCAATATGCTTTCTCTTTCTGCTTCATGTCATACAATAAATGGCTACACAATTAACATAGCCGACTTCATAGCCCTGCTTCTTTTCATTAATTAATATTGTTGCACAGAATGAGGCAACTTTGGGATGGGGGTGGGGAAAACACAAAAGTGCTTATTACAGTTTTCTTTGATTTATTGTATTTCTATTCTGCTTTTCATTCAAATGAATCCCAAAGCGGCTTACAAACAATAAATAACAGTAAGAGAATAAAATGTAATGGAACACCACAGATACAGAAAAATCATAAAAAAATTACTACTACTACTACTACTAATAATAATAATTGCATATGCCACCCATCTGACTGGGTTGCCCCAGCCACTCTGGGCGGCTTCCAACAAACTATAAAACCACAGTAAAACACCAAACATTAAAAGCTTCCCTATACAGGGCTGCCTTCAGGTGTCTTCTAAAAGTCAGATAGATGTTTATTTCCTTTACATCTGACAGGAGGGCATTCCACAGGGTGGGCTCAACTACCGAGAAGGCAATTACAATAAAACAATTGCAATATATAGTATAAAACATATTAAAAGCAGCAATTAAAAAACACACACACAAAACCACAATTACAGCAAAAGACACATGATTACCAAATCAATATGGCATTTATAATTTATAGAACAAAATTAACAGCATAACAACTAAAAATATAAGTTACGTAAGCTCTGTTAAGTTCACATACAAACTCCATGTCCCCATGATTCATAATCTTTCACTCTATTCATTAAAATACACATAACGTCTGTCTTTAAGCCAGCTCAGCCAGATGTTTGTCTTCCACTGTGGAAGAGGAAAGGGGATGAAGGCCATATAAGCATAAATGCTATAGCAATGCCCACCAAAACGAAACACAACATCCGTGAAATTCAATTCCTCATAGCAAATTTTAAACCCAGTTTATTCTGGTGTCTCATTCAACCCCTCCCCTTGAGTGCTGTTCTAACCCGTCTGTCCCACTAGGCAATAGACTATGAAATCGGACATGACCGATTGATCACCAGGCATTGATTCTCATGAAAACTAATGGAATGTAAAGAAAACGTAAGAAGCCAGATCTGTGTGAAGAGGCTGTTTGTTCATTTTAAAAAATAAACTCATTTACCAGTTGGCTCAGCAATAAAGGCTAACGTATTTGGGTTCAAACGGAATTAGCAGTGGCCTTACAGAGTAACGAAGTATGTGTGAAGCCTTGGGGGTGATTTGGTAGGACTAAAATAATTGCAGGATAATTCTGGCTGAAGGCACTGTCCTCTTGCCAGCCAGTCGATCAAACTCTGCCTGCGTACTTCAGATTCGTTTATTCTGTCAGCTACAGAACTATGAATTCTAGTCACCGTGTCAACCGTAAACTGTCTTAAGAGTTTGCTCTAAAAAAAAGGAAAAGGAAAAACTAAGTTTCTAAATGATGCTTTCTGGCTGTATACTCATTTTCAGGGTCTGATATGTTTATAATACTTGAAGAGGCTTATGAGCAAGAGAATTACTATTAAGGTAAGCAGCCAAATAATATCTGAACTTATTTCAAAGGCAAATATATGTAGGCGATTACATAGTTATTATTTTTATTATTTGGTTTTTAAATGACTGCTTAGGTTCTGTTACGATTTTGCCATGGTGAAATAATGTTTGCATTTTCCCCCTTATCCATTTTTCTAATCTAAACTTTGCACCTGATTATATAAACCAGATGGGTGCTAAAACCATGAGGAAAAAGGAAGGTAACGGAAAAGTTGCAGCAGGTAGAACAGATTTTACATCTGTTCGTCACGGCATTTCTTAACAAGGAAGTCTCATTGGGATCTTATATGTTTATAATTATGTTCCTGGTTGAAACTTACGTTAGAATCAAAGGAAAGGGTGTGTGTATAGGCATTTGTGTGGCTATTTTGTGGGTGGGGAATGGTGGCCTGCTTATGAGCACAGGTGGTCCAGCATCTATGCACTATGTGTATAGCTATAGTGTATAACTATGGTGTATAACTTACACAATTTGCCACCACAGAATGGGTATATGGGCATTAGTTTAGATGAGCTATAGGGGACCTGTGGGCCATTCAGACTTTGCAGGACTACAAGTCCCATAATCCCTTACTATTGGCAATAGTGTCTGGGGATGATGGCAGCTGGAGTCCAACATCTGGAAAGCCACAGGTTCCCCATCCCTGCTTTAGGTGTCTTTAAAGTGGGATTAAGCGAACCTGATATATAGGGCAGCATACCTGCTGGTAATAGATGCCGGGGATAGGCAACAGTTCATGCCTGTGACCTTCGTGCCCTGCTTGTAAGCTTTCAAAAACAAACAAACCCAAAAGCAATTTGATAAAGAATGTGGGGCTATATGCATCTTTTGTCAAATCAGTCAGGTTTGTTCTTACGTTCTTTATTCATCTCCAAAATTCTAGGATGATAGGTGGCACTCCTCAAACATTCAGCCTACCAGATGCAACTTTTTATTGATATTTTGAGATGGGGTTCAATTTGTCCGAGTTTAGAAAACCAGGTGACAGGGAAAGGCAGAGGGAGGGAGGGAGGGAGGGAGAGAGAGAGAAAGAGAGAGAGAGAGAGAGAGAGACTAGCTGTTTCTATTATTATTTGAAGCCTGAAGGTCTTCTATGGTGAAGATCGCATAAGAAAGAAAACAATACAATAAATAGTAATGCCCAAGAGGATCCTTTAGGTTGGTGGATGGGGACTTGTAGCTATCCAAATGTTATTCAACTCCCTTCAGTCCCAGTCAGCATGGTCAATGATCAGGAATGTTATAGTTCAGCAATATATGGTGGGCCATAGGGTTCCCAACTCACAGCAGTAAACACAGCAAATCTCATTTGATCGTCCTAGTTCAGTCAGTGCCAGCTGTGTCAAAAGGAATTAGAAACAATTTTAGATAAAAATGTGATCAAGCGCCAATGCCCATAGAACTGAACTACAGTTGGTATTTCATCCTTTAACACTGCGTTGTTATTTGTTTCAGGGATGAGCCCATGACTATGGGGGACTGGAACTTGCTGGGCAGCATTCTAGAAGAAGTACACATCCATTCTACCATAGTGGGCAAAATCTGGCTCACTATCCTTTTCATATTTCGAATGCTAGTTCTTGGTGTTGCAGCTGAAGATGTCTGGGATGATGAGCAAGCAGAGTTCATTTGCAACACAGAGCAGCCTGGCTGCAGCAATATCTGCTATGACAAAGCTTTTCCCATCTCCCTGATCCGTTACTGGGTGCTACAGGTAATCTTTGTTTCATCTCCTTCCCTCGTTTATATGGGTCATGCCCTTTACAGACTCCGGGCCCTTGAGAAAGAGAGGCAGCGGAAGAAAGCTCACCTCAAAGCACAGCTGGAAGAGATCGAGCTTATATTGGAAGAACACAGGAGAATAGAGAGGGAACTGAGGAAGTTGGAAGAACAAAAGAAAGTAAACAAGGCACCCTTGCAAGGGGCCTTGCTGTGGACCTACATCCTGCATATCCTGACCCGGTCAGTCTTAGAAGTGGGTTTTATGGTGGGTCAGTATCTTTTATATGGGTTTCAAATGTATCCACTTTATAAATGCACTCGCCCACCATGTCCTAACACTGTGGATTGTTTTGTATCTAGACCAACAGAGAAAACCATCTTCATGGTTTTCATGCACAGTATTGCAGCAGTTTCTCTCTTTCTGAATGTTTTAGAGATTGTCCACTTGGGGGTAAAGAAGATTAAAAAGACTCTTTGTGGGACGCTCAAGGAGGAGCTTGTAGCCACTGATAATGACATTAACTTTTCCAAAAAAAATTCAGTGATACAGCAGATTTGTATCATGTCTAATTCGTCTCCCCAAGGCAGTTTTAAATTTATGCCAGACCAGCAAGTTGGGCTGCCAGCTTACTTGGCTCCTGAGGAAGGATTCACACCTGCTGAACAAAACCAGAACCCAATAAATGCAGAACAACAATGGTGCAGCAACCAGAGAAGCAGGCCAAATCAGCACCAGGGTCAACTCCACCACCTCTGCAGACATCTAGAACATTCTAATGAGTGTGATCAGCACCACAGGCAGCTCCCCAGGCACCTCCAAAATCTCATGGGTCAGCGGCATGACTATCAACAACAGAATGAGTCTTCCAGCAGTGAGGATGTCCAGAAGCCATCACAGCAGGGCACCAACAGCTATCGAAAGAATGAACAGTATCCTCTAGAACATTCCAAGAATCTTCAACATGGTCCTAAACCTTGCATTATCTCCAGTCATATGGACAGCCCTCAAGGCATTCTTCGAAAACATAGCCGGGCACTCAGCTGCAAGGACTTAGGAACTGATCGTTGTGACTCTCCAGACAGCGGGCGTCATCAGAACCGCAAGTCTAGCTTTTTGTCCAGGGTGTTGTCAGAAAGCCAGCTGGACACAGACTCAGACACCTCAGACTCGCGGAATGGTTCTGGCTCAGATGCCAAACACAGAGATGATAGCAGTCTTCCTAACACACCACCACTTCCTTCCGCAATGGGACGCAGAATGTCAATGGCAAGTAGACCCAAGCGACCTTCCTTCTATACCCTGCTAGTGTGAGTTATCGCTCCTTAGAATAGCGCTAGCTTAGGTCTTGGGCTTTACTGGTTCGTTCAGAATTGTGATCAAATAGAGCGGAAAATAATTTTGAGTTCTTTCATACCAAGTTAAGTCTTTGAGAAATATAACTGTTGCAGCAGAAAGGCATTTTAAAAACAAAACAAAATTAAAGGCATCAGACACTATGAATCTTATGGGGGGGGGAATTGGGAATGGGGGAGGTGCATGCAATGAAATAGTGTTGCCACTGCTATCAATGTTAATATTAATGTAAAGACTTGTCTTCCACACATGAACAAACAGGGTAAACAGTATATCCCTGAATCCTCCTTGAAACATACTTTACCCTATTTTTCAGTTTGGAAACTGAGGTTAAGGGCACCATGAAGGGTACATTATATCCACAGCTGAGTAGGATTTTAAACTCTATTTTTCAGCAGTTATGAGGATGTGCCATCAAATCACAGATCAGCTATAAACTCACAAGGTGGTCTAAGATAAGCCAAACACCTCTTGGACTCAGCTCCAAACTTTAATATGGGTATTGTAACACTGGTCTAACAAAGCATTCTGAGGCTTGAAACCTCTTAGCCCCTCTGCTATATACTGTACATGGCTTCCATTGTGTCCTGCTCACATTGACCCGTCTTGTGTGTGCACACCCTCTAGGAGGGTCCATTATCCCAGCAGGTGAATGTGATCAAGGGTATATATATGTATCTCAGAATTCCTCCCCAAGCAATGATGCCACAATGTTATGTAGACACCATGCAGATCAATCAGCTGAGCGACCTTTACAGTCATATCAAGTGCATGTGACCTATGCAGTTAGAAATTGCACAGTACTTTAATAAAATCTGAGATGCAAGTGGAGAAGTGTGGGCGCATTTCCAAGCTGCAGAGATTTTCTGCTCTTTATGAGCTAAACAAGAATTCACTGAGACTGGTCTCTTATCATGTGGTGATGCAGGCTTGCCTTCTTCTAACCTGTTCAATTGTCAGGATTCTGCCTCCATACTAATTTTGGCTGGTAATTGCTTCCAACTGGTAGTTTGAGCTAAGCATTACCACGGTCCTGCAACCATTCCAATTCAGAGAAAGGCTCAGTGTACGATAACACTTGTAAGAAGCATAGGCTCATCTGCCGCATAGTTTGGCGATGCTACTTGAGAGGTTCTTATGTGGCTGCCGTGTGGTACTTTGTGAGTTTCACTTTAAATGCCTGGACAGAACCCAGAAAGAGGACAAGAGGTCATGGCCTACCACACCTTCATTGGACTGCCTGCATGTTCCATGACCATAGGCACTACTCCCTCTACATCATAGACAAGAAACTTATGCCCTACCCATATTCAACTCCCATCAGCCCCAGCCAGGATGGCCAGGATCTAGAGCAGGTGTGGAGGAACCTATGACCCTCCAAATGTTGCTGAACTACAATTCCCACCAGCCTCAGCATGAATGTTCTATGGCAATGATGCCAAAGGGCCAATGGGAATCGTAGTTCATCAACATATCTATGAATATCTAGAAAAATCTGGAGGGCTAATGGTTCCTCACACCCAATCTAGTAGGCTACAGGTGCTGCATCCCTGTTCTAGGCTCCCTTTCTACCTCTGCACTGACAATGGGGTGGGTCAGAGCTTTAGCTGCCCATCCCATTCCTACCCTCAAGACTGTTTACTATAAAGATGCTTTATGTGGGGCTGCCCTTGTTTCTGGTCTGGAAGCTGCAACTTCCAGCGGCCAGACTGCTCATGGGAGAAAGCTACATGTTACTCTTGCCGAGAGAGCCGCACAGGTTGTCAGCTTGCTGCTGGACCAGGTTCAAGGTTATTGTGTTAGTTCACAAAGCCCTACAGAGCTAGGGCCTAAAGTACCTTAAAAACCACTTGGTTCCTTAAATATTCCACTGCCAAGGGGGAATTTGGGTAGCCCTTCATGCCCGTCAGGTTTGGTCAGCCTTTCCCAGGCACCAAGCTTTCAGTGTTGCAGCCCCTACCCTGAGAAACTCCTTGCCAATGGAAGTCCCTCAGGACATCTCTGCCTCCTTTTAGATGTTGAAACCTGTATTGTTTAGACGGGCCTTTGGAACTTGAATTTGTTGTTTTTAACTAACCAGTTTTATTGATATGCTATTATAGTAGCTTATGTTTCCACACTGCACGCCACCTTGTTGTTTTTCTATCAAAGTGTGGTTTATAAATATATATATATTTAAATGGTTTAATGAAACAAACCAGGTTCAAATCTGGCTCACGCCACCCAGCCAGCATGTCTGATGGTCGGGGTCAGATGATGGGTAGTTGTAGTCCAACAACACCTGGATGGCATCTGTAGTTTAAGTTAATCAGAGCTCCAAGTTCAGAGGTAAGGGGGAATTCCCACTAGCAGATGCTTCCACTGTAACATCTTAAACAAGTAAGACGGCTCGCTTTCAGAGATTGGATATTGGGCCTTGTGGGCTGCTACATTCTTATATTTCTGAGAAAATATTATTTGTTTGCACTACTTACTATGCTGTTCAGCTGTTGACTGAGCTCTGCTGTTTAGGCAACAAGTGTCTGTGTGGTTGAACAGGACCCAAGAAGTCCTGGGCAATTGATTTTCCTCTCCCAATTGAATTGTTAAAAGCCATGACATGTACAGCTCCATTTGCTGGATTGGTTGAAGCAGCAGCATTGACCAGCACAGCAACTGAAATGTGGCTCTGTTGCTTAGAGAATGGGGCAGACAGAGCAAAGCTAGTCCTGTCCTGCTACTCAGAAACTCCCCGAGTGACAAGAGATTGAGGGCAGACAAAGGGAAGTACTTTGACACGAAATCAGAAATGGCCACTAGCTTAGATTGCTTTTTAAAGGGATCCCATAAATTCATGGAGGACAGATCTGTTATATCAGGAATGTGAAACCATTTGCATCCGCTGCCCCAAGGCACTGTTGAACCACAACCCCCATGATCCTTAACCGCTTTGCAATGGTAGCTGGAGCTGATGTGCCACCACTTTCACATCTTCTGGAGCAGGGGTCAGCAAACTTTGCCAGCAGGGGGCCGGTCCACTGTCCCTCAGACCCTGTGGGGGGCTGGACTAGATTTTGAAAAAAATTTGAACAAATTCCTATGCCCCACAAATAACCCAGAGTTAAAAAGGTAAAGTAAAGGGACCACTGACCATTAGGTCCAGTCGTGACCAACTCTGGGGTTGCGGCACTCATCTCGCTTTATTGGCCGAGGGAGCTGGCGTACAGCTTCCGGGTCATTTGGCCAGCAGGACTAAGCTGCTTCTGGCAAACCAGAGCAGCGCACGGAAATGCCGTTTACCTTCCCGCTGGAGCGGTTCCTATTTATCTACTTGCACTTTGACATGCTTTCGAACTGCTAGGTTGGCAGGAGCAGGGACCGAGCAACGGGAGCTTACCCTGTCGCGGGGATTCAAACCGCCAACCTTCTGATCGGCAAGTCCTAGGCTCTGTGGTTTAACCCACAGCACCACCTGCTCCCTCAAACCCAGAGATACATTTTAAATAAAAGGACACATTCTACTCATGTAAAAATGCGCTGATTCCTGGACCGTCCAGGAAGGCAATTGGGCTGTATCCAGCCCCTGGGCCTTAGTTTGCCTACCCATGATCTGGAGGGCTATAGCTTCTCCACCACTCTCATATTCTGAGGCAATAGATGATTGGAAAGTATTTGTTGGGGAGCAAACAGCAGGACAAAAGTACTGCTTGTGACTGGACTAGGCTGACCTTGGTGAAATCCAGCAGGGTGGTTGTTGTGCTTTTAAGATGAAGCACTGAGCTGATGTGGCTGACCTGCATCCCTCAATATATTGTTGGACCCTAGCTTCCATCAGTCTCAGCATAACCAATGGTTTGAGATGATGTGAACATCCAGAGGGAAACAGGTTTGTCACTCCTTCGCTAAACTGTAAGCAAAACAGGTAAGCTAAAACTAAAATAATCTACAAATCTATTGAGAATGAACATTTCCCTGAACCCTCTTTCTTCTGCTACAAGCCAAGTCAGTTTCTTTTTCTTTTCTCTTTCAGAATGTGCTACTAGAACTATCATCTATCATGAAAAAATAATGCTTGCTTAGCAGCACTACCAAAGCACAGTAGCAAATCCCGAAACCTGAAACATGAAGGTTAAAAGCAGTTCTCTCCCTTCCTCCTAGACCCTAGCAAATATGCTGCTTCAAGGTGGACAGCTATGGATATGGAATCTGTTATTTCTGACTGACACATGCATCTTGGCAGCCGCACGTGTGATCCAAAAGCCTCTTTCAAAACGCTCCCATTTCCTCTCATGTGCAACTACTAGGAGCTGTTTAGTGTGTCCAGCTGCTACAAAACAGCATTCTTTTGTTCCTAGGAGAAGACTATGGGGGAGATACGCATCTTGATTTGTAGGACTGCCACATAGCTATCCAGCAGGAGCCCCGGTACACAACTTCAAGGCTGTTGAGATACAAAACATCTGTAAGGGTGGGATTGGCAGATGAGACTGCTTTCTGAAAGGCTCTCTTGCCTGCCCACCTCTGTACGCCCCAGGAATCAATGAATAAAAGATGAAAGCAGCATGCAGTAAGTTTTTAGTTCAATGCTGCAGGTTAACAATGAAGTCTGAATCCATCTCGAAGATGCACAGCTACCTCCCTCCGCAGACCTTTGGCATGCTGAATCTTATGATCTTGAAGGAATTGTCAGCATTACCTTGTTACTTGCCTGTTTCTCCAAATGTTAATAAACACGGGCTGAAAGCATTTTTTAAAAAACAAAACATGATATAGCCTACCCCTGTTTTATTCCTTTAGCATAAAAGGGGACTAAAACAACAACTTAAACTGTTTCTACATTGTCTTTGTCCAGACAGTTCTACTTGTTGCTGCTTATGGAAAGGTTGGGTTTTTAACAACAAAAGAATAATAACGTCTCTTTCTGACTACTGCTGTTCCTGCCCTATATAGCACATAGGAAGTAAGGGTAGCCTTGCCGTAGAAAAGATACCAGTCCTGAAGGGGAAACTGTTCATTATCTGGGTGTTTTCTCTCTCTCCTCTTGTTCTTAAATAGGGCAGAGATGTCTGAGCACACAGCTAGACTTAATGGAGGGGATAATAGATTCAAAAAATGGTAGGGAATAACTGCAAGGTCAAAAATGAATAGGCCAGACTGTTTCCAGCTATGTGTGGCAGCAAGGGAAAGATTATCGAGTTCACAACAGGGATGCACAACTCCCAAGGGTCACTTCAGTGCTTTTAACTAACACAAGAGGTCCTCATTGCTATATCCTATGAGAAAAGCATTTCTGCTACAATTTCAATAGTTCGTTCTTTCTTTCTTCCGTCATTGATTTCTTTTTCTCATAGAGCATACACTCTCTTTATGAAAGCCATTCCATCTTTTCAGTCTCACTCAAACACAAAAAACATACAGAGTAAAAACCAACTCTTACCCCTTTGGGACAGAAAGAAAAAACCAGCCCTAGAAACCATAATAGATAAACGTTCAAACAGGCAACTGCAATATGGAACAAGTGAGTTTCTTCTGTTCCAGTTATAATGGTGCTCCAATCAACCCTCCTCAGGAATGCACAATTGCTTCAAGCTGCACACTTACATGTTTGGTTGAATAGGAAACATTAACTAAAGGATAGAGAAAGACATGGTGGGGAAGATCCACTTCCATGTTTTTCACAAGCTTTTAGTGTTTTCTTTACTAGTAAATGAAGATTTTTCCAAAAGATACCATGCCCAAGGAATAATACAGCGAGATAAATCACAAACTAAACTCTGTATTTCATTTACAAAACCTAATTAACAATAATGTACAGCATGTCAACACATTCTATTACATGAGATCTTAAATAATATATACAATGCCAAAATAATAATGACATGCGCAACTCAGTATCTTAAAGCCGAGCAGTCCAAATATTCCTGAAATAAGTCCATGTGAGCAACTCTCTAAATGCGTTAAAGCTACCTGAAGGTGGCTCACATATGTATATTGCTTTATGAATGTTAAGAAGACCCCCATGTGAGAAAACGCTCATCAAAAGCTCAGACAGAACCTTCATAGTAGCTCACATGGCCTTGGATACAATGCTTTATAACAGAGGCAGCTCATTTGTTCGGCTGCACGCCACTGAGGGCTGAACATGAATGTGTGATTCCATTAAAATTCACCTTAAAAGTAAGCTAAGATCATGCAAAGGTGAATTCTGCCCATGATAAAAGCCTGTGGCACCTACATCGATCTTGCTACCTGAAGTGCAAATGAAGACCAACAGTGAGCCAGTATGGACAATGGCAGAATGCCTAATGCCTACATAATGCTACATTTAGATGTAGTCTTGCAGTTTATTTAAGATCTGGTATCTAACAGCACAATCGTGACCATGTTGCTGGCATCCATCTGTCTTGAGAGACAATGGGGTGTGCCTCCAGGGGTGAAGTCACAGGTAAGAGCTAAGTGCAGGGTGAGGATCAAAGGAAGACAAACTACCACAGAAGGAGCACAATGTGTTCCTCCACCAACAGAACTATGCCTCCCCTAACACCCTATATACCCCAGAAGTAATTTCTATTGAATTTACTGGGGCTTACTCCCAGGTGAACGGGGTTAGGATTGCTGCTTTAGCCACCTTTCAGATTTGCTTGCTTTTCAACGAAAGTAACATTAAATTCAGAGGCAGAGATCTACAATACGTAATGATATGTCTTTATTTCATCAACAGAAATGGTGTCTAGACAAAATTCAGTTAACACTATCAATTCAAATGAATGGAAAGGGTTTTCTTTTTCTTTGCACGATACTGTATTTACAATGAGTAAATGAAGTCTTAAATTTATTAGTTCATAGCAATGCTGTTTTTTTTCTCCAAAAAGGTAAAAATTCTTAGTAACAAGGAATAAGCATCAACAGCCATTTCATTTATACAATATAAATCACAAGAAACCACAGTCACCTAGAAAAAAAATAATAGACAAGCTTAAGAACTAGTACAATAAAATGATGCATTGAATTAAGTTACATTAATCGCATAGAATCTGTGTAAAAAGTATATAGAAAAACACCTGATGCAACTTGTTACAGTCATTGACCAGTTATGAGAGGTACAGAGGATTATACAGGTAGATATGTGTGAAAACTGTCCATACTGTCTGACCTGGGGAGGAAGAGAAGAGGGATTGCATCCCCTTGCATACACTGATAAAAACCCTGTTTTGAATATGGCCTCTGAAGTTTGTAAGGCATATAGTAGAGGTGCACTTGTATCCCACTGGTTCTGGAACAAACTTGGGGTGTTCTCCACCCTTGAAATAAAAAGTTGACCCTTGAATTGAATGGCAAAAATCAAGCATCCAAAGATCTCCAAAGTGTTTAGCATAATTTCTGATTGGAGGGATCCAGATATATTCAGTCATATCACAAGTAGTAAATATACAAGTTTCTGAAGCACACATCATCTTTTTTTTTGTGACATTGCAAATGTAAGAGCTTAAACTTGCTTTCAAAACAACACACAGTTCTATGGTTAAGTGGGGTGGGTGGGGAAATCCCGATTAGATACTCAGGATGGCTCTCCAAATCTGAACTGACCTATTAAGACAGAGTGCTATGGGAAATCCTAAGCTGAGTTTCTGACTCAAAATTCCTTCAAATCAATGGATAACTAATTCCAGAATGAGAAACTGAGTCACATTTCAAACTCTGAGCAATGAAAAAAGTCAATTTCTGACCAAACTGCTTAAGCTTTTCAGTTCCAAAGGTTGCAGTCCTACGCACACTTAGCCGGGAGTAAGTTCTATCAAAAAGGAAGCAAACATGCTGCACAAATGTACATATCAATTACCACACTGCATAGGTGTCTAAACTTGTATGTAAACTGGACTTCTATAATAGAGCTGATGTTGTAATAGAGTTAATGACATGTCCAACAATAAAAGGTATTTAAACCAGCCATAAAATTTTTCTTTTAAGTTTGAGAAGGGAATTTGAATAATTAACGCTCCACCGGAAAAGTGGTTTCCATCACAATGGTAGAACCATATGAGTATTATTATAATTTTAAAACAAACACATATCACTAGTTTTAATGGGTTTTGTTTAAATATATAATATTGGTGGAGTGTAGGAAAATACTGTAATTCTTTTACATGGCAAGCAATGACATTCTAACTTCCAGAGAAAATTATAATAATTTATTAGTAGTCTACAATCCACCAAACTATAGATTTTAATATACATAAAATTGTTTGAATGGACTTAACATATGTACATGTACAACTCTATTCTGCAGCATCATTTGATGCCTGAGTCTTGAAATAATTCAAATATTATAAATATACATAGTATAAACAAGCAAAAGTACGCACACTGATTTTATACTGGAGATAGAAATTAGCTACCACATTTTTAGCAAGGTTTCCCTTAGGCTAAATCAAATCCTTTTTTAAAAATTTTGTCCCTATCCACCTTCTCTAAATAGAATTTTAAAACAGGTACACAATTAAGCTGATGTAACAAAAATAAGGGGATAAATAAACATAAAACCTTATTATTTGTGTGTGAAGACTACCTCTTGGAGTCATTGGTTTGAGCTGGGTTGGTGAGGCTTGCATAGGCTTATCAATACTACCCATTAGGCCAGATGCTCAAGGAACACTCTAGCTTCATCGGCTAAACCTACATGTATTATTTTTAATTATTTTTAAAAGACACCCATGAAGATAAATGGTGGAATGAGATGAAAGGCTCTGGAGGTCTCTTTATTTTATAATTATTCTGACTCTGGCATACAAACTTAAAAAACCCCAAACATATAGCAGTTTGTCACAATGCTTACCATATTCCATCTAGGGAAGAATTCGTTTTTGTTTTAAGAGCTCTGAGGAAAACTGAAATTCCACAGATGTAGCTTTTCTCATCACAGCAATACACTGACGAGAAAAACCACACCTGCTGAATACCACAGTGTTCAGAACTCCTGTCAGGGGTGAAAACAAAAAGGCTGAATGTTTTTCTTTCTTTTTCTTAAAAAACCTGCCTATATAAGTATGCTGGGTGTTTATCAAAGCTTTTGAAATTAAAAGCTTGGACATGAGTTGAATGTAACCCTTAACCACCATATTATCAGCAGCTGAATCTGTTACACTAAGTATTATCCAACGTCCACATTATTTTTTTTTTAAAGAGACAGCAGTTGTAAATACTAATCACAGTGGTTTGTGTATCCAATGATTATTTTTTTTACTTCCTTGGGAACAAAAATACATGGATTAGATCCAAAAAATAAAAATAAAATAGTGCATCTTTAAAGCAGCATATATCCTTAGAAAGACATTGAATAATTTACTTGCACAATATATAAAATAATAAGTTTTATACTGCAGCATCAAACTCTGACGCCTGAGTCGTCATATGTTAGGTCTAGAATATAAATATGGGGATGTCTTGGTAACTTGATTGAGTCTTTTTTCCCTCTTTTAAACTAGCTCTTTTGTTCCAGAATCAGGTTGCAATGAACTTCAGTTGTATTCAAGGCACCCCCAAGATAACGCGGAGAAACAAATATATTACATAGTGTAATACTCACCTGACAAAAGCAGAAAAAGCCTAAATGAAATGAGGTTTTCTGGCAATACGAAGTATAGCAAAGGCAAATAAAAAGGAGGACTAGTTGCAGACTGGACAAAGCTAAATGTATACTCCTTACATGCTCTTTGTAGCAGTGCAAAAGCAGTTTCCATCTAGCACAAAACGTCAAACTGAGACAAACCTATTAATTCCTTTATGAATTTTTTTATCAATCGAAGGTATTTTCTCCTTCTGCATTGTTCAGCAATGCCTACTTATTTATTTTCCAATAGAAGTTTGGTCAGTTATTTATTCAAATGTGTTGCTTCGTGTCCAGTTCTGAAGCTAATTCTCCTACATGTCTCTCTTGACATTAACCCAAGAGCCACATGTAGTTCTGAAGAACCATACACAATATATAGTCCAATGAAGAAAAATATACATATCAGTCATTTGTAAATGGTGAAAAGCTAAACTCATCCTAAAAAGCTTGAAACGATAGACTTATCTGAGCAGTGGACTTTAAAAAATCAGTTTCTCCAAGAAAAGAGAACGGAAGAAAAAGGTAGAGAGAGGCCCAGCACCAATGAGAGAGCCAGGTCAATACAATAGCTGTGGAACAATATGTTCTGTCAATTGCATTTAAACCACTGGAATGAGGTCAAAAGTACCAGTTGCACGTGAGTTGGTGTGATAGCAAATCTTCATGTCCGAAAGCTAGCTCAGACTTGGTTGAATACCCATAAAAACCACAACTAGCTGGAGGTCACTTAAAAATAAAGAAGGCAACAGAAAAAAAACAACATTTGAACAATACTGTTGACTGAACGATTACAACAACAAAATCTCAAATGCAAAAACCTGGCTTTAAAGCCATAATGCAATTCACATGTAGCTTTAAAAAAAATCTAGCTTCCATCACTGTCCATCTCACAGAAGTTAAGATTTATTTGCAAAGCGCAGAAGGGCTCTGCAATGTCAACTGATTACAAGTCAATCCCCTCATAGTTGCATATCCCCTAACCCCCTAAAGAGCTTCTGTTTTCTGCACACAGAATTGTTGCAAGCTTCCAATATAATTAAATAGCTACAAAGCGAGTCAAGGACTTTCTCACCCCTGCGCCAAAACATCCTACAGCTTGAACTAGCATCCTTATGACATATATAAATAGATGAATAAGTAGAGTAAGTTTTTGTTTGTTTTACAGAAATGGTTAATACTTAATTTATATATTTAAAAACATAGCAGTTCCAACCTACATAAGAACATCCCTCCCTTCCTAGTAAATAAATGTGGCACATGCAATGGGTACGCCTCCTGGTTGGCAGGTAGGTTGCAGTGAATTTGGAGTACAGAGAAGAAACAGGACTGGCAAGCTGTCTGCATAAGCTGATAAAAAAGAGGGTGTCAATTCATCCTTTAGAAAAACAATGCAGATTTACTGAGTGCCATACCGCTTAGTGTAAACATTAGCACTGAGAAACATATTGTCATAGTTAATAGGGAAAAAAACCTGTTTGAATCACATGGGGTGGCTCAATATGGTTTTACCCACAGAAAAGGTGAACAGTACCAATCTGTAAACCATAGATGCCATCATAAAATATAGCTCAAAGCACCCTGGCACAATCAAGATAGAAAGTCACTTTAAAAACAAAACAAAACAGAGGACACAATCCATCAGGGATAAGGTGATGAGGGAAAAAGTATCCTACAAAAAAACTCCTTGAAATCTTTGGATGTTATGCAAAAGCATCTCTCTTGAGCAATTCCCATCAATCACAATAAAAATGGTGTAGGAAAAGTCCTGGTGGATTGTGCCCACCCATTCCCTGAAGAGTTGTTTCCATGTGTTTGTTGGGCAGATGTTACATCTGAAAGAAGCTTGCCTTGCACAGTCACCATGTGAGTCAGGTCAGCTGGAGTTTTGTGAATTTCCTTGAGTTTCAGTACTTCTGAAACTTGTCCTCAGAGTTTCAGTACTTCTGAAACTTTGTCCTCCAACAAAGTTTCCTCTGAGACAGATGCTGCTTTGTGCTGATAAAAATAATGCAAACTGAGGGAACCTGACAGCACAATATTTCTGACACATGGGCAATCACTGCAGAATCACTGCAGAAATGCATGATTTTTAGCACTTTGGGGTAGAGATTGCTCTAAGCAAGCTTCTACATCTCTATATTACAGGGCCAGTCCTGGAAACCTTTCATGTAGACAGTTTCTCATACTTTCGTGGAGCTGAGTTAGAGTTGAACAAATGTCAGTGTAAATAGGAAGCAAGTGTAGTGAAACACTGCTGTTAACACCTGCATAACATGGTGTACAACAGAATTACACACTGAGGCCAATAGGACTATTGGAAGGGATGAACAGCACTAGTACGACATAAATAAGCAAGAATTGCAGTGGGAAGCTTAATTCAAACTTCACTGAGTCTAATGGAACTATGTTCACCAACGTAAACAGCCTGTGTCTTAAGCTATAGTTCTCAATATCAGTGACATACACTGGCCACTGTACAGTTTTTAAGGTGTCTTTGTAAGTATCAAACGATACTTGACAAATAGAAAATCCCTCTTAAAGAAAGAAGAAGAAGCAGCGACTTAATATCTGAATTGGGGAAGTAAAAGAAAGAAGAAAAAGACGAATACAGAAAATACCCAATTCACACTATTGGGTGAATTCCATATTTGGCAAGATTGTTATTTCCCTACATAATCATCTCCTGAGTGGTGTTGTTGTTTTTTTATATAAAAAATGTTGTTTTACTTAACAGATAACAATAAAAAAGCAAAGAATACAGTATATGAGTTATACTGAAATCACAACTTCATTTATGAAAAGGGGTTTGATCCAAAACTCAGTGCAAGTGGCAAAGTTGACCATCGCTGTACAGTATTGTGAGAGGATTCAAATAAAACCCACTTTGCTCAAATGGGCACATAAAAGACAGCTGTGCCACAAACACTGTGTATATTAAAATTTCAAATCAGCTTCCAACATTAAACTTTATAAATAAAATACAAACTGAATGATATTGCTGAACCGTGAACCTAAGTGGTGGTGAGAAAATATTAAAAACAGTTACAAACTACTACCTAGCATTGACAAAAAAAAAAAAAAAAAAAGGAATGTTGGAATTTGTTTATACAATAGAAATGAAAAAAAAAAATTCCAGTTGTTTTCATGAGAAAAAATTGAGGCATGCAGGGATTTTTTTTTGCATATGGATATATATATTTATATATACTATATATAGTATGTACAGTTTAGTTATAAAACTTTGATGTGTAAAGAAGCTGTCTTCAATGAAAAATTGAACATTCAGAGGAAATTCCTGAGTTAGGGTTTTGTGACATGGGCCACTGAGAAAAAAGCTGCGTTTGGGTCCTCAGAGGTGTTATGTCCATCCCTGTTGAATATTGAAATTAAAATACAATAACAACAACAATAACAACAACAATAAAAAAGAAACAGACAGTGTTGCCACTGTTTTGTTCCCCTGCATGAGCAAGGGATAGCACCATAGTGAAGAAGTTAAACTCCCGCTTGTAGAGAGGAGGGAATACTTAAAAACAGTATTGCTGCTAAGACCACTGTAGTGTGCACCAAATATGTTCTTCAATCTAAACAACAAACGAACGTGGCCACTGGCTGACTGAAGAATACCTTGCTAGGCATGGCGTGAAAAAGGTATACAGCCACTAGGTGTATTCCTTCCTAGGTTGCTCATCTGTTGTACATTTATCAGTCATTTCCTGACAGAAGTCCACTGTCACCGTTTGGTTATTCTGCTCGAGAGGGAGCTCCTGCTCGCAGTAAGTACCTTGGTCAGCTCCATCCAATACTCTTGCCGCTGCGCATTTGTCAGAAATGTTGTTAGGTAGCCAGTGAGCTCCTAGTTGCTGCACTGGGCTTTGCTCCGAACAGCACTGCAAGCCTTCCCCAACACACTGAGATGTCACCACATTTTGCTCTACTCCGGCTGGCGAAGGGTTGATACTGGTTGCTGTTGGAAGATCCATAGGCCTGAGGACAGGGCAGTATCGGTGCAGGTCTTGGATCTGTTCGGAGCTCTGCATATCCCTACACACTTCTTGGGAAAGGCAGGAGAAATTATCTAACAGCTCCCCCATGCATGCTTTCAATTGGTTCCTTTCTGATAAAAGTTTCTCCTTCTCACAAACCTGAGAGAGAGAGAGAGAGAGAGAAGTGAAAGGTCTTAATTTTAAGAAGTATGGTGTATCAGGCTTCTAGAACTCAGAAATAAATCCAAGCAAAGCTAATTCACACATTACACAGAATGATGTGGCAAAGCTCTGGACTATACAACTTCAGACTAGAGATGGAGTGAAGATCTGAAGCAGAGTTGTGGTTCGAGGACCCGATCCCCGCGTAGTGGAATGAAAACACTGCTCGAATTCTTGTAGATAAAATCAAAAGGGGCACTGCATGCTAAGCTAGGCTCCCTGTCCGAACCTCATTTCCATTCACACCCCAAAGAGGAGAGTAAAAGAAGTCATTAGCAGAGTCTCTATACGGCTAATGTGTTCTGCTTATATTGGCCAGGAAGGAGGAGAGGCCTTCCATCTGGGTAGCCCTTGACTTCTTGCTGCTTCAACCCCTTCCCCCAAAATAAGGTTATTTCTCCTCAGATAATGACAGGGTGAAGGGATAGAAAGCAGTAGAGCCAGGCTCTTTGAGGATTCCTTCTAGAATGCTTGAAGAGGGCTTCAGACAATTGATAGTACACTCAAAGACCCAATTATTTTTCAGGGCACGCACTAGGAGGTTTGTACACTCCTGCTTCAGACTGCAGTGGTTTGTGTGCATTTGCACACACGTGACGTATTTTTATGAAGTGCACAACCATGTAAAAATCCCTCCCCCTCATGCAGTAAAGTAGTACACCAGAGAGAAAAGTATAGCACAGCCCTCTCTTAGAAGAGTGCAGACAGTTTCTTATTAAAAGACAGCATTCAAAAACTGGACTTTCTACCATTTGCACTCTATAAGGTGTGGTACACATCCAAAATTTTACCACAATCTGAAACCTCATTCTATGTAATGTGTAGAGCAGCCCAGAGCTCTAGTAAGTCCATTTCTGATGTCTGTAACAGCCAGGGGAAGAAACATGCAACTTGCTGATCTTATATATTGCAATTTCTACCTCTTTCTTCACTTTCCAAAAACAGCTGGGCCATATGTGCTAAGGACGAGCACAGGTAACCGAGGTAGCCCAGAGGGCAAAGGCAGATAAGAAATGCTTAGGGCTTCAGAGGAGAAAGGAAAAAATATGGTGACCAAACTTCACGCACATGCCTCTCTTCACTTTGGCATGACCAAAAGATGCACAGAAGTGGCATTTAAATATACATGTAGGCGTGAATCCCATCATGTGAAGGCACATGATTGCTAACACTAAGCAGGGAAACAACCTAGAACCCTTATGAAGTCAGTAGCAGGCTGCACTGTGGAAGCAAGGAAGGGCACAGAATGCAAAAATAATTAAAACACAAAAAGGTAAAACTCACCAACTTGCGGATTTCACATTCTAAATTCTGAATACAGTCCAGTTTTCTCTTACGGCAACGCTGAGCTGCAATCCGGTTTTTACTGCGCCGTCGAACATCATGGATAAATTCCAATTGCTCTGAGGTTAATTTGTGCATCTTTATCATCATCTGGAAATCATTCCTTGGAAGATCCGTGATTTGATCTACAGGAAATGGAAGTTTCACCTGGAGAAAAAAAAGAGAAAATAATATTCAGATTGCTTAATTAACGAAGTATTTAACAGCTGTTTAGGGAAAGAAGATTTTATCCAAAGAGGGTTGACAACATCTATACTAACTTCTGCATTCTAGTCAGCCTGCAATACTCACAGAAGTTAGTGTTTAAGTTAATGTTTATATAATAAAATCAGCAGTGCTACCTCTATCTCTAGGTAATTATAAATTGAACAGGATTCATTTACATATAAGAAGAAACTAGTCACAAGAAGCTCCACTTGTGAGAATTAGGGTTTTTAATTTCTATAGTGCAAGATTTTGCTATAAACCCTAAAACAAGAACTATTTTGTCATATTTACTGAATTTATTTATGCCTTATGTTAACTGTTTTAGTAGAGAGAGTTCCTCCAACTTATATCAGTGGATTATATACTATCCAATTTGACAGCCAGCATATAAAAGGTTAGAGCAAATACATCAACGCAATGGCACAAAAATGTTATGCAAGCAGTTCAGTGACCCTTGAGGTTCACACACTGGCACAAATGTTCAGGATTTTGTTTGTTTATTTAGACATTTACTTCCCACTTTTCTGTGATAAAATAAAGTCAAGGCAACTTACAATGAAAATATAAATGAGAAGGAAATTAAAAACAAAACCAACAAATTAAAAACCAAATAGTATACATAGGCCTTCAAGGTTCCTAAAATATTTTTCCCTCTGAAAGGAATGAATTATCCTAAGGGACTGAGAATAAAACAAGTAACATACTGTCATTACATAAGCATATGGCACATCAATACTTGTGTTTAGTTCTGGTTAGAACTGGGCAAAGTACAGAAAAGAGCAGCTAACAGCCCAATCCTTTACATTATTATTTTTATTTATTAAATTTCTATACCACCCTTCATCTGAAGATCACAGGGCAATAAACACAAACACACACACACACACACACACACACACACATGTCAGTTTTCGAACGTAATCTGTTCTGGAAGACATTTCGTCTGCTGAAACGTTCAAAAACCGAAAACTCAACACGGAAGCCTCAATATGGAAGCCACATGGCATGTTCGACTTCCAAGGTGTGTTCGAAAACCGAATCATTTACTTACGGGTTTACGGCATTCGAAAACCGAAATGTTTGTCAACATAGACGTTTGAAAACTGAGGTACCACTGTGTGTGTGTGTGTGTGTGTGTAACATAGTAACAAACAAAGCATATCTACTCAGAAGTAAATCCCATTAAAAGAAATAAGTAAATCCCATTGAGTTTAATGGGACTTATTCCCAGGTAAGTATGTATATGATTGCTGCCCGAAATAATCAATATATTGGGAATACCCTTCCTACAACCGAACACTAAAGTCACTATTCTAATTTATAGAAAAGATGGCATAAAATCATTTATTTACAAGAAAGAAAGAATGTCATGGAAAGAAACATAATCCCCCCACCCCCATCTCTGCCCACACCTTTTGTTCTGGAATCAACAGTGGTGGTCTTGGCAGCAGGTTCAGGACAGACAATAGGAAGTACTTCTTCAAACAAGGCATAATTTTACTTCCCCAAGACACTATGGCGACTACTATCTTAGATAATGTAGCATAGGAATAGGGATCCTGTGGCCCTCCAGACACTGCAATGACTCCAACTCCCATTAGCCTTAGCAAGCATGGCCAATGGTCAGGGATTATGGGAATTGTAGTCACTGGTAGAGGAAGAGGCGTGCAGGGGGAGCGCACCGCACCCGCCAGTGCGATCCTGGTGGGGTGCCATCGTGGCTGCCCCCCACCCGCGCTGGGTGCCACGCCCCAACGGGCAGCACACCACACCCCTAGGATGCACGCCACGCCCCCAGGACATGTGCCACGCCCCTATGGGTGGCATACCACACCCCTAGGATGCACAGCACGCCCACAGGATATGCGCCATATCCCTATGGCCAGTATGCCACACCCCTGGGACACATGCCAGCTCTGCCACCGCCTGCTCTCTGCCCCCCAGTGCTAGAGCATGAAGCTCCACCACTGATTGTAGTATCACCTCTGAAGGACCACAGGTTGAAGCTACTCCTTGGGAAAGAATCATACAAATTAATGGAGCACTGGTTTCTTAACAGCTATTCACCACAGCTGAATAGAAGCTCCATTCTCGGAAGTAGTATTCCTCACAGCAGTAGACTGTGCAACACCAAGCTCTTGCTCTGAGTTTCTAGAGGCACCTAGTTTGACTATTCCTAGAAATGAATAAGAATACTGATCTAGCAAGATAGATCTTATGGTTTTAGGTCATGTTACAAGGAACCAATTAGTCCGCAAGGTGCCTTGACATCTTTCGTCCTTTTATGTACGAAAACAGCCCACTATGCTAGAATACATCGTGAATGCATCTTTGCTTGTTTCAGTTATCCACAATGGCCACGAGGTGGTGCCAGGCCTTTAAGTTTCACACTGAAAGAAAGACTGCACTTAGAAATGGGTAAACAGAACGAGGAAAGCCTTTATATTCTTTTGCCAATTGTAGAGTTTGAAGAGAACCCAAGGGTCATCTAGTCACAGATTCCTGAGGAAAACTCTTGTTGATATTTCATTGCAGATTTTAGTACTTAGTATGGATGCTGTCAAATACATGGAGACAGAGATACCTACTATTACTTTAGAAGCCAATTCAAACCTTTCTGCCTGTTTTAATACAACAAATAGTGTGCATGTCACCTGTGCTAGCACTAGGTTTTGGAGGGTGCTTGAGCAAGAAACCCAAACAGGCCCTGGTCTCTCACTAACTCCTCATTGCTATCATCATCACCAGCTGCTGCTCGTCTTCTTCATCACCACTGCCACCTGCTTGCTTGCCAGGCAGTGAGCTAATGGACAATGGATGACAGTGCCATCTACTCCTCCTCCTAACATTCAAACCAGCCTGCTGGATCAAAGCAAAGACACATCTGGATCAGGCCCAATGATCAGCAACCAGATGCCTATGGGAATCGTGCAAGCCAGACATGAGTAACAGCATTATCCCCACTTGTTATTCCCAGCATCTGGTATTCAGAGGTACAACACCTTCAACAATGGGGGTAGAACACAGCCATCTAGTCCAGTGTTTCCCAGACTTGGATTGCCAGCTGTTTTCAGACTACAATTCCCATTCTATAGTCTAAAAACAGCTGGAGATCCAAGTTTGGGAAACATTGATCTAGCCCTATGCCACCATGAATTCACCGTATCCTCTATTTACTCTAAGTTGGTAGCCATCACTACAACTTGTGAGAGTGAATTCTATAGTTTAATTTTGTGCTGGGTGGATAAGTACTATCTTTTGTCTCTCCCAAATCTTCCAATTTTCAGCTTCTGGTTCTAGTATTATCAGGGAAGGAGAAAGGTTTATTTCTCTACCCAGTTTCTGCACACCATACATAATCTTAGGAGAATTGTTTCAACCCCTTGATCATTTTGGTTGCCCCTTTCTGATGTTTCCCCAGCTCAACGATATCATTTTATATCGATATCATGGGAGCCATAACTGAGCACAGTAGTACATGTGCAATCTCACTATGGATTTGTATAATGTGCTTATATAACACAGTAAGATTATTATATTGACAGTTTTATTTTCAAGCACTTTCCTAAGGTTCCCTAACATGGAACCCATCCTTTTCGCAGCTGCCACATATTGGGGTCAACATCTTCATCAAGTTATCCACTATGACCCCAAGATCTTGTTCCTGGTCAATCACTGCCAATTCATCTCACATAAACAAATATGAAAAATTAATTTTTTTGGGGGGGGGGTTACCCAATGCGCACAACTGCAAATTCTAACCACTACTGCTGTCTGGGCCAGAGCAAGAGGCAGGTAAACAAACAAGCAGGTTGCAATGATAAAGAAGAGGAGCAGGTCCAGGAGGCTCATTAGTGTACCCCCTGTTGTTTGGGTGTGGGTCTTTGGCAAACACCGGACCATGTCAGCCCCTAAACATCAACCCTGAAAGTTACACATAATGTGGCATTCACTACAGTGTAGTTTTTTCTACATAGGAAAGCATAAAGAGCAACTATTTCGTTCCATTTCTTTGCGTATGACATTTGCTCATAGAATTCTACAGACTCCACAGTCACAGGAATGCATCCACACATTCTGCACAGTGGACTTCACCCTCACATCCCACCAATGAAGGCCAAAGATGGCACCGTATCAAAATACACACTGCTGCTGCAGGTCATGAAAGAACAAGAAAAGAGCTGCCAGAGAAAACAATGATTTGTTTGAATACACAGAAGCTGACCTTCGACACAGTGATGTGGACTATTAAGACTGCTGACTAGTGATTATGAAGAATGTTTGGCTTCCTTTTAATGCCCTTTGGACCATAAACACTCCACGTCAGAGGTGAGTAACTGCATATATGTGTGACCCCCCTCCATGGAACTGCAGTAGAGTAAGGACCAGGGAGGAATTTTTTCACAGACATATTGGGCTGGGTCTGGGGGTGTTGCGGACTTCATAGCAAACATTGCAACTTTAGGGAGGAAGAAGCATTGGTCTGGATCCTTAGCAGGAATGGGCACAGGAAGGGCCCCCTTGCCCTATCCAAGTGTGGGATCTCCTTAAGGGATCTTGGAGGGCACTGCTTGCTGTCCAGCTCAGGGGTTGACAAGCAACCATGCCCCCTGCCAGTGATTGAACAAGGTCCACTGGAAGTGGTTCATGTCATGGCAGATCCCTAACACTGGTGCACTGCATCTATCAAAAGAAAGCATGTCAACCAGCAGGACGACTCGTTGATCAATGGATCATGTCCAATGCCTATGGCAATGGATACATGCCCAGTGCCTATGGCAAACCTATATGATTGCAGTCAATAAGGTTGTGGCCTAATTACACTCTAACACCTGTCTCCTGGTCTTCATTCGCTGTCTGCACAAGTCCCTCATGGCTTCTCTGTGCCTGGGTCTGCAATATACAGTTGCTCTGGAAGCTCCCCCAAATTATTCATTCAGAACAGAAATAGCTGATGTCAGGGGTTCAGGAGCAGAGGCACAGGAGAGGGAGGAAATAGAGAGCGAGGGGGAGGAGTCCGAAGGAAATGTCAGCGATGACAGCGGTCTGAGGTCTCTGAGTCTTTCCAGTGAATCGGAAGATTCACAGAAAGGGGCTCCCATGGTCAGGGCAAGGGGGGTGCCTAGGGGGACACCCCAGGAAGAAGGGGCCAGAGGGGACTCAGAGAGCAGCAGCTGGAAATCCGGACCAGCGTCCACACCTGAGGGCAGTAGGGGGGAGGAGTCCCAGGCATCGGGATCAAGCGGCGGACTACCAGCGGGAGGACATGAGCCAGGAGTGGCCACGCCTCCATCGGAGAGCGAGGAAACGGTCGAGAGGAAGGTTGAAGGCTGCGCGCGCGCGCCAAGTTCAAATGTACAGGAGGGTGCAGCAGTTGGCAGCCCGGATAGGGAGCCAGGTCCTAAAGCCCGCCGAAGAGAGCGGGAGGAGTCGGGGGGTCAACGTCAGCGTCAGAAGAATCCAGGAAGGAAGGAACCCCGGGGGGTAGCAGGACCCAGAGGAGAAAGGAGAGACGGAAGAGGTGGAGTAAGGCTAGAGTCTTAAACTGGTGTACAGGGGGCGGAGATTCAGATGGAGCTTCGCCGGTCTAAACCCTATACGTAGAGCTGGGGCGCTCCGGTTTGAAAATGGAAACTGTACTTCAATAAAGACTTTTGTACATTACTACCGGCTAGCGTTGGTCCTCTGTGAGCTGGGACCTAGAGCCAGCTCTGACAGCTGATGTAAATGAAGTTTGCCCATATATTTGTTACAGAGAAGGAATGTAACATATTTGAAATAATTCATTTACAATATTGCAAAGCTCACAGATTTGGCACTTTCTTCTTTCCCTAGAAAATAAAACAAAAAGGAAGTGGTTGTTGCACAGCAGTTAAGATGTGGTGCCATTGTTAATTTTAGATTGGCCATGGACCATCTCCCTATCCATTTGTATAAGCTGGGGAAAAATGTGTTTTCAAGAATCTTATCAAACATTAACAGACCTTGAGGTGAGATGACTATAAAAAGAGGATGTTTAAAAATAAACTGTTGCTGGTTTGGGTCTTGCACCGTGTAAATAACATCTTAACAAATGATCTGAGATGTTTCGAGATAGAAACAACTGTACAGGCTTCACAATTCCAGTGTGATGTTATAAACAACAACCAATAAGCCTAAAGAGAAAAGCTTTAAAGTTTTGATGTTTAACATTTAAATAGCTGCACAATTAATCATTGCACATTTCTTTCTTCAGATATATGTTGTTTAAAAAACAAATCACAAAAACACCCTCCAGATATTTTTTCTTTTTTAAAATTCACAGCAGTGTCCTTCTTGGGAGAATGTACCTCATAAATATTGCAAGTCCAGACATGTGTACCTGCCTTCTAATGTCATTGCTACTCACAGTGAGCTGCATAGAAGGTGACATATAACAATGAGGGATGGTTAAGTTACCCTTATGACACACATACAAAAAGCATGAAATAAAAGTCATTCAAGATCTGGGGATTCCTTTTTCTGTGCATTACTGCACAATGTGCTCTGTCATTTCATGAATTTCACAGGTATAATTTTGAAAAAGAAAAAAAGAAAAAAGGATGGGTGTAATTCAGTTCCTCATTTATTGTGCAGGGATCATCACATGCACCCAGGTTCACAAGGTATCCCCAACAGCAGCCAGCAACCTGAGGGCTGTGCATTCAATTAAACCAAGTTACGCAATGTCAACAATGCTATTGTGAACCAGGCCATGGCATGGCCATGGGTGGCCTCCTGTACATCATAATAATTACATGAATGATATGTTCTAGTGTTCAGTTAACGCACGGGGGCGTGAAGGGTGAAGGGGGTGCAGGAAAGGGGAAAATGGCAGCCTAGGCCCCCTCATGTCCTCATCACTACCAGCTCCACTCTCAATCTTCCAATGTTGAGTTGGAAGGTCTGGGGAGGGATTCCTTGTGCATTTGGCAGAATGTGCTTATAAACTGCCATCACCCTTAGAAAAGTTTACGAGTGTTTTCAGCTAAATGCACTTAGAAGCCCTCTTCAGACCATTCCATTCAACATGGGAAGTTTGGGGCACAGGTGGTGCACAGGTGGTGGGAACAGGGATATGCTCCCACATGATCTTTGAATGACTGAATAGGGCTTATAGTCACACGGTATCTGCATTAAGCCACTTCCCGTGTAATTTGGGCGATGTCAGTGTTGTCTTGGCCTTTCCCCTCCTGGAAAAACAAAACAGCTTTGTGACAGAGTGATTGAAATAACTACAAGCACACAACTGTATTACAGTGAGTGTGTTCTCAATATCTTGCTTTTTGAAATCCTGCTTTTATGCCTTAAACAGATTTCCAAAGCTGCACCCAAAACACAGGAACACTTAAAAAATACAACTGAGGAGCCAATTTGTGTTGCTCCATTGGCCAGGAAAATGCTAACGCTGATCCAATCTCAAATTAGCTCTATGTGGTAGCATCCCAGCTTTGGAATAGCTTTGCCTCTTGAGGCTAGACAGTCATCGACACTGGATGGGTTGTGATCTCAAGCAAAGACCATTTTCTTTTACCAGGCCTTCCAACAGCAGTGGCGATACGGATTTGTTAGATAAAGGGATTCGTATTTTGTTGTTTTTAACTGAAGTATTTTCATTTGAGTACAGTAATTTTTATTCCTGCTTTGTACTTTGGTTTTCGCCGAAACCTACCCTGGAACCATGTGTTGAAGGGTGGGATGCAGGGCTCTGGTTGAAGAGCACCATCAGCTTACAAGCGGAAAAGCTAGATAAGATTAAGCAGTGGGTTCACACATTACTCATCGTTCTCTTAAATGTTAAATGCAGGTTTAGGTTTGGGTAGCTCTGATAATATTAGCTGAGCTATTCTGAAAATCAGGTCCTTCATATTCGGTTATGACCATACATATACACGAGTAGCTATTTGTAATGCAATTTGACACAAATGCTTTAGGACTGTCATTTAAGAGTTCATGGTTGGCCTTTAGAATTCTCAGTAGGCCAACTGAATTGTCTCACAGCACTGCCTTTGAGATATATTTCTTTTGAAAAGGAACATATCAACCCCAGTTAGGGAGATGCTATTAAATGAAAGACAAGATGAATGCAATTCCCCTGGCACAAACAGTTCTTGGAAGAACAACCTACTAATGCTTTCTGTCTTTCTTTAATATTCTCTAGAAAGCTTTTGCTTTTAAGATGTAGTAAGTTTAGATTTCACTTGCGACAGTCCAAAGGGAATATAACAAAAAGGCAAAACAGCAACCCAGTTGTTTTAAAGTGACAGAAAGGACTGGGGTGGGAAGAGAAAGAAAGTCAGTATTGAAAAGAGATGCCTTCCTATTCTTTATAAATTTATAAACTGGATACTTCTCAAAGAGTACACTATCTCTACTATCTTCGATAAAGTTAGCATTAGTACATATAAGAAGTCCGACTGCTGAATCTGAAGTTAACAGCATTTCCCTTTTTCTCCATTAAACTCTTTATTCTTCCGTTATGTCCCTCCAAGGGTGATAAAACCAATAGGAAGAAAAGAAAAGAACTTGCCAACTACATTAAATAACATGCAGCACTTGCCAAAAACATTTTGGTGCCTGAGGCAGAGATTTCCCCCACCCCCAGCAGCAGTAAAGCTAAAATAAAATTGTAAATTATGTAACTAGCAATTTGCTACTATTTAAAGGTGGCCAGATTTTGCTGCCTGAAGTGCCACTTCATATTATCTTCTGGCAGAGAGCTGATTGTGACCATATGCCAATACTTAGCTAGATTTGGGTGGAAAATAAGTCCTGTGTCTGTATGATCATTTCCTTCAATCCATGAGAACTTTTTGAGAGAGGACAACCTGCCAATTCACACAGGGTCACTATACTTGAAAATGGACACTGGGACAAATCTTTCTGGGAACAAATCCATTTTTTAAAAAAGAATTCAGAATTCAGGAGGTGTCCATGAAGAAAAAATTACAGGGGTTTCCCCTGTCCTGCAGTAACAGATGAGCAAATACTATATCCATCCCTTTGCATAGGCACTGCCCTCTCCGATTCAGTTTTGGAGATGAGTATGATTAGCATCACATCTTGGCACACAAGCAACATATACAAAAATATTTTGTACCAACATTCTTGCTGACTATAGTTAACACCAAGCAGCAGTCTTCCACCATGGTTAGAAGCAGATCACAAACTGTAGTTTGGGTGAACTATAGTTAGTGAAAAGAAAATGCTTTAGGGCTGCAATGAACCTTTTCATATGATGGGTCTTTACTGCCCCCCCCACCTATTTCATGCATTTCCCCCCATTAGCCTGACTGCAATGTCAAGAAAAACTGAGGTAAAACAGGCTATTCTCTGCCTCTGTATACAAGGAATGCCATTTAAGAGAACAACAGGCTTATTGAACTGGTAACAAGACGTGTTAACAGGTGTACTTATCACGAGCCCTACCTCATGTCCTCTGTCTTGCACAGGACATGATTCACTGTCTGCTTCAGAGAACGATCCAGACTCATCGCTAGAGTTTGTTCCATAGGATGGCTCACATTTTATCTGGGGTCTGACTTGGTTGTACATTCCATCTCCCATCACGCTCGGCTCCTGATGCTCAGCGGTCAGGAACCGAGTTCCTTGGGAACAGGGGGAAGATGAAAACTCGCAGAGAGGGAGGCTACATGGCGAACCCCCGCTGCCATCCTCCGCGTACGAGTAGGAGGAACATGAGCTGGAGGTCCTCGTTCTGGTTTCTAGTGGAGGAGAGCGAGGGCAAACTTTAATTGGCACTGGGCAGCTGGTGTTCGGCCGCATCCGTCCTGGTAAGAGATCAGCTGCCTGTCCAATGTGAGAATAGGTCTGGCAACTGGGAAGGGACTGGCTACTTCCTGCCCAGAGACCCTTTGGCACAGTCTCGGTGAGATCTTTGTCCAAGCTGCTCATGCCAGAATATGAATGCACCGAAGTGTTTACTTGGTCACAAACATTTGAAGAGAATATAACACTCCTCCTGTCCACCTCACCTTCCTGCTTACAGAGACCTTCAACAAAGCCAGGGCCCCTGAGAGGCGATCCCACGGTAAAATTGGAAGCATCCTTCTGAACAGCTTGGGAGAGTCCATAATTCCCTGCGAAAGGGACATAATCAGTTTTGTGGTCACCCTGAGTTGTCCCCTTATCGAAAGGGCATGCTGGACTCCTGGCAAAGTGCTGTTGGGAAGTACTGGGGAAGCCAACTAAGTCTACATTTTTTGTTCGGTTGAAGAAAGACCTTAGGCAGGAAGGGGAGGAAACACTTTTAGACCTGTCAGCTCCGGTGGGACTTGGCTGCTTCCGGTCCATTTCAACATCCCCCTCTTTATCCCTGATGTCAGGCTCATCTCCAGAGAGGCAAAGCGTGATGTTTTCTTCATCATTCTCCTCACTCCTAGGCTCACTTTTAATTTGCCCTACAGGAAGCTCTGGCTTGAGGCTATCGCCAGAACTTTCTTCACTGAATGTGCTTGCAAAACCTGAGGTACTAATGTGTGATGCATTGTAGACATTCTTGGTACAAGCCATCTGGTATTTCTTATATCTGGGTAACCGCGTCACTGCTTCTTTGTCCAAACTGTCCTTGCCATCGTTCAAGATATCAGAGTCGGGCAGCATCCCTTCTTCCTTGTCCGCTCCCGAACTGGCCGATTCAAAGTTAAAGGGCTCTGGGTGCGTTCTCTCCCTTGGGCAAGAGATCTTGGAAGTCTCCGACTCCATTGTCTCCTCCTCTTCTCCCTCGGAGTTCTCGTCTTCATGCATCCGCTGGTAGGTGGTGTCTTTTTTGCACAGAAACAGGCCATCTTCATTGTTCAGGAGTTGCGTTTGAAGGAAGCTGAAGCAAGAATCCTCCAGGTTGTGCATGCGCAGGAACTCTGCACAGTGGATGACCTCTCGTATGTTTTCTCTGCTGAGTAACAGCTTAGCAGTGTAGGCAAACTGTAACAATGGGCCAAATCCCCTGGCAGTGACCTGCAAAAGAACAAAAACACAGGGAAATTGCCAGCATTACCATCAGCACTGCTATTGTCCCAAGCCCCTCAAGTGTAGTTAGATAACTCAACAGTTCTAATGTCCATAAATACCACCGTCCAATAGTTAATCTTTCCTTAAGTCAGCAGTAATGCTACTTCCAATCATGAATGCTGCCTGCCCTGCTGCTGCTTGCACACTTCATATTAGAGGATGAGCTAAACATCACTTCCAACAAATGACTTAAAGAGAGATGAGATATGTGGCAAATGGTATTTATATGTTTAATGAACTCAAGAATGCTGCTAAGTTTCCAATGAGTGCACGAATCTCACCAATTTCACAACATTGCCATAATCTAGGCTGACTTCACTCTGTGATCAGAATAAATTATGCCAATTACAAAATCCTTTATTCTTCTTCAACAGTTTATTGGGTTTTCAAAGAAATGGAATATATTATTATAATGGTTAGTTTAGTGAAAACAAAGTTCCCTATGCTGGAACAACCTAAGTATTAAATGGTACCAATAAAAAGCTGGAGAAGGGCATGGGGTTTGTCTGAGTATGCAATAGAAGTGGGAAGACAGAGAACATTAAGCATGGAGACAACTTGAATAATTGTATAGGAAACTATCCCACAAATGCTGGAGTCTCTGGTTGAGTTCAGATAAGGATTTAGTTAAACACTTATATTACATCATGGTTTCTCTAACAACATAGGGAAGCCAGCTATAGCCTCCCAATACACAGTGAAATACAAAGTTAACATGCACCTGCTTCTCCAGATTTCAGCACCACTGTGAAGAAGTAATAATTCTAGCCTTAACCATGTAGTTGATTGAATTCACTCTCAGATAGATTTATGGTCTACAAGTGCTCTGGTGCATGGGGTTCCTTCACCTAAATAAATTTGACTATGTCAAAATTAGGGGTGTATAAGGAGATGATGATGATAAGGTTTCTATCTTTGAACTGTGCTCCCCCTTCCCTAAAACAACTTGGGAACTATCTCTGCTGTGAGCCTGACAGGAGGAAAATGTGATGATACGTAATAATGATGCTTCTGAAATAGGTTCCTGCATTGCAGTTCGGTTGGACCCCATTGCAGTTGGGGTCCCTTCCAACTCTATGATTCTATGGAGTGACTGGCTAGCCAGAGCAGCCCCCTTAGATCAGGGCTGGCTCAGGACGTTTTGCTGTATGAGGCAAAAGATAAATGGCACCGTCCGCGAAGGCACATACATAAGCCAATTGGAACTGGTGGTAGAATCTTACTGCAGTACTGATGAAAGGACAGTGTATTCAACTGAAGTTGAGGGCAGCAGGCTATCATAGGGGTCATGGCACTCACAGCTCCCTGCACCTCAGCTTCTGCTGCTTGAAGCAGCTGCCTCACTGTGCCTCAGCTTAGGGCTGGCTCTGCCTCAGATAATATATGTATTCTATGAACAATTTGTAAAACTCAGATATTAAAAATGTCACTTGGGTCTTCAGCACGTTATATATATATAACCTGGGTGGCGCTGTGGTCTAAGCCACTGAGCCTAGGGCTTTCCGATCAAAAGTTCGGCAGTTCAAATCCACACAACAGAGTGAGCTCCCATTGCTCTGTCCCAGCTTCTGCCAACCTAGCACTTTGAAAGCACACTAGTGCAAGCAAATAAATAAGTACCGCTGCAGCGGGAAGGTAAACAGCATTTCCGTGCGCTCTGGCTTCCGTCACGGTGTTCCGTTGTGCCCAAAGCGGCTGGCCACATGAACTGGAAAGCTATCTGTGGACAAATGCCAGCTCCCTTGGCCTGAAGCAAGATGAGCACCACAACCCAACCCCATAGTCACCTTTGTATGTGTGTGTCTGTGTGTGTGTGTGTGTGTGTGTGTGTGTGTGTGTGTGTATACACACACATATACATATACATATACATATACATATACATATACATATACATATACATATACATATACAATCTGTAGTTATCTAATGCAGCCACTAGGTGGGAGAACTGCAAAACAAGTAGAGTCTTGCCTAAGAGCTTCCAAGTATGTTTTAACCAGTACCTCTTGCAATGCCATTTAGGCAAAATAAAAGAAATTTCACTGACTCAGAACATTCCACGGTACATTTTTCTTTCAAGCTGATTCAAGACTTTCAGCACCCCAAAAGCATGGCATTTGAGACATCTGCTACATGTGTCTTCCTCCAGAGGATATTGCATGCAGTATTGTGATGTTGTTCACATTGCATCCTAGACAGCTGCTTGCTCTTAAAAACAAAGGGCAAAAAAATCCAGGAGGGGGGGAAGCAGGGAGGTAAGAGGACTGAATCAGTGTGGCGTGTTTGTATCTACAAAAATCCTGTATCAGTAACAACACAACACCAATTTACAAGAGGCACTGGGTAGTAACGCTGTATTTTGAAGTACTGTAGCAGGCGTCTCTGCAAATTTAAAAGATGCCCTCAGGGAGGACTCTTAGAAGCATTTCAGACCAGCACTAATGTTTCAAGTACATAAACAGCAACTTTCATGATGAATGCAAGCAAGGCTTGCTGGCAAGTGTGGAAGCTGGCAGAATCTCAGTAGCCTGAAGCTGTCTAAATATTGATTTGGCCTTTATTGTGGGTCCACCAGCACACTGCCTTTGGAACTGCTTGTATTTAATTTGCTGTGACAAGAAAGCAGATATTCAGGGACTGCAAAGTGCTTATAAATATTGCACATTTTAAAGAGGAAGGTTTAAAAGCTGCATACATTACATCCAAACACTTGTTTTCTGTATATGATGGTAAGGGCTCTTCACGGTGCAAACCCCTTCCACCATTTCTGGGAGAAACTTAAGTATGCTACAATGGCAGCATAACAAAGAGAATACACAATGGGATGCAACATCTTTCTGCAGCAACAATGATGAGAGTAAAATAGCAGTTTTTAAAAAATTAATAGCCAAGGGGTGCCAAATGATTAAGATATTCCATACGTACAACAGAGCAGCTTTCAACTCGGACCCAAATGTTAACCTGTCAACTCAGCCCTAAAAATGTCCACATAAAACGGGTGTGTCAGAAAGTATGTCACTAGTCTCCTTAGTTGCATTTCTTTACTGAATACCCACTTTGGCTGCAACAACCTCAATTCCTAGGAGCTTGTGTGCGGGTTTGTGTAAGCTCTATGCTCATCAAAATGGCCATGCAGAGGATGTTTTGCCCAAGAATGCACATTTCAGTTCAGCTGCAATCCAGACAAACAACCCCTCCTTCCTTTTTAGTGGCTTAGATTAGTCTGCAACCTTGTGTGAACTTGCAAACTTAGCTGTGCAGTACAGAGAATGTTGGATTTCTACATGAGAGATCAAAGTTCAAATCCCTACTCGATTGCTCGGTCATTTGCTGAGTCTCTGCTACCTTGCAGGACAGCTGGGGAAGTTAGAATGAAATAAGGACATAGCATATTTCGCCATTAGAGATACCACCATAGTTCATACTACTTGGCTCAGAAAGTAACTCTTTAACGCAAAATGCTTGCAGTAAACATAAGAAAAGCCTTCCAACCAACGACATCTCTCTCCACTCAGATTTTGAACTAAGCCAGAGAAAAACTCAACTCCTGTCCCGCTGTCTCTCACATAAGACACCAAAACCTTCTGCCCCGCTCCCTCCCCCCTCCCCCGGAAACCCTCTCTTCCTCCCTCCCACTTCTTTGCCTGGCTGCTTCCAGAAGAAGAGGAGGTGTCTCCATCTTCCTTTTGCTTTTGAAGCGCTGTCCTAGAAGCTAAAAGGCCTGGGTGATGCAATTTCCCCCAGAGCTACTGACATCCACAGCAGTAGTTAGGTGAGGGTTTAGAGGCTAAAAGGTGGCTGGGAGATGAGACCTTTTTGCACACCTGATAATCTCGTCACAGTGAAATGAGATCCAGTTTGAGTAATCGTTTGTCTTGGGATCAACAGATTCCAAAATGAAAGGTAGGGATCTGCTCATCACTACCTGCCACAAGCCCTATGAAACAATCTAATTAACAATAAATAACACGAGAGTGCTGAAGGGAGGTTTTGGTTCTCAACATTTGATTCTTGGCATTTATAGTTTCATTGTTTTCAATTCATAGAATTGTAGAGGTGGAAGGGACCACGAGAGTCATCTAGTACAACCCCCTACACTTTTGCCCAACGTGGGGCTTGAACCCACAACCCTGAAATTAAGTACTGAAATTGATGGACTATGCTGAAATGGCTAAACTCACAGAAAAGGAAATGGAAGGAAGTCAGGAGGTTAAAGAGAACCTCCAAAAAGAAAGAAATGATGTTTATACAATGAAAAAAGTGTTAATGTCTTATGTTTCTGTCTAAATTTTTTTTTGGTTATGTGTTTCTTATGAAGAATAATTGTTGAAGATAAAATTGTAAAATCAATAAAAACTTATTTACAAAAAACAAAAACAAAAAAACTCTTTCTATTCTGCCAGGCCTATTGCTGGCAACTAAGAGTATTTTGTTTTTACTATTTTTTTTGTTGGGAACTGCCAAGAGTGGCTGGGACAACCCAGTTAGTTGGGAGGAATACACATCGTAAATAAAATCATCATCCTCATCATCCCTCACAATGGTCCATTGATGACCATTGATGTCCATTAATTTATTTTTGTTTTTTACTTGTTTGTAACTTTTTATAATTTTATTGTTTGGTTTTATGTTTTCATATTGTTTTAAACCACTGTGACATATTTTCGGGATACAGCAATATAGATTTTTTAATAAAATAAATAAATACAGCCCCCCCTTTCCTACACTTGTTTCTTTCAGTCAATAAAGTGCTTCCGGGAAATGCTCCTAAGCTCCTCCATTCTCCTGTGAGGGGCCTGATTCAGCCTGGAGCTGGTGTAATGATGAAGCGAACATTGCCCTTCTCTCCACCCTGGCTGGTGTGAGTTAGCAAGACTTGGGATGAGTCAGTAGATCATGCATGTCCCTCCCCACCTTCCACTAGGATGTGGGGTGGGTGGGGAAGCCCTATTGTGCTAGCAGAAGTCCTTGTGCAGGCTTCCTCTAGTGGGAACAGTTAGCTGAACCCAGACCCTAGTATTCAACTTGGGAAGGCTTGTCTATGATGGCAACTGTTTAGAGGACCTTCTCTCCACCATTCCATCACTCTTGGTTATGTCTCCTTTATGTCTTGATTATACCCACTCACCTCCTTGGGTGCTCACCTCACACACTGGGGTGGTCGTCCAGTTCCTTGCCCATAATGCAATGATCTTTATCTAGCATAAGAAGCCATCTATGACCATGCACAGATGTAAACACTAAGTAGAGCTTCCAGAGCAGGCTGTGGGACCTTCATGCGCTCATGACTTCCTGTCCTTCTGTTCTCAGGCACACATTCCCTCTAACCAGCCATGTTCAGTGTTCTAGACAACTCTTAAGGTTGTTGAAGCAAGTTTAGGGCAATGCCAGGTTGGGAATGGCTGAATATGATGCTGAACCTAGGTAGAGATGCAAGTGGAATTTATGTGCGGATTCTTGAAGCTTAGTTAATTTTTATGCCTGTGCCGGCCTGAATTTCTACTTGCTTCATAGGTGGTTTGCCTTTCCCCCCTCAGCTCTATTAGTCAATTTACTTAATAGCCTCACTTGGCATTTTCCTAAAGCTACAATTTATATAAGAAACCAGTCCCTAGAAATAGAAGATAAGCTTAGTGACAGTTAACTCTGTTTCTATTTTTTCTCCACAGCCTTACAAAAGTCTCTGGGATTAAACATGACTTCTAATCTCATTTGCTGTAATTAGCATACTTATTCTTTTTTAAAAGCCAGGGTGCTGGTGTAATGTGTGGGGGAGACCAGACTGAGGAGGGGTTTTTTGTGGGTATATTCTGCTACATCTCACTAATGCAACAGTGCATTAGCGGTGGATTTAAACTGAGCCGTCCACACATTGTTCTGCTTTATTAGTTGTTCTGTAACTGGAATTGTGTTAATGTCATCTGCAGAAGCACTCTTGCACTATAGTGCAACAATAGTAGGACAGAAAAAAAGAACCCTGGGACATTTGTGATATGAAAGGTTGCAGAACTTCAGCAGGAGTGCGGTAACTGGAAATGAGGATTTCATAGTGTGTCTGTAACTAGTACTAAATGCACTCAAAGTGTAATTTTATTACATTACAAGTTAAACAGACCAACTTTTTATTACAGTCATACCTCGGGTTACAGACGCTTCAGGTTGTGTTTTTTTGGTTTACAAGCCCGCCAAAACTCAGAATTACCGGAACAGGTTACTTCTGGGTTTGGGTGGTTGCGCATGCGCAGAAGCACCGAATTGCAACCTGCGTGTGTGCAGATGTGCCGCTGCGGGTTGCAAACGTGCATCCTGCACGGATCACGTTCGTAACCTGAGCGTCCACTGTATTATTATTATTACCTCTTAAAATAAGGCAGAATTTCTCATTTGTGAACTTTGTAATTCAAGAGCTGCTATGCCGAATGATCAGCTTTTTCACCAAATGAGGGACAGAGAGCAGTAACTGGCATTTCCGCCCCCCCCCATGCAGAGTTGCTTACATGCACATTTTATGCAGTGATTTTCACTCATTTTTTAAATTGTTATATGTATTAAGCTTTCAAAACATGCTTTTAAATATATATACAGGGTGAGTCCTTTAAAAGTGGCCCCGTGGATACAGAGTACACATGTTCCACAGAGCTTCTTTCAAAAGACTCACCCTGTATATATACAGTAGAGATATTCAGAAAGAAAGAACACCCACAATAGAGGACCGATTACTATAAGGAAGATTGTATGAAGAAAATGCTTTGCTTTTTAGCCTGGGACAAGTACTATTCACCCAAATATAAGCCGCTCCCGCAAATAAGCCACAATATCCAGACTGCTGCTGGGGGGAGGGAGGAGCCGCGCCACTTTGCTGGCAGCGTAAGATCACAAATATAAGCCACATTTTAACTTTTCACTGTCGGAATTTGGGGGGGGGGGAGTGCGGCTTATATTCAGGCCAATACGGTATACTAGTTCACTATGTCTCAGTTTCCTATGTAACCTATTTCTCTTTTGTTCCAGGGAATTGGCACATATATAGTGAACACGAATGGTACCACTTTCCATATGCATCGATATAATCTGATATATTAAGTTTTAGGTGCTTACCAAGCAGTTATGAAGTCAGATTAAAGGATAGCATGCGTATAAAACGGACCAACGGACCGGCAACCTTTTAAAACTCCTTAACTGTGACAAAATATTTTGGTCAGGAGGCCTGAATTCATCAAGACAGACAAGTCTGAAGAGTGTTTCCTGAGGATCTGGCTCTAGCTCTTTAAATGTAGTGGCTTAACATTTTGATTTTTTTTTTAAAAAAACCAAAACTTGAAAATAAGGGCACCTCTGGATTGTAGTCTAAGTAAATAAAAAAATAAGCTTACAAAATTGGGAGGATTTGGGAGGAGGGTGAAGATGGGGAGCAGAGATGTTCATCTCTACTGTTAAAACTATTGTTATACCTTTTTGAATTCAAAAGCTGGAGATAAGCTATCAAGGGGAATATAACATTTTTATTATATTTTTTAAAAAACACATTCAAATTCTTGGGCAGTGAAATAGACCCACATCTGAAGAGCCCCTCTGAGGGAAATAACAAAGAAACACTTCTTGTGCAGCCCCACCACTGATTCTTCAACTTATTGTGCAGAGAGGCCATTTGCTTTCGCTTTTTCTACACAAATCAGGATTCAGCTTGGAGATTTATGCAAATACTTTTGACAGCATTCTGGAAAACACACTCTGGTGTATTTTGCAGTGAAATTAAGCCTTCATGGCAAGAGCCCTCCAGTCAGCATCTGCTAGTAAATGTTGCTGAGTAGGCTGGGGGATGCAGATTTTGTGTACGTTTTAGCAAAAACGACACTTAGTGAGTATGCATCATAGCAAGCGCATCAAGCAAGGACCGGAAAGCAGAATTATACCCGGACCATTATAAAATATCCAAACATGAAAACGCCACCAGGATTTTTTTGATAAATTATTGACTGTGTGTGCTCAAGACTATGTACAATCAGGAGGCTAGTATTTCAAAAGGAGGCAATGTTACTACTGAGCGGCAAAGAAAAAAAATATTGAGGAGAAAAACACTTGAATCAGCAACGCAACTAGACTATTCTAATGTTCCAAATGGTGGGAACTTCAGCTGGGCTACTGAAGATATCCACTGTCAAAAGAGGATTCCACTTGACTAGATAACAAGGCAATTAAAATCATTAACTGGTAGGCTGCAGCCATGTATAAATATCCTGTCTTCCTGCAGGCCTTTATATACCATCCAAAACAACCATAAAGTGATTATCTATAGCTTTCGATTTCTAGTCTTTTGGGAGAATATGAAACACCAATCCCTTATTTTCCCCATTCTATCCCCCACCCCCGAATTTGGCACTTATTGTACTTTGTTCCTATACTCTTAGTGATTCTCAAGACTGGCGCAGCTTGCATTTTAATTCATTCTTTGCATGCACAGTGTCAGCATAGCTCTGCTGAAAAAGGGGTCATTCTTTAGTGGTGCCCTCAACTTAAACAAGGAGCTACACCCCCAAATAACAGATCAAACTAACGATGTTTGGATTGTGCTGCATACTAGTATATAACACTATAGCAATGCCTTCAACATTTTGAGAGAAGCTTTAGAACAGCAGTCTACTTACATAATGAACAACGCCTCTTCTATAGTCATTTCTCTCTCCTCAGTAGGAGTATAAAGAACATTTTTAAAAGGTACTATTAGCTCAAAAGCATTCTACATCCACTTGATGGAGAAAGACACAAAGGGCACACTCAAACTTAAGAGTGTACTTGCTTTCAGTCATGTTTGGAGAGAAAACAACGGGGTGTTTAGGCTTACTCTGCATTTTTTTGTGGAATAGGTGCTGCTGCCCAGGCACCAACATTCATGTTCTTAACTGTGTATTTTTTGCATACTGTTTAGCTTCAACTGGATTAGAACTCAATTCTTGAGGCAGAGGCTCTCTCTCCCAACACCAATCCCACAAACACAAAACCAGGGCAATAGTAGGCACAATGGAAACAGTCAGGAACAAGGGAATAGAAAAAGCAGGGTCTAGGTCAGGATGGTCCAACTTTTCATACCAAGTGAACCGCAAGAGTACTTTTACATGGAACCCATGGGCACACTGCCTGAGCCCCTTATTCCTAGGTAGCTCTGCATTCTCCGGTGCACACTCCTTTGCAAGGTAGCCACCTGAGCCTGAAATTTCTGGCATCCACCATCTGAGGCTGAGAAGAGATTCTACATGCCTCCCCCTCTGACTTGGAAAGGAGGTTATTTTGCCAGAGATGAATTGGAGCTCTGGATACAAGACTGCTGAGAACTCCTCAAGAAGCCCAAGGTCTCCCTCATCAGGGTTGGAGACGGGAGACTTCGCAAGCTCTCAAGTGTCTTCTGACGCTCTAGGCTGCCTGGATGTTTGGTGTTGGAAGAGACATCCAGGTCAGCTCAGACCCTGCATGACACCTACATGGCCCACCGACTGCCCCCTGCCTAGTTAAATGTGCTTAAGACCAGTGGCCCAAGATCTGAAGTTTTCACTGTATTTGCATCATTTCTACTGATGGAAGGGACTTATCATGAGTAAAGGGGGCTTTTCATGAACAGAAGCTGCTTCCACTCAGTAAGGAAAAGCAGAGGGTTCAAGTCACTAACTGACATGGCGTAAAATCAGACCCTGGGAAATCCTATCTTGTGAATTAATTTGGGGGAGCTGAGAAAGCATCTCCATCTCCAAGAGTCAGGAACCAATTAATTTTGGCCTTCCCTTGTAGCATTCACTACTTTGTGTTGTCTATAGGCACTATGCACACACCATCTCCTTGCTGTCATCTACGTTTCCAATTGTCTAGACCAGGGGTTGTCAACCTGGTCCCTACTGCCCACTAGTGGGCGTTTCACGATTCTAGGTGGGCGGTAGGGGGTTCTACAGCACAAACTGAATCCTCCTTCCATCAAGCACTGGTGGGCAGTAAGGAAAATTACCATTAAGAAAGATGCATTAGTGGGCAGTAGGAACAAAAAGGTCTAGACTGAGTTATTGAACAGAAAGGACCAGAAGGTGGCAGGTCTTCCCTTTGACCAGCACTAGACAGCTATTTCATCCATTACAGTTCTCCGCTTTTGTAACACCTAAGAGATAATAGCAACTGCAATACAATCCAGACCATTATGTTGTTGTTTAGTCGTGTCCAACTCTTCGTGACCCCATGGACCAGAGCACGCCAGGCTCTCACTTCCCCACATCATTATAGTTTTAGATTAATGCCATCGGACAGAAGTCTTTCTTTCTACGCTATTGTTTGCGGGGTTTCAACTGAGAATGATAAAACCATTTTGCCAGAGGAAGTGTGTATGCATATGTGAGAGGAAAAGAATATGGAGTGCATGTGTGAGCAAGCTCAGGTTCCATCTGTTAAGGCAGGATCATGCTCACTTTGAATTTATATTCCAACTGCTTTATTGCTACACTAGAGTGTATCAAAAAAAGAAAGAAAAAAAAGCTACAGTTCTGGCAGTCAGTACCACTACAGCTGCTCAAGCTTATTAACAGCATAAATAAACTTTTAGAGACACTCAAAGAAAATAACTGCAATTAACGCTGTCTGAATAAAATAATGAACAGCAAAATGATATTCGGATGGTTCATTCATTTACTTCCGTATGATGAAAAACATAGCCTTCTGCATGCTGAATCATCTTATATTTAGTAATTAGAAAATTAATATCATGGTTTAGTGCCTCTTAACTAAGACGAGGTCCTCATTTGGCAAATTTAGTGGCTTTATAATTCCTTTCCTTATTGCATGCATCTCCCTTACTTCAAAATACAAGGAAGAGGACTATGAAACCGATCTTGACATGGCAAGAAGGTGATAAAATTGGGAAGCTATTATCAGTAGAAAATGAATACAAGTCCAGTGGGGGGAGGGGTGATACACCTACAAACTTGAAGAGGAAAAAAATGTTGGGAGAGGGAAGGAGAATTCACATTCAGCAATTCAGCACTAACCAAAATTTAGCACAGCGTACAAAAAACATTTGCCTCACTGGGAGCTCTTTCTTTCTGACTCGATGACAACTGAAGCCTTGCTGGCTATTACACCCCCACATGCTTCTACATCTTTGGCAGATTGCTGGCTCCTGCTTCTGAAGTGATAGGTAGCCTCTCTTTCTCCTAGACAGCTTCAAGAAAAATAGGTTTTTGTTTTTATGAGCATAATTTGTCATCTTGCTACTGATGTCAAAGTAAAGTGTTATTCTCCCCCCCCCCCCACATGCCCGTTTCTTTCTACCATAGACAGCAGAGAAGGAAACAAGAACGAATGATCAACACCTTACAAAACAACCATTCTATGTTGTTACAACTATAGTAGCATACAAAATCTGCAAATCCATGCAAATCCACACAAACCTCAAGAGTGGAGTCATGTCTTCTTTTTTAAGTGCTTAAGATCACTCTTCTAAGCACCACAAAACTTAGTTAATTTAATTAAGGATAATTTTAATCAGCTCTCTGTAGCATTAATTATGTGACACTCTTGACATTCTTTATTTGCACAAAGCCCATTGAAGGCTTGAGCTGGTGGACTTTTTTTGAATACTGACAGCAGCAGAAAAACATAGGGTTTCTCTGATCACCAAATTTGGTTTCCGAATCAGCAAGTCTATTAAACTCAAATTCAGCCATTCGTTTCTTTATAGATGAATTGCACTGGAATATAGTTTGGATGTGGTTGTGCCTATGGATTCAAGTGGAAAAGAGGAAATTAAATTAAGCTATCTATTTAACCACTACTGATATGGCAAATAGAATAGAAGATATATCTTTTCTAAAATGAGAACAGATAATGGAGGCTTAGATTAAAATGGGCCAATATGAGTTAATAGGTGCAAGCCTGGTTACTTTGAGGAACAGAAACTTGGTGGGGGGGGGGGGGGAGTTAGCATTTTGCTCATATGAAGGACATAGGTTGAGGTCCATATGTACAGACTGCTTGAGAAAAATTTAAATGAATTGGAACCAGACAGATTCTAGAAGACCCAAAGACATTGCAGCAAGCGGCAAAGGAGAAAACAACAAAAAGCTATGAAGGAGCAAATCTCTTTTCTGCCCAGTATACTATAAAATATTACAAAATGAATGCAAATCCAACTTCACATTTATCTACTTCATGGTTCTTCTGCCATCTGCTCTATTGTTTGTTCATGACTCCCCTCAACTTCCTTTTGTTGCATTCAACTCAAGAAATCACTTTCACAGCATTGCACGTTCATGTCTAACTCTTAAACAGCAAATCACTGGGGGGTGGGGGCGGCAAATCACCCTTCTTTGAAGCTTGCCTGCACAAGGTCAGGATGGCGAGGATGCAACCTGAAGAATAAAACAGAAGGGCACCACAGCACACTCTCGCCCTGACAGACAGAGCACGAACCATCCCTCTTACAAAGGCTCCTTGCTAAAGTGCTGCATTTCCTGCAGTGGAAACCATAAATTCTTCCGCATTCCATTTGCCTTTCAGTTTTCCCTTTGCTTTCTAACAGCATCCCTCTTTGGCAGCATAAGTAGGTCAAATGTGGCTTGTTCTGAAGTGTTCTCTTTCAGTGAAGAGCTCATTGTTTCAAAGGCACACTTCGGGTCAACTCCAACGCCATGGTTTCCAATTCCCCCCTCCCCCCCCTCATGAAAAGCGGTAGAGAATGTCACCAGTAGAGGCTCTTGAAGTGTTTACTATAGATAGTATATTTTAGTTCAGATGCCCCACTCCCTTTTATTTCCTTCAGAGGGCTCTCACTAAGGTTAGAAAGCTGAAACACATGGCAAATATATTGTTATTGGAGATAGAATGCTCTGCAAGGCATTATCTAGCCATATAATTTAGGTATGTCCCATTACCCTTTGGGTGGGGGAAGATAATATTAATACTACCAATATGAATACTAATAATAATACTAATCATTAATCCTTCTGATGACAGATTATACTACAAACCACAGTAATACTAGTAACTCATGTATCACCAGTATGAGTTTTGAATCAGAATGTACATGTGTGTTCCCCCAACTTCCTCCCAAATTACTTTCCTTTACTGTTATTAGTAAGACATATAAGACACTATTAATCCTGGGAACACATGCCATAACCAAAGGCTGGAGTTTGGTATAACATTTGATGAACAAGGCATCAAGGGAAAGAATCACAGATGTGATAATACAAAAGAAAAGTGATAAAATAACTGGCATAGGTGGCACTATATGCTGGTGATTTTATCACATGTTACTACCCCTTAACTCCAACAGTAATGGGGTTTTTTCAGGGATTGTGAATGAAATGCCCCACATTTTGTTTTCGTATGTTTAATTTTCATCCAATTGTTTTGTTATTTCTTTATTTGTACTTGATTGCATATATATATATATATATATATATATATTAAATGTAATGCAATTCTAGAAATAAAGGACCAAGTCAAGCCATTGGTCCAACTAGCTCAGCACTGTTTACACTGACTGGCAGCAGCTCTCAAGGGTTTTAGAAAGGAAATCCACCTGGAGATGCCCAGGGATTCAACTGCGCTACCACTGAGAAATAGCCCTTGCCATTGACTGTGGAAGTTTAAATGTTTATGGGAGACATGTGGACAAAGGAAGCAGGATTTTGTAGAATGGGAACTATTTCCCTCAACCCCCTCCCTTTCTGCCTCTGGTTTCACTATTATAACCTACCCCACTCCTATTATATTAAAAGGTGATATTACAAAGGAAGTGGAACTCAATTATTAAAAATAAAAAGTTTCCCCCGTGGTTTTTCTCCTGTCGTATGTGTGCGCTACCTTCCTAGATATTTGAATTAATACTTGCTATCTTCCAGAATATCTGCCTCTCCAAGTTATGGGCTAACCGTTTCAGGGGGAGAATAGCTTCCCAGCAGGAGGTGATAACTAATTAATGTTGATGAGAATAAACAGTGAGGGGGTGGGAGGTGATCCTATAAAGCAATATTTTTTCAATGGGAGAACTTCCAGGGGCAATGCTGATTGGTAGAACTGGTCACACCTGTGCAGTACTATCGGACAAAAGACAGCTTCTTGTAAGGTTCATAGGTGCACAATGAACTTAATAGAGCCTGGTAGTTGGTTTCATCTCAATTTCCATCTGAAAGGAAGTCTCTCTCTCTCTCTCTGTATTACTAATTATTATTTACATTTATTCATAAATGCTTTATGTATTAAAAAAGAAGGGGAAGCGGAAACAGATGACATTGCCACTATTTCCCTGCTGACTTTTTATTTTAATAAAGCTGTAAACATCCTGGAAGCTTTGATTTTGCTGCCTAGAAATCTCAGGGATGGGTGGAAAGAAGCAGGTTCATCCTAGTCCAGCTTTGGCCTATATAGCTGAATTCCGTTTTTTTCTCCCAGCCAAGAATGCTACATTTTCACATGCTTCTGAAAGCTTCCAAAATAGAAAGTTTCCTACATAAAAATACTATGGTATGCATATGAAAATACAAATCTTTCAAATGAAGGATGCAGCTTGATGAGATGGTGGGAGGTCCTGACGTTTGCTTTTTTATGCTTAAAACAATCATAGGGCTGGCAGACGTGGGGGAGAAATAGGGCCAGGGGCCTGGTGCTGGGGAGGAGATATTTAACCCTTTATTCCTGGCAAGGCTTTCCTGGTTTAAATCCCCACCTCAACACAAAGCGCTGCTTATTTTGTCCTATGAAAGAAAATGTGTAGGCACTTTACAGGTTTGGAGAGAGTCGGTCTAAAAAAAAAAGATTAAAAAATGTATGACACATTTCAGAAAGGCTGTATAGGAGTTATGCTTGAGACAAGGCATATATTTTTTTACATGCAGGAAATGATGAAACATGAGGATCAGACTAGTTCTTTCAACAGTACAAAAGGCAGATGAAATCTCCTTGAATGAATTTCTAACAGAAAAAATATCCCCTATGGAAAACGGAATAGAGAAACAATACCGGGTATAAGAAATCACTGGAGAAAGCCTAGAGTTCAGTTTAAATCAGTGCGCCATGTACAAGCGCTGTCTTACAAATAGGATTATTTAATTTAAACCTTAGATCTGCCTGGTTCCATTACTTCAAATGGAGCCTGTCATATCTTGACTTCATTATAAATCAGGGTTGTATTACAATTTGCGCTTAGGTGATATCACCGCACGGATATACAAAGCAAGGAGCAGCAAATAAATAAACAAACAAATAAAATTACACAGCAGTCGGTAAATAGAGCAAAGTCACTGCCTTTCTCTGAAAGGCAAAGAGTCATCCTGCTAAATGAGGATCCAAGCTGCCCTGCACGAAGACTGTTACTAATAAATAAAAGGCCTCTGGGAAAAGTGCTGAGCATACGCAGGATCTATTTTCAGCTTGCATCAGCAGCTGCTACCCCTGGGATCACATCTTTACGCATACCCCAACACCATATGTAATCACTCGAGTGCTGCAACCAGTAAGATAATGAAAGAGCGCAGCATAAATCTACACTTGAGTGGAATGCTAAATGAGGAAAATAATACAAAAGGGGGGAAATAAACCACATTTTCAAGTCATTAGGAAGAAAGACTTTGACATATGAAGTGTTGCAGCCATTAATAGCACTTATCATATAGAGTGGAGACAAAGAGACAAATTAATCAAACTGACAGAACTGGGACATTTTATGCTAATGTGGGCTCCTGGGTTTTCGTTTCTATTCCTCTGCGCCCGGAAAACCGATACCATTACAGGGCAGGAAATTGCAGGAACATGCAACAGATCATAAAAATTCACGTGCCTCAGAAACACCGCCAAAAGCACTGTAAAAACAAGGCTAGGGACCCCTACAGAGGAACTACCTACAGCTAATGAATGCAAATAAGTACAGGAATACTTCCTATTCATGCATAACAATGAGATACTAGCTTTGACTCCACAGTCTCCACCATTAAAAGCAAAAAAATGAAGACTAGGGACCTGCTGGTCAAATCAGATTCTGACATGATATACAAAGGAGAAGGGAGAAGAAAATGTGTTTGCTTTCTACAACTTACTTCAGCAGCTGCATTGCTATGTTTTTCTTTCAATATAAAAAAAATATATTAAAAATGTAGAAGCCGAGCGCAATGAACAAAATACAGATATCCACAATAAAATGTGTAATTGAAAAAGAAAATACTCTGGAATGGGGAAGGCTTATGTAATGGTGGAGAAATTAGATTCGGTTCACAACCTACGAATTCTGCACTTTCCCAAACAGTACAAGAACTGGAACCTACCCATCCTTTGAAATTTCCACTTCTCTGAATTTTGCAATACCGTTCTCCAGGCAAGCAATGTTTACCAAAATGCATATACAGTGGTACTTTGTGTTACGGACGGGATCGGTTCCAGAGGCCAGTCTATAACGTGAAAAGCCCACAACTCAAAGAGCCGTGTCTGCACATGCGTGCGGCATGATTTCGTGCTTCTGCGCATGCAGCAAAACCCAGAAGTAACCCATTCCGGTACTTCTGGGTTGCTGCAGGACACAAGACGAAAACACGCAACCTGAAGCAGACATAACATGAGGAATGACTGTGTTGGGTTTTAAGGGTCCATAAAATTGCATATACAGTGGTACCTCAAGTTACAAACACCTCAGGTTACAAACGCTTCAGGTTACAAACTCTGCTAACTTGGAAGAGTTACCTCGAGTTGAGAACTTTGCCCCAGGATGAGAACAGAAATCATGTGCCGGTGGTGCAGTGGCAACAAGAGGCACCATTAGCGAAAGCACGCCTCTAGTTAAGAACAGTTTCAGGTTAAGAACGGACCTCCGGAACGAATTAAGTTCATAACTAGAGGTACCAGCGTATCAGTAAACATAACATAGAAAAATGCATTCTTTTAGGGGAAAGTGCTTTGTAATTAGGCGTGAACACCCCTGAAAGCTACATCTGCTTGGTGGCGGGGATTCCATGTTGTTCTTAGAATGCTTAATATCACAATCCTGTACGGCCTTTAAGTCAGCTTCCTATGCTCAATGGGGCAGACCCCTAGTTAAGAGGGGCATTTCAGCATAAACTTTTCACATGTATCACACAAAAAGTGACTGCCTCCCAATTCCAGGGACATTATCTGGCTGGGTTTTCCAAAACCCAGCCAGATGGGTGAGGTAGAAATAAAATCATCATCATCTGCCACTGCCTTAACAAAACATTTGAATATGGCCCAATTTTCAGATGAAATCCACTTGCTTACCACACTTGCTTACCAATTCCCATGCAGGTGGTGTGACATGTGCTCTGCACGGAAGCTCTATTTGCAGGATTCCCCCCCCCCCCAAATATATTGAGCCCCATTGTATGGCCTAGTACAGGCTTCTTCAACCTCGGCCCTCTAGATGTTTTGAGACTACAATTCCCATCATCCCTGACCACTAGTTGTAGGCCAAAAACATCTGGAGGACCGAGGTCGAGGGAGCCTGGCCTAGTACTACACATTACATGTTATGGGAAGTGCATGGTGGAAGGGAGGGTATGCATCTACTTCCTTGACCACGGGACTTGTGGCCACTAACTGGCAAGAGTATGAACTAGAATTAATAACAACACTGTGTTCTAATGCACAGTAAAAGTAATAAATTTATAGTAATTTAGCAAAGTTAGTTCATCCTGGTGCTTTGGAAGTAGCTATTTTAAAATCTATGCACTACTGGGTAAATTCACATCTTGTGGAAATGGTACAATGCAACCATATTCTCTTTTTGTGTGCAAGAAAATCAGCATGGGGGGTAGACAGAGAGTAGTGCTTAACCCTTTCCTTGTGCACTTAATGTCTATTTGAAATTGTACACCCAGCATTTCAAATGCACACAATTTAAACTCTGTGTGTGTGTGTGTGTGTGTGGGAGAGAGAGAGAGAGAATCACTTGGGGGTAGAGAATAGAGGATGGGATAAATTTGTAGGTAAAAATTAAGCCCCCCCTCTGCCGCTAGTTCTTTGATCCTCCCTATGTGATTTTTCTTCCACAGAAAATGGTAAGTTTTTAGTAAGCACCTTCTTTTATAGGGGAAGTGGCTTAGGGGTGGGTGCAACTACAGATTAGGCTTTCCCCCAGGCTCTGTACCAGAAGCGACCGAGGTATAAGCAGGAGGATCTCACCAGAAGATCTCCAGGCATTGCTGGCTCAAGGAGTACCCCTAGGCTACATACCTGTTCCTTCTGGGTGAGTGCAACATTGCCTAGAGCAGGCAAATTGCCTGATCCCCAGACTTGGGAATTTGCTTACACACAAGGCTTCTGACTCATCAGCATCCAGCTTATTTGCTCTTATCCAGCCCACCATTATGTCTAGGTCTAGGTTTTGCACAGCCACACCTGACAAATGTAACAGAGGAAAAGAGCTGAGTGTCATCCACTTATTGATGTTAATGACCGCTCCCAATGGTTTCATATAGATGTTAAATAGCTTTGGAGATAAGGCAGTACTTTGAGCACTCCACATCATAGTGCCAGGGGGGCAAGGTGTAATCACCCAAAGCCACCCTCTAAACAACTCTGTAGGTAGGAGTGGAGCCACTGCAACACACTGCCTCCCATTCTATCCTACCAAGCCGGTTCAGTAAGATACCATGGTTGATGGTATCAAAAGCTGCTGAGAGATTGAGCAAAAGCAGCAAGATCACACTCCCATCCATCTTTCTCCTAGGGCAACCAAGGCTAATACAGTCCCGTAAACCAAGCCTTATTAACATACTGTTTGGCTTTCAATTTATATTTCACACAGAATATCAGGGAGGGGATTTAACCCTGTAGTTTTATGTCTACATAATCTGTATTCAAATAGTGCATTTATATATTCATTTAAGAAACAACAACCTGGAATCGGGAACCACCACCAGAGGGAGGGAAAGGAATGGCTTTCAAGGCTTGCAATGCTCTCTTTATCTCTTCCACCTCAAAAAGGTGGATGTTGTGATGTATGCTAGAAAGCAGAACTATTGTGCCTTGTGAATAAAGTATCACAGGGTGCCTTCATGTGGTTTCTGAAAGCTTTTTTTTTTTAATGGACATTTCCAATAATATCCAATTCACTAATACACACAACAGAGCCTCACTTGGTATCTGCCGACACGATTACCCTTTTCAGAAACATTTGAAATTCCATTTCTTGAAGAAGAAAAAGAAAATCACAGATGAACTATGGAATTGCAATCCTGGAATGCTCTGAAATAGCCAGCCAAGAAGTTGTAACAGAGGATTTTCAGGCCAATAGTTATATCTATGTAATTCAGGGAAGAGAATGAATGGTCTCTCTCGACACAGACTCATGATGCTATGATTGTCAAAATACACTTAGAACATAGACTGCAAAAGTTCAAACAACTAGCATGCATGCATCTGACTACAGTCACAATCAATCTGCAGAGGCCAGAGAACAACTTGCAAAGTGCTCTGGATATAGAATGATAATAATGTTTATTAGTGATCTGAGCATAATGCAATATAAATGTTCACAGAGCTTTATCACTTTAGCCTGAAAACTGATGGGTGCAAACAACCTCTCTCCAAAAGGAAAGATGGGAGAGGAGTGAACACTGGAATGCAGGCCAGTCTGGAATCTGCCAAATCAGGGGAAGAAATAAAGCATATGAAGAGCTTCAGTTGATAGTTGCTGAGGCATCTGATGCTATAGAAGGCCTCCTTTGTCTCTAAAAGAGGCAGGACCATTTCACACATTAAATCCAGAGGGGAAGTGAAGTTTACACCGAGCACGCACGCAACAGCAAGATATAGACAATTACAGCAAATATATGTATTTGGAAAAAATATGTGTGTTACAGTCCTGCTTTCTTGGCATAATGTATGAAGTGGCCCTTAGCATTCATAATTGGGAAATACCAGGGAAGCGACTATAACCCAGTGCTTTGCATGCAGAAGGTACCAGATTAAAACCCATGCACCTCTAGATAAAAGGATTAAATAGCAGGCGATGTGAAAGTCCCCTGCTAGAGAACCTGGAATATCACTGCCAATGAACAAAGATAATACTGGGCTAGGGACAGAAATCTGAGGTCTGACCTTGCATAATGTAGAGAGGTCAGACTTGGCATAAGGAAGCTTCTGACATTCTGTTTGACTCTAATGCTGAAAAACGACCTCTAACTAGGGTAGGAATTACCTGCATAAAGTTCAATCCCTCTCTGCCTCCTTTAAAGCCCAATCCACTTTTTTATATCTTGAAACTATTATTCCCTACAGAGAAAAGCTCTGTGGCTTTAACCTAGCTGATGGAAATTCAACTCAGCTTTCTCTATCACTGCATCTCTTCGTTGGCTTCTGCTTCTTCTACCTTCCCCACATTGTGTGTGCGCGCGCATTGCTTTTCTCAACATTTTGTTTCTCTTGGACATCACTGCACAGTATCTAAATATCACAGTTGTGCTCGGTCAGTCCAAAAGGTCCATCTAGCCCAGGCATCCCCAAACTCGGCCCTCCAGATGTTTTGGGACTACAACTCTCATCATTCCTAGCCAACAGGACCAGTGGTCAGGAATGATGGGAACTGCAGTCCCAAAACATCTGGAAGACCGAGTTGGGGGATGCCTGATCTAACCTATCATTCCACTTTCACCAGTGCACAACTGGATGCCATCAGAGAACAGGAAGGCAAATTGCTCTTTCCTACTACTGTTCCCCAGCAGCTGATATTCAGAGGCATCTTGCATCTTAATCTGGAGGTCCAGCATAGCCATAACAACTAATATCCTCTCTGAATTTCTTTAACACCCTTTTAGAGCCATCTGCGTTGGTGGCCATCACTGCATTTTATGGCAGCAAATTTCGTAATATAAGCAATGTGTGTTAATGTACTGTCAGTTAATTTCATTGGACAACCCTGAGTTCCAGTCCTATGAAAGAGGGAATAAAGGAAGGAGAGTGAGTGTGGCTCCTCCACGAGAGGTTCTGAGGGTGGCAACATGAGAAGGGGCCTTTTCTGCAGGGGCACCCCATTTGTGGAATGCTTTCCTCTATAACCAGGCATTTGGCAGACAGACATCCGATTCCCTTTTAAAATGTGTTGTGGCAGATGGAATTATTGGGTTATCTTTGTTTTTGCTTTTGTTATGTATTTTGTGCTTTTATATTGTGATCCACCCGGATATCTACGGTCATAGGGTGGCATACTTACTAAATGAATGAATGAATGACTAACTAACTATTGGTTAGAGTGCCAGAATTGGACCTGGGAGACCAGGGTGCAAATCCTTGCTCAGCCATGAAACCCACTAGCTGACTTTGGGCGAGTCACTGTTTCTCTGCCTTAACCTACCTCACAGAGTTGTTGTGAAGATAAAATGGAGGGGGAGGAGTATGTATGGCACCTTGAGCTCTTTGGGGAAATGGTGGGATAAAAATGTAGCAATGAATGAATGAATGAATTTTTCCACATCATTCATAATTGTATGAACCTTTATCATGTCCCATTCACTCTACCTCTCCAAACTTCTTCTCTCCCCCCCTTCCCCAAAGCTAGAAAGTCTTTCCCAGTAGAGTTGCCATCTCTATCCCTCTGATTATTGTTTTGTTAAACCACTAGATATTTAAATACATACTGATTTTGTATAATTATTTTTAACCTATGATGAATTCCTGCCTGCTCTGAAAGCCAGGCAGCGAATTTGTCCATTAAAAATGGCTACTACTCCTGCTTTAACTATTCTTTGTTTTTTCTCCAAATTCAGATCACTGTGGAGACCAGATGTGCTGCATCTGATGAGCACTCTGTCAAAGTATTATACACAATACATAAACAGAGGAGAGAAGAGAGATGCACATAACGGAACACTCTCGGTTTTCTAAAAGAACAAAGACTAAAACACAGTAAGTCATAATCTTTCATATAACACTCCAGTAGTAATTGACCTTGTGCATTCTGCCTTTGATTTTTCTCCTGTGCCCAGTCATCTTCTGTTGGCTAATACACAACACTCTGCTCCCCCATCTCGGGCCAGTCGGCTGCCGTGGATGGCTAACTGATGCAAGGGCTTCTCACTGCTGCCACTTAAGGAACACAGTTAACGCTGGATGCCTGACTCCATCCCACCCATGGCTCTGAATGGATGAGCTTTCTAAACACACTTGGCTTTTGCCAGCCTAGAAGCCTGAGTTCATCTTTCTGCCCGGCATTTCTTTCATGTAAAACATTCAGCAACCCAAGGCATTATATATGCAGATCTATAAGCAAACGGATGAGATAATGCAGGGCAGTGACTGTCACTGAAAGGTGTTATGTTTCATAGCAGATCCCAGATAAATACTTAAAACGAGAGCAAAGTGCAAAGATAGCATATAATGCACACACTCTGTATTAGTAACACAATTTAGAAAAATAAACAAGGATATGTAATGATGGACTGGCTGGGCAGGAAGTGGGAAAAGCATACCATTCCTATAATGTTGTACTGCCTGTAATTCTGGCTATCTTATATGACATCAGTATTTGACAAGAGCTCTAGACAACACTGACTGCAAGCCCAGCATTTTTCCCATGGAAAATGGCTTCCTTAGGAGTCATTGTTTTGTTACCTTGCTTTGGTATTTCCAAGACTTTATTTATAATGGGTTAAAACTCCCTTTAGTTAAAATCTCGACTTGTCAGAAGCAGGAAAATAAAATAAAATCCATGCTTTCCTTCCACGCAGCTTTCACCTTCAGATATGACTAATGCAGCTTTGCTTTAACTGGCAAAGAAGAGCAGGCAACCCTATGAATCAGGCACTATTCTAAACAGTGCTGGGTATTTCTAAAGTAAAAGTACCACTACACCATGAATGACTCAATCATTTTCCTGAGAGTTATTACTTGCAGCGATGAAGCAATGTTAATTGGATAATGGCCTTCTGCCAGCTAATATTGGCATGACCTACAATACCCTTGGCTGACAGCCCTGGATGTCTCTCTATCACACTTCTTCTTTTTTTTGTAATCTAGATGGGAAGTGGAAACCATTAAAAAAATATTCCCAAGTGCTATTTAACTTCTTATCATGAATTAAAAGCTTAATTAAATGCCTTGTTAAAAGGAAGGAAGACTGATTTCTATGATTAAATAAAGCAAAAACACAACAACAACAGGAATATGGATCAAATCAATTCTACCGAATTAATATGTTTCTTGGGAAATAATTTATTCGGTTTGAATTTTTAACAAGAGTCATTATGGAAAGTGCACAGAGAGGAGGATCCCTCCTGCTGCTCCATAGTCGGGTGGGTGTCATGAGGCCTAAGTGGGTTTCCCCCTCCAAATGAATGGTACTAAGTCATAGACTAAAACTCAAACCCACCATGAGAGCCAATACTGTATAACCAAGATGAATTAACCTTGTGCTTTCATGACAGCCCTAGGACGAAACCCTACACCTGCTTAATTGGGGGTCTGGTCCCACCAAACTCAGCAGAGCTTGCTTCTGAAGACATCCCAAGGATGTCTAGTGTTTAATGGTCATACTGGCTGGGGTTGATGCAAGTTCGAGTCCAGCAACATCTGCAGGAAAAGCCATGTCGGTTACCCCGGGTATGAAGAATATTTGCTCTGTTGCTTTGGAGTTTTATTACTTTAAAGTTTTCTTCATCTGTATAATTTACTCCAGTTGCAATATTTTATTTTATTATCTTATTTTATTATCACATTTATATCACATGTCTCTTCCAAGGAGCACAAGGTGGACATAGGAACAGCCTTATAATGAGTTCATCCACGTAGCTCAGTATTGCCTACTGTCAGGGACTGGGAAGAGGAGGAATGGGGGAGACTACCTCCCCAGCCTGACCCTTCCGGGGAGGAGGAAGAGGAAGATTTACAACAGGGGTTTGTGGGAGGGCATGGGAGAGGAGGAGGAAGAGGAAGCGGGGCGACAGCTGACAGCATCCTGACACCTACACTGGCTTCTCCAGTCACTCTCAGCGGCTTCCAACAAAATATTAAAATACAGTGGTACCTCTGGTTACGTACTTAATTCATTCCGGAGGTCTGTTCTTAACCTGAAACTGTTCTTAACCTGAAGCACCATTTTAGCTAATGGGGCCTCCCGCTGCTGCCATGCTGCCGGAGCATGATTTCTGTTCTCATCCTGAAGCAAACTTCTTAACCTGAAGCACTATTTCTGGGTTAGCAGAGTCTGTAACTTGAAGCGTCTGTAACCTGAAGCGTATGTAACCTGAGGTACCACTGTACAGTAGCATGCACTGCTGCCACCTCCCCGCCCCCCACCACAGCAATTTGCTCCTCCTCCTCCCCACCAGCTTACTTTTTGAATGGTTTGCTGCTGCTAACACACAGGAGCACAGGTGGCCTCTCCAGCTCCCTGCCTTCTTTGCCTTCTTCTATAGAGGGGGTACTTTCTCAGAGCAAGGCATTCTGGGTGAGGTGGCATTGGGAGTTTTCCCGTGCCTCTGATCCTTTTCTATGGCAGCTAGAAATTTTCTTTTAAAATTGAAAGCTAGTAAAGTTACTTTAGTAAATTTTAACTTTTTTTAAAAAAAAAGTTTTCTAACGGTAACTGCAAAGGTAGAGACACTTCCCCTAGGATGCCTTTCCCTGAGGCACAAATTCCTTCCTCAAAGCCAGGGATGGTGATGCTGTGAGTTCTCTGAAGAATCTCATAAGGGCTGAATAGGTGGACCAGCAGGTGAGGCAAGTGAATTGGGGGGGGGGGGGGCTGGAGACAATAAACCTCCCCAACTAACCCTACCGCTGGAGACAGCTTGTTCAGTTTAACTCATGGAAACATCAGCCTTGTTCTGGTATTACAATTTTATACAGATGACACTTGTATAACGTGAGATTCTGCTGCACAGTTATTTTTTCCTGGTCTAATACAAACAGTAAAAGCTGAAGCGTGTTGGAAGTACATTTATTGGTCCTAAAAAGATTCCTGTGCTACTATTCCGCATTATAAAATGTGCACTTAAGTGACAGTAATATTAGAAGCAATTTGCATGCTGCAATGAAGAGGACTAGAAATATCTGTCAAACTTCTGCAAGTTGCTTGATTCTATAAGGTACTGGTAGTGCAGTGAAACTACAGTGAGTTTGCCGTTTTGGATTTTACATTTCTCACTATAGTGAAGTTCTTTTGAGATATTAGAAAGCTGTCTTCTATGTGCTGGAAATAGGCTTTTTCAATTATTCTTAAGTGTCACACAACCACTTGTAACGAAGCAAAAAAGTCTCAGTGACCCTGTTTCGACCCTGACAATGTTGTGAGCTTGGGAGAATACCTGCTTGGGAGAGAGACATACTCTGTTCTCTTATTCACTTTCTATTATGCATTCCTTGTTTCTGCAATGGCTCATTCTACAACCTACAGATAAGTATTCCAGATCATTTTCCAGCTCTTGTTTCAGCAGCAGATTAATGGAGTTCATGAGGCTACGTTTGTATGATCCCTCCCTGCTTCCTTCTTCCCTGCCTGCTGCCTTGTTCTTGCCTGGTAAGCTCCTTTGTTCTCTTGTTTCTAGCCCAGAAGACCACAGGGAGTCTGATTCTGAATCATTTACTGCCCTCACTCCTGGGACTAAAACACACACAGTCAAATCTGAAAACATGAAGGGGCTCTGAGCTCAGTGTTGTTGTTGTTTGTTTTTAAAAAAACCTTTCAGGTTTATCCAATTCCTAACTGTAAGAGAGTGGCTTATTCTCTGTCTCTGTTACCATGTTATAAACTTTTGCTTTTTTAAGGGACGTAGGAATGGTGACATACTATACCTCCTCTGGCAGGCTGACCACCAGATCATTTTCTGTCTGCCCGACCAACACCTGCAAGAAGTATTCGCTGCACGCAGCCAGCACAGCCCGGTGGGCTCGGAACTCTTTCCCCTCCACAATCAAAGTCACATCACAGAGAATATCCTGCTTCCGCTGGTCATTGAGGCACAGGAGGATATTGGTACAATGGACTGTTGACTCATACACATACATGGGGGATTCAGTCTTCTCATCCACAGACATTCCGTTCACACCCTAAAATAGAAACAACAAACAATAAGGGAGAGAGATAGGGCTGGAGAGATTTGTCAAAGTGCTTGCTAAGAAAGGAAGATTACATCATGATTTCTGCGTCCTGCATGGGTTAGCCAGCTCTCTGCAGAACTGCTGATCAGCACTTTGATTCTAAGCTGGAACAAAGAGCTCAAGAAATATATATATATATTTCTCTGAAATGTATCTCTGAAAAGACAATTGCATTATAAGCTTTTTACTCTATCCACTTAGTTGGTTCTTTCTCCCTCCCACAACATTGAATCGGGAATATGGAATAATGTCTTGAAATGTTGAAGGCTATCAACCAACACAGTTTTAATAGATAGGAGGCTCCTGGGAAAGGGTGGGGAGAGAAAGGGAAGCACAAATAAAAAAAAACATTTGTGAGCATCTTTTGGCAGAGAAAAGCAATTCAACCCAGAGCTCTTTCATATTAGAAATATGGTGCCGAACTGGAGCTTACCGGCACAATTCAGAATAAGTTATCACAACCCAACATTTCACAGAAATCTCTGTGTAAAATTCCCACTGCCTGTACACAGAATATTTATCAGCATCAAAAAGAATGGGGCAGTGGGATTCACTCTGTATGTACACTTGACCTGCAGGATCAATGTGTTTGTGTGTCTTCAGAACAGGACCCAGAGGAACAGAGGAAGCTTTATACCAAATCATACCACTGGTTAATCTAGTCGAATACTGTCTACTGACCAGCAGTGGGCTCTCCCAGAGTATTAGGCAGGTGTGCTTCCAAGCTCTATCTCGAGATGCTAGGGGTTGATCCTGAAACCTTCTGCATACAGTGCACATGCTCTATCCACACTTGTAAATGATCTGAGAACACCTTGCACCTCAATAAACTGGCCTAGAAACAGATATCCTGCTGGTACTGTGACTATGCTCTCTTGATAATAGTTAGCATTAAAATAAAACTTTTCCCCGAGCGTTCAAATCATTCGCTATAGAGAGATCTCGCTAGTTGCTGATTTGCTAGTGGGCCAAGTTCAAGGTGATACTATTCATATATAAAGCTCTTAACAGCTTAGGACCAGTTTACTTGTAGGATCACCTTACCCCACATGTGTTCTTCTGCCAACCTAGCACTTCGAAAGCACGCCAGTGCAAGTAGATAAATAGGTACCACTGTTGTGGGAAGGTAAACGGCGTTTCTGTGCGCTCTGGTTTCCATCACGGTGTTCTGTTGCGGATACCTTTCTTTCAGTGTGGGAGAACCTACACCGTGGAGCACACTGTTGACACTAGGCAGGCAACTTCACTGTGTTCTTTTTGGCGCCTGCTTGAAACTTTTTTGTTTAGGCAAGCTTAACAATACATGTTGATATGTTTTAATGTATTGTCAGTTTACTGCTGGTTTTAATTGGATGTTTTTAATTACTTGTTTTCCGCTGCTGCAATGCTTTTCTGCAAGCACTTTGCCAAGTGAGTAACTATTCACAGTGACTTGCGTTTGATAGGTAGAAGCAAGCTTTGTTCCTCACCTGTAAGGTGCTTCACTTTATTGAATACAAAAGTAGCTACCATTCTCACCTCTAAGCAAGAATGTCAACAGAGCTGGCACTGCTTTAGGTGCCAAATAAAACCTGTCCTGCATTTGTAAGAACTCAATTGCTTAGTATGGCAGTGCCTACACATTGGAACTTGTTGCCTACTGAGATCAAGCAGGACATAGAACCACAGAGTTGCAAGGGACCACGAGGGCCATCTAGTCCAACCCCTGGCAATGCAGGAATCTTTCGCCAAATGTGAGGCTTGAATCAACTGCCCTGAGGTTAAAAGATTCATGCTCTGCCAAATGAGCTACCGCAAGCCCTCTGCCTTCAATGTACTCTTTATCGCACTTGCTAAACAAGCAGACAAGCCTTAGAAAGTTGGAAGTACCGTATTTTTCGCCCCATAGGACGCACCACCCTATAGGACGCACCTAGGTTTTTTGGGGGAAATAAAGAAAAAAATCCCCCCCCCCCCCAGGCACGGGGCTGGCGTGGGGGAAGCCAGGGCTTCCCCCGACCCCAGCCCCCAGAACAGCCTGCTACCCGCAAGTCTAGGGAGCCGCGCCGGTCTCCCCAGGCTTGCGGACAGCTGTGCGAAGCCCGGGCGCGCTCTTCAGCACGCCTGAGGCTTCGGAATGCAGGCAGCTCTGTGCGACCCTCCGGAGCCCGGTGCGGCTTGGCGCCGGGCTCTGGAGGGTCGCCCAGAGCTGCGTGGAGCCCGGGAGGGCAGGCAGCTCTGCGCGACCCTCCAGAGGCCGGCGCGGCTTGGCGCCAGGCTCTGGAGGGTTGCGCAGAGCTTCCTGAAACCTGGAGAGCGAGAGCCTCTCGCTCTCCAGGCTTCAGCGAAAGCCTGTATTCGCCCCATAGGATGCATCCACATTTCCACTTCATTTTTGGAGGGGGAAAAGTGTGTCCTATAGGACAAAAAATACGGTATTTTACATCTGTTTTAGGATTTTAACTTTTTAATGTTTTAAAATATGGTTGTGAATTCTATTTTATTTTACTGTTTTATCTTTTGTAAACCTCTTTGAGGTTTGTTTGTTTTTACAATCAAGTAGAACACAAATTTTATGAAATAAATAAGAAAGAAAGAAAGAAAGAAAGAAAGAAAGAAAAAAACTTTTAAAAATATTTTATTAAGTAGGACAAGATTTTGTGTGACAAAACATTTTAACACCAGCCCTCACCATGTAAAAGGTTCCACAAGCATCAGAAGAAGAAATAAGGCAGAGGAATTAGTGAGAGATTACAGATGGATGTAACCCAAGCACAAGGGTCAGAAAATATAAAATATACAAAGAAGATAAAAGTTGCTTTTAAAAAAAAGAGTAACACCCAAAGCATTGTTGCATTTTGCAAAGGCAAAACAATAAAGGAAAGTATTTCAATTTCACCCCAAATGAAGCCAACCTGGTCTGGGACAAAAGGTCTGACTGACTGACTGGTCTAGATGGGTTAAAGGGGAAGCTGATGTTTGCACAGCTCTGCCTACACAAAAAGGTATCAAGTGGGCATGTGCTGGGGAATGCAGTTTGGTCTATAGTTATGCAGATTGCCCTATTTGTCTCTATACTGATATTTAAAAAGGACAGAAAAATGCATTATTTAAGAAACAGAATAAGGCAACTATAAATTATTGCCTCTTCGCTCCCATTTTGATTCTTTCAAGTTTTCTGCTTCCTGGGTTGCTCTGAAAATATGAGACAAGTAGCATGCATGAGATAAATAAGCAGAGGTGGGTAGCATCACTGGTTCAGGTGCACTGGGCACCAGCACCACAGGGGGCGCCACAACAATAATGACGAACAGAACATGAGAGGCTGGGGAAGGGCATCACACAGGGTGCCACTGAAATAAAAATAATCTTAAATGTGCTTTTCAGATACGTTTGTGCTTCCATGCTATACAGTGGTACCTCAGGTTACAGATGCTTCAGGCTACATACGCTTCAAGTTACAGACTCCACTAACCCAGAAATAGTACCTCGGGTTAAGAACTTTGCTTCAGGCTGAGAACAGAAATCGTGCGGCGGTGGCATGGTGGCAGTGGGAGACCCCATTAGCTAAACTGGTACCTCAGGTTAAGAACAGTTTCAGGTTAAGAATGGACCTCCAGAATGAATTAAGTTCTTAAGCCGAGGAACCACTGTATATAACCAGCCACAGAAGTAAATGGTATAATTCAAATAGGGTGGTGAAAGTGATTAGCAGATTGGCTAGATGAGAAGAGACTGCAAAAGACGATGCTCTAAGAAGAACATAAATAAGAGGTGACATCACTTTGCAGCACTAATGAAGGGCAAGAGAGATTAAATTAATGCCCTCCTTTCAATGAATGAAAAAGTGTATTTCCCTCCCCTCCTGCTCACCTTTGAAGGAGATTCTGTCTGGGAGACAAATGTAGAGAATGAGCATGTGAATTACCGCCAAAGGCTTCCCAGCCCTCTGGCAACTGTCCACATTCACTTGCCTTTCATTTTAATCCCTGAAGGCGCTATCTCTGAAGCAAAGTGGAAGGAAAAGATGAGATTGCCACCTTCTCTCTCCCCCTCCCCAGCTTTGGGGAAAGAGCAGGGTGATATCTCTGATACCTGATACTTTAGAGCACAAAATCCAAATAAGGCCATACTTCTCCCAAGACTGGAACTCAAGTGTGAGGCAGTGTCCCATTTAACTCCATTGCATAGTCTATTCTGAGATTGTTTGTGAGAAAAGACTTGCCCATCCACTAAGCTCTGTGTATTAATGAACATAAGCCAGGACTGGGGTAGTGACAATCACAAATAATGGTTGGCTACTAAGAGAAGACAAATTCTGCAGATTCCTGGTTGCAGCAGAAGTTGTATAATGGCTGCCATGGCTGTAATCTCATCAAGGATGAAGGATAAAATTTACACCACATAATATGGGGAGAAGCAGAGCCCACTGGTGGGCCAACTCTTACACTGGTGCCCTCCCATGAGTGCTAGGGCAGCCTGAGGCATCCATTCAGGTGACATACAGTGCCCTGGAACAATCACTGACATAGCATTGATATGGGACATTGTGTAGAATTGAAAACCCACTTCATGGACAGGTATAAGGGTGGGACCTGCCAAGGTGCTGGGTGCCTGGCAGCTGCCTAGTAGTGCCAAGTTGCTAACTCTGGCCTTAGTCAGGACTTCACATCAGTTAAGTGGAAGAGCCCATAATAAGCAGGCACTGCTGGCCTACTCATACCATGCTCAGCAAGACTTCAGGTGGGTAAAGACAAACACTTATCAATGCATCAATTTTTGATGCTGAAAGTGAGCAAGACAACATTAAGAGGTAGGATACATGATATCTCTGCCACACCACCCCAAATGGCATCCCTCTTGCACACTCTACCCATCTTAGCTGGAACATTTAGGAGCTCTTACTTTGTGGAGAACTATCATCATGCAGCAAGTATCTTGCATTCTTTGTAGGGGGGTGGGAGAGAAGACCCACTACATAATGTTCCATTCTATGTAATAAGCATTAAACCTGAAGGCAGGAAAACATACAACAGGAATGTTGTTTCTGATGGCCCCTAGAGCATGACCAAGGGATGCGGGTGGCAAAGGGACACGGGTGGCGCTGTGGGTAAAACCACAGTGCCTAGGACTTGCCGATCGTATGGTCGGCAGTTCGAATCCCCACGGCGGGGTGAGCTCCCGTCCTTTGGTCCCAGCTCCTGCCCACCTAGCAGTTCGAAAGCACTCTTAAGTGCAAGTAGATAAATAGGGACCGCTTTATAGCGGGAAGGTAAACGGCGTTTCTGTGTGCTGCTCTGGTGCCGGTTCGTCAGAGCAGCTTCATCACGCTGGCCACGTGACCCGAAGTGTCTGTGGACAGCGCTGGCTCCCGGCCTCTAGAGTGAGATGAGCGCACAATCCTAGAGTCTGACAAGACTGGCCCGTACGGGCAGGGGTACCTTTACCTTTACTAGAGCATGACTAATTCGTGGTGAGTCAGACTAGGAAGGGTAGTCTTGGCTGCACCTTTTACTCCCTGAATATCAATTTTTTACCTTCCTCCCACTCCCAGAAGTGGCCAAGTTCTGCGCTCCTTCATAGGTATGTGCAGGTAAGTTTATGTTTATATGGACAGGTTAATTTTAAAGGATTGTAGTACAAGTACAAATTATCTTCAGAAAAATCCAGAATGAATTTTAATTATCATTTTAATTAACTGATTTCCCAACCAGTTAATTATACAACACTCTTGCATCTTTAAGGCAAGGAAGGTTTAAAATAAGAAAAGAAAGACAGATTCTATGAAACAATCAAGATGCAGTCAGTTAAATAAACACCAGTTCTAATACTGGAAAGCAAGACAGCCAACTATATTCAGTCTAAATAAGCTAACAGGACAAAAGGTCCCCCACATACGCACAGTAATTGCTACATAGCAGTAGGTCAATCTGTCAAGAAAAGTCTTAATTACAAGCAGAATGGAAGCAAACTGCACTGCTGAATTCAGTGAGTTGGGCGTCTCAAATGTGAGTGGAATGAAGAGCTACTGACATTTGTTACACTAATATAGCTTCTTCATAACTATATTATCTAAGCCACGGGTGAAGAGTCATTTTCAGCCCAAGGGCCACGCTCCCTTTTGCAGAGCCCTTCAGGGGCCACATGCTAATGATGGGCCAGAGGCAAAAGTAGGCAGAGCAATGGATGAGACTCTTATGTCTGTACAGCAGACCACATTCCAGCCATGCAAAAACCAGAGGTTTCTATACACTCAAACCCAGCTTTCCATCCAGGCAAGCAGGATGAATTATCACAGTTCAAAGACACATTCAGGCTGCCCAAGGGGGTCTCAGAGCTAAGTGAATGAAGGGCCTAGGTAGGGAGAATGGCCAAGGAGTCTTGGGGGCCAGATAGAGAGTGGCCACCTTTCACCCCCTAGGCCTAAGGTTCCTCATCTCTGATCTAGGCAATGATACAAGTTCTGATAAATAGCAGCAACCTTCCAATCCTTAGTCCTAGAGTGCTCACTCCAAACAGTGAAAATATCCAGGTTAAAAGAGTGATAGATACAAACCACAGCAAGCCTAGTAATCCTGCCTAGCCACATGCAGGAGCTGTTAGGTCAAAATGCTAATACAGAGCAACTTAGTTCCAACCTTTAGAAAATATAATTATGAGGTGGTGGGGGTGGGAAGCATTAACAGGAGGGAGCGTGGCCATGAAGGAAAGAAGATAGCTGTTTAAACTCTAGCTCTGCTCCAAAGCTCAGAAAAACTGTTTTCAGCAAAAGCCCCGGTTGTCAAAACCCCAAACCTTGAAGCAAGGAGAGGGGAATGCAAAACGATTTAGAAAAGCTGAAAATAAAAGACCTCACTCCATTCTTCCTGCCCTGAGACAGAAGGCTTACTTCAACAAGGACACTAATGCATGGTCCAGGATGCTGCCGCCCTTAAAAGTGGCCTCTTCCTTACTCAAAAAGAGTATCTTAAGAGAAGAATTTGCAGCACAAGAAGAAGCCATAAAGAAGCTTATTAAAAAATACTTGGAAAGAACTAATGCTTCCAATGGAAACGAAACTGACAGAACTTAACAGGAGACTTAACAGAAACAACTACAGCAACAAAAGAATTAAGCCAAATCCATGCCCCCCTCCCCAAATCAAAGAATTACAAAAAGGAAATACAGTGGTACCTCGGGTTACAAACACTTCGGGTTACAGACTCTGCTAACCTGGAACTAGTACCTCGGGTTAAGAACTTTACCTCAGGATGAGAACAGAAATCGTGCTGCTTCAGCGTGGCGGCAGCAGGAGGCCTCATTAGCTAAAGTGGTACCTCAGCTTAAGAACAGTTTCAGGTTAAGAACGGACCTCCGGAACGAATTAAGTTCGTAACCAGAGGTACCACTGTACAGATATACGCAACAAGCTTGAAGATGCAGAAAATCGAAATATGGCAATTAATTTACTTTTTTTTTTTTTTTTTGGTAGAGAGAGTGCAAGAGAATGATCCTGCACAATTTATTGCCTCATGGATTATATCACTGCTTCCAGACCTCATAGTATCTGCTGACTATTTTGAACGGGCACACATAGCACTTGGACCCAAATTTAGGGAGGGAGCTCCAGTCCCCTCCCCATGATATAATTGTCTGCTTTTCCCCTTACAGGTAGGAGGAGGAAGTGTGGAACAAACAGAGGAACCTAATATCCACAACGTATAAAAACAGCCCAGTTATGGTGATACAGGATCTGACTTCTGAAGCACTGAAAAAAGAAAAAAAATCTATGTGCTTGCACAATTAAACTGCAAGAAACTGTAATTAAATATCACTGGGGCTTCCCCTTCTGTCTTATCGTCATGAGAGGATCAATATAGGTCATAGCAGCAAATAGACTGGAAGCAACACATCTCCTCAATATTTTTGGAACTGGCCTACCTCTGGAATGGCAGCAAGCAATGGAAGAAAAAAAAGGTGAACTTTCTCGTGCTTTCTCATTTCTCTTCCTGCCACAGCGGTATCTATTTATCTGCTTGCACTGGTGTGCTTTTGAACTGCTAGGTTGGCAGAAGCTGGGAGAGAGCAATGGGAGCTCATCTGGTCACACAGATTCAAACTGCCGACCTTCCGATCGGCAAGCCCAAGAGGCTCAGTGGTTTAGACCACAGCATTTAGAACCAGCCTAAAATCCAAAACAGCTTCACACAAACCATGCTTAATTTGTGGAAAGAGAAGACAGGAATTCTGACTGCAGCACTGCCACCACTGTCCCCCCCTCACCTTCCACCCCCTATTTAACAACACTTCACGACAATCTGATGGTGGATGGAGGAGGAAGCAAAAAGTCTGTACTGGTTATGTAACTTTTATAATAGAAATGCTCCACTCTCAGACCAAGAAATACAGACTAAACTAGCTAGGAAACTTACAAAACCCCTTGGCTGCTACTCCACCAAATCCACACTTTTTTGGCTAACCCATTTACCAGTAAGGCATCCACAAGACCACTAGCCCAATTTGAAAGATTTGTAAACATCAGTTGTTATCTTCACTTTGAACCCCCCTCCCACATTCATCAATATACTAAAAATATATTGTTTCATTGGGAACTGAAGAGGAAAAATGACTATTACTCATACTTAATCTAAGCACAACTACAAGGGCTCCTGATTAGGCATTTAGCTATGAGATATTGAATGTTATCTGTTAAATCTGCTCTATCCTGTTTCCCCTTTGTTTAAACCAGTTCACGAACCAAGAACTTATATATCGGCCACCAATAATGAAGCATATGTTGTAGATATTACTGCAAATTTATTATGCTATTTTTGTGATATACAAATGACACAAGAGGGGGGAAAACACTAATTTTACAGTTCTGGAGCAGAAACATTCATACCACCACAGAAATAAGAATATGAATTATAACAGCAATAATTCCCTTTGCATCAGGATATTCTCTAGCCAATTCTCCATTTATCATTCAAATGGCAAAATCCACTGACATATTCCTCTGTTAAGTTCCCATTTACTGTGCAGGAAACAGAACTGGTAGATTGTGCTGAAAATCATTAAGAGCTAAGTAGGATGAAGAGAAGAAGAGGCGCACACCTATTTTTTTTAGCCAAATGCTGGAACATGAAATAATTTACAACCATGTGAAGTTACCAGCTATTTGGGAGTATTAAAAAAATCCAAATTAATTACCAATTACAACATCCAAAAACATGAACATAAAGATAGAAATAATGAAATGTAATTGTACGTTATTATTATGATTCTTTAGCTGTTGCAAATATGATACAAGACTGATCTAGATTAATAATTCATTCAGCAATAATGTATCAGGAAAAGATAATTATACAGTGCCACAATTCTCACGCTGATTTCTGTAATTACAGATTACAACAGTGTTAGCAATTTAAAAAAAGGTTAGGGAGCGGCAGTAATTTGCCATGTCATCTTCAGATGCATTAATCTCTTTTTCTTGGAGCATCAGGGATAATTGGAAGCACAATAATGGGTCAAGTAGGACTATATGGCCTTGCCTTTATGTCTATTGGCAAACATGCTGAACATGGTGTACGTTAGCAGCTACTAGCCATAAATTGCTCATTCAAAGTGTTTACATAACTTATACAGGCAGGACAAAAGGTGAGTTTCCAAGGGGCAAGAATAACTAAAACAGAGAAAGATGGCTCAAAGCCCAAGTTGAGCTTTCTTAAGTCCCATGGATTCGAATGGGTCAAATTCAAGCACATGTCTAATTCTTTCATTGAAACCAAAGAGGTAGAAGAAGAAAAATGGCCTTTTGCTAAGGGTGTAATATAAGCCTATGTGGGAAGCCCATGGCTAAATTAATACCTGCACCATATTTCCTATGTGTGCACAAAGTTCTTGGAAAATAAATCCCACATGAAAATGCATTAAACTCACAATCATAGTTAGCATAATGAGCCAGGATGCACCATACCATGAGTGTGTGTGTGTGTGTGTGTGTGTGTGTGGTTCCCAATCTCAAGTATTCAAAATCACTTAGAGGAAAGGAAATCTCCACAGTAATATATAGGTGTCAGGGAACTGCCATCAGTGTCCGAGGGAGAGAGCAAGCTCCAAAGGGATCCCAGAGAGCGTCCCGGGAGTGGAAGAGGCAGCCCGTCTTCTGGGGAAGAGAATCAACGTAGCTCCAGTGGAGAAGGGGGGCAGGTGGGGGAATCGGCGAGGCGGTCCCATGATTCCTTGCCGGGGACCAGCGTGGAGAGGAAGGGTCCTCCGCTGCCTACACCCTCCTTGCGCAGAAGGCTTCCGCGCAGGGAGAGTAGGAGAAGACTTGGCGTCAAAGAGCTTCTTTGCTGGAAGAAGTTTAAGAAACGCCCACTGACGGATTCTGCAGGCGATTGAGACAGTCACGGGTGAGTGGCTGCCCGGACAGGAAAGGTTCACTAAGGTAACCCAGCCAGAGGTTGGGACAAGCTTACACACGAGCAACCCCTAGAACCATTACAATAGGCAACTATGTATTTGTCATCTATCTATCTATCTATCTATCTATCTATCTATCTATCTATCATCCAGTATGCCCACATATGGTTTTTTTTATGCCAGAAATTGGTCTAAGCCAATTTATAGCAAAATAAGAACTTGTGCCTTATTTTCATAAGTTCATGTGTGCTAAGAAGTATTTACTACAACAGTGTTTGTTTCTCATTTGAATTATAGTGGGAGGGAGGAAGGTTCACTTGGATGGAAGTGAGAAAGTTACAATTGCAGAAACATGAAAAGGGAGCCTAAAAGCCGAGAGAGAGAGAGAGAGAGAAAGGCCCAATGTTTTTGCAGTGTCTTCAGCAATAAATTCATGAGATCTATCTATATGACATAGAGATGGTCCAGAGCTGAAGGTCAGAAGGAGAAGCAAGAGAATAAAAGCATCATGCAACACAGCCATAGGGGACAAAATGAGTGTGGAGGTCAGCCAAGATGAATGAGGGGAGGGAAAGGGGGTTGGAATAACAGGAGGAGAATGAAGTCAAAGTCAGACAGAAACGTGGGTACGGAGATAGTTTTTTTTGTTTAAAGCAACTGTTAGACACAGAAGTCGATGGAGGAGAGTTCTGATGGAGGGTTGATTGTGGTAGAAATGTAGCCAAAAGGTGAGCCAGTAGTGACAGAGAAAAGCAAATGTTACTGCTCAGTTGGGCAGGGGGGAAAAAAGAAAAAGGGGGAAAAAAGGACAGACCAGAAATAGTGTCAGTTTGGTGACAAAGGCAGTCAGTGCTGGCGGTCAAAAACGTATAAATGAGCTGAAATTCTACAGTAATACAGGCAGGCAAGGAGTGAAAATAACAGTTAATGATGATAAAATTAAAGATAAGCATAAGATGATAAAGCACTTCTGTTTAAAACAGGTTAATGCCACATTAAAAGTGCCACCTGATACAAAGAAAATTTTACTTCTCAAACAAACAAACAAACATTTTTTCAGGGACTTGGGAGATTCCAGGTTCGTCTGATAAGTCGAAATAAATAAAAAATTGTCCAGTAGTACCTTAGAGACCAACTAAGTTTTTTCTGGGTATAAGCTTGCGTGTGCATGCATCTGAAGAATGCATGTATCTGAAGAAGTGTACATGCACACAAAAGCTTATACCAAGAACAAACTTAGTTGATCTCTAAGGTGCTACTGGACAATTTTTTATTTATTTCAATTGGGAGATTCCTGTATTCTAAAGAGACAAATGATCTTTGTCATATGTGGAGTAACAACATGTCCATCGTTTGAACATCCATTCTAAATTATACAATGATCATCTTCTCTACAAGGCAACTTTTCAATCAACAATGAGCGGATGGATATGAAGACATGAGAGGGATATTAGTATGCTTATTTATGCTTATTATAAGTGTATCAATCTGACATCACCAATGCTAAAACTGTCTGCCTCGTGAAGATTGCTAATTATTTAATACTTCATAAACTATGGATGTTTGACAGAGAAATTGATATCTACGTTAAACAAAACTCATGTAGTGTACATATTTTTATTAACGTTCTTTCACAGTGAAATGTGCAATTAATCACTTGTCTTTATTCCCCCATCCACAAATTCTCAAACAGTTGGAAAAAGCCTATTTAGGCTTCGGTACAACTATTTGCTATTTAAGAAATCTGAGGCAGTCAACACAGATTGCTTTCTAAGTAGAATAAGGCACGGCATCACATTATTAGAAGGACAGAATGCTGCTGAGGTTAACATAACAAGCCTTGTCCATCATGGAAGAGAGGTTAAAGCTGAAGATTTTCTTAAACTGTATTGATTGGTGCTATATAAAGCAAGTGCTGTGGCTGAATATTTTTTTGAAAAGGGAAGACAGGGTTCACTGATGTCAAACTTAACAGCAGTAGTTCTAGAGATTAAAGGATTTTTATCCTTTAGTTAAAAAAAGCTGCACAGTGTTTTCCCATTTGGAAATGGGCAGATTACTTTGCAGAGTAATAACGTTTATCTTAAAATAGATATACTATTAATTCAAGTCAGTTATAGGTAATAACAGCAATAAGGAAATTCTATGGGGTTTTTTTAATGCCATGTATAGGCTACCCTATGGCATAGTTCTCGGATCAGCTCACAAAAAGAAACCATTTAAAATTCAACAGCAATAAAGACATAATGGTCTGTTTCACACAACGCTAAGCCATTTAGCTATAGTGTGGCTTGTTTGAACATCTGAAGCCAACCCAGCAGACTAGCCACGATTTCTTTTCAGGCAACAAACTATGACATGAAGCCATGGTTTGCTGCCGTCTATGGCTTGTTTAGCTATAGTTTAGCATTGAGGTTTGAGCCCAAGAGCCTTGCTTCACGATGGTTTGTTTGGCCATCCCACCTCAGGCACTTGCTGACCAAAGAGGCATGAGATATGGGCAGGTGGAAAACAAGCCAAGCTCTGAAGGAACAAGCCACGGCTTGTTTGCTAATGTGTGTTTAACAAACCATGGTTGAAACATGCCATGGCTTGGCATCAAGTACAAAAGCAGCCCAGTGTGTAATTGCCTGCTAAGTAGGTAAGAGATACTGTCCTGAAAATGGGAATGTTTTTAGCGTCTAACGCATATTGATCTGCCTAGCACAGGTGCTTGACTATAAAGCCAAATGGCCCCTTTCACCCTAAATGGCTGAATCCAGCAATTCTTAGCAATTGTATAGAATTGTGGCTGTCTTTATAAAAAAAAAAACTTATGCAAGTTCCTTCATGGTTCTAGAAGGGCTGCCCTTGCAGAATCGCTGCAGTGTTGTAATTCTTGAAGCTATTTGGGGAACAGCTGGCATAACAAGTTTTACAATCCAGCCCATTAGCATGCAAAACACTTCCATTTAACCTCAGCAGCCAGCTTGAGGGCAACATTTGGTATGATATCTTCCCTATTCCTACTTTCTGCAAAATGCAAGTAAGGAAGAAGGAGCCAGAAACAGTGGGATGATCAAATGAGCGTACATGATGGAGAATGTTAGAAAAGGCAGGCATGAGTTTCACACACTCATCTGACAATTCTGGTGACACCCTGGACATTAGCTCAGTAGTTCCAGAACACTGCCTGGATTAGATTTAAAACTGAAGGAGGGCTTGATGTCATCAGCATACCAATGACACCGCAATCCAAACCCTGCTCACTCACTCCATCCCTGGATGACCTCACTCAGTGGTTTTAACATAGATGTTAAAAAGCATGGTGGACATGGGCGTTGTTGGGCTTTTCTTAGGGGATCCGCCAGGGTTGTTGAGCTGTTTTTAGGAGATCGCCCCCTGAAGTAGTTGAATTGCCTTGCTTATCTAGAAAAGGACTTGCAGGAATTAGTACTCCCTGCTTTCCCTTCCTAGTTGATCTGATGATGTCCTGTATGGCAGAAACAAGTGACACTTCCTCATTGCAGGCATGTTGAGCCTTAATTAATGAGGTAAAATCAAAGTAGCTGGCTCACCAACTGCCTGCCATAGTAGTTTCCTGTTACTGAGAGGTTTCCTTGAAATCATAAACACATTGCAAACAAACTGGAGAAGAAACCACTTTCCCTACTGATTGCCCACTTGAACTTTTCAAGAAGGCTGTGTTTATTTAGCATGGCGCTTAGAATGCTGTTTCTGACAAATGCCATGTCCTGGAAAGGGTTCTTTAGTGGTGGTGACATCAAGCTAAAAAGATTAAATACCAGCATTCCAATCAAATGGCAATATCTAATTCAAAAGAGTTCTCGACTCTGCTTTTACTTTCTGAGGTTGTTAAGGTGGGGGGGGGGGGGACAGGAGATGAAGCCTCTCACAAAATACCTTCAAAAGAATTTGGCTTAGACTACAGAAAAGAAAATACATCTGGACAATATAGATGCTGTATCAACAGACAGGTAAACTGGGAAAGTGCTGCAATTTTTCTGATTTTAGGGAGAGTGGAGGCAGCTATGAACCACAATTAAATACATGTGCAATTGCACTTCACCTGACAAACAGATTCTCTTGGGGTATGAAATTATGATAATAGTGCAATGACAAGTGCTTTAGTAGGAACCGTTTACACTAATGGATTTCTGAAGGAAGAATAAAGCGACTCTTCTCAAGACAGAGATTCAGTAGCAGGGAACTTCACACAATGCCAGTGGTGTGTACTCTATTCTGTTTCACAAAATCTCTCATAATTCAAATTCCTCTGTGCATATGTCACATATGAACAAATAACTTCATTGTTCAGAACAAATCTTTGTATGAACAGTGCTGCTGTTGGGGCATAGTGTTATTTTCCATTATTCCTCTTACAGAGTGGGAACAAAAGTGCTTTTTTTTTTAAGTGCAGTTTGGGGAACTTCAATAAAAATGGAAAGTTTTACACTTTCAGTTGGCAGTTTAATAACACTATGTTAGTTTATTATTTACAGCCTTTGACATATTAAATGACACTATAATGATATGTATTAAAGCAGCACTAATGTTACTGAATTTAGCCTTTGATAAGGAAATCCAAGCCTATTGGAAAGTGTGTGTGTGTGTGTGTGTGTATTTATATATGTGAATGTGTGTGTGTGAATTCTTTAAAAGCTTGGCACATATAATAAAAGTTAAGTTCTAAGTATTTCACTTTTAGGTGCAACACAGCATCCCTTTCTGAGGCAAAACTTCAGCTTTGTTCCATGGTGGCAGGGCCGGGGGGGGGGGGGCCTGGAAAGAGCTAGTGTGTCCCGTTATTGGTGAGAAGGGTGCCTGTATTCAAGGCTGCACACAGTGATGCTACAAGTCCACCTCAACCTAACCTGACCTACCGCACAGAGTTGCTGTGAGAATAAAATGGAAAGGACAACCATGTATGTCACCCTTAAGGTATTTCGAGGAAAAGTAGGGTGCAAATCCAACAATAAATAAATGAATTTTCTGGATGACTTTTACTAATATTACTGCGCATACATCACTAAATCCCTTGTCCAGGGTGGGCTAAATTAAGAACCGCTATGAGTCAGAAGATTATGCTGAACGCAGTCTTAGAGAATGCAGTAAACCGAAAAGGATCAAAGTGGCATAATCTGATTCAGCAGGTTTAAATGAAGGTTTTCAAGAAAGGGAGAAGCAAACAAAATAATGAGAGATTATACACACCACACATAAAACAGATCCAACTTACTTGTTTCTTAAGGAAAATAACATTCCTCTAACATGTATCTGCAAAACTTGTTCTTCTGCCCTTCCTAAAGCATTCCTCCTGCCCCCAATCTTCCTCCTGCCACAGCAATGCCTACTTCCTTTGTTGCCATCATTAGAGCAACCTTTACGACTTGAGCAAAATCTTGCTAGAGTTTCCAGAAGAAACCATGGAAAAACAGAAATACACAGCATACTTAAGCTATTGTGGATGAAGGAACTGATCATAATTTGCATCTGAAAGCACACAGCCACAGCATCCCATTTCAACCATGAGAGGGACCACACAAAGCTCTGCAGAGCTCTGCTATGTGCACAGTTCTTTACATGAGTTTTCTACATTCTCTTTAATGCTGGGAAATGCACCTTGTGAATTTCCAAAACTAAGGGTAAAATTCAACAGATAAGTCCCAACAGTGGAAGCCCTGTGTAAGTGTTTCTGCAATAGGACTTCCCCTCTCCCCCTACGCACCCCCGAAATTGGATCAGGAGAACCCCCAGAACAGCATGAATGGGGAGGAGAGGGAGGGTCTTTAAGGAGTGTGGATTTTTAGGGAGGAATCTGACATCATACTAGGGCAATTGCTCCGCCAGGGCAAGCATATCAGCTTGCCAGACAGAACAATTCCCTTAGTCAGTGCTACAGCAAATGCGTCCCTAAAGACGCACACATTCACCTGCTGGATCCTGTGAATGTGTATGTTGTTAATGAGACTGCTATGACTCTGTGATCACAAAATAAAAACCACTCTGGTGTTCACATGCATACCACTCTGAGGATTTCCTTGTGATCCCTTGGAATGCTATGTTAGAGAGGTAGTGTACTGCAGTGGCTGAGAGAAGCTGAGTTGTGAACCTGGTTCAGATTTTGTCTTTGCCATGAACTCAAGAGAGAGCTTAAAACAAAACAGTATTCTCTCAGTATTCTCCAAATCTGCAATATGAGGATAATAAATAATACTGGCCTACATTACAGGGCTTTAAAAAGAATTAATATGATAATACACTGGAAGTGCTCTGAATGCTAAGGAAGCACTGTAACAATGCTGATATATATTTGTAAGCTTATAAAATAAAACTATACTATTTACAAGATGCAATTCTTGGAAAAAAGTCCCTACTAGTAGAACAGATTGAAGACTGAAGAACTGCACACAAAGCATCACACACACACTCTGCCACTGTCCTCTGAAAAGCTTCTCCCAAAAGACAGGAAACATCACACTACCAACCTGGCAAAGGTCTCGATACAACCATGACCACATATATGTAATGTATTTGGACAATTCTAGCCAAGCACCCATCCACTCCTTTTCTTACTTTGACATATTTTACCAAAGTTGCACGATTTACAGTGCATCCAGTATCTCAGCTTTCGCAAAGGTAGATTTCTAACTTTTCGGAAAGTTCGGTGGTTGGCAATTACTGTTGAAGTAGGAATAGGATAGTGGATGACTGACTAGATCTCTCAAAATGTGACTTAATGCTACAATGGCTTATGTTACTCTCCTTGTATCTGATCCTAAGGGGTGAGCAAGTGAACAAGATCATTAAAACAATGAGACACAGTAGGCATCACAGTTTATGCTCAGAATGTTGAATCATGTACCTTTGTTGGACGCGCCCCCCAAAACAAATGAATTCAATCTACACCACAAGTATCACAGCATCCCAAAATTATGCTCCTAAGCATTGGGGGACAGTGTAGGATATTGCACATAGGGTTGCAGTTTGAACTTCATTAGGTCATATGTAAATAATGATCTTTCATAGGGGTAATTTCCTGGACATGTGGGTTTGTCATGGTCCAAAACATCCAACAGAAACATAGTACATGGGTGACTGATGTTTTCTTTCTTTTCTGGGAAGAGTCATAGGTGGGATTATGGTTATACATTAAGCTCTGCATTAAAAAAAAAAAAGCACTACAAGTTTTCTTAAGACACACATTCTATGGAAAAGCATTCTGTGGAAAAATATTAGTCCTCTGCTGCTTTTGCATCTTTTAAAAAAGGAACAAAAATGCAACACTTTGGCCATAGTGCAGCTTAAACTGTATATAAATCTTAAGTCTTATATATCAATTTGAAGCTTGGGGGGTGTTGTTTCTAATAGTCCTGGGGGATTCTTTTTTCTATCGGTTATTAAAAGAGATGTTGAATTGCACAGAAAAGAGTGGAAGGGGGAGGCAATTCCAGGACCCTTTTTTTGTCTGTGACAGACCCCACATTCCTAATCATTTTGGTGTATATGCTTTTGTTGCAATATGTTTGACTGGGCTACAACCCTGGCTTACTGCCCATATCCTCTGCAAAATAGGTCCTTTAATTCAAGTAACAGCAGCAGAGAGAATAAGAATGTATTCTGACACACACAAACTTGCAAAAAATTAAACGCAGAGGGGCCTGAAACGCTTTAACATGGTAAACTTCAGAAATGCACCAATTTCCAAACCCTGCAGCCAGTTGTACTGTAACGTCTTCTGCTTTATGCTGACAACCTCTCTTTTCCCCTCCACTCATTCAGACACAATGCCTTCAGGTCTGCCTAAGTAATGTAATTCACTGGAGTGGAATTCCCTCGATACCTGCTGCAGTACTCAGTGACAATATCATTTATACTCTACACTGTCATGCCATGACACTGATACATTGGCTTTCATCCCTCATTCACTGCAGAGTGTGCAGTTTCACCTTCCACTGTGCCCTTTCGCAGCACATGTGTACAAATTTACTCCATTCATCCCCAATTACAGAGCTCTGTTGAAATGCCCTCGTTGCATTTATATTCCGCACTCCTTATTTGAGAATTCCAATTACGCACAAGATTCTGCCATTAGCTGTAAGTGCTACACAGCATTCCTCAAGCAAGCATCCTTAGATTGTGGCCTGAGAGCAGAGATACACAGGCAAAATACATTATTATAGTGTGGCACTGCTAAATGCTGTATATTATTCAACTAAAGCAACACTGGCTGGACTGAGCTACCGCCATCAAGCATTATGCGGAGATTAGGTCATCCACTGTGAATGAGAAACATCTATAAACCTCTGTAGTTCTTCTGCATACTGATGTGGGAAGCGGATTGCTGGTGGAATATGATCTTTGCTGCTTCTTTTTTAAAGTTAGGGGTTTGTATAGGTCCTAGACAGATATACACCCTTTTGCTGTATACCGCCTTGATACAAAGCAGAAAAGCAGGGTATAAGTATTTTAAACAATCAGGGTGATATGTAATGTTATGCACACAGGTAGACAGTTGAAATCAACACACTTAAATAACTTATGTTTATTTATTTCAGTGGGTCTATTCTGAGTAGAATTTAGTTGGGTATAATCAATAAGTGAAAGAGTCATAGGCTCACAGGTGCTGTCATCTCTACTCTTCCTCTCTGGTTATGTAAAAAGCAACACCTGACCCAATACAATATTAAGTTCATTTGAGCAGGATCTTCCTGAACCACCTGCCTTGTCTCCAGAATTGGGGGTGGGGGCAGGGGAGAGGAATAGACTGATAGATGTCTGTGTACGGCCAAGACCAACTCAACCCCTTTCAGAGATGTGTCTGACTAGGCACACAGTAATTTCAAATGAATTCCGTGGCACGGTGCTAGAAGCTGAAATGCAAAAAGCAAGTTAAATTTAAGCATTTCCAATATTACTCATTTTATAGGTGACTGTTCAATTTGGAAAGGTTATAATCGCAAAACAGTCACCCATGCATAGAAATTTTATTAGCCAACTGTTTAAAATAGACTTCTGTTGCTCTCCAAAAACAAACATAAAGATATCCTAAGGTCTAAACTTCAAGATATAACTGTATGTTCCCCCTCCAGGGTGAAAGAACAACTGAGAAGGATTTAGATTTGTGAAATGTCATGGCGAGGAGGATATTTTAAAACCCTGCTTAGCATCACAGTTCCACTCAAAACCAAAGGACTCCATTATTTGTTCAAAGAAAAATAGAAATGTCATGAGATCCTTTCACAGACCTGTTTTTTGTGTGTAGTTTGGCCTACTCATACAACCATGCTTTTCATATGATTGCTACCAAACTACAGCTAAAGCAGTACATTGGAAGCTCATATATATTTATCAGTGTTTGCCCATTACAGAGGGGAGGGGTGAACTCAATATGTAGTTGGCTATTTCTACAGGAACTCCCCCTCCAAATGCTTTTTGATTTATTTAAAACATTTCTTTCTTTGAAAAAGTTATATCTCACTCTTCATCGCAAATGACCATTCCAGAGTGAGTAACAGTAAGACATACTGGCTGTCCTGGCTTCTGGCTTAGTGGCGCGCAGCCTCACCCGGGAAAGGGGAGCCTTCATCCCCTGCCCGGGAGAGGCTGCGCACGGCTAAGACTCCCCAAGAGCCGCGCTCCCTTTAAAGAGCGAGCGGAGTGTGTGTGCGGCTCTTGGGGGCTTTCCCCCGAGAAGGTAGAAGGGCAGCCCTTCTCCCTCCTTGGGGAAAAGCCCCCAAGAGCTGCACACACACTCCGCGTGGCTCTTTAAAGGGAGCGCTGAGCAGAGACTCCCGTCTGCATTCGCTCCATATCCCCATTTCCCCTTACTTTTTAGGAGGGGAAAAGTGCGTCTTATACAGCAAAAAATGTGGTACATTAAAACCAGCAACTTAAAATCAGCATACAACAGCACAAAACAAGGCAGATAAATTACAAGAACTATAGAAACATCCAGTCAGATAATTGCACTGCACCCCAAGCTTGGGTGAATGAAACCATGTAGGTGCCAGGCATATCTCAGAAAGTGTGGGAGTTCCAAAGCTGAGCTGCCACAACCAAGAAAGCGTTCCCTTGCATCACTGATAATCAAACATGAGGAATAAGTGACACTGCCCGGACAGCTTCCCTGGCTGATCTTAACATAAAGGTTGGTTTACAGATGAGAAGGTGTTCTCTCAGGTAATTGGGTCCCGAGCTATTTAGGACATTCTGTACCAGAACTAAAGCCTTGCAAGTGCCACCCTGTCCCATAGCTAAAATCGCCCTTCCTTTTCCTTTATCTTTTGGGTGGCGATGGGGATTGATATATCGAGCCACTTGCTTGATTTTTATATTATAATAATCATTCAGATTGTTCATCTCCTGATACAGCAATGTCTTCAGGAGACATACAATATTAAAGGGATACAATTCAAATCCCAATTACACAAAAAGTTAAAACACAACAAACAGAAACCCTGCAAGTGATCATATTCAACTTCTCAAATCTGTAATCGCCAAAAGTCCAAACAAACAAATTAACCAGCTAAGACAAATGCCCTCAAATGTCTTCTGCTCAAGGAGCACATTGAATGTGAGGGTTTAGGTTGTTTACGTAGTTTTAATTGTTTTCTTGATTGTTTTTCTTGTATGTGTTCGTTTCATTAATAAATGACCCATTGAAAGGTTGCCTGTGATGAAGGGCAGGATATAAATTCTACAAACAAACAAACAACAGTAATGAGAAGCAAACAAACCACTGTCAATTAACATGGCCACCATAGATTTAGAGATCAGGGTTTGTATCCAGTTATGTCCTTCTGTCTACCAAAGAGCCTTTGCTCTACCAAAGAGCATTAGCCTCTTCTAATGGAAGAGGTGGGGAGATGATTTCCCCTTCTCCTTGCAGAGCTGTGCATCACCTTCCATGCTATCTTGTATGATCCTTCAAACATCTGGAAGAGATTTTCAGAAGGCGCAAGAAGATGCAAAGAGGACAGGGAAATGGGCAAAGGCTGGGTCTTCTCTACCATCAGTTGAGGCATCTGCTGGACCAAAGGTCCTTTCATGAATGGAAGGACACAAGTGGATTCAAGCCTAGGTCTATAGACCTGTAAACAGAACCTCGATGTACAGAATGTACTGTACAGAATATCCCTGATTACCAGATGCTGGCAAAGAAACAACAGTTGATACTTTCATGCCCTGCCTACAACAACCATCTGGTGCCAATGCTTGATGGATCTTGGCTTTGTCCAGAAATGTAGGTTTTGCATCCAGATCCATGTTAAATGCACAATTGCACTTTGGGTGATAAATTTTAACCAAGAATACAAGGCTTCGTAGCCACTTACGCCAAACCTTTGAAAATTATTTTACACATCCACACTATTTTCCTTTTTTTTTGAGTAAGCAAGTTCAAATACTTTATCTCATACAGAACAACTGCTATTTTAACCTGAAAACCCTCTTAGCTGCCAAATACAAAATATAGATCTTACCAGACAGACAGAGGCAGGATTGCAAGCCAGCCAACTGTGAGCATTTAACAGACTGACTATGTTTGGTCTACGGCTCCAGATTATATGAGTCTTTATTTTCAGTTGTACACAAAAGGGCAATAGATGGAAAGTCTTATTAAAACCACTAATTTTTCTTGTCCGCCCACACTTCCAACACCTACAAGGCAAGTACAAAAATGCAACAAAGACAAAGAGTGGGGGGGAAACCCAGACTGATGGCTCACTTAAAACCAAACCAGAACAAGTCTCTTCCTCTCCATCTGCCCTCGCCACCCAAAAACGTAGTTGCTTCTTGATGAGCAGATATAGGGGGCGGAAATGTATAGAGCTTGGGTTTGAACTAGATATGATGGTGACAGATCCCTGTGTCACCATCAGACTTGCTGAAATCACCTAGGAAGCAGGAAGGAAATGTATGTAGGTAGGTCCGGTTTATGAACCAAAAGGGGGCGGGATGCGGACAGAATATCCTCTTTCTCATTGCTTGACTCTTCCAACAGGTTATTTCCCCACAACTATAGACTCCAGCGCTAAAAGGGAATCGGTCTGGGTTCTGCATTCCTCACCTGAACACCACTTTTGCTCCTTATAATTGGATCTCCTGTCTCACTCTCTTTCTACTTTACTGGAGCAGTTCTCTGCCCACATGAATCTAGGTCGCCCTTGAGGACATGAGGTAAGGGTTTCATGCAGGCTGGAGGTCATCTAGGATCGGCTCCATTATGGAAATCTCTGCTGTAAATTGATACATGCAGATGCCAAAGCAATAATCGGCAAAAGCTGCAGAAAACATGTCAAGATGATGAGGTGATATGTTAACGTTTGCTCTGAGGGAGGGGGGAATCGCAAACTATACATGATTCTCTGCTATATATCTATATGATCACTACTGTTAGAGCACTGAGGAACATGCTAGTCAGTATCTGTATTAGATTTTAAATGGTTCTCGTATACAAACTTGTTTTTCATATGTTTTGAATGGTAACATTTTAAATGATTGCTTAGAGATGTTTCATAGGAAGTGATTCATAAATGGAGATGAACAAATAAACATACACGGACAGTCAGTAAAACATAAAGCCCCGCCGTAACGACGGGTAGCATTGTATTTCAAGTGGAAAAGGCTGAGGTTATGTGGAAACACCGCATAGTATGCAGTCACTTTCAAGCCCTTTTAAATACCCCTTATTTCAGCGGCAGCTATTGAAGAAGGCTCTTAACTCTTCCACTGAAATTACCGTATTTTTTGCACCATAACAATCACTTTTTTCCTCCTAGAAAGTAAGGGGAAATGTCTGTGCGTGTTATGGAGGGAATGCCTACGGGTGGCAAAGTGGGAGAAGAGCCGCTGAGTGGGGAGGAGAGAGGGACAGAGAGCCTGCTTCTTTAAAGGAGCAAAGCGGGAGAGGAGAGGAGCCTTCTCCCCTTATACCCCTCTTCTTCATTATTAGCAGCATCCTTCTCCACCCACCCCACGCGTGCTCCTTCTCCCCTTAAACCCCTCTTCTGCATTATTAGCAGCATCCTTCTCCACACACCCCACACATGCTCCTTGTCCCTTGAGTGCTTTTCCTTCCCTCCCCACTTAAAACGTGGTTACAAAGATTGGATTTTTGCATTGGGCTACTCCAAACTCACTGTCAGATCACATGTCTGTGGCCACAGCATGAACCACAAATATCATACATCCACTGTTTTGTTGAGAATATTTTTTTTCTTGTTTTCCTCCTCTAAAAACTACGTGCGTGTTATGGTCGGGTGCATGTTATAGAGTGAAAAATACGGTAATTAGTTGTCCAAGGGCTTAACTTTGTCTGGATTATGCACATTGTAAATAGTTAACAAAGAAGCTGCCGAGCAACTTATTGCTGGGGAGTTTTATGAATGGTCCACCCATAAACGATGTACAAACTTGCCTTATGGCTGGCTAGAGAGTATCTGTCTATGTGGTCCAGTATGATTCATTCTGGCTGGCAGAAGCTTTCAATGTCTTTCGCATCACCCTCTATATTTCCCCCCAGTGATGATAAGGATTAAACCTGGGACCTTCTGCATGCAGATCTGGTGCCGTGAGCCCCTGAGCCCCTCCCAGAAAATAGATTACAGTGAGAAGAAAAAACCCCAGCAGTCATAATCATACCTGAAGACACAGAAACATTGTACAGTCAAGCATGATGCTGGGACTAAATACTGTACTTCAGAACTTGCTTTGCAAATTAGACTAATTTTTAATACATATGACACACAACACCGTGCGCCTTTCCCCCCATTATGGGTCTCATGCATACCTAATTTTCTTTTCTTTCCGTGAAATGCATGCATTTCAGAAGCAATTCTCTTTTAACACGCACATGACTAACTCCGCTTACATCTTCTGCCTATTTAGCAGAAACCCACCTTGAGAGCAGACACAGTTGGATGAAGACAGTTCAGAAAGCCAGCTTCCTTCCCCCCCCCCCCCATTAACCCCCTTTCTGAAATTGCACATTGTTATGTCCATTGACCTTCCATTATGACATGGCTTAATGTGAACTCTCCTCTAGTCACTGTAAATAAGCTAATGATTAATCAGGGCCAGCCCAAGGCATTTTGTTGCCTGAGGTAGAGTAGCAAATGCCTCCCACCCTGCAAACTAAGCTATTTTGGCACCTGAGGCAAAAAAAATCCCACAAGTTTCTCTCCCCCAGCAGCAAAAATGACATTAATAAAATAACTAACCATTTGCTGCTCTTTCATAGCACTGAAAATCAGCTGTCTGATGTGGCTGCATCATTTCACCTACTGAGAAGAGATGGCTGTGTGCAGGGATTGCGAACCTTTTTGGGCCTTCACTCACTTGCCCAGATTTAAATGTTTTGTCCCCCTTAGGGACAAAACAGGACTAAAACTGACCCTTCCCACAGAGCGCAATGCCAGGATGAATGAGGGGATTAACAAACGATTACTGTAAAAGCACTTAAAACTAGAAGTGCTATATAATAAATTAACAGCAGCAGCAACGTGCTTTCTGAAGATTATTTCATGTTGTAGAAGTTCCAAATACGTCTGGTATTTGTAGCATTTAGAAGTGTTATGAAAAATGGGTCACATCTTACTCAAGCTGCAACCACAATGCCCTCAGATCAGACACTAAATGACTGTACAGTATGGGACGAGCACAGAAGGAAGTATTGAAACTGCAGTAAAATTAAAACTTATGTGGTGAGAAGAATTTGAGTTTCACTGGCTAAGGTTAGGGAAAGTGGATTTCACTAGTATCGTCTTTTTAAGTAATCTTTCATTGAAATTGTCTTGAAATAAATGACTAGCGCTTGGCATGTGAAGGATTCTATGGGAAACTTTACGGTCCATAAAAGACAGCGACTGACCTACAGGGAAATGTTCATCACTGGGGCAAGATTTATGGAGGGCCAGCTGTGATTATTTTCCCAGTGCCTCTATATAACCCTGGCTATTATTAGGTACAAAAGAAACTACCACCACAAACCATTTTAAAATATACTCTTTTGTTGTTGTTGCTACAGTCTCGAAGCAAGTATCTGAAGCTTGCAATTTTTGGCTCTTTCCCCACGGAGCTCTCTTTGCCCAATGCCAACATATGAAACTGCATCCCTTCTAGTTACCTCCAACATTGGGGGGGGGGGTCCCTACCAATCTGGGATGTGAAGAAGTATACACAGGTTGCAACCTGAAAAAGCTACAAGCAGCATCTGGTAGGCAGCTGGGGGGCCGGGGGAGAAATAATTTAGCATTACAGTAACTTAAGGGACATTTCACATTAGTATTAGGACATGGAGAAAATGACTGGAAGCAGGGAACAAAAGCTAGAATATTTAAAAGCATCCAATATGCACAGTGAAATGGCTTCCAAGCTTTAATTTTATGTTCAGTGGGGTTACAAATGGCATTTATCTTAATTTAGTGTCTGCATAGTGCAGTTTCCAGCAAAGGCATAAAAAAGGGAAATAGCAGTTTCTCACTATGATGCTGTCCTATTTCAAGTGTCAGCAGTTCCATTAGCTTTATTATCCTGTATGACAGTGACAGATGGCTGACCGTTCAACACCTTCCGATAACATTATATATGAAGAGTTATTGAGCCCATGTCTTCCCCTTGCAGAACAATTTCCAGCACACATCTGCAACCATGCTGCTCTGATCCAGCTCTGCTTGAGTATATACATCAAGAAAGATTCATGCAAGACCTGTGCAAGAACGTGGATGGGAGCCTGCTTTCAAATGCACATCAAAAAAGGGCAACAAAGCACAGACTGGGGGAGTGGGGGTTAAAACATTTAGTCCAAGGCTTGCATTTCCTTGTGGGCAACTTTCCAGGGGCAACATGCAAAAGTGAGTTGAACCAGAAGCAAAAGTGGGCAGAGCAACAGATGTCATGTTTACTTTTTGTCCAACAGGCTACAGTCTAGCTACACAGAAGTCGGAGGCTTATCACAGTTTAAGGACATACGTATTCTCACCAGGCAAAAGCAATGATGGAGGGTGTATAGTAGAGCTGAGGAGGGGGCAAAGCCTTGGGAGAGTCTTGAGAAACGGATAAGAAGAGAGGCAATTTGCATGGTTTAGCCTAATCTCTATGAGGGCTGCTGTTGCTGCTGCAGTTCAGGGTCAGATTAAAGACTCCAGCAGCAGCTCTCATACAAACCAGGCTAAACCATACCAACTGCTCCTGCCTCTGGTTAAAGCACCCAATTCCTAAAGTTCTAATTTTCTGCTGCTAAATCTGGTGTTTTATTATTATTATTAAGCATGAGTTTAAAAGGACTGTTTAATATAAGTATAATTTTGAATGTATCAATATGATATGCTTTTCGTCAGGTTCATGATACGCCGATTGTGGACCTAATGTTCTGCTGATTTGTTTTGAAACGGATTGTGAGAAATATTTTGCTTTACATTGTTATCCTGTTATCCTATTACAATGTGGGTTGGTATATTATATTGCGGTTAATTTGAATCCTGTTTCAGGATTTTTATTACTGTAGCTTAATTTCTTATTTTTAGTGGATTATCCAGTCTTAGTTTAATATTGCATTTATTAACCGCAGGGGTTTTGGAGAGCCGACTGAAACATTAACTCAGGAATGGAGAAGCTCATTCCTGGGGGCCAAATGTGGCCCCCCCAGCCTCTCCATCTGGCCCTTGGGACTCTCACCAGGCCACACCCCTCAGGGGTCCTACTTCACACCTTGAGTGTTTTTGCCTGGCTGGAATGCACAACCCCAATTTATACTATTCCCATATGCTCTAAACTGAATTGTTAACTGATTGTCTTGGAATGCTGCGAAATTATGCACATTCTTGTCAACTGCACTTTGTTCAGAGGCTACTGTGAGCCACTCTGCGTGCTGTTTATCAGGGAAAAGGTGGCACACCGGTAAACCGACGGTGGTTGTAACAGCTGTTTTTCTGGCACTGCAAAATAATAATAAAAAAAGGACTTGTCCCTTGTGCCCACCACCACACTTCTAATGGCAGGGGCAGATGGAACTCAGCTGGCCACAGAAGAGGATCTTATGAGTCAGGCAAGTTTCATGTGAGTGGGGATGATTAATATATAGTCTGGTTGCAGTCTTTTCAGAAACTACTTCAAAGTGCTGGTTTTGATCTTTAACGATCAAAAATTTAGGGAGCCAGCACTTTGAATTGAGCCTGGAAACAAAGCGGAAACCAGTGTAGATGGCATAATTTTGGAATTATGTGTACAATCTGCCAGTTCTAGTAATATCCTGGCAGCCACATTCTGCCCCAGATGAAGCTTCCTATCTGTTTTCAAAGGCAGTCCCCAACATCACAGCATACAGGGTGACTACAGTGGGAATGACGCTGGCAAGGTCTGACTTCTCAAGGAAAGGATGCAATTCACATACTGATAAAAGGCGTCCCTGGCTGCTGCTGTTGGCCATTCAGGATCACCACTAAGCTGAGAACTTTTTAAGAAAGAGGAGCACTACCTGTCCAACAGATTGGACACCTATTCCTAGATCACAAGAAACTTGAATCAATAGTGCATTGTTCTCGCCTGGATTAAGTTTCAGTTTGTACAACTCCAACCACTTCAAAACAATGACAATTCCCACACTGTGGTGTAAAAAAAATAAAATAATGGTGGGTGGGTTGGGGGAGACACATACGTGAAATGTGATGTGAGACTATACATATGTGTGCAGTCATCAGCTAGAACATGGTGTGTATTGGGTAGTTCATACTATGGATTCAGCAATAATCTTTGGGGGCAGTGTTACAACCAGGAGGTTAAGATCTATG